>NC_138890.1:114583320-116033320 GCF_965194825.1 Balaenoptera physalus | reverse complement strand
CAAAACACATGAATACATCATTAGATTGACAAACCGAAACTCCAAGAATTGAAAAGTTAATTAAGAATCAATTTATTATTTAAAAGACACATTAATCAATTTGCAAGTATGCCAGGAATGTAGACAAACATATACCTTTAAGGTTATTTTATAAACGCAAAGCATTAGCAAAAATTGGAAGACTGTGCGTTGACATCTGTTAATGGCTATGTACATATGGTAATTTATTTTAGAGACCAGCCAGAGGAATGAGCACATGTTATTTGGGATGCCAATTTCTAGTAAATTGTAATAATCTCTCACCTTGCTCTTTCTTAAAATCTTTCTCTGACATGGCCACAGGTAAAAGCAGTTCTCCAACAGGAGGCTGAATATTAACACTGAAGCAATCATCCTTGGTACTAAGGAAAAAACACATTAAAGCTGACTAAATGCTTAATAAATAAACATTCTTCTTAATACTATGCAGTTAAATAGGTGCAATTAAAGCATACAGAGATCTGCTTGGCTTAAATATCACAGCTAAAAAAGGCTTGAAATATTTCTCAACACTATCTCAGGGAAATACATCTGTTACCTGAACTAGAAAACGTATATATATATTTTTTTTTACAAAAATATGCAGTTATGATAAATATGCCATTTGACATAGAACTTTTAAAAATAGGTAAGCAGCAAGGGTATATATCCATTACTATCAGGAACACTTAATGCAGCTTATCTAGTGGAGAATATCTTATCTTCAACTTTGTAGTAAAAGTGTAGAAAATGGAGTGGCTTAGTCTTAAATAGTTAAGATATGTCTTTTAAGATATTAATTTTTAAATAAAGAATAAAATGGAGTGACCATACTGTGTTAAGATATGTGTGAATAAAATAATACCTCCTCTGCAAACTTGCTTTCTTCAAACAAAACCCCTCATTTTCTAGTAGCATTATTCACTGACATTATTGAACATGTGGTGAAAGTTTTTCAAATTACAGGATATGAAGAATTTAGGAAAGGCAACTTTCTATTTTCATCATACAGAAAAACAATACTGAGTGCACTTATTTCATTTAAATCTTATGAAACTACTCTCTTTATAAAAAAATGACTAAAACTGCTTTAAAATGTTTTAAAATTACAAGTTGGAAGTTAGGTTGATGAGTGTATCAGTTCGCAATGTGTTTGGCTGCAAAGAAGCAGAAAATCCAACTGACAATTTCTTGAGAGATGCGTGCTTATTGTTCAGTGTATAAGTAATCCTGTAAGTTACGAGTCAAAGGCTGGTTCAATGGCTTAAACATGCTGTTAGGAACCCAGGTTTCTCTAGCTTTCAACTCCACTAGCCCTAGTGTGTTGGTTCTTATCCTCATGGTTGCCAGATGGCTGCTGTATCTTTAGGTACCACTTTAACATTCCACTGAAGAAGGAAGAGTGACGATGGAAGAGTAGTGAATAGTTGAGCCAACTGACAACTAACTACATGATTTTGCCTACAATACATTCTTAGGAAGACTGATCACATGGCTAAGATTCCTATTTCTGTACTACTTATTCTCATGTACTTCCTTGAAATAAATTTCCTATTAATTGAGGTAACAATACTGTAATATGCAGCATGACTATAAGCTGATCTCTTAAAGTGCAAAAGCCATGTGAGGTAACCAGAATTCAATCAGATAGCATTTTAAATGTAGATGGAATTATATGATGCTGAGAATTTGAAATTGTGCAGAATTCTGTCACGTTCAAAGGTCTTTAAGCTTTTAGACACGTATAAGGAGCAAAATAAATGCAGAATCCAATCAAGTATTAAAAAAAAAAAATTGAGCCAACTGAATCTGTTCCTTTTTATTAGGAAAGCAAAAGCTTTACTGAAAGTCCCAGGGAAGGAATTCTAGTTTTGTGTTAGAACTGGGTCTCATGGCCAGTGGGAAGATGGCTAGGGAGATGGGAATTGTGGATAAGAAACACCAAACATTAGGTTAAGAAAAATACTTTCTTGAAGGGTGGGTTAGGGACAAATATTAAAATATAAAGAAAGAAAAGAAAATCCACTTTGATTTTATGCTATTTATAATCTTTTAAGCTGCCTTATTTTTTTAAATGGAACAAGGTGCGGACTAGACTGAAAAAAACCAAAGAATGTTTTGAATTATTCACACATGGATTGCCCAAGGCAAATCAATAAATCCAATTTATTTATTAATTCAATAAACATTTACTGAATATAAACTTGACCCCATGTACTGTGTGAGTGTCTGGGGATTTAAAGACAAGTAAGACTGGCCCTTGAAGTTCACAAGTTTAGTGAGGGAGAAAGAGTTCAATTATGTTTGTAACAGAAAGGTAAGTGCTATGTTAGAGACATGTGGAAAGTATCACAGTCCAAGGAAGAGGGGCTGATTAATTCTGCAGGAGAGAGGTAGAGGTAAGTTTACTTCCAAAAGGAGGGAGAGGAGCATTCTACGGATTCTACACCTATGTTTTGGGAATGGTGAGCAGTGCGGTGTGTCAAAAGATGGGATTGGGGGCACACTGTAAAGAACAGCATACACAGTACGACCATTAGTCCCAGTTCTCCCACGGCAGTTGTCCTGGAATCTTGTTCAGTTAATGTCTCCTTTCACTCTCTGAAGTGTCCTGATTTGTATGACAAAGTGTATGATTACTTTACTCTTATAACTCAGACAAAGGTGCTTCTAAGTTTCCTGGAAAAAAAAAAAGGAAACTACCAGAGACTTCTAACATAGGAAAATAAATGACCCCATATGTATTTTATAAACTCTGCTGGCAGTGTGTAAAGGTGGAGTACAGGAGAAACCCAAGGCAGGTAAATCAGGAAGGAATCTAATTAACAGTCTAGGCAGGGGTTTTTAGCACTGACTGTGTGTTTTACTTCAGTACATCCTAACAATGATCCGAAGAGGTAGCTTCTGTTACCCCTAATCTATTAAGAGAAGTTAAACAACATGCTCAAGGTCACACAGCTAGTATGAAGATCTGAACACAGCAGCACTGGGATTTGAACCCAGGTCTATCCTACTCCAAAGTCAGCTATATAATGTTTGCTGCCATATATATATATATTTGATTCCACTATATAAGGTTGCTTCCCTAGGGTGGGTAGCACTGAGAATGGGGGAGATGCGGGTATTTTATAGTTAAAAGGGACAGATCTGGTGACGGATGGGAGGAAGAGACTTTGAACCGTCTAATGTGAATGACTGGGAGGATGACTTCCTCCACTGAAGAGGAGTTTTGGGGATTAAACAAAATGATTTGGATTTAGTCATGTTTTATTTTGAGTACCACTGAGTTACCCAGGAAGAGATATTTAGCAGATAATTGGAAATACAGATCATGAATCAGAAAAGAGGTCAGGGTGGTATATATGAGTTTGGAAGTAACCAGAATGGTACAGGGAAGGGCTGAAGCCTTGTAAGTAAATAAGATCATGTAGGAAAAAAGGATACACCAAGAAGAAAGATAAGGTGGAAACCTGGGGAAGCCCTGCATGTAAGTAAAAACAGAAGTGGTGCAACTTGCAGAAGAGCTTGGAAAAGAGTGGCTGGGGAGAAAAGGTGTGTGTCAAATACTGCAGGGAGGAATAAAAAGAAGCACGTGTAAAAGCTGGAGGAAGAATGCAGAACGCAGTGAGTTGAAGGTGAATGGAAAAACTGGCAGGGAAAAAGACGGGCCAGAAAGCAGCAGAAGCTTCATGAGGATGTAGAGGCAAAGGAAAAATGCTTAAAGAAACTTGAGCATAATTAAAGGCTGGTGCAACACAAAGAAATAGATAGGGTAAGGTCTTCGAGGAGGTAAACGAGGTTGGGATTAAGAGCATAAGAACTAGGTGAATGGGTCAGCCCTGGAATGAAGGAGGATATTTCTTCCAAAAACAGCAGAGAAGGAGCTATTAAGATAGAAGTGTTGAGGGTAGGACACTTGAAGGATAAGACCAGGCTGATGTAATGGAAGGCTAAGTCACATTAAGAGAAATGTAAAAGCTGATAAAGGAGTAAATGGATAGGTATATATATCATGAACTAAGTTAGTGTTAAAAATAAAATTTTGGCTTCAGATAACTGGATAAATCAGTGTTCTCCAAAGTGGGAAAGGACAAGGCACTCCCCTGAGGTAGAAAATCCACTGAGGAAAAAAAACCTATCAGTTATATTTATTTTTTTCTCATTCTACCGGAAGTTCTGTTTTTGTCTGTACATAATATCTTAGTACATACATAATATGTTAGCACAGTGAGACACACACACAATACATACAGGGAGTGTATAGTATAAACATTTTACTAAGACGTATACAATTTCAAAAGTTAGGGACCACTGGGTTAAATTACACATTCTACACTATCTCTACTTGTGTTTTCTTTTAGATTACAGGTGAAATGACCAGCCTTCTCCTTTCCAACACTCCTGAAAAGGATCCCATTTACCCCTTGGTTAAAGATAGCTCTACAGCACTGATGCCCAGGCAGAAGGGTGTGAGAGCAGAGAAAAGAAGGGAAAGTAGACTTGCCTTCGAAGGCATATACGAAAATCAAGGTGGATAAGCAGAAGGCTTAAGTCTGGGGGAAAAAGGCGATCCTGAAATGTCCCCACAGGCAACAACCCATGTGTTAGAGACAAATATATACTATTCAACTTGACTGGGTATGTTTCACTTTTGTTACTTTCGAGTAATGCATGTTTTATTTTCTGTGGTTGGTGAAATGATTAACATGTAATTCTGTATGAAAAACTAAGGATGTAAGTTCATCCAAAATGGGTCTTATGAGACAAATGTAATAAAATTGGAACACTGCTGTGGCAGACACTACTTGTTGCTTACTCAGTATTTTATTTATTTATTTATTTTTTCCTTTTTCTTTTTTCCTGATATAATCCTGATTTTGTTCAGGTAGACAATGTGCCCACTGGAACACTCTCTTCTCAGCCTCTTGTAGCTAAGACTGATCAAGTGACCCGGTTATGACCAATGAAGCCTGAACAGAAGTCTGCTGGGGACTCCTGGGAAAGTTTTGCTTTTCTTTCTTTTTTTTAATATTTATTTTTATTTTTTGGCTGTGTTGGGTCTTAGTTGCGGCACGTGGGATCTTATGTTGCAGTGCGCAGGCTCTTCGTTGCGGCGCGGGCTCCAGAGCGTGTGGGCTCTGTAGCTGTGGCACATGGGCTCTGTAGTTGCGGCACGCAGGCTCTCTACTTGTTGCGCATGGGTTTAGTTGCCCCGTGGCACGTGGGATTTCAGTTCCCCGACCAGGGATTGAACTCATTGTTCCCTGCATTGGAAGGCGGATTCTTAACCCCTGGACCACCAGGGAAGTCCCGAGTTTTGCTTTTCTGACACAGATGTGGCTCCTCCCTCCATGTCACTTCTTTCCTTTTTTTTTTGGCCTAGAATGCAGACAGAATCCTGGAAGTAGAGAAGCCATCTTGTGACCCCGAGGATGACTGGCACATGCTAATGAAATTAGCTCATGGAACAAAAAGTTGGAAAGGCCTTATACCAGAAGACATTGTGGAGCTACTCCAGCTGCTCCTAACTGCTGTCCTGTGTTCTTCTCACACCAGGAGAATAATAAATAAACCCCTATTTGGTGAAGTCACTACGATTGGGTTTCTGTTACACACAACTGAATGCAAAATCTAATTAATATACATAACATACTTCATAAGCCAGTCTCAGCTTCTAAGCAAGGTTTGGCTTAGCAGGGAGTAAGATGGAATGTTTCCTCTTTATTTTGGGGAAAATTTACTTTCATTTATACTAGTGTTCTAGGATGCTCTCCATAGTTTTTATGCGCCTCCTTTTAAATATTTTGCCCTTTTTTATTGTTCGCTTCTCTCTCCTTATACTTCTTTTTCTTTTGTCCCGCTCTTTTTCTTCTCATCTTCTTTGGTTGAACATGGGGCTAAACACAGCTATCTTGACATGGATAGGGGAATGTTGAAAATGAGTAATGATAGATGTAAATTTAACAGAATTAACAGTTTACCAGATCAACAAAGTACTATTATTAAGCAGCTCTAAATAGCCTATTTACATGGGATCAGATGGTGTAATAGTTTAATGTAGGACAAGATTCTACCTGTTCTATATTTAACTGTAATGCATCTACTTGTACTACATATAATCTCATTCCACAGACTCCTACGATCCAAACTGGTAAATTTTCTAGGTAAGAGAAATGTGCAAGTAGACTAACCATTGTGAGACTCAAATTTCCTTATCTATGAAGTGAGAAAAATGACACCCTTGTAGGCTTGTTTTAACGATTAAATGAAATAACATAACCCAGTATAGTGCTTAATGCATAACAGATACTCAAAACCTACATCCATAATAGGGATGTATCATAATTTATTTAAGCATTCCCCCATCAATTCTCATTTGCAAATTTTCTCTATTACAAACAATGTTTACTTAATGACCTTGGATAGATCTATTTCTTCAGCACAAGCACCAATATCTCCTCAAGCTTGACACCCAAAAAATGAAATCACTAAGTTGAAAAGTATGAATATTCAGCATTTGATAAATACTGCCAAAATGACCTAAAAAAAGTGGTGCCAACTTGAAGTTCCACAAACAGTAAATAAGAATACATGTTTTTCTGTACCTTCCATGTCAGATATTAAAATTATTTTAAAATTTTGCAAACCTGATGGATGAAATTTTTTTTATTTCCCTGTCTATTACCAATGTTGGATATGTTGTTATCGATCATTCGCGTTTCTTTTCTTGTAAATGAACTATTCTCAACCTTTCTCCCCTTTTATACTAGATTCCTTTTTATTTTTTTTATTTTTTTTATTTTTTAAATTTATTTATTTATTTATTTATGGCTGTGTTAGGTCTTCATTTCTGTGCGAGGGCTTTCTCTAGTTGTGGCAAGCGGGGGCCACTCTTCATCGCGGTGCGCGGGCCTCTCACTATCGCGGCCTCTCTTGTTGCGGAGCACAGGCTCCAGACGCGCAGGCTCAGCAATTGCGGCTCACGGGCCCAGCTGCTCCGTGGCATGTGGGATCTTCCCGGACCAGGGCTCGAACCCGTGTCTCCTGCATTGGCAGGCAGACTCTCAACCACTGCGCCACCAGGGAAGCCCTAGATTCCTTTTTATTGATTGCAAGAGTTCCTTATATATTCTGGTTACTAAACTTCTGTTTGCTGTAAATATGCTGTAATACTTTCTATCTCTCACCTGTTATGGTATCTATTTTTTTCTTCTTTGTAGAGAAGTTTAAAATTTTTAATAATCAAACCTGTCAATATTTTGCTGTATCTTTCTGGATATTGTGTCTTGCTTGACTTTTGCCCCCAAAGAGTATAAAAATATTTGTCTATATTATTTCTAAACACTTTTATAGTTTCTATAATTAAATCATAAATCCATCTGGAATTTATTTTGGAGTAATCTGTGGGAGGAAGGAATCTGGCTTTTTCCAGATAATGGTTCTCACATCATTTACTGACTGGTCCATTCTTTCCCCAGTGATATGAAATGTCACCTTTATGATATACAAAATTTCTAAATTCTCTGTTTTGTTTCACTGATTCCTTTGCCAATAGCCGATTACATTGAATAAAAATATTCTTGTGACTTTGAAGAATATTTTGAAGTTATTATTGAAAAAGGCTTTTCTCATTAAATTTTTGTTTTGACTTTTCTTGGATATTCTTTTTTCCAGTTGAATTTTAGAAATTTGTCAAGTTCCTTGAAAAGGCTTACTGGAGTTTAGCATTGAATCAAACTGAATTTGAAGATTAACCTGAGGGAGAGTACTCTCTCCCATTTAGGAACATAGTATATTTATTACATTATTTATATCTTCTTTTTATGGCCTTCAGGAAAGTTTCAGGTTTAAAAAAAAAAATTCCCCATAGGTATCATATATTTGTTAATTTATTCCTTTCGTTGTTCTTGTAAAAAGAATAATTTTATTCATAATATCTTAAAATTGGTCATTCCTACCATACAGAAATGTTAATGATTTTCACATAAAGATCTGTACCTAAACAGTGTCCTATTTATGAGCTTAAATAATAGATTTTCTATTGATTCTAAGACTTTGTGGGTTGGCAATCATATACTGAATAAAAATAATAATTTTGTGTCTCTCTTTCTAGGATTTATACCTCTAACTATTTTTACTTGTCTTTTTGTATTGGCTAGAACTTCCATAAAAATGTGAAATAGTGTTGAAAGAGGGTAACCTTGTCTTGCTTTTCTGACTTAAAAGAGAATGCTTCTGATATTTCATGTGGTGATAGGTAACTTGTATGTCTGATAATAAACACACACACACATAAAAATTTTATTTTTTAATTCTCAATTTTTCTGTGCCATCCTCTTTAAGGTGGGGTTCTTATAAATAGTATATGTTGAATTGTGCTTTTTACATGTTCAGTATCACTGGAATTTAACTTATTGACATGAATTCTGATAACTAGTATGTGTGGCCTCTTCTAGTCATCTTATTTTGTTTTCTATTTACCATGCTTTTTTCCTTTTCCTGCCTTGTTAAACTGGTCAAGTTTTAAGCACTCCGTTTCTTCTTCCCTTTAGTCATTTGGAGGTTATAATACATCATATTTCCCTTAATTTAGAGGTTAGCTTTAACATTTTAAACCATATTTAAACGCCTTTTAGCCATCAATCAATCCTCTTGCCAAGCATGACAAGACCACCATCATTCCTCATACTTGTCCATGTCGAGATTTTGGTTCCAGATTATTAAAATTTATTTTTTACATTAGGGGTGAACAATTATTTTTACACATTGATGGATTTTACAGGTTGAATTCTCTGTCTACTTTTTATTCTGTTTTTCTCTGTCACAGATTAAAAAATTTTTTTTACTATAGTATATCTTTGAGTAATCCTTTCAAGAAAGGGTCTTGGGGGGTAAACTGATGGAATCTTTGCTTGTCTGAAAAATGTCTATTTCGTTTCCACCAAATTTTAAAGATTATGTCCCTTGCCTTCTGGCTACCAGAACTGATGACAGTACTGATGAGGAATCTGATTCCATTCACATTCTTGTTCATTTTTAGGTAAGCTGCTTTTCTTCACCTCTCTGGAAGATACTAGAGTAGTTTTCTCCCTATTAAGAATTCTACCAGAAGCAACAAATAACCTACAAGGGAATCCCCATAAGCTTGTCAGCTGATTTTTCAGCAGAAACTTTGCAGGCCAGAAGGGAATGGCAGGACATATTTAAAGTGATGAAAGGGAAAAACTTACAACCAAGATTACTCTACCCAGGGAGGATCTCATTCAGAATCTGCAGAGAAATCAAAAGCTTTACATACAAGCAAAAGCTAAGAGAATTCAGAACCACCAAACCATCATTACAACAAATGCTAAAGGAGCTTCCTCAGGCAGGAAACACAAGAAAAGAAAAAGACCTACAAGAACAAACCCAATACAATTAAGAAAATGGTAACAGGAACATACATATCTATAATTATCTTAAGTGTAAATGGATTAAATGCTCCAACCAAAAGACACAGACTAGCTGAATGAATACAAAAACAAGACCCATATATATGCTGTCTACAAGAGACCCACTTCAGACCTAGGGACACATACAGACTGAAAGTGAGGGGATGGAAAAAGATATTCCATGCAAATGGGAATCAAAAGAAAGCTGGAGTAGCAATAATCATATCAGACAAGATAGACATTAAAATAAAGACTATTATAAGAGACAAGGAAGGACACTACATAATGATCAAGGGATCAATCCAAGAAGAAGATACAACAACTGTAAATATCTATGCACCCAACATAGGAGCACCTCAATACATAAGGCAAACATTAACAGGCATAAAAGGAGAAATCGACAGTAGCACAATAACAGTGGGGGACTTTAACACCTCACTTACACCAATGGACAGATCATCCAAAATGAAAATAAAAAAGGAAACACAAGCTTTAAATGACACAACAGACCAAATAGACTTAATTGGTATTTATAGGACATTCCACCCAAAAGTGGCAGAATACACTTCTCAAGTGCTCACGGAACATTCTCCAGGATAGATCACATCTTGGGTCACAAACCAAGCCTCTGTAAATTTAAGAAAATTGAAATCATAGCAAGCATCTTTTCCAACCACAATGGTATGAGATTAGAAATCAAATACAGGGAAAAAACTGTAAAAATACAAACACATGGAGGCTAAACAATATGCTACTAAATAACCAAGAGATCACTGAAGAAATCAAAGAGGAAATCAAAAAATACCTAGAAACAAATGACAATGAAAACACGACGACCCAAAACCTATGGGATGCAGCAAAAGCCATTCTAAGACGGAAGTTTATAGCAATACAATCTACCTCAAAGAAACAAGAAACATCTCAAATGAACAACCTAATGTTAAACCTAAAGCAACTAGAGAAAGAAGAACAAACAAAACCCAAAGTCAGTAGGAGGAAAGAAATCATAAAAGATCAGAGCAGAAATAAATGAAACAGAAACAAAGAAAACAACGGCAAAAATCAATAAAACTAAAAGCTGGTTCTTTGAGAAGATAAACAAAATTCATAAACCTTTAGCGAGACCCATCAAAAATAAAAGGGAGAGGACTCAAATCAGTAAAATTAGAAATGAAAAAGAAGTTACAACTGACACCATAGAAATACAAAGGATCATGAGTACTACAAGCAACTATATGCCAATAAAATGGACAACCTGGATGAGATGGACAAATTCTTAGAAAAGTACAACCTTCCAAGGCTGGATCAAGAAGAAATAGAAAATATGAACAGATCAATTGCAAGTAATGAAATTGAAACTGTGATTAAAATCTTCCAACAAACAGAAGTCCAGGACCAGATGGCTTCACAGGTGAATTCTATCAAACATTTAGAGAAGAGCTAACACCCATCCTTCTCAAACTCTTCCAAAAAACTGCAGAGGATGGAATACTCCCAAACTCATTCTACGAGGCTACCATCACCCTGATACCAAAACCAGACAAAGATATCACAAAAAAAGAAAATTACATGCCAATATCACTGATGAACATAGACGCAAAAATCCTCAACAAAATACTAGCAAACAGAATCCAATAACACATTAAAAGGATCATACACCATGATCAAGTGGGATTTATCCCAGGGATGCAAGGATTCTTCAATACACACAAATCAATCAATGTGATACACCATATTAACAAATGGAAGAATAAAAACCATACAATCATCTCAATAGATGTAGAAAAAGCTTTTGACAAAATTCAACAGTTTTATGATAAAAACTCTCCAGAAAGTGGGCATAGAGGGAACCTACCTCAACATAATAAAGGCCATATACAACAAACCCACAGCAAACATCATTCTCAATGGTGAAAAACTGAAAGCATTTCCTCTAAGATCAGGAACAAGACAAGGAGGTCCACTCTCGCCACTATTATTCAACAGAGTTTTGGAAGTCCTAGCCACGGCAATCAGAGAAAAAAAGAAATAAAAGGAATACAAATTGGAAAAGAAGAAGTAAAACTGTCACTGTTTGCAGATGACATAATACTATATATAGATAATCCTAAAGATGTCACCAGAAAATTATTAGAGCTAATCAATGAATTCGGTAAAGTTGCAGGATATAAAATTAATGCACAGAAATCTCTTGCATTCCTATACACTAACAACGAAAGATCAGAAAGAGAAATTAAGGAAACAATCCCATTCACCACTGCAACAAAAAGAATAAAATACCTAGGAATAAACCTACCTAAGGAGGTAAAAGCCCTGTACTCAGAAAACTATAAGACACTGATGAAAGAAATCAAAGATGACAGAAACAGATGGAGAGAAATACCATGTTCTTGGATTGGAAGAATCAATATTGTGAAAATGACTATACTGCCCAAAGCAATCTACAGATTCAATGCAATCCCTATCAAACTATCAATGGCAATTTTTACAGAGCTAGAACAAAAAAATCTTAAAATTTGTATGGAGACACAAAAGACCCTGAATAGCCAAAGCAATCTTGAGGGGAAAAAAATGGAGCTGGAGGAATCAGACTCCCTGACTTCAGACTATAATACAAAGCTATAGTAATCAAGACAATATGGTACTGGCACAAAAACAGAAATATAGATCAATGGAACAGGATAGAGAGCCCAGAGATAAACCCACACACCTATGGTCACCTAATCTATGACAAAGGAGGCAAAAATATACAATGCAGAAAAGACAGCCTCTTCAATAAGTGGTGCTGGGGAAACTGGACAGCTACATGTAGAAGAATGAAATTAGAACACTCCCTAACACCATACACAAAAATAAACTCAAAATGGATTAAAGACCTAAATGTAAGACCAGACACTATAAAACTCTTAGAGGAAAACACAGGCAGAGCGCTCTCTGACATAAATCACAGCAACATCTTTTTTGACCCACCTCCTGAAGTAATGAAAATTAAAACAAAAATAAAGAAATGGGACCTAATGAAACTTAAAAGCTTTTGCACAGCTAAGGAAACCATAAACAAGACGAAAAGACAACCCTCAGAATGGGAGAAAATATCTGCAAACGAAGCAACTGACAAAGGATTAATCTCCAAAATATACAAGCAGCTCATGCAGCTCAATATCAAAAAAACAAACAACCCAATCCAAAAATTGGCAGAAGACCTAAATAGACATTTCTCCAAAGAAGATATACAGATTGCCCACGAACACATGAAAAGGTGCTCAAGATCACTAATCATTAGAGAAATGCAAATCAAAACTACAATGAGGTATCACCTCACACCAGTCAGAATGGCCATCATCAAAAAAATCTATGAATAAATGCTGCAGAGGGTGTGCAGAAAAGGGAACCCTCAAACACTGTTGGTGGGAATGTAAATTGATACAGCCACTATGCAAAACAGCATGGAGCTTCCTTAAAAAACTAAAAACAGAACTACCATATGACCCAACAATCCCACTACTGGGCATATACCCAGAGAAAACCATAATTCAAAAAAACACATGCACGCCAATGTTCATAGCAGCACTATTTACAACAGCCAGGACATGGAAGCAACCTAAATGTCCATCAACAGAGGAATAGATAAAGAAGATGTGGTACATATATATAATGGAATATTACTCAGCCATAAAAAGGAATGAAATGGGGTCATTTGTAGAGACGTGGATGGACCTAGACAGTGTCATACAGAGTGAGTCAGTAAGTCAGAAAGAGTAAAGCAAATATTGTATAATAACGCATATATGTGGAATCTAGAAAAATGGTATAGATGATCTTATATTCAAAGCAGAAATAGAGACACAGACGTAGAGAACAAATGTACGGATACCAAGGGGGAAAGGGGTGGGGTGGGAGGAATTGGGAGACTGGGATTGACACACATATATTACTGATACTGTGTATAAAATAGACAACTGATGGGAACATACTGTATAGCACAGAGAACTCTACCTAATGTACTGTGGTAACCTAAATGGGAGGGAAGTCCAAAAGGGAGGGGATAGTAACTGTATGTGTATGGCTGATTCATTTTGTTGTGCACTGAAGGCTAACACAACATTGTAAAGCAACCATACTCCAGTAAAAATTAATTTTAAAAAATGCAAAAATTAAAAAAAAATTAAAAAACAATAAAAATTCTACCAGGATGTGGCCTTTTTGCTAGTTGTTCACATTCACTCTGTTTGGCCTTTGATGGGTCCTTTCAGTCTGAAGGCGTGTACATTTCTTTTGCTTGGGAAAATTTTCTCCTATAATTTATTTAATTATTTCTTTTCTCCATTGTCTCTTTTCTTTCCTTCTAGATCTCCTATTAGATGAATTGATTCTTTTTCTTTTTTAAAGAGGAAGCATCATTTTTAAAATTAATTAATTAATTAATTAATTTCTGGCTGCATTGGGTCTTCATTGCTGCGTGTGGGCTTTCTCTAGTTGTGGTGAGCAGGGGCTACTCTTCATTGTGGTACATGGGCTTCTCATTGCGGTGGCTTCTCTTGTCGTGGAGCATGGGCTCTAGGCACACGAGCTTCAGTAGTTGTGGCACATGGGCTAAGTAATTGTGGCTTGCGGGCTCTAGAGCGCAGGCTCAGTAGTTGTGCACGGGCTTAGTTGCTCTGCAGTATGTGGGATCCTCCCGGACCAGGGATTGAACCTGTGTACCCTGCATTGGCAGGCGGATTATTAACCACTGCACCACCAGGGAAGTCTCAGATGAATTGATTCTTTTAACTTTTTTTTTCATATTTTCCATCTTTGTCTTTTTGCCTTCTATTCTGGTTGATTTCATTGACTCCCTCTTATGGAACACTAGATCAGTCTTCAGCTGTGTCCAGTCTATCATCCACCTACTGAGTCCTTTTGGCTTTTTACGTTTTTAGATCTCCAAGAATATATTTTAAATTGTCTAATTACTCCTTCTCAAATAAGCAGTATATTCTTGCTTTACAGATATAGTGTTCTCTTGAATCAGATATTAGTTGTAATTTTTTAAATTATTATTTATTTATTTATTTATTTTTGGCTGTGTTGGGTCTTCGTTTCTGTGCGAGGGCTTTCTCCAGTTGCGGCAAGCGGGGGCCACTCTTCATCGCAGTGCGCGGGCCTCTCACTATCGCGGCCCCTCTTGTTGCGGAGCACAGACTCCAGACGCGCAGGCTCAGTAGTTGTGGCTCACGGGCCTAGTTGCTCTGAGGCACGTGGGATCTTCCCAGACCAGGGCTCGAACCCATTTCCCCTGCATCGGCTAGCAGATTCTCAACCACTGTGCCACCAGGGAAGCCCAGTTGTAATTTTTAAAGATATCTCTTTTCTTTTCTCAAATTGCTCCCTTCACGATTGGAAGTCTTTGTAAGTCATTTTTATTTTTAATTAATTAATGAATTTATTTATTTTTGGCCGTGTTGGGTCTTCGTTTCTGTGCGAGGGCCTTCTCTAGTTGTGGCAAGCGGGGGCCACTCTTCATCGCGATGTGCGGGCCTCTCACTATCGCGGCCTCTCTTGTTGCGGAGCACACGCTCCAGACGTGCAGGCTCAGTAGTTGTGGCTCACGGGCCTAGCTGCTCCACGGCATGTGGGATCCTCCCAGACCAGGGCTCGAACCCGTGTCCCCTGCATTGGCAGGCAGACCCTCAACCACTGCGCCACCAGGGAAACCCTTTGTAAGTCATTTTGAGCTTTCCCTTTCAAATTGAGGCTTTCCCTCAAAAGTCTGGTCATCCTAAGCTGTCTGTTTATATTTATAATGAAGGACCAGGTTAATTAACAAACAAAGCAAGTTCTGCTGCATATTAGCTGTAAGATTTTGGGCAAGTTTTCTTCCTGTGCCTTAGTTTACTCACCTCTAAAATGGAATAATAATAATACTCACCTCATAGGCATGTTTTGAGAATTAAGTAAACTAACACACACAACGCAGTGTTTAGAATGGTGCCTAGCACACAGCTACTGCGCGATACATGTTAGTGAGTGTTATTTCTATGGGTCTCCTCTCCCCTGGTGGGCTGGCTGGAGTTTTCTTAAGTGGGTGAGACATGACTGGTTATGGTCATGAAGTTGGGAGGCAGGTAGGCAATGGCCTTATCTCTCCACCAACAGACGTAAGATTGGCTTTACCCTAGTGGTAGGCGACTTGAGAATATCATTCTCTTGGGTAGAACTGCATTTCATCTCATCTCTGACCATCCTGCCTCCTTCCTATAAACTCAACCCCTGCTGTTCTCTTAGGGCACATCCTCACCAAAAGTCCTTCCCAGGCAAGTAGTTGTTCACTTTCTTTACAGGGTAATTTTTAGGTCTCTGATTAAATGTGTATGCTTCCTGCTGCTAGGGGCAAGGTTGGGGAACTGCAGGTTGGAAGTCATTCTTTAATTCCCTAATACTGTCTTACCCTAACTTTTCTTTTCACTTGTTCACTTTGTGTTTGATATTCTGCCAGATTTGTTCTTACCATTATAGTAGTTTTCTCCCATGAGTGTTTTGCTCTGTGGTTTTTATTTTCTCTGTTATTGTTTATCTGCTCCCATTTGCTTTCTAACTGCCAATAATTCTTCACAATTTCTGGTCAGCTAATAGCACCCTTTCTCTTTTTAGTGCTCATTTTCTATGAAAGAATGTATTTTCTGTCTTTTTAATGGATTTTGGGCAAAAGAGGGGCGGATGTTAGGGCTCAGTCCTCTAACTTGAGCCAAGCCATATAATTTTTCATACTAGTTAATACATTAATATCTGCTAATCACAAGGATGAGACCTGTTAATGTACTGCATCTACTTTTAGAGAGATACATTTATGTACATTATACATATTTTCAATCTCAATAAATTTAATCAAGGACTTAATTTGATGACCATTTAAAATGCAAAGCAAAAAAAGAGACATTAATACTTATCAAGTGTCCATATAACTATATAGTTATATATAATAGCTTTATCTATCTATATATGCATCATATAACTATAATAATACAGAGAATTAATCTAGAAGCTAAAGTAGGGTCATTTTACTCTGGTTCCTTTTCTTTTAATAAACAGAAGTGTACCTGAAAGGCTCACAGTCCATGTTCTCAGCATTTCTGAAGGCTTCCTATCAAATACGCTCTTATTACCCATAATTTTATGTATTGATTTGTATAATGTACTTTGAGGAAAAAATTCAATATCGGCCATTCTTGCCTTTTTTCCTCTTTTTATTGAACTACCAAAACTAATACAGCTCATCACTAAGGAAAAAGTGCTATTTACTATGCAAAAGGCACATTCAGTGATTGGCATCTAAGACCAATTGATCTACCCATTACCACTATCTCCCTACCCCCACTGGCACTACTATGAAGCTATTGATTCAAACACTGTCGATCGGTTTCCATTTTCTGATTTTGGGCAGGCCAATTAAGAAAGTGAGTAATTGTGATTACACTGCTTCAGGATCAATTACATTTGATGCAAGACAAAGTGTTCTTTTTGGAACACACACAAAAATAATTTTTGATCTAGTGTGCATATGTGCTTAATAAAAACTCTAAAATATATAACTAATTTATACCCTCACGACAGAAAAACATATTAATGTAAATGCTTATAACAGCTAAGGCTATTTTCTATCTAAAATAAATTCATCATTTTCCTAAAATTAGTTTAAGAGAAACTGAGAAAAAACTGTTTATATACACTTCCCAACATAAGATAGAAATCAAACATTACCTAAATATTTATCCCTAAAGGGACTTAGTTAATTGTGAAAGACAAGATGCAAATCTTGTGTAATGGACTAAAGAGAAAATCTTTGTAATGAAAAAACCTTTTTTAAAACCCTTCATTGCATAGAAATATAACAGGTTTTTTATGTAAACTGAAAAGAAAGAAGAATTTTTTTAGTTCTTAATCTTGCCCTAACTTAGTACATAAGCTTTGTCATTGGGCTCACATTGTCAAAATCATTAAAATGAATATACGTCTAGTGTTGGAGGTAAATCTATTTAGAATGATGTTACTCATAGTCTTGTGCTCAGTAATATTGATCTGTGTTGTTTGTCTAATAGAAAAATCATAAACAATTACTAGGCAATGTGGGGAAAAGTAATCAGTTTTTATATAACACTAATATAGCAGACCTCCCAAAACATAAAGGTGATGATCTGCATAAAATCAATGTGTTATGCCACATTGCTTATATTTATCATTGCAGGTTCTCAGCAATAAATGGTATAATATTAGGCCTGAATACTGGTAAACTGAAAAGGTATATGAAAAAGAAAGGTTCACTATGTTCAACCTATAAACTTATTTAAAAGTGCCTATTTCCTAAACCTGGAGATTTTTATCATAAAAAATTCTGTTAGAAGCTAGCTAAAATTTAGATAAATAAAATGCCTCAATTCTTTTCAGAATAAGAACAAAACAACTTCAAATCAAAATAACACATCATATCTTAGATCAGAAAAATACAAAAGAAATGAGTTCAAAGATAATTCTTAAAGATGCATGAATATAGCTTTGTATTAGTTTGCTAATAGTTTCTGGATTTCATCAGAAAGGTATAAAACATTATATAAAACAATAACAATGAAAAAACACAATTCTAGAAAAGCTCTTTTGAATAGTATTCACCTATGAAACCTTTGTCAACTGATAAGTGTTCTCTTTTGAATTTTATCAAAAGCATTTTGTAAATTAAAGTAAAAATCTATGAAAAATCTATGAGTTTTTGGTACTGACAGAATCAATAATTCTCCACTTAAGAGGCTCGAGATAACATATAAAATGTTTCAAAAGATATTTTCTCTGGGCTAGCCAACAATATTATTAAAGTTTTTAATTTCTCCTGAGTTTTCCTCATGAATTTTATCATAAATTTTCCAAAAGCGCAGAGATAAGCAAAAAAAAAAAAAAAATTTAGCAGTAGTTTCTTACTTTAGCCAACAAACTGTGAAGCTCAACCACATATGGCAGATTGTAATGGCTATCTGTGTAACAAATATTAAAAACATATATTGCACATAATTTGTCCAACTATTCCACAGCAGTCTAAACATTGCTAAAGAAAAGCATGTTTGTATAAATGTTTTGTCTCTCAAAGAAAAAGCTGCTGAAAGCCTTGATTTTAATCTGCTATTGTTTATAGTAATATGAAATATAGACGAACAATTGAACTTACCACAACTGGAAACTGGCAGTCTGAGTGGAATCACAAAAGTCAATACCCATTGAAACAGTAATGGATCCCTCAGGCTCAAGAGATTCTAGGAAATAAGATAATTTAGACATGGAAACACAGAGGATGTGAAAAAGACTAAACACTAAAAACTTACGTAATGTTTGTAGTTTGGTTAAAACAGTCAAATTTAATGATGGTTTGTAAGAATAATTTCAAACTAAGAGTATTAAAGCAAATTATAAAGTAATTTCACTTGAAGGCTCTCTTTTTCACAACTTAATTCTGTGCATACTTCAATGCACACATTATATCTATGTGTTTCAGAAACACACCTCATCCTGAGAAATTTCATGTTTTACAATACTGTCTTTATAGGCACTGAAGGTGAGAAGGAAATAAATGTTTTTCTGTTTGGAACAACTATAACACACTCTGGGTGCTTTTAAGAGATTGTGTACTTAAAACTATGGAATATTTACTCTAGATATAAAAAGTAAATTTTCAACAATGTTCTAAATTTCCACTGGGGGAAAAAATCCAAAATTTAAAACATGCAAATTAAAGCAAAGCTGGAAGAAGAAATTAATTTGTTGTCCTCAGATATTAACCAAGAGAACTGGCATTATAGGAACCCGAAACAATAAGTCTAACTGCATTAGTCAAAAAATTACTGGAAGAAAATTTAGTAGCAGATTAGGTTATCTTGAAAAAAATAAATAATAAAGTGACATTTCGTAGATTTGTAATTTCTGAAGCTTCATCTATCAACTAATCAAGTGTGGGAAATAACTGTTTCAATATACAATACTGGTGTTTTTTCAGTTGATAATGATAAAACTCAAGACAAACAATAACACCATTTTATTCTGCTTATGATTCCAGAGTCAAAGTGTAATGCTGTACATTAGAATAATGAGGGATCTTAAACATATACCTATTAAGTATAAATATTTATGTATATATATTATATTTAAATAGAAACCATTCACTTTTGATTTCTACTTTGCTTAAAGTCTCTAGTGTAACTGCAGTGGTATTGCACAGTAGCTTTATATTTAGTTTTATCTCTTCTGCATATATATTATTAGATGTAGTTATATTTTAGCAAGCACACACTAATCCAGTAGACTGTGATTATTCTAGGGCTTGTTGATAGGTATAATTTGCCATTTAATGCTAACCATTACAGAAATGATGGTACAGATAGGACAAAAGAACAATTCAATAAGCTTAAGATATTAAATATTTTTATATCTCAAAGGCTCAATGAAGATTAGGCATTATAAGAAGGTACTTGTTTGATGCTCATTTTTAAAGTGTCATTGGTTTGCTTATTAGTTGGTTTGCTGATTCCAGTTTGAATTTAATTTGTTTATAAACCTAACATTTACCAGGATGGCATGTAAGTACCAGAAGACTTGCTACCTAATCTTTGGCAAACAAGCTTTATTGTAAATTACCATAATAATAGTTTTCTTGCATTTCTCCTAAAGCTACACCTTATCAGTTCATAGTTTTGTCAGTCACATTGCTCAAAACTATTCTTCAGTGAATCCTTGATGTTTTCTTCTGTGCCACAGATATACTGGGGTTTGGTCTTATTTGCAGCTGACACCACATTGGTAGCAAATGCTGTCATCTCCAAAGCATGATGGCATTCGGGACTTAGATCTCTCTACATCACGTATCCTCATACTTCATTTGACAAAGTGACAGTTCTCAAGATGCCTTGATGATGGCACTGTCTGACACAGTTTCATAACTTCCTCAGTCTTAAGATAATTAACTGTGAGCTTAGTGCCATACTAATTCTGAAGGATAGTTCATGATCAATGGTATGTTTTATTATATGAATGCTTCAAGAGCAAAGTGATCAGCATAAAATTATTCATATAATAGATTTTTATATTTGAAGCCTACTACATTGGAAAAGTTTATTCAATCAGGTGTCTGTAGTTGAATACTGCTTCTGGATCATTGCAATATACATGAGAGGGTTATGTAGAAATGGCTGAAAAACGCTGGCTCTATTACACTGCACCGTTAATAATGAAAAATTAAATCACACAAGATGCCATCTACTTTGATGTGACAGTTGTACAGTAACTAGTGAAATTTTAGCTGAACTCAAACTTGTCAATTGTTAACATAAAGTCACTGAATATAGTGCAGAGAGCCTAAGGCTACTCTTTGAGTGAGTGAGTGAGTGTGTGTGTGTGTGTGTGTGTGTGTGTGTGTGTTTTAAATCTCTTGTGTACATGTGCCTGATCTCTTTGGGAAAAATGGCACTTTATTCCTAATATTCTTGCAAGGAATCCAGTTTCATGCAAAATCCTGACAAAAGTCATCTCATATTATAGGGAAAAAGAGAACAGATTGGTGACAAATAAGAAAGCCGCTGGACTCCTTAACATATGCATATGTGCTTATTAAATAAAACAAATATCTTACTTCCCTTATTTCACAAAAAATGAAAATGCAGTATTTGTTCTTTGTTGCATTCCTATGATTTTTTTGGACTAATTAAGATATTTCATACTCTGAACTCTACTGTTACCTACTGACGAAAGAGACTAAGTGGTATTGCATACAAATTACTGCATGGGAAAGAATTCTGTATCTTGAGGGTATTCAATAAATGCCAACAGAACAAATGAAACACTACAAAAACTTTGCCTAAGAAAAGAAAAGGAAAGAAAGCCTATTACTAGTACTGAGGTAATGGCATATATTCATATTTTATTTTGGTGTTAAGGCCATACTATGAAATTTATTACATTTATTTCTTCTATTCTACATAAGGCAACAAAAGGTCAACTCGTCAACTCATTATGCCAGCTCAAAGAAATGATAACACTGTTCTACTGTTTTAACCTTTGGATAACATTTTCAACCTTCAGACAATGCATATATCAGCTGCGTGACACTTTTTAAACTAAATTAATTTTTTAACTAGGTAAAAAAAGCTGGATTTCAAGCAGTAAAAAAGAATACAAATTGGGATATTCTTTAATTCCTTAGCAATATATTAACTTCATAAAATAATTCAATAAAAATCAGGACACTGTAGTCTTTAAACAGTGTCTTAATTACCAAATTATTTTTTAAAGAGGATATTACATGGGTTCTGAAATCAACTTACTTTAACTCTACTTCTCTCTACTTTGGTTGCTTATAAAAGTCTACCATATTTCATCTACTAGGAATTTTTTATATCTTTGTGGAAAAATATAACACAAAGAATGACTTCTTTACTGAATGACTCATGAAAATGATAGGAGAGAATTCAACAATGTGAAAGAGCTCACTCAGGCAAAGAGGGAGAAAAAACAGAATAGCTATATGATAGGCAATAATGAATAAAGAAGGCAGAGTTACCCGGTCAAAAGGCTTTGCTCACCTAAAGTATCATAAAAAGGAACTACTTGGAGCCTTCTGATGGTAATATTTCAAGGATTCAGTGACAGAAACCTTGTATCACTTTTAATTAAGATTTTGCCTGAAGCTTCTCCCAACTAAAGTGTAGGACTGCCTCCACTTACACAAAACAAAAAGAGAGATAGACATTCTAATTATTATACTATTTTAAACTCAAAGTTAGCCATACAATTGTTACACTTAATTTTTAAAAGGTGTATTTTTTGTAAAACACTTAAAAAATGGAAGGGGATGACAGCTGGAGAGACAGTATGATATAATGGGCACTGAGGTAGCCTGTAAAGCACATGCTACGTGGTAGGGGCAGCTGGCGTGGCATCGGCTGGTTGTGCTGCATGCAGGTGGGAATAAAGCACCTGTACCGCCATAATCTTGTGCTTTACCCGTGAACAGTGAGATTTCTTGGTTTGTCCTTTAATGTAAAAAAAAATACTGATTTTTAAATGGTGGCAACAGATTAAAAAAACATGATGTGTAAAAATACCAGTAACATACTGTGGGCTATTCTACCTTCTATGTATTGAAAGGAAGACAAACAGAATAGTACATACCCTCTCAGCCTTTGCTCCCTTCACTTTTCAATCTATGGAATAGGAAGGGAAACGGGGAAGGAGAGATATGGAAGGTACAATACCCAAAAGGCAGACTAAAATCATGCAGGAAATGAAGCTGACCAGAAAGAGAGGTGGGGGAAGGTGATGCAGATAGGAAAAATGGGAGGAAATTGTGATTCTCCAGACACAGTCTTTCATCAGTACTGGTATTACCACTGCTGGCACCTAATTCACTAAGGGCAAAGACATGTATTTATCTTACAAGATAAATTCGGTTTAAAAAGGAAAAACTTATATACACTGAGTTTGCTAATAGTCAATAAAATAATATGTATTCTACTTTACTTTTAAAATGAACACATTTAATTATCAAATGTAGTTAAAATTTTAAATGAGAATTACTATTTACCTATTGGATTAAAAACATGCATTTGCATGCCCACAGGAAGTTTCTTTTCCCCTATGTGGATATTTTCCACCTTCCAATCAGTGGTATTATTCAATGTTATTTGCACAGAGACCATATTATCACCAAAACTGCAAGGCTGTCTTGGAAAGAAATAATGGGCAGCTAGTCCTTTTCCACTCATCCGATGAAGCAGCACATGAGTTTTCACTGGTACAAAGACAGGAGTACTGACCTATTGCACGATGGAAAAAAGAAAAAAAAAAAGAATTAGTGAATATAGTTATTAATTCTTAAAAATATACAAAAATTCACAACACTTAACTCCTGTTTTCCCTAAAGTATTAATCACAATAATAGACATTAGTAGGATATCACACACATAGATATGAAGTCAGAAATTATACAAAAATGTAAAGTAAATGCCTTCGAAACAGTATTAAAATTCTTCTGTACTCTGCAGGCATATATTAAAATATTTTGACAATCTGTATCTAAAAAGAAGAGAATAATCTTAGTTATATAAATATATTCAGTTTTTTTAGAGTTTATAAACGTTTTTGTTTTCTTCTTAGGTACACTATATTTCAACATTTTGCCAATTTTCTTATTAGTTTTAATAATTTGTCATTTGATTTTCTTGGGCTTTCAAACTATATTATAATCTGTCTATAATGAACATCTTATACTTTCATTTCCAATCCTGACTGCTTTAACTTTTTTCACCCTGAATTTCTTTCACTGTAAACTGAAGACTATGACCTCCTTTTTAAGGTGGTTCTTCCTTTGCTTTAATGATTAAAAAGATCTTCCCTACCTCAAGATCAGATAACCATTCACTTACATTTTCTTCTGGAGCTTTCATGGTTCTAATTTTTTAATTCATGAGGAACTGATTTAGGTATATTTACTCTATATTTTAATTATTTTTCTCCAAATACTTAACAAATCATCTGTACATGATTTAATGATTAGCTCTTCCTCAATGATCTATAAATGCAGACATTCTAATTATTTAGTTGGAGACATTTTTGAACCTTGATGGAGCTGTTAAACCAGTACCACACTGTTTTATTTCTTATAGCCCTACAATGTGATTCAATTGTTTGGCAAAACAAAGCGTCGCTTATTCTTCCACCCACCCCTGCCAATATTTTCTTGGCTAATCATCTGTTTATGCTTTCACTGAACCTTAGACTCTTAGTTAAATTCAACTGTGAGTGGAATCAGAGGCAGCATATTAAGTGAAGAAACACAGTCCTTTCTAAAATAATATGGGGCTATCTTTCCATTCAAAGTCAAAGTATTGCATGTGGCTTGACCTGACATGGGCAAGCTTTAAAAAAAAAAAAAAAAAATCAATTTGTGATTAAACAGGCCTAATCAAGATTTTTTCCTAACAAGTGTACTCTCCCAAACTAGGTTTTCTATTATAATTGTGAGAGTACATATTAACCTGTTCAACATGCTCACTATGCCACTGACATCTGATGACATAAAAAACTTAATAATAATAATAATTTAAAACTCATCAACAAAAATCCAAGAGTTAAATATCATATACACAGAATGATAAAGTTGGAGAGAGGCAAGTGTAGAGCACCATGAGAAAAGCAGAACAAATGCAGGAGCCTGGATTACAGGCAGCCAGGAATTAGCACTCTAGATATCATATAAGGTTCTTTGAAGGTACGCCTTAAGTCATTTAAGAGCTATCAACTTGTCTTAGTTGGTTAACTGATTCTCTCTCTCAATCTAACCCTGGGACACGTGGTCCAAATATTTGTTTTTTTTCTACTTTGTCCCAAAATTCTGGACCTTTATTATAATAGTTAAAACAATGCTAAGGAATGTACAAAGGAAGAAAAACAGTGTAATTCTCTCCACACATTCTTTCCACACTCAACCAAGTTCAAGAAGCACTTTAACTTCTAAAAAAGGTCCTCCCTAACAATCTTCAAAGCTTATCTATGATAGTGCAAAGAGGCCTATGTTTTCTTTCAAAATAAATACCTCATAAATGGCAGTTTGGGGTAATAATATACACTTTTTTAACTACAGAAAGGGGCTGACTGAAAATGTTTGATTGCTTTTTTTAACCTATTTTCTAAGTTCATACAAGTCATATTTAGCGAACCTCCTCCACTGTCTAAACTACATAGGTGATATTTTGTTCAATAAAACCAGTAGGTTTCATAAATACTTCATCAATTTCCATATGTAATACAATTAATCCTGACAAGAAAGCAAGATTTTAGTTCAACATTTTGTACATCAGATTACTTACTTATATTCCAGAAACATATATATGATCTGTGGCTGCTTATATTCTAAGATGCTAAATATCGTGAATGGCTTTTCTTACTTCACAATTTATAAATAATAATTATTTTATTAAATGTTAAAAAAAAAACAGGTAAAAAGTAAATTAATTAGTGAATGACCTAGACTGGGGCTGTGAAAATGAGGGTTTAAGTTTAAGAAAGGAGGTAGATACTTAAGTTTTAACAAAACAAATCACCTTGGGTAGGAGACAGCAAACTACAGCCCACAAGCCAAATACCACCTGCTGCTTGTTTTATAAAGTTTTATTGGAACACGGCCATTCTGTTCTTTGACATATTGTGGGTGGTTGCTTCTTGGCTCTACAATGAAAGAGTTGAGTAGTTGCAATGCCTAACATATTTACTATCCGGACCCTTTACAGAAAAAGGTGGCTGACCCCTGATCTAAGGGCATACATGTTACTTTCTTTTCTCCCCCTCCCCTTCTCCTGTTGTCCTGAGGAACAGTTCTCCACAGATCTCTCACAGTTCTGTACATCTTCTAAGCAAAGGTGTTAACAACTTTGTTCCTGAAAATCTTTTCAAGGATGTACAGCAAACAGTCTTTGGAAATGGGTTAAGTGCCTCCCTCTGGGGCAAAGGTTGGACAGGTTTGCCAACAGACCCTTATGAAAGGTTGGGATCTTCTATGCTAAGGATCCTCTCCTCTAAAGAAATCCACTGCATATGCAGTCATTACCTAGCCTTCGTTGCGTCACCCTGTGAAAATTGGGGCTCAGAGAAGTGGCAAGAATGATATTATCCTGGCTTCTGCTATTGCTGTGAGTAATAAACTGTCCTTTGTCTTTGACACAGGAGTCTGGTGTCTTCTACCAGTACCCAGGAAATTGTCTCAGGCTAACTTGTTAGCCTGAAAGTGAGGTAACATCTCATACCCTTCACAGTTCTTTGATACCCACTTTTCTTTTTTTTGGTCATTCGACAATTCCCAGATCCACTTACTCCTAAGAGCTAAATTAACGTTGAGTAGGAGTATCATGTACAGCTGTGCAGTTGTAACTGACTGAGAGGTGGACAAGATCTAAAAACCTAGCTTACATTCAAGGGTGCCTTTATGGAATGTGCACAATGGCACCACCTGGGTTAGCATGCTTTGCTAATGAGAAGTCTACTTGACAAAGAAGCTATTTTTTTTTTCACTTTCCTTTATTAAAGTTGATGTTATGACCTGGCTAATTGTTTCTATGGGGTTCTGATGTATCATGATGTGTTCTGATGGCTGACAACAAAGTATCAAGTAAGTTTTATGAAAGACACTGAGGAATCAGAGTTCAATGTTTCAGGGTAGCTTTTATCTGGTTCAAGACTAAGTGCTAGTCTTTTGAAGGAGCCTTCTCGCCAGTGTTCTACCGTGTAGCGGTTATATATGGGATTGTCTGCTCAACACATCTACCATCTTCTAGGAATGTTGCCACATTCAGTTCTTGATGGAGCTGGCATGTTCTTATGCCACCTCATGATCTGACCACATTAACTGGTTCAGGAATGGGCACTTGGCCCAATGAGTTCCTTTCCTAGGATTTTTGGATTTGGGACTTAGGAAGTTGAGCCAGTCTCTCTCCAGTGGCTAAAATTCTGAGATTTAAAACTCTAATGTCTGTGGCCACATTTCCTGCCATATTGCTCAGTAAGAAATAAACAAAGAACAGGTGAGAGACAGAGTCCTGCTGGTATCTTTGGTTTGGATGGTTCTTGAAGCTGACATATTCCTACCCTTCCTGAAGCTTGGTTTTCTGTGAAATACTCTAGCATTCCTTCCTGAAACTTCCTTTTTTTTTTTTTTTTCCTCAAGCTAGTTCAAATTTGGTTTCTATCATTTAACTCCCCCAACGCAACTACTAATCACGATTAGTCAGATTTCAGGACGCTAACTGGGAGACTGGGGAATAAACTCATAATGCGAGAAGGCGCTTTCTTGCTCCTTTTCCTAAAGCCCTGGTAGATATGTTATGGTGAGACTCAGGCATGGCATCTGGTTAGGTTGAACCATATGAATCTACCAACTCTGTACATCAAAGAGCTGAATTACAGCAAAGGAAATAAAAGCAAAAATAAACAAATGGGACCTAACTTAAAAGCTTTTGAACAACAAAGGAAACTGTCAACAAAACAAAAAGACAATCTACTGGACAGGAGAAAATATTTGCAAATGATATGATCAATAAGGGGTTAATATCCAAAGTACATAAACAGCTCATACAACTCAACATCAAAAAAACAAACAACCCAATTAAAAACTGGGCAGAAGAACTGAATAGACATATCTCCAAAGAAGACATACAGATGGCTAACAGGCACATGAAGAAATGCTCAACATCATTAATTATCAGAGAAATGTTAATTAAAACCAAAAGGAGATATCACCTCACAACCGTCAGAATGGCTATCATCAAAAAGAACACAAAGGGCTTCCCTGGTGGTGCAGTGGTTGAGAATCTGCCTGCTAATGCAGGGGACATGGGTTCGAGCCCTGGTGTGGGAAGATCCCACATGCCGCGGAGCAACTAGGCCCGTGAACCACAACTACTGAGCCTGCGCGTCTGGAGCTTGTGCTCCGCAACAAGAGAGGCCGCGATAGTGAGAGGCCCGCACACCGTGATGAGGAGTG
Source organism: Balaenoptera physalus (assembly GCF_965194825.1). Classification (NCBI taxonomy): domain Eukaryota; kingdom Metazoa; phylum Chordata; class Mammalia; order Artiodactyla; family Balaenopteridae; genus Balaenoptera; species Balaenoptera physalus. The sequence goes on along the minus strand of NC_138890.1, from coordinate 116,005,327 downwards.
GCTCCCGCTTGCCACAACTAGAGAAACCCCTCACACAGAAACGAAGACCCAACACAGCCATAAATAAATAAATAAATTTATTAAAAAAAAAAAAGAACACAAATAACAAATATCGGCGAAGGATGTGGAGAAAAGGGAACCCTCGTACACTGTTGGTGGGAATGTAAATTGGTGAAAAACAGTATGGAGGCTTCTCAAAAAACTAAAAATAGAACTACCATATGACCCAGCAATTCCACTCCTGGGTACATATCCAATAAAACCGAAAACACTAATTTGAAAAAATACATGCACTTCAATGTTCATAGCAACATTATTTACAATAGCCAAAATATAGGAGCAACCTAAGTGTCAATCAACAGATGAATGGATAAAGATGACGTGATATATATATGTACAATGGCATACCACTCAGCCATAAAAAGAACAAAAATTTTGCCGTTTGCAACAACATGGATGGACTTGGAGGGTATTATGCTAACTGAAATAAGTCAAAGAAAGAAAGACAAATACTGTATGATATCACTTGTATATGGAATCTAAAAAATAAAATACACTAGTGAATACAACAAAAGGAGCAGACTCACAGATATAGAGAACAAACTAAGTGGTAACCAGTGGTGAGAGGGAAGGGTGAGGGGAAAGATGGGAGTAGGGGATTAAAAGGTACAAACTACTATGTATAAAATAAATAAGCTACAAGGATATATTACATAACACAGGGAATACAGCCAATATTTTATAATAACTATAAATGGAGTATAACCTTTAAAAAGTATGATTCATTATGTTGTTCATCCGAAACTTACGTAATATTGTACATCAACTATACCTCGACAAATAAAGAGAAGGGAAAAAAAAAGTGGAATTAGCAATTCTTATGGTTCAACTTGCTTTGGTTCAAGGCTTAGTCCTACCTTCATTAAGAAAGAGGAATCTTATTTATTATGTTTATTATCTGTCTCTCCATTTATTCCCCGCTTTTATGTTCAATTTACAAAACACAATTTTACCCATTTTCAGAACTCAAAGCATAATTTTTCTACATTAAATGATTATAGAGATTTGCAGATAATATACCACTAGCGTTGGTCATAACTATACTTTACTTGATGCCGAGTGCTCAATTATAACACTGTTCCTAAAAATACTACAGTCTTTCAAGGAGCTTACTGTGGTGATAAGTGGAGATTATCAATATTAATACTTGTTGGTTTTAGGATATGACTTGACTAGAAATTTTCTACTGTATATAATTGGACACAAATGAAAAATACCATATTTCTTAATAATTAGAAGGACTTCTATGACCCAAACACTATTTCTTATAGTATCTAGTTCAGGTAAAAGCATTATTTCCCATTAAATATTAAAACTTGTATAAACAGGATAGTATAAAAGACAATATTTGAAAACAATGGTTTTAATTATTTAACTACTGTTCAAAGAATTAAAAATTTAGCTGCATTATAAGCAAATGATATGGGTTATCCTCACAATTCCTGAGGAGGTAATTAGTTCACTAACTATAATAACTCTAAAATAAAAAGCCTTTTTCTAAAGTTAACAGAACAAAAAGCATCAAGTAACAGTGAGATAATCCTCTACAAATCTTTACACAGCGTATGTTTAAATAATAAAAGTCATTTGTGTACCTTTAGATGGTTTATGAAAATAACCAATCAATTTTGCAGACACATTATTTCTAAAGGGAATCTATGTGACTCATGATGCCTGTATATACACAGAGACAAACCACACATATTTTATCAGTTTATTACAGTAAGCAAATAAGCGTGGAATGAGAGTGCACATAACTGTCTACTTAGCGCTTACTGAAACATTTATAAGAGCTGTTATCTCCCTAATAACAGACAGACAGCGTGCAATTTTAGAGAGGAGAAAAGCTTCATATTTTTTAACACTTCACTAAAAAGTAACCGAAGAGTGTAAAATGAAAAATACTCTGTGCAGTTAGCTGGTAATGGACCATATTATCAACTCAAGTTAGATTTATAGGATACAAACTAGTCACTAATAGTTATTTTATGACATAGCATGTCTGCTTTTTTTGAGATTATTAAGATTAAAGTTGTAAAACTTCTTTTGTACATAGCTGTTCAAAATGATTGAATTATAAAATTTAAATGAGAACTGAAAATAAAACATGGAGTATCAAGTGCCTAAAAATAAACCTTGTTCAACATCTGCATTACTATTTCAGAGATGACACTTCTATGTAAAGCTTTATGAAAACAATGTTTTCTAGTCTTTTTTGCTTTAATCCACATTCAGACACTTAATCATTTTTAAGCATTATCAATCTATTCTCTTTTTGGACTCCAAAAATATGAAGATCTGCAGTATATAAACTGCTCTCTTTGTACCTAGTTTTGTTTGGCTTATTTTACAGCAGTATCTATTTAGATATATGAGTTATAAAAAATGACCAGATTGTAAACAGAGATACAGTTTCATCTTTAAAATTAGCACTTTTTAAACCAGCGTAAATCTCAACTGGTAAGAGCTGTAATGCAGAAAGCTACAGTATTCTTATTCACCCAGTAAACTGTAGAAAGTGAGCCTATTTTATCTTTAATCTACAGTATTGGGTCTAGTACCTAGTACAGGATTTAAAAAAGCAAAGGGCAAATTTGCTTAACTGTTAGCTAGAACTATAAACATAACACTCAAAGAAGTATATTTCATTTTTCCATCGAATATTACTTTAAGTAAATGGTTTATACTTCTAAAGATAACTTCCTCCTTATATATGTAAATTTAGGTATTCTAGAAAGTAACTGTGTTCCTTGCTCCTATTTTATTTTAGTCATCAGTATATACAGTGAAAAACGTGAGACTTTTCACCTCTTATTTTGGTAATAAATAAAAATGTATTTACAGAAAGATATGAGTAATTATCAACAAACATTTAATGAGAACCTTACTTCACACATGGTATTAAGCAGGCTACAGCAAACTTGGCCTGTGGATCAAACCCAGTCCACTGCCTGTTTTTGTATAGTCTGTGAGCTAAGAATGGTTTTTACATTTTTAAAAGGTTGAAGAAAATAAAAAGAAAAATAACATTTTTGTGACACTAAAATTATAAGACATTCTGATTCAATGTCCACAAATAAAGTTTTATTGGAACGCAGCCACATTCATCCATTTCTGCATGATCTCTGGCTGTTTTACCACAATGGCAGAGTTGAGTGGCTGTGCTCTGCAAAGCTAAAAATATTTACTATCTGGCCCTTTACAAAATGTTTGCTGACCCCCATACAGGATGTATTCAATTTCCACTGGTGTTGAGATGAGGAGGAAATTACTTTATAATAATACCCTATCCTTTCCCCTCCCCAAAGGTAAACCTGTAAGTCTCACTGTCAATATACTACTTTTTATAAATCTGAAATCCAGAGTGATGTATATATACTTTTATTTACCACTTTCATAGAAAAATAGTTCCAGAACTATGGATGTAGATACATTATACTATTCTTAGATATGTTCTACTATTCTTTTTCATATTTCCTTTCTGACTTTTGGTTTAAGGGTGCTAATAAAAACAAAACAATCTGGTTTCCAAAGTGTTTAGCAGAAAGGCTCCAATAATTGGTTACAATAAATTTTGTCGGAACCGGAACAGTTTATGTAAGCACAAACAATTATGTGTTGTGTTATTTGATAGATGTGATAATCATTTGATCTTTAGTTCTACCGCTTTCTCACTGACAATATCAATGACATCATATAAAAAAGAAAATGTTAGCGTTCCCTTCCTTCGGAACCAAGCTCAGAACCTTGGCATTATCTTTGACATTCTTATTTCCCTCCAACAATTACTTGAGAAGTTTGATGTCTCTTGTATTCATTTTCTTCTTTTCTGTTGTCTACCACCAGCTTAGTTCAAGTCATCAATGACACTTAAAACATTAAAACATTTTTTAAAATTTAAAATTGCAACAGAAGTCCATGTTTATTGAAAACAATTTCAAACAGTATGGAAATACAAGTAAAATCCCCTCAAGTTTAACCATAATTAACAATTTGGTGTCCCTCCCTATCTTTTGCTCCCCTTTTATTTCTGCTTGCCCATTCAAATTGGCCTCCCTGTCTCTAGATTCCTTCCACTCCAATCCGTACCACAGGCTCTTGTAAAAATAATTCTCTTAAAACTGTACCTCCCTTATACGCTCAGTGAGGAGGGGTAGAAAGTGCTGAGCTTTGAAGCCAGACAGATGAGCTGAACCTCTGGCTCTGCAACTTACTAACCCTATGACACTAAAAAAGTTACTCATGCTTTAGAGACCTCAATTTTCACATCTGTGAAGTGGGGAAACTACAACCTATCTTTTAGGGTTGTTGTAAATCTAGGCTAAATATAAAAAAATCTAGAGGAGTGAAGGGCCTGAAGATGTTAACATGACAGGCACAAGTAAGGGAGTGACACATGATTTCAGAGTTGAAATGAAAGAGTATATGGTTGAAATTCAGTACAGGTCAAAGTTATCGGTACTGAACAGATCAAGAGGCTGTGAGGTTACATACTGCACAGGTTGAAAATATGTACAGTGAGATGTCCCAGGATGATGGTGGGCTGATGAGATTATGTGGAAGATGCCAAAATCTTCACTGAATGTGGGTAAATGATTAAGAGATCCCAAGATGAGAATGACAAGGAAAGGAAAAGGGTATAGGAAGATGGAATGGGCCTCATATGAGGAAGGAACATGAGGATGAAAAAGCCTAGATGAAACATCTGGGAGCTTCATACAAACCATCTTGCTGGTAAGAATGATTTCGTCAAACAAAGAATTCTACAGAACTGTGAGTGAGGTCACGCTGAGAATATTCGTTATGGGACAGCAAGACCCAAAGGGAGATTCTCAGAGGAAAGCCAGGCTACATAACAGTACTTTATAAAAGTATGTGAGGGGATTGGTAGTTGTTCCACACATTTCACAATGGGGCCACAGCATCTAAAAACCAGCCGTGCTGCTTGCACTTAAATGAACTGTAACTTAGGAGACAGAGGGATATGGATCTCATCTAGATGAAGTCCTAGAGGAAGAAAAAGAAGTATGTCTTAGTTGACGTACAAATTGGAAAGGCAGTTTTATTACTGCTACTTTAATTTTAAATAACAGGGCTCTCCAGGGTTGCTTTCTTTGAATCTGACAAAGAAGGAAAGGATCTTTTCTACATCACAGATGTCAGTCAGACAAACCATACATTGCTGTGGAATTCCTGACATAGGGCAAGTTTGGGGAAATGCGTCCTCTGAGACCACAGAGCTAGCGTGCACACTCGCTCACACGCTCTCTCTCTCACACCCCCACACACGTATATTTATACATACATACACATATATATATATATATTTTTTTTTCCCCTGATCTGTGCATAAATATTTTAAATTCTTCAGTGAGGAGGTAGGGACGGGTAGAACACCTTGATTTACTACACAGGAACCTCTGAGTCTCTGGAGTCCACGTCTTTGGCAGCAAAACCTCTGATGACCGGGCTTTATTTTCAGTAGAGTCACCTGACTATGAATTTTTCTGGATCAATACCTAGGATTGGGGCCTAGGTGCTTGTACTCTTGCACTGGTCCATGTGTTCTCAGGCTATCCCTATATTTGGCATATGAAACATCTTTCTTCAGAAGCAAGAAAGGCTATGGCTTCCCTCTTGTCAGGTAGAGTTAGTGCTGGCAGTGGTTAAGTAAGAAAACATTAAATTTTAAGTTAGAAGACCTTCAAGTTATTGATGAGAAGAAAATTATTTAACTTCTTTGAGCATGAATTTGTAAAATAAAGAGTAATACTACTTAATGTGTAGGATTGTTTTTATAAGGATTCAGTGAGATATTTCATATGAAAGTGTTTTGTAGATGAAAGTACTCTTCTTTAATTGTCATTAAAGACAATGTTTATTAGCATAAGGGAAAAACACTGGCAGAACTAAGATTAGAACTGAACATTTTTAAGTGTCATTTCTGTCAAGTAATAATCTACAATTCCTTTTCCAATAAACAGAAAGTATTCCTTATGATAAAGGAAAATAAAGGTCAGTCATGGAAGCTAGTGGGGAGATTTTCCCCTCTTTTTCAGAGAACTACAGGAAGTGGGAAGAACCAGTATTTATTACTTCTTTCCAAAGATTAATGATAACTGAGGAAACCTTTTTGAATATGACCTTAATTATGAATCAGTAGCCTTAGTCACCAGAATAACCTTCAAAAGCAAATCAATAAAATGAGATCAGATTTTTAAATTATCAGTTATTTAATAAACTAGATATCTGAAAGTGGATTTCAAGTGAGAATTTCATAAGCACACATCATTTATGATGTGATGAGGAATCTCAAGATAAGTCTGAATGTCCTAACATCATAGGAAGACTACGACGCTTTGAGGTATTTTATATTTCTTTACTTCATCAGGATTACAGTATTAAGAAACTCCTACCATCTACATATCTACCTTCAGTACTGAAATTACAGAATCCCACTTTTATACTAATTATAAGGAATTAACTCTTACTGTTTGGACATGTTGAAAAGAGCAATGAAGAATATCACTAAAAAACAAGTAACGAAGGTAACCAGAGGCAGCTGGATGGGGCACTAGATCAAATGTCAGGAGCCCTGGGTTATGGTTTCAACTCAGTCATATATTAGTAGTGAGAACTTAGTTAAATCACAACCTCACTTAGCTTCTGTTTTTCTCCTCTGTAAAATGGGGCTAATTATACACATCCTCTCTGCTTCACTGAGTTGTTTTGAGGATAAAATGAGACTGTATATGTGAAATTGATTTTTAAACTGTTCAATAAAAAGCATTATTGGGATTATTAGTAAATTGAGTTTCCTGTCAACATTAAAACATCAATCTGTCAGATAACATAAGGTCCTCAGGTTAAAAGTACATATCAAAAAGCTGAATCACCACTGGAGAAGGGCATTTGAAACAATATTGCTGTATTTATTGATAGTACCATCCAAAGGCCTGTAAAAAAGTAATCCCTTCCCCCATGTCCTTTTTTTTTTTTTTTTCCTCTCTGTTAGTTGTGGGTGAAGAGGACTGTTCTCTAAAAGGTTTCTAAATGATGTTGATGTTAAAAAATATAGTATCACCATTTAACAGCCTTTTAAAGAGCAGTCCCTGGCATGGTCTTTGTTAACAACTGAGGGAGGAAGGGACTATTTTTTCAAAGGCTTTTAGAGGATGTTGTTAAAAGAATATATAGTGACATCATTTAAAAGCCTTTTAAATAATAGTTTTCCTTCCCTCCCAATTGTAATGTCCTTGGCTTTCATTTATTTTGTACTACTAGCTGAAAATGGACATGCCAACATATTATTGGTTATGGCAGGCATTTGTTGGAAAGAGAAGGATGCATTGCTTTAAAAAATGTTGATGTCCAGAAATAAATCCAGCTCTTCAAGAACACAGTACCAGTTCTATACAGGATACTGGCCACCCACCTTTTCATTGAGTTGTGGTACTTTTTGCTTGTTTTCTCTAAGAGTTTACTGAAGACGATGCCACGCAAACAGGAAAGGAGTCATTACAAGATTTCCAGTGGCATAAATGTAATCCTACCACCCACTGCTACTTGAGTTAACACTCCATCCAACTTATGGCAAAATCTAACTCTACTCCTCTTCTGTTGTTTCGTTAAATTATTTCTGCCCACTATTCCTCTGATTTTAGACTCTACTCCACTAGCGGACAGCAGTGGGTACTTAGGGTTCCTCTCCTTACTTAGCTCTCAGGGAGAGGAAAAATTAAGTCAACCATTTGGTTCAAAGCACAAAGTCTGATACCCAGTAAGCTTTGAGATAGGTTAGCTTTGATTTTCTTTCACGTAACACACCAAAGAAAAAAGAATTAGCCCCAGGGGTATAATCATAAAATAGGAAACAATTTTTCATTTCTTCTTATGCTGGGTCTTTTCAGAAAAGTGTTATTTCATTTTAAGGACAGGAATTCCTAGATCTACAACAGTTTGATGAAAAAAAGTAAACCTTTAAAAATTCTAAAAGCACAGCCCTCCAAACACACTGTACTTTTTTTTTCTTGAATTTTTGAATTTAATTTTATTTATTTTTTTATACAGCAGGTTCTTATTAGTTATCCATTTTACATATATTACTGTATATATGTCAATCCCAATCTCCCAATTCATCACACCACCACTGGCCCCCTGCCACTTTCCCCCCTTGGTGTCCATACGTTTGTTCTCTACATCTGTCTCTATTTCTACCCTGCAAACCGGTTCACCTGTACCATTTTTCTAGGTTCCACATACATGCATTAATATACGATATTTGTTTTTCTCTTTCTGACTTACTTCACTCTGTATGACAGTCTCTAGATCCATCCACGTGTCTAGAAATGACCCCATTTCTTTCCTTTCAGTGGCTGAGTAATATTCCATTGTATATATATACCACATCTTCTTTATCCATTCACCTGTCAATGGGCATTTAGGTTGCTTCCATGACCTGGCTATTGTAAACAGTGCTGCAATGAACATTGGGGTGCATGTGTCTTTTTGAATTATGGTTTTCTCTGGGTACATGCCCAGTAGTGGGACTGCTGAGTCGTATGGTAGTTCTATTTTTAAATTTTTAAGGAACCTCCATACCATTCTCCATAGTGGCTGTATCAATTTACATTCCCACCAACAGTGCAAGAGGGTTGCCTTTTCTCCACACCCTCTCTAGCATTTGTTGTTTGTAGATTTTCTGATGATGCCCATTCTAACTGGTGTGAGGTGATACCTCATTGTACTTTTGATTTCCATTTCTCTAATAATTAGTGATGTTGAGCAGCTCTTCATGTGCTTCTTGGCCATCTGTATGTCTTCTTTGGAGAAATGTCTATTTAGGTCTTCTGCCCATTTTTGGATTGGGGTGTTTGTTTTTTTAATATTGAGCTGCATGAGCTGTTTATATTTTTTGGAGATTAATCCTTTGTCTGTTGATTCGTTTGCAAATATTTTCTTCCATTCTGAGGGTTGTCTTTTCATCTTGTTTGTAGTTTCCTTTGCTGTGCAAAAGCTTTTAAGTTTCATTGGGTCCCATTTGTTTATTTTTGTTTTTATTTCCATTACTCTACGAGGTGGATCAAAAAAGATCTTGCTGTGATGTATGTCAAAGAGTGTTCTTCCTATGTTTTCCTCTAAGAGTTTTATAGTGTCTGGTCCTACATTTAGGTGTCTAATCCATTTTGAGTTTATTTTTGTGAAAGGTGTTAGGGAGTGATCTAATTTCATTCTTTTACATGTAGCTGTCCAGTTTTCCCAGTACCACTTATTGAAGAGACTGTCTTTTCTTCATTGTATATTCTTGCCCCCTTCGTCATAGATTAGTTGACCATAGGTGCGTGGGTTTATCTCCGGGCTTTCTATCATGTTCCATTGATCTATGGTTCTGGTTTTGTGCCAGTACCATATTGTCTTGATTACTGTAGCTATGTAGTATAGTCTGAAGTCAGGGAGTCTGATTCCTCCAGCTCCGTTTTTTTCCCTCAAGTCTGCTTTGGCTATTTGGGGTCTTTTGTGTCTCCATACAAATTTTAAGATTTTTTGTTCTAGTTCTGTAAAAAATGCCATTGGCAATTTGATAGGGATTGCATTGAATCTGTAGATTGCTTTGGGTAGTATAGTCATTTTCACAATATTGATTCTTCCAATCCAAGAACATGGTATATCTCTCCATCTGTTGGTATCATCTTTAATTTCTTTCATCAGTGTCTTATAGTTTTCTGCATACAGGTCTTTCATCTCCCTAGGTAAGTTTACTCCAAGGTATTTTATTCTTTTTGTTGCAATGGTAAATGGGAGTGTTTCCTTAATTTCTCTTTCAGATTTTTCAACATTAGTGTATAGGAATGCAAGAGATTTCTGTGCATTAATTTTGTATCCTGCAACTTTACCAAATTCATTGATTAGCTCTAGTAGTTTTCTGGTGGCAGTTTTAGGATTCTCTATGTATAGTATCATGTCATCTGCAAACAGTGACAGTGTTACTTCTTCTTTTCCAATTTGTATTCCTTTTACTTCTTTTTCGTCTCTGATTGGTGTGGCTAGGACTTCCAAAACTATGTTGAATAATAGTGGCGAGTGGACATCCTTGTCTTGTTCCTGATCTTAGAGGAAATGCTTTCAGTTTTTCACCATTGAGAATGATGTTTGCTGTGGGTTTGTCATATATGGCCTTTATTATGTTGAGGTACGTTCCCTCTATGCCCACTTTCTGGAGAGTTTTTATCATAAATGGGTGTTGAATTTTGTCAAAAGCTTTTTCTGCCTCTATTGAGATGATCATATGGTTTTTATTCTTCAATTTGTTAATATGGTGTATCACATTGACTGATTTGTGTATAATGAAGAATACTTGCATCCCTGGGATAAATCCCACTTGATCATGGTGTATGATCCTTTCAATGTGCTGTTGGATCCTGATTGCTAGTATTTTGTTGAGGACTTTTGCATCTATATTCATCACTGATATTGGTAATTTTCTTTTTTTTGTAGTACCTTTGTCTGGTTTTGGTATCAGGGTGATGGTGGCCTCATAGAATGAGTTTGGGAGTGTTCCTTCCTCTGCAATTTTTTGGAAGAGTTTGAGAAGGATGGGTGTTAGCTCTTCTCTAAATGTTTGATAGAATTCACCTGTGAAGCCATCTGGTCCTGGACTTTTGTTTGCTGGAAGATTTTTAATCACAGTTTCAATTTCATTACTTGTGATTGGTCTGTTGATATTTTCTGTTTCTTCCTGGTTCAGTCTTGGAAGGTTATACCTTTCTAAGAATTTGTTCATTTCTTCCAGGTTGTCCATTTTATTGGCATAGAGTTGCTTGTAGTAGTCTCTTAGGATGCTTTGTATTTCTGTGGCGTCTGTTGTAACTTCTCCTTTTTCATGTCTAATTCTATTGATATGAGTCCTCTCTTTTTCTTGATGAGTCTGGCTAAAGGTTTATCAATTTTGTTTATCTTCTCAAAGAACCAGCTTTTAGTTTATTGATCTTTGCTATTGTTTTCTTTGTTTCTATTTCATTTATTTCTGCTCTGATCTTTATGATTTCTTTTCTTCTACTAACTTTGGGTTTTGTTTGTTCTTCTTTCTCTAGTTCCTTTAGGTGTAAGGTTAGATTGTTTATTTGAGATTTTTCTTGTTTCTTCAGGTAGGCTTGTACTGCTATAAACTTCCCTCTTAGAACTGCTTTTGCTGCATCCCATAGGTTTTGGATCATCGTGTTTTCATTGTCATTTGTCTCTAGGTATTTTTTGATTTCCTCTTTGATTTCTTCAGTGATCTCTTGGTTATTTAGTAACGTATTGTTTAGCCTCCATGTATTTGTGTTTTTTACAGTTTTTTTCCTGTAACTGATTTCTAATCTCATAGCGTTGGGGTCAGAAAAGATGATTGATACGATTTCAATTTTCTTAAATTTACTGAGGCTTGATTTGTGACCCGAGATGTGATCTATCCTAGAGAATGTTCTGTGTGCACTTGAGAAGAAAGTGTAATCTTCTGTTTTTGGATGGAATGTCCTATAAATTTCAATTAAATCTGTTTGGCCTATTGCATCATTTAAAGCTTCTGTTTCCTTATTTATTTTCATTTTGGATGATCTGTCCATTGGCGCAAGTGAGGTGTTAAAGTCCCCCACTATTATTGTGTTACTGTCGATTTCCTCTTTTATAGCTGTTAGCAGTTGCCTTATGTATTAAAGTGCTCCTATGCTGGGTGCATATATATTTATAACTATTATATCTTCTTCTTGGATTGATCCCTTGATCATTATGTAGTGTCCTTCCTCGTCTCTTGTAACATTCTTTATTTTAAAGTCTATTTTATCTGATATGAGTATTGCTACTCCAGCTTTCTTTTGATTTCCATTTGCATGGAATATCTTTTTCCATCCCCTCACTTTCAGTCTGTATGTGTCCCTAGGTCTGAAGTGGGTCTCTTGTAGACAGCATATATATGGGTCTTGTTTTTGTATACATTCAGCAAGCCTGTGTCTTTTGGTTGGACCATTTAATCCATTCACATTTAAGGTAATTATCGAATGTTATGTTTGTATTACCATTTTCTTAATTGTTATGGGTTTGTTTTTGTAGGTCCTTTTCTTCTCTTGTGTTTCCCACTTAGAGAAGTTCCTTTAGTATTTGTTGTACAGCTGGTTTGGTGGTGCTGAATTCTCTTAGCTTTTGCTTGTCTGTAAAGCTTTTGATTTCTCTGTCGAATCTGAATGAGGTCCTTGCCGGGTAGAGTAATCTTGGTTGTAGGTTCTTCCCTTTCATCACTTTGAATATGTCATGCCACTCTCTTCTGGCTTGTAGAGTTTCTGCTGAGAAATCAGCTGTTAACTTTATGGGAGTTCCCTTGTATGTTATTTGTCGTTTTTCCCTTGTTGCTTTCAATAATTTTGCTTTGTCTTTAATTTTTGTCAGTTTGATTACTATGTGTCTCGGCATGTTTCTCCTTGGGTTTATCCTGCCTGGGACTCTCTGCGCTTCCTGGACTTCGGTGGCTATTTCCTCTCCCACGTAAGGCAAGTTTTTGACTATAATCTCTTCAAATATTTTCTCAGGTCCTTTCTCTCTCTCTTCTCCTTCTGGGACCCCTATAATGCGAATGTTGTTGTGTTTAATGTTGTCCCAGAGGTCTCTTAGGCTGTCTTCATTTCTTTTCATTCTTTTTTCTTTATTCTGTTCTGCAGCAGTGAATTCCACCATTCTGTCTTCCAGGTCACTTATCCGTTCTTCTGCCTCAGTTATTCTGCTATTGATTCCTTCTAGTGTAGTTTTCATTTCGGTTATTGTATTGTTCATCTCTGTTTGTTTGTTCTTTAATTCTTCTAAGTCTTTGTTAAATCTTTCTTGCATCTTCTCGATCTTTGCCTCCATTCTTTTTTCGAGGTCTTGGATCACCTTCACTCTCATTATTCTGGATTCTTTTTCTGGAAGGTTGCCTATCTCCACTTCATTTAGTTGTTTTTCTGGGGTTTTATTTTGTTCCTTCATCTGGTACATAGCCCTCTGCCTTTTCATCTTGTCTATCTTTTTGTGATGTGGTTTTTGTTTCACAGGCTGCAGGATTGTAGTTCTTCTTGCTTCTGCTGTCTGCCCTCTGGTGGATCCAAACACACTGTACTTTAATTCTAAATTTCAGCACAGCCCTTATTTTTTGCCAGTCTTGCACAAAGAACTCACTTGCTAGTTCTGTGATCTGCTTAAATTATTTACTTATGATTTGCTCTAATAAATCATGACTTGATTAAATATCAAAGATTAACCATAATACAATGCTCAGCTCAAGCCCTAATTGTTCCATTCAACTGTACCTGACCAACTCTAGCCCATAATGATGTTAGTCACATTCCATTTTGACATTCCCTATAATTTAATTTTCATACTATTATTTAACTTTATGCATTCAACATGATTACTTAACTTTATTCTTATGCACCATGTAAACAGCAAGGTGCTAAGTCTGGACAATAATTTTTTTGCATGACTTTAAAAAAATATAAACAACTTTTGAAATCTCTGTTGCCTTAATAGCACAAGTGAGTTAGTTATTTGTGCCTATAATTATATGTGATAATACTTTTATGTTTTAAAATATTTTAAAATCTGCATAAAAAGTCATGTCATTTGACACATTTTCCATTATCTTCTGAGATAAATCAATGTTTCACTGAGAAATGCTAGTATAATTGATTCTAATAAATGAAAATTGGTAAAAGTTTGAAAGAAAAATTGACTTGAAGCAGCAAAAAGACAGCAATAGGAAGGTATAGATATAAAACTTAATATGACTGATCTGAAAATTTCAAACTTCTCTTAATTTGAGTGGTCTGACCAGAGTTAAGTAAAACTGCCACAAATAAAAACTTCTTGGTTAGACAGCTGGCCATAATCCCCACAGCAGGGCTCCATTTGAATTCTAGGAATAGTGAGTGATCACCATGGTGTCATCAATATCAAGACCCAAGAGTACATGCTTATATGTGGTGCTGGGCTCTGGCTCTGCATCAGAATGACCTCCATAATGCCATGGTTCTACCCTTCCTCTCTTCTACAAATTGACAGGTGAGGTATGAATAGCTGAGTCATCTTCTTCTCCCCACAGGTTCTATACATGAGGTGGTATACAGAATAATGGATCCCCAAAAGTGTCTAAGTCCTACCCACAGAATCTATAAATATGTAGTGATGCACGGCAGGGGGGAATTAAAATTGTTAAACAGCTGATTTTGAGATGAGATTTTCCTGGATTGTCTGCGTGGGCCAATGTAATTGTACAGATCCCATAAGTGAAAGAGGGAGGCAGGAGAGTCAGTGTCATAGTGATACAGTGTATGGACAACTTAGTCATTGCTGGCTTTGAGCCAAGGAATGTGGGCAGCCTCTAAAAGTTGGAAAAGGCAAGAAAAAGGATTTTCCCCTAGAGCTTCCAGAAAAAAACACAGCTGTGCTGACACATTGATTTTAGATCAGTAAGACTCATTTTGGACTTTGACCTCCAGAACTGTAAATAATAAATAATAAATTTGCATTGTTATAAGCCACCATATGTGTGGTAATGCAGCAGTAACAGGGAGCTAATAAAAGTAATTATAATGTCCGGTTGGAAATGACTGTTCTGAATTCTTGTGTTGTAAAACCCATCTGTGGAGTCTATGGTATGATGTTTATTTACATACATCTTTCAATGGCTATGATCTGAGAGGCATCAATAATTCTGATTTCTGTACAGTATTTTCTCATTGGACTTAAGCTCCAATTAGCATAGACACTAATAATTTGAGTGGCTTTCATACTGGATAGTTACTTGTCAGAATCATTTGGAAGACCGGTTTATAAAAAATTCCCCTCCCCTAATACTCTCTTTATTTTTAATGAGCACACTAAGTTGGCTTTGATCCATTTGGTTAACAGACAGGTACTGAGAACCAATGAAAAAAGAAAAAGATTAACTGTCTTCCAAAGGCTCCAATTTAATGCACTGCATATTACCTAAGACTCCCTCTTAACCCTTAGTATGTATTAGTTTTTCTGATAAAATATGCATACAAAAAACATTTTGTATGAATTCTATACAAGCCAAAAGGGGATTATAGTAGCCAGACACTTGGGTGATGAGACCCAAGACAGACAAGTTTCCATGGGGGAAAATGAAGGAACTAAGAAAAATACAAGAGGGTTTGGGTGGGGCAGAACAAGTTTAGGACAATGAAACATGTAGGCAAGAGAAGGAGAGGGTAGGTATTACATGAGTGATAATCCTGAAGCACCTCTTAACAATGTTACAGTTTTTTCCAGCACCATCGTTTTCTGAAATAAGCACAATAAAAAAGTCAGATTTTTAAAAAAGGTTATACTGGGTCTCTGAATCTGAATTCTTAACCATTTTACAAGCACTCACCTAAAAGTTAACATCATAACTCCTGGGATAAATAATGCAGGTGTACCAGTGGGTGCTTATGCAACCAGGTCTACATGAGAAAAACGAAACCACCAGAGATATAAGCAAATACTGGTCAGAACAAACTCAATTCAGTCTGTGTTGGTTTGACAGAAATGTATGTAGAATGGCAAAATGTTTCTTGGTGGAAATTTCACATCTGTAAATTATTTTATAGAAGGCATTCAGTATTATCATCCAAGATAAAAGGATTCTTCTTTGAAGATTTGGCAGCATTAGTAATTTCCTCTGTCAAGGACTACAAACCTCCATGGAAGCTCTACTCATGCTCTACTGTACTCCTGTTTATGGTCTCTGTTTCCAAAAGGCTGTAAGATGTGCTCAAAACTGTAACCATGGCTTACTTTTTTAATTTGCTGCCGCTCATACCATAATGTTCTGAATATGGAAGACATTCCCTTTATGTTTATTAATAGAATGTTCAGGTTAAAAAAAGCTTTCACTAAAAAAACCATAACCTCCAAAGCTTTTTACTAGAAGCAAAAGAGAACTAGCACTACCCATAGATATGGAGTCTGCAAACAATGTGAAGAACTTTAACCTATATTAACTATTCTATCCAAACTATTCTTGGAGAACTGAGAGAACTGAGAAATTTCATATAACTATGATATGTAATTTTTATGTTTAATCTAACACCTGCTCAGATCATTTCACTGCCACTTGATATATAATAGCACTTTTTGGTTGAGAGCTTTGAAATAAGTATTGAGTCACATATCTATAAAAATATACTCTGAAGAGCATATTGGTGAATTTCAGAATACATACAATCTGGTCAAGTATTAAAAGAAGATATACCTTATGATTCCCTCTATCCATTTATTGAAAGACTGGTGAATTGATAACCTTCTCCAGATGTGTAACATTCTTTTAAAAATTAATTAAAAGGTACTGTTTTCTAAGGAAGAAACAGTTAAAAGAAGTCAGACACTAATTTCTGAGAGTTTCCTTTAAAATGTTCTATTTTTCCCCTGAGTGTTTAAAATTAGCAAGGCATTCAAACTTGTTGGGTGGTACCTCTATGTGTTTTAGCAAATGAAGCTACATAAAACTTCAAATTCCTGTTTTCTTTCCAAAAACCTTGGGAAAATTTCTGATTCGAATCAAATATTATAGAAGGTATAAGACTAAATTGACAGTGGCTGACATGTATTTACAGTCCACCTAAAATTTGCTTTTGTAACTAAGTTGTTTGATGTAATCCCCAGAAGTAAAACAAACAGGTATTTGAACATTTTCTGGCACAAAACACACCTCTGTCACAAAGCAATATCTTAATCTCAAATTCATATTTAGAATCACTACTTTGAGTAGCACTGCCACTGGACAAGGCCTGTATGAAGCTTCACACTGTGTGTTATCACCCAATGACAAACTTGACGTTTTATGAAGGGCCAGCCCCCTTTCACACTGACATCCTCTGTACCCTGAGTAAATAACTAACAATTCATTTCCTAACCTTGACTGTAGAGTCCAGCCTTTCCACCATTTTTTTTTTTTTCTTCTTTCCAAACAAGTGACAAAGAACAAGGAAGCTGATTGAAGGGGTCCATTATGTATCAACTTAAAGAAAGGCAAAGTGATTGATGAAACTAGCAGTCACCTTCACTGCTAGCTACTGCACCTGTATCCTTTTTGTCAAATGACCTGAAAATCCTGCTGACAGTTTAACATCCACTACAAGGATACACAGTATGGAACTATAGTTTTCGATATTTCTATTTGCAATGAAATCTTTAGAGACATGGTTTGAAAACAAAAGTTAAACTTTATAATTTTCTAAGCTTTACATTTTCCTCTTATGTAGTCACTGTTTGCTATTATTAACTTGCTTTGCAAAAATACTGTCATGGGGGGGTGGGGTGAGGAGGAGGAGTATGGTAGGCAACATGAACGCTTATTTTAAACTTTATCTTTTTGTTTTGTTGGCAGAGGCAAGATTGTTAGCAGGATTCCTTCTGCCAAATTATTTGATGAATTACAATTAATTGTACTGCTAGAAGAGGTAGGATGGTCAACATCTCAAAAAATAATTATTAATTAAAATAAAAGTAAAAATGCATTCTAAAAAAAAATATTTTACCTAAACAATCTAAAGTTGTTTCTCAACCTTCAATAGGTGATGGGCTTAGTGAATTCACTGGATAACCAAGTAACTAAGAATTTCTTCTGTGGATGGGTGGGTTTACCTAAATTAAAGAACTCATGTTCAGTCACAAGCTTACTGTGTTGGAAATAAAATTTTCACTAGGCAACAGTGACACAATTGAGAGCCAGCAAAATCTCAAAAGAAGCCACTGTTCTCTGTGTGGACATAGCACCATTTCCTCTGGGCATTTATTACCTGTTAAAAACCAATCTTTTGGTGAGTGGCAGTTCAGGGTTTTTGAGAGCAAGCTGCAATATTTCTTCAGGTCTGCAGAGTCATAATTAAAGCTGAACTGAGCGGAATTGGAGAGGGAAGGTCAGTGAGGTGCCGTATGAGAGATGAGGCTGGGCTGATGGGCACCAAATGAACAAATTATGATGGGCCCCACTCAATGTGATGAGGTCAAATGCTTGTTTCTACCCACTGACAGTTCAATTTCCCTGAAATGTCTCTCGGTTCTCTATGAGCTAATTATGAATGAAAAGTTATCAACTGCCCACGCCAAAGGGGGCTTAAATACTATTTTGTGGAGTTCTTAATGTCAAAATATTGTTCAAAACAGCATACTGTCCCACTCCAAATACAATGTGTGGGTTAATCTAAATACCAGTGAAACACTTATCAGTTTTCCTCAGGTTTTTCACAATGTATACAATAAAGCAAATTCTCCAGCACTTGTCAGCAGCTTAAACAATGAAAAAAAATTTTTTTTAATTTAAGAAAATAAAAGAAGGAGATAATTTTATCAGGTATATCTACATTATACTTACAACTCACTTTCATGGTAATAGCAGTACAGTGCTTATAGTTTTGCATATCACAGGCAACATAATCTTCAAATAGAACTATATATTTTTTTCAGGAACAATGCTACTGAATTATTAGCTTCTAGGCATCAATACTCAGATTTACTCCAGCATACAGATTTATTATACGAAATCAGCTCAAGAGCCACTGACAAAACGTAAATTCCATTTATGGAACCAGTTTTTGAGGAACAATTTTCCACAGCCTGCATTTATGACGGACAATTATTTTCCTTCTCTTTGAATCCTGTGATAGATGATAAATATTTGATAGAACTAATAAGGATCCTACTAATTAAAAAAATGTATATTGCTTCAATTAATAATACAAAAACAGATGAAAATGATAAATTTGCTGAGACCCTACTATGTGCCAATCACTATGCAAGGGACTTTCATGTAAGGATGTTTAACACAGTAAGTAGTCTGATAGTTTTCTAGCAATATACAACACATATAAAAGCTTTGGATCAATGTCCTGAGGTTAGAGGGTACATCACACTAAAAATAGTATCTGTATAAAATAAAATATAGCACTGAGCTTAAATTGTAAGTAAGAAGAATTATAAAATATGTAAACATAATGCACCTGAAAATAACACATGTCAACTTTCTCACTGCCACTAGATGAAAAGGAATTTTGGAATGGGCTCTTTAAGAATAGATTTAAAGTATAAACATAAGAAGTACTTGCTGGAAGTGGGGCAGAGAGAGGGAAAGATCAATTATGATGCAGGTAAAGATAACTGGACATCAAAAAATGAGCCTGAAGTAGGGAAAAACTTTTGCCATTTAAAAACATCATATGTAGATATGTATACATGCATATTTTTGGTAATTTACCTATAATGAAAAAGTTTTTAGTATTAAGCATTGTTTCTACATTTGACATAATATACTTAGATATACAATGTCAATTTATATGATTCCTTACGAAATATTATCTTTTATTTATATATAAATATATATATATATATATATATTCATGTTTAGAGATCACAATTTAATTCATTTATTAAAGGATCCTTTCTGGAAGTTGATTTTTTTCTAATTCTTATTGTAATTGCATTGTTCTAATCTTGTATTATAAAGGCAGCTGCTTGCCTATCATTTGTACTTTCCTCGTTAATCCTGACTCAGTGAATTAACCTTTAATTACAGCCGTTAAAATTGAAATGAGCCTCCTGTCTGGCTGGGGCTGCCCCCTTTCAGTGCATGATTCTGATGAAAATTTTTAGGGTCAATGAATATGTCCCATGTCATGTCTGATAGCTGCTGAAGATGTGAGGAGGTAAATGTTACCTTAGAAAGATGTGCTTTAAATTTTTAGGAGATCTGCTTTATCGATGGGAAAATAAAATAAAAATGATAATTTCAGTTTCTCAGTTTACCATGCTGTATTTTTAGCCAAATTGAGAGCATATAAGAAATATAAAGAATGGGTTATTAAGATATATTTAGTCAAACAATTTAAAACAATAACTTATTCTCCATTTTAGCCTTAAGTGTTACATGTTATAATAAAAGAAGTATGTAAGGATCACAACTACTTTTTAGATATGTGCTTGATAGGAATAATCATCTCAGTGATGTAATAAACTAACAGATTAACAATACAGTCCTTTAAACTGACATCAGTGGGAATGGATTCTACAATATAATAATGAAGCTGGAAAACAGTAAAGATTAATCTCATTCATTTAATACACTTTTGATGAGCATCTATTATGTATCAAGCACTGGGAACAGAAAGGCCAATAAAAAGGCCCTGTCCTATCTTCCAGGGACCCAGAGTCAAAGTTTTATTAGCTTAATATATTTCTAATATAAAAGATAAGGCACCTTTCCCCTGCGCTAACGCTGATGTTTACTAAAGTCACTTGCCGTCTCCCACTTTATTCCCCATAGACTTCTAAAGAGCTAGAACTGAGGGACCTTAGAAACAATCTATTACAGTCTTCTAATTTCACAGATGACAATCTGAACAGAACTCAAATTTTGATGTACTAGCTTAAATTTACAAGATAACTTTGGCAGGGCACATGTTCAGTGAAGCATGAATGCCAAAATCTTCAGAAATAAATGAGTTTCCGAAATTATGTATTTTTAAAAACTTACTCTGAAAACTTTCAAGTGTACACGAAAGCACAGAGAATAATATAAAGAAAAACTAGGTGCTCATCACTAAGTTTCAAAAAGTTATCAACATTTGTCCAATCCTGTTCAATCTAATCTTTTGCTCTACTTTTGAATTACTTAAAGGAAACTCGAGATATGATCTAATTTCATCAGTAAATAGTTTGGTTTGTATATCTAACAGATAAAGACATGTCAAGAAAACTTACAATACTATTACCATACCTAAAAGAAAAAAAATTCCCCCAATTTAATGTAAAATACAGTATTCATATTTCCTTGACTGTCAATATATATATATGTCTTTTCAGAGTTGTTTTGCTTCAATCAGGATTCAGACAATACACACATTACATTTGGTTGGTATGTCTCTTAACCTAAATTATGCATGTTAAAGAAGAACTTACTGAAATTTTTTTTTTTTTTTTTTTTTTTTTTAGCAGAAGTGTATAGTAGATCTGCAGTAATAATTTAGCATTTGGGGGAGATATTTATATATTCAGTAATGTGGAACAGCTGCAAATGTAGAGAAATAACCCTTTATTGATAGGCCTATAAAAGCTGTCTGTAATTACATTCCTGAATGATTTGAATAACAGTGTGTCTGATATATTTTAAGATAAGTGGCTTTTACTTTTCTTTGATATTAGGGTCATATACTGTACTTATCTATATTTGTACTCCATGTTCTCCTCTCTCTGGTAATAAATTAATATCTTAGTGTTAGTTTGGCATGTGCCCTAAAGATAAATTCATTTTCTTTTCCTTTGCAGAGAAACAAAGTTTTTCTAAGTACTACAATAATATTTTTCATGTTTAGGCCAGGTTCCTCATGTGAAAAGGTTAAATACTAATAAATAATACTTAATAGAATGGAAAATCAATTTTCCATACCATGCCTTGTGCTATGTTCAGAAAATTTTTGGCAAGCTTTTCAAAGAGGAACAGAGGTAACAGAAGTTAACTTGACTGATGTATGAATAAATAATAATTAATACATGATTGGCCAATGCATATTTTAATCTAAGATATCTTAAAGCTTAAAAGCAGTATTTTTCACTGCAAATATCACAATTCAACACAAGCAACAAAATTTGCAACATGGCAGTTGATAGTAACACAACGTTCAATCAACTTCAAATGTGGAAAATAAAATTGCCAGAAAAGATTAAATCCTCTTTAAACAAATGATATTTTAAAACCTCTTATTTCCTACTGTAGTAATATAATTATAATAAATGAAAGCTAAAAACCATAATCTTAGGGAAGAATTCTCAAGTGAACTGCCTCAGCTCTGAAGAGGGAACCCACAGCAAGGGACAGGAACTATTCACCATAAAGTACAAGGAAGAGAAAAAGAAAGGCCCAGGCCTTCTCTACCAATACCTCTTTAATCCTTCCAGTTCTTACAAATTTATACACATATTTTCTTTTTTTTGACGGTGACCTTTCTTTTTTTGCCATAATAATTACTAGTTAATTAATAACTACAATTATCATCTGATGCAGCGGATTTTTCATTGTGGAGAATTCATTTCTTAGACTGGCATATATTTGCTTAAGCCAAATAAAAAATATTTTTACAATAAAAAGCCTGCAATTAAAAATGAATAACAACATCTTTTTAAAAAGTAGCTCCTTTTAATAATCTAGGAAAGGGAGAGATGATAATGGTTTGTTACTAACTATGAGACCTCTGAAGTAGCACAGAAATAAAAAGATGAAGCAGTAGTATGGCATACCTTAAAGATTAATTTAAAAATTAAAGCAACTCATACCCAGAAGAGAACTGAATAAAAGAATAAGATGGGACATGGCTGGGCGATGGAAGCACAAAATACTGTCAAACTTTAATTAAAAAATGTTTTCAATTTAAGCAGACCCAGGCCAGTGACTTTTCATTATTTTTACCACAGTTCCATGACTACTGACATTTTCATCAGAACAAATAAAGGATTTTTCCCAAATTTAAAATGATAAAATTATTTTTAATTTTAACTTATAATTTCTTCCTCCTCTAAAGTCAAGGAAATTTGATCTTAGCTGGACTTGTCTCTTAGCCTGAGGCTTAAATATACCTTAAGTTTTTAAAGTGTAAAAAAATATATATTTTAAAAAATATAGTTCTTCTACCATATTAGAAAACAATCTTTATCACAGACATTATCATTTGTTTCGGGAATGAGACTACATAGTCATGAAATGTCTGGTACATGACTTAGTAAAACACTTGTATTCAACAAAAACTCTCTCAAAGCAATCTGTCCTTGTAGACAAACTAGAAGAAAGCTGGCACTCTGGCAGAAGACAAGCAGACTGGAAAACAAAACTAAAATGCCCTAGCCTAGATCAATTTTAAAAAAGAGAAAGACCGACCTAAAAGTCCACTTCGGAGAAATGGAAATCAAATTCGATTACAACTGTCCATCACTATGATGTGCAATTATCCTAATAATTCCAAATGCTGGTAAGTTTCAAACTGAGAAAATCAGGTTCTATATCATGAATTATGGTTTGTTTTTTCTTCATACTGTTTTAAAACTGACAAAGTAACCTCTGTGCCAAAAGCAGGTCTGATAGGTACTCTTGATTTTCCAATTAACTTCCTATAATACAAACTGGGTCAGGATCTCATTCCTAATCATGGATAGTTGTAACTTCAGTAGTTGCCAATCTTTATCAATAGCAAAAGTTATAAGCCTACTTTCCAGCTATTTTTCTATATTCCTTAGAGAAGAAGCTTCATAGAACTAATCAGATGGTGAAATTGGCTTGTGTATAAAAAAATGCCTCTACCTTGCCTCACTCTGCCTGCCTAAGGGCATTACATATGGGTTTCTTTCTTCTTACCTTCAACCTGTAAATCCTTGAAGGGGTTGGGGGGCCTTAGTTAAGTGGCTTTTTGGTCTTACTGACAAACAGCGTCATCTTTTCGCTGGTCACAGGAAAACTCCATGCTGGCTGCCCATAATAACATGCACAGACCTCAGTTTAATGCTGCTGTTGCTACTGTCTTTACTGTGACACTGTGAGGCTTTATTTCTTCGTTAAGTGATGAAGTGATGCCCCACAGTGCCAATTCAAGGAAAGCAGAAGGTGAACAGCATGTACTCAAAATTATCCTTTTACTTCTTGTTAGAGGAAAAGTAGTTCAGATGTCTAAATTCTAAACTGTGTTCAATGTCAAAAGTTAACTCCTGCTAGATCTTAAGCTACTATTGTATAGAGGGACTGTGGAGTTTAGCCAATATAAAATAATAGTGTTTATGTACAGAGTCAGAGAAATAATGACAACTTGTATCTATAGAAATACCCAAAAGGCAAAACTATGTTACAAAATGAAAGTACTTAGTATACCGTAGTTACACACTTTTGAGTCAATTTTTCTTTTTTCTTTTGTTCTTACTCAACTGGAAACTCCCTGAGGGCAGGAACCTAGCCCATCTTGTACACAACTATATCTTTGGCACCTCCTCATATTCTGGCCTGAATAAATACTTGTTGAATGAATAAAACACGTAATTGGCATATGTGTAGTAAGGAATCTGGTCTCACTTAAAGAGAGATCTGGACTTTGTTCTAGCTCTTGAGAAGTAACCTCTAAAGCCTTGGAATCTCCTGAGTAATGGGAGTGCCTTTATTATTCATGGTGGGCCCCTAGGGGACCATACTTGATACTTTATGCCAACAGTGATTCCTAGTGGGCCCCTAGATAGCTTTGCTAAGCAGATAACTCAAGATGGAAGCTGGCCACACCAGAAAGACCCACCGTATGATTAGAGCACTGGGGCTCTGGGCCCCTGATATCAGCCTGACCTGGAGGGGAGGGTGGGAGAGTGAGTTCAACCATGAGGCAACAATTCAGTCAACAGTGCCTATTTAGTAAAGCCTCAATAAAAACTCTAAGCTTGGTGAGCTTCCCTGGTTGGCAGTACTCCTGTATATACAACCAACTTTGATGCGAGGAGGGTAACCCCGAAGCTTTGAGTTTGAAACCCAGCCAGAATCTCCTCCATCCCTCTCTTCCTTTGGTTGATTCTAATTTGTGCCCTACTGCGATAATAAAACTGTAATCCTACGTATAGTGCTTTCCTGAGTTCTGTGATTGATCTAGTGAATTATACTTGAGGGTGGTTTTAGGAAACCCTTAAACTTGCAGTTGGCCTCAGTAGTCTTGGACAGATTTACCAGTCTGGAGGACTCTGCCCTAATATCAAGTTTGGCTACCTCCAAGCAGCATAGTGTATTAAATTGGAGTTTCCTTTTTGCAACTCTTGGTGTCTCTTTCATGGACTGTTCTTGGAATTACTTGCTACTCCTCAATATATTACCACTGTACTCTATACAGACTGCTTTTCTTAATGAACCTTCCTGCAGCCTCCTAAGTTAAATTCCACTTAGAGACTGTGATCCATGAGGATCAAATTGGTTATATTATGGCAGCTAAGTCAGCGCTTCCTCACTAATGCACCACAGACGGGTTAGAGGTATGCTGTGCTACCGCCTCTGCCATTAACCTCAGAAAAGTCAGGTGGCACCTGTGGTGACTGCAGCTCCTGGGGTGGGTGCCTTCCATCTCCTGCAGCATCCCTGTTTACCCCAGAGCACACTACAAGTATTACCACTTTTCTATATGTACCAAGACATGAAAAAGAAATCATTACTATAATTTTCTCATGACAGTATGTCACCAACATACTTTCCCAGCATCAGACTTGGTTATTCCAACCTATATGTGCTATACTTTAGTCACATTAAACAACTGTTTCTCCAATACTCCAACATTTCTAATAACAGAGGTGAACAATTTATTCTTATTTCACATTTACTCTTATATGCAAATTTTCTCCCTCCCCTTCTTTTCTCATCCTCTCCAGAAGCCTAATATTCTGAGGATTGCTATTTCTGAGTTCCTGGGGTTTGATATGTAACAATTTAGAAACTCTTAGCCTAACAATAATCTAGTAAAAAAAAATTCACTAGTAATTCACTAAAACTTCAGTTTGTTCACTGAAACACTATAGCAAGAACTAAAATGTTTATTTTTGGCCATCTCTAGGTCAATTGCCAATTAGTCTCATGGAAGACTGAAATAAATACTGTGTTTAAACTTCACCTGTATCATACAGTTTGAAAAAATAAGGTCTTTCATTACAATGATTATAATATTTACTAGAAATTATGCTTTAAAAATCTCTGTGTTCTGAATATACAATTCAAAGGGTAAAAACGAATAGTGAAATTTTTCATTTGAAAAATATTTAGTGTGAAAAAGGAACTGTTTTTTGGATTTCACTGTAAATATTTTGGTAATTTCAAAAAATAAAACCTACCCATATTGTACCAAACACATAAAGAAAATAAACTTAATAACTCACTGAAATAAATAAAAATCATCTATGAAACAGAAGTCATAATATAAGCTGAAAAACGTTTCATCTATTTATTTTCACGAATGTTCAAATCATCCCAGCATAACTAATTTCACTGCTTCAAAATTCCATAGATTCACAGAATATTAGAGTTAAAAGGAAACATGGAGATCTACCTTGCCATCATTTTAGAGTTGAGAAAACCAAATGACTTGCTCAATATAATTAGTAGTATTGATTCAGAAAGACAGACATTAAACATTAGATGTCAAGAAAAAGGAATCTTATTCATATACATGCTTACCCTGTCTATTAAAAAATGGCTGCTTTTTGGATAATATATATATTACACCTTGACTAGAGAAACTCTGGAAAATATTGAAAAATATAAAGAAGAATATAAATCATCCATAATCTCATCACTCAGAAAACCTCTGTTAATAGTATAACACATTTCCTTCTATTCTTTCATTTTCCTTACATTTTAAAAACACAGTGTGAGTATACAATTTTATAAAATTGAGATAAAATAAATGATATTTTGGATTCTGTTTCGCCACTTAATTTTATACCACATTTCCCCACCTCATCCAAAGATTTAATAAAAACATCTTAAAGATTATACAACATTCTTTAATTTGACTCTGCCATACTTGATGTAACCATCATTCTCCTATCACTAGACACTGTGGTTACAAACAACCATGCACATAAATCTTTGTATTTCTAATTATTTCCTTAGAAGAAAAATCTAAACGTGAGATTACTGGGTCAAACAGTATGTATATTTTGATGACTCTATATATAGATGGCCAAATTGCCATCCAGAATGACGTCCTAATTTAGACTGTCATCAGTGGAGCAGTGTATATAATGCCTGTTTCATTGCATCCCTCACCAACAATGGACAACGGTTTTTATAATTTTTGCCAACGTCACAGGCAAACTGGTTCTTTAAATTTGCATTTGTTCATCACCACTACTGAATATTTTCATGTACGTCTTATCTATAATTCCTCTTTTACGAGTGTTGTATCTTTTATCCACTGAAAAAAATGTCTTATTGAAGTATAATATACATACAGAAAAATAAACATATCTTAAGGGCAAAGCTCAAAGATTTTTTTCATAAACTAAATATACCCATGTACCAGCATCTAGATCAAAATCAGAACATTATCAGCACCCCAGAAGCTCCTCTGTGCTCCTTTTCAACCATTAACTCTCCTGAAGGTCATCACTATTCTGACATCTAATACCGTAACTTAATTTTGCCTGTTTTGTATTTCTGCTTATTTTTACAGTAATAACTTTACTTTAAAAAGTTAATTAGTATTTACTTTAAAACACTTAAACATTATAGAAAAGTACAAAAAAGAAAGCAACAAATCATCCAAAAATCCTATCACCGAAAATACTGTTAACCATGGTTAACATCTCTGTAAGTATGGATGAATAGACAGATGCACAGAGAAACAAATTATCCTGTAGAATGGGATTATAATCTTACTTTAATTGAATTGAAGAAAAGCTAAAATAAATCTAAAAAAAAAAACCTACAAAACTTCAGATAAATGTTCTCTGAGAACATACAAACTATTAAGAGATTTGAGACTCATTAAAAAACAAAAACAAAAGCTGTTTCAATTTTGCGTATTACTGATTAATTTCCTACTATGAAAAATGAAATGATTAACATGCATCCTTTCCTCTCCTCAGCTATACTAGTAGTTTCGATTCCTTATACTATTTTAATTTTATCATTTACCGTTAAGTCTGTGACCATATTTCCCATTGATATTGACTCTCTTATTTTGACTCATCCTTTAACTGGTAAAGCAGTATCCCCAACTCCCTTTTTTTCTTTAAAGAAGGACTGACAGTTATTTTCCTGTTTGAGAATATCTATGTGTACCCTTTACAGAGAAAAATAACACAATTTTCTTGAGTCATACTTTCTTTCCTTTTCAAAGCTGTAACAATAATGTAATAAAAAATAATATCAGGAAATACTTAGTGTTTAACATGTATCAGGTACTGTTATAAGCATTTCATATATGTTGACTCATTTAACGCTAAAAACAATTCTGTGAGATAGGTAGCATTATTATTTTTATTTTACAGATGAAAAAATCCGAGGCACCAAGAGGTAAAATGGCCCACCCAAGGTCTCTCATTTTGTAAAGTGGCAGAGCTCTGATTTGAAAGCAGGCTGTCTGGCTCAAGGGCCTGTGCTTTTAACTGCTACATTACAGTGCTTTGAATGTTTGCAGTTGACACATGACTGGGGGAAGGGACGGTAAAGGATGCTACCAGCTTTAATGGGTGAAAGCCAGGGATGCCAGATGCTCTGCAATGAACAGCGCAGATTCATCCAATAAAAATTATACCACGTTCCTCACAACTTTCAAATGTCTTGTTGGACATTCATGAGGTGAAAACCTGTTCACCTGGTCCTAGAACACTTTTCATACCAGAACAAAGTAGTTTTCTTGGGGGGTGGGGTGGGTCATTGCAAGGTTTTAATGTACTCAATTTTCCAGGAATAACTACCAGAAAAACTGTTTGATGTTTTGGAAAATTATGTTATACCACGACCCATGGTAGTTGAGTTGCTAATACAATAATACACCTCTATCAATTTGCATTTATAGCCGCCAGCGTCATTTAACTACTTCACTACATTTATAATGTAGTCATGGTCAAGCATTTTATATATCAATGTACTATGTATTATAAATTACTTTTATTTCTTCTTTCTATTGAATTAGGGCAACATGTTGATTTTTAAATTATGGATGTACTCATCTTTGGATCCTACATTTCATTTTAGGATCCAAAAGACCCCTGTATTTGTTGAGGTCCCATACCATTATTGGGGGTTTTAATTTTTGAGGACTTCTATTTCCTCTGATGTCTTTAGTCTACTTCTTTCTAAATTTGTACACATAATGAGAAAATGTACAATTTGTCTGATTCGTCTTTTTAAAGTACCATTTTGAGAGCTGGAGGTGAGATCAGGAGTCATGACATTCTGCACCAGAATATTCAATTTATCTCTACAGGTTCTACTTTTCAAAGTTCCACTTTTTTCTTTGTTTAAAGTTCTGTTTCCTTATTTGACTGTTGCTGGTGAATTTCTGGTTGCCATTCCTATTACTACTACTTGTTTGATCATTTTGTTAGCTTTTGGGGATGAATGTTATGATTCTCTTCACTTGGCAGTTCTTTTTTAATAAATTTATTTATTTATATTTATTTATTTATTTTTGGCTGTGTTGGGTCTTCGTTGCTGTGCGCAGGCTTTCTCTAGTTGTGGCGAGCAGGGGCTACTCTTTGTTGCGGTGCGCGGGCTTCTCATTGCGGTGGCTTGTCTTGTTGCAGAGCACGGGCTCTAGGCGCAGAGGCTTCAGTAGTTGTGGCACGTGGGCTCTAGAGCGCAGGCTCAGTAGTTGTGGCACATGGGCTTCGTTGCTCCATGGCATGTGGGATCTTCCCGGACCAGGGCTCGAACCCATGTCGCCTGCATTGGCAGGTGGATTTTTAACCACTGTGCCACCAGGGAAGTCTCTGGCAGTTCTTTTTTTGCATACTCTTTGGATAGAGTGCTTTTCTTTTCCTTTGAAGAGACCATCCCAATAAATGTTTTCTTTAGGATAAAAAGGTGAATCCTTCAATTACTCTGTGATGAATGAAAACTTACTACAAGCTTTTCTAATCTCAACTGTATTCTTCTTATAGCTAATAAACTATAAGAGTCTACTCAGGGTCCATTATCACATATCATATCACTTCCAAAAATATTAGCTAATAGTTACTGAGTGATGACAACGTGCCAGTCACTGTTTTAAGAGCTTCACATTTATTATCTCATTAATCTCTCAAGAATCCTGTGAGGTAGATATTATATTCATAGGAAACTGAGGTGCAGAAAAGTTACTTACCAATTTGCCCAAGGTCACAAAGCTAGTAAGTGGCAAAGCAGGGATCTGCATCCTGGTCATCTGATATCAAACCCAAGTTATTCAGACCTTATTGTCTCCCAGGTTTTTAGGGGCCTCCTTTCCCCTCAAAGACTAACTACGCTTCACTATAGATTTTTTGATTACCACTTTCTCTTTACAGCCTACTACAAATGCTCAATAAATATTTATTATTTAAGTAAATGAAAGACTTAACTGCTTTTCCCCCATCTCTTCCAATGTGTCTTTTCCTTTTAGCAACAAGGACAAACTAAAATCCCAAATACTGTTCATACTCATTTCTGAGCAGTCAAGAGATAATCACGTTCTACAATTGAAAAACATTATAATCTTAAGAGTTTTTGCCTATACTTTCTAACTGAGCTGACCAAAGCTGAACAGAAATGCATGTAGCTCTTTTGAGTATTTCGTTGCACAGCCCTGATATCACATTTGCTTTGAAGGGGGAATTTTTTGTAACACTGCGCAAGAATTAGGTACTTTTCTTTCTTACCTCTGGCAGAAGCAGCTCTATGCTCCCGGGCAGCTCAGATCACCAATCATGTACCCTGCAATGCCCTACCAGCCCTGGGAACCACTGATACACCAGATCTATTCAAGCTACCTGTGTGCCCATCAGAACTTACTGTTCTATCTCTTAGTTTGTCAGATTTCCAACATCAAATTAATAGGAGGTCAAGCATATCGACAGATTACGCATCTTAGGCAACATGCTTGATTTAGAGTGAAAGGTTAGTGGATATATCATGCTAACACAAAAAAGATTATTGCAGTTTCAGATACTACGACAGGCTGATGGTTTGGGCATTATTTTGAGACAGGCAAGCCTCTTGCCTCATTCCAAGTCATACCCCATAAATAACATTAAATAATTTTTTTAGGGACACCAAGGCATGTAAATAAATGTATGAAGATAATGTAAAGAGAAATACAATATTGAATTTTTAAATGAAAACAGTCAGGTATTTTTAGTAGCCTATGATAAAAGAACAGTGTTGTAGGAATAGAATGATTATGGGAATGAAAGTCTGTTAATGTAGACAACAATTTTTATGGCAGAATCTATGTATATAAACTAATTCAATGTGGCAAAGAACCCTTGTATGTTAGAGATATATAACAGTACCAGAGAAAAATGTACACACGATAAGTAAATGTGGATAATAAGGAGAAGTAAATTGAGATGATAATGGTTTGGACAGAGCAAATTAAAGGATGTATGTATAACTGATTCACTTTGCTGTACACCTGAAACTAACACAACATTTAAATCAACTATACTCTAATAAAATTTTTTTTAAAAAGATTAAAAAAAGTTCACAAAATTAAAAGGTCAGATTTGAAACAGACTTGTTAGAGGAAGAACTGTTTGAGACTAAGAATCTACTTCAATTATTTGCATTTTAATAAAAAAGATGCAATGGCATCACTTGAAAACTGAGCTAATGTATTTTGAAAATTACTTACACTGATGACTGATGAAGAAGCTGACAAGTTTAAACCTTCAAGATCAGCTATCAAGCTTGGAGAAAGAGCTGGGGTGGGAAGTGCAACTGTAGTGGACGCTGGGTTAACTATAAGAAAAGGCTCAAATTAGCAAATGTGCATGAAAATTTAATTCATATTACTAAAAGCAACATTTTTATTTTGCTAGTAAATTTAATTAAATTACTTTGATTAATAAATCTATGACAATTCTATTTAACATCTTGATTTAGGCAAGTTATTATCAAGTCATGGCAGTTAGTCTTAGCTTTCAAAACATAATGGCAAATCCTATAACAAAATAAGAATATAAATATCTTGAGTAATAGTTTTTGAAAATTTTTATCACCTAACATTATCACTAACATTAATCACCCAGTAACTTCACTAAAAGAGGAAGGTAAAAAAACATTTTTTCAGACTAATGTAAAAATAACAAGCTTTCAAGAGAGTTCTCCAGTTGAGTTATAAGTCTTAAAAGGGTGCTTATTAAATCCTTTCTCTATTTTATTCTCCACTGTAATAATTATAAGGGGCCCAAACTACCTAATCCCTTCTAATTATACTTTGTCAGCAAAAGCTATGTGCTATATAGAAATGTTTGATTCTAAAAAAAATTTGAAAATCTTTTGTAAATGCAAATCTGATCATGTTATTCTCTTGCTTAAGACTCTTCAAAGGCTCACAATTGCCTACAAGATAAAAGTCCAACTCCTTAATTAAATGCGCAAGGTCCTCTATGATCTAGCTCAGCACTGTCCAATAGAACTTTCTGTGACGATGGAAATGTTCTGTGGCTGTATGTCCAACATGATGGCCACTAGCACATATACCGAACGTGCTCTTGAAATGTGGTTAGTATGACCAAAGAACTGCATTTAAAATTTTAATTAATTTAAATAGCTACATGTGGCCAGTGGCCACCATACTGGGCAGGTCTAGCCAATTTCATCAGCCACTCCTATGTTCTAGTTCTACCAAATAAGAGTTCCCAAGATCTTGTTTCATGTCTTTGAACCCTGTACATCGTACGTAGAAGGTACGTCTTTGCCTTGCTCACCTTGCAACCTCTACCCAGTAAGATACCACTTAGAGGGAAACCACAGCCTGACTCACTTAAACACAGCTTATATGTGCCTCATTTGTTCCACAGATATACTTGGACACACTTCTATAACCATACTTCTCTTGTAATACAAATTTGTGTCTTTACATATTTTCATTTCTACTGGTCTGTGTGAGCAGACTTTGACACATTAACTTTTAGTGCTTAGTAATTGCTCAACTGTTTGTTGAATGAAATAAAATTCAAATGTGGAAAAAGTTTTAGCTTCCAACAAGTTCTCAGGCTAAAACAATACTATAAAGGAAGTAACGTTTACTTCACATGACATCACTTTTCAAAGCATGTTTTTCTCACTTTAGTCTCACAATATCTTGTAAGCTAGGCAGAACAGATGTTAATTCATAAAGTTAGCAATAAATATTTCTTGAACAAGAGAGCAAGGGAGAGACAAAGAAGTTCAAGATACAGTCCTTGTCTTCAAGTGACTTAAAACCTAATTGAGAAAAAAAGATACTCATGCTTGAAGAAAAAAAAAATACAGTCCATAAGTGATACTGCCAAAAGAAGAAAAATTTCAAAGGAAATCTTAAATAAAATCTCAACATACACAATAAAAAAAGCAGAGTGGAGATTGGGTGGAGGAGGGAGTGGAGCCGTTGGTTGCTCCCTTGCACTCCTAAAGGAGTGTGCCCTTAGTGTGAAGCATTGCTACAAATGCCCAGGTCTCCTTAGACACATGTTGAAAACCACTAACAATTAGCAAGTGCCATAGGGAATCGGAAAAAAAAAAAAAGAATCAATGGGGATAGGGTGGTAAGAGAAGGCTTGGTGAGTAGGAGGGAATGAAACCCAGTTTTTAAGTAAGGGTAGAATTCAAATAAGAGGAAAGGAAGAAGCTGGTTACTTACTGAAGCTGGTTAGTTACTGAATGAGATCATGTAAACAAAGGCTGAGAGGTGGTAAACTGTAAAGCTAAGGGGGTTGGATTTATCCTATACACCAAGGAGAACTATTAAAAATCTACCAAGAAGAGGAATGATATGACATATGGTACTGCAGGATGATTAGTCAGAGGCCAGTGTAAGAGACAGGCTAAAGAACTGGAAAGAGCACTCGGGCCGGCAGTGAGGAGGAATTTACAATAGTTTAGGCATGATGTGACAAGGACTGAAGTAAGATAATGGCAGTGAGCAGGCAGAAAGGGTATTTATATAAAGACATTGTAAACTGAGGCACAGGGAGATTAAGACTTGCAAGATCATAAAACAAGTGAATGGTAGAACCACTATAGGACTAGAGATTGGTTCTTCTAATTGAATCAAAATGTGTTGCCTTTCCATGCAACATGTAACTTTTCTGGTGGGTTCTAAGTGCATGTTTGTTCATTTGTTTGTCTATCCATCCATCCAAAATATTAGATGATCATATAAGGAATAAAAATTGAGTAAGAAATAGCCTCTGATTTCAACTCTAGTTTGGCTAAAGACATAGAGAAGAAAAGGACAAGAAAAGAAAAATTCACACCAAAGGTAAGCTTGACTCTTAAAAAAAAAAAAAAAGATAAGCTTTTAGTATCATTTCAGAAGGCAGAGGCTCTGGCATTAAACAAATGATTACACATCTGTTAACAGGTCTGGCAAGATGAAAGTTGGCACTGAAGGTTTATCCTAAATTGGATTCTGCAGCCAGTTGACTGTGGCAACTTAACGTGTAAGAAACAAAATGACTCTATGTAGTTTTTTTTTTTTAATAACATGGCATACAAATTAAAATTAGATAACATTTCCACCTATCAAATTGGCAAAGGCAATTTTTAAATACAAAATCTAGACTGGTAAGGATAAAAGGAATCTGGCACTCTCATATTACTACTGTGTAAGTTGGTACCAACTTTGTGGAAGGCGATTTTAGACAGCAGAATTCTTCAA
Source organism: Balaenoptera physalus (assembly GCF_965194825.1). NCBI lineage: Eukaryota > Metazoa > Chordata > Mammalia > Artiodactyla > Balaenopteridae > Balaenoptera > Balaenoptera physalus. The sequence goes on along the minus strand of NC_138890.1, from coordinate 115,970,879 downwards.
AGCCTTTTTCCCAGCAATTCTACTCCTGGGAATTTATCTTAAGGATAGAGTCATGGAGATAATGCAATAATACACTTATGAAGATGTGTGTTGCTCACTGATTATGACAGTAAAAATGGAAACAATAGTAGTTAATTAAACAATAGTTTAATTTCCAAAACAGTAAACTTGTTAAATAGGATTTATTACAACAACATAAAGGATAACCATGCAGTCATTAAAAATGAAGTTGTTAAAGAATATTTATGGCAAGGAAAGGAATGTGTACAATAAAAAGAGAAAGAAGCAAATAATGAAACAGTACCTCAGTACAATCCAATCTGGAGGGAAAGGGATTTGCCCATGAAAAGAATCTGAGCTGATTTGTCAGAATGGTAACCCATTTTCTTTTCTTTTTAAAACTTTCTACAAAACACTTTCTTTACTAAAGTATATTTAATAAAGTAATTATACAATTGTTCTTCTGATCAAAGTTATGCTTTAAAATCTCAGTAAAACTTTTAATATATAATGGTTATATATATAACCATTTTAATATATAATGGTTATATATATTGCATATATATATATAACCATTATAATGGTTATATATATATATATATATAATATATATAACCATTATAATATATAATGGTTTAATATGAAGTTATTTAACTTTTTAAATGTAATTTGCTGCTGTGGTGTCATCATCATCTCCATCATAGCTAACTCTTATATCAATATAATGTTCATCATGTGCCAAGCACAGTTTTAAGTACTTTTACATTTATCAACTCATTTAATCCTCTTAATATTCTTAATAAGTATTACTATTATCCCAATTTTATAGATAAAGCAACTAAAGCACAGAGAGATTAAGTAACTTGCCCAAAGTCACACAGCTAGTAAATAATAGAAACGGTATTCAAACTCAATCTAGCTCCACTGTCCTCTTAGCCACTCCACTCTACTGCCTCTACTACAGTTTATTCAACAGTATGACATCACAGATCATAAGACTTATTTGTGGCATGATTATTGTTGGCTGATAAAATTTTAAAAAGACTTCAGTTAGTTGTACTAATAGTGTAATTACATAGGTTTATATTTCCTATAAAAGGATGCCAGAATATGATGGCTGCTTTATCCAACTGAGACCAACCACATGGTATGAGGTACTAAAAGATATTTTAATTTTCAGAAATATAAACTATGTCTGGAAAAAATAAAGTGTATTTCTGTCACTAAGTCTATCTACTGTTAGGCCATATATTCTCCTACTATAAATATTTTCTAATGTATTATCAACTGACACCATGAAACAGAGTCATATAATTTCGAAATCTAAAGGAACTGTAGAAACTTTTCAGCCATTCTTTTTTCATTTTACAAATGAATAAAATGAGACAAATTAACTCACTTAACTGATTAAAGGCCAGGCCAGGACTAACGCCTGTACTTCTGATAACACCCCCTCAACAGATGCAGCAAGGAAATATCAAGTTACTTATTTAAAATCACAGAACTGTTTTATAGTAGAGCCAATTTATTGCCAGGGCTGCTAACTATACTGCCTCCTTAGAGAGAGAGGATGATTATTTCAGGTAGTAGCAAGCTCTTTCCCTCCTCCATGTCTTTTTTCTCCTCACTCTCTTCTCTTGCCTCCAACTGCCTGACTAATTCTTACTTATACTCAGCTCCACCGTTACATCCTGCTACAGCTAGGTGGGTTAGGTACCCCAATACCTAACAGCATTCTGTGCATATCTCTTTCTCATTTCATTTATAATGTGGTAATCTAAGGGCTGACTTATCTGTTTCTCCCATGATACCTGGAGAGTTCCGAGGGGAGGGACAATGTTACGTCCATTTAGAATCTCTAGTATATAGCAGATTACCTAGATCATAGCAAGTGCTCAATAAACGTTTTCTGAATGAAGACATAGATAAATTGAGGACTTGCAGTTCTCCTGGTATGCAGTGTGTACTGAACAAAACAACTCTGTGGATTACGATTAGATAAAATGTAAGAAGTGTGTCTGCCTTTCCTTCAAAATTAATCTAATTCTCACAGCAGAGAACTCAAGCCGCTGGAGAGTGACTTTTTAGTTTTGGTCAACAAACTGCTTGCCATGGACGATGGAGAACTATTGTAGGCTAATAAGTAGCACATAACAAAGTCAGTGTTTTAGGAACCATCATCAACAATGCTTCTCTCCCACAACACTCCACTTATTTTTATCTTTAAGCTTCTTCCAGAAGGCCTTTTAGCTTGTTAATTGGTTTTTGTCTCTTTCCTCATATTTTAACCATACTTTGCACCTCTATTATCTCTCTTACATAATAGCTACTAGCTCAGGTATCTATGTCTGACTAGATTCTAGTCTCTGGAAGAGTATGACTAAATTCTATTCATCTGTTCTAGCACCTAGCAAAGTACCTTGCACTTATCAGACAATCCACAAACATTTGCTAAATTGACCAAAAAAAAAAAAAAGTTTCAAGTGTCATTTCTGACAAATGCAAGATTATAAAAGATTTTAAAATAAATAGTTCTCAGGTATTAAAATCAAACAGAAATATACCATGAGTTGAGTTAAATATAAGTTAGGATGAAATTTCCCTTAAAATTAAAATGAAAATCTTACATTTAAATTCTTAAAACTTAATATTTAAGAAAACTTTGTTTCTATATATTAAAAAAAAAAGCTTTAAAAAGAATCAAATAATAAAAATTGTATAATTTTACAATTTTCTCTTTTTTCCTTAGCTGTCAGGAAATCCAGAGTCAAATTCAAGGAGAAAAGGAACTGGTGCACTCTAGTACCTTGTAACCTTTCCTCTTAATTCCATTTTAAATATGCCTGACTGTTGTTATTTTACAATTTAAAACTTAAACTTCACAAATAAATGTAAAATATTCATTGTCACAGAAAGATACAAAGTAGAAGTATTTTTCTCTCCTCTGTCCCTGATTTAGTCTTATATCCCAAAGAGGCCAGAGCTAACACTGTTAAGTGTTTCTTCTGTAGACTTCCAGAAATATATGATGTACAATCATATTTGTGTTTGTGTGCAGGATACAGTTCCTCTTTTCCTCCTTTTTTACATAAGTGGAGTCATACTCTACATGTGTCTTATTTTTAACTTATAATGTTTCATATATATAATAACATAACTAGCATATAAAGATTTGTCTCACTTTTCTTAATGGTTGTATTAGACTACTGGTAGACATTTCGTTTATTTTCAGGATGCTGCTGTAAAAATAATGCTGCAATGAAATTTCTATACATACCTTTGCATATTTTATTAATTCAACAAATATTTACTGGGTACCCACTATCTGCCAGGTGTTGTCCTAGGTACTAGGAATAACAGTGAGCAAGACAGACAATAAACAAGTAATACAAATAATTAAGATAATTTCATATAGTGAAAAATGCCATGAAGACAATCAAGAGTGACTCGTGAAGTGTGTAAGAGAAGGTGACTTTTGAGCTGAGATTTGAAAGATAAGAAGCAGCTTGCCATCAGAAGATCTGGAAGAAGTGTTCTTAGCAGGGGAAACAGCAGAACAAAGGCCCTTGGCAGGAATGAGCCTGGCATACTTCAGAAATGCAGAGGAACTGTATGGATAAGAGGTAGGCAGGAGTCAGATCACCCAAGGTCTTAGAAACCTAGGAATATGGACTTTAAGTGTAAAATTAAGCCATTAAGTTAAAGAGTCTAAAACAAGGATGGAACATCTGATTTTGCTAGTTTATCTATAGGATAAATTCCTAGAAAAGAAATGCTAGGTCAAAAAGTGTGTGGAATTTAAGTTTTGATAGATATTGCTCAAATGACTTCAAAAAACTGCACTTATTTATATGCCTATGAAAAACAAATGTAGGGTGCCTGCTTCTCCAAACCCTAACAATACTGGATGTTACTTTAAAAATCTTAGCCAAGAGGTGAGAAATGATGTAAATTTTAACATCTTTGCCAACAGGTATAAAATTATTCAAATTTGGCTCCAATTTTATCTTTAATTTCTCTGTTAAGTATTTCTCAGTATTATATATTTTAATTTCTCTACAGTAGGAATTTGCCATGACTATTGGAAATAGGCCAGGTAAACAATATAAATAGAACAGCTCTATGACAGAGTAAGACATAAATACATAACTCACCTCTAGCATAGGAAAACTATATTGCAAAATGACAGTAGTTTAATATGCAGAAATCTCATGTGTTGTTACTCTTCCTCTAATGCAAAATCTACCTACCAACTATCTCTTTCTCACAATGCAGGAGAATTTAAAGGGAGCTGCATATACATCTTTGCATACTGGGTGGGCATATCTGTAGGATTCTAAGTTCTTAGAAGTAAATTTGCTGGGACAAGGATATTTTGCAGTTAAAATATTGATACGTATAAATTACACTGTATTCCAAAAGGTTTGTACTCGTCTCTGTTCCCACCCTAAGTGTGGCAAGTAGAAGACAGTGGTGTCCTTTACATTTCCAATTACGTTCCTAATTCTCTACCTCCTTAAGTTAGATGTCTTGATCTCCATAATCAACATTTAAAAATGTAGAAGTTGTGAGATACAGATAATTACTCGCTAAAGCAAGTATAAATTACTAAAGCAAAAAATCTTAAAATGAATTTGGTGCACTTTTATTTGACCAATTATATTTATTCAGGTGATACAAAACTGATATACTGAATGATGGAAAAAAATACTAATAGAAATAACTTTTAAAATTTTCTTGCCTAATCACATCTATAAGTCTTTCATAATAGTTGTTGATTATTTTGAGACATGTAAATGAAAGATATTATAAAAATGAAAAATACTATTAGTAAGCACAGAAGAAAAAATTTAAATTTCAATACTTACAATCATCTAGATCTAGAAGTGAAACATCTTTGGTAAGAGGATTTCTATCTTGCTTTGTTTTGTTTTCTTTCTCCTACAAAATAATAAATATTTCATTTATTGCATGTTCTAGTTAAAAAATCTATGAAGTAGTTTTTAACATTTCAAAACAAACATTTTTTCCTTTGCTTAGTCTTCCAAGAAAAAAAAAAAAAATCAAAATAAGCTTCTATATGGTTATGTGAAATGTTTTTTTTTGAATCAAAATTTTTATTTTAGTCGGCACGTGGTATTTCTTCTCCACCATGCAAACTGTTCTTTTAAAATATTTTTTATTTAGAGATTATAAAAGACCTTCAGAAGAAAATTTAAAAGTAAATTTTATAATCTGACAACTTTTTGCTAACATAAAAATCTAATGTGGAAGACCCAACACAGCCATAAATAAATAAATAAATTAAAAAAAAATCTAATGTGGCTCTTTGGTAGAAAATGTACAAACATTCTCGAAAATAATTTTTAAACAAGTTGATTTAAGAAAAAGAAATGCTTGAACAATACATGCTTAGCTCTGAAATTGTCAATGGGCTTGTGATAGATTAGCCTTTCTGAGATGTAGCTTGTGACAGGCATTGTACTAGGTACTTTATATTTCAACACTGGGTTGCATCAGACTTCTTTTGCCAAAGGTATTCGTTAAAATCTATAAATGATATTTTCAGGCTCTTGCTCTTTAGGGTTGAAAAGAATTCATTTACTTTCTTTTCTGTTTTCCTTTGGGGAGACTAAGAATTCAACCATTTCTGCACATAATTAGGGCTTCCTCCACCACAAATTTGCTTATTCAGTCTACTATATTTTTGAAATGTGGATACCCATGGACTAGATCCCTAAGCCTGAGGTATTCACAGTTCGGTTAGAGATTCAGAAAAGATGCGTAACCTTAAAAAAAAAAAAGAAAAGAAAAAAGAAAAAATAAGGCACAGTACTGGGTAGCATTATAAACAATTAAAGACCAACAAGGATTAAGGTATTAAATAGATGTATCTGGGTCACCGTTACTTACCTTTATAATGTGTACTTTTTTTTACATTAAACCTCTCAAATTGAAGGCCAAAACTTTTTTGCCAAAACATTTTTGTTCACTTATTCAATCATTCATTCATTCAATACATGTGTATAGAATTTTTAACAGATTCTGTGCTAAGCAATGGAAGTAACACAGCCAAGACAGACAGTCTAGTCACTGCCTTCAGATAACTTGTAATCTACCAAAGGAGTTTATATCTTATTGTTAATGTAAATTATTACAAATATTTTTGAAGTATTCCTCTAACTACAGAAAGGTATCACTAAAGCAAAATGTACTTTACCATCATTTAAAGTCTACACGGTTTAGAGCTCTTACAACAGTGTATATACATGAACAAAAGCAATACATCAAATAATACGTCAGGTAACATTTTAAAATGATTTTAAGTCCTGCTTCTTTTTTCCCTTATGCCAATATAAAGAAAAATTATTTTCAAGGATCATACAATAATACATATTACTAAAAACAACAGCATTGATTTTCTTCTTCAAAATATTTATTTCTGCCACTGAAAACTCCAAAGCATCTAGGTGGGTTTTAATCTTCATTCGTTATTTAAAAACAAAACAAATAATGTTTGCCCCTCTCTCCATACCTGAAATAAATAACAATTTCTAGGATTGGAAAAAAAAATGTTAGTTTTGAAGCTGAAATGTAAAAGTTGCAAGTAACAGAAACAGGTTCAGAATGAATATGCCATCTCAACAAGAATAACATTCCTGTGAAGAAAGAACATATAAGAAAAAGCTTATCACCATGTGACTTATCAAAATGCTGTGCTGAGCACAATGGGTGTAGCTTCCTATAAGCTACAATGGTGCATGACTGTCTTTATGGAAATGTAACCACCCCACCTGAAAAATAAGAAACCTATCAAATCAAGACAAAGTTAAAGCTGGAGGCAAGTCTATATACCTTATTTTCTACTTCACAGCCAGGAGTATGTAACAATATCTATTAAACACACATCAGGTCACATACAACACAGAACAGAGCTGCATGTGAAATTGGCATAATCTCTTATTAGAAGTCTAAAACAAAAAGAAAAAAGGCTCTCAAAAGGACAGAATTTCATTGACTTTCTGAGTAAAGCAAATAACCAGCGACTGAAATACAACATTAGCAATAGATAATGGTCATTTCTACCGAATTGAAAAAGCCTTGCATTCCAAACCAGGGCTATAAAAAGCCTCGTGATGTGTTTGGCATTCCTCTCTTATATTTCATTTTTCATTTAAAAAAATCCACAGTAAGTTCAAAACATGTTCATACTTAAAGGATCTACCTATAAAAATAAAAATCTGAATTCTAAACAAAGAAGTTAAGAGCCCTATTCCATCAAACATTTCTCCATTTGCAATTCATCTTGGTAATAGAGACAGAACCTGGGTAAATGCATATAGGACTTGAGGCAGGAGATTTTTCTTGCTCAATGCATAATTCATGTGCTCCGCCTGCAAAGTGTGTAAAATGAGAATTTCACACCGCAGCATGAGCCATGGAGCTGCAGAGAAAAGGCAGATGAAATCATATTTTACTGTGTGAATTTTATTTCTTACCCTCCCAATATTTATACAAAACCATCATTGACAAACCAAACACACTGACAGATCACCCACTGTTTCCATTGTATTAGTACTTGAGAAGAGATCAGGCAGAAAGATAGACAATTTGTTTCTGTATATTTTTTTAAATAGAGGATTAGGTTTTTAACAGCTGAGTGACTGTATTAGACTTTTATAAGGACAACAGTAACTGATCTTAAAATCTCACTACAAAAATACCTAGTTATCAATTCATCATCCTCAAATCTCCATTTGTTTCAATGGTATTCGATTATACACCTCAACACATCAACATTTCCAAAATGAAATACAAAGTCACAGGGTTAAGAAACTGATTTCTATTTAACATATTTCATTTTAAATCATAAATAAAAGATCCTGGAAATACTTATTAAGCTCCAAATAACACAAACAAAAAATGTAATAATTTACCTTGTAAAGATTTTTAAAAATCTATTACGCATGTTCATCTTCATGCTGATTGGAAAAAAAAAAAAAAGCAAGCAGAAAAGATCTGACACAAAAAGCATCAAAAATGCTTCCTAAGAGGAAACCATTATAAAGCGGTTTGAAATTTAAAACTATAAAACAGGATAAATGGTACGTATAGATTGTCAAACCCACACTATGCTTTGAAACCAACAAAAATTCAAGGCTTATTTCTAGCCTCACAGGGCAAGGTATTTGCATGAAATATTTTCAGTTAGAATTAACAACCAAAGACAATTTAATGACTCTCTTGCCTTCAAGTCATCTAACACATCTGATTTTACAAATCTGAGGCTCACACTTACACTGTGCTTTAAAATAAAAGTACACTGCCAGCAAATTGAGACTTCTATATAAGTTAAAAAGAAGTCTAAACTGTTAAACAAATCTTCCCTATTAGATTATACCTACTTCAATAAGAAAGCTTGCTTAATGGCATTCACTTTGCTTTAAAGATCTCAATTGAAGTGAAATGATATTTCTGTTCTGAAGAAATTAAAATATGAACTAAATTGGAAAAGACATAAATCGAAAGAGGCAAGCCTTTGAATTGTCAGAGTAAAAACCAATATTCTACAATCTTCACAGAAGTTATGTAATTGCAACAATCATAAATACTTGGAAAAACACAAGTAAAACTTGTTCCCTACTTCTCAAGTAGGGCAGAAAACTAATCAGATTAGAAAATAGTTCCTTTCACTCTTAGCCACAATCTATCCAAACCACATCCCATATTTACTTTATACCCAAGAATTTTTCACATGGTAGATCTTTTATTGAGGCGTATCTTAATATTTACTGACATCTGTACACTAGTCACAAGACCTGTGACCACTCCGTGGAGCACGTAAAAGATTTAATTAGCTTCTTTGCACATCTTAAAAAGGGACTAGCAAAGTTTTGTGAGATCCCTATAATGTGTGATAAAAACCACTGACAAGAGCATCTCAAACACTGCTAGGTATATATAGACAGTACTATTTTTCCCAAAGCTAGTACACATATTAATCTTTGATTCAAATATGGAAATACTCTTAATGCTATTAGGTGCAAGTATATTAAATATATTTATTTTTCCATTGATAGATTATCATGCTTTATACACAGTTTATGTAATTAAAATGCTGTTAACATTTATAAGGAAAATATATAAAATTATTCACAATAAATTACAATTATGACTTAAAATTTTTATTTTTTTAATCACGGCTTACTAAATCTTCAGCAGTTGGTGCATAGACACTGAAGATATAATCAGAACTACTCTATCACAGTTAAGGTGTGAAGAGTGGGACTAACAAGGTGATGGTGGAAATAACTATAGTCAGTGGGAGCACTCTAACTTACTGGCTGGTAATAAAAACACTGAAGCCTAGGTTCAATAAAGAAAAAAAGACCCTGGCAACTTAAAAAAAATATTTTAAATAAAAATTTTACCATCTGTTCAACACATAATTTTAACTACAAGCAGGATATAACTTAATTGTATCAGTAAAACACAGGATAAAGTGATATAAATCTCTTCCTGATTTAATGTAGCCTGTATTACTAATTCTTTTCTCTACTCTTCTGTGTAAAAAAAAAAAAAAAAAAAGTTTCCTAAACACCGTGTGAAGTATGTGAAGTACTGAAAACACGGACCTTTTAAAACTAATTTTGTTACAGGTATCGTTTAGGGCAAAATAATTAGTTCATAAAAAGGATTAGACTCACATTAAAATATTTATTAAATTTGGTTCAGAAAAGAACATCTACAAAGAAAAATATGCTTGCCCATCAAAATAACTTTAACTGAAGAGAAAGATAATTTTCTTTGGTCATTACTGACAATATCTGACTTCAAACGAGGACATCTCCCAATCAATAACAGAAACAAACAAACATGACACCAGAATGTATGACGGCAGTTTCGTGTCTTATGGATATGCTAGGGTATGGTGCTGAATGACAGACACTTTCGGAACATAAACAATTCAACAGTTGTTCTCACCCTCTTGACTGTCCCTACACCATTCACATGAGTAATACCCTCTAGTTAGTAATATCCTTCATTCCATGCAGTCATTCTCAACTAGAAGTGGAGGGACTACCCTTGATATAAGGCCACTTTCTCCTCAGCTTATATTTTCTGTAATAAGAGAAATGATGTAAAAGGAAGAACAAAGACACAGAAACAGAAAAGCATATAGCATAAGAACCACAAATAGTCCACTGGGATTGGAACACAAAGAAGGTTAAGACTGGAAAGGTGGGTTTGGACATGCTAGCCTGAGGAGTTTACTGAACTCAAATAACAATGAGGCATCATTATAGGTAACTTTGACCTTAATCTGTAGATTAATTAATTAATTAATTAATTAATCTGCAGCTGTAGAGAAGGACTGGGGTTGGGGGAGTGTCTGAGGATGACAAAAGGCAATGGTCTATGGGCAAGGTAATGAAGAGGTGATCTACAATGGTGGTGGTAGGAGAAGAAACAGATATCAAAAATAATACACAGGATCTCTAAGACTTGGCAACCGTGTACACATGTAGGATGAGGGAGGGGTCAAGGACAATTATGGGTCTACAAATCTGGGAGAACAGAAAGCATGCTGGTACCAAATGACAGATCATGTCTTTGGGCTATATTAGGTTTGGGAAACCAGCATTTCCTAAGAGGTCTAAGAATTTGGTTTGAATTTGGGAAGAAAAGTTACAGTTGTAGGGATTTAGCTAGAGATGTTACCATGGAAGTAATTCAGATAAATGTTTTAGCTGAGGCTACAAGAGTTAGTGAGGGACTTCCCTCGTGGCACAGTGGTTAAGAATCCACCTGCCAATGCAGGGGACACGGGTTCGAGCCCTGGTCCAGGAAGATCCCACATGCCACAGAGCAACTAAGCCCATGCGCCACAACTACTGAGCCTATGCTCTAGAGCCCGTGAGCCACAACTGCTGAAGCCCACACACCTAGAGCCTGTGGTCCGCAACAAGAGAAACCACCGCAATGAGAAGCCCGCGCACTGCAACGAAGAGTAGCCCCCGCTCGCCGCAACTAGAGAAAGCCCGCGCACGGCAACAAAGACCCAATGCAGCCAAAAATAAATTAATTAATTAAAAAAAAAAAAAGAGTTAATGAGTCTTACAACAGTAAATTGTAGAGGAAAAAAAGGACTAAATTAATTCATGTCAATTAATATTTTCGAAAAAAATGTGTACTAATAAGCACTAACTTCGGGGCAATGTTCACACTTGGGTGTCAGAAGGAGGTAAAAAGTGAGGCAACCAAAAGATTAAAGGGTCAGAAAAGTCAGAAGAAAAAGTATGCAGAGAATTTCAAGTAGTATGGGAATAGTCATATAAAAAGACAGAGAAGGATAAACTAAGAGAAGGTCACTGGGTTTGGAGAAAGATCATGGCTGACTTTTTCAGAGAACAATATCTGTAGGAAGTGATAGGAATAGACACCAATTTAAAAGGGACTAAGAAATAATTGGGTTAAAAAGTAGTGGCTGGAGAATATCTAGATTATTCTTCTGAACTCTCACTTTCACACATTCTGTCTTTCTCTTCCACTCCCTTCTCCTCTCTTTAGGTGCTAGGAAAGCCTTGAGTGCTTTGGTTGGTGGAGGAGAAATTAATGAAAAAAGAGAATGAAGGCACAATGGACGCAGACGATTATCCACAAAACAAGGCCAAAAGGAAATAGGACTTATTCTCGGCTATGTGGATAGGGATAGCTTACTCAAAGCTCCATTCAAAGAAAAAGGAGGAGGGTAAATCGAGATTGTGTGTCAGAGAGCACAGAGGTAGGATATGCTTACAGTGACTATCAGCTCAGTCTTCTGCAAAAAGTAGATGGGGTCACAGGCTGCAGGTAAGGGGTCACACCTGAACGTTAATTCCTAACTTGAATGGTATAAAAAGAATTGGAAAATGCAGGAGACATAAGAGTTACAAAAAATTTTCGGTTCCTTTTAGCACTGGTGTTCTGTAACTCTAATACTGTTGGTCTCTCAGGGAATTAACGTTCAAGTTAAAAGATGTTAACACTGCTGTTTTATATTTATGCAGGGCTTTACGTTGATCTTTCACATTTGATTTTTTGTAATAGCACTTGAAAAAAGCAGAGTAGGTATTAGCATTTCTACTTTATACATGAGGAAACTGAAGCATAAAGATATTATCTTCCAACAAGGAGAACATTATACCTATCTCATAGGACCACCATAAAATGAACTGTTTTTAAAGCCATATATTCAAGATATCCTCAAAGTCCCATTTTCATGCTCCAAAATACATTGTCCAAGTGAAAGAAAAGGAAGAGAGAGAGTAAAAGTATAGATTTAGTTGGGCTGCAGATTTAAGGCAGATGAGTTTTCAGCTCTAACATACTGTCATGCTAAATTAAGGTAAAGCACCCACCATCTGCCTTCATTACTCATAATTTAGAGCAGAAGCCACAACACTTGGTGCAAAGAGGACTTTCCTACAATTACAGAGTTGCCCATTATTAGAAAACTGGTACACTTGTAATTGCATGGTACACTTCAAATCACTCAGAAAGAAACAGAAAGAAAAAAATAGTTATGGTGGCTCCAAGGTGGAGAATATAAATTAAAACAAACAAGCTTATCTGCCTGTTACTGACAGGAAAGGCATTATAATATAGAGAAAATGAACTATATAAGCAAAACACATAGACATAAAACTATCAACAATGTGAGTAAAACCTGAATTTCTCAAGAGTCTTGGCTCACTGCATTACTTTGAAATTTTATACTGCTGTTCTACAGTAAAATATTTTCAACTATTAAGAGATTTAATCTGATCATTGAACACACCAAAGAAGAAATAAATTGAATCTCCGAGCTGGGGTACCTCTGTGGCATTCTAATGGGGTCCCCTAAAGCCCAACACTATATAGGCACTAAAGTCTACAATTTTTCAACTTCTACAAAACTTCATAAGAACAACTCACTTTAATTCCACCCACTTCCCATTATTTAATTTCTTGTTTGGTCATTTTAAAAAACACAGATTTCTTATTCTGGGTTGTATTTTCAATTTCTAAAGCGCCTCTATTTTATTTATTTAATTAATTTTTTAATAAGTGGTTTTTAAAAAATTTAATTAATTAATTAATTAATTTTTGGCTGCCTTGGGTCCTCGTTGCTGCACGCGGGCTTTCTCTAGTTGTGGCGAGCAGGGGCTACTCTTCCTTGCGGTGCGCGGGCTTCTCATTGCGGTGGCTTCTCTTGTTGCAGACCATGGGCTCTAGGTGCGTGAGCTTCAGTAGTTGTGGCACGTGGCTCAGTAGTTGTGGCTCTCAGGCTCTAGAGCACAGGCTCAGTAGTTGTGGTGCACGGGCTTAGTTGCTCTGCGGCATGTGGGATCTTCCCAAACCAGGGCTCGAACCCGTGCGCCCTGCACTGGAAGGCGGATTCTTAACCACCGTGCCACCACGGAAGCCCTAAAGCTCCTTTATTTTAAATAACATCTTAAGCTTTTTGTAATTTAAGTAGGAAATGAGAGGATATCAAACTCACTGTGTGGTAAGTTTTTATAAGAGGCCAGATTAATAAACCTAAAAATCTCTAAGATTTTATGTGAATTTTTGAAAAATAAAAATCCTAGATTATATACTATACATAGATATGTTTTAAATATAAATTCAAGTTTCAAATAGGTTTTACAATATTCAAGAATATTTGAAATAAGGTAAGACAGATACTAGCCAATTTTTAAGCATGCTTGTTCTTTTTTTTTTTTTTTAAATACGCTTATTCTTTAACAATAAATCTCTGGATGAAGGAGGGCAATTATTACTTTGATGAATTTATTTTCATACTTGGCTACTCAAATGACATTAAAGAAATTCATGTTACCAAAACAAATAAATGAAAAATATAGTAGGTTAAAAAGAAACTGAACTCAATAAAGGGCAAGGTGTGACCATATTTTCAACATATGGAATAATACATTTATTTATAAAAACCACTGCATTTGAAACCTAGCAACCCCATGATCCATTTATAGGCAGGGAATAATAATTAAAGATCAGAAAGATATGTATTAGGTCTGAACTGTGTATTAAAAACTACACTTTTCCAATTCATGGTTTTATTTTTTTGCTGCTAAGCAGACAACTTCTGGTGTTACAAATATTATACCAAAAAGCGTAATCATTCTGTTATAAGTGGTTCTTGCATTTGTTTTAAATATATGGCTATTGTATTTTTATTAACTATTAAAGAATGCATACTCTTTAATTAAACCTTTAAACATATTCTATTATCCAAATGCCTAATATTTTTTTAAAAAGCATATTAGTCTCAATTTCTTATGATGCATGTACATTTATATTTCTTTGCTCAATACTATCTCTGTGACTTCCCTTTACTTCCCCTTTGGCAAAAGTCTCCCTTGTTACATCACAGCCAAGAACAAAAATGTCATACTCATAACACTGAGGTCTCTAATTTTTGCTGGAAAGGGTGAGGTTAAAAAAAGTTTTTAACTTCTCTGCAGAGCTGAATTATAAGGGAAGCGATAATCCAGAAAAAAACAAAATGAAATCACAGGTGTGGATGAGTAAAGATGGTGTTTGTTTTAGTTGTCAGTGACATATTAAATTCCTTGCCTGGTTTCTTGATTCTCAACAAAACACAAATTTTCAGAAATATTTATTCGCAATTGGGAAAAGACTGTAAGACTATTTATTTTCAGTTACAAAAATTTGTAATCTCTTACCTTAGTAACTTTTCTGGATTCAGATTCACTTTCAGATTCTGATTCTGATTCAGAATCTGAAGAACTGTCTTCTATTGAACTAGATTCAGCATTGGAAGAATCTGAAGTTTTAGAGTTTTCATTTTCCTTATCCACATCTTCAGAATCACTAATCAGAATAATAAATTTTGAAATATTAGATACTTATATAAACAAGTTTAAGTAGTTTGAAAAAACAAATGATAAGCGTTACCATTTGTCCATTTTGGCTGTGAATCAAAATCTTTATAGAGAAGTGTATTTCACTGAGAACCATTTCTTTTTAGTGTACAAAAAGACAGTAAAAATGGTTTTAAAATTCCAGAACATGTTAATGAAATAATGATGAAGGTAGTATTACCTATAACCAAATAAATCAGAACCCATTCAAAACTAATTATACCACATCACACACAGTTCAAATGCAAAAGGTTATAAAATAACACTGAATGATATAATAAGTAGAAAATAATTAATAATTAAATGTTTGATTTACCAGAAATACACATTAGGTGCTAACATTAACAACTTCAAAGATAGGCTGATTTTAAAATGCTGTTTCAAAATACTAAGTGTTCATTAACAAATTTAAATATTTATACATCAACTTTTGCTAAAATAGACTTGCATTTTATAGATTTTTCTGTCCAAGAAAATTATTAACATATGTCCCCTAATGTGACCCTTAAACATATTATATGAGAAAATGTTAACCAGTTCAGAACAGAATTCTTCTAATGTACTAAGTCTTACTAAAAATGTAAGATTATCAGATATAAAGTTTTAAAATACCAAACGATCAAACCTAAGTGCTGATGCTATTCATTCATTTGTTCACTCGCTCCCTTACTTAACAAATATTTACTGACTGCCCACCATATTGTTGGCACTATGTTAGGTGCTAAGGATAACAGAGGTTAGTAAGATACAGATGATCTCCATGTACTCCCGTATAGAGTCTACCGTCCATTGGAGGATACAGAGAAGTAAGCTGGCAGTGACAATAAAGCATGGAAAATAATAAGTAATAAAGTATACTGTGTCATGAGAACACCTGGAGGAGCATCTAAACAAACTTGACCGAGAGTGGGAACGCTTCTAGAGGAAGAGACACATGAGTTGAAAAAGAGAAATAAGGCAGGCAGAAGGCAAGGGAAGTAGGTCTCCAAGAAGAGATAAACATGTAAGATAGCCAAAAGGTCTTCTCTCAGGGGAAAAGAGATGCCTTGTGGTCTTTTTTATTTGCTCAAATTTGAAGGTCTAGTTCTCTTTACCGTGTGTGTGTGTGTGTGTGTGTGTGTGTATTGTTCTAAAAATCCACTTCGTTAAAAAAAAAAAAATCTATCTTGTGCCAAAGACTACTAGGCACTTCATAAGCAACTATCTAATTCAGATGTTCTAACATATTCTTACTGGGCGCATTATTATCCTATAATATTCAGGAAAGTTAAGTAACTTGCTCAAGGACACACAGCCAGGAGGGGTGGAATTGGAATTTAAACTCAAGTCTGTCTTACTATAAAGACCATATTTTCTCCACTACCCAATACTCTTTCCCTTCAAATGAAAATACTTTGGAGTATAAAACTCAAAGTTAGTCACAAATAGTTATGATTACTAAAGGGTGGTTTTGAAGATACTTAAAGCCCCTTAGCTTTAAAAAATTATCATATAGTTATACTGGCAAAGTTTTTAAAAAAAATTCTAAGAGACAAGCAGAAAAACACATGGGGAGGGAGAGTGGTGAGGCAAGGGAAGAATCGATATTTCCCTGAATTGAATTTTGTGGAGGAAATATGATTGCTATTTATTAAAAATGGAGTCATGGTAACATCTCAGAGCACATGTAATTATATTTGATGACTAAAAAGTATGTTGTTGTTTTTTCTTCCCCTAGCAAAGAATGGCAATTTATTATCCCCCATTTAATGGTTAAAACATGTACTTAAAAATATAAGGTTTAGAATGTATCTGAGATTTCCTTTTGTATAATAAACAATTTTTAAAAATTCAAACATGGGTTAAAAAAAAAAGTCCATTTCTGAAGAAAAAAAGCATGAAACTAATACAATTTATGATTATAAATTTCTAGTATATTTATTTTTGCTATTGGAAAGGATATTTAGGGCACTGAACATAACTTCCCTTTCTAAGAAATGACACTTTTTATAAACTATGTATTATAGATATTCTGATATTAAATTAGAAGCAAAGAACTTCTAAGAAAAGGCTACTACAAACCAAGTAACTCGCTTGCTGCAACAAGTGAATGATTCTGAATATATTTAACTTCTAGCCTTTAAGATAAGAGTTTGAAGGTAAAAGTGTTATTTTGCTTTGCATCACTCAATTTTGATGGGTAATTATTGTTTACCTTACTGCTTAGAGTTTCAGATGTTAATCTAATGAAAAGAATTTACTGGTAACTAGCTTTTTAACTTTGCAATGATGAAAAGCCTGTATTAATTTAACCTACAGATTTCATTTGTTCTGAACAGGAAAAACAATATAAATCACTTTTAAAATCATTAAATCCTGACTTAAATTAATAAAGTCATAATTAGAGCATTATGCTGTGTTTGTTATGGAAGTGGCAGGGCGAGCTGCTTTAATTACTGTCTGTAATAAAAGGAGCAGAGAGCGTACTGCGCCCCAATCAGTGCTGTCAGCCAAGACTGAGCTAGGCTGCAAGCTCATCAAGTGCGCGGGCAGCAGGCTCCCAGGGAAAGGGCCATCGTGTCTGCAGAGGCCACTCACTGACAGCAGTGGGGAAAACAGACTCAGACAATCCAAGGTATCAGCCCCAATTACTCAAAATTTTAATGACACTTTAATACATGATAATGTTGTTGATAATGGGAGATCTTAAAAAGTGCTAACACTTAAATATCTTATGACCGTCTTCCTTCACAGCCCCTGACTCTAATAGTTGGATCATAATCTTTTTAATATAACATTATTTAGAAAAATCAATTGTCTTAGTTACATAATGGCAAAGTGTTGAAGGATTTAATTTTCACCCTCAGCAAAATTGCTTCAAAAGGTAATTAAGTGTTTCATACCGACTGCTTGATCACTTAACTCAGCCTTCCAAGGTTACACCAATTTTCAAAATGTAACCCCAAGATTTTTTCAAGTTCAAAATGAAAACTGAGCATTACAGGTAAGAGAATAATATGAATTAGTATTTTAAATTAATATTACAAGATTTAAAATCTGTTTGGGAAAAAAACACACACACACACACACACACACACTTATTTTCTCACTCAGTGTTAGACCGGGGGAAAAGACCACAGAATGTTTTTGAAGGAAATTCTGACAAAATAATTCACCTTTTTCCTTCGGTTTTGGAGTTCTTCGTGGCCGCTCTTTTGCTTTCTGCCTCCGGCTCACTTCCACTCTCACTCTCGCGCTCACTGGAGTCCTCACTGCTGTCTCCTTCCTCGTCTTGTTCCCCACTTTCACTTCCAGATTCACTCTCTGAAAAAAAGATATCCAGATGCTCCTTGATTTATAGCCATTTAATTATACACAAGGACACAAGTAAGTGTCAACATTCATCACAAATGAAACCAGATGCTGAATTTTAGTTTGGTGGACCCCGGGTGCTCCACATTTCCTATTTCTGCCCTCTGGTCACTTAGACTCCTGAACCCTGCGGCAGGGTAAGCATGGCAGGACTCCAGTGCACAGAGGAGGCACTCTGCTAGTGAGGGGGGAAAGGCAAAGAAAAGATCAACCAACTAAACCAAAGTGAGCCTATCTTGCTTTTCAAACCCATAAGTATTTTAGCTATGGCAAAAACTTTAAAGAATGATTATGAGGATGATATAAGAATAAAGAAATAATTTTAATTCCTCTACTTATAATGAGAAATTTTATTTAGAGAAAAGGAAGGGATTGTTGAATTTTCTTAGGAACCAATTTTGAGAGGGAAATGAGTCATTCAAATCGTCTTCAAAAATTCCTAAATTCAAAGGCAATAAAGCAACATCACTAATTAAAAAGCACTTATTTTAGCTAGTATAGGAGTCTTCCGTAGGTCAAAGAAATGATAAAGTTACACTGAGGCAGTATATAGTTAAATGTTTTATGAATAAATTATGGTATACTAGGGCTTTTTGCAGAAGTGATACATATAGTAATATTTATGTGTATTTTAAACATGAAGCATACTTTTTTACTAGTTGAAATGATTATAGGTGCAGAGTTGTATCCTAGATAAGAGGACAAACTGTTATCCCGGCCTATGATCTATCTGATGAAATGTCCTCAGGCAGGAACGTAACCTCTAGTTAAAACAGTATTCTAATAGGTAAATAATAGCTACTTTATGAGGATTAATTCATGTATCACAGCGAAAAGCTAGGAGTGCCTATATTCTTTTGGAACAGCTTGAAGTGGTTATAAGCATGAGTTCTCAAGCTGGAACGTCCGAGTTCAAACCCTGGCCCTGCCGTGTACCAAGTTGTAAGACTGAGCAAGTTATTCAGCCTCTCTGGGTCTCAGTTTTCCTTTCAGCAAAGGCTACTTCAAAGAGCTGTTGTGAAGATTAAATGATTTGAAACATGTAAAGGTGATTGGGACACAACAGTGCCTGCCACATGGTAAGGCACTCTTTATCATCAGCTTTTACAAAGAGCAAAATTTATTTTACCCAAACTTTACAAAGGCAAAACAAAACTGCTGAATAAAAATATTTTGAATTTGTTGTGATATCAAAGTTAAGCACACGTACATATTAACTTAGATAAATCATTTATGCTATAGATGAATAAATAAATAAATAAATAAATAAATAAATAAATAAATAAATAAATAAATAAGAAAGTATAGCATCTAAGTTACTTTCTCATGTTATTACATGGGAGTTCAACATGAATCTGGGTCCAGTTCACTTCAGGCACTGTTTATTTAAATTTTCAAGTTAGGAAAATCCTTGAGGAAATTCGTTTATCCTCAAGAAGGCATGCTCACTAGAAAAAAACTGGTAACTTCTAATGAGAAAAGTTCTCTCTTTCCTCTGGTAGCCAGAATGGAACTCCTGCCATATGACTCCCTATTATAAGTACTCAGATAATCCCATGAAAAGCCATAATGTTAATGGAATATTTCAAATATGTACTGAAAAAGGTTAGACTCTAAACAGACAGGAGCTTGTGAATAAATGGGATGGAGACAAATATCTATATGAAACACTCAACTACACAACATATCTTTCTCAATGGTCTATATCATTCCTGAAATTCCATATTTTTTAGCATTAACTCTTTGTATTGTAGTAATTTCTCCCATTTTTCAGCGTATTACTTCAGAAGGTAATGCACCACAGATTAACTTATCAGATACTGAAAACAAAGATTTCAACAGGGGAAACAGAGGAAAAAATGAATGAATTACCTTAATGTCAGGTAATGGATGACCAAGTACTAGTGAGCAGCCCTGGCTTCCCAAGGAATAAAGGTTTTAAAAGAAAGAGATGTCATTTGGTCTTGGATCAGATAAGTTTACTAGGTTAACTGTTACTAAGAGTATGTAACTCCTATATATACCTTATTATGCAAATCACTCAGACTTTCAGTATTGAAGAGACTTAAAAAGCATCTAACTCTACCCCTTCATTTATCAGATATAGAGAAGGTAAGTGCCTTATTCAATTTGCTTGGCTAAAACTCAGGACTTCTAGATCCTTCCTGTTCAGTATTTTTTTCACTGCATGTGGTTGCCCTCAATCTTTTTAGCTCTTTGTTTCTTTATAATACACAAGAGATTTATTAATTTTTAGTTTTCATGTGGAAGTAAAAGAGTAAAAAATGGATAAGAACAGACTGCTCAAGGTTAAAAATAAACTTTACATTTTACTGGGGGTTGGCCATAAAGTTCGTTTGGGTTTTTCCGTAACAGTTTACAGAAAAACCCGAATGAACTTTTTGGCCAACCCTATACAAAAGAAAAGTTACTTTTAAAGGCCCCACTAAAGGCTTATCAAATATAAAATTACATTTTTCAATATGCTAATGAATATCACAGGCAGTGTGGGTTAGAATTCAGAAAAGCATGCGTTCCCGTTTCAACTCTATCATTTATTAGCTGTGGGTCCAAGAGGCAATGTCAAATGAAAAGGCGTTAGAAATTACTTTGAAAACAGTGATACGTAAGTGAAAGGAATTATTGTAATGGTATAAACTTCATTTAAACCAGCTTGTTGAATATTATGTTCTAGGCCTTATTGGTCTATAGGAAGCACAGTATATAAGCTATAGTGAACAATGTTTTTCAGTGAATTAAAACCCCACCGTCACTGCTGCTCTCAGAAGAGTCCTCCTCCTCCTCCGCAGATTCAGAATAAAATTTCGTATCAGGATTCTCTTTCTTTGCTTTTCCTGCTGGGGTCCATTCTTTTGCCTGATTTAAAAAAAAAAAGTAAAAATGTAAATATCAATGAATTCTCATTAAGGGATTCAGTCTTCAGGTAAACTTAGTCATTCAGAATACTCTGTGAACCCAGAAGGAAGTTTAAAGCCTCAACAGAGAAGGCAACTCTGAGAATCCTGACACTGGTTCGTTCCCCTTTACCCCTAAGCAGAGGAACATAAACTCTCACTCAGAGCCTATTATGTTAGATCAACAACCTTGTTGTAACATATGATTTTAAACACTTGTGTATTTGTTGGTCTACAGAAGATTTAAACTAAAGTAAGATAGTCTAGAAGAGATGAGGGCAATTAGAGGCAGACATAGTAAGAGCAGTAAGAAATTCAAGTTCACAGCTTGATACTGAGGTAAAAGAAAAAAAAGAAAGAAAATACTTAGTATAGGCAATAAATAACCCGTACCATCTCAAGAGCCTGAACCCTGGGGTATCTTGGGGTTCTATCAAGACAGAATCTTGGCTTCTGTCTTTCTCTTCTATCCTAAACATCTAATGTATCAAGAAAGCCTATAACCACCACCTTGGTCAGAGCTCTCTCTCTCCCGGATTACAACAGTCCCTAACTGGCTATGTTGTATCTATGCCCACCTCCCATCTCCCATTCCAAGTTGGCTCAACACAGCAGCTAGAATGATTTGATTAACTCTAGTCAAGTCCCTCTTTGTTTGAAATGCTGCGAAAGGCCTCCCATTCACTCGGAAAAAATGAAGTTCTTACAGCACTCTGCTCAGCCCTACGTGCCTGAGGTCCCCTCGGTCCTCCCGCTGTTGCTCTCCCTCCTGCCCACTGCCCTCCAGCCACTCCTTACAGTGTCTTCAAACACCCCAGGCATGCTCCCCTCTTCAGGCCTTTCCCCAAAGCGCTTCCTACTTCCAATATCCTCCCCCACACGACTTGCGTGGCTCATTCCCTTACCTCCTTCAATTTCCTGTACAAATGCCACCTCAGGGAGGACCACTGTACTTAAAATTCCAACCTCCCATGCCTGGTACTTCTGATCTTCCTTTGCTCTAGTCTTTTTTTTTTGGTCACAGCACTTATTACTTTCTAACATACTACTGTATACAATTTATATATTTAACTGTCAGTCTATCCCTGCTAGAATGTCAGCTTCTGGAGAGCAGAGATGTTTGAATATTTTGTACACTGATATATCTTAAATGTGTCTGGCACAATAATCATTAGTTGGGTGATAGCATCTTAAAAACTTTAATACAGTGTATTAAAGTAAAAGAAATTTTTTTTATAGTGTGACTTTGATTCATTAAGAAAAAATTAAATCATGTTTCATACACTCTCTTTTAAAGGGCAAGAAAATGTATATTTTTTAAAAGGTCAAGAACGGTTAAGACTCATTTATTTATCACACTTTTGAGCTTCTACTATGTGCTAGCCTGCTAGAGTAACATTTTGTTGTAAAGAAATTCATAGTAGGACAGAGGTTCTTATTCAAGAGGGGTTCTCAGCACTGGATATATGTCAGAATCACCTGAGAATATTTTTAAAAATACTAATACCAACAATAAAAATACTAATACTAAAAAAGCTAATGCTTGGGATTCACTTCCTAAGATTCTGATTTAAGTGGTCTGGTGCAGGTCTGACATAGGTTTGTTTTGTTTAAAGATCTCTGTATGATTATAGTGTACAGCTAGGTTTGAAAACCACTGATCTAGAGGGCTTATGGGCTTAAGATATGTTGCTTAAAAGGATAAGCTTCAGTAACTTGGAAAACTATCTGGACAATAATAGAAAAATAAGTAAAAATTACTCAAATATATTTGAATAAGTTACTAACATAAGATCAGCAGTATTCCTTTCTTTTTTTATGTATATTTAAAATGCTCTGTCCTCCAGTTACAAATAAAGATGGTATTCTATAAACAAATTTCTCCTATATTTAATGAACAGTGAAGTTCATATTTTTCTTAAATCCAAACAAGTAATATTTTTCTGAAGGCTAGTAAAAAGTGTGTGAGGTTAATTTATAGGAAAAAAATTACTTAATTAGACTATGGCTTTCAGGGTAAGACTGAGTCAACATATAAGGAACATCAGGCTCCTATGCTCAAAGGGGTATATTATTTTGACATGGCCATGGACTCTCTATTCATGGAGTTTTAGGTTTTAAAGGGTAAAGACTAACAATAAAAATATTTTACTTTTCGTTATGGTCTTTTATGACTATGATAATTGTATCATTCTAAGCAAAAGAAATAACAGGGAAAAGAGAAGAGGAAAAGAATAGCAAGGCACTAATTTGAAAGTTCCTATGTAGGATAAAATACTGATAGTAACTGATAGTAGATGTGTTTATAAAGCAAAATACCCTTGATATGCAAAAGACAGTTTTTCTGTAACTGGGGAGAAAAGAACTTCCTAGAACTAAGCAAAAAAAAAATTATAAAGAATCTTGAAAACTTACTGGTGTCATAATATAAATATATATCATATATGATATCCTGGAAATGGTAGTATGCAATGCAAAGTGACTTCTAGTGTCAATGTGACTAGGTTTCATGTTGTTTTGATTAAAATATCAGATTATCTAAGCCTAGGCCATTATTCTTACTAAGTTATATTTCATAGTAACAAGATGTGACCCTGTAAGATCACTTTATAGTAAAACTAGGATAACACATGTATTACGTGCATGAAATACACTGACGGGACTTTAGAGGGGTGAGGTAGAATGAAAGACTATGTGAACAGTACTTTCTGCATTGTTGCAGCTGCATCTTATAATAAAACTATGTGCATTATTTTTATATTTACTTGAGTCTCTATAGTATAATTTTAAGTCAGTATGTCCAGAGACCAACAGACTGAAACTGTTTTCTGCATGGCATCAACAGAGTGACATTTTTTTCCAACCAAGTTCTATCAATTATAATTATCCTCCATAATAAGCTACCAATTATTAATTTTCACAATGTAGTCAGCAAAATGAAAAAGAAATCAATTTGTATTTGTTGAACTGGACAGGTGAAATGAATATAAGAAAATAGGTTGTTTAAGTACTGTCCCTATAAGATAGTTAATGCTTAGAAGAGCACATGAAAATAGAAGCCAGCCAACCAACCAACCTATCAGCCAATATAAGGATACTGCTGAGACCAAATTAAATTGCATGGCATTCTTATTAATTTCTGAGATGATAAACTATTTTTATTTTACTTTTTTTTGGTGGATTGGGCAGCAAGGAGGAAGGATAGGGCGGAAGCGGGGGTAGGATAAAAGGATGATGCTACTTGGACCAAAACATTATGTACCCAACAATGAAAAGGACAGAACCATAAAAACAACAAACAGACATAGAAATTAGGAGAGACAGTATTTCTGTGAAAGAATCATAACAAAGAACATGCTCTTTGTATTCTGGCACCTGACCAAAAGTTTCACAAGTAAGCCAATTTTTTTTAAGAATACTTAAGTGTAGTATGTAGATTTGAGGGGAAATCACCAAACTTAGTTGCAAGGAGGAGCATGCAACTGGTTTTTAATAAGTTTTATAATTTAAAAAATCATCTCTAAATAGAGATAATTTGTCACAGCATGAAAACAGTGGTGTTAAATACTAAGGATAGTACAGATTTGCAAACAAGCTCAAGCTTTCTCTCCTCATGTTACATAATAAAATGCAGTAAGAGAATGAACAATGGACTCAGATAAGGGTTGGAATCCCAATTCCATCACTTACTAGCTATGGGAACTTGGGCAATTTACTTAAGTTCTCTGAACCTTGGTTTCATCATCTGCAGAATGGGAATAACAATAACGATCACTTATAATCATTATGAGGTTTAAACAAGATAATGTTTATAAAACTATCAAAGTACACTCCAGGGTCTGCTAAATGGAGCCATTATCAGCTATTATTGCTCTTGCCACACTCCAAAGCCAGACAAGTTTGTGTAGTTAAGAGAAACATATTTCTCAAAAGAATCAAATTAAATGGCCAGGCCTGGGGAATTCCCTGGCGGTCCAGTGGTTAGGACTTGATGCTTTCACTGCTGTGGCCCAGGCCCAGGCCCTGGTTGGGGAACTAAGATCTTGCAAGCTGCGCAGTGTGGCAAAAAAAAAAAAAAAAAAAAAAAAAAAGCTATGCCTGTTATAGAAATTCTTCAATTTAAAGTAATATTTTTTTTCCATTGTATATGGAAAAGTTAGGCAAGAAGATTAATTGACTTTCTCATAGGAATTAGTGAGAAAGACCGGTTATCTGAATCCTAGTTCAAAATATGTGTTCTACCAGATAAGCATCCAGGATGTAATACCTAACTGTTCTTTTTTATTAATTCTACTTAAAAAAGTAACAGATATATTTCACATAATCAATCTCTAAAGACAATCAGAAGACCCATCTCTTTATTTCTCTTGTTTATATAAGAAAGAAAGAGATAATACTAGGAAAGAACACTAATTCTCTTACTTTAGTGGCCAACATGTTTTAAAGATCTAGGAAAAGGTTATTTATACAGAGAGCTTTTTTTTTTAAATGTGAAAGCAACATATTATTCATTTTAATTGTGACCTTATGTAAGGACATTTTTGGTACATGATGCTTCCTATTTATGTTTAGGCTTCACGTAAAAAAGGTTCATCAGAAAATCGAGAAGAACACTTTGTATGGTTTTTCTGGAAGAGACAGCAAAAATGATTTAGAAAACATTAACAGGAAGCTTACGAATCTCTAAACTAAGTAGGAAAAGCTCAGCCCAATGAAACTAAATATCTTAGAAATTGAATGTACACAACTACAAATGCAATACCACAAATGTGGGTGGCACTGATGCAGAGAATTCCATTCTCTATTCCCTTGAAGAAAAGGAACAGTACATGTACAACGACATAGGAATACTACAATATTTACTTCCCATAGCAGCAAGATATATCTAACACATTACATTTAGAAATACCAGAACAATTTTCAATCCCCCAAAAAAGCTTTTATATAAAACAATAGTTATTCCAGAATCTCCCACTGCTTGACAAAATTAATTTCAGAAAGGTCAACTTACCAACTCTATTACTTCTACATTTCGAACTGATGGGTCAGGCGCCACCTCTGGCCAATTAGATAATTCCAGGTACCCAGTAGCTTTAGTGTTGAGAGTATGAGACAAAGTGCCAAGCTGGTAATGATCCCTACCTATTAAAATAGAGGAAAATATAAAATAAACAATATGAGCTGTATATAACAGAGAACAATCCTAATCAGAGCTCAAGGTAATTGGCATATTACCTCAAATGTCAAGGAATAAATATAAACTAGGAAGCTCTTCATAGGTCAAAAAACTGATTTCAGTCCATAGATTACAATAATCTCCCCCATAATGGTCAATAAAAAAGCTAATCAGTCAGTGTGTTTAGAGGTGTTGCTCTGATATGTAGCTTCTCTAAAAATTACTTTACTGTGAATATTAAGAATGACAGCACAGTTAAACAATCCATATACATGTCTTGCTACAAACACATTCAGAATTTTAATAGTTTTTCTACAAAACTGAACTGCTTTTTATCGCTTTACAACAATTAAATAAGAAATAATATGAAAACCAAAGTATATAATCATTTGATTCCCACTGTAATGGCTACCTGTTAAACTGAGAAAATAAACACTCCTTTTAAAACGCTGGGGAAAATAAGTCAACTTCCATCTTTGAAAAGCAAACAAATATAAAGGGATATTTTTATGAAACAATTCTTCCTGGAAAGGCTTATGTTAGTGTACACAGAATATTTATTTAATAACAACTAAGTATTAAGGTGAATTATATATGCATTAAACAAAGCTATCTATTTAAAACAGAGATGAAGTCAATGTCTGCAAAAACAACATAGCTTTTATCTATTGTTCAGCCAAATCATCTGGTTAGAATAAAAATAAAATCAGAAGATTGAAATTATTTAGGTAAATAAGGTCTATAAAAACATGAACTACTATAAAGCTTGCGTTGGAGAACAGATGAATGAGTAGAAAGCACACAGTTCTTATATATTTACATATGCTAATCAATTATATTTTCTAAGAGATAAATTTTAAACATGTTAGAAATGGGATATAATGTCATAATTTTTTAGACAACAAATATTTTGCAGGTATATTCTGGTAATAGTACCTTTAAAAGGAGACTCAAGCAGTGGTGCGGGTTTTTGAGCCAGGAATATTTTTTTGGCATATTTACTTAAAGCTCCACTCTTCTCATTCGGAACAATAAGCTGCCTAATAAATCTTGTACGGTCTCTGATGTCGTAGTTTTGATCATACTTGCCGAGATTTAATATGTACTGGGTAAGCAATTTTGTCTGTTGGAGAAAAACAGAACAAGATGAGAATAGTTATTTATGATTATTGATAACTCTGGATAAACATATTTAAAGAGGTAATAAAAATGAATGGTTATGTCAAACAAATGTTGTTCCATAGGGAATATGCATTTCTAATGCTGCAAATGGAATTCTGAAGCCAAAGCACATGTCCTCTTCAGTATTGGGGAGGTGAATGCTGAGTACTGAGAAGCAGCCATGTGCTAGATTATTAAACTGCTGAAGTGGAAAGAAAGGCATCATTAAAAAAATAATCATATATGGCAAACCCGCTGAAGGGTCTACGTGAGAATAATGAATGTGGAAATACAACTAAAAACATGGCACTCAAAACTTAATCGGAAAAATATGCAGGACATCAAAACATCAGAGAGTATTAGGGGGCTGGCAAACTGCTTCTCCTGAGGTGTGTTTTATGAAGAGATACTGTCCCTGGCATAAGCAGTGTCTGCACTCTGACTGCACTCAGTTACTTTACCCTGAATTATGACCCATTAAAGCAGACACATGAATCACTGAACTGGATTACTGCAAATTATTTGCAGTGCATTTAGCTGTTACTTTTTCATAAAAGCAAGCTGCTGATGCCCTCTAAAAACTAGGATAAAAGACTCCTTCCATTTTTTCCCCATGTTGCTTATAGCCTCTGGTAATATTGGTCATTTATTTATTTATGTTAGGGAACAACTTATTATAGCAGCTTTTACACTATAATAAGGTTTCCTAAGTCAATTTCTGAATGTACTACATTAACATATATTGAGATAATTTTAATAATAATTAAACCAAAATTGAAATGTTAACAAAATAGGTTTGTATTTTAAACTCCAGTTATTTTATTGAAAAAGCATAATTTTAATTTAGAAGGTTACACACATACAATTCTAACTATAAATAGGATTCATAATACATGGAAAAAATAAACATCTGCATTAGAACATTTTACAGACATTAGAAGTGGATTAAAAAAAATAAAATCAATGAAGTCAGGCAAAGCTAAAGATAGTTCTATAACAATAAGCCAAAGTACAGGAATGGTGTGGTAAACTCTTTTATAATATTAATTTGTTAAGATAATTGATTTGGATAAAAAGCAACCTTCTTTCAGTAATCTATTTAAAAACCATTAACCTAGTTCTACTAAAGCAGAACTACAAAAAATACAAGTGAAAAATGTTAATAGAGCTATTCTAAATTTGGTTACCAACTACTGCTATCCACTAATCATTAGACCATGTTGGTTCAACCACAGATAAGAAAAATTCTATGATTGATTTTTAAGGACAATTAGCAAAATAGTCACCAAATGAGTAATACAGGTCAAAAGGAGGTGTTGTACACTGGACTGTGTAATCAGCTTGCTGGGATAACCTGGGAAAAATACACCCAACTGTTAGTTTCCTCAAATGTAGAGTGAGAATCTATAACTAGGTTAACTCTAAAGTCTATTTTTGAGTGTTGAGATTTAGAATACGGAACTAAAATAAATCAGAAAAATAAAATAAGTCTATTCATTGAAATAATTTTTTGAGTTAGTGGACTGATTCATCTTGCTTTTATTTCTGATCCCTGAAATTAATGTTTAGGAAATTAAATTATTTCAAAATATTAACAGACACTATTGAAAGTGAGATAGAAAATTTTAAGTAATTGAAATTATGTAATTTCTATAATATGTATTTATTGACTGTAAAACTTGTTTTATTATATTGGTAGGTTATGAAACAGTTCTACCAAAAATGTATTTTCAAAAATAAAATTCTAAAAGATAAAATCATATCCATGTTCAATGATGCATTAAAAGCATAAGCAGAATAATTTTCACTCAGATATGTATTTATTCATATACTTTAATCAATTTCTTAGCTCTGTCTATCTCTAAAACCAAACCATTGGTATTTATTTGAAGAACATATTTTTATATGGTCTTATTATTTTTAAATTAAAGAAAATAAAATTGCCTACAATCTTCTTCAAAACTGAATTTTATGATCACCAATTATGAAAATGTTGACATTTGCAACTTACTCTTCTCTATAGAACATAATATTTTTAATGGAAAAAAATGTCTTCTTTACAGTTTGAATGATCTGGTAAGCACAGAGAAAATTCTGTTGAATACAAGGATATTCTCAATGCTTTCTTTTATGTTAAAATCTGTAAATATTTCAAGCCTAGATATTTAACTTTCCCCCCTCCATTCAATAAAACTATCTTTGAGATAAAACTTTTAAATAATTCTCTATACTGTAAAAAAAAATTCCATCAAATTTAGATAATGCAAAACCAACTGCCTCCTCGATTTCATTTCATTCTAATACAAAATATAAACTTAACCACAAAAATAGGAGTTCCATCAAAAAAGTCTTCACCATAGTTGAGATACCGCAAATGACAGAACTTCTAAAATAAAATTTTAGCTCTTACTACTTAATTTGTTCAGTTCTTCCTTTGTTTTTATAGGGATACATTTCAATGTCTTCCTGTTTGCAAGATTTGTTTCTAAGAATTGTTATTTGCTAAAATTTTCAAAAGCTGAAGGTTTTTGGTGCTCTACCTGATAAACACTTTAAAGATTTCCAAATGATTTTGAATCAGAATCTAACCAATACACAAAAGTTTCACTTAATCTTCTCCTCCACCCACCCGCCCCAGGCAAAAAAGCCAATACAGAACACAGGCTAACTTACAAAGCAGTTTTTCATAAAATCACATTTCTAAAATCGCACTGGTCACATGCAGCAAAGAGAATTGCATATGAGAGTGTGTGGTGTCATGCCTAAGTATGCTTTTTCAATATTAGCTTCATCACAAGAATCCTGTAGTTCAGTTAAACTACACATATCAAATATCAGTAATTTTGACCATTATAGTTTTATTTCACTTGGTAGAATAAGCAGAGTGAGTATGCATGCACCACAACCAATTCCCAAAATATTTCTGTTCCATAGTTTTCTTAATGTAATAAGAACGTTGATTTTACCATGACAACATCCGTTCAGTGAAAGCCACGTTGGGGCTTTTAAATTTACAACAGCATTTACGGCGATTTTGACAGAATAAACTTCCAAAAGCTTTACTTTGATTCCATTTACACTGACAGAAGAAACATACAAAAGCTCTGAGTAAAAATGGTTGAACTATTATTGGAATTAATTGCTTTTCTATTTGAAAACCAGCATCATTCAGGTCCTTTTTCTGCTAATGGAGAAATACATTAACCATTATTGCTTCATTTCTCATATGTGCAAAAGAAAACTTAGAATAAAAAATGAACAAAATTAAATTTTAAAAAACAGTTATTTGATCTATATGAGATCATGTTTCACAGAGAGACATGTAAACATATTTGGCACCTGTATACATTAAATTGTCATCTTGAGGCTTAGTCTTCCTAAAATACCTCCCAACTTTTTAAGTAGATGCTGATCCTGTTTTAGCAGATTTATATCACTATGAGTTTCATGGTGGATGGTAAAAGTTGATGAACATTTTGTGCATGTTAAATAATGATACACAAAAATTCAGTACTTCATTCTTCATTAAATGTACACTTCCAAGTTTTAAGAATTTATTGCTGCTGGATTTATAACAAAATAAAACAATAACTGGCAAATAATAAATAGGTTTTGAGATTTACAGTACACAATAAATGACAAAACTACTGTAGTGAGAGTGCTCTGACCACTCTCTTTAATGGCCTATAGCAAGATTGTTCTGTCTCTATCTCCTGCACATACTTCATCCACAACTAACCTCTAACTTCCCATGTTTTCCTCTTACTCCATCCACTGACAGCTGGGAGCTTCATGCTTTGCACAGGCCATGACACAACTTGCCTGTTGTGTCATCAAGTCACCATCAGATAAAACACTTAAACACTTATGTCACCACCACTGGAAAAGCGAAGGACTTAGCTTTTCATACCTGCCTCGTCAGGGCACACTTCATTTTATCAGCACACATCCTATATGCTGCTCTAAAAGGGAGAGGTTAGTCATGTTGCATCTCAAAAAGGCTGGGAAAAGAAAGTCAAAGTCTTTCCAATTTAAATGTTTCACATTTTAAAATGAAATCTCTGTTCACTGCACTTGTATCTTACAGGTCACTAGACAAAACCATGGCAGAGGTTAGAAGTACAACATGGAGGGACTTCCCTGGTGGCGCAGTGGTTAAGAATCTGCCTGCCAATGCAGGGGACACGGGTTCGATCCCTGGTCCTGGAAGATCCCACATGCTGCGGAGCAGCTAAGCCCGTGTGCCACAACTACTGAAGCCTTCGCACCCTAGAGCCCGCACACTGCAACTACTGAAACCCGCGCGCCTAGAGCCCGTGCTCCTCAACAACAGAAGCCACCACAATGAGAAGCCCGCGCACCGCAACGAAGAGTAGCCCCTGCTCGCCACAACTAGAGAAAGCCCGCACGCAGCAACAAAGACCCAACGCAGCCAGAAAAAAACCAAAGAACAACAACAAAAAAACCCAGATGGGATGTTTAATAGTAAATTTAAATGCATTTTATTGATAAAATTATACAAGACAAGCAAAGAGAATAACAAAATGTACCATAAATAACAGAAATACTCAATAGCTTATCTGTAGCTATGTATTAAATTTTTGTCTTATTATTATTTTCCTGCTTAGATTTAAGGAATCATTTCTGGTACCAACTAATGGTCAATGCCATCCAGACACTATTTACACCAATTACTTTCTCTTTGGATTAACTCTAAGTCACTATGACATAGGAAAAATGAATTTGGGGGAATGCCATATAATTATTAAGAAATCCATTATTTTAAAAAAACTTCTCAAAATATGGGCATCATATTTTTACCTAAATACTCTGACAAGTAATAAACTGGTAAATATTTGCTCAAACAATAGCCTTCTTTAAATATTATATAGGTCAGCACAAAATAATAAAAAAGGTCTCTTAAAATATAGTCCTATCAAAAAAATATATATATAGTCCTAAAATCAGCTTAGATATATATCAGTTTAAGGAATATAAAAAAGTGTACAGAATTCAGCATTTAAAATTGGTTCCACATAGTTGTAATTTTTAAACACAAGGATACTGGCAAATGCGTTTGGTAAAGGAAGGAGAACTACGTAAAATTCTTAACATAGACCAGAGGCAAATCTAAGCAGTACTAGTGTTCTATCCAATCAATTTCATCATTTCCTGACTAGGCAAGGTTCTTTAGATTTTTTTAATTAAAAAACTTTTATTGAATGCAAGATTCTTTAAATTCTATAGTGCTTTACAATTTTCAAAGTTTCACACAGATGATTTCAGATAATCTCAAAACAACCCTTTCTCACCCCCTCCATCCCTATACTGCCCATCCCCCCTTCCCTCTCCCCATTGGAAACCACCAGTTTGTATCTGTGAGGCTGCTTCTTTTTTGTTTTATTCACTAGTTTGTTGTATTTTTTAGATTCCACATATAAGTGATATCTTACAGTATTTGTCTTTATCTGACTTATTTCACTTAGCATAGTGTCCTCCAAGTCCATCCACATTGTTGCAAATGGCAAAATTTTTATTCTTTTTTATGGCTTTTCATAAGATCTTATGGAAAAACCCAAATGAACTGTTTGGCCAACCCTATATTTTACATATCTATATCTATATATCTATATATATATCACATCTTGTTTATCCATTCATCTGTTGATTGTTCTTTAATTCTTCTAGGTCTTTGTTAAATGATTCTTGCATCTTCTCGATCTTTGCCTCCATTCTTTTTCTGAGGTCCTGGATCATCTTCACTATCATTATTCTGAATTCTTTTTCTGGAAGGTTGCCTATCTCCACTTCATTTAGTTGTTTTTCTGGGGTTTTATCTTGTTCCTTCATCTGGTACATAGCCCTCTGCCTTTTCATCTTGTCTATCTTTCTGTGAATGTGGTTTTTGTTCCACAGGCTGCAGGATTGTAGTTCTTCTTGCTTCTGCTGTCTGCCCTCTGGTGGATGAGGCTATCTCTCATTTGTTGATTAACAATTAGGTTGCTTCCATAGCCTGGCAATTGTAAATAATGTTGCTATGAACATTGGGATGCATGTATCTTTCTGAATATGGTAGTTCTATTTCTAGTTTTTTGAGAAACCTCCATACTGTTTTCCACAGTGGCTGCACCAATTTACACTCCCACCAACAGTGTACAAGGAGTCCCTTTTCTCCACATCCTCACCAACATTTGTTATTTGTGTGCTTTTTGATGACAGCCATTCTAACAGGTGTGAGGTAGTATCTCATTGTGGTTTTGATTTGCATTTCCCTAACGATTAGCAATGTTGAGTATCTTTTCATGTGCTTTCTGGCCATCTGCATTTCCTATTTGGAAAAATGTCTATTCAGTTCTGCCCATTTTCCAAACAAGCTATTTGCTTTTTTGATGTTGAGCTGTATGAGCTGTTTATATATGTTGGATATTAACCCCTTATCGATCATATCATTTGCAAGTATCTTCTCTCATTCAGCGGGTTGTCTTTTCATTTTGTTGGTGGTTTCCTTTGCTGTGTAAAAGCTTTTAAGTTTAATAAGGTCCAATTTGTTTATTTTTGTTTTTGTTTCCTTTGCTTTAGGAGATGGATCCAAAAAAATATTGCTGTGATTTATGTCAAAGAGTGTTCTGTGTTTTCCTCTAGGAGTTTTATAGTATCCGGTTTTACATTTAGGTCTTTAATCCATTTGAGTTTATTTTTGTATATGGTGTTAGAGAAGGTTCTAATTGCATTGTTTTACACGTAGCTGTCTAGTTTTCCCAGAACCACTTACTGAAGAGACTGTCTTTTCTCCACTGTATATTCTTGCCTCTTCTGTCATAGATTAATTGACCATAAGTGTGTGGGTTTATTTCTGGGCTCTCTATTGTGTTCATTGATCTATGTGTCTGTTTTTGTGACAGAACCATACTGTTTTGATTACTGTAGCTTTGTAGTATTGTCTGAAGTCAAGGAGCATGATTCCTCCAGCTCTGTTCTTTCCCAAGATTGTTTTGGCTATTTGGGGTCTTTTGTGTTTTCATACAAATTCTGAAATTACTTGTTCTAGTTCTGTAAAAAATGTCATTGGTATTTTGATAAGGATTGCATTGAATCTGTAGATTGCCTTGGGTAGTATGGTCATTTTAACAATAGTGATTCTTTCAATCTAAGAACATGGTATATCTTTCTATTTGTTTGTGTAATCTTCAATTTCTTTCATCAGTGTCTTATAGTTTTCCAAGTACAGGTCTTTTATCTCCTTAGATAGGTTTATTCCCAGGTATTTTATTCTTTTTGATGTAATGGTAAATGGGACTGTTTCCTTAATTTCTCTTTCTTGTAGCTTGTTGTTAGTGTATAGAAAAGCAACAGATTTTTAAAAATTTAACAGTATACACATTTTTGTCAACATGAATAAGTTTTCCCTTTATATGTTATATTTACTTGACAAGAAAATATATCCAAGAAAGGGTATAAATGTCACCACATAGAGCCTGAGCCCTTTTTGTTAAGTTATATCAAAGGGGCTGGGAGTGGGGGTAGATTTCTCCAAGACCGAATCACAGGGCAAGAGAAAACTTCAGGAAGGATCCCCAAAACATCACTGTGATTTATAAAATTTCTCACTAAGAATCAAAAAGTGAACCTGAAAAGCAATACAAAGAAAATATAAGTACTAAGGATACTCCACGAAGCACTTTCTTCTTGAACAGCAGAAAAAAAAAAATGTAACTGTCTCAAATAAAATGAGACAGTAATTAAAATAAATGAACTATATCTACATACCTCAATATTTAAAAAACACATTAAGTAAAAATAGTTTAATTGTGAAAGTATACATAAAGTAGAATACTACTTATGCAAAATTTGAAAACACACAAAACAAAAAATACATTGTTTATGGATACATACTTATATAACAACAATACAAAACATGTATGATTAAAACACACCAATAATATGACAGTGGTTACCAATGGGGAAGTAAGAAAGGTGTGAACAGGAACTTGAGATCTTAGGTCTACCTGTTACATCCCTTTAAAAAAATTATGGCAAACGCACTGACTTAATCTTAGGGGCACATATGTAGGATACCATGGAGACATTGCGGGTCTGGTTCCAGGTCACCTCAATAAAGTGAGTGACACAAATATGTTGGTTTCCCAGTACATATAAAAGCTATGTTTACTATACTGTAGTCTATTAAGTGTGCAACAGCAGTATGTCTAAAAAAACAATGTACAAATGCTGGCGAGGAAGAAAAAGGAACCCTCCTACACTGTTGGTGTGAATGTAAATTGGTGTAGCCACTATGGAGAACAGTATGGAGGTTCCTTAAAAAACTAAAAATAGAGTTACCATATGATCCAGCAATCCCACTCCTGGGCATATATCCAGAGAAAACCATATTTCGAAAAGATACATGCACCCAAGTGTTCACTGTAGCACTATTTACAATAGCCAAGACATGAAGACAACCTGAGTGTCCATCGACAGATGAACGGATAAAGAAGATGTGGTGTATATATACAATGGAATATTACTCAGCCATAAAAAAGAATGAAATAATGCCTTTTGCAGCAACATGGATGGACCTAGAGATTATCATACTAAGTGAAATAAACCGGACAGAGAAAGACAAATATCATATGATATCACTCATAGGTGGAATCTAAAAAATAGTACAAATGAACTTATTTACAAAACAGAAACAGACTCACAGACTTAGAAAACAAACTTATGGTTACCAAAGGAGGAGGAAAGGGTGGGGAGTGGGGGGGATAAATTAGGAGATTGGGATTAGTAGATATAAACTACGATATATAAAATACACAACAAGGTCCTACTGTATACAGCACACAGAACTACATTCAACATCTTGTAATAACCTATAATGGAAAATAATCTGAAAATGAATATATATGTATATATAAATATCTGAATCACTTTGCTGTACATCAGAGACTAACACAAAATTGTAAATCAACTATACTCCAATTTTTAAAAATTCACTAATATAAAAAAAAAAATGAAACAACAACAACAAAAAGAATCCTTTATTGCTAAAAAATGCAAACTATCATCTGAGCCTTCAGTGAGTCTTAGTAGTAGAATCAAAGACCACTGATCACAGATCAGAATATAGTAATAAAGAAGTTTGAAAATATTGCAAGAATTACCAAAATGTGACAGAGAAACAGGAAGTGAGCAAATGCTATTGGAAAAATGGTGCCAGCAGACTTGCTTGACACAGGGTCGCCACAAACCTTCAATCTGTAAAAAACACAGTATTTGTAAAGCACAATAAAGTGAGGTATGCCTGTATATGTATTTATGCTGTTTTGCACTTTTCTATAGGTTTGCAATATTTTATATTTAAAAATAAAAACATAAGCTAAGTAAAACATTAACTTATGTTACTTATCACTACATTTAAAAGATGATACACTATTAGAGAAAGTTTAGAAACAGATGTACCCTTTACTCATTAATTTTTAATTGCTATTAATCAGTTTAATCAAATCTTAGCTTTCTGTCTCAGACCTCAGTAGACTATTTCAAGGAAGTCATGCTAAATTTTTATACCATGTCTTAAGAGCTGAAGAGTTTTAGCAACTTCAACTGGTTTCAATGTTGTTCAACTTTTCCCCCCATATAACAGTGAAATTACTCTACTTTTGAGAGTACCAGTGCTTTTACTCTTGATATTCATATCAAACAATTTTTTTCTTCCTAAACAACAAAAGAGGAATTTCAGCACCCTTTTCTCAGTTTGATAAACCCAAATGGAGTGCTTTTTTAAAATGAGCATAGAGATTCTCAATAACTAGACTAGTTCTCTGACCGTAAATAATCATATTCTCTAAGAAAAATCTAGCAGTTGGTTAACAGTGTAAACTAGGTTTATGAAAAAGCAGGATTTGTTCTAATTCAGTTGACACAGCAGGGCCAATTTGGGCACAATGTAAATTTTGTGTTTGCTTCGGCATGATTACATCAGCAAGAAAAAACAGGTAAAGGCAGAAAGCTGCACCCAGCTGAACTGGGCTGTGCAGGAATAAAGAAACATATCCACTTCAAACATCTATCTCAGATCACCACATGTATTATGGGCTATATTTAGCCACATCTGGCAGTACAACTTTCCATCCATATTCAAATTAACCCTCCTTCCAAGACATAACTCACAAGTACAACCTTTAAAACACCCGTTTCCACAAGTCAGGTCTTTCTAAAAGTAAAAAGCTAGATTCATTGTAGTATTTATATATTTCTTAACCATTTAACATGTGTAAAACTATTCTCTTGTTTTTACTGTTCTTTTTTTTCTTCTTTTTATGTGTCACCAATGAATTTTTTGAGTGTTGTGCCTCTGGTTCCACTTTTGCAATAATCCCTGTGGCTGTTATTGTGCATTTGTGTAAAGCACAATGATTTTTAGGAACATTATGTTGCATTATAAATAACTGACTATATGATTATAACTTCCACTTTACAGATTAGAAATTAGATTAGGTAGGTTGTATTGTATAATCTGTCCAAAATCACGTAGCTAGTAAGTGGCAAAACATGATTTGAAGTCAGACAGTCTAACATTAGAGCCTGTACTCTGAATCACCACCTACCTCCCAGTAATTGACATTAAATAGTTCTATGGCAGGCATCACATACAGTTAAGCTGCTTTCTAAATGTCCATCTGAAAGAGCTCAAAGTCAGAAAATTAAAGAAGCTTACAGAAGAAGTTCATCTACAGAGTCTTAATCATAAGGCAACAGAGTTTTTAAAAAACTATATGAACAGCTTTATATCTCTATACTGAAAAAAAATTAAAATATCAAAGAATATATAATGCTAAAGATAGACAAAATGTTGATTTTTGGGGTACTGTATTTTTCAGTTCTACAACTTCCATGTTATTATTTTTTATAGTTTTTATTTCTCTGCTGAGAGTTATCTTTTCGTCTATTGTGAATACATTTTCCTCTATGTCATCAACCATTTACAAAAGCTGCTTCAAAATTTTGCCTGCAAATTTCCACATCTGGGTCATCTAGAAGTTGGTTTCTGGTTTTTGGTTTTTTGTTTGTTTTTAAACTAATCACATTTTCCTGGTCTTCTTCATTATTGTGGTAAAATAAACAAAAAATTTACCACTGCAACCATTTTTAAGTGTGTAGTTCAGTGTTATGCAACCATTACCACCATTAATCTCCAGAAATTTTTATATCTTCACAAGTTGAAATTCTATACTTGTTAAACAATAATTCCCTGTTCTAGTTCTTATGTTGAATAATTTTGGATTTATCTTGGACATTATGAATGTTATATTGTAGAGACCCTGGATGTTGCTATACTCTAGGTTGGGTTCAAAGTACAAACTTTGTCTCTTCAGTGCTGTTCAAATTCCAGTCCAGTTCCTTTATTATTATTAACTGTGCTGTTCTGAATCCACCATGCATATGTGTGGTTCAGGTGTCAGCCAGAGACCTGAGCGAAAGTATTCACAGATTTTGAGGCTCCCCACACTGGCTCTCTCCTTTCTAGAATTCTTCCTTAACTTTTCAATATCTTTGGTAGTAGTTTTCTTTTTTTTTTTTTTTGGCCTCACCAAGCGGCTTGTGGGATCTTAGTTCCCCAACCAGGGATTGAACCCGGGCCCTCAGCAGTGAAAGAGCGGAGTCCTAACCACCGGACCGCCAGGGAATTCCCAGTAGTTTTCTTAAACTCTGTCCTCTACTTCCTCAGGCCAGAAGGACTCTGGGTTTCCTTCTGGGGTTTCAGCTTCTGTGTACAGTGCCAACTGTAGCCTGAACTCAGGATAAGAGCCATAAAAGTGGGGAAATTCACTCTGTGCCACTCTCTTCTTTCAAGTGTCCGTTTCCCTTCAGAATCTTCCCACTTTTATTTACTCTTTTGAAACTTCAGGCAGTTGTTTACTTTTTGTATTTTTCCTGAGTTTATATTTGTCCAGTAGGAGTTTGCTCAACCATACCAAAAGCAAACTGTTAACTAAGTTTCAAATTCTTCTTTACACCAGGTAAAAACATTTGAGATATTAAAGAAGCTTATTATTCAATTATTCCTTAGGCATACAAATGAACACAATGTGCCAAATCTTATAAAAATCAATGTAGCCATCCACTAAAACTAAATATTTCAATAAAAAATCTGAAAATGCTCACTGAGAGATCTAGGCCACAAGGAAAACAGACCTACAAATAAATGTTGGGACTTCATGGCAAACCAGTCCCTCAACTCTGTGGCCTGGTCTTCCTAGTTCAGTGTTAAAGATGGTTAAAATAAACACATATAGAAAATAATTTTTTTACATTTAGGTGAAAGCAATCATTTTAGTCTCATCTCACATCCAATGGATTATGAATTATACAACTTAAAAACCCAGTCAAGCTGATGGTACTTAAAAAAATCATCCTTTGATGTTAATTTTCATTTATGAATTCTCTCAAACTCCTTTTCTTGAGAAATGAGAAACTGGAGAACAGAACACAACTCTACAGGATACCTTTGTTCATTTATTTTTATATTTAATCATTTAAAAACAATGAGTTGTTTTTTCTAAACATAACTATGTTTTCACCAGCTGGTGGTCAAGTCTATGTGGTTATCCTGAAGTATCATTCTAAAATACACAATACAACACTTCAGAAGCTGAGTTCCAAAACTGAATTCAAGAAAAAAAAATAGCTGAGTGCAATCTATGTTATCTTCAGATTCACTTAATAAAAAGATATGGAATACACTCTACAATTTCTGAACACACAGTACTACATTCCATTATTGGTTATTTACAGCTACAAAGAAGAGAGCCAAGGAAAGAACCTTCATTTAGTTTTGTAAGACATATCTACTTCAGTCTTGATTAACATACTAATTTGTATTACTTTTTTTTTTAAATTAATTAATTTATTTATCTATGGCTGTGCTGGATCTCCGTTTCTGTGCGAGGGCTTTCTCTAGTTGCGGCAAGCGGGGGCCACTCTTCATTGCGGTGCGCGAGCCTCTCACCATCGCGGCCTCTCTTGTTGCGGAGCACAGGCTCCAGACGCGCAGGCTCAGTAATTGTGGCTCACGGGCCCAGTCGCTCCGCGGCACATGGGATCTTCCCAGACCAGGGCTCGAACCCGTGTCCCCTGCATTAGCAGGCAGATTCTCAACCACTGCGCCACCAGGGAAGCCC
Organism: Balaenoptera physalus; assembly: GCF_965194825.1. Classification (NCBI taxonomy): domain Eukaryota; kingdom Metazoa; phylum Chordata; class Mammalia; order Artiodactyla; family Balaenopteridae; genus Balaenoptera; species Balaenoptera physalus. Next base: position 115,930,168 of record NC_138890.1, on the reverse strand, counting down.
CTGTATTACTTTTCTTTTATGATAATCTATAAGCTCACTTAGAGTAGCCAAACCATTGTTATGATAGTCATAACAATCATAATATTCTAGGTGTTATGTTGACGTTCACAGTACTACATGAGTTTAGTAAGAACAGTGAGTGTCAGGCTAAAACAGTGTTTTTATCAATAAACAAGCAACTCAACAGCAAACGTAGGTTTCCTCTCTTTTACTCAGTTTTTTAAAAATAACTCATTGCATGAATTAATCTACATGGCACTTGGAAATGATTAACTGATTCCTTTCAAAGATTGACTTAAAATGTAAAGATAAAATCTAAGTCATAGAAATATGCTCAAAATATTTGCAATTATTTGCTCACAAGTTTGGTATACCAATCAGCAAAAACTATAATAATACAACTCACATCACAATTAGGGATGAAGACAATCCAAAAGTATATGAATGAATATATGAATTTGAGGAGTCAACCTGAGAATTGTGAATGGCCAATATCAGGTTACTAAAGAAAGAACGTGATCTATGGGTAGGGAGAGAAGGTAGAATGAGAGGGAGACACATATAGAGAGATACACAACAGATACAAAAAAGGAGACACAAACACTGATGGAAGAGGGAGAGAATGACAAAGACATTAGACTGCGGTAGATGGGGTGCGTGCGTGTGTGAAGGCTATCAAAGAGATACCCAGGTACAGAGAGTTTTAGAGAAGGAGGGGGACAAAAACAGAGACAGAGAGAGGGAAATAGAGGGGGGGAAATCACAGAGGGTAAGTAAGAGTCCCAGTCAGAAAAATTAAGGAGAAACAGAGACAGGACACAGAGCATAAAGCCTACTAAGAGTCCTAGCTGCAAATGAGCAAGAATCCTTTTCCAGTCTCACTGACCAGATTAAGTCCTCCACCTGTACAGAAGAGCTATTCAGACAAAGGAAGAAGAATGAGAAAGACCCTATTTTATATTGGGTTGGCCAAAAAGTTTGTTCAGGTTTTTCTGCAACATCTTACGGAAAAACCCAAATGAACTTTTTGGCCGACCCCAATATATAGTGGTGATTCTATGTATTTTATACATAGAGGTTATTCCTCTTACCAACAGTTCCTCAAAGTCAACTGATTTAAAAAATGAATATTCTAAACTGCAAATCTGGTCAATTACACCACTATTAAAAAATACTGAATGGTTTTCTCTTCACATTGGGGACAAAGTCCATAGCACTTGCCACTCCAAGTCTTGCCCTTGCCTACCTTTCCAAACTCAGCTTTAAGTTTCCTGAAAGCACCAAGCTGTTTCATGACTCTGACCCCCTGCTCTCCTCTCTCCTTATTCTGTATGGTAAACTACTCCTTACAAGCCCTTAGTCAAGAATCTTATCCTTTATGCAACTTTGACCTCTCTCCTTCTATTTCAGACTTTCAATAACTTTCTCCTCTGGAGTTCCACTGTATCACAATACTTCTATTATAGCACTTACCACATACTATTTCATTTTTTTATGTTTTTCTCCTCTACTGGACCAGAATGTCATCTCTTTATACCGCTACCATCTAAAGTAAAACCTTAAAAGAAATAGGCACCTGGTAATTGTTGAACGGACAGACTAATGTATCAGAGCAAAGAGGAAAGTAGATTTCACATAGGTAGACTAAGGATTAGTCTCTTACCTGTTTGGAGTTGGTTAAATACAGTTTTGCTCCAAGATTTAAAATCTGCAGTTTTACCAGATCATCTTCACCAGTGAAGCTTTTAGCCGTCTTCCTCAAAACATCAGGGGCAATTTTAGGAACTCGTTCACAGTTTTCTCCAATTAGCCAAAGAATACTTGCTCTAGCCACAGGAACCTAATATTAGAAGCAGATTATATACAAATATTACAAATAAGATAATCATACTCTCCTTAATATTAACATAGAAAAGGCTTTAAATATTATAAAGGTTTTATCATCTATTAATTAATTTAATGTATATCCAGGAAGTCCTCCTGTATTTATGAATTTTCTTCAGTTACCAGAAATTCTGATTAAAACTGATTTCAGAGATAATGCTTAAGAAAAGATCCATAAAGAAAAAACCACTGGTCTAGAATCTTGATTCTAACAGTGATCCACCAATTCTTGGGCTAAATCTGTCTGGCCATGCCCATTTATTTATCATTGTTGCTGCTTCTGTGCTATAATAGCAGAAGAGTAGTTGCAACAAAGACCTTAAGGCTGAAAATATTTACTTATCTATCAATTTACAGAAAAAGTCTGCCGACCTCTGCTCTAGGGCATTGGTTCACAAACCTCGATGCCTATAAAAATCATCTAGGGTTATGACTAAAACTGTAGGGTTTTGGTAACAGTTCTAAGACAGTAGTTCTGTGATGGGGTCCAGGAATCCATGCTTCATGAAGCATTACAGATGATTCCGGAGACAGGCGGTCTGCAAACCACGTTTTGGGAATCCATGGACAATACAGAAAAAGGAATAGACCCATTAAAGACTATGATTCCAAATCAAAACTGTTATTGTCCTCTATGTATCTATTATCTGCAGCACTGGAAATAAATAAAACTGACAAAATCATCAAGGCCTGCTTATAAAATCATGAATGCTGGTCTATTATTTGGTCATCAACAACAGAAATAGGAATAAGATAAATCTGTCCAATACTGCACTTTGGCATTATATATATTTTCAATAAACTACATTTCCATATAATTTGTTTCTTAAAAATAAATGCTTTGTTACAAATTGGAAACCTTCCACCAGCACCATTAAGACCAACATTTTATTTAGAGCATGCAAATTAGTTTTATTACTATTTGTTTATTTGTATCCTCCCCCTTTCAATATCCTTCAAAAGGAATTTGAAGGGGTATGTAAATTAGTTTCTGTGAACATTTTCACCTAGTATAGAAAATTTGCTTTTAATAATAAATGAAAAAGCCAATGGCTATCATTAAGAGGTAGCATCACAAGAAGAGATAAGACTCTTTATGAAGTCCTTTTCTAATTCCTCAAATAAAGTCCTAATGTTTTCATTATAGTTTCACAGCTGTGCACAGTACGACTGTTAAGGAAGAAAGTGAGAATGAGGACCTTTGCACAGCTAGAATTTTATCACAATATATACCACCTTGAATTCCTTCAAAACACCCATTTCAAGAAATAACATAAAATTATTAAGACACCGCTAAGTCTTTCACCAGAAGGAGAATGAGGTCATCAGAAAACTTTAAAGTCAAGTATACATTTTCAAAATAATGTGATAACAGTATCATCTTTAAATTAATATTAGAATAAGTTTAGTAAGAGAGAAGAAATCAGTATACTTACATAATAAGTGTAAGTACTAAGTATAAGTATTGAGTAAAATACTAAATGCTATTACAGATCTATTCACGTAGTATGATAAAACTGATATCCTTACTGTATACTGATTTCTGGAAAGAAAGAGGCTATTTCTAATGTTCCGAAGGTTACACTGCATTAGGACTTTACTCCCAATCTATTATTTTAAATTGGGCTAAAGAACAATAATTGAGTGGTACATTAAATTTTCCAATATGAAGCAATTCAAGTTGCCTGCCATAATGAAAGGTACGTCTAAATAAGAATATATGGGCAACTTCAGATTTCAGTTATGCTAGATTTATTTTTCTTAAATATTTTATTATATATTACCAGTATAAAATTAGAATTCAATGACATATCACATCTCTTACCCCACTTTAAGTAATTTTCCTCTGGTTATACACTTATTTATTTATTTACTTCTTTGCAATTAAAAAGACAACCCCAAAAAGGTCTAAGAGATTGTTTATATTCCTATTCATTAATATATCAAGATTAAAATAATAATATTTAAATACTCTAAACATTCATAATGCATACATTTAAAATATAACTCTTTAAAAAATTAAAAATCAATAAGTTCTAAGGCTCACAATGAAAATCTCTAGGTGGGGGCGGGGGGGCGGGGCCAGGATCATATTCAGAGAGTCTAGAACTAAGTAATAAAATTTCTATTTCAAAAACATAGAAAACGGCAACTAAGGAGCCCGCCTGCCGCAACTAAGACCCGACACAACCAAATCAATAAAAACACACACACACACACACAAAAACATAGAAAACTTCTTCACAACAGGAAATAATATCACTATAAATATACTAATACCAATCTTTCCATGATGACATTAAAAAGCTTAGAAAACTGACAAACCCAATGCTTTTGTGCATTTGGCTGGAATCAGAATAAGATTTTCAAATTTCAGCCCTGCCTTTCTCTCCCAATTAAGTTATAAGACTCTTATTTGTACACCACTGATACTATGAATCCATGGCCACTATTTTCAAAGATTTGAAGCAACTGAAGAAAGAGCAAGTAAGAAAATTAGTCACTTTTTGTCCTCCACGGTCTTTTCAAACAGAACAAATAGGAACACGGAACCAAGGCCAAACTAATAACACACATGTATGCATATAATACATTCATTACGAACCTTTTTTTTCAATATTTTCGAAGACAAACTGGATTGTAAATGACTTTGCCTGATTCTTTATTCTAAATGCCCTGAGCAAGTGGTTAAGTGCACTTTTTAAACCTTCTACCAGAAGGCAGCTTCCACTGCCATTTTAACCCATTAACTTGCCTACAAGAACAAATAATGTTTCCTAGCTGACCACAACAGTTATAGAAAGACATCTAGAAAGATTTTACAGATTACTCTGTAAGCAGTTCAATTTAAAAGCTATTGTGTTACAATACCAGCTCACTGCACAATGCAACAGTGTAAAGTAAATCCCGCAAAAACATCGATTTTATTTATTTAAATTTGTCAAAGGCAAAATCAGTAGACATCTAAACAAACTGCATGCAAACAGCACATCAGACCCAATATTCTGCATGTGGACTCAATATGCATGAAAACCTAAGTGTGGATTAAGTGGGGATGGCAGGGCAAGTGTAGTTAACTTGTGAAATGGCAGGCGCTCATGAGGTACCTGGGCACGGGGCATGGAGTACATAAGGCACTACTTCAGTATCGCTCAGTAGTCTACCAAATAACATCTTTTAACTCTTCTTTTATAATGTGAAACCCTCACCTGTCCCATTAAAGATAATGTGAAATCCTTTTAGAACAATCCTCAGGTAGTGTGCATTTTATTCTGGAAGAACTTTGCTCCCAAAGCAGTATTTACTACAAATGAAGGATACTCCAAAGGATAAAATATTCACACTCAGGACAGTTGACTGCCCTATCAACATAAATTATTCAATATAAATGAATTTTAAATATAGAATTAATTTAAATTTTAGTTTTCAGATTTTCAACTATGCCACTTACTAAATAACAAATGGAATCAAAGTCTTGAATACAATAAAATCTGTGCTCTCTTTTTTAAAAAATTACATAGCTAACATCTAATGAGCTCCCACCATGTTTTACCGGCATTGTTTTTAAGTACCTTACCTGTTTTCTCAGTCAGTTATCACAAAAGCCCTATGAAGTAGACTCTACCATTATCCCCACTTGATATATGAGGAAACTGGGGCACAAAGGAAATAAGAAACTTGCCCAACATCTCACAGCTTGTCAGTGATGCAACTAGGACTGGAACTCCAAGTCTAGATCCAGAGTTCGCCATGGGCACTGGGCAGAGACAATGAGTGCACTATATTCTAGGAAGAATACTGGCCAGCAAGGCAAGAAGACTGGTTCTGGTTCCTGACTGATCACATATATCATGGAGACAAACAATTTCACATCAATGAGTTTCCTTTACTCATTAATCAAATGAAAGTTTATTCCTTTGCACCTATTCTTTTGCCACACTGTGCAACGGCTCCCTTAAGGCCTCCTGCAGCTTCCCCAGAGCGAGCCTTTTTTTCAGGGCAGATCTAGGCCATCTTCTTGCCTATTCCCACACTTATGCACATGGGGCATTTTCGCACTTCCTTTTACCTCTGGTTTTATGGATAAGTAAGGTGGTCACAGTGGGAAGACGTCTAGCTGTCACCTCGGTTCCTCCTCCTCCCAGAGGGTACATGAGCCCAGGATTTCGTCCTGATAAAGTGGCTTAGGTACTGAGGGAAAACATGCTCAATAGCGTCCTCTTGTCCTCTGACACTGGTCAGATTGGCTCTTTCTAAAATCCAGGGGGTCTAGGATTTAGGTCAAATAGGCAGAGATTCAGTAAGAAAGAGGTCTCATTTAAGGCTCTCAGGCTTAATGTTAGAATCACGTGCCCATATTTAAAGGTCCTCAAGTGCTTGGTCAGATTAATAAAGCCCACTTTCTTTTCCACATGGCCACTGTTCTGTGAATAGGTCTCTTGACTGGAGCAGAGATTCTGGGGATTCACTTCTGATTTGAAGCTGTTGTTGGCTACACCCCTCACCACATTCTTCTGGAGTAACTTGTGCCGCCAATCCCTGGCCATTTTTAGGGTTCTGCATCACAAACCGTCTTGCTTCTTTCTTCCTTGTCCCACTTCAAGCACTTCAGCTTCCTGAGGTATGTTAACAGTAAACACTCATCACCTTTTCATTCTCCAAAAGTTCGGGGTTTTTTGCTATAGAATTGCATATAGTTTTTCTTATAATTATTTTAATCTCTTCTATTATCATAGTCCCAATTTGTCTACTTTTGCTTTCTCTCCACCTTATCAGAATCAGGAGGGATTTTCTACTTTATTATCTTTCCAAAGGACCACATTTAAGATGTATTTATCAATTTCAACTATCTTTATTTGGTATTCCATTTTACACAATCATCTCTGATCCCTCTTAGGTTTCTATGCTTTCTTTCACTGTTATTTTTCAAATGTCTCAGGACAAATATCAAATTCTTTTATTTTTGGTCTCCTTACTTTAAAAATGGTGACAGTTACAGCTTTAGCCATGCCCCACACATTTGGAAATAAAGTATTTTCTTTTTCTGTGCTTTTAGGAAAGCCTGTATTTTTTTCTTTAAACCTTAATTTAAAAGTGTATTTCTTGCTTCACAACTGCTCTGGTACCATTTTAAAATATTTAATTCTTATGTTATTGCTTAAGGTTAAAAAATATAAAAGCTTTAAGTTTACTTTATGTCTAAGTAAATGATTTTTTGTAAATGTTCTATGGATACATCCATAATAGTGGGTATTATCTGCTCAAGAGATATAAGATTTTAGCCATATTTACTATATCAAGTATTGATTCTGTTATTTAATTTCTCTATGTCCTTACATCTACATCTTACTTAAAAATCTATGAGGTATATCCAATTCGAGACAAGCATATTAAAGTCACCCACCAAAACTGTATTTTATCTATTTCTCCTTGCATTTCCAATAGATTTTTCACTTACATATTTATTTGGTTGCCATATTTTTTGTGCACATAGGTTTATGTTTCTTAATTTCTTTGTAAATTGGGCCTTTTTTTTCATTTTATAATGTTCCATTTTATCCTGTTAAAAGTCTTTAATTAATTTTAAATTCTTGTTGATATTCACTTAATGTCTCTTTCCCTATTTTCTTATTTTCAACCTTTATCACTTTGATTATGGTGTTTTAATTATAAATGGCCTCTATCTGGCTTTTGTTTTTCATTCCAATTTGAAAGTCTGTCTTCTAATGAGAGAATGCAATCCATTCATATTCAAAATAGGATATATTTGATGTTTACTCTTCCATCTTACTTCTTGATTTTAACTCTTCCATTTTAATTTTTAAAAATTTATTATTTACTTTACATTTTGGTTTTCTTTTTTTCCTTTTGTGAATTTGGAATTCCCACCATATTTTGTATTCCACTAATAGTTACCTTCTATCTGACAAAAACAGAAAAACAAGCTGTGCTACATAGATTCATAAGAAAGTATGTACTTGGCTAATATTCCAACAACTGCTGTAGAGAAAGTCGATGCAATCAAACATTTTCCTGAGCCCCACACAGGGACATAATCAAATACAACAAATTCTTCTTCCAGGAAAGTCTGTGGTTTGCTTGATATGCTTGATATGGGTCTTATATACTGCCACAGGTTTCATGTATAAGCAGCTGCATTCACCTGAAAGCCCTAACACTCTCTTGCTTTTGCCTCTTCCTTTCTAACAAGAGCAGAACAAGCTTAAAAGCACAAGTTTTAACTAAATTCTGCACAAGATGATGGGGAATACAGAACTCCACATTCCTATTTCTTTCTCATAACCAGACAAACATTTCTCCATCATTCTTTATAAACAAGGAATTAACTATTTTCCCTATCAAAACCCACTGTTTTCACCCCAAGATAAGCTATTTTCACCTTATATTTTTTTAAACAAAATTCACATTTTATTTAGGTTGAAATAAACTATACAAAATTGATTTTCTTCACCAAAAAAAACAGCAATATTTTCTGTATTATTCCTAGATAAACTACAACACACTTATTTTTGTAGTTTTTCTAGGTTTTGCTTGTAAATCAAGATGAGGCAGTAGATACAGTCTTGGAAAAAACCCAAGAAAACAAACAAATCAGTTGTCAGTATCCATGGCCTCTGATCCTGTCTTGACCATGAAACAGAAGTGTTCAAAAAGCTTATGAAGATGTAGGCTCAATAAAGGAATGTAAACAGCAACAACCAGATGTGGAACAACAATGGCAGGCTCTTCCATTCAAACTTTAACTTGTTCCTTTAACTTCATTTGATAAAGACAAAATCTACACTGAAATTCTTGTTTGGTGAGCTCACCTATTTTTCTTACAGTCTGATAATTTTCTTAACTGTCCCTTACAGATTTTTAATAGCATACTTAAAACTCCTACTATTCAAAGGTCAGTCATGAGCTTCGTTGTAACGTTTTATAAAATGTATTCCTTCCTCCCATACCTCCTCAAAATTTATTTCTTCAAAGAACTGATAACTCAATCCCTGACAACTGGATCCACAGCGATAAATGTTATGTCTAAAATGACTTAACTAATACAATTCCAAAGTGCCATTAGCAGAGATCACACAGAGTGTAATGTGGTACTTTCAATGCTATCTTCTGGAAGAACAGTTAGGTCTCCAAAGCATGGGACTTCAAACGGGCCATTTAAACAGGCAGATTATCAATGACTAATGTACTCAATGGGAGGCCTACAGATCAAGATATTCAGTGATTAAGTGGCCTACGTACACCTTACAACTTTTCTGTAAGGTATTTTCAAACTTCTGACAGATTTTTTTCAAATATCAAATATAAGAGAAAGCCTATTTTAAAAGTCTCTTAGGTATTTTCAATGGTTTCTGAATTATCTGTAGGGAGCTCTGACTTACTTGTATAGAGTTTGATATATGTATCCACCATTAAATCCAAATCGTGTTTTACATCAAAATTTATGTTAAGCAAAGCCAAGTTACTTGACCTTTGGTCTGTCAAAGTGTTCCTCAGGTATGCTTTGAGACGATTTCGCCCATTTTCATAGCATTCGTTCTCAACCTTCGTCGCAGGAAGAATACATAGGACCTTCAGCAATGCATAAACATTAGGGAAAAACTTGATGTCTGGCAGATGAAGGGCTTCATAAATAGTGGATGGAAGTTCTATATCTTTCCCTCTGTGTTTCCACTTGATTCTCCAACAATGCAGCTCAGCAGAGAGCGTGTCAGGATTAGGTAAGTCACTTCTGTACATGTCAGCATGATGCTCCTCTGATGTATTGAATTTGAGCTGTCCCATGACAGAGGGTACCAGAGAGAAGCATTTAAGAGCTTTGAGGTGCTGTTCTGAGAATATATCTTTCAGTTCCTGAATAATGTGTTCCACTGTTGGAACGCTTAAGAGTTTCTTTATAGTAACTCACAGAGGTTAGCTGAGATTTCAGGTTACTGTGCTGAGCTCTGCGAAATTTCCCTGGGAGTTTCATCTGAATATCAAGTTTGGTTGCCAAATTTGTGGCTTCCTCAAACTAAAATTCATGATAAACTTCGATATTTTCCATCACTTCATTTAGTGAATGCAGCACTGCAGTCAAACTACTGGCTGCAAAGAAGGCATCAGAGATTTGCCCCTGAAGATTTTTCCCAAAGGCTCTTGTAAAAGATAGAACATTTTTAAGAACAACAATGGTAACGATGAAATCAAAATCTGTTACCGCACTACAGAGTACAAATGTTTGGCCAGCTATACAGTTATTCCATCTAACATTTGTGTCACTAATTATACCATCTAAACACAAAACAAGTGCTTGTAGGAGGTCCACTAAGATTCCAAACGCATCATGCCTGCCTGTCCACTGAGAATGGCAAATTTCCTTCAGTTCTTTGCCCCTTTCTTCACTGTTCTGAAAGAGGACAGAAATTACATTGTCAAGCTCTAAAAGCAGTTGTGGTGATTGATGGAAAAAAGAACACACTTCCTCAATTGTTCCTAATGCGACAGATACTCCCATAACAGGCACTGATTTTGCTAACCACGTATTTAAGGCACAGGAAGAGCAGAGTGTGTAGATAGCTTGGGGATATTTCTCTAAAAGTCTAGAAGCAACAACTTTCACTTTGGAAGAAAATCCACTGGACACAATGTAAGCCTAGCCATGACAGTACTCCATGTTTAATCCCACTTCTCAGTTATCGTAGTGTGAAATTTCACAGCCAAAATTTCTGCATCAGCTTCATAAGGCAGGAAGCCCACAGATTCCTCTCTCAGGTTGTGAGCTTCGTCAACAAACCTCACCAACACAGGCAGGTGCTCTTCCCATGCTATGTCCACCACATCGTCTGTGACGATGGAAAAGAAGTGAGTGTCTCACTTCCCTGAGGGTTTCTTCCCGAATGCAGCTCTCACAGATCTCTAGCATCTGTTTCTGCTGTGTTTTTGAACAGAACAATGTGTTCACTGCCGTTGTCTCAAAGCGCTTTCTCAGAACTGATCCGGCACTCCAGCAGTGCTTGAAGGTTATCAGGAGTAAAGAGACCTTCTGGGATTTCATCAGCTTCATGTCCATCCAGAGGTATGTTCTGTTTCCCCATAAGAATTAAAATTTCAAATAAAGATTTTAAGAGTTCTCTGTTTTCCTTCTCTTCAAGGGATAAAGGTAAAACGTCTTCCTCCTACTCTTCACCCCCTTCTTCTGCACTGGGGTTCTGAGCATTGCTGTTGTTTCCTTATGTTTTGGTTCCTGTTCAGAAGTTTCATCAATTTTCTTCTGTTTCAGTGTCCTGATTTCATCTTCACTCAATTCTTTTATTCGGTTTTTCTGTGTCTGTGTGGATTATTCAAATGGTTGGTAAGATCAAATATTGTTGGTATTGCATTATCTCGAAGAACTGCCCTATAAGGACTAGTTCTACGGATCATATAAGCCTCAAAGTGTTTGGCACACAATTGGTAATGTTAAATTAGTTGATCAGGCGTTTTACCTTCTAAGTCGGCTCTCCTACAATTCTCCACTAACTTCTGGCATCTGGCTGGATCCCATGGGAACCTGAAAAAGGCCAGGTCCGACTGCGTGCTCTTCCGCGTGCAGCTGGGGGCCGTGCAGAAGCTCTGCATTGTCGTCTGCTCACAGGCCGGCCCAGTCCTACCCTCTCCCTTCCTCAGGCAGCCCGCCTGCCCGTCGGGGCTGGGGAGAGGAGACAGGCCGGTGTGCCAGGAGGTGGGGGGGCACCTTACTACTTATTAAACACAAGATGAGAATACGAAAATAATTTCACTTCTCTCTCCTCTCTTCCTCCCATGAGACCTTCAAAACACATTTATTCCGCCCCAATCCCATCCTACCCCTAGATTTTCTAAGATTGTTCAATATTTTTAGTTCCAGATTATTAGAATTTCCCTTATATTATGATTATGGCCCTTCTTTTTCAAGAGTTCTCAGCACTTTTGTTAGACATTCCTAGTCTATCTTTATACATTTTAATTATGTGTATAAATATATACATATATTTGTGTATCTCTATTCTTTGATTTCCCCAATCTAGAGTTCACTGCTGTGGTTCATTAGTTCTTGCTTAGAAAAGTGGTTCTTACTAGATGATGTAACACTTGTCTAAAAGGTATCTAAATACCTGTAGGAGTATTTGTGATTGTTACAATGACTAAAAATACTACTGAAATTTGATGCTTGGTACACAGGGATGCTGGATGTCTATCTCAGTAGACTTGAGGAAAAGGTTTTACCCTCTTATCTCCCATCAACAGATCACTGACAAATGATGTCAAACATTTATTCCACATATGGGCAAATATGGACCAATCTAATGCCTAATTTCTCAATGATTTAGGGGATTCAAAAGGAAACAACAATAAAGTCCTGGCCAGGTCAGTGAGTAGGCAAGTGAATTGAATACAGAAAAGAGAGACTAGAAATGGAAAACAGATATATCATGATGTATTGGTTAAGAAAGCAGACCTACTAGCTATGTGACCTTAGGCAAGTTACTTAACCTCTCTGTGCCTCAGTTTTCTTTTATGTAAAATATATAGAATAGAACCTACCTTTCAGAGTTATTAAAATTAATGATTTATATTTTTAAGGTGCTTAGAATAGTGCCCAGCATATGATTAGCACTAGAGGAGTTATGTTAAATAAATTAGTAAAATAGAAATGAAGCAACAAGGATGCTTACTAAATTCAAACCTTATCATTAAGTCTGTCTCCCTCAAAAACTTTAAATATAGCCATGATCATAATTACAGCTTACACGAAGCTCTGTTTTAAGTGTTTCAAATATGTTAACTCATTTATTCCTCACAACAGATCTATAGTTATTAGTACTACGGTTCTCATTTTACAGAGAAGAAAACTGGAGCAGGGAGAAGTCAAGTATTGCTTAAGATCACAAAGCTAGTAAAAGGCAGAGACTAAACTTGAACACAACTCATCTGGTTTTCAAATCCACTCTCTTAACCTCTCATACACAGTCTCTGTAATAAGTCCTGACTTTGATGATTAATCAACAATAACAGTAGATATGAAGACAAAGAACAGTGGTGAGAATGTGGTAGAAGATCAGATGCTAAGTGACCCCGTGAGTATTATTCTTAGCTTTAAGATAAATGTGTAACTGCCCTGCAAGCTTTAATAACACTCTGAAGAAAAGAAAACTTTGCCACTAGAGAGATTAAAAATTGGTCCTGACTAGTAGGCTCCAAACCCAGCCATCTATTACCTTTAACTATACAAATATGATCCCTCTGAACAGACTCTGAGCATAGATTACCCCATCTTCAAACAAGGAAGAAGGGTGACCCTTGCACAACACGGGTTTGAGCTGCATGAGTCCACTTACACGCAGATTTTTTTTTTCAAAAAACATACAGTCGCAGGTTTTGCATATGCAGATTCAACCAACCTGGATCAAAATTTCCATCCCCGGTTGGTTGAATCTGTGGATGCAAAACTTATGAATATGAGGGCTGACTGTAATATACTGCCCCCTCCTTAAACTAAACCCCTCTAGTTATAGAACATTAGCTGTCAAACTAACCAACATTCAAGGGACAGGCAGAGTAAAAGACAAACACGATGGAGAAGAGTTTGAAGAAAAACCAGACAGAAGCAATGGAGAGAGTGTCTCAAAAGTGAAGCAGTGGTCAGTGAAATCAAATGCTAATGAAAGATCAAGAAAGATGTGGACAGCAAATTATCCACTGGATTTAATAAAAGGAGATAGTCAATGACCTTGCAAAAGCAGTAGTGGAGTGGTGGACAGTCAAAATCAGACTGTGATGGGTTGACGAGTTGAAGGTAAGGAAATAAAATTCTTTTCAGGTAATTCTTCCCAAAACTTTAGTTCTAAAGGAAGAAGAGAATGAAATAGGACACAAATAACAATAACAGCTAACATGCGGTGCTGTGTGCCAGGCAATGATCTAAGAGCTTTACATTACTTAACTAACACAGTACTTTCAATTACATAGGTTCTTTTACCCTCACCATTTTATACTGGTGGGCAAAGTGATGGGCAAAGTGAAGTATAGCGATTTTAATGTAAGGACATGTAATGTGACAGAGTAAAAATTAATATTTATTTTTCAATTTAATGTAATTTTTAAACAACTTCAGATGTATAGAAAACTTGCAAGAAGAATAAAAAGAATTTCTGAATACCCTTCACCCACATTTCCCAAATGTTAACATTTTACTACATTTGCTCTAGCTTTCTACATATACAAACACATTTTGGTTTCCAAATCACTCAAAGTTGTAGATATGCCCTAATACTCTGAAATACTTCAGTATAAACTTCCTAATAAAATGAATGCTCTTATATAATAAACACAGTAGAATTATTTAAAAACCAGGAAACTGAACAGTGAACCAATACTATTAACTATTCTAAAGATTTTATTGAGATTTTTCCAATTATCCCTATAAAATCCTTTATAGCAAAAGAAAATCCAAAATTATGTTACATAGAGTTGTCATATCCTTCTAATCTCTTTTAACCTGCAAAAGTTCCTGAGTTTTTCTTTCCATTTTATGATATTAGCATATTTAAAGACTGTAAGACAATTATTTTGTAGAATACCCTCATTTGGTTTTGTCTCACGATTAGATTCAAGTTATTCACTTTTGGCAGGAATTCAACAGACTTGATGCTGAGTTCTGTTCGGTGTATCTTATCAGAAGGTACATAATCCCATTTCTGGCAATGATAACTATGTTCATTTGGTTCAGGTAGTGTCTGCTAGGCTTCTCCGTTGTAAAGTCAAAAGTCAATAATTTGCTCTTTTAAATTAAGAATAACTTATGAGGTTATTTATACCTTAAAACTGTGCAAATATCCTGTTACTAAAATTTTCACCCCCTAGTTTTCAGCATTTGTTAATGATTCTCATGTGAATCAATTACTGTTGTGATGGCTATTCTAATTCCATCCTTTGTTCTTCTACAATTATTAGTTGTTTTGCATTGTAAGGAAGAACTTCCCTTTCTCCTTACTCATTCATTACTTCATCCATTCAAGTGTGGATTCAGAGATTCTTACCCTATTGAATAGGTTATAATCCTTTTACTATCATTTATTTTGTTGCTCAAATTAGCCAGTAGGGGGTTCCTTTAAGCTGGCTCTTGTATCTTTCTGACACGTCTCTACCATTCTGTGAGCACTGTCTTGTTTTTATGGCCCAACAAGATGTTCCAAGATTATCTTCTTCTTTCCTTGCCCTAGCTCAGAAATCAGCCATTTCTCTAAGAAGCCCTGGTTCCTTTAAACGCTGAATGGAATTTAAAAACCAAAGTCTACCATAAAAGGGGATGCAGTACTACATTCTATAACATGCATGAACCTTGAAAACACTCTAAGTGAAGAAAGCCAGACACAAAAGGCCACTTATTATACGATTCCATTTGTATGCAATGTCCACAATAAGCAAATCCACAGCGACAGAAAGTAGATTAGTGGTTGTCAGGGGCTGCAGTAACGGGAGGATCAGGAGTTTCACGTTAGGAACTTGATTTTAGGGATGATGAAAACGTTCTGGAATTACAGAGTGGTCATGGTTGCACAACCTTGTGAATATACCAAAAACCACTGAGTTACATACTTAAAAGGGTGAATTTTATGGTATGAAATTATACCTCAATTAAAAAAAAAAACAAACAAGATCTGGGCACTAGGTGTGCTCAGTGGTACTGGGGTTATTATTGCATGTAGGCCCTCTTAAAGGACAGCATTAGGAAACAGATGTTTGTATACTCATGTACGAATTCATATGTATACATACAAATGTGTATAGACACACACATACATGCATATACACTCCAACACATCTAGCTCTCTATATAAAAACCCATGAAGTTCACATTGATACCTCCAATTCCAAGCCAATACTGCAGTATTTATTGTATCCTTCCCTTTTTTCAGATTTGTGATTCCCTTCCACAACAGTGTGGAATCTTAGAACAAGGAGAGTTCAGCTCTCTTCACCATTATACTTCAGTATATCTGTTTATTTTAATAAAACTATAATTTACTGAATAAAATTCGGCTGAATTGGTACTAAAAGCAAAGATCTCTTAATTGGTACTCACAGTGATACTGTCCAAGAGTTTGGCCATATGTTTAATAATTTCACCATGTTGTACGGGTTGCATTTGCAGTAATTTCTTAATAACAACCACACTTTCAGCAACAACTATTTCTGAAAAAAAATTCACATTATGCATATTAAATATGTATAATTCAATTCAAACTCATTATTCTTGGTAAAACGTAAATTTAAATTAGCAAAACATTCTACATGTCTTAAATGACTAGGTGAAAACTATAACCATGAGTGTACATCTAAATTTGGGGGGGTGAACCTTCATCTAAAGTAGGAGAGTATACTTTAATTTCTAACTTCTGTTGTTGTCTCCTAGCTTCTGATATCCCTTTCTAACCTCTGCTTCTTTAATTCAGAAAAGCAAAGTGAGGTTAGATTACGCAATCACCATAATGTTCAACTGTCTTTGGCTTTTAATCACAGCTCTCAAATACTGTTCTTTGATTCCTAGCAGTTATATAGTGGTAATCAAATACTTAGAATCTACATAACATTTTTTCAATTCTAAAGAAAATAGCAAACTTTAAAAAAATTCTTTAAGTGGTATGTCTAGAAAAGTGAGTAGCACGTATTATTAGTAGTAGGAAAGGTGTTACTATAGAAATAGCATGGACTTCAAGCCAGAAAGAGTGGGCTTGTGAGCTAAACCGTTTCCATTTGATGCATGAATCCACTCTCTGCATTTCTTGGCCCAACTCTGTGCCCTGAGAGGCTGACTTCTGTGGACTGTATCAGCCAGATTCCTTTGTCCCTCACTTACAGGTATGTTTAGCCAATA
This sequence comes from Balaenoptera physalus, assembly GCF_965194825.1. Lineage (NCBI taxonomy): Eukaryota > Metazoa > Chordata > Mammalia > Artiodactyla > Balaenopteridae > Balaenoptera > Balaenoptera physalus. The sequence goes on along the minus strand of NC_138890.1, from coordinate 115,913,388 downwards.
GGAAGCACCAGCAAGAAATCAGGGGGCAGGAGAGAATATTTATTATCCTGGATCCCTCTCCTGCCAGACCTCCCTGGCAGTGCTAGTATTCCTCTATTGAAGGTTTCAGTTCCTATGAGTGGCTCTCTCCTTCAGGGTCTGTTAAGTGTCCCGACTCCTCAAACCGCTTCCCTTCAATTCTACATACGGTAAAGGCTTCCCACCGTTGCTACCCTGCGAGCCCCAGGGTGTTACAGTATATCTTGCTGGTTTCCCTTAATCCCACCCACAATTTATAAATAAATAGTTCCTTCATTAAATTCTCTTCAATTGTCCCTTTTAAGTGTATCATCTGTTTCTTGCCAGGGCCTTAACTAATATAGTAATTGGTACTAGGAGTGGCTCTAGGAAGCAGATCCTCAAATTGGGATTCTGAGATTGAGTTATCACAGGCTAATCACTGGTCCAGAGTTACGATTTTAGTGGCACCGGTAGAGAAATGTCATAAACTAGTAAGAGCACCTGACCTAATGGAATGAATCTTATATAAATGATTACTAACGTTACTGATGCCAAAGAAATACACCAACACTGCCTTTACTTATTATTCTGGCATTTTTATTAACTGAGATTCATGGATATTAGAGATTCCCCTGGCAAACACATAGGTTTATTTTAATATTATTCTGGAAATATACCATGACTTGTGTTCTGTTACTCTTTTTCTCTGAAATATATTTTCTTATCTAGCTCCGTTTAAGAATATAAGCAAAATTTTTTATCATTCTAATTATTATTAAACATATGTATTTCATATTATATATATGTGTGTATATACACACACACACACACCTCTTTCTCCCTGGGAATGATACATTAATATTTCCTAATGTTTCAGTTTACAAAATGATATATTTCTCTTTAAGTCTCATAATAACATATGGTAGATATCTTATTATCATCTTAAAGATGATGAAAGAGAAATGCACTGAAGAATTCAAACTCAGAACCAGAATGTACCATTTTATCTCTAATGTTCTATGTTACTATGAGCAGGTATTACTTTTATAAAGACCACCTCTTGGAGCTATGAGGAAAACAGAAACAAATCAGAATGAGACTCTGCCCTCATCAAACTTACACTCTGCTAGGAAACATTAAGTGGTTATGTAAGCAATTACCATGCAAAGTAAAGTATGGTTAAGTGTGGTTTTGAAGAATCCATAGTAAAAAATTTATCTTTTTAAAATATATTATTGCAAAACTAGCCTAAGTAAAAAAAAAAAAAAAGTTGTATAATTTTAATAATCCACATGTAGAGGCAGGGTTGGCTATAATTGAAATAAATTTGGCATTATTTACCCTTTGGTGGCACTTTAGTTTCCTATTGTTGTTGTTATAGATTACCACAAACTTAGTGGCTTAAAGCAACACAAATTTATCATTTTACAGTTCTGGAGCCAGAAGTTAACACGAGTCTTGCGGAGCTAAAATCAAGGTGTTAACAGGACTAAGTTCTCCACAGAGGTTCTAAGGGGAAATCTGTTCTTTGCCTTTTCAAAATTTTAGAGGCTACCCACATTCCTTGGCTCAAGGCCCCCTGCCAGCAAAGACATCATTCTAGCCTCTGCTTTTGACATCTGACTTTCTTGGTTACATTGGGTCCAAGATTATTGGATGAATAATCTCTCCATCTCAAGAATTTTTTTTTTCTAATGTGTTAGTTTCTGCTGCATAACAAAGTGAATCAGCTATATGTATACATATATCCCCATATCCCCTCCCTCTTGCGTCTCCCTATCCCACCCCTCCAGGTGGTCACAAAGCACAGAGCTGATCTCCCTGTGCCATGCAGCTGCTTCCCACTAGCTATCTGTTTTACATTTGGTAGTGTATATATGACCATGCCACTCTCTCACTTTGTCCCAGCTTACCCTTCCCCCTCTCTGTGTCCTCAAGTCCATTCTCTACGTCTGCGTCTTTATTCCTGTCCTGCCCCTAAGTTCGTCAGAATCTTTTTTTTTTTTTTAAGATTCCATATATATGTGTTAGCATACGGTATTTGTTTTTCTCTTTCTGACTTACTTCACTCTGTATAACAGACTCTAGGTCCATCCACCTCACTACAAATAATTCCATTTCGTTTCTTTTTATGGCTGAGTAATATTCCATTGTATATATATACCACATCTTCTTTATCCATTCATCTGTCAATGGACACTTAGGTTGCTTCCATGTCCTGGCTATCGTAAATAGTGCTACAATGAACATTGTGGTACACGACTTTTTTTGAATTATGGTTTTCTCAGGGTATATGCCCAGTAGTGGGATTGCTGGGTCATATGGTAGTTCTATTTTTAGTTTTTTAAGGAACCTCCATGCTGTTCTCCATAGTGGCTGTATCAATTTACATTCCCACCAACAGTGCAAGATGGTTCCCTTTTCTCCACACCCTCTCCAGCATTTATTGTTTGCATCTCAAGAATCTTAATCACATCTGTAAAGTTCCCTTTGCCACATTAGGTAACATATTCACAGGTTCCAGGCATCAGGACCTGGAAATCTTAGGCGTTGGGTTGGAGGGGGAGGGTGTTATTCTACCCTACCCAGGTGCCTTCTCATCCCCTTTGGGTAATTCCACCCTACTTTTCCTTCATGCTACCTCCTGGTTTTCAAAGACCTCAGCACTGCAGTGGTACTCCACCACAAGTACAAAGTGATCTTATGTTCTGGGCCTTTCCAAGCTTTCTCCTTGTCCTCAACAGAACTTAATGGTCCTCACTTTAAGAAGTATAGCCTACTATTTTTAAACATTTTAATTTTATTTTGGTAAAAACACTTAACATGAGATCTACCCTCTTAACAAATTTTTAACCATATGATACATTACCGTTGACTACAGGTACAGTGTTGTACAGTAGATCTCCAGAGGTTATTCACCTCCCTTAACTAAAATTGATCCCTGCTGATTAGTAGCTGCCCATTTCCCTTTTCTTCTAGCCCCTGGCAAGTACCTTTCTGTCCTTGGATTCTATGAATTTGACTATCTTAATACGTCATACAAGTAGAAACATTCAGTATTTGTCTTTCTGTGACCAGATTATTTCACTTAAGTTTCTCAAGATTAGTACAGCCTACTATTATCTTCATTTTACAAATGAGGAATCTGAAGCACAGGGAGATTGGGTAATTTATTCAAGACAACATTAACATTCAAAAATAGGTAGTCTAGTTCTGCATGAGAGCAGACAGCTGGCAATTGAGTAAGTGGTCAATACACAGGAAGACTGTAGTACACTTGTTTATTATTGCCTCCCTCCATTAGGCTGTGAGCTCCTTATGGGCAAAAACTTTCTATAGGCTGATGAATATCTTATTCATCTATTCTACACATACTAAATACCTCAACTGATTCGACTTTTCAACAAATGCCTATTCTATTATATAAAACAAACAAAACAAAAAATAGTCTTTTGCCCCAATTCTTTTAGTTTACAGTAGATGGTAAGAAGGTTATTCAGACAAGCAAATTTTGCTAATATATTACCTAAAGAAAATTAACTGAGGAATTAAATTATCCTAAGTCAAGTGAAATGCAGATTTCTCCTTAAGGTCTTTAAGAAATTTGTTTATCAGTGAAACTTACATAGTGATAATGGACTATTTTAGGGCAACCTTCAAGTCTGCCTAGAAGTCCTGTCCAAGCCAAGAAGGAAGAAGACAACAACAACAAAAACCCTACAGGTCAAGAAGAATATATTAAATATATGTAAAAACAATGGAGTCTCAGTGCTGTCCCTGGGGTTGTAAGATACATTATCTAAAAAGATGATGAGGTATTCATACTAATATAAAATCAAAGAGTCATAGACCCTTAGAGGGCCAAAAGATCTTACAGATTTTAAAGAAACTGAGGCCTCATTCACAGCATTTATTCCTAAAAACAGATGTTTCAATAGGAAGAGAAAGGGGCTCTGTTGTAACAATTGACCATTTTAAGTTAAAAATATTATTACGTTCTTTAATGTCACTAAGCCAGTTTCCAAACTATGAAAGTGAAGCACATATGATAAACAGTTAAAGAATCAGGCAAATGATGATTGTGAAATCAGAACCTGAAAAATACAATTTAAATTTCTTAATATTCAAAGCAGAAAAAAAATCCACAGTTATAAACAGAGTTTTGATTTACCAAAAACAAAAGCCTGAACATTAAAATGTCAGAGTTTAAATGAGTAAATCTACCTTGAAGAGTGATTATAAATTATATTAGTTTCCCATTGACTAATTATAAAATGATCTATTCTTCCCTTAAAAGTACTACAGGGTATAGGATATTCATCTTCTAAATCAAAGTCAATAAAAAATTAAGAGTTTGGGATTAACATATACACATAACTATAAATAAAATAGATAATCAACAAGGACCTACTGTATAGCACAGGGAACTCTACTTAATATTCTGTAACAGCCTAAATGGGAAAAGAATCTGAAAAAGAATAAATATATGTATATGTATAACTGGATCACTTTGCTGTACACCTGAAACAAACATAACATTGTAAATCAACTATACGGCAATATAAAATAAAAATTTTTTTTAAATAGATAAAAGAAAAGCTTGCTAAAAAGAAAAAAGTACTACAGGGGTACAGAATATTCATCTTTTAAATCAAAGTCAATAAAAAATAGGTTTTGAGAAATTAATGTGTTAGAAAGCCTAAGTAGAAACAACTGCTTTAAAATCCAGATTGAAAATTTCACATGAGAAAAAGTGGTCAAAATATAAAACTGACAAACCTTAGATCCATTTTGTATTTGAAAGAACTAGCCAGTATTCTAACTGATTTGTGGTGCTTTTTGTATGCAATCAAATTGAAGTGTGTCTTGTTTGATCAAATAGAAAGTCATTATTAAAGACATAGGAAAATGAAAACATATTTTTTAACTCACATTTTAAAGTGTGACATAGAAATAGAGACAAAAAGGATGTTATTGTTAAAAGTAGAAATAGATAAAAATGGATGACATTTAGCACCCTATCCTCTGTAGTTACCTTCTACAGTCAATTTTTTTTTTAATCTATTTCCTTGATAATTTTTCTTGCCACTTATTTGAAGTTACAATACTGCATATAGAAAAATGTTCTATCCGTCATAATATCTTGAATTTACAGGTTAAAATTTATAATTTTATGCTTATAGGAAAGATCATTCTTATTTGGGGATAAATTTTGTTTTGAATTTTTTTTCATTAGAAGTATTTACAATAATGTTACAGCTTTCTAGAGATCTACATCTGAGAAAAGACAATTAGGCGTAACATAGTAAAAAGTTACTTTTCAAATAAAATATAAAAAGTAATCAATTTTGTTATGTTTCACCTTATGGTTGCTATGTCATATATGCCTGGGTCTAGATATGACATAATTATATTTAGAATTCCACAAATAATTTCAATAATTTTACACAGGAAATTATGCTTTTCCTAAAAAAAAAAATCCCTTGTTTTAATCTCATTTTAATTAAATAAATTATTTTAAAGGTGAAAGCTGAATCATTTTTCTTTCTTTCTTCAAAAGGTCTCATTTATTCTAAAGCCATAGCATAGAAATAACAGACATTTACCACAGAAAGTATGAAATCTAGATTATGTACTTTACTGGATATTACCTATCCAGTTTTACAAAATGTTTAGACACTGTTTGGCTTAAAAACATGAAGCTGTTCCAAACTGATGACTTTTAAATCTAATTAATCTTGAATATAAAATTATTAAGTGACTTTCTGGAAAAAAAACTTTGAAGTTACACATTTACATATTTTTTTGATCTAGTCTTTATAACTTCTCATGTTGTAAAGTCATTTGCCTGCTTTTAGCACCCTCTGCAGGTGAACCAATATTATACATGACATATGTCATTAAAAAGCAGTAAAACAGAACCTTTGTGGAAAGGGTGCAATGAAGGTGATTAAATTGTGAAGAAATAAAATAAACAAATTATACTTTCTTAGTTCTGGTCAGGCAAGAAAATTCTGTTTGTAAGTTAATTATCTAATTTACTAAAACAACAAAAAAAATTGTGTGTGTGTGTGTGTGCGTGTGTGTATTTCAAAGATAAAATGGTACTATTCATTGTAACCATGCTACTGACATACAGGAAAAACTAAAATGCAATACTAAAAAAGAAGTTACAATCTGTAGATCATACCAAGAATATTGAAATGAGAAATTATTTGAAAATAAAATGAAGCTGTCAACTTACCATCCCTGTTGGACAGCAGACACACCAGGCCAGTAAGGCATGTGTCAGTGACTTCTGAGATGTTGGTGGCACATCTGCCTATAGTCTGAATAGTGGCTGCTGCAAACTGTTTATCCTGGCTTTTCACATAGGTCTAAAAAATTATCTCAGTTAGTTCATACATTGGCACTCTCAAGTGAACAAAAAAATCCCTAATATATTAAGCTCTGTCAGAATATAAGAATTCTAGAATACATAATCTTCTCATCTAAAGGCATAACAAGAGGTCCAACTCCTGAATTAATTTAGTTCTGTTTTTTCACTTAAAGAATGTGGCTACAGAAGAGGCACATTTTCAAGCCAGGTTCATTCACCTGTGGCTACAGTGGCTTGTGACTCCAGAAGAGATAGTGGGGAGCAGTCACCCAAGGACAGCAATTAGTTTAAGTGCAAGGTTGAAAGAGATGATGAGAACCCTCTCTTTGGAGGTTTCAGTTCATTTAACCAGCAGCATCTGTGAATCTATGAAAAAAGGGTTGCTTTTTCAGAGATACTAAAGCTAAAAATTGGGAGAAGAGGAGGAAAAGGATCAATATGCCATTGATAAACATTTTATACTTTCAAAATGGTATCTGAATGGTAGTAAACTGCAACAGCTACAGTGAGTAGCATTCCAATAAAGACTTTATAAATACTTGATTTGCAACAAAATAAAACACCACACTTTTGAAAAAGATTTTCTTGAAAAGAATGCTTTAAAAATACACTGTAAACCATATATTTATATAAACTTTAAAAGAAATTAATCACTTATTTATTACAGACCTAAAGAATTTCACTTTGGTTATAACTTTCCTAATTTAAAAACTAAGCTTTTATTGTATACAGAAACAAATGTATTTTTAATAAATATGCATATTTATATACATTACATATAAATGGAATTTAAAATCCCATTTTCAACTGAAATTTTAAAAACTGATTCCCAACCTCAAACAACAAGTACATAATGTAGAATTAACACCACGTTCATCTAACATGCAAAACAGGATATGCATTTAAATGGTGCCTAAATGGCAAATGGAGGAGAAAATCCAAGAATATCTAAAAGACACACAAATTTAGTGAAAATGGTACCAAAACCCGATTAAATGTTGAGGAAATAAATTAAACAAATTAAACTCTCTTAGTTCCATGTAGGAAAGATCAACTGTATTTAAAACCATTTCCCAGTTGATTACCTAATTTCCTCAGTTACAAAAAACTGAGTCTTTAGAAAAGTTGTCTATTTTCTCAAAAAGTTATGAATAAACTGTACACATCTATGAACATAACCCATAAACACAGAAATAAGGTAAAATATAGACAGTGATAAAAAAGGATACATGAAGAAAGAATATATTAAAAAGTCTGACTAAACAATGGACCTTACTAAACATCCTGATATTAAATGAAATGACTAGATCACCAATATCCTGAAACAGGTAAATAATGCCATAAAATTACCTGAGACTCCTTCCCTACAACCCCAGTAACCCTGACATAAGCAGAAAATAGACAGCAAAAGGACCCCCAAACAGATTACACAGATTACACATGATAAGAGGAAAAGCAAAAACTGCAAACACAAAGACAAAAACTTTAAAATAAAGTCAAATTTAAGCAATGTTCTATACCACAGATTACTAGATAAGAACTTGAGATACTATATTTTCTGGTATGTAAATATAAGATGAGCAGATATCCTAATTTTACAAGGACTTTTTCTAGAAAAATATATAGCATGAAAGTATAGTAATTCAGTTACAAAATTATAAAGCATGAATATGTTATAATATTCTACTACCCCTGTTAAAAGTGTAAGATCACACAGTTAAAAAGAAATACAATGTCTATATGGCTAAAAAGAAATTTAATGCAGGCATATAGAATGACTATGGCAACAAAATACGTTAAATCTATAAAAGCTGGGAGTTGACAACAATTTTGTGATTCGTGTGTAGCATGTGGTATACTTTTGCTAAGAAAACTGCTGATGAGATGTAAAACCCGTACTACTGATATGAGGTTTTCTATTACTGTGCTCCACCACTAAGTCTTCAGAGCTAACCCTTTCATCATAAAGGGCATAAGATCCATGAGGTAACTTTTTAGTATTTTGGGGGGATGTGTAGCTGGGAAGCATCTCATCCAACAGCACACATGATTTAAAAAATACAGCAAAACAAAACATTAACAACAATTTAAAAAATCATGATGAGGCCAATTTTAAACCAATTTTTTGGAGCTATACATGAAGCTAAGAGGACAATGTCTGAAACAGTAGTAGGCCAATCAAATAGGGACAACCATGTAAGAAGTGAAGCCATTTTCATGAGTATAGCGTATAGCATGGACTATTGATGATGACAGCACAAAAAGATAGAATCGTTACAGTGACTTATTTTCAAACAAGGAGTTATAAACCAGTCTCTCAAATTCTATGATATGAAAACATGAAAGGGACTACCATTCCATTTCCCTTAAATTTTAGATTTGTAGTTAATGTTTATTCTTGAAAATTTATAAATTTATTAGTTGTCAATCTTGCCCCAAATCACTGTTTTATTTATACAATTACACATATCTAAACTGAGAAAGATATATATCTTACTTTAAACTGAACAGATGCTTTAGAAGTTATTGTATAATTAGCACTGTACACAAACCTGAAATTCTCGAAGAAGAGTTGATATGTTGGCTTCATTTGCCAAGTTTGTCAAAATTTCAAGCTATGATAGAAAAAAGAGAAAGTAAACAGTTTAAAACACACAAAAAAGGATGAATTTAATAAAGGTTATGCATTTAATAGAAAGGTAATTTCTGTTTTTAAAAAAAGTTACACTATTACAAATGTGAGGCATTATACTCTTCAGGTGAACTTTGTCTCCCTACACCTACAAACAGAGAATAATTATATAGTGTCTAAAAGTAATTACAAAAAAGAGAATCCTACGTCTTCCTTAGTTGTTTCTCCCAACTTTATAGTTTATATCTAATTAACCTAAACAACTTAAGGTAGTTTTATTTCTTTTTCTTTTAATAATAAAGTTAGAAAACGACTTGCCCTCCATGTAGTATCTCTATATTCCAGATACCAATTAATTCCCTTATTTAGTTTTTCTTCATCCTACCATCTCAAATATCTAGAGTTTAATTCTCTCTTCCAGATTTACAGTTACAAGAAATATGCAATTAAAAGCTCATCTCCAATAGGCTTGCTAAAAAAATTTCAGTTTCTACTCATAAAAAAATATTCAATTAATCTGAAGGAAAGCTTCAAAAAGGAAAAAAGGAACAGAAACAGATGGGACAAACAAAAAACAAAACACAAGATGCAGACATAAACACACTCATATCAATAATTACATTAAAAGTAAATGGTCTAACACTTCAACTAAAAGGCACAGACTGTAGCAGTTCTTTATATATTCTGGATAGTAGTCAATTTTCAGATATATGTACTGGAAATATCTTCTCCTAGATTATGAATTGACTTTTCATTTTATTTTGATGAGAACATTTTAATTTTTTACACAATTTTAAAAAACAATCTCTAATGTACAGAAAAGGTAAAAAGCAGTTTTTATCTGAACCATCTGAGTCCAGAGTCATCAAAATGATACCACATCATCTCCAAACACATCTGTACATATATTCTACAAACAAGGACACTGTCCTACAGACCACAATACAACCAAGAAAACCAGGAAATTAACACTGATACATCATATCTATGCAATAATAACTTACATTTAAATTTCACTAATTATCTCAACAATGTATAAAAGAAGAATCCAGATCCATATCATACATTGTATTTAGTTGTCTCTTTAGTCTCCTTCAGTCTGAAAGTTTCTCAACCTTTCTTTTGACCTTCACGAAGTGGACACTTTTGATGATTACAAACCAATTATTCTGTAAATTTATCCTTCAATTTGGGTGTGTCTCAGTTTTTCGTTTTTTGTTTTTTTGTGATTAAACTCAGTTTCCATGTGAAGAACCAATCTTTCCAATATTTACTGAATAGTCTACTAATGAATAGTCCTCACTGGTTTACAATGTCTCCTCTCTTATATGGTACATTTTGATATGCATAGATCTGTTTCCAGGCTTCATATTCTATTCCACTTATTTTTCTATCTAAATATCACACTGTTTTAATCATTATAACTTTATACCCATAACTATATTCTATACTGTAGTTGCCATTTCCTGAACACAACACTCTTTCATAATCCCTTGTGTTGGCATAAAATGTGCCTTTCTCCTATACCCAATGCTACAACCTCCCAATCAACTTACCTACCAACAACAAAAAAATTGACGAAATCATGTTATTCTTTTTAGATCCACTCAAGCATCATCTTTTCCACCAGTCTTTTCTAAATATCCCAGAGAATTAGCCCCATCTTTATCTTTTTCCACAACACTCAATTCAAACCTCTTTATCACTTAAAACACATAGTGCTGAAATTATCTATTTCCATGTCTGTCTCCTTCACATACTTCACACACTGTGAGTTATTCAAGGTATAGGTAGCATGTCTTAACTTTGTATTATTAGAATGTAGCACAGTAATTAGTATATAATAATGTAGTTTAAAAAGCATAAAGAAAATCCCTCAATGTATCTATTTAAAAAAAAAAAACAGGTCTCCATTTTGCAGATGCTAAACCAAAAGTTACAGCAATAGCATCAAAGTAAACATGCATTAGAGTATCTGAAAAATAAGAGCATGCATACCTTCAGTATCTTGATCATAGTTGGATCGGTTGACCTAACATAAAAACTCTTCAGATAAGGTTCAAACATACCCTAGATTACAAAAATAAATATATAAATACATTTATGGTACTAGTGTATTCATTTCTCTCTTGAATTTTGTGTTCACAATGTACGTACCTTTCTTTGAATTGACATAGTTGCTATATTCTGTAGGACAATATACTGCACCTCCCTAGAAATTAAAGGAGAATTTTCACTGGGTATATTCTCCAATGAAATATCTTTAAGTAAACAGTACATTAAAGAAAAAGAATCAGCAATAAGACTCATATTGAGTGGAACTCTTAAATATAATATTGAAAAGTTTTTAGTAAATCTTAGATATTTATGCCTTCTTTTAAAAATACATTTTCCCTATAAACTATTAAATTAGATTTGATTCATCATGAGGAAGAGTTAAAACAAATTTTATAATACTGTATTCCTAAGATGTAGAGTCAATACTGTAGCTGCTCTGAACACGTGCAAAGAAAGTATTCTTAGGGCTAATGGAACAAACATGACCACAGTGTTAATACAAACTCTTGACTGGAAGGCTCACCATGTGCCTCAATTCTGCCCAGAGTGAAAGATAGATTTTTTAAAAAGCCATGTTATTTTATGTCCAATTATCTAAGAAATGAACATGGAAATGAATCTGGTATAATGCTTCATGTGAAAGACGCATTCCAGATCCTTCTTTGAACCAGCTATGGAAAACAAAAATTATTGAGCTGTTAAAAGGGAAAGAACGACTGACTACGTATAAAGACAAAGGAAATAGTATCTTACTAAAGAATGGCAAAAGCCAAACTAGGGCTAAAGTTGTGGCACTAAGTTTGAGTATGGATGAAAATAAATATTTACCTTTCTCCTTCCAACTCCAATAGCATAAGTACCCAATGGAAAAAAGTTTTTTAATTTAAAATAACTAATTACTGCAAAATATCCAGGGTAAGCTAAATAGCTTGAAACAATAGTATTCTTAAATACAGAAAACAAAACAAATGGCAAAATCTTTTTAAACACTGAAAGTATATGCCACAGGAACTCAAAGTTTTCTGAATTGTTGACCTGAACTGCAGAATTATAGAGAGGTAAAATTAAAGAGAAAAGTATTCTGCTATCTATCTATCTATCTACCTACCTACCTACTACCTACCTACCTATCTCCAGGAAAAGAAAAGAGTATGCATTTCTTTAAAATAAGTAGCTATTAAGAACATAGCTCTTTTCTTAAATAGAACAAACTATAGTAATTAAATATTGTAACTTTACAGGAAGCAGTAATTCTGTCATAAACTACATAATTCAGCATATGTATTGCTTTATATAAAGTCATGTATAATTACACTAAGTCAATCTGATAATACATTTAATATAGTTTTTCAGTGATTCCAGACTTAATAGAACTCCCAAACATTATTATTGCCACCCCTAGAAATATCAAACACTAATACTAGGCTACTGGTAATAGCATATACTATATGCCAAAAAAATATTTTCAACTTCTTTGGGCTTGAGGTTAAAAAACCTTCAATATTTAGCATTAACTTTGAGATCAGTAATCTAAAGGCTTTTATAATAATCCCCTTAAGTATGAAATCTCATTGATAAAATACAGTCAGAGCTGCATGTTAAATGCCTAAGAGACACATTTTATTTGTTCAAACATTACTTTTAAAGTAATACAAAAGAAAACACATAAAAAATCATGTCCTACCTATTGCTACGAAGTAAACGCACTAGTGATTTAGAAATAATGCCAGCTTCCGATTTTGGTGCTATGTGCCAATACAGCTGAGCAACTGCCATAACCACCTAAAAAGCAAAGCAGAGAACAATAAGAACTGTAACAGTTTCATACTACAGTTTCAAAGTATATTCTTACATATTATTTCCTTTAACTCCTACAAAATTGCTGTGAAATAAGATGAATATGTTGTTACCCTATGTAGCAGGTTGAATAGTGTTCCCCTAAGAGTGTCTACCCTCAGAATGTGACTTTATTTGAAAATAAAGTCTTTGCAGATGTTATTAAGGCAATGACCAAGGTGAGATCATACTTGATTGGGGGGCCCTAAATCCAATGTGAGTGTCCTTAACAGAGACAGAAAAGGACACACAGAGAAGAGGCAGTATGAAGATGGAGGCAGAGACTGCACTAAGGCATGTAAGTCAAGTAATGCCAAAGATTGCTGGCAACCACCAGAAGCTAATTTCTCCCTAGAGCCTCCAGGAGGAACCAATCCTGTTGACAACTTGATTTTTAGACTTCTGGCCTCCTGAAATGTGAGAGAATACATTTCTATTGTTTTAATCCACTCAGTTTTTGGTAATTTGTTACGGCAACCCTAGGAAGCCAATAAATCCTCAGAAAAGAAAATGAATGTTAAACGAACTACCCGAAGTCTGACAGCCAATGCATGGCAAAGCTCAACACACACTCCAAATCCCATACTCTTCCTAGTGCAGCTGTTGCTCTGAGACAGGGAATGAAACCAGACACTTAAAGATAACAGCAGTAAGTAGGTTAACATTTTAAAAACCAAAAAAAAGTCAGTATATTTAAGTTTTAATTAAGGGGACTCTATTAAAACAATTCCTCTGAAACAGCAGCATTTGAAATGATCTTGCTTTTCAAAATGCAGAACCTTAAAAATAGTCTTTGGTTCAAAGCTATTATAGGGGTAATCAGAATTTCTCTGTCATAAAATATAAGAGTACTATGTTTCCCCTACATGCCTCTACACTTAGATCCAGAGATCAAAAGTGCAGACTTCCCACTTGCTGAAAGTATCCAGTTCAGCGTGTGGCAACTGCAGATAGAGAGCTACAGAAATTAATCATCTTACCTTTGGTAAGGAAGATATATTAATACTACTTTACTTCTGCTTGAACTATAAAGTTCTAATAAGTATATGGCAGGAGTTTTACATATGCCTAAAGAGTATACAGTACCTGAGGGTGCTCAAAACAAAAAGAGTTTCTTCTAAAACTAAGAAACATTTTTAAAAAATAGAGTTACAGGATCCTCAAGTTACTGCTGTATGGCATTTTTGTGTACATTTTTTTAGATGACTGATTTATAGCTTTCAGACATTACTTGGGGATTTGAGGAGTTTAAGGATATCTTATTTCTTAACTTGTGATCTACAAATACACTTTAATTATACAACAAACTCTTCTGAATTTAAAATCTTATTAAGAAAAACTCAATTAATGATTGACTTAATCTACAAATAGGTGACAGTCATTTTTTAAAAATATTAAAGCATACAGATGGCTAATAAGTATTAGCATATGATAGAAGAGAAAGCTGAAGCTTAATAAACTGTACTTTCTATATGTGTCAATGTTTTTAAGATTCTAGATTCCACTTAGTACGTCATCTGTTCTGATACATTAATTAGGGCACTCCCAAACCCAAAAGGGCTAAAGGATCTTCTTTTCCCCAATATTTACAAATCTAACAGTTTTTAAATCTCTTCAATACCCAAAATTTGACATTTATAGTCTAATTTGTAAAAGCCATGAGGGAAGCTCCCATAACTGCAAACTCCAAAACAACTAAAAATATACCTCATAGGCCTTCAGCAGTTACATTATGTATGTTCATAAGAAAGTACATCCTATAAGAACTTTTCTATTTCTAACCACTCCTCCTCTGTCACCTTACCTAGACTGTCCAAACAGCCTCCCAACGGTGCTTCCAGCATCTCTTATCGCCAATTCAATCTACACAGCACTGACAGACTAAGTTTCCTGAACAAATTCTCAAAGTCTCTCTTGCAAGTTGAGAATAAGGCTAAACCAAAGAACCTCTATTCACAATTCTTCAAAAGCCAACCTTTATATATAGTTAGCAGCATCAAATAAGCAGGATACTAAAAGGTATTGGAACAAAAAATAAACTACCTCCATTTGGTACACAATCAAACAAGCGGGGAACCAAAACATACTGGTACAAAAAGTACAAACCACCTCTATTTGTTTCACTATTCAAGAACATTTTTGATCAGTGAGTATTTGAACTATAAAATCAATTTCCAAGACAAAGTTAAATTAATAGTGAGTCAATTATAAAGTAGTTTTAGGTGGCAAGTTACAGTACTTAAGTACCATCAGGTCAAGCGAGATCATACTAAAATATAAGCATATTTTACAACATTAATAAAATAACATATGTGTTATTATTGTACATAGTACTTAATCATGATTTAGAAACTAAATACTAGGTATTAGATAAAAACTTCCTAAGATACATATACAAAGCTCTAGGGACCAAATTCTCAAGCATCAGAAAACAAAGGAAACTCTCATTTTCAAAGTTTTTACTACTTGAACAGAACGATTCATTAAGAATTTTTTTAATTGAAAGAAGTTTAAGAAAATGTTGAACTTGAATTCATCAAGCCTTACACAAAACTTCCAGTTAACAGGAAACACAGGATATAGAAAAGGAAGTAACCAGACAAATCCAGAGGAACATTCTGCAAGACTTGAGAGGTTTAAAAGAAGTAACAACCAGACCCAATGCAGCACAACTGGTTTAGATGAACGAGTTATAAAAGAATTTAAGACAAATTGGTATTAAATGAGATGAAACTGTACTGAAATAGAAATAGAGAACTGACTAGAAAAAAAAACAGGTTAAAAAATACTATGTGTACTATGATTTTTATCTTGGTTTAAAAAATATATATGTATAGACATACACACATGTGAAATAGGTACATTTATGCAGAAAAAAATCTGGAAAAAACTGCATTAAGATATTATAACTGATTTCTGTGTGATGGGAATGTAATGGTTTAATTTTATTTAATTTTGCTAGTCTGTATTTTCTAATTTTCTACTGTGTACATGTATTCTTCTAAAATATAAAGGGTTATTTAAAATAAAAAGATGTAAACAACAACAACAACAACAAACTTAGGATCCAAGTAAGGATGATTTTTAATTATTCCTACCAGCTAAAATTTTTATATGAGGCATTATGCTAGGTGCTTTTACTACATGTTAGTCTCTTCAAAACTCTTATCAGGTAAATACAAATATTATGTACTGATACCAGATTAAGTACTCACAACAACAATCCAGTAGTAGAGAAATATACACAGTCCTCCAATCAACTGGTAAACATCTTGAACTTATATCTTAGGAATCCAATTAACAAAACCACAAAAAGGAAATGAAGTCCAGTAGGCATACAGCTACCAAACCAAGTAATCCTATTAAAACCTGCTTTTTAGTATATGAACAAATAAACCAACAAATGCTCCATTAGCACACTCAAAAATAAAGACTTATTTACTGAACTTACACACTTTTAACCACTGTTTTAAAAAATCTGTGAATTATTTCTTATAATGGTTTTTACATACCGCTGCATTCCTGCTCTGAAGCAAAGGCTTTGTATTCCGAATTAAAAGTCTATGGTCTGGATCCATAGTATATGGCTTCTTCCTTTTGTCAGTCTTTTCCTTCTGTTCCTCATCAGAATCATAGAAATCCTTTTCATTGTCCTCTAGACCATCACCCTACAGGAAAGAAATCCAATCCCAAGATTAATTCAGACCTGGGACAGCCCAAATATTAAAAAGAAAAGAAAGAAAACTTTTTAAAAAACATTTACAATAATGATAATATTTTACTATAGAATACTACTGTTGAGGCAATTTGAAATTAGTATGTTACCTATATGGAAGAAAGGCCTTGCTTTTTCTCATATTTTATGACACAGTAACTGTCTTTTAGTGCAATAGATTATACTTTTATATTATATAGTAAACTTCTGAAAATATTAAATTACCATAGAAATACCCACAAGCTGCCCAAAGGGAAAACCTAACCATTAAATTCTAACAAAGCCTAGAATATGAGACTACCCAAAACCTGAAAACTGTTTCCATAAATTATCAGTCACTCTGTAACTGAATCAAAGGGTCAGAAGAAAGAAGAAAATTGTTTGAACTGCAACACAAATAAAAGAAATCATTAATAAAGTTTGACAGGTTAAAAATTGGTAATTAAGTAGATCCCTGTGTTGTCAAGACTCAGTTTGAGATTTATGTGGTACCCTGAGAGTTGATTCTATGTTTTTGTTTTGTACTTTTCATTTGAATTCTTTATTATCTCTGTCAATAAAATCAGCCTATAGGTATTTAGTCCTAAAAATAAATAAACAAACAAACGAAAAAAGCACACAAAGACAATAATATTTAAGTGGATCCAATGCAACTACCGTTTAGAGGTAATTTCTGTTACCAAGTACTTGAAACATACTTTCCACTTCTGGGAAGATGGAATAGATACACTTTTTCCTATTCCTCTCGCTAAGTACAACTAGAAACCCAAGACATTATATATAAAACAAATATAAAAAAGAAAAGACAGAGAAGAAGAAAGACTGGATAGGGATCTAAGGATCCAAAGACTGACACAACAGTGAGTTCCTTGGATTTTCATTTTTACCTCATATATCAAAGACTAGGTGGAAGAGAAGTGGGTAACACAGAAAACCAACAAGTATAGATGAAACAAACCTTCCAAAAGCCTGTTCTCTGTAGCCAAAGGACCAAGAAAGGGAAAGGGAAAGTCTAGCAAGACAGAAAACTTTTTAAGAAAATAACTGCTCTAGTGCAGCCAACACTAGAGAAAAAAACCATGACCTTACCCTTAACCCCACCAGCAAAAGCTGACATGGTGAGCCTAGATTTCCACCCCTCCCCCCAGGATGTAATAAGAGCCCCGACTTTCCCACTGGGGTGGTATCAGAAAAGGCCAAGATGGAACTGAGACTTTAATCCCCACCAGGTAATGAGGCACCTCCATGGTGGGGAGACCAAGTAGGGAGCTTGGACATCCAAGCCTACCTATCAGTCGAGGTAACTTTATCCCTCCCCGCTGGGCTAGTACAAGAGGATGCTTAGTGGACACTCCCCTCAGGACTTGAAACATCACCAGCCAGTGGTAACAAGGACACACCACTCTGTGCTGTCAGTGGAAGACACATGTGGAACAGTAATGAGGCACTTCTATACCTCCCAGCCAGAAAGCTATCAGGGGAATAATAGTGGGGAGCCAGATCCCACATTCACCCACAGTAATAATGAGCACAATCTACCTGACATATCAATGGAGGCTGAGTGGGGAACCAGGACTTCTACCATGACCTGGCAGTAATGAGGTGGCATGCACCCCACCCTTCTCTGCTGGAATGGTGTCAAACAAACCGAGCTAAAACTGAAGGCTTGAATAAGATCCATAATCTCGTAATATCCAAAACGTCCAGGTTTGGAAAAAAAAAAAAAAATCACTCACCATTCCAAGAGCCAGGTAGATCCCAAACTGGATGAAAAAAGATAAACAGTAGATGCGAACACTAAGATGACAGGGATATTAGAGTTATCTGATAAAGATTTTAAAGCAACCATCATAAAAATGTTTCAATGAGCAACTAGGAACATCCTTGAAACAAATGAAAAACAGAAGGTCTTAGAAAAGAATTATAAAATCTAAACAAAGAAATAGAAGATATAAAGAAAGACCAACAAGAAAGGTTACAACTGAAAAATACAGGAACCAAAATTAAACAATAAATGGGATCAAAAGCAGTACTGAGAGGACCAGGAAACCATCAGTGAATTAGAACACAGAACAACTGAAATTACCCAATCTGAACAAAAGAGCAAAATGGAGAATGGAATGGAAGACCCATCTGTCTCCTCTCCAAACCCAAAAAAAAGAAATCATTTTCCATGGAGGAGCTGGTTAGTAGCGATCTTGAAGAGACAGCTGGCAGTGGAAGTCTTACCAAGAGGAAGAAATCTTTCCCCAGAGAGGGAACCAGTTAGTGACCCTGAAGAGTCAGGAAACAAGAGGGTCCCCAAGAAATAGAGGAAATTCTCTTCCAAGGAGGAGCCACTCAGCAGTGGACCTGAAGAGGCTGCTGCCAGCAGGAGCAGCAGCTCCAAGAAAAAGAAAAAGTTCCGAAAGCTGTCCCAAGAAAATTAGAATGGACATTTCCCTAGTAGGGCATAACTTGCAGAGATATTTCCCAACCCATCCCCTATAGCCCAATAAAAATTAAAAAAAAAAAATACACGGAGGACAAAATTAAGGGGAAAAAAAAAAAGAACTTCAGGGACCTGTGGAACTATAACAAAACAGCTAAAATATCCTAT
The DNA here is from genome assembly GCF_965194825.1 of Balaenoptera physalus. NCBI lineage: Eukaryota > Metazoa > Chordata > Mammalia > Artiodactyla > Balaenopteridae > Balaenoptera > Balaenoptera physalus. Next base: position 115,894,169 of record NC_138890.1, on the reverse strand, counting down.
CATCTGAACCCTGGAAAGATTCAGATGATGGGTGGGGCTTAAAGAATACTCCAAGAAATAACAGCTGAAAAATTCCTAAATTTGGCAAAAGACCTAAAACTACAGATGGAATAAACTGAGTAAAGCCTAAACAGGATAAACCCAAAGAAATACAAAACAAGACATATAAGCCAAACTTCTGAAAACTAAAGATGAAGAAAAAGATCTGGAAAGCAGCATTACAGAAAGGACACTTGAGAGGATGAGGTAATGGATCAGGGAATGTCAGTGACAAGGATGAAAATGCAGGATAGGTTTAAGAACTACTTAGAAGCTGAAATCAACAGGATGCAGTGACTGAACATAAAGAACAACATCAGGGCACTTAACAAGGATGTCCCCATTCCCAGCTTGGATGACAAAGCAGATGATGATAGTACCAGTCAAGATAATCTTGTCTGGGAGTATCTCTCTTTTCCAAGGCTGCCTGCTAAACAAACATCCTTAAAAGATAGTCCAGAACAAAACCTATCAATGCCATTACACAGAAGAGCAGAAAAAAATGAGAAAACCGCATGAAGGCTTATCTCCCAAGTGTTTATTTTGTTCATGACTGATCTGCCCCTATTCTTCAAAGTCAACCTTCTTTTTATAATTAACAATTTCTCCCAGCAAAAAAAAATCTATAATTTGTGATCTCTAATCATTTTTCCTTCAACATGGCATAACATTTTTTTAAAAAAAACATTTATATAGCTAGGTACAGAGTTCTTAGGGTTGACAACAAAAGCACAGCCCATAAAAGAGAACACTGATAAATTAGATTTCATCAAAATTAAAAACTCCTGTTCCATTAAAAAAAAAAACCTCTTAAGCGGAAGAAAAAAACAAATTACACATTGGCAGAAAATATATGCAACTACATATGAAACAAGGGGCTAGTATCTAGAATATAAAGACCACTCCCAAAAGTCAACATTAAAAAAAAAATTCAGTTTAAAAAAGGGCAAAAGATATTCTTACGGACTGAACTGTGTATCCCCTAAAATTCACATGTTGAAGCCTCCATGCGACCATATGCTAAAGTTGGGACCTTCAAGGTTAAATTAGATTATATCAGTGGTACCCCAATCCAATACAACTGGCATCCTTATAAGAAGAGAGAAAGGCATATGAGAACACAGCAAGAAGGCAGCCATCTGCAAGCCAAGGAGAGGGGCCTTGGGAGAAACCAAACCTGCTAACACCTTGACCTTGGACTTCTAGCCTCCTGGAGGAACTGTGAAAAACTATGAGAAATAAATTTCTGTTTATTTAACCAGTCTGTGGTATTTTGTTATGGCAGCTCTAGCAAACAAATACAGACATCAGTAAACAATTACTAAAGGAGATATACGCATGGCAAACAAAGCACATGAAAAGATAATCAACTTCATTAGCTAACAGGGAAATGCAAATTAAAACCACAGCAAGGTGGTTTTGTTATGGCATATATATCAGAATGGCTCTCATCTAAAATTAAACTTAAAGATAGTGATACCACCAAATGATAGTAAGGAAGTCCAGGAAAAGGATCACTCATATGCTGGTGGTGAACGTAAAAGGTTACAGTCATTCCGGCAGGTTGTCAGTCTCTTACAGAACTAAACCTGTATTCACCATACAACCCAAAAATTGCACTCTTGGGCATTTATCATGGGGAAATGGAAATTCTCACAAAGATCTCTACACAAAATATTCATAGCAGCGTTATTCCTATTAGCCAAAATGGAAACAACACAGATGTCCTTCAATGGATGAATGGTTAAACAACTGGTTAAGCAAATGGTTAAACATCTATGCCATGGAATACCACTCAGAAATAAAAAGAAACAAATGACTGATACACACAATGCTGATTAATCTCCAGAGAAGTACACTGAACTTGAGTGAGCAAAATTAATCCTAAAAGGTTACATACTGTATGATTCCACTTATATAGCATTCTTGAAATGACAAAATTATAGAGATGGAGAAGAAATTAGTGGTTGCCAGGGGTTAAGCGGGAGCAGGGTTAAGCACAGGGAAGAAAATGGGTTTAACTATAAAATGGTAACATGAAGGATATTTGTGATAGAAATGTTCTGAATCATGATTGTATCAATGTCAATATCAAGGCTGTAATACCTTACTATAGTTTTGCAAGATGTCACCACTGGAGGAAAATGAATAAAGGTTACACCAGATCTCTCCATATTATTTCTTACAACTGCATGTGAATCTACAGTTATCTTAAAAGAGAACATTTAATTAAATAAACTTAAGGAGAAAAAAAATCAGTAACTCACTTGAAAGCAATTTGCATATATTTATTGTTAGATAACAATAAAAGAAATTATTTAAATTGTTATAGGTTAATATCACTTAATGAATTATGTTTTCCTTGTTAAGTGCTTACAGTTAAGACACAATCTTTGCTTAAATATCACTGAAAACACTTTTCATCAAAAAATATGACCTTTAGTTTTCTTAGAAGTAAGCATAATATTATCTGAGTGTTTTTAAATCCACAATAAAAAAAAAAAATCTTAAGAAATTCTCCAAACAAAAGAAACTCACCAAATTTATGCTTTGAAAACAAAAGGCACTTTAAAAGTAATACCCATATTTAAAAGTAAACTATAAATTATAACATTTATCATCTGCTCTGAATACACAATTTAAAACAAATTACTTGTCTCTTCATGCTTAAAAAAAAAAAAAGGACGACAACTGAGACATACTTTTCTATCAAGGCCAGACTTGAGGGTCTTCTCCTTTATGGAGCTTCAGACTAAACTGATTCTATTAAGTGCATTAATAAACCAATAAAATGATACACAAATAATCTCATTCTTTAAGCATAAGCACTCACCTACAATCTTTACTGAATGTTAATCAAACAAATGTTCAAAATATACCTAAAACTGATAATATGATGAAATGGCTGTATTAACACAGCACTTTCCAGTTCTCCTTCTCTACTAACTCTTTATTAAAGTTCAATTACATTATTTTAATAAATATTTGTATTGTTTATTTTACTGTACAAGTATTTAGGATTATGGTAGTAATTACAGTAAAAAGATTATAAAGGAGTATTTTTTTTATTAGTATCTTTCCCACATACAAAGATTTTACAAAGCTATTAAGTAAAACTTCTACAGATTAATGCTTCATGATATGTTTTATTAAAGATCCGTAAATTAATTCTTTCTTAACATTTAACATTAAATAAATTAGTATAATTTACTAAAATGAAAGGGATTCTTTGAAACAGTACAAAGTTTTAACGACAGCATTTTTGGATAACAAACACGAAGAACATGTTGCTTAATACCTAAAATAGTTATTGATATCAATTATTATTTCAAAGTATATTCCCCTCAAAAGAAACCTTCTCTTACACTTTTTATGAAATATCAATTTGGTTCTATTGCTATGAGAACATCATGGCACGGCTTTTTAGATCTGGCTGCTAATTACTAACTGTATATATACACCAACAGCATAATTCCTTTAGTTTGAACTAAAAGGAAAAAAATTTGAGGACTGATGTTTTCATGAGGTTAATGAAACAAACAAGATGAGGCTTCCACACAGGATGGGAGCCAATCTCCAATAACTTTATATCTGAATCTGTGTCACTGCTAGCTGTTTTCTCAGGTTTTCAACCCACAGGAACAGACATTGGCCAAAACAGAATGGAAGCTGGATGCAAACAGCCAGAATGGGTAATACTAGGTCGTGCCAGTTCAGTATCGGGGTTGCCTCTATGACCATGTTAAATTACTTGACCTCCCCTTGTCTTAATTTACTCATTTGTAAAATGGAATAAAAGCAGTATCTATATCATGAAAGTGTTCATAAAGATTGATTAGTTTAGTGAAGGTTATATAAGCCCTTAGTGCCTAGTGCATATTAAACACTCAAATAGTAGCTATTACCATTGCTTTTATTATTAAATTTTTTTCTAGAAACTATTACCTCACCGTAAATCAAATATCCCTAGATGCCAAATATGAAGAAAAATTTCCCCCTAAAATTATCCCTCAGAAAAGAAACTGCCTCATATTTGAGAATTTACAAAAATATCATGAGGCTTTTGTACAACTGCTTCATTCTGAACCAAAATGTACTGTTTGGGGAACTCATTACACTGAAACAACTTTAATCAATGCCAGTTACAGATGCTTAAAAGAAGTCACAAACTCCAATGACAAAATGTCATTAAAAATAAGACTTGAAAGATTACTTTTTAAAAACAGGTAATACAGGATTACAGAGTTCTACTTCTAGAAATAAGCAAATTGGAATAACCCTTACAGCGAGCTAGGGAAGAAAAATGAAACACACCTGTCTGAAGGCACTGAAAAGTTAAAAGAACAGTGATGAATTATGCAGGCAAGATCCAGAATAAGTAGTAAACCAAGAAATCTGACTGACATTTGGAATTGTTTTTCCCCCCAAAGGATTGTTATTACATAACAAAAAGCCGAGACGCCCAAAGAGCTTTTAGCAGATTCACAAAAATTACAGAAGCAAAAGTTGGAGGTCAGGATCCACCAAAAACAAGATTCCTAACTTTCCCTAGTCTTTGGTTTAAAATCCTGAAAGTCTATATCCTAGAGAGTAAAGATGATAAAATTAAAGCCCACCTTTCAATCATGTCAAATCTATAACTGAGGTGATTAAAGGAACTCAGATTGCTGATACCCTTACCTAGTAATATTCCACAAGCAAACCAAACCCATCATCCAAAGCTTCAAACTAGTTCAACAATGTTTCAGAAAGTAAGTAAGGAAAGAGGGAGGAAAATAGGGAAGAAAAGGCAGAGTCATTAAAGGTCAGGATATTGTTTCCATTTGGGAGGGAAAGAAGGATATTAAGTGGAAGGTGTCAAAGGAGGGGCTTCTGAAGTATAATTACTGTTTTTTAATCTGAGTACTCGTTACATTGGGGTCTTCAGTTTACAAAAATTCATGAGGCCATTTGCTTCTGACACATATACATTATCTATTTCTACTTGAATAAAAATTTTAAAATTATGCATGTAAGAAAAAAAGACAGGGAATTCCCTGGTGGCGCAGTGGTTGAGAATCTGCCTGCCAATGCAGGGGACACGGGTTCGAGCCCCGGCCCGGGAAGATCCCACATGCCACGGAGTAACTAAGCCCGTGCACCACAACTACTGAGCCTGTGCTCTAGAACCCGTGAGCCACAACTACTGAGCCCATGTGCTGCAACTACTGAAGCCCACATGCCTAGAGTCCATGTTCCACAACAAGGGAAGCCACCTCAATGAGAATCCCACGCACCGCAACGAAGAGTAGCCCCCGCTCACCACAACTAGAGAAAGCCTGTGCAGAGCAACAAAGACCCAGCAGAGTCCCCGCCAACCCCCGAATAAATAAATTAATTAATTAAATAAACAAGTAAGGTAAACAAGATATAATCAGAAGGATGTTTAGTCTGCTTAAGGATAAATACAGATAAAATAGGTTTCAAAGATGCTGAAATCTATAGAAAAAAATTTCCATTTGCTCAACTTAGTATACTAATTGTACATCATATACATAAAAAAGGAAGATGAACCAATTTTAATACAGCACCATGTGTATCTGAATACAATATTTTAGAAATACTTTGTTTTTAATGGAACTGCTTAATTTTTTAACGTATTCTGTACCTTCTAATATATTTCTTATCTAGAAATTGATACAATGCAGTTTCAATTTACACAATACATCTATGAATTTGGAACTAAGTAGAAAGGTCTCCCCTACATAGCTGAAACAGCAGTTATGAAGACTTTAGGTATTATTCTAAGTATAAAGTTCTTATGCAGAGTATATTATGTATTTAATTTTAACCATCTATCTCCTGATACTCAGATAATATAAGGTGTAATGTAGAAAGAAAAAAATATTAAGTTATGTCTTTCATTCTCTGTCAAGGGGCTGGAAAACAGAAAACTGTTTTAGAAGTGTTTACATCAAAAAGGTTTAAAAAAATCAATTATTACACGTATTGTTTGTATTGAGCCTAGAGAAATGAGGCATTATCATACCGGGGTTTTTTTTTTTTTTTTTTTTTTTTTTATAAATTTATTTATTTATTTATTTTAGCTGTGTTGGGTCTTCATTTCTGTGCGAGGGCTTTCTCTAGTTGCGGCAAGCGGGGGTCACTCTTCATCGCGGTGCGCGGGCCTCTCACTATCGCGGCCTCTCTTGTTGCGGAGCACAGGCTCCAGACGCGCAGGCTCAGTAGCCGTGGCTCACGGGCCCAGCTGCTCCCCGGCATGTGGGATCTTCCCAGACCAGGGCTCGAACCCGTGTCCCCTGCATTGGCAGGCAGATTCTCAACCACTGCGCCACCAGGGAAGCCCATACCGGGGGTTTTTAACGGGTATTAATTAAAATATTTTATATTGTGGCTTATGTTGGCAATTTTTCTAAGCCTCATGGTCATTTAAGTAATGTCACCTTTACTACAATAAATTACTCATATGATTATTACAAAGAGAACCATTTAACAGCAACCTGACTGATGTAAAAAACATTAATGAACCTGTAAAACCTGCTCTTTTGCACCTTGGAAAATGGCTGGTTCTAAAACTAAGGCAGTTAAAATAAATCTAGATGATCAGGTACTTAAAAAACAAACAAACGAAAACAACTCCCTAAGACCAAAGCTGAAAAATTTTAGCAGTAGAATGATGACAGTATTAGTTCATAACCCAAAGGATAAAATAAATATCTATGAGTCCATACTTACGTAAATAAATGACTAAAAAATAAACGTGAGAGAAAAGTCAAGTCTTCCTTACAGGAGAATTCTGAATAATAATTATGCTAATATCATGTGAATGAGTATTGGAGGCTTAAAATGTAATTTCCATGTCAGCATCCTATCCATATTCCAAGGTGATGAGCATCTCAAACAACCTATACAGAAGTAAAGATGGTTCCCTATGGATAAGTATTAAATGACTCAAAAAGGAACCCTGGTAATAATAAGGACACAAATACATAAAATCTTTGTGATGAAACTCTCGAGTATAAAAAAGTTATATTTATAAATGAAGATTTTTCTGTTATTTAAAATATCAGTATGTGTAGAAAATAAAATTATATACTAGAATAAACAATTTTCTCCATCTTTCTAAAAGAGTATACATTCAAGCTGAACCAAAAAAAAAAGCTTTAAATCCTCTTATTTGGAAAATGGAGACAGCTTTGCAGTTTCTTTCTTTTTTTTTTTTTTTGTGGGCCTTCTTGTATATGTGGAAGGCACTGATCTTTTTTTTTTTTTTTTAATTTTAATTTTATTGATTGATTGATTGATTGATTGCTGTGTTGGGTCTTCGTTTCTGTGCTAGGGCTTTCTCTAGCTGCGGCAAGTGGGGGCCACCCTTCATCGCGGTGCGCGGGCCTCCCACCATCGCGGCCTCCCCTGCCGCCGAGCACAGGCTCCAGACGCGCAGGCCCAGCAACTGCGGCCCACGGGCCCAGCCGCTCCGCGGCATGCGGGATCCTCCCAGACCAGGGCCCGAGCCCGTGTCGTCTGCACCGGCAGGCAGACTCTCAACCACTGCGCCACCAGGGAAGCCCCTGCAGTTTCTTTAAAGTGAAGACAGTGTTTTAGAAATACATCCTGAATAGATATGGATGGAATTATATAATATCTTGAATTTCATATGAAATTTGGGATTGAAGTGGGAAGGGGGTTGAGTTAAAGTTGAGAGCAGCCATGAGCTGATGACTGTTGTATCTAGGTGATGTGTACATGAGGATTGATTGGACTCTGAGCCCTATCTTTGTGTATGCTTAAATTTTGTAATAGTTTAACATTTATACAGTGAGTTTGACTTCAAGATCTACTATAAAGCTATAGTAATCAAAATCAAGACAGTGTGGTACTGGTGAAAGAACAGACAAAGAGATTAATGGTACAGAACAGGGAACCCCAAAATAGACCCACATGAATATACAGTTAACTGATTTATGACAAAGGAGCAAAGTTAATACAATGGAGAAGAGATAGTCTTTTTTACAAATGGTGCTGAACATCAACATGCAAAAAAAATGAATCTAGACAGACCTACACCATTCACAAAGATTCACTCAAAAAGGATTAGAGACAAATAAGGAACACAAAACTATAAAATTCTAGAATATAACATAGGAGAAAATCTAGATGACCTTGGAGATGGTGATGACTCTTAGATACAACACCAAAGGCATGACCCGTGAAAGAAATAATTGATAGGCTGAACTTCATTAAAATTAAAAATGTCTGCTCTGCAAAAGATGTCAAGACAAAGACAAGACAAGCCACAAACTTGGAGAAATATTTGGAAAAGATACATCTGATAAAGGGCTGTTATCCAAAATATACAAGGAGCTCTTAAAACTCAACAATGAGAAAGCAAACAACTCGACTAAAAAATGGGCCAAAGACTTTAACAGACAACTCACCAAAGAAGATATACAGATGGTAAATAAGCTTATGAAAAGATGTTCAACATCATATGTAATTAGGGAAATGCAAATTAAAACAAGATACGGGGACTTCCCTGGTGGTCTGGTGGTAAAGAATCCACCTTTCTAATGCAGGGGACGCAGGGTCAATCCCTGGTCAGGGAACTAAGATCCCACATGCTGCAGGGAAACTAAGCCCATGCGCCACAACTACTGAACTAGCGCGCCACAACGGAAGAGACCGCATGCCGCAACTAAGACCTGGCGCAGCCAAAAAATAATAATAAATAAATAAATAAATATTTTTTTTAAAAGAAGATACAACTACACACCTATTAGAATGGCCAAACTCCAGGACACTGACAACACTAAATGTTGGCAAGAATGTGGAGCAAAAGGAACTCTCATTCATTGCCAGTGGGGACACAAAACAGTACAGCCACTATGAAAGACAACTGGGCAGCTTCTTACAAAATTAAATATACTCTTATCAAATAGTCTAGTAATCAGAGTCCTTGGTTTATACCAAAATGAGTCCACACAAAAACCTGCACAAGGTTTATAGCAGCTTTATTCATATTTTCCAATTTATAGAGGCAAACAAGATATCCTTCAGCAGGTGAATGGATGAATAAACTGTGGGACATCTAGACAATGGAACGTTATTTGGCCCTAAAAAGAAATGAGCTATGGAGACATGAAAAGACACGGAGCATCCTTAAATGCATATTACTAAGGCAAAGAACTGAAAAAGGAAAACTATGGAGATAGTAAAAAGACTAGTGATTGGCAGGATTTGTAGGGGAAAGAGGAATGAATAGGCAGGACATAGAGGATTTTTAGGGCAGTGAAACTATTTTGTTAAGATATCACAATGGTGGAGGCATGTCATTATACATTTGTCAAAACCGACAGAATGAACCCCACCAAGAGCAAACCTCAGTGTAAACTATGGACTTCAGGTGATAATGATGTATTAACATACGTTCATTGACTGTAATAAATGTACTACTGTGGTGAAGGATGTTGATAGTCAGGAGGTGGGTGGGGGCAGGGAGTATATGGGAACTCCCTGCATTTTCCACCCTATTTTGTTATGAACCTAAAACTTCTCTAAAAAAAAAAAATTAAAACAAATTTTTAAAAGAAACAATGGGTTTAATATACCTGAGCTATTTCATATGAAAACAGGTCTCCCTCCACTCATGTGTACTGATCACCCCAAACACTAAAATAAAAATATTAGAGTAAAATTAGCTTTTCACCTTGCTCTAAAACATTCACTTTCGGTAAGAGAAATGTTGTTACATTAAATATAAGCTCTATGAAGTCCAAAAAAATTACCTTTTATTTCATAAAGCATATTTTGGAAAGGCATAGTTTATAAGCTTTATTCTTCATCCTGCCATCTCTTTTATTTTATTACCGTGGTGTTTGTTGTAGTCGAGAAAAAGACACTGAATGTACCCACTTGTCTTATGAATTCCAAGACAGCCTGGAGGGCACTAGTACCAACTTAAGATTTGTACCAGGACAATACCATGTCTGTTATCTTCTGTGGACACAGACTACTTAAAAGGTACACAGGGGAATACATCATGACATTGTCATGCCATAAGATACTCATATTAGCAAGCTTGGGCTACTATAACAAAATACCATAGACGGGGTGGCTTAAACAACAATTTTTCACAGTTTTGAAGGCTGGGAAGTCCAAGATCAAGGTGTTGGCAGACTCGGTTCCTGGTGAGAACCCACTTCCTAGCTTGCAGCTGGCTGCCTTCTCACTATGTCTTCACATGGGCAGAGAAAGAGAAAGGAAGCAAGCTCTCTGGTGTGTCGTCTTATAAGGGCACTATTCCCATGACGACAACCCCACACTCATCAATTCACTGAAACCTAATTACTTCCCAAAGTGCCTACCTCCAAATACCATCACATTGGGAGTTAGGACTTCAACATGTGGATTTCGGAGGACATAAACATTCACTGCTATGGTATCCATAGATACTATAGCAGTGTATTGGCGGTCCATCTCTCTGACATTGGGTTAGATTTCCCTGACAAGACCAGAGTGGGTAGGTGATTGACAATATCATAAACAATTAAATTATTCAGTATGGATAGCACATGTTTACTTTTTTTAAAAAAGTCATGTTTAATAAATTTTTTAATTTAATATTTTTCTCAAAAAAAAGTCTCTTTCCCCCCTGATTAGGCCTATGTAAAACAACACATTATATGCATACTGGTTTGAGACATTTTTTCCTTCCATGAGGTAACTGCTATGCTCTTCACTTTACATGTTTTATACTACAGCCCAGTGACCACTATACCACACAGGTGGAAGTATGGGTTTGAGGATCATTGAACACTGAATCTCTCCCAATACATCACAATTATGGAAACACCTGTGCCCAGTAACTTTGAGTTGAGCCACTCTGAAAATTCAGAGTGCTCAATTGCCCACGACACTTCTCATTTCTTATGACTATATGTTCTGCACCAATATACAGGAAATAAGCTTTCCGAATGCAGTGGTTTCCAAATTTTGTTACTGAGAAATCTGAAGAATCTACATAAGGTATTTTTTCATGTTTCTCTGAAGTAAAATATACTCATGACACAAGTTGATCTTAGGTCTAAGAGTTCTAAGACATGAGAAAGAAGGGTCCCAGTCATTTGAAAACTAATCTCAATCTAATTACAGGGATAAATAAGAACTGTTTTTTGTTAAGCAGAATGCATTTTAGAGTGGTTCTCACTCAGTCATAAACTACAAAATAAAATTAAGCCCAACCTAGGTAGAACTAATCATAATTCCTCACGTATTCACTCCCTCCTTACCTAAACCCCTGAAATAAAGATAATGTATTAAAGAAGTAAGTGTCTATTGATTTGAAATTGATAAATTTAATTACCCTTTAGGACATTAAAAAAATGAGGTTAGAGGGTTAGAGCAGAGGTTTTAAAATATTGGTGGACATTCATGGGGGAGGGGATAAAGCAGTAGTTTGTTTTAATCTTAGGGTGAACTCTAATAGTTAAATAGAAAAAACAAAAGCAAAAATCTGTACTCTAGATAAAGTGGGGGTAGGAAACTAGGGCTCCAAGAAACAACAGTTTAAAATTTTTAAAAACAAATAATCTAGGTTATGAAAAACTTTTCATATAAAACATAAAATTTCGTAAAGGGACTGTTTCTTCTTCATGAATCCCAAAATATTTATATATCTAAATTAAATAATGCCCTTTGAGTCACTAGAAAAACATATATAAACAAGTTGTTTTAAAAATAATATGAGGATACCTACTAGAAGATAAAGCTAAAAGTTAGAAGTAGTTGCATCTGGAGAGTAGGAACTGGAGGTGTGAAAAGGAAGGACATATATTTACTATACATCCCAGTAATTCCACTCCTAGAGAAATGAAAACATTTTATGTCCAAACAAAGACTTGTGGCACTGGAGGCCAAGGTCACAGCTCCATGGATGTACAGAAAAGTTCAGAGTTTAAACATAAGCAAGTACAATCTTTGCCAAGAAGACACAGCGACAGATAGACAGATAGATATATAGATAGATAGATAGATAGATAGATAGATAGATAGATAGATAGATAGATGTATATATATGTAACATCTTGTGTATGTTACAGAATTTTTATGTTAAAGAAATTAAGAGAAAAAAGTTTAATTTTTAATATTTACCTACATATATATCATTTCTATCATTCTTTATTCCTTTCTATAGTTATAAATTACCATCTATTATCATTTCTCTTCAACCTAAACAACTTCTTGCAGTATCTCTTGTAATACGGTTCTACATATGAATTTTTCAATTTAGTTCGTCTGAAAATGCCTTCATTCCATCTTTATTTTTGAAGAATGGTTTTGTTCAATATAGAATTCTTTGTTGACAGGTTTCTCTCAACAATTTAAAGATGATATTCCATTGTTTCCTAGACTCCTTTGTTTCTTATCAGCAGTTAGTCATAATCATTGTTTCTCTGTATATAATGCATTCGTTTATCTGTCTGCTTTCAAGGTTTTCTCTTTCCCCTTTGATTTCAAAAGTTTGACTATGATGTACATAGGTGTGACATTTTAATATTTTGCCTGGGAATTTGATGTGTTTCCTGGATCTGTATACTTGTTTTGTTCCCCCCTTAAACTAAACTTGAAATTTTTTTAGCTTTTATTTCTTCAGGTATTATTTCTACTCCATTCACCCTTTTCTCTCATTTTGGGACTTAAATTACAAGTATTTTATTCTGTTTCATATTGTTCCACATGGCTCTGAGACTGTTCACTTTTCTTCACTTGTTTTTCTCTTTGTTCTTCAGAATGAATAATTTCTATTAATCTATCTTCAGGTTTCTTAACACTTTTACAGCCTCTTCCTGGCTATTAAGCCTATCTAGCTTATTTTTCATTTAATCGTTGTATTTTTCAGCCCTAGAATTTCCATTTCATTCTTTCTTATAGTGTCTTTCCTGTTAAGATTCATTTATTCAATCCATACAACTATGTTGCTTTGTAATATTTTTGCCATATATATAATAGCTGCATTATTTGTCTGGTAATTGCCTCTTCTTGATTATCTCTCTATTGCCTACTTTTTCTCTTCAGCATTAGTTATTTTTTTGTTTCTCATGTCTGCTGATTTTTTCAAATTGTATTCTGAATATTATCAACCATACACTATAAATTCTTCCTTGTGTTGCATTCCTCTGAAGTGTATTAATATTTGTTATAGCAGGCATTTTACTGGTTTCAAACTCCAAACTCTGTGTATCCTAATATGACCAGCAAGTGAAATCTCCATTTAGTTTCCAGTTGCTGCTTTTTTTTGCTAGCACACTGGAGTCTTCTCCACACATGCAGAGTTGGTCAGCCGATGATTTGAATGGTTGTTTACATGCATTTCCAGGGGTGCACCCTCCTGTGGTTCCCACACCTTTCTGGAATTTCCCCCCAAACGTTTTAGGTATTCTGCCAGCCTTGAAGTCTGTTCTCTAATACCTAGGTAAGTGAGGCTGTAACTTTTTCCATTTTTATATGGGACAGGGGAATTCCCCCAGGCAAAAACCCGCAATCTCACACCGTGAAATTTCAGCCCTTCATGTGCAGAGTCCTCTCTAGTTTTGCCTACTTTTGATCATCCGATAGTACACCTTGAGCTGCTGGTTTTCAAAATAATTTCCCAGAGAGTTAATCTGATCAAGGTATTCCATCAACGGAAGCTGAAACTGTAAGTCCATGAAGTACATCTCAGCCGCAGGTCAGATGTCTTCAGGCTTTTTATGTGAAAGTAAACCTTTCTCATACACCCTTCTACACCCCACTTTCCTCATATTTCCCATTACTTCACATTAGCCAGAACTGCGTTATGTGCCCATTCCTAAACCTATCACCTACAAGGGGAATGTAATTAACATTAACTAGACTAGTTTAGGCTGGGAAGCAACATGGCTTCTGCAAAGACACCTGGGTGCTCAATCCCTGTAGAAAATCTGTCTGCAAGGAAGAAGACCTTTTTGCATAGGGGCTGTCTGCTGGAGACAATCGACAGTGTCTGCCACATTCTCTATACCACCTAGACAACAATGCACTAGCAGAATCTGTCTGACGTAACCATTTTGGAACTCTGGCGTCTATCGAAGGCTTGCAACTTCCAGTAGGGCTGCAGTAATTTTAAGATATGTATCAGAAACTTAAAGTCTTGTATATATGCAGCTAAATGAATAATAGAATAGAATAAAATTGACTGTTTTAAATTACCACATTATTAGATTACATAAAATCATCTTTTCTGAGATGAATATAGAAAACTACTAAGCAGCAAAATCACAAATTTAAAAATTAAATAACTGACTTGTCAGAAGATAAATTCAATATTAATCATATTTACTCCTTTATGCTAGAGTAATAAGACTAACACAGAGAAAAATATAAGGAAATAAATGGACTATAAGGTCAAGAGAAAACAATGATATAAATATCCATGACAGAATGCCAAGGAGAAAAGCACAGTGGAAAAAGGACAGACATCAGAGTAGGGCAGCAGAATGCATCCCATTTCTTAACGTCTTAAGCTCTAAGTTTCTCCTCCTAATATTCATTTAGTACATGTTAAAATTCATAAAATACTTTTAATACTGTGAACATTTTGGGGCTACTAGGTAAATATGGTGAGAGAAAGATAGAAAACAGAATTTCTTTCCCCAATATAAATAATATGCGGAAAATAAAAGATTAAAACTAGCAAAAATAAGTCAGTAGAGAAAGAAACAAGAAGAGGGTCACAATCAAATGGCATAAACTTTTTTAAAAGTTTTTTTAAAAAGAAAAGACTCTAGAAAAACATATTCCTCACTTCTTGAGACTGTTCATGATTAACCCTTGCCTGCTAGACAGAAGAAAACTGAGGGGTTATTCTTACCTTTCATCCTACTTGGGGTGGGGGTGGGCGGCTGGTGAAGGAGGTTGGCAGTGGAAACAGGTGGTGAGGAGAAGCAGGTGGGAAAGTAAACAATAAGCCGGTCTCTCTCTGAAAGAACTGATGACTCTGGGGCAACACTGCCCAAGAGAAACTTCTGTGATATGGGAAACATTTTATATCACACTATCCAATACAGTAGGCACTAGCCTCGTGTGACTACTGAACCCTTAATGTGGGGCCAGTGCAACTGAGGAAGTGATTTTCAATTTCAGTTAATTTAAGTTTAAATAACCACATGTAGCTAGCAATTACCATATTGGACAGGAGAATTCTTGGGTTAAACAATGAATAAATAAGAATGATTTAAAGGTCAAGAAAACTTCTCTATAGGAACATAGTAGGTGGCATCAATGTCACTATAGGACGTTTAAGAAAGTTCCCGAAGAAGTGCTCAAGTATTCTAAAAACGACATCCATCTCTGCTAAGACTGAATTTACTATCCCACAAATTATTCCTTTCCCCAAATGCCCTAAGGCTACTAAAACAAAAAGGAATAAGGCACAAAATACCCACAATCAGATTGAAACTGAGAGGAAGAAACAAACTGTCTTTAGGTGTGCTGGGACAGAATTAAGAAGTCACACTATATCAGAACAAATAAAATGTCTATACCAGCACTTCCCAAGTAGTTGCAATATGAAAAGGGCATAATAACTGTGCAATACATTCACAGCACAAAAGGGGGAAAAAGAAAAAACATGCAAAAAACAAAGAAATCCTTCTGGAAGAAAATCCTCCATATATCAAAAGAAATTCTCCAGCAAGTTACTAAGAACATGAACTCAAAAAAAACCACATGTTCAAACCACAGAATAAAGGAAATATAAGATTTAAACCTGAGTAAAGAAACTTAAAGATGAAAGCTGTATCATTACCAAATTAAATAAAAACTATAAATAACAGATTAGATCACTGAAAATCAAATTACTGATGGAAAAAAAAAAAGACGAGATAAAGGAATGCAAATAAAAAGACAAACATTAAAGCAATTTTTTAAAGAGGTGACAGATACAGTAGGCAAAGACTATAAAATAGAATAATTGGTATTCCTGAAGCATATAATTGACAAATGGAGTAAGAAAAAAAGTTTGAATATCAAATTTAAAAATTCAAACATAAAAGGCAATTCCCTAAAATAAAGGAAGAAGTGAATATACAGAGCATATAGAATGATCCACACTGAGAGGCAACCTTGCTAATCTTCAAAATATTAAAAAAAAAAAAACCCAGATTTTTGAGGATACAAACAAAAAAATCAAGTTACCTGCAGAAAAGAAAAATCTGTGGCTACAGAGCTCTCAAAAGGTATCCCAACATATTATAGCCAACCAAGAAGTCAAGTGTAAAAGTAGCACGACCTTTCAAACATATAAGACCTAAGAGAATACTGATCCAAGAGTCCAGGCAAAATGTCAAGTGTGAGAGTGACACTGCAAAGTCTCGAAATTTTATCTCTAATCTACCCATTCTTAAGAAGGTACTGGAAGATGTTCTCCATCCAGGAAGACCAAAAAAGAAGACACTAGGGAGATGAAGGCCTAAGAAATAGAGGATTTAACACAGAAAAGAGAAGAAATTATGTTCCAGAACAACAGCTGTGTAGCAAGCCTAGCAAGCAATCAGGTTAGAAAAGGAGGGTAAAGCCTCCAGGAGAATGTGTCCTGGAAGAGTATGAAGTTATTGGAATACTGGATATATGACAACAGTACTAACTAGGATTGTGTTCAGCTATATATAACAGAAATATCAAGTTATCCATAAGGAGAACATTTTTTTTTCTCATTACCATCCACTTTCAGAGTGTGGCTTCATCCTCATGCCTGCAAAATGGCTGCAGTACCACTAATCATCACACATACATTCCAAGAAGAAGCAATGAAAAAAGGCAAAGGGTAAAATATATATGTCAAGTAAGCCTGTCAGAAAAAATAATAGCTTTCCTAGAATCTCAGCCAGAATATTTCTACAACTATCTCAATTTCTACAACTGGGTCATATAGCCATTTCCGACTCCAAGGGTGTTTGAGGAAGTTGGTTATTTTTAACTAGACTTACCATCACTCTGAACAAAAATCAGGATTCTGTTATTTAAAAAGTGGAGTTGGAGAACTGATATTAGGTAGGCAACTAGTAGTATCTCAACAACTGCATATAAAATAATATTTGGAGAGGATTTAATTTTCTGATGGAGAATTTGGAGTGCTTCGTAATAGTGACATGATAAAGTAGGCAAATTAAAAATGAGGCAATTTTTGATTCCAGGAAGAACTTAAAGTTCCACAAGAAAGGAGATGAAAATGTTACTATACAGCATAAATAATATTCATAGTCATAATTAAATGAACAATAAACACTGGTTGAAAAATTGTAATACAATTATATTGCAAAGATGGAACAGGGAAAATGGAAGCATACGGTAATACAATAGAAGAATGCCAAATCCTCCACTTCTATAATTGGAAGTCATGTCTAAAATTGATAAATCAAGAAACAGCAATATATGTATATTAGAAATGGAGAAAGTTAGATGCACACACATACACAAAAGCCTAAAAGAATTTGAAGGAGCTAATTCAGGCATGGGAAAAGGTGGGATAGGAAAATGTTGTTTCTTATAAGCCTGTATTATTTAACTTCTTTTTTTTAACCACGTACATGTTACTTGAATAAAATTTTAAATGTTTCTTTAGAAAAGAAACTATGTAAGTTTAAAAAACCCAATCAAAAATAAACTATAAACAACAAAAAGAATAAGCAATCTTTAAGATAAATGCTCCATAACCAATGCAGGGAGCAGAGACCTCATTTCAATATCAGCACATGGTCCATAGTTTCCCATGAAACTGCACACTGAACCCTTCCTTCATCAATAGTTGCCTGAAAGAGTAAGCTAAAAACTTTTTTATTTGCATTGTAAAGCACGAATTCTACCACAACTCTTCACTATTTTGTTTTTTAAAAATTCTGCAGAATAGCAATTAAGATTCAAAAACAGCCCATTAGGAAGACAAAATACAAAATTTATTTTACAAAGAAAATTAACCCGTAAAGAAAATTAAAAAAATAAAAAATAATCTCTAACACTTGGGTCCTCTAAAACAGGGCCTTGATGTGGAGTTTCGAGTCTATTCCCAAAATATTTTTGTACTTGCAGAAAATTGCTAACCAAGAAGTATGTATATGAATTTTGTGTTCTGATGGGTTCTTATTTTATAGCTACCCTTGAAAAACTTAAGAAATGTATCTTAAAAATACATGAAACAAAATTGTAAACTTGGAACTTTCTTACACCTATATAAGGTTTTATAATTGAAATACAGATATAATGAGAGCAAGAAAAGTAAAATCATCATTTTCAATTTCAAAATGGCATACATATTCCCACCAGAATGTTATTACCTAGATTCATATGCTAAAAAGTAACTGTGAACGTACAGAATTTTAAGTTCTAAATTAGTGAAGTAAAATATTTTGATAATTCTTGCAAAACCATCACGTCCTAGAGAAAGTTCAACTTTAATTCATAAAATTAAAGACATTCTTGTCAGGCCCAGTTTCACTTCAGTTTATAATTAATGCCACTAATGTTTTTTTCAATCACTCTTAAAATTTACTTGGTTTTTTTATAACATTTATTTTTAAAAATCTATTACTTCTACAAAAGCAACTTTAGACTTAGAGACTTACATTTAAGCTTCAAGTATTCTCCTACAATAGGCTTGAATGATACAAAGAAAACATTTAAGTAATTTTATATCCTTGAAAATTATACAAAGTTGACCTAGAATAAAAAAAAAAGCCACTTGGACGGCAAAGAGTAAGGTAAATTTAAGAAAATAAAAATGCAAATACGCATTTTAGCAGTCTCTTGAATTTATTAACCTAAAAGGTTTAATTTCCATTTTCCTGCATCAGCTGTATTTATAAAATGTCGTGCCCTATAAACACGCTGTTATTTTCTATAGTCAAGCACCCTCTTAACACATCTTCTCATTAATATGTAAATTCAAAGTCAATCGGTCTTCTCCCTGACAGCCCCATGAATTCCTAGTGCACTGTATAATCGGCTTTGACTTGGCATCCACTATTTATCATCAAAGATGTCAGTTAGAAAAATTATGGAAAATGCACTGCAATTGATATGACTGCAATCTACTTTGTCAACACTTAATTGTTCCTCAAATCATACATTTACATATAAACAGGCTAAGTACTGATCTATAATGATGCAAATAAACTAAATTAAAAATCGCTTCTGCCCCTGAAGAAGCTTGTTTGTATATGATGTGTTCATTTGAGGACTTACTGACAAAAGCATGTATATCAGCTCATCTCAAAAAGTACTTCTACTAATTTTCAATTCCTCAAAAAAACAATTTTGCTACCCTTCAAGCGTATGAACACAAACAAATGTTTTAAAGAATTCAATGAGAAACATAATTTTTCTCTTTGAAAAGCAAATGTAATTATGGTTGTTAGCTAATTGCAATGTCTGAGCACTAAGGATTGGGGAGGGGGCTTCAAAATTAGCTTTGACTATAACACGATAAGCAAACACTCAGAAACTTATTAAAGTGAGCAAAAATATATTTTAATTTAAAAGTTACGAGTGAACAGATATAAAGGAAAGAATGTTGACCTAGGGATGAGATTATTCTGTTTATATTTCTGGCTCCACCTTTTATAAGCAATATTATCTTAGGTGAGTAATTAAAATCTATACATCTCAGTTTTGTCACCTATAAAATGGGTATAATAATTCCCACTGCCCTATCTCAAATAAAATAGAACATAAGAAAATACAGCAAAATAATAATTTGCTAAATATTAAGTATCACAGTATTACTCTTCACATTTTCTTAGTACTTAAAAAGAGAAACCTCTTGATTTTAATGAATTTGGTATTTATTATTTTAGGTAACTTTTAAGTCAATGAATTATTTTAGTGAGTTTTCTCACTCGTAAATCCTTTCACTTCAAGGTAAATGGCTCTTTATACATCATAAAATGGTGTTTACATAGCATTTATGCAAGTGACTTCTGCCTTATGCAAAGAGATGGGATGCTAGAATGAACACCCTTCTATTCTGCTAATTCTGTGAAAAAACACATTCAAGTGTTGATGATTAAGAGACATAAAAGGATATTAACAACTCAGCACTAACTCTGCTGGAGTACTGTTCCAATTTCTTTCTGTTCTATAATACTTTAACAGTTCTTTACTCCATCATATGCTTTTTACAACATGAGAAGTGAAGAATGAAAGCAGATATAAATGCTGAATACTTCCCAGTTTCTTCCAGGTATGGTCAAACTTTGCTTTAGAAATTGGCAAACTGAATCATAAAGTTAAAATCACCCTGCCTAGTCCTAAAAAGTTGGATGCAACTTGAAGTCTAGGCCAAAAAGTCCCCAAGACTATAAGTGGCTGGACTGCTCATTCAAAAGTTTCTCCGTTAAACAGAATTACAGCTAGTCACAGAGATGGGTTAACTGAAAGAGTGAGCATGGACATAGTCTAAATTATGATAATCCACTTGAACTTTCATTTTATAAAATATATTTGTACCAAAAGTCTTACATCTTTGACAATCCCTTACTTCTAACACTACAATAAAGGATGACACTTTCAAATCTTTCCCGCTGGTACTTAACAGAACACATGTATGCAAGGAGACACAAGCCTGTTTTCCTGATTATTTTGGAGTCAACCGATATCATTTTTTTAAATAGCTTTACTGGAGTCCGATATCATTTTAAATCAATAAATAAAGTGAAATGTATTATTCAAAGTAAAATTTATAACCACCAAAACAAGTGAAATTCAGTGGTTGCCAGTAATTGTCTCTAAGGGGTCAACCAAGAGTTATGAGAAGGAAGACTTATTTTTTATTTCACCATGTGCTTGAATTGCTTCTATAACTAAAAAAAAAAAATACATATGATTATAGTTAGCTACACCCTTATAAATTTTCTATTGAAGTGGTTTTCTTTCTTTTCCTTCCTTAAGCCAAGGCATCTTTCTCAAAGGGAAATCATATGCAAAGCTGCCTATGAAAGGCAAGCAAAGGTGAAGCTGCTCCGTTGGAATGGTGGCAAGAGCCAGAGAGTTGCACACTGGAGAGCGCCACTGCCCCCTGTGGTTGCTCTTGCGGCAGTGCTAGCTTCCTGAGGACAGAGCTGCGCACTTGAAAACCACAAAATTAGTCTACGAACCACATAATTTAGAATAATGCCAAAGTCAGATTGCAAATAAATGGCAAAGATAAGAAATGATTTAGCACAATTCCAGTGTACCCAGGACAATGATCAGACTTCATCTCGTGTTTGTAAAAATTAACGTTCACAGAGTTACATGTGAAAACACAAAGAATGCATTAGAGTACCAATTTTAAAAACTATCTGTCGAAAGAATAAATATATATGGTAGTGTAGAATTTAACTTTCTTGCTTTGTGCATAGCTTTAAAAACTAATTTTATCTAAAATAAGATGAAACAAAATTCAAGGAACAGAAACACAAACAGACAAAGTACAAAAACAGAGATTTTAAAGTCTACTTTTAGAAGATAAGGAAAGGAAAATACATTTTTTAAACTCCAGTTTCTATATAATGATAAAGCAGGGATCACTTGCATACAGCTACTGAAAATGATTTGATGATAACAGGAGAGTAAAATTTAAAATTTTAAATAGAGACAGTGGCTAGATAACATAAAATTACCTATAATCTTACACAATAGGAAAAAAATATATCTGAATAGCATTCTGGAAAGGAACTGGCTGAAATCAAACAGATAGCTATTAGCAACAAAAATCTCTCTTCAAAGTTACCATTGACACAAAAGGGTCAAGACACTTGCAGCATGGACATGTTGCTTAATCCAACAAAAGTGCCATCAAAAGTTTACTTCGTTCAATGATAAAATTTCATCAATCTAGGAGCCCTATGTGGCATCAGACTTTTACATACTAATACTTTAAAACATACTTTGAATTTTAAGTAGAATAACCCAATCACTTTTTAAATACTAAAATTAAGATAGAGTCAATATTACAGATAGCCTTCTGGATAAAGATATATTTTTAAATTTTTAAATACTTTTTAATACTAACAGTACTTAGTAAATGCAGAAAACATTGATGAATATCTTAAACATTTAAACTCCTTAAATATCTGAAAACTTGACATGTCACCTAAAGCAAGAATTATGAACATTTTTCCATTTTATATACATTTTTCTCTCACTTTAATATTATTTCTAATTAACAAAAGCAATTAGTACTGAACACTCAATCAAAGCCTATTCATAAGTTTGTATAAAAAACACTATGACATAATTGGGAGATATCTGGTCTTTTACTTTCTATACTGCTTTTAAAATCTATAATACTGTTTTTTAAAAAGACAAAAAAGAAATATCACAAGATTAGAATGAATGAGAGTGCTATTCTTGTAATATTTAATGATTTCTTTAAACAACTTAAAGCTTACACTTAAATCTTATATATACACTGAGAGATCTCTATTGCAAACTGTAATAAAGCTTTCTAAATTGTTAATATAATGAAAAGAATAAGGTATGCTTCTAATGTTAATCTGCACAAAGAAAACAAGTAACTTCACTGTAAGGTATACTTAATTATTAATTTTACTAAAATTCTACCAGCTTAAGTGAAAAAAAAAGTAAAACAAACATATTTTAGAAATTTAAAACTACAAAAAAGTAGTTTAAAAGTTCAACAATAATTTATCTGTAAAGGTGAGAAATTATCTTAGGTATAAATTCACATATGTTAGAGTCACATTACCTACTTCACAAGTGAGTACCTGGAACAGCTGGGTCTCAAAGGTGTGAAACTGACTAATAACCAAAAATATCCATGATCTGGCAATGTCACTGCAAACACTGTATCATGCTGCTGCTCCTAACAAGGCGTTCTTGCCAGGCCTCATACTAAAAGTTTATACACTATGCCATTAAATATGCGTCAATCAGTGCCAAAACAACGAACAATTATCCTTGCATTTATATCGGTTTCCTGCTTTCCAAAAGAACATGAGAAAAATTAGTCCTCCTTAAACATGCAGATTTCTATATTTTTCTACTCTTAATTTTTTGTACACACTTTAAAAAACTCATCCATTTTCTTAGTATAATTTTTAAGTGTAAGATTATTCAACACTTACCTCTTTCCAAGGACTGACAAACTGTGTACGAGCATATCGAGTTAGCATGTGGATTATGACAACCTGCCCCCACTCTTCTACATCAACTAGTAAATTACATAGCTTGCGGTAATTCTTGTGAATGAGATCTATTCTATCCGGGCATACTTCTTCAAAAGCCATGACAACACTGCCAGCCACCAACTAGAAAAGAAAGAAATAGTAACTCATTAAAAAATGTTTTCCTTCCATCAAAGATTCCACTCAGGCATTATAGAGACACAATCGGTGTTACGGCAATCAATATTAAAAGTATTCAGTCATTTGATTAATAAAATGTTCATGTTTGAATAACAAATTTTGAAGAGTCACTCCCTCAAAGAATAACTTTGATAGCTGTAACATGTCTGAAAAACGAATACTTTTCTCAAGTATTTGAATTAGAAGTATTAGCATTAAAAAATCATAATATTTTTTATCTCATCACATTAAATTTCAATAAATTGTTCACATATGGATTAGACATATTAATCATGCACAGTTTTCATTTTTAAAGCTTACCTGAACTCTAAAGATTCATTATTTAGTACAATAACAAGGACCGTATCATGTCAGTTTAAAATGAGAATGACAACAATTCCACAATGAACTTATCTTAAAGCGTGTGAGGACCTCATAAATGTCTTTAGTATAAAAATACTTTCGAATCTTACACACTTTAATCAACCTGTTAATTTTTACCAATATAATTTATTTACAAGGAAAAAATACTGGCTAAAATTTTAGAACATTATTATTACTTATATAATTATGTGTATAAATTGAAATAATATATTACCAACAAAAGGTAGCTTTCTCCAAGACCAGTTAATGAAACATAAATGTTGTTTTTGGAATTGCCATGTTTTTGCAAAGTGGTGAAATTAAGATTTCTTTGGTATGAAGATACAAACTAAGCAGAATATATAATATACAAATATTTTTATATAGGTACACTGGTATGTCTGCAGTTAGCCCACAATATAATACGGTTTTGAAAAAATAAATTAACATCATATTCTTTCTGAACACTAGGGATCTTCATTTTAGTATCTAAAATTTCCCCAATGTCTTAAAATAAGCAATTAAATAGAAATATAACTTACTGAAATGGTACTTTTTGAAAAATATTAGATACAATGATATTCGTATTTTTAGTGTTTAGTGTCCCTCTACTTGGCTGACATTTAGTTTATTAATGTGCAACCAACAATACAATTGAAAGAAAACAGCTCAGAATATAGACTTGCTATTATGCTAAACAAGTTTCCAGTCCTGTGGGGATTTTATGAATTACCAATCAGTATAAACGTGAAGCTGCATTTATTGACTCCAGCCCTGCCCATGTACTGGTGCCTGCTGGTCCCAGCATGTATGCACCTCAATCGAAAAAGCAAAGAATTGATTATTTGTGTGAACTAAATAAAAATGTATTATATGTATAATTTTCTATGTGCTATTGATATGGGAAGGAAGTTATGTTTGTGTTTTCAACACCACATTTTGATGTCTTCTGCACAAATCACTCTTCAGAAATTATATTCTGTGATAATCATATTTCTAAAAGATTAGAATTATCATTTTAAAATCTCTTAAAACTAAATTTATGACATCAAACTATAGAGTAACAGTATTTGTGAAATACATTTATATTTATATATGTCAATCTTACATTAAGATATATATTTTTTAATTGGCAAGGGTGTTAAAGTACAAAAATAAATAATACCACTTAGAATAAAATAATCTATGAAATTGAAATGGGAATTCAACAAAGTTTCAATTTAAGGAACACTATGTGAAATCAAGTTATTCTGCCCAAACTCAGAGATTATCTTTTTCAAATATGTTTAGACACCAAACAATTAAAAGGAAAATCAGCTCCTACATGGTACTAAATTTATCAAAACAAGAGCTACAGGTACAAAATAGTTCTAAAGTATTAATAAATAACATGAAAATGAAAGAAAATAATTAATTACTTAGGTAAAGATAAAGTCCATGGAAACACAAAAATAATTAGGAAGAACATAAAGAAAAGAACCTTTACAAAATAAAACTGATGATTTTAGGTATTTCATTATATGGTTTTAACAATCGACTCTAGCCTAAACACTGCCAGAAGAATTGATTATTCTGGTATATTAAATATTCAATATTCTATACAACTTACAGAATTAAAATAAAATGATCTACTCAGATTTGAAAAACAAAAATATTGGTTTCCCAAAAACAGACAGTTAATTTCCATCTCACTGTGTCAATAGTAGCTTTTTACATAAGGGGAAAAATAAATCACTCCAACAAAACTAGCAATGAACTCATCAAATTCAAATGCAGTTTTCCATTTATGTATTTTTTATATTAAAGCAATAAACATGGTTCATTTATCTTCCCTTGGTTGTCACGTTTTTCTGTGCTGTTGCTATGAACTTCAGCCATTAGCTGTGCTCCAAGGTAAACTACATGAACCATCAACAAAAGTGACACTCCATCTATGGAGTTCATATTTTCGCCAGATTATCTATGCTAGTTGACAAGCTGGTAATGAAAAAAATCACACTAAGCAAATGGTTCCTCTAATAACAATAAATTTTCTATAAAATTATGAAGGGTACAAAACGTTTCCTTGCATCTATTTTGTCATGAATTCTAATTAACGTTGCAAAAACCTGAGAGTGCTGGGTCATCACAAGAAGTGCATCAAGGTTTGATTGATAATATGGTGTAAGTTGGCCAATGCAGCCAAGATTTTCTTCTCTTAAATTAATGGCCATCCAACCTGCCCTAATCATACAGCCCAAATGATATTCCCCTTCTTATTTCAATTTTCTTGAGGCATGGAAAATGGGAAAGATCAGTCATTTATCTTCTAATAGCTGGATAATAGATCTAACACAATAAAACATCTGCACAAACGAAGAGGTGTGTTTTTTTGCCCACAACAGTGAAGCTTTTACCAACATTAAACCAATAACTTATAAAATGGTGTCTTACCCTCACAGCTTAGCTATGAACTACCAATATATTCACTAAACATCATTTTGTAGCTAAATTAAGAAGAAACTTCGTCATCAAAAAAATATAAATAAACAACTCAGATTTTCAGTAGGCACTGACCTAATTTGTTTTCCTAAGAAACTCTGTTTTCTATTAGAAAGTTAAATGCTACAAAAGGATTTCTTTAAAATTAACCTGAAAGGAAAAGGAAATAAACACCTTTTGAGGTATTCTAAATAAAAGAATGAAGGTTCACTACAAAGCTTAAATTGCTCAACAAGTGTGAATTTCTACATTTTAAAGAAAAACAAGAGAAAGTATTATAAATTTTAAAAAGGAATTTATACCTGAACATTAGGAAAGGTTTTCAATAAAGAAGAAAAGTGTTTAGGATATGTTAAATAGAGAAAATATGATGAAAATGGTAAATCTAGGAATATACAGTGAAGAAATTATATTAAAAAAACTTATAACAGTTGACTCGGTATGATCAAGGATAAATAAAATGTTCCCTTTCAATTATACTGACAATTGTAAGCGTCTATTATACCTTTTAAAATTTACAGATACCTTCAGACAACAGTTATCTAAGTAACTCTAAAATATTCTTCTAGTTACATTACCATAACTGTATTCCTAATCCCAAAGTGACTTATTTTGGGGAAAGGACTATTCATATGACAAATACTGGTCTTTCTCCAGTAAAAGGGAAAAACATTTCTATTATATTTTAATAAGCTTTTTATTTCCACCTTTCCTTAAAATGAGAATTATACAACTAATTTTCTTTGAGATCTCAATTTCAAGAAAATCCTCCTTTAGGCTAAAAGAAGCAACAGAAGGTATATCTCATAATCAACAGAGGTTAAAGAAAGGTTTTTAAACATGTTAACACCTTTCAAATTTATATTTATCAGTAGTAATAGCAATGTTATCATCATCATCATAATGATCCCAAGAAGCTCCTGCTGACAGCAAATAAATTCCTTTTCAAAATGTGGAAATAAATTAGACCTGGTTCATTTAATTAGGAAATTTTTAAACAAAAATGATTTAGGATTACTGATTTCAAATGTCAATCCTAACATTATTAACTGGGGGGGGAGAAGAAATATAGCTGTATCCCTTCAATATATTATACATGACAAGAAAAAGTAATAATAAAGATAAGATCCATAAATATCTATATAGATATCAGAATATTTTTAACCTTTCTACATCAAATTATAACCATACAAAGGAAAAAATTATCAGAAGACATTCACAAAACATAATTAAATACTGGGTAGACAAGTTAATGGTACCTAGGGAAATCTGAATCTCTCAACCCAAATTCGGAAAAAGAAAAAAGATTAAAACTTAAGCTCTAAGCATAATTAAAATACAGAGAATCTCCAAACTTCGATTATACATAAGTAGAAAAATAAGTCCTAAATCCCAGAGAGTTATCTTTCATGTATACATCATAAAACCTCACAAAGATCTATGACAGTCTGAAACAACTGCCCAGAACAAAGCAGACAGGAGTTAGTGGTGGGCATAAGAGGGAACTAAAAGCAACAGCAGAGAGAAAGAAAGGACCCTAAGTGTGCAAATACTAAAAAAGATTCCTGGTAGATCAGAGCAGATACAGGGAACAGACTTCAAAGGAAAATAAGATTCAATGAGGCTACCTTGAAAAGGTAAAGTTTCAAAAAGAAACAAGTTTAAAAAAGAGGTGGATGAAAAGGAGCACCTTAAAAACTGTAAGGTGACAGAAAAAAGAAATAAGAAGAGGAAATTTAGGCCCCTACAAGAAAAAATAAAATCAAAATAATCTTAGGACATACACCCCTTCCTATGCATGTCCTCTCCACAAAAGCCATCTAATAAAAAATCATACTTTGCTATTCTGACAGAGAGGGTGCTCATAAACTAGGAATCATGCAAACTACCTCATATTCAAACCACCAACCCTGTCCAAAGAAACGTAAAGATGCAAGTAATCTGTAAGTATTGAAAACAGAAAATGAAAATCAAAACAATTCAACTCATGAAAATTACCCACACAAAAAAATCAATGATAAAGCAAAACAACAACAAAAAAAACCCAACTGTAACACAACACTTCAAAATGAATTAAGCTGCCTCAAAGAAGAATTTCAAGATCAGAAAAATGAACATGAATCAGAAACTGAAAAACAGACAACAGAAATGAACAAAAGACATCAGGAAGAAACAGAAGTTGAAACTAGAAAAGAAATAACCAGACATCATGATTAAGTTGCAAAGTGCCCCTGGCAGAAAACAGTTGAATAAAAATTTAGGAAGAGGCATTAAAGAAAAGTACAAAAAGAACCAAAAGAATGAAAATGAGATAAAGAAGTAAAAAGGTTTAGAGAGATAACGGTTGAAATGTAAGACAGGCAAAGAAGATCCAACTTAGAGAAAATTGAAATCCCTGAAGAAGAAAAAGTAACAATTGAACAGAATTAATATTTAAAACTTAATCTTAAACAACAACAACAACAGTTTGCCAGAAATAACATAAATTCTAAATCTATATTTTAAAAAGCCTCACTGGGTACTAGGAAAAAAATTGACCCATATCAACTAACCCTGAGACACCAGGTAAAACTATTATATTTCAAAGATAAAGAGAAAATCCTCAGGGTCAGCATCTTACTTAACACAGATACATTACAGGCATTTCCTTTAAACTAAAACAAGGCAAGGATGCCCACCGTCTCCACTACTATCGAACACTGTACTGAAGTTATAAACCAATATAATTAGACAAGAAAAATTAAAGTCATAGGTATTGGAAAAGAGGAAGTAAAATTATCTGTTTGCAAATGATATGATTTATTTTCTAGAATAAAACAAATGGAGATTGAAAGATAAAACTAAATCAAACAATAAAAGAATTCAGTAAAGAAGCAGGATATAAAATTACCACACAGAAAATCAATAGCTTTCTTAGAGAACAATATAACAAGTTCAACCATACAATGATAAAGCGATTTCAATTTACAACAGCATTCAAAGAAGTAAGGCTAACGATAAATATAACTCTAAACCAATATTTAACTCAATTAGTAGTCCCCATCTCACTACTCTTCGCAGAGTACATGCTAGCAATTCTGAAACAATACTTTATCTGCATTCTGGGACTGAGTAAATAAGTAAATATATTGTGGATAATGCAAGGCACATTTCTTAATGTTGGAAAAAAGGAAGTTACAAATATGAAAAGGTAGGACACTGGAAGGAACGTTGTGCTATTGCTCTGGAATTAGAGAATTCAGTATAAACTACTGCTGTTTCATATGGATAGAAAAATAGATATAGGTGTTTTTTTAATTTTAAAAAAATAAACGTATCCTATCTAACACTTTAGGAATGAAGAGTGCCTTATAAATGATAGACAGTCAAAGCTCCCAAAGGATCTACCTATGAACTCGGAGCATGACACACACCATTTGGGAAACAAAACAATGAAAATAATAGGAAATACCTAATTACTATCGGCAAGAATATTAACAAATTAATTCTCACAATTATTCAACAACTATTAAAGACCTACTATGAACAAGTACAATATTTTTTTCTACTGTATTTTGGAAATAAATGGTCAGAACCCAAGAACAGACATTCTAAATTTGCAAAGAAATTGTATTCTTTACATTTCTTTTTGGGTCATTTGTTTCTTATTTATCCTTTTATGGTGTCAGGCACATGCTGAGGATTTTATATACAACAGCTCTTTCAACACAAACAAAAACTTTATACATGGGAAATTATAAGCCCTAAAAATCTGCAAGCTGAAACTTATGAAGGCTTAATACATAGCTACTAAGTGGTGGAACTTCAGACACAAATCCAATTCTGTTTAATTCCAAAGAAGGTAGTTTTTACCTGTGACATGCTATATCTTGTTAGACATGCACATGTTATATACGGAGATTTCATATCTATGCCATACAACCAATTTCTTTTAGTTTATTATGTAGCAGAAATCATGGAAATTTAAAATAAAGGATCTGTTTAAAATAGATCCATTAAAATACTAAAAAAATAAAGGATTAAAATAAAGGATGTTTCTTACAGATCCTTTATTAAAATAAAGGATCTGTTAAAATAAAGATCTGTTAAAATAAAGGATCTGTTCCTTACAGATCTTAGTATTCTCCACAGTACTTGGCAAATGTCTTCAACACAGAAGAAACTAAATGTTTTTTTATTATTACTAAAATCAAGTTAACCACAATATCAATAATATTGATTTCATATTTGGGTCTAGAAGGAGATAACAAGTAGGCCATACAGAAGACAAAAAGGAATCAAATTTCTTTTCTCTGTCTTCATTATGCCAACCACTATAGAAGAAATGAAGATTTCTGCTACATTATAGACTAAAAGAAATTTGCTGAATGGCCTAGTCTCCAAATATAGTCTCAGGTAAATACAACATTTTCAAAAATACACAGTGAAAAAATCATTAAAAGAATTAACATATACAACATATCCATTGAATACAAAAAAAAAAAAAAACAGTGAAGAGGAATGAGGAACAAAAAGAAGACCTAAGACTTAGAAAGACATAATGGCAGCTATAAATTCAACTATCAATAGTAACAATAAATGTCAATTGATTAGACAGTCTAATCAAAAGGCATACGTCATCAGACTAGATTTAAAAAATGTATGTTGTCTACAGGAGACACACATTAAATAAAAAATACCAACAGGTTGCGAGTAAAAGGAAGGAAAAAGATATATCAGGTAAACAGCAATTATAAGAAAGTTGTACTTAAATAGGACAAGATAGAACTTAAAACAAAAACTGTTACTAGAGATTGAGACATTTCACAATGACAAAAGGAAGGTAAAACAATTATAAATACAGATGCACCAAATACCAGAGCTCCTAAATATATGAAGTAAACAATGACAGAATTGAAGGGAGAAATAGACAGCTCTATAGCAATAGTAGACTTCAACACTCTGCTTTCAGTGAGCCACAAGAAAGAAGATCAACAAAGGAACAGAAGACTTGAACAACACTATAAACCAATTACATCCAAGAGACATCTACTGAACACTCCACCCAAAAAGAGCAGAATACATTGGGTTGGTCAAAAAGTTTGGTTGGGTTTTTCCATACCATCTTATGGAAAAACCCTAACGAACTTTTTAGCCAACCCAATACACTCCTCTCAAATACACACTGAACATTCTCCAAGACAGACCATATGCTAAGCCATATAATAATAGCTGTATGAGTCTAGTGGTTACTGTATCAGATAGCTGCTATATACAGATATACGTGCACCTGGGTGATACTATCCTAAGATGAGCTGGAATCCTTTTCCTGAATAGTTTTGAGCCATATATATGGGTGCAGAAGCCTCCACCAAAGATACACCAGCTGGTGATTACACCAGCTCCTCCAGAGGTCTGCTCAGAGACCCCATGCATCATCACTATTTCTAGATCTCATTATCATGTCACTACACACAAAGAATAGGAGTGGAATAGGAAGGAGGAAGAGACACGTACATTTCCAAAACATGGGAAATTTACCCAGTAAGATCATTCTACCCAGCCAATAAAACAGCGTTATACATATGAAAACATTTTAGTATTTAAGAAAAAAAAAACAACACACTTGTAATACTAAAACACACGCCTCTAATTTTTCATTATCTCTTTAATACTGAATACTTCATTTTAAAATAATTATTTGTTCCCAAGTGATTGAGCCTTTAAAAATTCTAATAAATCATTGCTTAAAATAAAAGAGCTGACCTTAAAAGCAGTCAACAATTTAGCCACAGGTTAAAAAAAGAATTTTCTTTCCCCAACTTTCTCTTCTTCAGATTCTGATGAAGAAACATGTAACGAACTAAAATTCCAAATGCAATCTTTCTCTTTACCTGGACATTTTTATTCTTCAAGGATTTTAATGAGCTCCGTTAATATTTATACCATTTCAAAATCAATAAGAATAATTATATCAAATATACAACAGTAAAATGATACTATGTAAATAAAGCACAATTTTACTTGGACATAAAAAGATATTACTTACTGTGCTTTTATCCTTCAGAAGTTTTTCAATTATTTCAATTAACATTTCCTTCTGCTCTGGATCAAGGCTAAACCATAAAAAGAAAAAAATTTACATTAAGTTTTTTTCCTTTAATTCTAACTTTAAATGAAGCTAATCATTTCAAGGATATTGAAATATTTTAAAGTGGGGGAGACTTATGTCTAGACAAAAATAAACAGAAAACAAATTTAAAGTGGAACGGGTTGATTTTTCCCACAGATGTGTCCTAATCTTTCTATCTAAAGTTCCTCATACTAATTAAACCCAGATACCAATACCGTTAAGAAAATATTTAAAGAACAAATCCACTTCTTAAAAAGAAGTTGGAAAGCCTTAAGAAAGTAATTGCAAGTAGATAAACCACAAAATCTTTTTCTAACTGGGGGGAAAATAACAGGATAGCAATCATTTTTGAGCATGGACACATAATTGTCAAAAAGAAATATAAAGAATTTCCAAATAAGAATTTTGTACCATTCTAGTTTACTGATAGAGACATGCATAATAAAACCTGCCATCTAAAACCAAGAAATATAAACAAAGGCCCACATACGCACAGAATTGACAGATGCATCTAAATAGCAGCTGTAAGCACTGAAATACTGTTAATAATATAATTTCTTCCTAGCATAGAATTCAACTGTTCATTTACTGAGAAGCTAAACGATGGGCATACAAAGATAAGTAAGACAGTCTAATAAAGACAGTCCCAAACATAATCATACCATATAATGGAGATATATATAAGGGATTATGGGGATAAAGAAGAAGGACACCAATGGAGGCAGGAAGATTGTGGAGGGTTTCTTCTGGGAAGTGACATCTCAGATGAATCTTAAACAACTTGACTTTAGAGCTGGAAAAAGTAGGAAATATTCTAGATAGAGACTAAAGGAGGAACAAGAGATGGTAATGAGATAAAAACATTTTATGTAGAGGACTAAGAGGCAGTACTGAGCTACGAGACTGTAAATTCAAGACAAAGAGAGGTTAAATGGAGCCCAGTGATGGGCTTTTAAACAATCGTAGTGAGCTTGGATCTTATTTTGTAAGTTGATAACAAGAAAGGATAATGACTAAGTGTGAGATAACTTTGTTTGACAGTTAACCTAAGAAAATGATTTTTTACTTTTCACAAACATTATATAAGTTTACTACTGACCATTATAATTATCTGAACATTCAAACCTTTTAATTCTTGCAAATGCCAACAAGTCTCCCTTCTCCAGTCTTTCCTAACTAATCCCATTTCTTTACATCTTTACTTTATGAAACCCTATATGATAATCTGAGCCCTATCCTATCAAAGGCATTGTTAGTGTGCCTGTGTATGTACATATATATCATATAGCAATATCTTATTCAATTATAGTTTGCCTTTAATTATTTGGCATACGTTTGATTTTTTTCCCTCAATAGGGATGTGATACCACATCCTCTATCCTCTATCTTATGCATGTAACACAACACTAGAAACACAAAATGATCTTGATAAAAGTTTTTGGAATAAATGGTAACAGAAAATAATACCAAATGATTACAGATAATAATTATTTTATTTAGGCAATATGTTTTCCACAGAGATCAAGGTATCGTATGATAATTTAATAAATATCATATAAAGACGGCATGGTGCTATATTTAAAAATCAGTATTAAAATAATATTTAATAAAATAGCTCTGGAAAAGAATCAGGCAAGGAAGGGAACAGCAGGATCAAAGATGGAAGAAGGGGTAACAAAGTGAGTTGAGACAATAACACACTTAAGATTCTACACTGCAATAAATAGGAAAACAAACCTTAATTTTCTAATAACATATGTGTATGTGTAATGAGAGATGGACTATATAAATGATAATTCAATTTCTGATTATTTTTAAGTTATAAAATCCATAAATTACCACAGGCCCTAACAGGCTCACAAATAAAAACCTGCCTAGGGTCTCTATAACCAAAATAAAATTAAAGATGTCTAAAGAATGTTTGTGGGCAGGGGAAACACAGTCACTGAGTTTACTTAGTTTAAGGACAGACTAGTTATAAGCGCTAACAAAATAAGCCTCCAGGGGCTTTAACATTCCACATGACATTAGGGATCTTTGGTATTATTTACAAAGTACCAACCTGTACAATTTTTGTATCGCATGGGCTGCATTCTTCCTAACGTATGGTGATAAGTCAGCAGAAGCTTCCTTAATAGCAAGCATCATAATAGGTACAATAATTGGCACTCTAATACTTGACAGAACTCTCAAAGCACTTGCACGAATTAGTTGATTTGGGTCCTAAAGACAGTGCAAAAATATTCATCAAAATTTCAAGTTTTCAATATTTCAAATACATCTTTATGATACAGTTAACAGGTGCTTATAGGATGTAATACAACAATAGCCAAAAAAAAAAACAAAAAAAAAAAAACCAGGCTACTTAATTTAAATACCCAGTATATGGAAATGGCTAAGGAAAAAGAGAATTAAATAAATGTTTATTTCTCTGAATAATGTTTTAACAAGAAAAGTAATGGTTATAATTCTACTTGATCATATATTACTAAACATGCTGGGTTTTTAGAGTTTCATAATAACAAAATGCTGCAGGTCATAAATTTTATCTTTAAAAAAAGTCATGTCCCCTCTTTGTACACTTTCAACAACTAGTTGGTGTAATGATGAAGAGCTCTTTGAGACACAATAATGATTATATTGAACATAAAGGAACATATAGAAACTGAAACATACAAGGCAAAGTCCAGTTGATTATAATAATAAATTATTTTCTAAGGGCATTGAATAGGGATCGGGAGAGGCCTTTTAACTCTTTCAAAACATGACTGTACCATTTAGTGGATTATTGCTCCACTTCTTTAAATGACACACCTTCAACTGTGCAGAAACGTTGCAGCTATTTGCCTACTCACTCTATTATTTACCTTCAGAGCTCGCTGAAAAGTGCTTATGGACAAGAGTGCCAGATCCTGCTGTTCTTCAGCATATCGGACCAGGTAAACATATACTAACTTCTTGATCTGTGAATAAGAAAAAATAATTTAATCCTAGCCAGAGTGAAAATTAAAAATTTAATATTTTCTATACTAAAATCCACACTCAACTTTCCTGAACTAAATAACTGAACCTGCTCATAGCCTAGATGGTAAAATAAAGATAATGTATTGTAGGATAATGAATAGAAACAGAAAAAGCTTGTGAAGTAAGCATTTTAATAATCCAATCCACAATAGCAATATCCTATCAAGTTGTCCTTCCTCCTGATGGGAAAAAACAGTTCTTGAGCAAAACTCATATAAGAATATTAAAATATTAACTGATTTGGAAAAGTATTTTCAAAATGAGGGATACAAATAATATAAAGACCTTGGGCTCTGTCCACTAACTATATGGTATGGAAGCTTACGTTTCCTCATCTGTCAAAAGGTGCTGAGGCCCAACTCTGATTCTATGGTAATAGTCACATTCCAATATACATTACATGATATTTTCAGCTCAGTAAGAATAATGTGTGACAATATCAATTTAATGTAATAAAAATTCCAAAAGGATGGAAGTGTGTTTTGAAAACTGTTTTCAAAGTCAATTTAATCACTAAATTTATAACAAAATTATGATGAGCAGAAAAATTAAATGAAAATTGGAATTTGAGTTGAAATTCATCAACTGCTTCCTTCTGACACTGCTTGTAGCTTGTTATCTCCCTTCTCAAATATCTTCAGATACCATTGCTTGATTAATTTTCTGATATATCCCCATAGTACATATCTAAAAGTTAATGGAATGTTCAAATAGCATGGGAAATGAGGGGAAGTAGCTGGAAATAGGTGGAATCAATGCTGAAAAGGAAAACAGCGCTATACTGGGCCATATTTTATATCACAGTAACCAATCTGGACTTCTTTAAAGACAACTGCCATGGCCTTCTCTCCCTTACAGTCCAATTTCCCTTGACACAGCAGTGTTTTGAGTTCCTTCACCATCCTGTTTGTTCCCTTCTGAACTCACTCAATTTGTCTATATTTTTTTCATTACAGCACTCCAAACTAAAAATGAAGCCTAAGCAAGACAAAATAGTTAAGATTTTGTTCCAGATGAGGTGCTTCTACTGATACAACTCATTCTTGATTAAAACCACATACTTTTTCCAAATGTGCTACTGACTAAATCAATCCATACCCGAGTAATTGTCCTAGTGAGGTTTCTTCTTTTAAAAGGAGGTCAATATCTTACACTTACCTATAGACATTTTCAACAACTTAAATTCAACATGTCACGGCACGCTCCTCAGATAATTTTAGATCTTAATCTTTAATCCAACCTATTTTGCTATTCTTCACAATTTCATGGACACAAGTGAAAACTTAATGAACATACTTTCTGCATCTTTATCATTATTGATAAAATGCTAAACACACCATTTTAAGATGATACCAATCGATTCGTCTGTACTATATTGACAGGGTTATAGGTGAAACTAACAAAAAACACATTTCCAATTACTCTTCAGTGCTGAATAGATCCACAAAATCTTAAAAACGAAACCTAAAATCCTTAACTCAGTATTCAATACAGCCCATAATCTTCCTTTAAAGTCAAACAAGGGAAGAGTCCCCAAATATAACTTGACTCTTTGTCTCAATCTCCACTCAGTTTATCAATTCTACTTTCTCCGAAGTTCTACTAATCAAAATCTTCCACAAAAGCAAAAATGAAACAATAAAATTTCCACTAAGAGAGGAACAGTACAACAAATTACAGTACATCCATATAACACTGTACTATGTGGTCACTATATATAATTAAGTAAATCTATACTTGACATTGAAAATATGTCCTTGTAAAAAATTTTAAGGGTACAAAACAGTATGCACTGTATGATCGCACTTCTGTGTTAATAAAAAATAGATACACATATATTGTATTTTATCACTCTAAGATAATCCACCAATTGTAAGATGTACCATAATTTTACAGACCACAAAGAAAGGAAGAAAAAACCCGGCCAATTGTAAGCCACCCTCAATTGTTAAGATAAGTCCCAACTGCATAAACTTTAAAATAGAAAACAGATGTCTTAGAATGGACATTATATGGTAATAATAGCAAATAGTTATATACTTAACTATGTGTCAGGCACTGTTCTACATGTTATATTTAGATTAATTCATTTTATATTCACAACTCAATGAACAGGTATTACCTTTCCTGTTTTACAGGTGAAGAAACTGAAGCACAGAAAAGTTAAGTAACTTGACCAATATAGAAATCTATTAAATGAAGAACCAGGATTCAAACCAGGTAAGCATAAAAGTTGAAAAAATTTATATAGTAAAATGTTAACAGTGACTATCTCTGGGTGACGGCATTAACCAGTGACCCTCACTTTTTACATCTTTCTACATTATTTAATTTTTTTACAATGAATATTAATTTTATGTTCAGATAAAACAATAAAGACATTTTCATTTTAGGGGTGAATCTCATCTTTCTAGACATCCTCCAACACAGAATAATAGTACTTTCTCTGATTATAAAAGTATTTTAAAATTTTCATTATAAACAATCTGAAACTGAAAATATTTTTAAGTTCCCACATTCCTAAGATGGCTTTTTCTATAGCATTGGCAACATGTAGCCACCAGAACTATTTTAAACCTGTTCAATAGACAAAAACTCAGCTAAATCAACAAGTTTTTGCAAGTCAACCAACCTGTGACAGCCCCTTGCTTCTGAACGTTAGCCAATCAGGAACAAATTCACTCTAAAAAAACACACCTCTTAGTGCCAATCAATCAAAAGCAGTCTCACCCAAGTGACCACTCATCTACAGATGATATCAACCCACTTAGGCCCCTTAAAGTCCATGAAACTTTCAAATGATCATGGAATCAAGTGATCTCACACAAGAATACAAAAAATGGGTTCCAATATTACGTGGTACTAGTATACAAGATGGCAACCAAATGATCCAAAATATACCCAATGTTTTAGATCATATTTAAATGTAAATATAAATTTTAAAAATTCTTAAATCACAGTTTAAGAAGCACTTACCTAATTGTTTGAGTTATAAATGATTTTCTCCCCAACCAGATTTTAAAGTTCCTAAGTTAAGGATATATGTATATGCATACCTGATTTACTTTGTTATAAAGCAGAAACTAACACACCATTGTAAAGCAATTATACTCCAACAAAGATGTTAAAAAAAAAAAAAAGGTTCCTAAGTTACAACAGTGCCAAAAAGCAACCAACACTTGCTGGTTGACTGATTTATACCAATTTAAATATATCAAATCAACACACAAGATGTATTTTAAATAAGATATTTCTCAAATTCACCTTGGAATGAACATGAGGTTACTTAGTACAGGAACCATTCCTTATTAATCTATATATTCCCACAACCTATCACATAGCCTGGCAATATAGTAAAAGCCCAATAATTATCAGCTGAATGAAACATCACAGCCCAATGAGAGACTGGAAAAAAAAAAAAAGACATTTCCCATTAGATTGCTATATCTAGGATCTAACTTACCACCATTAGATATAATTCATGAAGTAGATGTCTAAATGGACATCAACATACTGTGAGAAAACAATAGGTATTAAGAAGATTGCCTCAAAAGTCTTTAACTTGTGGGGGTTTTTTTAGAAAATTAATCATTTAAAATATTCTTTCTCTTTACCAATTATATTCGGATCTCAGTCTACGGTTCTCAGGAAACTTTCGAAACGAGAATGGGTTAGGATCCACCCACCCCCTCATCTTCTTGGGATGTATTTTCTCAGCAACACCTTTATTTACTTAACTGTACAGCCAACTTTTCAAGCTGAATTATGAACTCCAGAATATATCCAGGAGTTTATACTGGCAACACTGAAACATTCAACCCACAGCTGAGCTACCAGGCACTGCTATAATTACTCACTAGTGGAGAAGGATTATTGTGACTGTTATAGCAAAAAGCATAACATTATTAAATCACAGAAGGTTGCAAAACACTAAATTTGTTCTAGTTCTGTTATAAGAATCAATCAAAATTGACCGCAAGAGGCCTATGCACTGACCAGCTGCAGGTGTACAGAGAAAGCCTACTTTCCCTGAAACCATTCTGTGATCAGAAATGGGAGTACTTAAAGCTCCGTGACTACACCATTCTCTTATCAGTTACTTTCATTCAGTGTTACAATACTCCTTGCTGTAAAGCTCATCATAGCAGAGCCCCAGTAGGCTGGAAGAACACAGGCAGATCTGTTTAATTAGTTTATCAATACTAGTACAGCAAACTTCATGAGTTATTGACTAAACCTTTGATTATTTTAGTACTATAGCTTACTAGGTCACTTTTGGTATCATTTGACATCGAATGGCAGATGACGTACAGCTCAACTGTGTGTCTAAGGCAGTATGTACTGGTAAAACTGAAATTTTGTACTTGATAGCAATGAAACATCAATCAATTCTGAACACAAATTTTAAGAAGCTTATGTCAGTTTTCCCACAACATTAGAGGATTAAGCATGTTTCCAAGAACTAACAAGGTATTTCAAGAACAAAAAAAATCCAAAACAAATAGATCAATAGAGTAGTCCCCCTCTATCTGTGGGGGATACGTTCTAAGACACCCAGTAGATGCCTGAAACTATGGACACTACCAAATTCTATATACACTATGTTTTTTCCTATACACAGATACCTATGATAAAGTTTAATTTATAAATTAGGCACAGTACAAGGCTAACAATAGCTAGTAATAAAATAGAACAGTTGTAAGAATATACTTTAATAAAAGTTATATGAACGTGGTCTCTCTCTCTCTCTCTCATATTGGACTGCACTTACCCTTCTTTTTGTGGTGATGTGAGGTGATGAAATGTCTATGTGATAAGATGAAGTAAGGTGAATGAAGTAGGCATAGTGATGCAGGGTTAGGCTACTATTGACCCTCTGATGGTACATCAGAAGGAGGATCATCTGCTCTGGGTGATCCTGGATCACTGAGCATGACAGTGTCAATGGTTAGATATCAGGAGCAGATGATGTCAATGGTTGGGGATCCCAGACAGAACGGCAAAAATTTCATCACACTACTCGTAATAGTGTGCAATTTAAACTTATGAATTGTTTATCTCCAGAATTTTCCATTTAATAATTTTGGACTGCTAACCACACGTAACTGAAACCGTGGAAAGTGAAACCACAAGGAAGGGGAGACTACTGTAATTATGTTTATAGTGACATTTTTGTTACAGAACATTAGATAGCATACCAGAATCTGATTGTAAAGGATAAAGATGAATAGAAAAGTTCTACTGTTGATAACTATCTGAACATTACAAACAGCTCTGAATAAATAATAAACAGTACAGAATTTTCTGTTTACAACAAGAAGACTGGAATTCCAGAGTGAACTATTTACAGCATAACTTATTACCAATATCTCAGGACTTGGTCATTTCTACCCACATCTAAAACATAAAAAATTTATACCCAAATTGGCAGAAGACCTAAATAGACATTTCTCTAAAGAAGACATACAGATGGTCAACAGGCATATGAAAAGGTGCTCAACATCACTAAATATTAGAGAAATGCAAATCAAAACTATAATGAGGTACCACCGCACTCCAGTCAGAATAACCATCATTAAAAAAATCTACGGGGACTCCCCTGGTGGAGCAGTGGTTAAGAATCCACCTGCCAATGCAGGGAACACGGGTTCAATCCCTGGTCCGGGAAGATCCCACATGCTGCGGAGCAATTAAGCCTGCGTGCCACAACTACTGAGCCTGTGCTCTAGCCCGCGAGCCACAACTACTGAAGCCCACGTGCCTAGAGCCCGTGCTCCACAACAAGAGAAGCCACCGCAATGAGAAGTCTGCACACGGCAAGGAAGAGAAGGCCCCGCTCGATGCAACTAGAGAAAGCCCACGTGCAGCAGTGAAGACCCAACACAGCCATAAATAAATAAATAGATAGAGAGATAGATAAAATTGATTCTTGAAAAAAAAAATCTACAAATAACAAATGCAGGAGAGGGTGTGGAGAAAGGGGAACCCTCCTACACTGTTGGTGGGAATGTAAAGTGGTACAGCCACTCTAGAAAAAAGTATGGAGGTTCCTCAAAAAACAAAAATAGAGTTGCCATAGGATCCAGCAATCCCACTCCTGGGTATATACCCAGACAAAACTATAATTTGAAAAGATACATGCATCCCTATGTTCATAGCAGCACTGTTCACAATAGCCAAGACATGGAAACAACCTAAATGTCCATCGACAGACAAATGAATAAACAAGATGCTGTAGGTATATACAATGGAATACTACTCAGCCATAAAAAAAGAATTAAATAATACCATTTGCAGCAACATGAATGGACCTAGAGATTATGATACTAAGTGAAGTAAATCAGAAGGAGAAAGACAAATACCATATGATGTCACTTACATGTGGAATCCAAAATGTGACACAAATGAACTTATCCATGAAACAGAAAGAGACTCACAGACATAAAGAACAGACCTGTGGTTGCCAAATGGGAGGGGAGAGGGGAAGGGATGGATTGGGAGTTTGGGATTAGCAGATACAAACTGTTACACAGTATAGATAAACAACAAGGTCCTGCTGTACAGCACAGGGAACTATATTCAATATCCTGTGATAAACCATAATGGGAAAGAATATGAAAAAGAATGTATACATATGTATAACTGAATCATGTTGCTGTACAGCAGAAATTAACACATTGTAAATCAATTATACTTCAATAAAATAAAGTTAAAAAAAATTATACCAATGCCAGATACCTCCAAAGGATAGCTAATACCAGATGATGATAAGGGGTCAAAGACACTAAAGAAGAAAGAGGAGGAAGGAATCAAACAGGAAGGATGGCTCTAAAAGGGGAATGACCTAAAATGATTTCTGAAGCCAAGCTACCTGGCTTTGGATTCTGACTGCCACATAGTAGCTATGTGACCTTGGTCAGATAATCTAACCTCTCTGCTACCTTATCCTCATACGGAAAATATGGAAAATGAAAGAACCAACTTCACAGGGTTATTTGTGAGGATAAAATGAGTTGATATAAGTAAGGCATTAACGACCTAGCACAGACGGCATTTTTTAAGTGTTAGCAATCATTGTTGCTACTGAGAGACTCTATTCCCAGTAACGCTAAGACAAGCTTTACCTACAGCTCACAAATTTTCTAAGTGAAATCTTGATTTTTCTTTTTCAGCTACTTGAACTTTCTTATACCAGAAGCCATAAAACTAATGTACATATCAAATTAGAAGCTCAGATATCATGGCCATAACAAGTCAGACAGTTTAACTGAACTATCAATTCAGAATTATATATATATATATTTTAAATTTTTTAAATAAACTTTTTTTTTTAACATCTCTATTGGAGTATAATTGCTTTACAATGGTGTGTTAGTTTCTGCTTTATAACAAAGTGAATCAGCTATACATATACATATATCCCCATATCTCCTCCCTCTTGCATCTCCCTCCC
The DNA here is from genome assembly GCF_965194825.1 of Balaenoptera physalus. Classification (NCBI taxonomy): domain Eukaryota; kingdom Metazoa; phylum Chordata; class Mammalia; order Artiodactyla; family Balaenopteridae; genus Balaenoptera; species Balaenoptera physalus. The sequence continues at coordinate 115,851,340 of NC_138890.1, read as the reverse complement.
ATCCTCCCTATCCCACCCCTCTAGGTGGTCACAAAGCACCGAGCTGATCTCCCTGTGCTATGCAGCTGCTTCCCACTAGCTCTCTATTTTACATTTGGTAGTGTACATATGTCCATGCCACTCTCTCACTTTGCCCCAGCTTACCCTTCCCCCTCCCAGTGTCCTCAAGTCCATTCTCTACATCTGCGTCTTTATTCCTGTCCTGCCCCTAGGTTCTTCAGAACCTTATTTTTTTTTTTTTAGATTCCATACATATGTGTTAGCATATGGTATTTGTTTTTCTCTTTCTGACTTACTTCATTCCGTATGACAAGTCTCTAGGTCCATCCACCTCACTACAAATAACTCAATTATATTTACATGGTAACAAGCACATAAATAGTGCTTAATAAGTATCTACTAAATTAATCATAAGTAAAGTTTGCAAATACTATAAGATTACATGTGCAGTCTAGACTTCTCCCATTAATTAGAATCTTAGAAAGAATGGTTTATCAAGTTATTTAAATCCAATATTAATTAATTTATCTTAGTTCCTAAGTTGGCAATAAGTGTACAAGTGTTTTGATTTTAATTTACCCAAGTTAGTCAAATTCACTTTATGATGCCTATTCATTTTGGCAGCAAAATTCACCTATCTGTAATATGTAATGTACTTACTATCTAACAAAAAAATGAAGTGTACGGGCTTCCTTGGTGGCGCAGTGGTTGAGAATCTGCTTGCTAATGCAGGGGACATGGGTTCGAGCCCTGGTCTGGGAAGATCCCACATGCTGCAGAGCAATTAGGCCCGTGAGCCACAACTGCTGAGCCTACGCGTCTGGAGCCTGTGCTCCGCAACAAGAGAGGCCACGATAGTGAGAGGCCCGTGCACCGCGATGAAGGGTGGCCCCCGCCTGCCGCAAGTAGAGAAAGCCCTCGCACAGAAACGAAGACCCAACATAGCAATCAATCAATCAATAAAATCTTTAAAAAAAAAAAAAAAAAAATGAAGTGTACTTTAAAATGTATCTAAAAAGTAGGTTTAAAGTACATATCTTTAAAATTCTATAATATAAATTAGTCTAATAAAAAAGTTAAGATGATAGGAAAATAATTCATTTTGTATATAGAAATATGTACTCTAGAAACTGTATAACATATACTTCAGTGTACTTTTCCAGGTTTTTAACATGCAAATGCAAGATTAAACTACTCATTTTCCTTACATGAGACACAATAACACCCAATCTACTGCAGAGTGTAAAAATAATAGCTTAGAGTCTACATCATATCAACCTTGTGCTTGTATAATACAAATGAAGTGTGACCTGGCTGATCTTATTGCTCCACTTAAAAAATTCTACCATCATTCTCAGGTCATGATTATTTTATACACTCTGTTTTTCTTGTACCGATGCAATCTTTTCATTAGAAAATGCCTTGTTTTTCAAACTATAAATACTTAAGTACTGACTATAAAACTGCTAATGACATGTGGCTCACTCGGTATATTCTGGCTATAAAGCATTACAAGACACCGTTACAGAACTCTGATGTAAGGACGGAAAAGAGGAAGAGAATTTTCAAGTATGTCACCAGTTACAAATTGAAAATTCTGCATGGAAAGTAGGGAAAACTAAGACTAATGTTTTCATTTGACTGATAACATTCCGTATATTTTAAGGTTTTAAAAATATTTACAGATTATGATATAAAGCTATAATTTAGAAATAATAACTGAGAGATCTGATTTACCCTTCCTACCTTAATGAAACAGAAAATCAGGGGCAAAAAATGAAACAAGTTTTCATATGTTGGACAATAGGCAGCACATTACTGTGAACCTTGAGAGAGGGAAAAAAATCAAGGTGAGCCCTTCAACTGAGGGTGAGTCTACCAGGAAAGGGAGGCAACTCAAACAGAATCCAGAGGACTCACTGTGCTGAGGAGACAGTGATCAAAGTTCACAGAGGCCAAGGTTGCTAGAATTTGCAGAGCAGAATAACAAAGAGGAGGGCACTTCAGAGAGAGAGAGAGAGAGAATGCATTCTGGGGAGAAGTACCATCATACTGTGGGCTAAGCACTGTCATGCACATGAGTAAGATGAAACTACCTGAGGCCAGACCAAAAAACACTGGAAAGAAGTAGGCAGAACAGGTCTCAAAGATCACAAAAAGCTAGGAAAAGTTCATATTCCCACCAGCCAGAGAGAAAGTATCTCATAAATACATGTATCATTGAGCAGAATCCTAAGAAGGGCATTGCTTTAATAGTGGGATTACATTAGTCTAGACTAAAGGTGTTTCCGTATCCCCTAATAAAGATTAAAAGTATGCTTTGAAAGAATCAAATGATTCCGTATAACTTAATTGTGCATCACAAGAAAACCCAACACAATATAAACAAAAATCAGGACAATATGAATCATAATTACTCTTCAAGTAATCTCTACCCACATCTGTCAAACTCCTGAACCATGCAAGCTCAGAACAGACTCAAAGCAGCTCAGCAAAAGACAAAAAATACGAGACTGAAGTTGCTGCCTAAGCAACAGAATTTGCAATTTGAACCCTGTCAAAGTAACTGCTTTCTAAAACAAAAACACCACCTATGGAGTAAATATAAAAGAATACAGAATCAACATAATTTAATATTCATAATGTCAAAAGATACAACTCAAATTACCCAATATATGAAAAACTAAAAAAATGGAACATATGCACACAAGAAAAGGAAATTAACTAAACTAAAACCTGAGAAAAACATACTGGAACTAGCAGGTGAGGATTTTAGAGCTACTATTACACTTAAGTAAAAGAAAATGTGCTTTCCATAAATAAAGAATAGAGGAAATCTCAGCAAAGAAACACAAAGGATAAAAAAAGGGACAAACTGAAATTCTAAAATGAAAAAATACAATTTCTAAAATAAAAATGAATGTACTTAATCAAATGGAGAGGACAGAAGAACAAGTAAGCGAACTTGAAAACAGGTGAGTAAAAATTACCTAATGTAAACAACACACACACACACAAAAGATCTAAAAAACCAACAAAGTTTCATACATTGTCAGGGAAAAATAAAACAATCTAACATATACGTAATTTCAATACCAGAAAGAGAAAAGAGAAGGGGGCAAATACTATCTGAAGAAATAATGGCCCAGGGCTTCCCTCGTGGCACAGTGGTTAAGAATCCACCTGCCAATGCAGAGGACATGGGTTCGAGCCCTGGTCCAGGAAGATACCACATGCTGTGGAGCAACTAAGCCTGTGCACCACAACTACTGAGCCTGCGCTCTAGAGTCCACGAGCCACAACTACTGAGCCCGAGTGCCACAACTACTGAAGCCTGAGTGCCTGGAGCCCGTGCTCTGCAACAGGAGAAGCCACCCAATGAGAAGCCCACACACCGCATCGAAGAGTAGCTCCCGCTCGCTGCAACTAGAGAAAAGCTTGTGTGCAGCAACAAAGACCCAGTGCAGCCAAAAATAAAAATAAATTTATAGAAAGAAAAAAAAGAAAAGAAAAGAAATAAGGGCCACAAATTTCCTACTTTTGATCAAAGACAGTAATTTATAGAACTAAGATGCTCAACACACACAAAACCAAATGAACACGAATAAGATCACACCAAGGTACACCAAAGTCAAACTACCAAAAGCCAAAGATGGAGTAAAACATGAAAGTATCAAGAGAAAAATTACAAATTACATAGGAAGATGAATGATCCAATTAACAGGGACTTTACATAAGAAATTATGGAGGGCAGAAGAGTCTTCAAAGCATCTTTAAAATGCTGAAACAAAAAGAAACTATTAATCCAGAAGTCTATGACCAATGAAATAATTCTTTAGGAATGAAGGTAAAATGCAAACATTTTCAGATAAAAGTAAGAGAATTCATCACTAGCAGACCTCCATTACAGAAAAAGCCAACAGAAGTTCTTAAGGCAGGAGGATCATGATACTGATAGAAATTTGGATCCTTAGAACTCAAAGAGAACACTGGACATGATAAATATCTTAATAAATGATAAATACTTATTTCTGTTTTTTCTTTTAATTTCTTTATGTCATAAGTATTGATATTTAAAGGAAAAATTGTACTGTCTTATGATGCTTGCTTGCTTATTTATTTATTTGTTTGTTTGTTTGTTTATTTATTTATGGCTGTGTTGGGTCTTCACTGCTGTGGGCAGGCTTTCTCTAGTTGCACTGCACAGGCTTCTCATTGTGGTGGCTTCTCTCGTTGCGGAGCACGGGCTCTAGGCACACGGGCTTCAGTAGTTGTGGAATGCAGGCTCAGTAGCTGTGGCTCGCAGGCTCTAGAGCGCAGGCTCAGTAGCTGTGAGCTTGGCTCGCATGGGCTTAGTTGCTCCACGGCATGTGGGATCTTTGTGGACCAGGGCTCGAACCCGTGTCCCTTGCATTGGCAGGCGGATTCTTAACCAGTGCGCCACCAGGGAAGTCCCTTATGATGTTTTTAACTTATATAAATCTGATAAATTAATAACTAAAACATAAAAGGAGAGATATGGATGTATACAGTTGCAAGATTTCTATATTTTATGTGAAGAAGTGCAACATTAACTATAATCCAACTGTGAAAAGTTAAGAATGGATACAGCCAACACTTTAAAAAATGCAAAGAAGTACAGGTTAAAAATAAAAACAGGAAAAATTTAAGTGTGATTTCCTCTATAAAAAGGAGGAAAAGAAGAAGAGAGGAACAAAAATAAAGGAGACAGATTTAAAAAAAGAAATCATGTAATACTACACTCAAATCCAACCACATCAATAAATACATCAAGTGTTAACAGAATAAACACTCCAATTAAAAGGCAGAGACTGACAGAATGGGTGGGAAAAACATGGAACTAGATGCTGTCAATAAGAGACACAAATAGATATGAAGACACAGGCTAGGAACAAATGAATGAAAACAGGATATACCATACAAAGAGAAGAGAAGGCTGGAATGACAATATTAATAACAAGAAATCAAATAGACTTTAAGACAATAAAGTATTACCAGAGAAAAAGAAGGGTTTATTTTAGCATAAAGGGGCAATTCATCAGGAACACCTGAAAAGAGCTATGCCTAATAGGAGTGCTTCAAAATATAAGCAAAAAATGACTAAATTAAAGGGAAAAATAAACAATTCCAGGATCATGATTGGGAGATTTAAGATCCCTCTCTCAGCAACTGGTAGAACATCTAGACAAGAGGTCAGTAAAAACATTTTAAAAATCTAAACAACACATTTACTTAAATAATATTTATAGAACATTACAACCAATAGTGGAATACACATTCTTTTCCACTGCACGTGATGCATACCAAAACAAACTAGATGATTAGCTATAAACAAGTCTTCATAAAATTTTAAGAGAATGATGTTTCCTGACTAAAAAGGAATTATATTACAAAGCAATAACAATATAAGATGAGATAACCCTCCCCCAATATGTGGAAATTAAACAACATACTTCTAAATACACCATAAGTCAAAAAAGAAATCATAAAGTAAATAAGAAAATATTTTTAGGGGGATGGATGGAGTGGGAGTTTGGGGTTAGCAGATGTAAACTTTTATATATAATGAATAAACAACAAGGTCCTACTGTATAGCACAGAGAACTATATTCACTGTCCTATGATAAACCATATGGAAAAGAATATTTTAAAAAAAGAATGTTTATTTAGGTGTGTGTGTGCGCGTATAATTGAATCACTTTGTTGCACAGCAGTAATTAACACAACATTGTAAATCAACTATACTTCAATTAAAAAAAGAATTTAAAAAAGTACATAGAGGACTTCCCTGCTGGTGTGGTGCAGTGGTTATGCACCACAGGTTATCGGCGCCTGCCAATGCAACGGACAGGGGTTTGAGCCCTGGTCCTGGAAGATCCCACATACCGCAGAGCAACTAAGCCCATGAGTCACAACTACTGAGCCTGAGCTCTAGAGCCTGCATGCCACAACTACTGAAGCCCGCGTGCCTAGAGCCCATGCTTCACAACAAGAGAAGCCACCACAGTGAGAAGCCCGCGCACTGCAATGAAAAGTAGCCTCTGCTCTCTGCAGCTAAAGAAAGCCCGTGCACAGCAACAAAGACCCAACGCAGCCAAAAATAAATAAATAAAAAAAATTTTAAAGTACGTAGACAATTGTAAAGTGCTATTAAAAATGATAGAAATGAAAAAAAAAGAAAATATTTTTAACTGAATGACAATGAAAACAAATCAAGTAAAAATTCAGGAAAGCAACTAAAGCAGTGCTTAGAGGAAAAGACACAGTATTAAAGCCTTATATTCACAGAAAGATTTGATCTGAGTTCCCAACTCAAGATGATAGAAAACAACAACAACAAAAACCCAAATTAAGTAGAAGGATGAAATAAAAAGATAAATACAAAAGTCAATAATCATACCAAAAAGAAATCAATGACACAGGAAACAGAGAAAATTGATAAAACCAAAAGCTGGGTTTTTTTAAGTCAATAAAGTTGATAATCCTCTAGATAAACTGATGAAGAAAAAGAGAGAAAAGACAAAATTACCAATATCAGGAATGAAAGAGGAAACATCACTACAGAAGCTACAGACATTAAAAGGATACTAAGGAACTATAATTAACAACTTTATGCCAGTAAACAACCTAGATGAAACGGATTCATTTCTTTAAAGAAAAATTACTAACACAATCCAATAAAAAGTAGAGAATCTAAATAACGCTGTGTTAGGGATCCACCAAGACTACCTTCAGGCTTAATGACTGCCTAGAAGGACTCACAGGACCCAGAAAGTTGTTACACTCATGGTTATGGTTCACTACAGTGAAAGGATATATAGTAAAATCAGCAAAACAAAAAGGCACATGGGGTGAAGTCCAGAGGAAACAAGGCACAAGCTTCCAAGTGTCCACCCACCAGCATAGTCACATAAAAATACTTCCTTCAGCAACAACGTGTGACAACATGTACAAAGTGGTGCCAACCAGGGAATCTTGCTTAAGACAGACGGTCCAGGGTTTTTATTAGGGATCAATCATGTAGGCACTGTATGCCTACATATATTATCACTAAGTAAGAGATCAGTAACTGAAGCTCCAGACCATGATAAGGAAAGCAGGTGTTTACCAGAAACACTTTTAGTTTTAGTATATATTATTTGGATAAACTGATACAGCATGGCTCACTCTTATCTGACAGAACACTCGAAGAGATCAGTTCACCAGAGCCAACCAATAAACAATCACGAAAACAGACTTGGAGGGCTTCCCTGGTGGCATAGTGGTTAAGTATCCACCTGCCAATGCAGGGGACACGGGTTCAATCCCTGGTCCGGGAAGATCCCACATGCTGCGGAGCAACTAAGCCTGTGCACCACAACTACTGAGCCTGCGCTCAGAGCCCGCAAGCCACAGCTACTGAGTCCAGGTGCCACAACTACTGAAGCCCATGTGCCTAGAGCCCACGCTCCGCAACAAGACAAGCCACCGCAATGAGAAGCCCGCGCACCGCAACGAAGAGTAGCCCCCACTCGCTGCAACTAGAGAAAGCTCGTGCATAGCAACGAAGATCCAATGCAGACAAAAATAAATAAATAAAATAAAATAAAATAAAAAAAGAAAACAGACCTGGAAATGTTCAGGGTTTGCACAACCCAAGCCTGCTGAGTTTAGTTTCCACACAGGCCTATACCAATAAACAACTTGAATTCATAATTTAAAACTTTCGCATAAAAGAAATTCCAAGCCCAGATGACATCATAGTGGCAATGAGATAATACCAATTATTTGGTATTATTAGATAGAATGAAACAATACCAATTCTACACATTTTCTTTCAGAGAAAAAAGGAGAAACACTCTCCCACTCATTTTTTTTTTAATAAATTTATTTATTTATTTTATTTATTTATTTTTTTGGCTGTGTTGGGTCTTCGTTGCTGCGTGTGGGCTTTCTCTAATTGTGGTGAGCGGGGGCTACCCTTCGTTGCAGTGTGCAGACTTCTCATTGTGGTGGCTTCTCTCATTGCAGAGCACGGGCTCGAGGAGCATGGGCTCAGTAGTTGTGACTCATGGGCTTAGTTGCTCCGCGGCATGTGGGATCTTCCCGGACCAGGGCTCGAACCCGTGTCCCCTGCATTGGCAGGTGGATTCTCAACTACTGCGCCACCAAGGAAGCCCATCTCCCACTCATTTTTAAAATCCAGTATTAACTGGTTTATCCTGATATCAAAACCAAAGTCATCATAAGACAAAAAAAAAACTCCCTCAATAAGATATAGATGCAAAACTCCTAACAAAAATTAGCAAATCGATTCTAACAATACACTAAAAGATTAATACACCATGGCCATTAGGGATTTATCCCAGGAACAGAAAGGTTTAATATTTGAAAATTAGTCCCATTCATTTATCACATGAAGAGAATAGAGAAAAATCCTATGATAATTTCAGTAGTTACAGGAAAAAGATTTGACAAAATTCAACATTCATTCATATTAAAAACTCTCAGCAAATAAGGGATAAAAAGAACTTCCTCAATATGCTTAAAGGCATCTGCAAAAAACCTATAGTTAGTATCATATTCTATGGTAAAAGGCTCAATGCTTTCTACATCAGGAACAAGGCAATGAAAACCACTATCATTGCTTTTATTCAACATTGTAATATAGATTGTACTCAGTGTAATATGACAAGAAAAAGGCATATAGAATACAAAAGAAGTAAAATTATGTTCCCATATGGTACGATCATTTATATATCAAAGTCTAAGAAATCGATAAAATAGCTATCAGGATAAGTGAATTTAGCAAGGACACAAGATCAATACGCAAAATCAGAATTGATTTTGCTAGCAATGACCAATTGGAAAATGAAATTAAAAAGACAACTCTATTTAAAATAGCATTCAAGAGACTTCCCTAGTGGTCCCAGTGGTGAAGAATCTGCCTTCCAATGCAGGGGACGAGGGTTCAATCCCTGGTTGGGGAGCTGGGATTCCACATGCCACAGGACAACTAAGCCCATGTGCCGCAACTGCTGAGCCTGCACACCACAACTAGAGAGAAGCCGGCATGCTGCAGTGAGGAGCCCTTGCGCCGCAACCAAGACCAGACACAGCCAAAAATAAAATAAATAAATAAATATTTTTAAAAACACAGCATTCAAAAACTATTCAAAACTGAACTGATGTGCAAAATGTTCAAAACTTGTACACCAAAACCTATAAAACATTACAAAGGGAAATTACAGAAGACCATATTCAAGGACTGGAAGACTTATATGGTGGAGGTGGCAATTCCCTCCAATTGATCTACAAACTCACTGTAAACAAAATCAAAGTTAACAGGCTTTTGGAGAAACTGTCATGCTGATTTTAACACTTTTACAGAAAGACAAAGGACCCAGATTAGTCAAAACAAGGCTGAAAACAGAACAAGACTGGAGTGCTTATACTACCTCACTTCAAGACTTACTGTAAGGCTACAAGACAGTGTAGTATAGGCACAAGGATGCACCTATCGATCAATGGAACAGAACAGAGTCCAGAAATATGCTTGCACTTACATGGCCAAAATTTTTTCACAAAAGTGGCAAGGTAATTCAACTGGGAAAAGATATAGTCTTCTTATTTAAATGGTGACAGAATAACTGAATATCTGAGAAAAAAATGAATTGCAAATCTTACCTCATACCACACACAAAATCTAATTTGACCCAAACATCCAAAACAATCTTGAGAAAGTATAAAGCTGGAGGCATCACGCTCCCTGATTTCAAACTATACTACAAGTCTACAGTCACCAAAACAGTATGGTACTGGCACAAAAACAGACACCTAAATCAATGGAACACAATAAAGAGCCCAGAAATAAACTCACCATTATATGGTCAATTAATCTATGACAAAGGAGGCAAGAATACACAATGGGGAAAAGACAGCCTCTTCAATAAATGGTGTTCAGAAAATGGACAGTTACAATCAAAAGAATTAAACTGCACTACTTTCTCACACCATATACAAAAATAAACTCACAATGGAGCAAAGGCTTACATTTAAGACCTGAAACCATAAAACTCCTAGAAGAAAACATAAGTATTGCTCTTTGACATGGATCTTAGCAATATTTTTTGGATATGTCTCCTCAGGCAAGGGAAACAGAAGCAAAAATAAACAAATGGGACTACATCAAACTAAAAAGCTTTTGTACAGCAAAGGAAACTATCAACAAAACAAAAAAGCCACCTACTGAATGGGAGAAGATATTTGCAAATGATATAACTGATAAGGGGTTAATATCAAAAATATACAAAGAACTCACAGAACTCAACATCAAAAAAATACAAACAACCCAAATAAAAAATGGGCAGAGGATCTGAATAGACATTTTTCAAAGACCTACAGATGGCCAACATGCACATGAAAAGATGCTCAACATCACTAATCAGGGACATGCAAATTAAAACCACAATGAGTTATTACCTCACATCTGTCAGAATGGCTATTAATAAAAAGACAGGGACTTCCCTGGTGGCACAGTGGTTAAGAATCTGCCTGCCAATGCATGGGGCATGGGTTCGATCCCTGGTCTGGGGAGATACCACATGCCACGGAGCAACTAAGCCCATGGGCCACAACTACTGAGCCTGCGCTCTAGAGCCCACGAGCCATAACTACTGAGCCCGTGTGCCTAGAGCCTCTGCTCCGCAACAAGAGAAGCCACCGCAATGAGAAGCCTGTGCACTGCAATGAAGAGTAGCCCCCACTCGCCACAACTAGAGAAAGCCGGCGCCCAGCAACAAAGACCCAACACAACCATAAATAAATAACTAAACAAACAAACAAATTTAAAAAAAAAAAAGACAGCAAGTAACAAGTATCGGTGAGGATGTGGAGAAAACGGAACCTTTGTGCTCTGTTGGTGGGATGGTAAGTTGGTGCAGCCACAGTGGAAAACAGAATGTAGGTTTCCCAAAAAATTAAAAATAGAACTACCATACAATCCAGCAATCACACTCTTAGGTATACATTTGAAGAAAACAAAAACACTAATTCAAAAAGATATTGATACATGATCCCTATATTCATTGCAACATATTTATAATAGCTAGGATAAGGAAGCAACCTAAGTATCCATTGATAGATGAATGAATAAAGAAGATGTGGTGTGTACACACACACACACACACACACACACACACACACACACAATGGAATATTAGCCATAAAAAAGAATGAAATCTTGAGTAGCAATTCTCGTATCAGACAAAATAGACTTTAAAATAAAGACTATTACAAGAGACAACCAAACCATCATTACAACAAATGCTAAAGGAGCTTCCTCAGGCGGGAAACACAAGAAGAGAAAAAGACCTACAAGAACAAACCCAATACAATTAAGAAAATGGTAACAGGAACATACATATCTATAATTATCTTAAATGTAAATGGATTAAATGCTCCAACCAAAAGACACAGACTAGCTGAATGAATACAAAAACAAAACCCATATATATGCTGTCTACAAGAGACCCACTTCAGACCTAGGGACACATATAGAGTGAAAGTGAGGGAATGGAAAAAGATATTCCATGCAAATGGGAATCAAAAGAAAGCTGGAGTAGCAATAATCATATCAGACAAGATAGGCTTTAAAATAAAGACTATTACAAGAGACAAGGAAGGACACTACATAATGATCAAGGGATCGATCCAAGAAGAAGATAAAACAATTGTAAATATCTATGCACCCAACATAGGAGAACCTCAATACATAAGGCAAATACGAACAGCCATAAAAGGGGAAATCGACAGTAACACAATCATAGTAGGGGACTTTAACACCCCACTTTCACCAATGGACAGATCATCCAAAATGAAAATAAATAGGAAACACAAGCTTTAAATGATACATTAAACAGGATGGACTTAATTGATATTTATAGGACATTCCACCCAAAAACAACATTTTTCTCAAGTGCTCATGGAACATTCTCCAGGATAGATCATACCTTGGGTCCAAATCAAGCCTTGGTAAATTTAAGAAGATTGAAATCATATCAAGTATCTTTTCCGACCACAATGCTATGAGACTAGATATCAATTACAGGAAAAGATCTGTAAAAAATACAAACACATGGAGGCTAAACAATACACTACTTAATAACCAAGTGATCACTGAAGAAATAAAAAAATACCTAGAAACAAATGACAATGGAGACACGACGACCCAAAACCTATGGGATGCAGCAAAAGCAGTTCTAAGAAAGAAGTTTATAGCAATACAATCCTACCTTTAGAAACAAGAAACATCTCAAATAAACAACCTAACCTTGCACCTAAAGCAATTAGAGAAAGAAGAACAGCAAAACCCCAAAGTTAGCAGAAGGAGAGAAATCATAAAGATCAGATCAGAAATAAATGAAAAAGAAATGAAGGAAACGAGAGCAAAGATCAATAAAACTAAAAGCTGGTTCTTTGAGAAGATAAACAAAATTGATAAACCATTAGCCAGACTCATCAAGAAAAAAAGGGACAAGACTCAAATCAATAGAATTAGAAATCAAAAAGGAGAAGTAACAACTGACACTGCAGAAATACAAAGGATCATGAGAGATTACTACAAGCAACTCTATGCCAATAAAATGGACAACCTGGAAGAAATGGACAAATTCTTAGAAATGCACAACCTGCAGAGACTGAACCAGGAAGAAATAGAAAATATGAACAGACCAATCACAAGCACTGAAATTGAGACTGTGATTAAAAATCTTCCAACAAACAAAAGCCCAGGACCAGATGGCTTCACAGGCGAATTCTATCAAACATTTAGAGAAGAGCTAACACCTATCCTTCTCAAACTCTTCCAAAATATTGCAGAGGGAGGAACACTCCCAAACTCATTCTACGAGGCCACCATCACCCTGATACCAAAACCAGAAAAAGATGTCACAAAGAAAGAAAACTACAGGCCAATATCACTGATGAACATAGATGCAAACATCCTCAACAAAATACTAGCAAACAGAATCCAACAGCACATTAAAAGGATCATACACCATGATCAAGTGGGGTTTATTCCAGGAATGCAAGGATTCTTCAATATACGCAAATCAATCAACGTGATACACCATATTAACAAATTGAAGGAGAAAAACCATATGATCATCTCAATACATGCAGAGAAAGCTTTCGACAAAATCCAATACCCATTTATGATAAAAGCCCTGCAGAAAGTAGGCATAGAGGGAACTTTCCTCAACATAATAAAGGCCATATATGACAAACCCACAGCCAACATCGTCCTCAATGGTGAAAAACTGAAACTATTTCCACTAAGATCAGGAACGAGACAAGGTTGCCCACTCTCACCACTATTACTCAACATAGTTTTGGAAGTTTTAGCCACAGCAATCAGAGAAGAAAAAGAAATAAAAGGAATCCAAATCAGAAAAGAAGAAGTAAAGCTGTCACTGTTTGCAGATGACATGATACTATACATAGAGAATCCTAAAGATGCTACCAGAAAACTACTAGAACTAATCAATGAATTTGGTAAAGTAGCAGGATACAAAATTAATGCACAGAAATCTCTTGCATTCCTATACACTAATGATGAAAAATCTGAACATGAAATTAAGAAAACACTCCCATTTACCACTGCAACAAAAAGAATAAAATATCTAGGAATAAACCTACCTAAGGAGACAAAAGACCTGTATGCAGAAAATTATAAGACACTGATGAAAGAAATTAAAGATGATACAAATAGATGGAGAGACATACCATGTTCTTGGATTGGAAGAATCAACATTGTGAAAATGACTCTATTACCCAAAGCAATCTACAGATTCAATGCAATCCCTATCAAACTACCAATGACATTTTTCACAGAACTAGAACAAAAAATTTCACAATTTGTATGGAAACACAAAAGACCCCCGAATAGCCAAAGCAATCTTGAGAACGAAAAATGGAGCTGGAGGAATCAGGCTCCCTGACTTCAGACTAAAATTCAAAGCTACAGTAATCAAGACAGTATGGTACTGGCACAAAAACAGAAATATAGATCAATGGAACAGGATAGAAATCCCAGAGATAAACCCACGTACATATGGTCACCTTATCTTTGATAAAGGAGGCAAGCATATACAGCGGAGAAAAGACAGCCTCTTCAATAAGTGGTGCTGGGAAAACTGGACAGGTACATGTAAAAGTATGAAATTAGAACACTCCCTAACACCATACACAAAAATAAACTCAAAATGGATTAGAGACCTAAATGTAAGGCCAGACACTATCAAACTCTTAGAGGAAAACATAGGCAGAACACTCTATGACATACATCACAGCAAGACCCTTTTTGACCCAGCTCCTAGAGAAATGGAAATAAAAACAAAAATAAACAAATGGGGGCTTCCCTGGTGGCGCAGTGGTTGAGAATCTGCCTGCCAATGCAGGGGACACGGGTTCGAGCCCTGGTCTGGGAGGATCCCACATGCCGCGGAGCAACTAAGCCCGTGAGCCACAATTACTGAGCCTGCGCGTCTGGAGCCTGTGCTCCGCAACGAGAGAGGCCACGATAGTGAGAGGCCCGCGCACCGCGATGAAGAGTGGCCCCTGCTTGCCACAGCTGGAGAAAGCCCTGGCACAGAAATGAAGACCCAACACAGCCATAAATAAATAAAAAAATTAAAAAAAAATAAAAATAAAAAAATAAACAAATGGGACCTAATGAAACTTAAAAGCTTTTGCCCAGCAAAGGAAACCATAAACAAGACGAAAAGACAACCCTCAGAATGGGAGAAAATATTTGCAAATGAAGCAACTGACAAAGGATTAATCTCCAAAATTTACAAGCAGCTCAATAACAAAAAAACAAACAACCCAATCCAAAAATGGGCAGAAGACCTAAATAGACATTTCTCCAAAGAAGATATACAGATTGCCAACAAACACATGAAAGAATGCTCAACATCATTAATCATTAGAAAAATGGAAATCAAAACTACAATGAGATATCATCTCACACCGGTCAGAATGGCCATCATCAAAAAATCTAGAAACAATAAATGCTGGAGAAGATGTGGAGAAAAGGGAACACTCTTGCACTGTTGGTGGGAATGTAAATTGATACAGCCACTATGGAGAACAGTATGGAGGTTCCTTAAAAAACTAAAAATAGAACTACCATATGACCCAGCAATCCCACTATTGGGCATATACCCTGAGAAAACCATAATTCAAAAAGAGTCATGTACCAAAATGTTCATTGCAGCTCTATTTACAATAGCCAGGAAGCAACCTAAGTGTCCATCATCAGATGAATGGATAAAGAAGATGTGGCACATATATACAATGGAATATTACTCAGCCATAAAAAAGAAATGAAATTGAGTTATTTGTAGTGAGGTGGATGGAGTTAGAGTCTGTCATACAGAGTGAAGTAAGTCAGAAAGAGAAAAACAAATACAGTATGCTAACACATATATATGGAATCTAAGGAAAAAAAAAAAAAAAGGTCATGAAGAACCTAGTGGCAAGACGGGAATAAAGACACAGACCTACTAGAGAATGGACTTGAGGATATGGGGAGGGGGAAGGGTAAGCTGTGACAAAGTAAGAGAGTGGCATGGACATATATACACTACCAAACGTAAAATAGATAGCTAGTGGGAAGCAACCACATAGCACAGGGAGATCAGCTCTGTGCTTTGTGACCACCTAGAGGGGTGGGATAGGGAGGGTGGGAGGGAGGGAGATGCAAGAGGGAAGAGATATGGGAACATATGTTTATGTATAACTGATTCACTTTGTTATAAAGCAGAAACTAACACACCATTGTAAAGCAATTATACTCCAATAAAGATGTTAAAAAAAAAATTTTTTTTTAAATTAAAAAAAAAAAAAGAATGAAATCTCGACATCTGCAACAGCATGTATGGATCCAGAAGGTATTGTACTAAGTGAAATAAGTCAGACAAAGAAAGATAAATACCATATGATTTCACTTATATATAAGGAATCTAAATACAAAACAAATGAACAAAGAGAACAGAAAGAGACTCACAGATACAGAGAACAAACTGGTGGTTGCCAGAGGGGAAAGGGGCAGGGGCATGAGTGAAATAGGTGAAGGAGATTAAGAGGTACACACTTCCAGTTATAAAATAAATAAGTCATGTAATGTACAGCATAGGGAATATAGTCAATAATACTGTAATAACTTTGTATGCCAACAGATGGTAATTAGACTTTATTGTCGAGATCATTTTGTAATGTATAAAAATATCGAATCATGATGCTGTACACCTGAAAATAATTTTATATTGTAAGTGAATTATACTTTAATTTTTTAAAATCTAATTTGAAATGTATTCTGTAGTAAAGAGTTAACACAGCAGGCCAGAGATTGCTATCCTTAGAAAGCCTACTTATAAAGTTGGCCTTGACTGTTGTCTGGGAACTTGAACTTCAGAGGTATTGCCACCATTCCCTAAATGATAAGGGTGGTTTACATAAAAACAATACGGTTTATGCTGAACATGTGCTTACTTTCTGAGAGTCTGCAATTCTGGAATGTGCTAGGCAGTTAACGGGTACACGAGCAGCCCCCAATAAAGACTTGGGCACTGAGTCTCTTATGAACTTTCCTAGTAGACAACGCTTCACACGTTTTGTCAGAGGTGATGCTGGAGGAATCGAATGTCACAGGGAAAATCACTGGGAAGGCTTCTTAGAAGCTTGCTTCTGGTTTTCTCTGGACTTCACTTCATGCACCTCTTTCAGTACCTAATTTTTGTTGTGCATCTTTCAGTGTAATAAGTCATAGCTATGAATCTGACTATAACCTGAGATCCTGTGGATTAGCCCAAAGAATGAGGGAACCTGTGGGTAGTCTTGGGATTCTCCTCTGACATGGATCATAGAGCAAAATTTAATAGCTAAAACTATTTACACTTTTAGAACAAACTGGGAGAAATCTTCATAACATTAGGTTAGGCAAAGATTTATCAAGCAGGTTACAAAAAAGCCTCAAGTATAACTAAGAAAACTGATAAAATGTACTTTATCAAATCAAACATTTATTCTTTGAAAGACATTAAGAAAACAAAAAGGCAAGCTACAGACTAGGAAAAAATAAATAATAGTAAATAACCATCAATCTGCCAAAAGGCTTCTATCAGAATAAAGAATTTTTATACTCTAGACAAAAAAATTAAAAATAGGTTAAAGATCTGAACAGATATTTTAGAGTTTTATGACTGATCAAAAAGATCATGAAAAGATGCTCAACACCACTAAATATCAGGAAAATGCAATTAAAGGCACAATGAAACACCATTACGCATCCACCAAAATGGCTGAAGTCAGACTCTAACAACATCAAGTGTTGAAAGGGATATGAACTGACTGGAACTCCACACATTGCTGGTGGGAATGCAAAGGGCACAGCCACTTTGGAAAACTACATGGTACTATTTTCTAAAAATTAAACATGTTCTTCCCAGACAATGCAACACATCTAAGCCTAGGTATTTACCCAAGAAAAATTAAAATATATGCCCATAAATAGCGTTTTATTCGATCCAAGTGTATTTCAATTGGTAAATTAAAAAACTGTGCAATATCCATATTATAGCAAAAAAAGGAACAAAACATGAATACATGAAACAGCACAAATGAATCTCAGTAGCCTAAGTAAAAGAAGTCAAACACAACAGCTTCTATACTCTATGATTTGATTTATAAAAAATTCTAGAAACGACAAAACTATACTGACAGAAAGCAGATCAGTAGTTGCATGAAGACACCATACACAAAAATTAACCCCAAACGGATCACAGTCCTAAATATAAAAGCTAAAAATATAAAACTCTTAGAAAAAAAAGACAAGTGTAAATCTTTGTGACCTTGAATTAAGCATCAGTTTCTTAGATATGACATCTAAAGCGTAAGCAAAAAAATATATATATATGAATAGCTGTCATCAAAATTAAAAACTTCTGTGCTTCATAGGGCATTATCAAGAAAATAAAAAGATAACCCACAAAATAGGAGAAAAATATTTGCAAATCATACATCAGATAAGAATACATCAGAATACATAAAAAACTCTTAAAAATATACAATAAAAAGACCAACAACCCAATTATAAAATGGGAAAAGGATCTGAATAGATATTTTTCTAAAGAAGATATACAACTGGCCAATAGATTCTCAACAATTTTCTATTAAGGAAATGTAAATCAAAATTTCAATGACATACCACTTCCTACCCACTACAGTAGTATACAATCTAAAAGACAGACAATAATTTTTCTTTAAAAAAAGGTAAATAAGTGTTGGTGAGGATGTGGAGAAATCAGAACTCGCATACATTGCTGACGGAAACAAAATGGTTACAGCTGCTGTGGAAAACAGTTTTGAAGTTCCTCAAAATGTTAAACACAAAGTTATTTTATGACCTAGCAATATCACTCCAAGGTATATATCCAAAAGAAATGAACACATATGTGCACACAAAAACTTGTACAGAATGTTTACAGCAACATTACTGACAAGAGCCAAAAAGTGGAAACAACCCAAATGTCCATCAACTGATGAATAAACAAAATGCAGTATATCCATATAATAGAATATTATTCAGCAAAAAAGGAGCAATAGAGTAATGATGCATACTACGACATGGATGAACCCTGAAAACATTGTGCTAAGTGAAAGAAGTCAGACACAAAAGCACATACTGTATAACTCAATTTATATGAAATGCCCAGAGTAGGCAAATCCATGGAGACAAAAAGTAAATTAATGGTTGCCTAGGGCCAGGGGGTGTTGTGGAGTAACTGCTAATGTACATAACGTTCCTTGTTGAGGTGATAAAAATGTTGTGGAATTAGATGGTGGTGATGATTGCACAATTCTGTGAATACACTACACACCACTGAACTGTACACTTTAAAAGTGAGAAGTTTATAACATGTTAATTATGTTTTGATAATCTTTTAAAAAGATGACTGACTCTTTAAAGTAAAAATAATAACCATGTATTTAGGGTGCTTTAGCATATTTAGAAGTAAAATGCATAAAATGGGAACAGACTGGAGGGAGCAAATAGAAATTTACCGATGTAAGAATATACAAAGGGGTATAATTATTTGAAACTAGACTGTGATAACTTAAAAACGTATACGTAAATCCTAGTGGTAGACTGTAGTAAGTTAAATATATATATTGTAGCCCCTAGAGCAAGCACCTACTGAATAAACAGAGGTACAGCTTCAAAAGTAATATTAATAATACTAGATTATAAGTGAAAAACCTTCCCCCTCCCCTTTTTTTTTAAAGGAAGGTGTGTCTGCCTCTTTTAACAAGTTACTTTAATTTTTATTTATTTATTTATTTATTTATGGTTGTGTTGGATCTTTGTTTCTGTGCGAGGGCTTTCTCTAGTTGTGGGAAGCGGGGGCCACGCTTCATCGCAGTGCGCGGGCCTCTCACTGTCGCGGCCTCTCTTGTTGTGGAGCACAGGCTCCAGACGCGCAGGTTCAGTAATTGTGGCTCACGGGCCTAGCTGCTCTGCGGCATGTGGGATCTTCCCAGACCAGGGCTCGAACCTGTGTCCCCTGCATTAGCAGGCAGATTCTCAACCACTGCGCCACCAGGGAAGTCCCTTTATCTTTAATTTCTACTACTTATACTCCATTTCCCTCCACCTAAAACATCCTGCCCTGATGTCACCAGGTCCTTGAAAATATTCATCAATGGAGACTGCTGCTTCTCCCAAATTTACCAGACTGAAAAAGAGGAGTAGGCTTATTTCTTGATGCTCACAGCTGCTAGCATGGGCAAATATGAAACATGTGTGCTGGCATTTTCATTCTCATGCAGATATCACTACTTCCTACCGAGTAAACACACCCTCCTCAAAAACACTCCCAACATACCCCAGGACAATCACTACCCAACATCAGTTGAAGTTGAGACTCATGACCAATGTGGCCATTCAATCTTCATTACAACCTTCTGTTCTTTTGAAATACAAGGCATTTGCTCAGATCAACCTCTAATTCTCTTCATTGAACTTTTCATACTGCTCATCTTTCTCAATGGTTTCTACACTGACTCATATATTTCTTTTGCACTCTATTAGAAGTCATTAGTCCATTTGACCTAACATTAACTACCTTGGCCTCAAAATTCTGTGAATTCCTCTGTTTCAAATTCCATGTACAAGCCTATACAGGGACCAGTAATTGAAGGCTCCCACTACATCCTGCCTTCTGCTCACCTCCTACTATACTGACGCAAGGTCTATCAGAACTAAGATGCTCCAGGAAGAGCACTAGATTTGGAGTTACAACACCTGGGTTCAATCCCTGCCCTGATACTGCAGGAATTTAGGTCTGTTTCACTGGACATAATGGTATCTTAAAATTAAGTCCCTAGAGCAGAATTTCAACTAAACTGGCTTCTAAGAATCTTCAACAAGTTACCACCTTTCACCCAGGTGAATTAATCTCAATTTTACTTTTCATATTCTCCACCAAAATTCCAAAGCTAAGATTGTCTACTTTGTATTCTATTTCACCTATTTAAGATTATGGACATTGTAATTGTATCGAAAATCTAGTGACACAAGTATCTTATAATATGTTGTGTTTCAAAGTAACTGAAAAGTATATGATTCTTTCACAATAAAAGGAATCATGAAAATTATGAATCAAAACAGTACCTCAATATTTTTACTGGCCACATTCTTCACAACAGCAGGAAACAGTTCAGATGCATTTTTCCCTTTTGCAATCATCTGAAGAATAAAAGTGGAATATTAGGGCTGAAACTTCTTTAAAATTAGTCATTTGAAAACAAAACATAAATTCTACATACATTAAATATTTAGAAGATAAGCTACAGAAACAAATAAGCTACAGAGTTAACAAACAACTCTTTTTGAGTCACCTTATTTATTCCAACTATCTGCAGCAAAGAACAAACAATCTCTTGGGAATCAATATAAATACACATAGACATATTAAGGAAGAAACAGTAATTTAAAGACATAATATTTACAATAGTTTTCTCTGGCTAATGGTGTTGTAAACACTTTTTAAATATTTGTACTCTTCTTTATTTTCCAAGTTCCTATATTAAAGATGTAGTGCTTTTGCAATGGGGGTGGGGGTGGAGAATGAATGTTATTTTAAACAAACTACAATAATTCTTTCTCCTTCGGCTTTCTTTTTATAGATTCCCCTACTTCTCCAACCATTTTTTTCAAAGTTCCCTTCACCAGGTCCTCTTCCTTTCCCCACTAAAGTTCTGTGCACCAACATCTTTTCAGGCTACACTGTTCTACAATCTCTGAAACGCCTGAGATTTCATTCACCCTCAATGTGTTAACTCCTACCTCTACAGGGATCAACTCCCCAAACTCTAGCCCTAACTCTAGGCCCTAGTTCCACTTCTCTAACTGAACATTATTAGATGTCTTTCTCATCCAAAACTTGCTATGTCTAAAACCAAACCTATTTTTCCTGATAAAATGGCATTCGTGCTAGAATTTCCTATTTCCACCAATTTTCCCAGATACCAGAAACCATGGAATTATCTTGGTCTCTCCTCACATCTACACAGTAACCAGGTCCTGTTGTGAATTCTTAGCACACTCACATTAATCCCTTTCTCCTGTTACTATCCTAGTATAGGTCAATATCACCTACAGAGGACTTTTCCGACAATCTCCTCCTCCTG
Source organism: Balaenoptera physalus (assembly GCF_965194825.1). Lineage (NCBI taxonomy): Eukaryota > Metazoa > Chordata > Mammalia > Artiodactyla > Balaenopteridae > Balaenoptera > Balaenoptera physalus. Next base: position 115,829,587 of record NC_138890.1, on the reverse strand, counting down.
TCCGTAACGTACATCACCGACAGATTAATATGCTCAAACTACCACTTTGCACGTCAGCTCCCCCTCAAAGGTCTCAAAAGCCCTTGACTGCCTAAGAGTCCAAACTATTTCATTTACTATTCAAATGATTTAATTGCATTAACATCCCTTTTAAGCTCATCAACCATTATTGTTCTACACCGATGTTATTATAAAAGTAAACTGATCTACTCACTTCTTGCACATTCTCTGGCTCCTCTATGCTGGTGCTCACATCATGCCCCCAACCCACTTCTTTTTACTTCTCTAAGTTCTACCCTTCTATCTAGAGTATCATCAAATTCTAATCATTCTCCCTTGCTAGAGCCATCTCCTAACACCTAGCCCACTATGGCGTCCAATCCTAATTTCCTCTAGAATTTTTTAATCTACATTTTTCATTTAGAATTTCCTATGTGTTACCTTTTATTTCTATTTATTTCAGTTTTATGTCTACTTGTATTTCCATTTCCTTCACTCTCACTCCCAGAATATAGCTTTATGTCTTTTAATAGTACGGACTTTGGTAGCCAAAAAATAAAGTTTTAACTACAGGATAATTTTTTGGAAAAGGGATCTTGGGACTTCCCTGGCGGTCCAATGGTTAAGACTTCGCCTTCCAATGCAGGGGGTGTAGGTTCAATCCCTGGTCAGGGAGCTAAGATCCCACATGCCTCGGGGCCAAAAAACCAAAACATAAAGCAGCAGCAATATTGTAACAAATTCAATAAAGACTTTATAAATGGTCCACATCAAAAACTAAATAAATATATATATAAAGTCTAAAATACCATTTTAAAAAAAGGGGATCTTTATGAATTATACATCATATCTAAGAAACTACCTTAAAAAGGTAGAAGGCATTAGTTTTATAAATTTACAAAAATGTTTTATAAATACTATGTGACATTTTAAACAACAATAATCCCAGTTAACAATATCTCAGAAGACCTTTCTACATGACAGCTTTAGAACACTCTAATACAAACTAGTCTTCTCATTTTCTATTTCTTTACCTGTGAAATTATTTGAGTATTCTGTGAAACCTTCTGAGTATTAAAGAAGGTTCACGAAATAGTGCAACTAAAGTATCTTTATATGACTTTTACAATTTTCTCATCTGTAAAATGAGGAGAGAGGGATTAAATGTTCTCTAGGGCCCCTTCCTTCAGTCATTCAGTAATTACCTAAAGTCAGAGATCCTGTCCTATGATAGCCTACTCCAAGGCTTCCCCAACTTTATTCTACAGAATGCTATTCAAAAAGATGTTAATACACAAGGGAGAAAAAAAAAACCTATAGTCAAATTCATTCAACAGATATTTGCCGAGAGGATACTACATGCCAGGGACTATTCTAGGCCTTGGGGATATAACCGTGAACAATATAGTCTTTACCCATCGGAGCTGACCTTTTAATGAGGGTGAGGGACAATAAACAAATATAGTATGTGAGGTGGTAACAAGGGTACTATGGAGAAAGATAAAGAACTGCAGGAGAAATGGGAAGTGCTAGGGTAGGGGTGGGAGTGGCTCTTTTATGTTTTGGTTAGTGTTTGCACAGCATATATTTTTTAATCCTTATATTTTTAATCTATCTATGCCTTTATATTAAAAGTGGGGTTTTCCTAGAGAACGTACAGTTGCATCCTGATATTTTCACCAAATATGACAGTCTCTCTTAGTTGGTGACTTTAGATCACTTACATTTAATATAATTATTGATGTAGTTATATTCAGGTCTACCATTTTATTATCAGTTTTCTGTTTATTCCCTGTGTTTTGTTGTTCTGATTGCTGTTACCCTCATTATTTGGAAATTTTTTAGTATTTAATAATTTAACTTCTCTTTTTTATTTTAATTTTTATATTGATTATTTGGCTATATCTTTTTGTATAATTTTTATTGGTTCTTCTAGAGATTATCAGATAATTACATAGATGCACAAACACAGCTGACAGATATATATAGACAGGTAAGTCAAGATATGTCAAACCTTCCACAGTTTACTTAGAGTTAATATTTCACAAGGTCAAATAAAATGTAGAAACCTTTCAACCATATAGGCCCTTTTAATCTGACCTCCCCACTACTCTTTATGTTATAGCCATCATATATATTATATATACATCCATCGAAAACCTCTCAGACAATGGGATACTTAGGAGGATAAAATTAGTCCTTTACGGGTACCACATATTGACCATTTCTATTGGTCTCCCTCAAAATCCATCACATATTTCCCTTCAGCATGGAGAACTTCCATTAGCCTTTCATTAAAGCAGATCGGCTAGAAATAATCTACTATTTTTTTCTGCCTGAGAATGGCTCTATTCATCTTCATTCTTTCACTGGATAGAGAATTCTAGGTTAACAATTATTTTCTTTCAATACTTAGTCATTCAGTTTATCCTGATTGGGGTTCATTGAGTTTCTTTCATCTATAAATTTAAGTCATTCATCAGTTTGGGAAGTTTTCAGCAATAATGTCTTCAAGTATTTTTTCTGCCCTAAAAAATATATGTTACATGGACATAGATGTTTTGGTATCATCCAACAAGACCTGAGGCTTTGTTCATCTCTTTTCTTTTTAATCTCTATTCTACGAATTGACTAATTTCTAAGTGATCTGTCTTCAACTTTTGACTCTTTCTTCTGTTATATCAATTCTGCTATTGAGTCAACCCAAGATATTTTTATTTCAGATATGATACTAGGACTTCCCTGGCAGCCCATTGGTTAAGACTCCATGCTGCCACTGCAGCGTGGCACAGGCTCGTTTCCTGGTCAGGGAACTAAGATCCCTCATGCCACGTGTTGTGGCCAAAAAAAAAAAAAAGATATCCAGATATGACACTATACAAATGACAGAAATTTCAACAAATTTCTAATGATGTGGTTCACTTGATATATTTTGGAAAACAACTATTTACCCGTTAGTTACTACCTGGGGGATAAGTAGATATAGGATATCCCTTTCCTTAGCGTAACTTATCATCCAATCATAAGTGGCCCTAATGTTACTCACTACTGAAGTTTAAAACAAGAGTTGGGCTTCCCTGGTGGCACAGTGGTTGAGAATCCGCCTGCCAATGCAGGGGACACAGGTTCGAGCCCTGGTCTGGGAAGATCCCACATGCCGCGGAGCAACTAGGCCCGTGAGCCACAATTACTGAGCCTGCGCGTCTGGAGCCTGTGCTCCGCAACAAGAGAGGCTGCGATGATGAGAGGCCTGCGCACCACGATGAAGAGTGGCCCCCACTTGCCGCAACTAGAGAAAGCCCTCGCACAGAAACGAAGACCCAACACAGCCATAAATAAATAAATAAATAAATAAATAAATAAATAACCCCCCCCCCAAAAAAAAAACAAGAGAAATGTCTATTTAAGTCTTTACCCATTTTTAATTGTGCTGTTTTTAGTTATTGGGTTATATGAGTTCTTTATATATTCTGGAGAGTCTGTATCAAATATATGATTAAAAATATTTTCTCCCATTCTGTGGGTTGCCTTCTCACTGGTTGCCAGTGTCATTTGATGCACAAAGTTTTAAATTTTGACATAGTCTAAATTATTTCTTTTGTTGCTCACCTTTTGATGTTATATCCAAGAATCCTTTGACAAATCCAATGTCATGAAGTTTTTACCCTATGTTTTCTTCTATGAGCTTTATGTTTTTAGCTCTTACATTTAGGTCTTTGATTCATTTTTTCACTTATTCTATATATGGTATGAGGTAGGGGTCTAAAAATTCATTCTCTTGCACGTGAGTATCCAGTTTCCAAACACCATTTGGGGAAATTCTACCCCCACTGAATTGTCTTGCACCCTTGTTGAAAATAATTTGGCCATATAAGTGAGGGTTTTCTTTTAAGGCTCTCTATTGTGTGTGTATGTCTCTCTATATGTCTGTCTTTATGTTGGTACCACACATTTTGATTACTGTAGCTTTGTAGTAAGTTTTGAATTCAGAAAGTGTAAGACTTCTTTGTTCTTCTTTTTCAAGATTGTTTTGGCCATTCAGAGTCCAGTAAGATTCCATATGAATTTTAAGATAGATTTTTCTATTTTTGCAAAAAACATCCCTGGGATTTTGACGGGAACTGCACTGAATATGTAGATAATTTTGGGAATACTGACATCCTAATAATATTAAGTCTTCCAATCAATGAACATGGGACATCTTTCCATTTATTTGTGTCTTAATTTCTTTCAGCAACATTTTTGCTTTCAAGGTACAAATCTTTTGCTTCCCTGGGTAAGTCTATTCCTAAGTATTTTATTCTTTTTGATGTTACCATAAATGAGATTGTTTTCATAACTTCCTTTTAGGGTTGATAACCGTTACCACATAGGAACACAACTAATTTTTATGTGTTAATTTTGTATCCTGCAACTTTGTTGAATTTGTTCATTAGTTCTAAAAGTTTTTTGTGGACTCTTTAGGGTTTTCTAAATATAAAAGCATGTTGTCTGTGAATGAAGATAATTTTACTTCTCTCCCAATTTGGCTGCCTTTTATTTCTTTTTCTTAACCAATTGCTGTGGCTAAAACTTCCAATACTATGTTGAATAGAAGTGGTGAAAGTGGGCATCCTTGTTTTGTTCCTGAGCTTAGAGGAAAAACTTTCAGTCTTTCACCACTGAGTATGATGTTAGCTGTGAATTTTTCATATTTGGCCTTTAAAATGTTGAGGTAGTTTCCTTTTATTCCTAGTTTGTTGAGTGTTTTATCCTGAAAGGGTGCTGAATTCTGTCAAATGCTTTTTCTGTATCATTAAAATAAACTTGTTTTTTCTCCTTCATTCAGTTAATGTGGTGTATTACAATGATGATTTTCATGTTATTCATGTTATTTTTAAAATACTGAATAATTATCTAGATCTAAAAATTCACATCTAGGGGCTTCCCTGGCGGTCCAGTGGTTAAGACTCTGTGCTTCCAATGCAGGGGGCGCGGGTTTGATCCCTGGTCAGGGAACTAAGATCCCACATGCCACGCGGCATGGCTCCCCCCCAAAAAATTAAGATCTAACAACATAATTAATATTAAAAAGCATTAATCTTTTTTTAACTCAGCAAGATGAAGAGGAGAAATTGCACTTACTTTCTCAACAATTTCAACTAGCTTCATTTTTTACAGATATACAGATGGGGAGAAAATTCAGCATTTTTATTTTATAAATAATTACTAGTTAATTTACAAACCAGCAGTTAATTTTCAGACCCAACTGCAACTCTTAAGAATCAGCCCCCAAGAATAAATAGAGAAATAGAAAATGAACTGACCCTTGACTTCTATCCCAGAAAGTACTCTGAAACAAAATTGACAGAAAACCCATTAAGGTTCTATAGGCATTACATCACTAGTAAAAATTCAGGCCTGCTAACCAGGAACTGGTCCTGATGTATATTAGCATGGCAGAAAAAACTTGACCCTTTAAACAACTTCCAACCTAAGAACAAAAAAAGATGCCAACATCAGCCACAAGTTGAATCCTTTAAAGTATACAGAGAACTGAAGCATTTTTGTTGAAGGGAGAAAGAGAACAAGGGATCGGCAATCAGTCTGGAAAGATTTAGCCCAAAATGTTTATTATAATCATTAACTCAAGACAGTAAGAATTATGCATGTTTTTATTTTCTTCTTCTTATATGGACTTTCTCAAAATTTTTCTACAACAATAATATACCATTTGAATTTGGCTTAATTTTTTTTTACAAATAGTAAACAAAAATATCTGGAACTTTGAAATTACCTTTAATTTTCTTAGGGTCAGTAATATCCAACCAAATACCATGTAACATATATGGCTATGAAATACTATAGATCAATAACTCTAATTAGGAATTTTAAGAATCTTATCTATCAAAGAAAAGTTCAGATTTGCTCATTATCCCAAAACTACAAAGACAAGCAAACTAATCTGAGAAAGACCTTTAATATCCAACACTTACTAAAAGAAAATACATCAAAGATTTCAATACACCAAAATATTCCATTCTTTCAAGGACTCTGAATAATCAACTCATCAGTATTTTAGCTAAAAAACGTATTACAAGTTCACTATATGAAGCAATACATTTCAAATTCTTAGTTCACATTTCATCAAGCCAAGATAAAATACAAACATGTGCTTTAAATATTAGACACATATTTTTCAGAAATATCAAGAAAAATAACATATGTATGTTTCAACTTGAGTCCTGCTGTGTAATAAGTGACCACAAGATTTTGAAGTAGGTAGCTTTTCTTCCCTAAGCATGCTTTGGCATACATGAGACTTTATTCAACACATGAACCACTGGAAACATTTCCCCATGATTCTAAATAAGCCTCAGATATTACCAAAGAAAGATAATAAAATGAACTGAAACTATCACTATGGTTTCTCTCTAGTAGATATTGCTGACAAGATGCTCTGTTGACTCGTAGGACTACCAACTATGAAAGATAGCCAGATGTGCACTGCCAGCATTTTGATATATATTAGAAAGTAATGTGGTAAAACAAATACAAAACACTTAAAATTTTGGCAGATTAAAATTTAGAAATGTATGAAGGTTTTTAACTATGAAGCTAAGGTCTTAAAACTACTCTGTAATCATGAGGTGATAAAACCCCATATTCAGGGCTCATGAAACCTAAATTATGCAGAGAAATGTAAATATTGACAATTACATTTAAAAAATCCAAGAAATTCTGAAGCCAATATAATATTCTGCTAATTGACCTCTAGCAAACTACTTCCACCCAACAGATGTTTTGAAATGATGCATACATGTGCATACATGAACATAACATTTTAAAAGTAATTTTTAAAGCTCCCACATAGAAATATGGTGCTAACTAGAAGTCGAACTAAAAACTGGACAGAAGTAAAGGTGAACAAATGATTGTTATAATATTTCACTGGAAAAAATTTCAAGAAAAATAACTATTAGTTATTTCATAAAAGAAGAAATTAGCAAACAATAACTGCTAGTTTAAAAGTGAAATACAGGGGAGGATGTATCTTACATAACCGTTGTGCTATGGGTTTGATTTTCCATTTTCTTCTCCAAAAGTTAAGTTAGAAAAGATCTGTGATGATGAACAGTTTCTCCTGAAAGAAAACTAGGTGACTGAATTTTGGAAGCACATCTTGAATCAGACCAACCATGCTCTTACTGAATTTTTAAGTTGCTGTTAGTTTGATATTAAAGCAAAATTAAAAGATGTCTTAGTTTTCCCCATGGAACTTTAATATGTCAAAAGCCATATTGTCTAAATGCGTTTCTTAGGCAAATACTGAGTAGTGTTTTAAATTCAGACATAGAGCTTCTACTGTGAACATGTAAGAATGATTAATATTCTTTTTAAAGACTTTTTTTCTTTTAATCATACATTCAGGAAATATTTTAACTTTATGGTCAAAGAATGGTGATAGGTAATACCTGTTGTTTTCTTTTCTAGTAACTAAGAGGAGATCCTTATTTTATTTGTTGTAGCAAATTCCTAAATGAAAACTGGGCAAATGGTATCATATCTGGCCAGCTGCAACCTCCTGCCTTGACCTTCCTTCCTAGGGTTTCTTTGTTGTTGGGACTCTTGATTAAGTGGCCTTGGGTTCATTTTGTAATTTTGCTAGTCATCAGCAAATTCACTTGTATGACATTATTGCCAAATGAGAACACAGTTGAATTACTGTGACTGTGGTGTAGGGTAGTGCCATGGAGAAAACCTTGTTTGTAGACATTTACCTATGTTCATTGACTTTATCTTATTAAAACCAATTACCATTAAAAAAATTGAAATACAGTATTTAATAGTATTCAAAGACAAAATATTTAGAGAAACTATTAGCAAAATAATAGAACTTAAAATTTAACACTGAAAACTACACTACACTGTTGAGAGAAATTAAAAACGACTGAAACAAGAGATAGAATCATGATCACAGAATAAGACAAAATGGTGTTAAAAAGTTAATTCTCCCAAAATTAATCTACAGATTTAATGCAATTCCAATATAAATTCCAGTAGGCTTTTTTTCTTGTAGAAACCAACAAGCTTCTAAAATTTACATGGAAATGCAAAGAATATACAGCATAAACAAAGCTATCTTTTAGAAAACAGGAAGACTTACAGTATTTTATTTTAAGGCTACAGAAATCATGAGTGAGGAATAGGTAAACCGAGAGCCACAAAGATCCATGAACCAGAAGAGAGAGTTCAGATGTAGATCGACAAACACACAGTAAACTGATTTTCACTTGAGGCTGAAATTCAGTGGGGAAAGGACAGTTTAATAACAAATGGTGGAATATTTAGTAACAAATAGAGGAAAATCAGACATGCATTCGGCTCTTAACCTCACACCATACATAAAAAATAATGCAAAATGGCCAAGATGGCTTAAATAACAACTCATGCTATGAATCTAGCTCGACCCTAATCAAAAACCTCAACAGGGGACAAAAAGAAAACTATAATCCAACATCACTTAAATACACAGAAATATATCTACTTGAACTCTACAGGATATATTAAAACCAAGACTAGAACATTACAAATATTTCCAATAAAATCAGAAAAAAGATAGTGTTGTCTTCCACCACCACTACTATTCAACATCATAGTGGAGCTTTATCCATGCAAAGAGAGGAGAAAAACAAATGAGAGATAAAAATATTTGAAAATAAAATATAAATCTGTCATAACTTCTGGACAATGTAATTAAGTATCCAGAAAACCAAGCAAAGAAACCAAAAAACTACCAGATCTAAGAAGAGAGTTCACTGAGAAGGCCAAATGCAAGAAAAGAAAAGTCATTTGTTTTCCTATACACCAGTAATAATTAATTTTGAAAATATAATGAAGGGAACCATTCATAATGGCAACCAAAATTTAAAAGTACACAGGAATGAATCTAACAAGGAATGCTTAAGATTCCCTATGATTAGAAACTATAAAATATAAATATAATGCTACTGAAAGACAGGAAAAGAGGGAGGGAAGGGAGATGGAAATACGCAAATTCCACATTACCCTAATCAAAATCCAAAAACAACTTTTAACAGAACTTGACAATTTGATCCTAAAGTTTATCTGGAAGATGAAACTTTTACTTTTTATACCTCAATATTATTTGAAAATTTACAAATACATATTTGTGCCACTTCCATAATAAAATAATTTTTTCCAGATCTATGCAGATATAATTGACATAGAACATTATGTAAGTTTAACGTGCCAACAGGTACATGAAAAGATGCTCAACATCACTAATTATCAGGGAAAAGCACATCAAATCCACAATGAGGTTATCACCTTAAACCTGTCAGAATGGCTATCTCCGAAAAGACAAGAAATAACAAGTGTTGGTGAGGATGCGGACAAAAGGGAAACACTGTGCACTGCTGGTGGTAAATTGGTAACGTGAGATATATCTCACATATTTCTTATACACACACATATACATATATGTGTATGTGTGTTGTGTGTAAAATGGGATATTATTCAGCCATGAGAAAGGAAGAAATCCTGCCATTTTTGACAACATGGCTAGATCCTGAAGACATTATGTAAAGTGACAGAATAACTTTTAATTAATAACCATTTTCCTACACTTAAAAGATCAAACTCCAAATTTACCTTTATACAAACTTCCTAATAAGAGACAGTCTATAACTACTAGACTAACTACTAGTATGGCTATATTTACATTTCTTTTTTTTTTTTAATGTTTATTTTTTTCTTATTAGTCATCCATTTTATACACATCAGTGTATGCATGTCAATCCTAATCTCCCAATTCACCCCACCACTACCCCCACCTCCCGACATACTTACATTTCTTTATGATGTCTATTTACATTTAAGTTACATTTATAATAGTCAAGTAGTCTAGATTATGAGAATACCAATTTTTATTTATCAGTTTGAAAGAGGAATATAGAAAAAACTACCAAATACCTCATTTTCATATTTAGTAATTTCAATAGTATCCTCAGATTTAATGCAATAATTTACCTTAATGGAATGTAAAGCCAAAGTTTAATGAAATAATGAACAGCACTGCCTGCTTTAAATGGACGGCAGTGCAGGACTGTAACCTGCAGGACCGCAAGCTGAAACCATGCAAAGCAATCTTGATAACCAAGTGTAAAACTTACAATGGATCTGTGACTTCTAAAAATTCTGTAGAAACATTTAAAACTCTCTTATTACTGTCAGTCAGAAATGTATAGGAAAATGAAAAACGATAAAATATTTATTTAATATACTGTAACTTAACATTAGAAACATTGAGAATTAACTTATCAAGAGTAGTTGGAATGGACTCGCCTTATTCTCATCCTTTAAAGCAGGGGCCCCCAACCGGTACTGGTCTGCGGCCTGTTAGGAACCGGGCTGCACAGCAGGAGGTGAGCAGCAGGCGAGCAAGTGAAGCTTCATTTGCTGCTCCCCATCGCTCACATTAATTACCGCCTGAACCAGTGGTCCCCAACCTTTTTGGCACTAGGGACCGGTTTCATGGAAGACAATTTTTCCACGGATGGGGTTGGGGGGGAAGAGATGGTTCACGTGGTAACGTGAGCAATGGGGAGGGGCAGCCGAAGCTTAGCTCGCTCGCCTGCCTCTCACCTCCTGCTGGGCAGCCCAGTTCCTAACAGGCCACAGGACCCCTGGCCTCAACCATCCCCCCCCATTGCTGTACCGCCTGAACCATCACCACCACCCCCCACAACCCTACCTCTGTCCGTGGAAAAACCGTCCTCCAAGAAGCCGATCCTTGGTGCCAAAGAGGTTGGGGACCACTGATTTAAAGTACCAAGCAAGTGGGCTTCCCTGGTGGCAAGGTGGTTAAGATCCACCTCCCGATGCAGGGGACACGGGTCCGAGCCCTGGTCCAGGAAGATCCCACACGCCGCGGAGCAGCTAAGCCCGTGCGCCACAACTACTCAGCCTGCGCACCAGAGCCCGCGAGCCACAACTACTGAGCCCGCGTGCCATAATTACTGAAGCTCAGGCGCCTAGAGCCTGTGCTCCACGACAGGAGAAGCCACCGCAATGAGAAGCCTGTGCACCACCACGAAGAGCAGCCCCCGCTCACCACAGCTAGAGAGAAAGCCTGTGCGCAGCAACAAAGACCCAACGCAGCCAAAAATAAATAAATAAATTTTTAAAAAAAGAAAGAAAAGTACCAAGCAAGCATCATTTCTATTCCTTGGTAAATTACTCCTTTCTAAGTTTGGATCAGCTTCCAACATTGTATCCTTTGTACTTTCAATGTTGTGAATTATCTCCTGGAGTTCCTCTAATGTGAAGATTTTTGGCAGCATCACTTCCTCTGGCATATCTTCGGCCTTTTCATCACAACTATTTTCCTAATTTATGTTGAAAAGTTTGCCTTACTGAAGTTCCTCGAGCTACATACTTAGAGTCTCTCAAAAAGGGGCAGTGTCACCATTCCCACAATCAGCTATTTCTCTATAACTCCAGTTACACTCTATCTGAATTTCATTTCTAGTGTTATTTTCATTTCCTTGCTGCATTTTAATCTTTGTTGACCAAATCCCTCTTTTAATTAACCATTTTTATAAAATGTTAAGTGGGCTTCTCACTGGGAAACAAGTAGGGACCACTACTGCATGCTTTGCAGTCTGTACACAAACTGAATAACATACACAGCGACCAATCACTAAAAATAACTTTGAAAGAAGTGACATGACTGGTCACTGATCATGATGCACATTTGTTATATACATAGTGAGTTGTGGACTGAAAAGTTAGTGACGAAGTCTGTACATTATGCAATTACTAAGTTAATATACCACGATATCTGAAATTTGAACCGTCTTGCTAGGGGACTGGTGTTATTTAACTAAACTGTGGTAACTGAAATTCAAATACCAAAGTCATGCAAAGCAAGAACTACCTGTCCATAAATGCTATTATTTATATGGTATAACATTAATAAATGAAAAATTTACAAAAGAATCTTCAACATTTGCCCTCATTACCAAATGACATAAATCTGATGCAAGAATCAAGTAATTTATAGGTGTTCTACAGATATAATTAGTCCTTGACTTTTATCTATTTGATTTTCACAACTAACTTTTGAACAGGACATATTCATACCCATAATCATCTTTCATAAATGGGATTTGGATTTTAGAAAGGAGATTTCAAACTCTCACATGGTGGCATTGTCTGCTGGAAAACAATACTGTTTCAGTTGTGTTTACACCCTACTACAGTAGAGTTTATTTGTGCAATTATGCAAATTTACTACATTTTGACCTTATACAAAAATTTCTGGAAAACAAAATCAGCAGTGGTGGTGAAAAATGCATAATAAGAATAAGAAAGACAGGTTTTACGAATTTAATTCCACTGAGACAAGCAGAACTCTTTAGCATCAGACAGTCACTGAATTAAGCCAGTTTTTTTCCACTGTGAATGTAAACGATCAAATACAAAAAAAAAAAAAAGAGTGAGACCAACACAAGTTACAAAACTACGTAAGATTTTGTATATAATCAGAAATTGCATTATATTTAGTTCTCTGACAATGGAACCCTCTACATAATATCAGTCCATTGTTTGAATTTTACATTACAACTGAAACTAGAGAAATGCTCTTACATTTACTAGTATTCATTAGAAGTTCCACACTGATAAACTGAATAAAGCATTTCTATTGGTAGTAATGGAATTTGAAAATCAGAAGAAAGCATGCTCACAATTTTTAGGTCATAGAATGACAAAAAAAAAAAATACTTTAGCTCATTAGTATCCCTCTTTGTAGGAAGTCAAAATATTGTTGTATATAATCTTATTTTGTCTTCAAACTGATTAGCACTCTCTATCTGACAGAAGAAATACCTTAATATTAGAGATATGGAAATTAAAAAACAGAAAAAACAGAATAGGAACTCAAGTTTCTGAATTTTGTCACTTCATTACTTCCTCCAAAACGTTTTAGACAGGAAATTTTAAGTTAATAACAAAGGGTAGATTTGGTATTTAACATATTCTTTAACATATATTTTTAATATATCACTACTTGTCATTTATCCAAAAGTCGAAATGATCTACTATTTTACCTACCCCAACAATCCGTTTCATAGCATCCAATTTAGCAGAATCTTTGTTGCTCTCTAACATTTGCTTTAGATCTTCATTCCTATACAAAAGAAAAGAAAAAATTACATATTTAGATTTTTACATTACACAGGTATTAAAACATATAATTTTAATAATATAAGAATTAGAAATAACCTGATGCACAATGTTACATTACTACTTCGTTATTTATAATTAAATATATATTTCTCATCTAACCCTACCAAATAATATCAAAGTGCTATGTTGTCACAAAGCCCGTCAATAAAACAAAAATATAAAACTGTACCTCAATTCTGGGCAAAATATCAACAATCAGAGGCATACAGATTCTCTCATCCCAAAATTTCTCTTGTATAATCATCAGAAAAAAAGAGATAATAAAAATTCTTGAATCAGCACTAAAATATTTTCATAAGCCAAAATGTAATAAGATCTTTCGGGACTTCCCTGACGGTCTAGTGGTTAAGACTTTGCCTTCCAATGCAGGGGGTGCAGGTTCCATCCCTGGTGGGGAAGCTAAGATCCCACATGTCTCGGGACCAAAAAAACCAAAACATAAAACAGAAGCAATATTGTAACAAATTCAATAAAGACTTTAAAAAAAATGGTCCACATCTTTAAAGAAAAGAAAAAAAAACCAATAGCAGTTATTTCTGCTTAATATGACTTCCCCCAAATAAACTGTTATTCAAAATAGAAATGCAAAGAATTCCCCATAACAGGAAAAAAAAAATGTAAGAACTTTCTTCAGAAGATGTCAAGAAAGAGCACGGAATGAAGAAAAGCTATGTGTCATTCACACATCCTTTTTTCTCCCTAGCTCGCAAAAAGAAAAAAACATAAATCAGTAGGGAAACCCACATCGATACTCCTTAATTCAAAGAATTAAATTAAGGCAATTTTAACATGTAAATGAAAGGATGAAGTAATGAACCAGAGCAGTTAGGGATAAGGATGAAAATGTAGGACAGATTCAGGAACTTCTTGGAAGTTGAAATCAGTGGGATGCAGTGACTGAATGTAAAGGATAAGACGGGCACTCAGTAAGGATGCCCCCATTCCCAGTTTGGATAACCAAGCAGATGATGATGTTACCAAGTAAGATAACTTTGCTGAAGTGGTAGACATTTTCTCCTTTCCAAAGCTGCTTGCTATACAAACATCCTTAAAATATAATTTAGAACAAAAGCAATCAATGCCTTCATATAGAAGGGCTGCAAAAAGGAGAAAAACCCACACAGAATTGCCTCCCAATATTTTTTTTTGGCTTACAACTGACCTGCTCCTATTCTTCAAAGTGAGTGTTCCCCCCAGCAATTAAAAAATCCCTCCCAGCAAAAAAAAAATTCATAATTTGTAATATCTAATCATTTTTCCTTCAACACAGAAAAACAGAATTTTTTAAAGTTATTATATAGCTAGACAAAGAGTTCTTAGACTTGACACCAAAAGCACAGTCCATAAAAGGGAACACTGATTAATTAATTTCATCAAAATTTAAAACTTGTTCCAGGGAATTCTCTCTTAAGAAGAAGAAAAAAACAAATTACAGACTGGCAGAAAATGTTTGTAACCACATATATGCAAAAGACTAGTATCCAGAATATAAAAAGAACTCCCAAAACTCAACAGTAAAAAAACAACCAATTCAATCAGAAAAGGGGCAGAAGACATTGTTACAGACTGAATTGGTGCCCCCCCCCCAAAGTTCACATGCTGAAGCCCTGACCCTCAATGTGACGTTACGTGGAAATAGGGCCTTTAAAAAGAGGTAGCTAACATTAAATGAGGTCATAAGGATGGGATTCTAATCCAAAAGGACTGGTGTCCTAAGACAGAGAGTGGTGCAAATGCACAGAAAAAAGGCCATGTGAGAACACAGTGAGAAGACAGTCACCTGCAAGGCAAGGAGAGAGGCCTCATGAGAAAACAAACTTGCCAACACCTTGATCTTGGACTTCCAGCCTCCTGGAAGAACTGTGAGAAACTATGAGAAATAAATTTAAGCCATCCAGTCTATGGTATTTTGTTATGGCAGCCTTAACAAACTATTACAGATTCTGGTAACAAGAAGTGAAGTGTTCATGTAATAAATACCTAAAAATGTGGAAGTGGCTTTGGAACTGGGCAACAGGTAGAGGCTGGAACAGTTCTGAAGTGCATGTTTGTTTTTTTTTAAAACATGCCTTGAAGAGACTATTGGTAAATATATGGAGTTAAAGGTGATTCTGATGAGATCTCAGATGGAAATGAGGAACATATTACGGGAAACTGGAGGAAAGGCAATCCTTATTATAAAGTGAAAAGAACTTGGCCCAACTATGTTCCAGTGTTTTGTGGAAAATAGAAGTTAAAAGTGATGAACTTGAATATTTAGCCGAGGAGATTTCTAAGCAAAGTGTGGAAGTCACAGCCTGGTTTCTCCTTACTGCTTACAGTAAAATGAGAAAGAAAGATACATTGAAGGAATTGTTACGCAAAAAAGGAACTAGAACTTGAAGATTTGGAAAAATCTCAGCTTATCCATGTTGCAAAAATCAAGCAAGTGTCTTCAGAAGAGAACACCAGAGAACACTGAAAAATCATTTGATAACGAAATCACGGATGCCCCTCGTGGATTTAATCAGACATCTCAGCTGAAACCAGGAATGGAGATGGGATTATACCAGCAGAGACACTACCAGTTTGGACTAAAAGGAAGAGTTGGGACAAAACAAAGGAAAGCTGGATTCTACAGGACAGGACAATGTGAGGACACAGAGAGAAGACAGACATCTGCAAGCCAAGGAGAGGGGCCTCAGAAGAAAGCAAACCTGCCGACACCTTGATCTTGAGTCCCAGATTCAAATGTGAGAAATAAATGTCTGTTGATCATGCTACTCAATCTGTGGTATTTTGTTATGGCAGGCCTAGTAAACTAATACTGACATCAACAAACAATTCACTGAAGGAGATAAACAAATGGCAAAAAGCACATGAAAAAATATTCAACTTAATTAGCCATTAGCAAATTAAAACCACAGCAAGATATCACTGCACACATATCAGAATGGCTCACTTAAATAAAATGGTGGCAACACCAAATGATAGTGAGGATGTGGAAGAACTGGATTGCTCACATACTGCTAGTGGGCATTGTAAAAGGTTATAGCCACACTGGCAGTTTAGCAGTTTCTTACAGAACTAAACCTGCAATTACCATACAAGCCAGTAATTGCACTCTTGTGCATTTATCCCCAGGAAATGTTAAAGTTATAGTCACGCAAATATCTGTATTCAAGTATTCATAGCAGCTTTATTCCTACTAGCCAAAATGGAAAAAACCCTTCTGGAAACAACCCAGATGCCCTTCAATCAGTGGATGGTTCAACAAACTGTGGTACACCCACAGCATGGAATACCACTCAGCAGTAAAATGAAACAAGCTATTGACATCTCAACAACTCTGATTAATCTCCACAGAAGCATACTGAGTGAAAAAAATTAATCCTAAAAGGTTACATACTGTATTACTCCATTTATACAACATTCTTGAAATAACAAAATTATAGAAATGGACAAAGATTAGTGGTTGCTGAGGGTAAGGACAAGAAGCAGGAAGCATGGATATAAAAATACAACACAAGAGATCCCTATGGTGATGAAACTGTTGTATCTTTACCTTTGGGGTGGCTACATGAAACTAGAGATGTGATTAAATGGGAACAGAATACCACCCCAACACACACACACAAATAAGTACAAGTAAAACTGGAGAAATCTGAACAAGACTGGTGAAGTATGTCAATGTAAACATCTTGGTTGTGATATTGTACTATAGTTTATCATTGAAGGAAACTGAGTAAGGGGTACACAGGATCTCTCTGTATTATTTTTTATACCTGCATATGAATCTACAATTATCTCAAAATCAAAAGTTTAATTAGAAAAAAGTTATATGACAATTACAACTCATTTATAAGAAGAGAAGCCAATTTTTAAAAACGGTCAAAAAATTTGAATAGATATTTCACACAGTAAGATTAGGAATACCACTAAGTACATGAAAAGATACTTAAGGTCATTAATGTCAGAAAATGCAAATTAAATGAGATACCATTACACACCCATGAGAACAGATGAAAGACAATGACAATAACAAATGTTGCCAAGACTATGGAACAACTAGAACTCTCACACACTGCCAGTAGCAATGTAAAACAGTACAACCACTTTGGAAAACTGGGAGTTTCTTACAAATTTTAACATAAATCTACTATGTGATCCAGTCATTCCACTTCCCAGAGAAATAAAAACATATTTCCACATAATAACTTAAATGAATATTCATAGCAGCTTTATACATATTAAAAAACTAGAAACAATCTAAATGTCGATCAGCATAATGTGATTTAGCCATACACTGGAATACAATCCAGCAATGAAAAAGAAATAACCACTGATACATGCAACAAGATGGATGAATTCTCAAAATCATTATGTGAGTGAAAGACACCAGACACAAAAGAGCATAATTTAATTCATTTAAAGTTCTAGAAAACGCAAACTAATCTGTAGTGATAAAACCAAGATCAGTGGTATCATAGGCAAAAGGAAAAGTGGACATGAAAGGGACATTAAAAAATTTCTTATTCTATAAGAAGATGGAAATGTTCTGTATCTTCTTAACTGTGGTGGTGATTTTACAGGTGTATACATCTGTCAAAACTCATCTAATTATAATCTTTAGGTGGGTAATTTGTCGTATGCAAATTATACCTCCATAAAAATGATATTAAAAAGTTTCACAGGGGCTTCCCTGGTGGCGCAGTGGTTGAGAATCCGCCTGCCAATGCAGGGGACACGGGTTCAAGCCCTGGTCTGGGAAGATCCCACATGCCGCAGAGCAGCTAGGCCCGAGAGCCACAATTACTGAGCCTGCGCGTCTGGAGACTGTGCTCCACAACAAGAGAGGCCGCGATAATGAGAGGCCCACGCACCGCAATGAAGAGTGGCCCCCGCTTGCCACAACTAGAGAAAGCCCTCGCACAGAAACGAAGACCCAACACAGTCATAAATAAATAAATAAATAAATAAATAAATAAATAAATAAATAAATAAAATTTTTAAAAAAAGTTTCACAGTGTTTTATTCACGTGTGAATAAGACACTAATCCTCCAAAACAAGACTAAAAGTCATATATCTATTTCTGAGAAATACATTATTAAGGATGAGATAAGCCACATTTTCATACTCTGAAATTAGAGTATCACATTTAAGTTTAAAGCTTAACTCAAGAATTTATTTATTTATTTATTTATTTTTACAGGTTTTTTTTTAATGTTTTGGTTTATTTTATTTATTTACTTTTGGCTGCATTGCGTCTTCATTGCTGTGCATGGGCTTTCTCTCTAGCTGTGGTGAGCGGGGGCTACTCTTCGCTGTGGTGCACGGGCTTCTCATGGCGGTGGCTTCCCTTGTTGCGGAGCATGGGCTCTAGGCGTGCAGGCTTCAGTAGTTGTGGCACACAAGCTCAGTAGTTGTGGCTCGTGGGCTCTAGAGCGCAGGCTCAGTAGTTGTGGTGCACGTGCTTAGTTGTTCCGCAGCATGTGGGATCTTCCCGGACCAGGGATTGAACCCGTGTCCCCTGCATTGGCAGGCAGATTCTTAACCACTGCACCACCAGGGAAGTCCCTTATTCAAGAATTTAAATCACTGAATTTTATTTTAGGACGTCAAAGGAAAATTCTCTTAAATGACTATAAGAAAATTGATAAGAAACTAAGACTGTAGTATTACCAACAGTAACTACTTGTACTGTTTATTAGTTTATGATTAGCAATTTTTAAGTTTCTACAACAAAGTCTCCAGAAAAGAGACTTAAAAATTTACTCCACATAGCTCCTTCCTGCAATATGGTTCAAGCACACGCACACACGCGCACACACACACACACACACAAAAGTATCAGAAGCCCTTTCATCTCAGCTTAAGCTTAAAAGTAGGTGACAAGAGCTTCCTTGACTACTCCAAATAGACAGCCTTGACAAAAAAGCTTTACTTTGTACATTTTACAAATTTAGGCCTAATGTAGGCAAGTAAGCACTAACCAGTAATGAATGACTGCTCCTGTGTTATTATGGGCTGAGTTGTGTCCCTTCTGAAATTCCAGTGTTAAAATCCTAACCCCCAATACCACAGAATATGAATGTATTTGTAGATAGAGTCTTTAAAAAGGTCATTAAATTAAAATAAGGTCAACATGCATTGGCCCTAATCCAATAGGACTGATTTTTTACAAGAAGATCAGATTAGGACAGATACACAAAGACGAAAAGATGATCATGTGAGGGCACAGCAAGAAGGTGGCTATCTGCAAGCCAGGGAGAGAAGCCTCAGAGGAAACCAAATCTGCCAAAACCTTGATCTTAGATTTCTAGTCTCCAGAATCCAGGGAAAATATATTTCTGTTAATTAGGCCACCAAGTCTGTGGCATTTTGTTATGGCAGTACTAGCAAACTAACATATAAGTTAAATGTTTCAAACTGTCATGGCAGTAAAAAATAAATAAATAAACAAATGGAAGCTAAGTATATTTTTCCCAAAAAGAGTAGAGGCAATGGGATTTACTATGAAAAAAATTTCCCTTTCTTTCCAAGTAGCTCATAAAATTAAATGCAATGGTGACCACTAGCAGGACACAAAGATAATTAAATAATTACAATAACTACTTTTCTCTAATTAAAAATACAGCTAGAAAATATATAAATAGTAAGATAGGAACATATAAGAACTACATCCGAGGATATACATCTACCAAATATAAAATACTATAACTGTTCTCTGTAATGAATTCAGAATCCCTTCTTAAAACTTGTTCTTTCACATTGCACTATTAACTGAAAAGGAACAAAAATCAATGAAACCACAAATGAGGTTCTTTCCCCTCTAATTTTTGTTGTTTTCCTATTTTACTTACTGACCATGTAGACTTTTACAAATGAAAAAACAAAAACCTAAATGAAACTTTTAAAAACTTTGGAGGAATAAGAAAGTGAAAAAAGCTGAAGTAATTAGATAAGAAGTAAATAGAAAGAAAATGTGACCACACATATACATGTCAAAAAAAGAAAGAAAATTCATTTTCTCATGTCTGATCCCTTTTTTCCCCAAGAGTGTTCCACCAATCTTCTCCACCAGTGTTATCTGGAGAGAGAAGTGAGCAATGAAGAATAATGAAGTGTCAATTTTTAGGACATTCCAACCTCTAACCCCAGGTGCAATCGTGTTCATGGCCTAATGGAAACTTGGTTTGTTCCTCTAAAGCTCGAGATGCCACAGTCCCCTTCCCAACCACCTTTAGGTCCTGACCCACTCTCTCAAACTAAACACAAGAAAACACGAATTCGATATTAAAGCCAAAGGTTTTGCTCTTCATGTTTAACAAAAAACATGGTCTTCAAAACCAATACAAATATCTTTTGTGTTAACTCGCGTAGAGAGCTAATAACTTTGAGGTTCAGAGAAAAGAGACAAGAAAATCCTAGGCACTGTTTCAAACTGATGTAATATTCAACTTCTCAGATATGTCATAAACACCTACTGAAAATTCTGATATAAATTACATATCTCTACACAAATTCCTCTCTGCTTGTCACCAAAACAGTAAAGACTGGGTGGAAGTTAATACCATCACACCTAGTTTACCCTCAAAATATGTTCACTTGTATTGAGCCATTTTAGGTCTATATCCTTCGTTATATGGATTCAAATATGGCCTATTAACATGTATTACTACATTAATCTTAGAAATTGAGAAATTCTTTTTGCTAAACATCAGAAGAGTTGATTCAAAATAATACTGAATTAGTAATATTTTCATTAACTCTTTACCAAAAACCAATATGTGTTTCAAGTATGGTTTTTTAATTTACCTACTTCTTCATTTACCTATTTATCTGTAGCTATCCAGCTTTGAGCATTAAAATACCAACTTTATTTTTACATAAGTGACATCTTGTGGTGTTAAGCGGTATAACTTTTCCTTTCATGATCAAAATATGCCTTTTTTTTTATAGTTTCAACGACCAGAGAAAAATATGTAACTGGAAGGTTAAAGGAAATCTTACTATTACCAAGAAGTCACTTTTACTTCAGTACCAGTATAAAACAGCAACTATAATCGAAAAGCAAATTTTTACCAGTTACCTTTCAGAATTTAAGAAGTTGCAGGGCTTTTACATTGTATAAATTACCTCTTTTTAAAAATATCTGTAATTCATAGCTCATTAAAACCTTCTACTCCTTTGAAAGGCAGTGTAAATTAAGGGGAATATTAACACTATGTAGCACTGTACACTATCTCAGTGCTTCTCCAAGTATGATCTGAGAAAGACTGGTCCAAGAACCATTACCAATCCACAAATTTTTGTTACTAATACATAAGGAAATATAAAAAGAAACTGAGGGCTTCCCTGGTGGCGCAGTGGTTGAGAATCTGCCTGCCAATGCAGGGGACACGGGTTCGAGCCCTGGTCTGGGAAGATCCCACATGCCACGGAGCAACTGGGCCCGTGAGCCACAATTACTGAGCCTGCGCTTCTGGAGCCTGTGCTCCGCAACAAGAGAGGCCGCGATAGTGAGAGGCCCGCGCACCGCGATGAAGAGTGGCCCCCGCCTGCCGCAACTGGAGAAAGCCCTCGCACAGAAACAAAGACCCAACACAGCCATAAATAAATAAATTAATTAATAAATTAAAAAAAAAAAAGAAACTGAGAGCAAGCACTTAGAGCAATTCAACAGTGTAATTTTATATTTTTGAATCTAATAGAAAATTGGGGCTTGCATTTTGCATGTTTTTTTCCATTTCATTTTTCTAGGAATTTATTTTTTATAGTATTTTACATAAGTATCCATCCATAATGGATTGGAAATTTTAAAAAAAGGCCCTTCACCAGTTTGAGAGCACTGCACTACACAATTAATTCCTTCTCCCTCAAAAGAATCACCAAAATTTGTGAACTACAGAAAGCAACACCTGAAATTTAAATCCAGGAATGATGGATAAAGAAAAGTGATAAGGAATAGTGACAAATAATTTCCTTATTTAAAAATCCAATGCAAAAATCTCATGAGTACTTTTTTTGGCTTTTTCTCACTTTTAAAAAAAAATTTTTATTGGAGTATAGTTGCTTCACAACATTGTGTTAGTTTCTACTGTACAGCAAAGCGAATCAGCTATACATATACATATATCCCCTCTTTTTTGGATTTCCTTCCCATTTAGCTCACCACAGAGCGCCGAGTAGAGTTCCCTGTGTTATACAGTAGGTTCTCATTACTTATCTATTTTATACATAGTATCAATAGTGTATATATGTCAATCCCAAGCTCCCAATTCATCCCACCCACCCCCCTTTCCCCCTTGGTATCCATAGGTTTGTTTTCTATGTCTGTGTCTCTATTTCTGCTTTGTAAATAAGATTGTCTATACCAATTTTTTCAGATTTCACATATATGCGTTAATATATGCTACTTGGGGACTTCCCTGGTGGCGCAGTGGTTAAGAATCCACCTACCAATGCAGGGGACACGGGTTCGAGCCCTGGTCTGGGAAGATCCTACATGCTGCGGAGCAACTAAGCCCATGTGCCACAACTACTGAGCCTGTGCTCTAGAGGTGGCAAGCCACAACTACTGAGCCCATGTGCCACAACTACTGAAGCCCGCGCACCTAGAGCCCGTGCTCCACAAGAGAAGCCACCACAACGAGAAGCCCACACACCACAGTGAAAAGTAGCCCCCACTCGCCGCAACTAGAGAAAGCCCACGCGCAGCAACGAAGACCCCACGGAGGCAAAAATAATAAATAAATAAATTTATTTTAAAAAAATATATATATGATATTTGTTTTTCTCTTTCTGACTTACTTCACTCTGTATGACAGTCTCTAGGTCCACCCATGTCTCTACAAATGACCCAATTTCGTTCCTTTTTATGGCTGAGTAACATTCCATTGTACATATGTGCCACATCTTCTTTATCCATTCCTCTGTTTCATGAATACGTTTAGATTATTTGATATAACTGACCACTACTCTTCCATCTTTAAATTCCCTACCTTGGATTCTGTAATTCTCTATTCTCATTTGGTTCTCATTTGCATTTGTGACACACAAATGAGAAAAAATA
This sequence comes from Balaenoptera physalus, assembly GCF_965194825.1. NCBI lineage: Eukaryota > Metazoa > Chordata > Mammalia > Artiodactyla > Balaenopteridae > Balaenoptera > Balaenoptera physalus. The sequence continues at coordinate 115,806,278 of NC_138890.1, read as the reverse complement.
TGGCAAAAATCCTTGCCCTTGTAGAGTTTTCATTTAGTAAGTAAAAAAACAAACAAACATAATAAAAAAGTAAATTTTACAGTCATGAGATGATATGAGGGAAAAATAAAGCAAAGGGAGAGAGAATGCAGAAGGGAAAGGAGGAGGTAATTTTATACAGGGTGGTCGGCATAGGCTAAATAAAGAGACATCTGAACAAAGATTTGCAAGTGAGGTAGTCAGCCATTCAGATACTGGAGGGGAGGAACAGGGAGGAAGAGCACTCTAGGCAGAGACGATGAAGGAGGGTAAATAATACTAAAGGCTTTGGTGTTTACTCTGAATGAAGTCAGGAACCATTGGAGGGTTCTGAATAGAGGAGTCATAATCTAATACACATACAGAATCATTCTGGCTGTTATGTTTAGAATACACTGTAAGGACTTCCAGATCTGCCCATGGTGCTGTAGCTTGTAAGATACTAAGCCTGCCACAGAAAATGACTATAAAAGCTGGAAAAAACAAATAAAGTAATTTTCTCAAGGCACTGGAGATCAACCCATGCAGGCAGGACTTAAGCGGCCAAGATCCTGGAAAGAAAAGAAGCACACAAAGTGCACTTTTTATTCACATCAGCTTTTTTACCTGACTGCATTTCCCCAACTGCTATCTGAGAGAATAGAACCCAAGGAGAAATGACAGTTTTAAAAGACTGAGGACACAAATGTTAAAGTTCGGGGCTACCAAAGGCACTGGAACTTGAAGGGCAAAATTACAGAGGAGGGAATCAGTGAAAAGGTACACAAAATTCTGTGTACAAACTCCCTTCAAGTAGTTGACTACATTTTCACAGGGCAAGATTCTGGGAAATCCAGCAGAAAACAACAGCAGCTGGGAGATTAAACACCTGAGCAGAGATTTCAGCAACCACACATTGCTGGGAAGAGAAGTTGGAAATCAAGTCTTCTAAGTAGAGAGGCGCTGGTAAATACCCTGGCCTTTCAGTTAAGACCACAGAAGGGCCACAACTGAAAAGTAAGGATATTCCCTAGGAGTATAAGAAAAACTGAAATAGACAAGACCTTTAAAAGCCTAAAACTGAGCTTAAACAGGATCAAAGTGATCTGCTAGAACTCTATCTACCTATCAGAAAAAAAAAACACAACCCTCTTTGGAAGAAGACAGCATCCAAAGACTCGTCAGTGTTCTTATCTTAATTATCTAGCATCTGATCAAAACTTAAGAGACAGGAACAAAAACAGGAACAAATGACAAGAGAGAGATAAGGAGGGAGGGAGGGAGGGAGGAAGGAAGGAAGAAAGGAAGGAAGGAAAGAAGAAAGGAAAGAAGGAGAGAAGGGAGAGAAAGAGAACAAAAGGAACAGAAACAGATCCATGGGTAATTCAGATACTACAGTTATCAGATAGGGACTTTAAAATAACTACAATTAATATGGTCAGGAAAATACAGGAAAAGATGGACAAAAGAGACAAAATGATAAAGAATGTCATTAAAGTAGTAGAATCTATACAAAATAATCAAATGAATATTCAGAAATGAAAAGTAAAGTTTATGAAATTAGAACTCACTAAATAGGTTTAACAGCAGAAGATAGGATTATTGAATGTGAAGGCAGGTCAAGAGAAATTATACAATTTGAAGCACCAAGAAATAAAAGAATGGAAAACACCAAACAGCACATCAGAGACACGTAGAATATGGTCAAAATATCTAACATACTTTTAATTAGAGTACTAAAAAGAGAAGGGAGAGAGAAAGAATGGGACAAAAGCAACATTTCAAAAGTTAATGGTTAAGGGCTTCCCTGGTGGCACAGTAGTTAAGAATCCACCTGCCAATGCAGGGGACACGGGTTCGAGCCCTGGTCCAGGATGATTCCACATGCCACAAAGCAACTAAGCCCGTGCACCACAACTACTGAGCGTGTGCTCTAGAGCCCACAAGTCACAATTACTGAGCCCACGTGCCACAACTACTGAAGCCCACGCACCTAGAGCCTGCGCTCAACAAGAGAAGCCACCGCAATGAGAAGCCCATGACCGCAATGAAGAGTAGCGCCCGCTCACTGCAACTAGAGAAAGCCTGTGCACAGCAACGAAGAGCCAACGCAGCCAAAAATAAATAAATAAATAAATTTATATTAAAAAAAAATTAACAGCTAAGAGTTTTTCCAAACTGATGAAAGATGTAAACCCACATATTTTAAAATCTTAAGAAAACAGGAAAAACATAAAGAAAACTACACGAGGCCTAGCATAGCCAAACTGCTGAAAATCAAAAGACAATGAGAAAAATCTTAAAAGCATGTAAGAAAAAAAGACATTTCCTTAAGGAAAGGGTCAACAAACCTTTTCAGTAAAGGGCCAGATAGTAAATATTTTAGGCATTACAAGAGGCCATACCGTCTCTGATGATTGCAGAGTAAAATCAGCTATGTACAATACATAAATAAATGGGCATGGCTGTGTCCCAATAAAACTTTATTTATACAAATGGGCAGACCATAGTTTGCTAATCCCTGTTTTAAAAGGACCAACAATAATACTGAAAGTCAACTTTTCAACAGACTTTATAGAGGCCAGAAGACAATGAAATTACATCTTTTAAAAGCTGAAAGAAAAAAAGGCCAACATACAATTCTATACCACTGAAAATATCCTTCAAAACTGAAGGTGAAAAAAAGTGGTTTTCAGACCAATAATTGCTGAGGATCTGCTGCCAGGACATAAAAGGATATGATTTCAAAAGGAAGATAAAATAATTCAAAATTTGTATGCAATTTGTATGTATTCTAAATTTATAGCTTCCATCTATGAAGCAAAACCTGATAGAACTAATAGAAGAAAAACATGTATCCACAATCATGATTGGCAATTTTAACACACCTCACTTAGACAGAACAAGCAGGTGAAAAATTCAATAACGATGTAGAAAATCCAAACACAAATAACCAACTTAACCTGACACGCACAGAACTATATCCAACAACTGCAGAATAAACATTCTTTTTGAGTGCACACAGAACATTTACCAAAATAGACTATACGCTGGATAAGATCTTAAATTTCAAAGGTCTAAAATCATATAAGGTATGTGGAATCTAACTAAAAATCAATAACAGAAAACTAACTAGAAAATGCTCAGATGTCTGGAAAGATAAGCAACACACTTCAAGTGACCTACGGGCCAAAGAAGAAATCATCAGGGAAATTAGAAAATATTTTGAACTGACTAATAAAACTGCAACATTTCACAACTCATGAGATATGGCAAAAGCAGTACTTAAAGTAAATTTATATTTCTAAATGCAATATAAAAGAAGAAAAATTGAAAATCAATATTCTAAGCTTCCATTTCAGGAAACTAGAAAAAGAACAGCAAATTAAACTCAAAGAACAAGTAAATAAATAAAGGATAAGAGGAGAATTCAATACAATAGAAAGCAAACTAAAATAGACAAAAATCAGCAAAACTAAAGGATGGTATCTTTCAAATAGGTTGTTATGAAGACTTAATGAGATCACTGTAAAGCACTTATCACTGGGCCTAGCACATTCATTTATTCAGTATCTACTAGGTTCCATGAACTGTTCTAAGTACTGGGACTTACATTCTAAGTGAGAATGCAGTGGGGTGGGACAGAGGCGACGGGGAATGATAGAAACGGGTGAAGAAGGAAGGAACAGGGAGGCAAGGAGGGAAGAGAGAGGGAAAGGGAAGGAAAACATAAAGATAGAAAGACAAAATAAGTACTATTCAAATAATTAAAATAGGGTAACACAATAAAGTAATTCTGGGCAATCACAAAACACTTCTATGGGTAAAGGTGATCAATTAAGCTGAGATCTCAAATGACAAGGAGTCAATCACAGGAATTTTGCAAAGATACTATGGCAGGAATAAACATGGATATATAAAGACCCAAAAGAAGGTCTACAAAGTGTCTATAAATGTAGACTATGGTTATTTTCTCAAGTACACTAAACACACAATAAATATTAGTTGACAGAATAAATGAACATAGGCTATATGCTAATCGTGTTCCTTAGAGGGATACACAAAAACTCTTACGGTTTCACTGGATTCTCATTGGTCACGGGCCCCAATAAAGATTAAAAACTAGGCATACATCTTCCATGTATGCATACCATCTGTGCATGTTCTAAAAACCATAATGCTATACATATATCACAAGAAATCTCCATATTTGTCAAACCCTTTACCAAAACCCTCAGCTACTTATCCTGTTGGCAGCCAACAGGAAGTAAATATTACTTTTGCTTAGGATATAAGGAATACCTTCTAGAATGTGACTACTCATCCTTAAAGTTTTAAAGGAAATGTCACAGAGCCACTCAGCTACTTGATTTATAGATGCTGAGACAAAATACTGGTTTGAACAGGCAAATGTTCTTTTTCACTGTTTAAGATCACCATAAACCAAAGATGCCACTTTCGGTAAAATATTAAAAGATTGCGGGAGTCTCAAAAGCCATTAAAAATTGATAAATATAAACACAGAAAATTTTTAAATTTTGCACTAAAAATAACTGCTATAAACTAAGTCAAAAAACAGGTAAAATGAATTTGGGATTCATCTCATAGGAGGGCTAATTTCCTTAAAATACACAGGGCCCTTAACTAATCAGTAAGAGCTGATCCAATAGGGAAATGGACAAAGGACATTTGAAAGTATTTCACTGAAAGAATAAACCAATAAATATGAGGGGGAAGACTTAATGCACTGACAATTATAAAGACTCCGTGTAATAACATCTTGCACCTATAAGACTGGCAAATATTATGAAATTTGATGGTACCCAATATTGGCAAAGGTGTAAGGAAAACAGACTTTACTGTTAGTGGAGGGAGAAAACCTCCACTAAATTACCTTACCTATCTCTAAGGTAATTTAATAAGATCTATCCTAATTAAAAATGCAATAAACTTTGACCAACAATTCTATCTGTAGGAATTTTTCCTACAAATAAATTCATACAAATATGCGAAAATTTATGTTGCAGTATTTCTTACACTCAATAACAAGTGAAATTAATCAATCAAATACTCATCAAAAAGAGAACTAACTAAATAAAAGTAATACTGGGAAATATTACACGGTAGTTAAAAAGCCTGAAATAGTTTCATATGCTGATACGGACAGGCCTCCAAGATATGTTAAAGGAAAAGCAAAATACATAGAGGATAGGATATGTATTATCATTTAGTTTAAAAAAAATTTTCTAGAAGGATACACAAGAACTTTTTCATTGTGGTTATCATGGGGGGTGTAGGAATGGGGGATTTAAACACTTTCTCTATTACTAACTAGCCACTAACATGCCTTACATTTATGACATATAATTAACTTATTTAACCACCTGATAGTGGTATTGCTTTCTAAACACAATTTTCAAGTATACCACCACAGAATTAGGGAAGAGCAGAACAAGGAATTAAACTTGAGTCTTGTTTTGAAACCAACATTCTTCTCATTTATCATATTGCTATGAACTTCTAAAGTTGAGTATATTAAGAAAATATTTCAACTTCCAAAAAACAAAAGTCTAGGACCAGATGGCTTCACAGGTGAATTATATCAAACATTTAGAGAAGAGCTAACACCCACCCTTCTCAAACTCTTCCAAAAAATTGCAGAGGAAGGAATACTCCCAAACTCATTCTATGAGGCCACCATCACCCTGATACCCAAACCAGACAAAGACACTACAAAAAAAAGAAAATTACAGACCAGTATCACTGATGAATATAGATGCAAAAATCCTCAAGAAAATACTAGCAATCAGAATCCAACAACACATTAAAAGGATCATACACCATGATCAAGTGGGATTTATCCCAGGGATGCAAGGATTCTTCAATATACGCAAATCAATCAATGTGATACACCATATTAACAAATTGAAGAATAAAAACCATATGATCGGGCTTCCCTGGTGGCGCAGTGGTTGAGAATCTGCCTGTCAATGCAGGGGACACAGGTTCGAGCCCTGGTCTGGGAAGATCCCACATGCCGCGGAGCAACTGGGCCCGTGAGCCACAATTACTGAGCCTGCGCGTCTGGAGCCTGTGCTCCGCAACAAGAGAGGCCGCGATGGTGAGAGGCCCGCGCACCGCGATGAGGAGTGGCCCCCACTTGCTGTGGCTAGAGAAGGCCCTCACACAGAAGTGAAGACCCAACACAGCCATAAATAAAAATAAATAAATAAATAAAATTTAAAAAAAAAAAAAAAAAAAAAAACCATATGATCATCTCAATAGAGGCAGAAAAAGCTTTTGACAAAATTCAACACCCATTTATGATAAAAACTCTCCAGAAAGTGGGCCTAGAGGGAACCTACCTCAACATAATAAAGGCCATATACAACAAACCCACAGCAAACATCATTCTCAATGGTGAAAAACTGAAAGCATTTCCTCTAAGATCAGGAACAAGACAAGGATGTCCACTCTCACCACTATTATTCAACAGAGTTTTGGAAGTCCTAGCCACAGCAATCAGAGAAGAAAAAGAAATAAAAGGAATACAAATTGGAAAAGAAGAAGTAAAACTGTCACTGTTTACAGATGACATGATACCTTACATAGAGAATCCTAAAGATGCCACCAGAAAACTACTAGAGCTAATCAATGAATTTGGTAAAGTTGCAGGATACAAAATTAATGCACAGAAATCTCTTGCATTCCTATACGCTAACGATGAAAACTCTGAAAGAGAAATTATGGAAACACTCCCATTTACCATTGCAACAGAGAGAATAAAATACCTAGGAATAAACCTACCTAAGGAGACAAAAGACCTGTATGCAGAAAACTATAAGACACTGATGAAAGAAATTAAAGATAATACAAACAGATGGAGAGATATACCATGTTCTTGGATTGGAAGAATCAATATTGTGAAAATGACTATACTACCCAAAGCAATCTACAGATTCAATGCAATCCCTTTCAAATTACCAGTGGCATTTTTTACAGAACTAGAACAAAAAAATCTTAAAATTTGTATGGAGACACAAAAGACCCCGAATAGCCAAAGCATTCTTGAGGGAAAAAAATGGAGCTGGAGGAATCAGACTCCCTGACTTCAGACTATACTATAAAGCTACAGTAATCAAGACAATATGGTACTGGCACAAAAACAGAAAGACAGATCAATGGAACAGGATAGAAAGCCCAGAGATAAACCCATGCACCTATGGTCAACTAATCTATGACAAAGGAGGCAGGGTATACAGTGGAAAAAAGACAGTCTCTTCAATAAGTGGTGCTGGGGAAACTGGGCAGTTACATGTAAAAGAATGAAATTAGACACTCCCTAACACCATACACAAAAATAAACTCAAAATGGATTAGAGACCTAAATGTAAGACCAGACACTATAAAACTCTTAGAGGAAAACATAGGAAGAAAACCCTTTGACATAAATCACAGCAAGATCTTTTTTGATCCACCTCCTAGAGTAATGGAAATAAAAACAAAAATAAACAAATGGCACCTAATGAAACTTAAAAGCTTTTGCAAAGCAAAGGAAACTACAAACAAGACGAAAAGACAACCCTCAGAATGAGAGAAAATTTTTGCAAATGAGTCAATGGACAAAGGATTAATCTCCAAAATATATAAACAGCTCATGCAGTTCAGTATTAAAAAACAAACAACCCAATAAAAAAATGGGCAGAAGACCTAAATAGACATTTCTCTAAAGAAGACATACAGATGACCAAAAAGCACATGAAAAGCTGCTCAACATCACTAATTATTAGAGAAATGCAAATCAGAACTACAGTGAGGTATCACCTCACACCAGTTAGAATGGGCATCATCAGAAAATCTACAAACAACAAATGCGGGAGAGGGTGTGGAGAAAAGGGAACCCTCTTGCACTGTTGGTGGGAATGTAAATTGATACAGCCACTATGGAGAACAGTATAGAGGTTCCTTAAAAAACTACAAATAGAACTACCACACAACCCAGCAATCCCACTCCTGGGCATATACCCAGAGAAAACCATAATTCAAAAAGATACATGCACCCCAGTGTTCACTGCAGCACTATTTACAATAGTCAGGTCATGGAAGCAACCTAAATGCCCATCGACAGACGAATGGATAAAGAAGATGTGGTACATATATACAATGGAATATTACTCAGCCATAAAAAGGAACAAAACTGGGTCATTTGTAGAGACGTGGATGGACCTAGAGACTGTCATACAGAGTGAAGTAAGTCAGAAAGAGAAAAACAAATATCATATGGTAACACATATATGTGGAACCTAGAAAAATGGTACAGATGAACCAGTTTGCAGGGCATCTGCAGAAATAGAGACACAGATGTAGAGAGCAAACATATGGACACCAAGAGGGAAAAGTGGCGAGGGTGGTGGTGGTGGTAGGATGAATTGGGAGATTGGGATTGACATGTATACACTAATATGTATAAAATAGATAACTAATAATAACCTGCTGTATAAAAAATAAAAATTCAAAAAAAAACATTTCAAAAACTGTAAAATAATATTAGTATAAAATCCGTAGCCTAAGACGCTACAATACTTCCTCCCTAATCTATAATTGACCACAAGAAAACTGCTGCATTCTTTTTTCTCTTAAATTCAAAATTTTTATGAAAAGACAACTGATCACTGGAACCATAATAAACACTAATTCTAACTATTCTCAGTAGTAGTTTAAAACAGCTGTGATACACTTCTGTATAAGTCAAAATAAATTTTATTTTCACTGACATTACTTTGACTATATTTGGTTAACATTATCTCATGTAGATTCATCAGCTCAAAATTAATTAGTATTACAGAATAGTGTATTCCATCCAAACAATTCATCTTTGTTGGCTCACATGCCTCACTGCTACTGGCATGCCACTGTAATAATAGGCATGGTGCCACAGTAACAGATGGGCATAAATACAGACATGCCAAAGAATCAGTGTGTGCATCAAGTTTGAGTATTAGTATTAGATTTTCCTCCAAGAAATTCATAAATTATAGTAGAATAATATAAGTTTTCTACATCTATGTTAATAAGATATGCCAACTCAAAGCCAGATTAATTTCTAAATCCTTAAAAAAAAAAAAAAAAACTTTCCAAGGCCACAGAAGGCAAGTTTTCCATCTGATGAGTTTGGATCAGCCTTTTGTACAGGGAATTGAGGAAACCAATATGCAATCTCTACCTTAGATCAGCTTTGTCCCTGAAGCACTTCAAAATCTCAGTAAAAAATTCAGTTTTTAAGAAGTCACTTGGCACTGTTACAAGATGAAAACGTTCTGGGGATCTGTTGGACAACTATGTGAATATACTTAACACTAATGAACCGTACACTTAAAAATGGTTAAGATGGTAAATTTTTATGTTACGTATGTTTTTTTATCATAATTAAAAAGTCACATGGCCCTGTCAAGTTTCCTGATGAAGGTAATGTAGGCCTAGAAACAGAGAAAAGGTCCTACAATGTCCTACTTGACAGGAAAAAAAATCTAAAAATGCAAATCACTGAAGTTTACATGATTATTTAAATTTTGCCATCTGTTGAACAACTATTGTCATTTTCAAAAGATTTATTTCCACATATGGTTTTAAATTTTTGAAATATAGAACATATGATATTGACCAGATTATACTGAAAATTTTTATAATTTTTACCACATTAATGAAAAGTTTTAAAATACTAAGAATGCTAAAGAAAAGAAGGGGAAAAAAATCAGTTGTGGTCACTATTATCCAAAATCATTTGCTAAGTATTGTACAAGATTCCAGGAAAGATGGCTGTGTGTGTGTGTGTGTGTGTGTGTGTGTGTGTGTGTGTGTGTGTGTGTAAAGAAAAACTATCTCTGACTTCCAGGAACTTAACCACATTTTCTCTTTAAAGAAATGTGCAAGCATCCAATCACCTTGGGAAAACCAATCTGTTATTTTATACTTGTTGATATTGACAGATAGGCAGAAACTACAAGAACTATGAATTTTTAACTTTATTTACTTTTAATTAACCCTAGCATTTCTACAACATGTAATGTTAAATATAAGGCATCTGTTTTTATTTTATTAAAGTACATAAAAAGTGTTTGTAAAATTCTCACTGCCCCTGAAGGCTATGAGCTCAAATATTCAGAAGTGTTCCAGACTTCTGGATATAAAGACCTAGGTAAAATTTCAACAAAAATTCTGGGTAATGACCCAGGGTGGCCCACTTTTTTGTCTGCCAAATAAAAATATAACAAAAACTACCCTCTTCATAAAATAAAGTAGAAAGGATGTCTGCAGTAGCCATTTGTATTCCTTTTGTTATCTGACTGCTCACATTATTCTGGGCCAATATTACAGTGACCTTTTCAATAATGACAAACATATCTCAAGAAGAAATTTTTGACAGAATTTGATTAAATCTAATGAAAAGTGCAATTACTTAGTCACAGACAACTATGTATATTGCTCCCTCACATTCTCAAACATACATCCTCAAATACATAATAGCCCATATCTCCTCCCCCTGAAAGCCAAAGTTCTTTGGAGAAGTGCTCTTCCTTTACTCACTTCTCTCCCACCTGTCAATCCTCTGCAATCTGATTTTCCCTAACACTGCTGTTACCACCACGATCACCAACCTTATCAGTAAATCCAAGAAACACTACCTCTGACTTTAGTTTACTGGGCTACTCACCGGCAGCTGGCACTGCTGACCACTTAACTCCTTCCTGAAACCCTCTCTTCCTTCAATTTCTGTTAAAGCAAAACCTATATAAGTCCCTCTTCTTTTAGGAAAAATGTACTCCTTCTCTAAGAATAGACAACTTTAAAGCAACAGAATGCCTATCAGCAAGACTGATGGTTAAGCAAAAAGTTTAAAACAAATATATATTTTTTCATTTATACTATCTATAACCATTATTCCCAAATCCTTGATAACCACACAGAAGAATTGGCCTAGTGCTTATTAACTTCATTTATTTTTATGTAGTACACATTAAAGATACTATAGGATTTTGTAGTTTCAAGTACTTGTGAAATATAATTCAGAAAAACATTGTCAAATTTAACAATAATTTGAAAATTAAAAACATAAAGCAATGGTTAATGTGAAAATTAACAATGATTCTAAACTTTTAAGTTGAGAAAGTACATTATATTAAAAACAAAACTTTTAAAAAGCTCAATTGATCTTAATGGTGTTAAAATAGTATTAATAATAATTGGGCTTATTATGTATCAGGCACCGTTAACTGTTTACATATGTTAAATCTTTAAGTCCTCACAATATTTCAGTGAGTGCAAGTACTATTATCATCCTCATCTCCCTTTTTCAGATAAGGAAACCAAGCGCATAGAGTGGTAAAGTAACCTGCCCAAGTGCCACTTATTAACTCTGTAACAAGTTTTCATACCCAGGCAGAGTAGCTCCAGAGTGGGTGTGCTTAAGCATTATGCCATACTGCCTCAGCAAACCACAATAAACAACTTTATCTGCCATCTTCCTCCTACAGAAGTAGGAAGTGGGTCTGACCCTTTTCCTAAATCTTAAGCACAATGCAAAAGCTCTGTTTGTATAATGAACTTCAAGCGTTTCCCCTAACTTCATTCTCTCTTCTTGGTCTTCTAAGTGAGGTTCAATTCTCCCACTCCCTTCAATGTTAACTTAGTACAAAGATTCCTCCTTGGCCTTCTCCTCACATATCACACAACTTCCCCTCAATGGCTTCCAAAATCATCTATCAATTGATAACTCCCAAATCTATATCTCCAACCTAGGTATCTCTCCTGAGTACCACACCCATGTATCTAATGGCTTAATGGACACCCAACTATCAAACTCAACAGGTCCAAAACGGAACTCAACACTTTCTTTCCTCACTCCAAACTTGCTCTATCTTCTGGGTTTCCAATATCACAGAATACTTCCATCATTTACATAGCTGACCATTCCAAACACTTAGGTGCAGCCAGAGTGATCTTTCCAAGATATAAATCTCACCACATTGTACCTCTACTTAAAATCCTTTGGTAGCTTCTTACTGTGCAAACCTTTATGATAAGTTCAAATTTATGAGCATGGTATACAAGACCCTTCATAATATGGACCCTGACTATCTATCCACCATCTTTCACATGCCCCAATTTCCCTCCAACTCTGTGCTCCAGCCATACTGAACTTTTCCTATTCTTTAAATAAGCCCTAAATCCTTGCATCTTAACCAGCAGTGTCCAATAGAATGCTCTATGATGACAGAAAGAAACATTCTTTATCCACATTATCCAATATGTTAACTGCTAGCTACACTGAGCACATAAAAATGTGGCTAGTGTGACTCAGAAACTAAAATTACTTCAATTAGTTTAAATTTAAATAGTTACCTTTGGCTGGTATCTACGGTATTGAACAACACAGCTCTAAACCAAGGTATATGCTATTCCCTCTGCCTCGTGTGTACACAGGTATGTGTGGAAAGCCCTGGTCAGTGCTAACACGTAACAGTTAGTATTGACTCTTCTGTTAGGTTATTCCCTTTGTTCTTGTAGTTAGTAATTAATAAGGTCCCACCCTATACAAGACACTATTTAAAACAAGACACTATTTTCTAATAGTTTAGTGGTTCTTCCAAGATAGTGGCTTAATTACAATTTGCCCTAAAAGGACTATCACTTTAAGAAATGAACAGACTCCACATATTAGTAAGTGAAAAAAGCAAATTACAATATTACACTAAAAAAGTATATAGCTTTGCTTTAAAAATACACAGTATATAGGCAAAAAAGACTGGAAGACCTATATCTTTTTAACTGATTCTCTATGGGTATTAAAATTAGGGTTATTTAACTAATCTGTATTTGCGAAATTTTCTATAAGGAAAGAGGGAAATCAGTCCAGTGATTATCTTTTCCCTGTTGCATCATCAATTTACTCCTTCCTCTTCATAACCTAACATTCCCTTCCAGATACCATTCCATTTCTTTGCTCCCCTATACAGTAATACATACTAACTACAACTCTCCTTTCTCTCTCTCTTTTTTTTTTTTAAGATTTAATTTTATTTATTTTTGGCTGCGTTGGGTCTTCATTGCTGTGCCTGGGCTTTCTCTAATTGCGGTGCGCTGGCTTCTCCTTGCGGTGGCTTCTCTTGTTGCGGAGCACGGGCTCTAGGCGCGCAGGTTTCAGTAGTTGTGGCATGTGGGCTCAGTAGTTGTGGCACCCGGGCTCTAGAGCGCAGGCTCAGTAATTGTGGCGCACGGCCTTAGTTGCTCCGCGGCATGTAGGATCTTCCTGGTCTAGGGATCGAACCCACGTCCCCTGCATTGGCAGGTGGATTCCTATCTACTGCACCACCAGGGAAGTCCCTCTCCTTTCTCTCTTGAACCCACTCCAGTCAGGCTTTCAGCCCCACCACTGCACCTAACCTGCTTATCAGGGTCACCAAAGACCTCCAAGGTGACAAATTCCAAAGCCACTTGTCAGTACTGTAATCACCTTACTTGACCCTATCAGACAGAAATGCTCCAGGAATGCCCCAGAGATTAGTACTCTGAACTCTTCACTCTCTACATTCACTCCCTTGATGTCTCACCCAATCAGGGTACTTAATACCCTCTATAACCCTGTGGCTCCCAAACTTATATCTCTAGCCTAACTCCTCCCTAAGCTCCAGACTCATATATCCAACTGCCTATTTAATATCTCCTCTTGGATGCCTAATAGGTATCTCATACTTAACATGCTCAAGCTCTTGAACCTCTTCCCCCTTTAAAAAATTCCTCTTTACACAATCTTCTTCATTTTGATAACAATTCCAAACTTCCAGCTGTTTAGGCAAAAAAACCTTGTGTCCTTCTTTGGTATCTTTTTCCCTCACACACCACATCTAAACCATCAGCAAATCTCATTGGCTCTACTTTCAAAATATATCCAGAGTCCAACCACTGTTCTCCACTACCACCAATCTGATTTAGTCATCCCCTTCTCTTGCCTGGGTTACTGTGGTGATCTCCTTGCTGGTCACCCTGCCTCAGATCTGCAGTCTATTCCTAGTTCAGGAGACAAAGTGATACATTAAAAACATAAGGTGGATCATCTCACTCCTCTGTTCAAAACCCTCCAATGGCTTCCCTTCTCACACAGAGTAAAATCCAAGTCCTTAAAATGCTTTACAAAGCCCTACACAATCTGGCCCTTACCTCTCTGACCTCCTCATCTGCTAAGTTCCCCCTCTTCCTTCATTCACTCTATCCAGACATACTGGCCTCTTTGTTGATGCTCACAGGTCAGAAACTCTCCTGCCTCAGGGCCTGAGCACATGCAATTCCTCTTGACTGAATACTTCTCCCCAGACATCTGCATGTCACTCCCTCAGGTACTCCAGGTAGTACTGTCAAGGATCTTTTCCTGACCCTGCTATTTCAAACTCAACCCAACCTCCACCTTAACTCTCTATCCTCTTTCCCTACCTTACTTTTCTCTACAGCACTCCTTGTCATCAAATGACCAACCACATATTTACTTGTTTATTACCTATCTTCTTCCAGTTGGAATATATGCTCCATGAAAGCAGGCATTTTGTCCACTGATTGATTAATCCCCAGCATCAAGAATAGTACCTAGCATAAGAAGGCACTCGTATTTGTTAAATCAGTAAGTTACTTCTATATTTTTTTAGTTATAGAAAAAAACATTAGAAACGAATAAACAGGTCCCAAGTATCCTACAGACCACAAACTTTTTGAAAACATAAATATACCTGGCACACCACAAGCACTTAATAGTTACTGACTGACTTCTAAATGCCCATTCTGCTCTAAACCTTCCAATGGCTTCTCTTTACACTCATAGTAAAATCCAAAGTCCTTACAAGGCCCTACACAATCTGGCACCGGACCTTCCACTCTACACCTTACCTGTCTGCCCCCATAGTACTAAATTCCCCCCTCATTCTTCATGACCACATCCTTAACCTAGGCTTTAAGAAACTTTAACCCATTTCTAGAGTAAAGCTGGGTGATGTGTAGCTCTGCCAACCCATGATATTGGGACCAGCCTTATTCATAAGTCTCTCGCTTATCCAGCTGCCATGTTAACTCACTCAGCTGCAGGATTAAAGACACCGGCCTTCTAATTAGGTCAATTCCTATCAGCAGTACAAATAATCAGCCCATCAATAAGCAAACATGGACTATAGTTCACTTTTGTAGATCTATGAACTCTTTCCAGCTGACATGCTAAATAAGTCTTCCTTAAGTACACAAACCAAAGAATGTTATTCACAATAATGTGAAATATAGGAAAATCATTTCCTTCTTGATTATTCTACTTTGGGCTCTTCACTTTAAATTTTGTATTTGGACTGCAGGCAATTTGTTTTTGTCAGTAGTTCATTTATATACACAATTGCAATACTGTCAAATTATTCCACTATAATACATTTGTCATTCCACGAGCATTTGCAACTTTTCTGCAGTAAAAAAGAACATTTCAACTGATCATCTGTCTGATTTTTTTGGTTTTACTCCTTCAGTTCTAGTAATGTTACCCTAAATTCTAAATAATTTTAGAAGTAATATCTCACATCTTGGGATTTAATGGTAAGGCCTGAATTTAAGTATTCCATATTTTCTCCTTGGATTTCACAAAACCAGTGATCTTAAAATAACATATCCTATATCAAGGGATGAATATTTTCTTGGTTGAGTATTTAAGATAAATTGTAAAAGTCAGAATTGACTCTCCTGGACTTCTCTGGTGGCGCAGTGGTTAACAATCCACCTGCCAATGCAGGGGACATAGGTTCAAGCCCTGGTCCAGGAAGATCCCACATGCCACGGAGCCCGTGCGCCCCTACTACTGAGCCTGCGCTCTAGAGCCTGCGAGCCACAACTGATGAGCCCGCATGCTGCAACTACTGAAGCCCGTGCACCAAGAGCCCCTGCTCCGCAACAAGAGAAGCCGCTGCAATAAGAAGCCTGTGCACCTCAACAAAGAGTAACCTCCACTGGCCGCAACTAGAGAAAGCCTGCGTGCAGCAACAAAGACCCAACACAGCCAAAAATAAATAAATAAAATAAATAAATTTTTTAAAAAAAGAAGTGACTCTCCTCCAAGAAGAAATGCAAGCTAAGCAAATAAAATGGAACACTTATAATCTGTTGGAAAGTAGGACTCTGCAGTATTTCATCAATTTTTTGTTCAATGTGGTAAAATCTTATTTGATTTCAAGTATGTTTCAAGAATTAAATTATAGGAACCTTACTGCACCACTAAAGTGACAATCCTTAACCTGTATAGTCAGCCCTTTGTAGAACTATCAGTCTTACTTATGTGAAGACAAAAACAACCAGTTTCTTCTTTTGTTAACAGCCATCTTGGAACAAATGACATTTACTTAGTGAAAGATCAGTAAAACATTGAAATTGGGAGTTTCCTGGCAGTCCAGTGGTTAGGACTTAGCACTTTCACTGCTGTGGTCCAGGTTCAATCCATGATTGGGGAACTAAGGTCCCGCAAACCATGTGGTGCAACCAAAATAAAATAAAACACTGAAATTGCTTATATTTTATACGTCTTTTGTAAATTAAAAAAAAAATAGGGTCCAATTTACATATACAGCATGGCAAATACATTGTTTACATCTCCATAATTAGATCTAGTGACCATAAATTCCAAAAGCTAAGCAGAATTAACAAGATAGAGCACTTACCAAAACTGGAGTTATTAGAACTCAAGGGAATTTAATCTTCAGAAATTGAAGATGATGCCAAGGACAAAGGTATGCTATGGAAATCATTAATGGAGTGTATTTTCATACTGGCAACACTGGACTCCTGAGCACGAGAGAAAGGAACTCACAATGAGGAGCCTGTGCCTCTTCATAATACGCTAACAACTCAGGGCTCCAACATTTTCAGCATTTCAAACTAAAATGTGTTTGACATTTTAAAATTACAGCACGTCCATTTTCTTCAGTAAATCATTGTTTACAAAATAAAGGTTTATAATAAATACCTTTTGGTAGGCATGAAAAGTTGAGAATTATTACACAATTTAACACTAATTTTATACTTGTATTACTTGTATTAGTTCACATTAGCCTTATCTCACCAACTAAATTCTTAAAGGCAAGATAAAGATCTTATAATTATTTCTTATTTTTCTGCTGAAAACACAGAGGAATTAACTATACTTACGGTATAGTTAAAGATGCCTTTAAGATGATGTAAATAAAGTTAAAGATGGTATAAATAAAGATGCCTTTCAAGAATGGTATAGACTTCAAAAATCCTGATTGTAAAATTCATTCAACACCTATGTGACAATTCTAAGTCAATAACCCTAACCACAACAAAAACTCAAGCAATGACATAAAGAAAATGGCTGTTTTGGAACTATATACAATTAACTTCAGAGTAATGCAATAATACATCAATAGGGATACCAGGCTAAATTTTCCTTCTGTATAAGGTCCACGGAATCCAGTCATGCTTTATTTTTTAACTACGCTGGCTAAGGAAACAGTAAATATTAGTAGAATCTGAATCATTCAATTGAGTAAAAGACCTAAAACATTTATTATGCAAAATTATAAGCCAAACACTTTGCTAAGCACCTTCACATAAATTATACCATGTAATATTAGGTGAGTATGTGAAAGAAAGATTCCTCTATACAATATTCAACAAATATTCAATGAGTCACTACAAAATGAAAATACAGAATGACTGAATGAGATAAAGGTATCAATGAAAATACTAGGAAAAGTAAAAAGAAAGTAGAGCAAGCTTTGAACAACTGGAACTATAAAACTGTTATATGAAAAAAAATTTTAAACATGGTATAGACCCTAATTAAAATTAAATATTATAAATAAAAAATGGGAAAAAAACGTTTAAACCCTCATATGGAGACACAATGACTCTTTAAAGTATGACTAAAATAATGTGTTATGGAGTGGCCAATATGGTGGAGTAGGAAGATCCTGAGTTCACATCCTCCTACGGACACACCAGTATCACAACTATTTATAGAGCAACTACAGATGAGAATGACCTGAACACTAGCAGAGAAGAGCTCCTACAACTTAAGATATACAGAAGGAACCACAGAAAGATAGGGAGGAAGGGCAGAGCTACAATATAGTCAAGACCCAAAGCCTCAGGTAGAGGACCCAAAAACAGGAGGATAATTACAACTGCAGAGGTTCTCCCCAAGGATCAAGGGCTCTGAGCCCCACATCAGGCTCCCCAGCCCAGGGGTCCTGCACCGGGAAGACAAGCCCATAGAATGTTTGGCTTTGAAGACGAGTGGGGCTTACTTTGGGGAGAGCCAGAGGACTGTGGGAAATAGAGACTCCACTCATGTGGGAAACAGAGACTCCACTCATAAAAGGGCACATACTAAATCTCACATGCTCCAGGAGCCAGGGCAGAAGCAGTAATTTGAAAGGACCCTGGGGTCAGACCAACTTGCTAATCTTGGAAAGCTTCCCAGAGAGGCAAGAGGCAACTGGGACATATCCTGGAGACACAGATGCTGGAGGCAGCCATTTTGGGGAGCTCATTTCCCAAGGACACTGGTGTTGGCAAGCGTCATTTTGGAATTCTCCCTCTAGCTTGTTAGTCCCAGGACCCAGCCCACCCACCAGCCAGTCAGCACCAGTCCTGGGACACTCCAGACCAAGCTAGCTGGGGGCGGACACTGTCCTACCCACCAGCAGGCCAGCTGCCGTAGGAACCCCTGAACCCCCAGCTGCCCTGGGACCCAGCCCTGTCTACCAGAAGGCCCAATATCCAGCCCTACACATCAATGGGCCAGCAAGAGCCCCGGGTCCAGCAGCCAGCCAATCCCATCCACCCCACCCACCAGCGGGCCAGCACTAGCTCTGGACCCGGCTTCATCAACCAGCGGGTGGGCACCAGACCTGGGACCACCGAGGCCCTACAGCCAGCTGTGTCAGGACCCAGCCCACTCACCAGCAGTCTGGCACCAGCCCCAGGACCCCCTGGGCCTGGGCCCCACCTACTTACAGGCTGACATCAACCAAGAGTTTAAGGTACAATGTAGAAAAGACAGCCTCTTCAACAATGGAGCTGGGAAAACTGGACAGCTACATGTAAAAGCTGAGATTAGAACATTACCTCACAGCATATACAAAAATAAACTCAAAATGGATTAAAGACCGAGACGTAAGACCTGAAACCCTAAAACTTCTAGAAGAAAACATAGGCAGAACACTCTATGACATAAATCATAACGATATTTTTTTGGGTCTGTCTCCTAAGGCAAAAGAAATAAAAGCAAAAATAAATAAATGGGACCTAATTAAACTTAAAAGCTTTTGCACAGCAAAGGAAACCATCAACAAAACAAAGAGACAACCTACAGGATGGGAGAAAATATTTGCAAATGATGTGACAAGGGATTAATAACCAAAATATATAAACAGCTCATACAATTCAGTATCAAAACAACAAAAAACAAAAAACCAAACAACTCAATCAAAAAATGGCAAAGATGTGGAGAAAAGGGAACCACTGTACACTGTTGATGGGATTGTAAATTTCAGCAGCCGTAAGGGTATGGAGGTTCCTCAAAAAATTAAAAATGGAATTATCATATGATCTAGCAATTCTACTCCTGGGTATTTATTCAAAGAAAACAAAGAAAAAATCTTTGAAAAGATATATGCAACATAAGTTCATTGCAGCATTACTTCCAATAGCCAAGATATGGAAGCAACCTAAGTGTCCACTGACAGATGAATGGATAAGAAAACGTGGTATGTATATACAGACAGACACACACACACAACAGAATATTACTCATCCATAAAAAAGAATGAAATCTTGCCATTTTCTACAACATGTAATGACCAGAGAATATTATGCCAAGGGATATAAGTCAGACAGAGAACGACATATGCGGAATCTAAAAAACAAATGAACAAACATAACTAAACAGAAAGAGATCACAGATACAGAGAACAGGCGGTTGCAGGGGAAGGAGGGGATAGGTGTATAAACTTCAGTTACAAAATAAATGAGTCACATGTATGAAATGTACAGTGTGGAGAATACAGTCAATAATTATGTAGTATCTTTGTATGGCAAGAGATAACAGCTAGACTTATTATAGTGATCCTTTGGAAATGTATAGAAATATTGAATCACTATGCTGTGTACCAGAAACTAACATAGTGTTATAGGTCAATTATTCATCAAAAACAAACAAACTTACAGAAAAAGAGATCAGAATTGTGGTTACCAGAGGCAGGGAGGTTGGAGGGCAGGGGAACTGGATGAAGGTAGTCAAAGGTACAATCTTCCAGTTATAAGTAAGTACTTTATCTTACAACTGGGGATGTACTATACAACATGATGAATATAACTAACACTTCTATACTTTATATGTGAAAATTTTTAAGCAAATCCTAAGAGCTCTTATAAGAAGGAAAAAAAAATTTTTTTCTATTTCTTTAATGTTGTATCTATATGAGATGATGGATGTTCACTAAACTTAATGTGGTAATCATTTCATGATGTATGTAAGTCAAATCATTATGCTGTACACCTTAAACTTATACAGTGCTGTATATAAATTATATCTCAATAAAACTGGAAGACATACAAAAACAAACAGAAATAAACAAAATAATGTGTTACTATTAATAAGGTACTGACAACTGGGGCTGTAAAAGGAAAATCAAAATGAAGTCGGTACTGCTGAGAGCTCTCTAAAATGGAGCCAGGAGGCCACTGAGGAAGTATGACTTATGGACGACCCAGCCCGGATGGAATCTGAACTTTGACCACTTACTATCTTAATGTAGGTATCCAGAATATCTGCCCAATGTTCCAGAAACTCAAAATATTTAACCAACTCTTACCCTAAAATAACTCGTGACAGCCTGTTCCTTAAGGACAAATACTTCCTCGTGTCATGGTCAACCATAATTCTTGACAGACAACTTAATAACCTTGTAGCTTTCATCTTTATAAGCCTCTGACTCTCTTCCCCTGTACAGTCTCGAACTGCAATTCTTAAGACCCCAAATAAATTATTTTACTTGCAGCCTTCTGCACTTTCTTGGTCGACAGGACTGGTTGATCTTTACTTTTAATAAAGTTAAGTTGGGGCTTCCCTGGTGGCGCAGTGCTTAAGAATCCGCCTGCCAATGCAGGGGACACGGGTTCAATCCCTGATCCGGGAAGATCCCACATGCCGCGATGCAACTAAGCCCGTGAGCCACAACTACTGAGCCTGCGCTCTAGAGCCTGCGTGCCACAACTACTGAGCCCGTGCGCCTAGAGCCTGTGCTCCACAACAAGAGAAGCCACCACAGTGAGAAGCCTGCGCACCACAACGAAGAGTAGCCCCCGCTCATTGAAACTAGAGAAAGCCCGCGTGCAGCAACGAAGACCCAACGCAGCCAAAAATAAATAAATAAATAAATAAATTTTAAAAATAAAGTTAACTAAAAACAGCCCTATAAGAAGGTTGCTCTCATTCAGATACATTTCTATATGCCCTCTTGAAAGGGAGAAAAAGCAGTGGAGGTAAGTTAGATTTGCTGTAATTATACACAACCTAGAGCCCCACTGTAAAATTCCTAGAGGATTTCACTGAGAAACACTGATATTAAAGGTTAAAGGGTTATATGTAATGTAATTTTCATGGCTGATATCAAGCTAACAATAAATAAAATTTAAGTTAAAAAAGTAAGGCCTTATCATTTGCAATGCAAATACACTGATGTAGTATTGATTATATCATACTACTACACAATGTAGTACAACACAAAAGTATGCAGCTCTTTGTTTGGGTCTAAATCAGCTCTGTGAATCTAAACAAATGAAAAGTCCACCCCAATTTCAGCAGGGACTAAAACTGCTACCTTGGTTACCTATTCATTGTTAAATCCAATGGCCTCTTTTCAGCCTTCATTCTATTTGCCCTCTCTCTGCAATTCCTAACATAGTTGACCATTTCCTCTTACCAACTTTCCTCTCAGCTTCCTTTTTTTTTTTTTTTTAACCTTTCTCTGGTTTCCTACCCCTCTGAGCACTCTTTAGTTAGTTCTTCTTCCATTCACACCTTAAATGTTGGTGTTCCCTAGCGATTTGTCTAAACTGCCTTGTCTCCTAACCAGAAAAATTCTCCCTGGGTGATTTCATCCATTCCCATGCTTTAATTACTACCCACAATTCTAAATGCTGATGCTATAATCCATATTTCATCTAAATATGCATTTTTTTTTTTTTGCAACTCTCCTGGTTTCTGTATACTTTGCCTGAAGAACTCCCCCTGTTCTCCACCCGGCAAAAATCTTCCCAGGCTTTATGACCTAAAATATCACCACCTCAGCGAAGCTTTCAACAACTTTTCTAAATAGTGTTAGTTAATATTCTAGTTTAGAAATCATTTTCAACTATACCATCTTACGAAAAACTCACAAAATAGGCAAGTCCTCTCTAGAAACGAGGACACTGAAGTTTGAAGAGATCAAGCAACTTGAACAAGGAAACATCGCCACAAGTGGAAAACATCAACTTAAATCCAGGCCTTCTCACTAGAGGTCCAGTGCTCTTTCTAATACACTGTGATGTGCTCAAAAGAAAAGAGATTTGGGGCTTCCCTGGTGGCGCAGTGGTTGAGAATCTGCCTGCCAATGCAGGGGACACGGGTTCAAGCCCTGGTCTGGGAAGATCCCACATGCCGCGGAGCAACTGGGCCCGTGAGCCACAACTACTGAGCCTGCGCGTCTGGAGCCTGTGCTCCGCAACAAGAGAGGCCGCGATAGTGAGAGGCCCGCGCACCGCGATGAAGAGTGGCTCCCACTTGCCGCAACTGGAGAAAGCCCTCGCACAGAAACGAAGACCCAACACAGCCAAAAATAAACATAATAAATAAATAATAAATAAAAAATTTAAAAAAAAAAAAAGAAAAGAGATTTGGAAATTTAGCAGTTTTACCATTGTTAAGAAAAATTCATTAGTATTGTCTGTTTCCTTCTAGAAATTAATTCCTAATTAAATGTTTAATCCAGAAATAAAAATATTAAAATTAATTTTTAAATTATACACACACAGCCAAATTGGTTAAGAGTTTAAGACAAAAGAAAAATAATTGAGGAAAAAACTAAAAGCAATAAAAGTTTACAATAGTCTCAAAGGAAAGGATTACAAAAAATTAATTCTTTACATTTTTAAATAACGAAATTGCAAATCTTGACACCAATCATCTAATACACAGGCTTGATTAACCAATAAATGATGTATAAAATCTGCTTTCGTAAAACCATTTAAAGCTTCCTAACTTTAGTTCTATTTAAAAGGGAAGGGAATAAATAAGATTGATAAATAGGATTAAATTCAGAAAACAAAAATCATCAATAATCCTGTGACTAGGAAGTGATTAGGCATCCTTGAGATGGTTAGTGAAGGATCAAAAGGACATAGAGCTTTAGGATAAGAGGCCAAAGAACAGAACAGTGGAAGGATTTAGAACATCACCACTTTGCAGACACTGTGGTAAAGACTGGTTGAAGAGATTCATTGATGGTTGCTAAATATAGGGATGGTGAATCTGATGAAGAGCAAAACATCTGCATGGTCTCCAACTGTCCCCCCCATAGATAGATTATTGGAAAAAAAATAATGGACAACCCTTTACCTGGGAAAATTAACATCATGAAGATGGGCATCCTATGCCTCCCAACACAATAGTCTAAGAAGGTAGTACTGTAGCCTGGGATACATAACATGAATGTATGTATGAACCAGCGAACACAAGTTGATTACCATGCTATAAAGTAATTGGCTTGTATTCGTCAAAAGTGTCAAGGTAGTGAAAGACAAAGGCTAAGGAACTATTCCAGATTAAAGGAGATTAAAGAGATATGAGAACTAAGTGAAATACATGATCCTGGACTGGATTCTGTACTAGAGAAAAAAATGTTAAAAAAAATTAAAATTATTTATTGGGACAAATGACAACACGGGGATTATAGACTGTAGATTGTACTAATGTTAAATTTCCTGACTATAACAGTACTACAGTTGTAAAAGTACTGCAGTTCTTAAAAAAATACACACTGAGGTATGAAGATAAAGAGACATGATGTATACAACCTATTCTCAGATGTATCAGAAGAGATAATAATATGGAATGTGTGTGTGTCTGCGTGTGTATGGAGAAATAAATAAAGCAATGCAGCAATTTTTTTAAATTGGTGAATGTGCCATCAGGAGTAGTTCTCTGTATTATTCTTGCAACTTTTTTGCAAACCTGAAACTATTTCAAAGTGTTGGTAAATCGTCGAAAATGAGAGCAGACGTGCGCCCCAACTACTGAGCCTGCACTCTAGAGCTCGCGTGCCACAACTACTGAAGCCCGCACACCTAGAACCCGTGCTCTGCAACGAGAAGCCACTGCAATGAGAAGCCTGCGCACCACAATGAAGAGTAGCCTCCACTCACCGCAACTAGAGAAAGCCCGCGCACAGCAACGAAGACCCAAGGCAGCCAAAAATTTAAAAATAAATTAATTAATTTAAAAAAAAAAAGAAAATGAGAGCAGAGGGGGTGAGCGAAATGGGTGAAGAGAGTCAAAGGCACAAAGTTCCAGTTATAAAATAAATAAGTCAGGGAGATGTAATGTACAGCATGGTGACTATAGTTAATAATACTGTATTGTATATTTGAAAGCTGCTAAAAAAGTGAATCTTGAAAGTCCTCGTCACAGGGAAAAAAACTGTAACTAAGTGTGGTGACGGATGTTAACTAGATTTCTTGTGGTGATCATTTCTCAATATATAAAAATACCTACTGAATACCTACCTACGTTGTACACCTGAAACTAATACATGTCAATTATACTTCAATAAAAAAATAAATTAGAGCAGAGGAACAGGGTAAGCTTTAAGTTTTTTACATAAATTTTGTCATTTGGGTTTTAAAAAAGGCAAGAAATATCACCCTTTAATAAATGAGAGAATGCAAACTCAAGAGAGATTAAGTTACCACTTCCAGAACAGGGGTCTCCTTGTTTCTGTACAACCCCATTAGGTTGCAATTCAATGGCCAAAATGTTTCTAATTCCTGAAAGCCTCAAGGCCATACACTGTCTACAACTACTACTATTCAAAGTTTTAAACTTTTAATGAGTTGTATGCATTCTCTAATAAAAGCACAATAAACTTCATCAAGTAGTAGATAGCACATCCAAGTGCTCAAGAGAATGGGCTCCAAGATTAGATTGAGTTCAAATTCAGGCAGTGCAGTGGTTCTAGCTTTGTGATCTTGGGCAAATTAACCACTTGTGCTCCAATTTTCTCATCCGCAAAGTGGGATCAAAGAAGTACCTTTGGGTTGCTCCTTGATCCTCTGTGACACTTGAGCATCACAGAATAGTTTCCCATAAGCCATACTCACACTCAGCCAAAGGGTTGTTAGGAGGACCAAATGAAATAATAAATGTAAAGTAGTGTGCACAAGTGCACAAGCAGTCTATAAATGTTAGCTATTTTTATTTTAAATCCAACATGCTCAGTCACCTCAACAGCACTGGTCATAGTCAAAGCTACACATTTTTTTCCAAATCAGGCCCAAATCTGACAAAATAGGAAATGAAAGGCTCTAAAAGAAAAACATCTTAGAAGTTCACAAAACATAAAAGTAAATCAATTGTAAGCATATCACATGCAAAACAGACCTATACAGACTTATACGTTAATTCAACAGTTGAAACATCTGCTAATAGAACAGCAGAGCTGCAACAAGCTCCTTGTTGGACCAATCTATCATCTAAATACACAGAATGAAAAATGAAAAATTAGTTATATTGCTTTTAAACTTTTCTAACTTGCGAATAAGGAAACAAATAAATAAACAAACCAAAAACTCTATTTCACACATTCCATACAGGAGTTCAGGTAGCTTAATACAGTGAAAATGTTATCCCAATTTCAACTACTAGCACCTTCCAGAATGTCTTTTAAAATAAATTTGAAATTTAATTTAAATTAAGTTTTAATATATCTTTCTGACACCGCAAAGCCACCAGCACAGCTACTTTACCTTAATTTAGCATAAATCTAGTGTCAGCCTATTATGTGACCATAGTGTTTAGTTAGTACTGAGAGACTAAAAAGAAGAAAAACGTAAAAATGATTACAATAAAATACAAAGTTACCAGAATTCTGTAAGTTTAAAACCATTCCTTCGCCCCCAAAAAAATCAATGCGGGGGCGGGGGGGGGTTCTTTCCCTTTTCGGTGGTACTTAAAATACTCTTAATAATTTTTTTTTTACTCTTAATAACTTTTCAAAAAACCACGTATACATTGTTTAGTGTTCATTTTTAAAATTCACACTATTAATTTGTAAAATTTTACCACTTGCTCAGAGTAACACTAAATATTCTCTACTCATATGCTTATTACTGTGTTTGGGATTGGGGTAGTTTTTTGTTTTGTTTTTTGTTTTAGAGTTTTTTTTTTTTTTTTTTTTTTTTGTCTGTAGTGCAAAGGACGTTGCCGGAGAACATTAATGTCTGTATAAACCAGCTTGTCCATTCATAAAGCGCCTAAAACACCTCCTCGCTCCTGCATTCGAGGGTCACAGAACAGTTTCCCATTAGCCACGCTCTCACGTTCCCTCTCAACTCCCCAAACACCCCTTCCACGCTAGTCAGCGAATTTCTCCAGGTGTGATCAAGCAAACATTAAAGTAGCTTGAAGCGTTTGTTCAAAATTCAGATGCCTGTGCCCCAGCCCAGACCAATTCAGAGTCTTTGGGGATAGCACCTAAGGGCTCCAAATGGTTCTTTTTTCACTGAAGTTTGAAAACTACTAAAGACTCCCCTCCACACACTCATCCCAAACTCCCAACAACTCCCACCAGTCCCAACTGATCCAGCTGCGGGAAACGTTACCGCTCGGCTCCGGGGCGGTCTCAGCGCAACCCCACCCCTCTCCCGGGAGCCCCATCTCGGTGCCCGTTCCTCCCGGGCACCAGCTCCCCAGTCCCGTCCCCACACCCCAAACCTTTCTCCTCACTTCTTCATATCGCTGCTAAAGAGGCCGAAGGCGCCGGAGGGGGAAATGGTTGAGGTCGCCTCCTGACCCAGCTCCGTCGCCTCCCCTCCTCCTGACTGCTCACTGTAAGCGAAGCTGTTGCTGGACATTGCTGCGGTGCTGCCGAGTGTCGGGTTGGCCCTGCCGGGGGTTCTCTCCGACGGGCTCCCGTCCGAGGAACGCGAAACAAAACTAGCTCTCGTTTGGAGGGGCGCCCGCAGGCGCTTCCGGACTCGTCACGGCTCCCAAAGCCGGCCTGGCGGTCCACCCCCTGCGCATGCCCAGTGTGCAGGCGGCCGGAGCCCACCCCCGCCGGGCACTCCAGGGCCTGCCTGGATTTGCCTTCTCCGGGTTTTTGAGGTAGCTGAGAGGCTCGGACCCCGGCTCTGCGGAAGGCAGGCCTCGCGCATGCTGGAGACTAGACTCTCGACTTTCAAAGTTTTTTTGGAAACAAATACCCGTGTATCCATTTCGATCCCCTAGGAGGTTCCCGAGCCCGGACACCTCTTTGTCGGACTCCTGTTGTAAACCAGTAGCTTTCAGATTTTTCCTGAAACTCCAGTTAACACACCAGATCAACTTTCCTAAACATATCAGGATTGCTTTTCCTGTTTAAGCTGGTTTCTGCTCCTCTCCCTGCAGCCATCTGTGTCTTACACCTGCCCCAGGCAACCTTTGTCGCAGATCTCTGCGTTTAAAGGAAACCTCCAGGGCCCTGTCTTTGAGGATCCACCACCTGCCAGATGTGTTCATTGTAGTGAAAGCTTCAAACGAAAATCCTGGGACCGTTGGTTTCAAGGAGCTGGTGATTCCTACTGACGTCTGGCTACCAAAAGTAGAATAAAATAAAATAGAGTCGCCTCATGCACCAGGAGTAGCCTATCATCTGGGCACCTCCTTCCTTTGTTCTGCCGCTTGTGGTATCACTTAACTAAAGTCTTCTGGGGAGTCAAGGCAGAAAGTTGCCTGGCCCCTGAGTAGCACCTGAGAAACCTTTCCAGGAGTAACTTCCCTCAGCCTGACGTTTCGGATGGATTTCAGATCCTACCCTAAACTTTCCGCACTCCTTCCCCTTTAGGCAGACTTTGAAGCTTAGAGCCCTAAGAAACTGTCAGGGGACTACGGAAACACAGTGTGGGGAGGCAGCGCCTGGGTGGGGGAGGGGAGAGCGTCGTACAAGGGTTAGAGTGCTGTCCTCACCTCCTCTAATGGCCACACTGGAAACAACACTGAGGTCACTACTTACCTACCAAAATGGCCAAAATCCAGAACACGGACACCACCAAACGCTGGTGGGGACGGGGAGCAATAGAAACTCTCATTCATTGCTACTGGGAATGCAAAATTGTACAGCCACATTGGAAGATAGTTGAGCAGTTTCTTACAAAATTAAACGTACTGCTACCATATAATCCAGCAATTGAACTCCTTGGTACTTATCCAAAGGAGCTGAAAACTTATGTCCATGCAAAAATCTACATAGATATTTATAGCATCCTTATTCCGAATTACCAAAACTGGGAAGCTATCAAGATGTCTTTCAGTAGGTGAATGTATAAACAAACGGTGGTACATCCAGACAATTAAATATTATTCAGTGCTAAAAAGAAATGAGCCATCAAACCATGAAAAGACATGGAGGAAACTTAAATGCACATTATTAAGTGAAAGAAGCCAATCTGAAAAGGCTACATACACTGTGATTCCAATTATGTGACCTTCTGGAAAAGGCCAAACTATGAAGACAGTAAAAAGATCAGTGGTTGCCAGTAATTGAGTTGGGAAGAAGCGGGATGAAAGGCAGAGAACAGAGGATTTTTAGGGCATTGAAAATACTCTATATGATACCATAATGATGGATAAATGTCTCCAGACCCATAGAATGAATAACACCAAGAGTGAACCGTAATGGAAACTATGAACTTTGGGTGATAGTGATGTGTCAATATAGGTTCATCAGTTGTAGCAAATGATCACTCTGGTAAAGATGTGGTAACCGGGGAGGCTGTGCATGTGTAGGGGCAGGGCATATATGGGAAATTTCTGTAACTTCCTCTCAATTTTGCTGTAACCTAAAAATACTCTAGAAAATAGAACCTTAATTTTTTTAAAAAAATTATTTTTAAAAAGAAAAGCCACACTGTTACTTTGGAAAAAATCATGGCTCTAGGTGGGGGAGGACAGAATGCCCTCCAAACTTCATATTCTGGTCAAAACTTGGCAGGTTTTTTCTTCAGCTGTTGGAATACCCTTCCAGGGATGAAATGATGGAGCACCTAAAATGTTTTGTTGTCAATATCGATGATATTGATCAATTTATGGAATTTCACCTACAGCTGATTTTTCATGATGATGATGATGACGATGATATATACTTAGTAGATGGCTTAGTATGTACGAGGCACATAAATGATTTTCATATATTAATTTATTTAATAGTAGAAGAAGCTAAGGTTTGCTTTCCTTTATCTGTGAAATGAGGACATTGATATACACATACCCTAGAGACTCTTTGGCATATATTCCTGGGCATAGAATTTCTTGGTTGTAGATTATATGCACCTTTACTGAATATCCTAAATTGTTCTCCAGTATAATTTTAACAGTTCACACTCCCACAGCAATGTTTGAGAGATCTTCTTTCCTCACATTCTCACTAACACTTTGTTTTCTTAAAAGTTTTTATCCTCATCAATATGATAGGTATGAATATTATTTTATTGTAATTGAGTTTCATTTTTGTGTTCATAATGAATTTAAGCATCTTTTTATGATATTGTTCCATTTGCATTTTCTTTTCTGGGAACTGCACATAAAGAAATTTACTCAATTTTACACTGAGTAGTTTGTTTTCCTTATAGATTTGAAGTTCTTTATTCTTGAGTCTGTCTTTCACTGCTTGATTTTATTTGGTAATATTTTCATATTTTAATTTTTTCATGCAGACTAGTGTAGGAGATTGAACTACAATTTTTTTTACATTGTTCGTGAATGGTGTGGGTATTATGATTATATATTCCTCAAAATATTTGTTGGGTAACTTTCTTTTTCTCTTCTCTGGATTATTATGTATAAGATGCAAAGCATATATTCTTCGGAAAAACAGATGAAACTTTCTTTTATCACTGAAAAAATATTAGGGACTTGACAAGAGTAGACTTGAATTCCCTTACTGCCTTAAGATTCTAAGACAGTTACAGAAGTATTCTTACAGAAATATACAAAAATATATAAAAATAATAACTACATACGTTGAGGTCTAGTGTTCCCATCTCTTCAGAATTCAAAAATCTTTTATATAGTTATGACGTTTTCTGACAGGAAAAAGGTCGTGCTTCCAACCAGAAGAAACATCAGCTCTAGTTGAACCAAAGACTTATTCTTTGATGCTTGTTACCAAGCCAAAAGCAGATTTTTCTGTTTCCTACCCACATATATAGAATCTCAGGATCATTGATAAATATGCTGCTTTTTCAAAATGATTTTCTCCCTAAACTTTTAACAAAACCTTTGTTGAATTTTCTGATTTCAGCTTCTGTTCATCTGAACCCTCATGATAATAGGTATTAAATTTGGTATATATATTTTCAAACTTTTTTCTAAGCATAGAAAAACAAATTATACATGTGTATATTTTACCAAATGTCAGTTAAAACTGTATCATCAGCCCCCGATCGCCGCAACTAGGGAAAGCCTGCGCGCAGCAATGAAGACCCAACGCAGCCAAAGATAAACTTATTTAAAAAAAAAAAAAAAAAGCCAGGGTTACATTTCTTCAGGGTTTAAAAAAAAAACAAAAAAACACAACAGAACATACACAGTGAGTCAGCATGGCCTTGGCATGTGGGAAGGGAGTCTTATCATCAAAGGAGGACCAGCATTGGTGTCCCAGGAAAAGGGGCATTTAATCTTTATTTTTTAACATGGACGTTCTTTACTTTTGGTCAATGTGCCCTTTTTCTTTAATAATTAAAGCAGATGTATAATGTATGTTTGATAGGCCCCAACAGGCTATTTTAGTTAGCATAAAATTAAAGTTAACTCATGTATAAGCCAGAATGACTTCCGTATATCTCAATATGTGAACATTTCTTTTATCAGCCTCCTTGCGTCAAACCTTTCTGTCCTTGTTATGGGGACGTCAACTCCATGACAGCACCCCGTCCTTGTCCAGGTCCCGAAAGAGAGAGCAGAGCTAGGGTGGGCAGTGAAAGCCTTCAGCCAGTGGCACCTTGGTCCTTGAACTTTTAGTTTTAACCTCTATGGCAAACTCTAAGCCAACTAAACTCCCAACCTCCAATTCAATTTTCTGCCCTTGTGTCTTTGTTCACACCAGTTCATGGGCCAGGACAGCTGTCATCCCTTTTTTCCTGCCAATTCACTCTGAAACTTCCCCTGATCCCCTTCTTTATGAAATATCCCTTCTTTTTCTCCAGATCTCTTTTTTTTCCTCTGAATCCATGTAATATTAAACCCTTTCCTAAACAAACAAACAAACAAAAAAACTGTATTATCATTCTGCATCTTATTTTTTCTTTTAATGTATTATGGAAATCTTTCCATTCCAATATATATGGCTGCCTCATTGTTTTAAACATACACATAATAGCTCATTCTCTGGGTGCACCTTTACGTATTTAGTCAACTGCCCATACAACATTGCCCATACGTGTGTTTGTACACTAGCATCAGTTTTTCCATAAAGTAAGATCCCAGAAGTCCAATAGCTAGGGCCAATGATGTGCACACTTAAAATTTTAATAGATAGTGCCAAATTTATAACCCAAAAGGAGGGTACCAGTTATCTCTTCTACAAATATTCCTCTGTTTCACCATACCCCTTCCAGCAATGAATATTATAAATCTTTTTAATGTTTGCTAGTCTTATTGGCAAAAAATAAATAATAAAATCCTCACTATTGTTTAAACTTTTATCTCATTTGTTATAATTAGGGTCCACATAATAATGTATTGCCTAAATTGGAAACTTTTAAGACTCTTTATGACACTAGTCATAATTTTACTGGAAGAGCACATATAAACCAGGCCTTTCCCAGGGAAACAGGACTATATTATTACCCCAAGTGGGATGGAGTTAAAGCATACATTAATTGGCCTTTTGAATTTTTTTCTATTAATTATGCAGAGTTGGCATTTGCTTATTTTTAAATGAGTTATCTGTCTCTTTTATTTGTAGGCACATTATAAATAATGAATGTTAAGCTTTTCTCTTTATTTTCTAGGAGAGTGTAAGTTATAAAAATTGATTCAAAAAGTTGTAGGAAACATGAATAGACTAAATAATTATAGAAAAAATTGAAAAAGTTGTCAAAAATCTACCACCAGAGAGATGCTAAACCAATACAGTTCTATTAGGCCTATAAGGACTTCCAATTTCTGTTATGTTAAACTATTACTGAATTTTTAAAAAAAAAAAGACAAAGCACTTCCAAATTCATTTTGTAAGACCAGCATTAACGAAATCCAAGCCTGACATTTTTTTAGTACAAAAAAAGGAGAGCTATAGACTTTCTAAATAATATACTGAACAAATATTAAATGAAAACATAAAATTACGCAGTAGGTTTTACATATAATAAAATAATTTTTAACATTAAAAAACTTATTATACTTATTATATATAGTATATATATCAATAGATATTGGAAATGGATTAATAACATAATCAGCTCTTCTGATTTAAAGTCATAATTAATAACCTAAGAAATGGAAGGAAATAGTGTTACCATTATTGTGCATATACAGTAGTCCCCACTTGTCCACAGTTTTGCTTTCCATAGTTTCAGTTACCTGCAGTCAACTGCAGTCCAAATGTATTAAATGAAAAATTCCAGAAATAAACAATTTATAAATTTTAAATTGCATGCTGTTCTGAGTAGCATGATGAAATCTTGTGCTGTCCCACTCTATTCTGCCCAGGACATGAATCATCCCTTTGTCCAGCATATCCACGCTGTATACACTACCTGTTTGTTAGTCACTTAGTAGCCATCTCGCTTATCTGTATCACAGGGCTTGTATTCAAGTAAACCTTATTTTATTTAATAATAGACACAAAGTTCAGGAGTAGTGATGCTGGCAATTTGAATACTCTCTTACTGTGCCTAATTTATAAATTAAATATTATCATTGCTATGTATGGATAGAAAAAAACATAGTATATGTACGGTTCAGTACTATTCATGGTTTCAGGCATCCACTGGGGTTTTTGAACATATCTATCGTGGATAAGGGAGGACTACTGTATAAATGTTGTATGTATAGATTATGTTAAAATTACCTCCACAAAACATATAAAGTAAAACACATATTCATATTTAATAGTGAAACATGAAAGTATTCCAACTAGAGTCAGAAAAAGAATAGATATGCCTAATAACACCATTACCATTTAATACTCTTCTATAGATTCTAGATAATGCAATAAGATAAGAAAGATAAATAAAAAAATAAATAGTGGGGAAGAAAAGATTATAATATTTATTGATAATATGATTATCTTGCTGGAAAATCTAAGAGAAAATTATTAGACCTTTACGTTGATTCAGCAGAGTGGCCAGATTCAAAATCCAATAGCACTCCTATGCACCAATAATATCTACTTACAAAATGTAATTTTAAAAAGACCCTATTCCACAGTAGCAACAAATAAGCCTTAAGAAATTTACAAGACATAAGTGAAGAAAAACTATAAAATTTCACCAAAGGGTGGGCAGCAGGGGAAAGACCTGAAAAAAGAGTCTGTGTTTCTGGATAGGAATATTCAAGTGTTTCTATATACTTAACGCAGCTTCCATCAAAATTTAAAAATTTTACCAGACAAATTGAATCTAAAGTTTATCTGGAAAAATAAATGCAGCTTAAAGCAAGAAATATGGGGGGGAGTGGAGTATAGCATGGTGAAGGGATTACCCTACTACTCACGTAAATGTACTATAAAGTTATCGCAATTTAAACGTTTGGTAGTGTCTCAAGAATCAGTAGACTGATTGACAGAATAGAAACAGACTAGCTCTAAGTGAATATTGACATTTTGATAAAGTTAATATTTCAGAACACTTATGAAATAATGTATTCTTCAATAAATGGTACTGGGATAATTAATTAGTTAACTATAGGGCAAAAAATAAAGTTAGATTTCTATATTCATTTCTGATGGCTGCTGTAACAAACTACCAGAAGACTAGCAGTTTAAAACAACATAAATTTATTCTCTTGCAGCTCTGGAGCTCAGAAGATTGAAATCAAGATATACATTCTAAAGTATGGGCAGGGCAACTCCTTCCAGAGCTCTAGGGGATAAGACCTTCCTTGCTTGTTCTAGCTGCTAGAGCTGCATTCCTTGCATTCCTTGGCTCTTGGTCCCTTCTTCCGTCTTTAAGGCCAGCAGCATAACTTTTTCAAAACTCTCTGCTCTGTCTTCACTTTGCCTTCTCCCAATCTGTGACAGGTCTCCCTCTGCCTCCTTCCTACATGGACATTTGTGATTATATTTAGGACCTACCCAGGAAATCCAGGCTAATCTCCTCATCTCAAAATTGTTACTTTAATCATGTCTGCAAAGTCACTATTGCCACATAAGGTAACATTCACAATTTCTAGGAATTAGGCTTTGAATATATTTAGGGGTTATCATTCAGCCTACCACAATCTCTAACTCACACAATCTAAACATAAATTCCAGATTGATCAAAAATAAACCACAAAACTTGAATAAATTTTAGGAAAATATTTTCAGGATTGAGGATGGTTACGGATTGGGGTAAAAAAAGACTCTCAGCATAAATCTAGGCTAGAAACAAAAAACAAATATTTATAAAACAATAAATTTTATACAAATAATTTTAGCAGCCTTTACAATTAGAAAATGATTCTCTTATGGTTTTTAATAGAATTTAAATTTTACAGCGTTAGTGAAGACATGAGGTACAAATTTCACAAGTATTTTTCTAAGTGCTCCCATTTCAAAAAACATTTAAATTTGAATTATGAAGAAAACAATAATTTGATCTCTAATAACAAGAGTTTCCATTTATTGAGCTCTTAAATATTTCAGGATCCAAATTAATTACATGTGCTTACCATTGTCCTGCTTGATCCTCATTTACATCTAAGGACTTAATTGTGAGCCACTCCCCCTAGTTTACTACACTCCAGACAGTCTGGTGTTTTGTTTCTTGATCCACCAAGCTTGTTCTGACCTGGAAGACCTTACTTGCTGAGTTCTCTGCCCAGAACATTCTTCCAATGGGTCATCAAAAGGCTGACTCCATCAGCTTTATTCAGGCTTTATTCTATTCAGCTGTTCACTCAAATATCACCTGTCAGAGGTCTTCCCTGACCACCCATTCTAATTTGGTACTTGCCCTGATTCTCACCCCCATTGGTAAACAGAATTGATTGGGACAACTGAGCCTTTTAGTTAGCTATGCCTTGCTCTGTGATACAAATCCCTCTGGCAGTTTTGCATTGAGTTAAAGAGGACAGCTTTCCCAGATAGAGTACAAAGTTTCTTTTGCCAAATGAATATGAGTTGTCATGCCCTCCTGTTTAAAGAAACCCCATGATCAATTATTTTGGAATGTGAAGAACTCTTCTGTAACTGAATTTATGCAATCCTCCAATTTACCAAGCATTTGGGGATTTTCATATTTCAGGTTTTCTGAAGTGGTACACACCTGCAAACTTATGCTTTGAAAATGCCATGACCTCATTATTATATTTTATAATGAAATTGATCTGGAAAAATGCAATGTGATAAACCCTACACTAGACAATGACTAATATTTATTTGAGATGATGATATAAGAATAGAAACTATTATCTCTAAATATCACAAAGGGAATTTTTAGGCCACTTATATTCTCTTATTTTATTTAAGAGTTTTAGATGGACTTAATCTCAGAGGCAAAGGCTTAAGTTATACAAAATGATTTTGTTATATTTTTCCTCACATTCCTAACATATTGACTATTTTTATTCAGTCCTAGGTTTTGGAAGGAGTTTAAATAGCTAGGTGATGTGCTCAGCAAAGATAAGCTCTGCTGAAGTAAAAGTCTAGTGGGAACATCTTCCTCATGTCCTCTCTCCGAGGCTCACTTACAAATCAGTGAATGTAGCTTTCCTTTCTACCTCCCTTTTACAGCCGAAAGAAAAATCAACCATATCCCGGTTCGAACACTGACTCCATCACCAGCTAGATGTACAAAGGCAGGCAAGTTCTTAATATGTCTGAGACTGAAAGTTCCTAAAAGCTATTAGTTCTCTTCCTCGTTTGAAAATAAAACTCTTTTTTAAAAAATTTATTTATTTATTTATTTTTGGCTGCGTTGGGTCTTCATTGCTGTGCGCGGGCTTTCTCTGGTTGCGCGAGTGGAGGATACTCTTTCTTGCGGTGTCCGGGCTTCTCATTGCGATGGCTTCTCTTGTTCCGGAGCACGAGCTCTAGGCATGTGGGCTTCAGTAGTTGCAGCTCATGGGCTCAGTAGTTGTGGCGCACGGGCTTAGTTGCTCCGCGGCATGTGAGATCTTCCCGGACCAGGGATCGAACCCCTGTCTCCTGCATTGGCAGGCCGATTCTTAACCACTGCGCCACCAGGGGAGCCCCAAACTCTTTTTTTAACGAAAGGAAATACGTTCAGAATACTGCTCATCCAGGTACAAATAAACTTCCTAACTTCTATGTTAACGAAATCTCTGGACTTGCCCCTAAATGTTGAAATTACAGGATCAACTCCTTTAGATATCTTCTAAAACTCCTTAAAATGTGAAAGCTCTGAAATTTTTATATGCAGAGAGGAATCTGAATGTCTTATTAATACAGTCAACAAATACATATGGAACTTACCTTGCACATGGCACGTGCTGGAGATCATGCTTGGCACAAAATTGAGGAAAAGCCAAGCCTTTAACTCAAAGACATCATAGTAAGAAGAGATAACCCTCTACATGAACATGTGTAACACTATAGTACAAGATAGTAATGGTGAAAATACGTAATATATTCAATAAAGATTAATATCCTCAATATATTGCAATATATTCAAAAAAGATTAAATTTTTTACTTTTATTAGTTATATTAAATAATTCAAAAATCATTCACTCACATCCCATTGTTATAGTTCTATTGTTTTACTATAAACCAGACAGTCTTCTAAGTGCTTGGCATGTATTAACTCACTTGATCCTCATACAATCCTGTAAGGTAGTTACCATTACATCTTCATTTCATAGGTGAAAAAACTGAAGAATTGGGCTTAAGAAATTTGTCCAAGTTTACACAACTAATAAATAGCAGACCTGGTCTTTGAACCTAGACCAGACTTCAAGGTCCACAATTTTAATTACCCTGCTACACCACCTCTTCAGATACTTGATAATATATCTTAGAGATGTATCAATATATTTCAAACTTATTTGTTCTTTTGTCCAGCTGCATACTTTTCCATTTTATGGCTGTATCATAATTCATTAAACTAGTCCCCCTAATGATGAACATTGATTTATTTCTAATTTTTTTGTTATTATAAACTACGATTCCATAAATTTGACAGTGATGTATTTTGTAGCATGTTGCTATCTATGGTTCTCTGAAAGGCAAGTCCATGACTATTATAGGACCCTAAATTGGCACTCCCCTCATAATTGCGTCATCTCTCATAGCTATAAGGTAGATTTACTAAGTGCAATGAGAGATGGAAACAAACTGAATACGTGGTAAAAGAAATCACATAGAATGCAATAACACTTGAGCTAGACCTTAGGTATGGAAAAGTTAATTTACTCAGGTAAATGAGATACATATAGACTTCATAGTAATGAAACAATCAGAGGCATTTTTCACAGACATTAGGATAATAGAGTAATTCTATATCTTAAGTGAATGCAAAGATTTGAAAACTTAATATTGAACAACATTGGTTTTGCAGTTAATAGTTAAAAGAAACACTACGTACATACTACAAGGGTCAGAAGTTAATCTTCGTGGTACCATAAAATATTTCCTAAACCACTGACATAATACACTAATGCATTCAAATATGCCCATGCAGCTGGAGCAGATACTACCACAACAGCTGGTATAATCACAGGTGGAATGACTGTAATAGAAGTATAAAAGCAAAAGAGAATAAAGCAAAACCAAATGGCCTTAAATTAGGTGGTAAATCCTTCAATTTTAAATCTTGTAGTTCGGAATTCAAACCAAGGGCCCATGCTTGAGGAAACTAATGGAAAATTTACTAGAAGTCATTCAAAAGGCACTGAAAAAGAACACTGCATTTATAATGGAAAAATATCTCAAATCACTTTAAAGTTTAATGTTAGCAGAACAGTTAAGGAAATCATGGCACTACAACTTGAGGAAATATGAACCATTAAATATTATACACATGAGTACTATTTTCTTAATCAGGACTCTTTCTTGTTGCAGGTGAAAGAATCCCTGTCAAACCTTCTTAGCAAAAAATAAATGAAAAAAGAAAGCATGGGGGGGAAGAGATTTATTGACAAGGGTTTCACTGCCCTTAGAGGTGAATGGATGTAGGGACTCAAATGATACCACCAGGATTTTCTCTCCCATCTTAAGCCCTGCTTTCTGTCTGTGTTGGCTTTATTCTCTTGAACTGCCGACAAGCCGATGACATAGCTGCAGGGAGCTTCAACTTTACAACATCAGTTTGGCAACCCAAATGAAATAGAGTCTTCCAGCAAATTCCCTGAGGAAGGGCTCTGATTGGCCCAACTTGGATGATATGCCTATCACTGAGACTAATCATTGTGGCTTTGGAGATGGATTATTATGACTGGTCAGGCCTGAGTCCCTTGTGTACACTTTGGACAAGGGGAAGGACCCTAGAATCAAATGACTGGACTAAGGGAGATGCGGTTCCACAATGGACAAAGGGGTGCTTTTACTGGAAGGAAGAGCAGGGAATCCTAGGTAGACAAAAACAACAAATGTCATACAGCAACAGTGAAAATACTTATTATGAAATAAGTAAAAATAATAGAGGAAAATTGTATCTATACTGTGATTACAGCTACATAAAATTTTGAATCCATATTCATGTGGAATAAAAGGAGAGTTAATAAATAAAACAAGAACCACTGCCAAAATAAGAAGCATTTGGCAGTAGTTCTCAATCAGGGACAATTTTGCCCGCATCCCCCCCCCCCAGGTATATTTGACTTTTTTTTTTTTTTTTGTAATTAATTAATTTATGGCTGCGTTGGGTTTTCGTTACTGCACGTGGACTTTTCTCTAGTTGCGGCGAGCGGGGGTTACTCTTCGTTGTGGTGCGCAGGCTTCTCGTTGCGGTGGCTTCTCTTGTTGTGGAGCACGGGCCCCAGGCGCACAGGCTTCTGTAGTTGTGGCTCACGGGCTCTAGAGCGCACGCTCAGTAGTTGTGGCGCACGGGCTTAGTTGCTCCGCGGCATGTGGGATCTTCCTGGATCAGGACTCGAACCCATGTCTCCTGCATTGACAGGCGGATTCTTAACCACTGCACCACCAGGGAAGCCCTATATTTGACATTTTTGATCGTCACAAACAGAGGAGTGTTACTGGCCTCAGGTGGGTAGAATCCAATGATGCTGCTAAATATCTTACGATGCTCCGGACAGCACCCCACAACAAAGAATACCTAGCCCAAAATGTCAACAGTGTAGCTATTGAGAAAGCCTGGCAGAAGTGTAACAGAAGTGATTTGTTTTTTTTTAAAAAAAGATCTGTTGTTGCCTGCTCAATAGAAAGAAGGAGAAAAAGGAAGGATAGGAAGAATTTAAAAAGAAAGGAAACAAAAGGGATGGATGGTGATGGCAGAGAAGATGATGAGAGAATCAGGGACACGAGGATATTGGAAATCAAGATGTCTTATTTCTAGTCCCACCTTTACAATTAACTGGCAGTGTAACCTTGGCAAATTACAGACTCTTTGAGACTCACTTTCTTTACTTCTAATATAAGGAATTAAGCTAGTTAGTTTGTCTCTGAGGTTCTTCTAGCTCAAAAATTCTGACATTATCTTGGATAGCTAAGCAGACTCAGGAAAATTTTAATGATCTATGTGTTCATGGCTAGTTTTAAATCCTGGCATTCCTTGTTATTACAGACACATTATAGGATTTCTCCTCTTTATCAACATTTTTTATATAAAATGAGTCATGTTGCCGGACTAAAGAAGTTAAGCCCAATAGTTAGGTTTTTCTCAGGCACTGGCAACAGAAAAAGTAACACACGGTCCATTTACCAGTGCTCTTTTTTTTCAAAATTTTAATTTTTTTATTAAGACAGAACACACAGACGTGGACTCTTCAAAAAATTCTACGTTATGAATGTAAAAAGGCAGGGGAACTACTTTAGGAAAAAAATATTAGAGACATAAAAACCAAATGCAATGTGTAAAACTTGATTGCACCCTGGATTTAAAAAGCAACAACATAAGAAATATCTTGTGGACAGTTAGGGGAATGTGGATATGGACTGTATATTAGATGATGTCATTAAACTAATGTCACCTTTTTAGGTGATATAATGGTATCTTGGATGGGTGGGATAAAGTCCTGTTTTTAGGAGATGTATGTGGAAACACCCATGGTAAAGATATCTGCAACTTATTTTCAAGTGGATCAGGGGAAAAAAGTCTTCTTAAAGGTATATATAATATCAAGAGAAAAATGTGGCAAGATGTTAATATTTGGTGACCTAGGTGAAGAGTATACATGTATTCATTGTTTTCTTCTTTCAACTTTCTACAGGTTTGAAAATTTATTGTGAAAACAAAAAGAATAAAGAGAAAGCACATATATCTAGAATCTCAAGGTTGTAAAGGCTTTTAAAGTTCTAAGCAACTTCTTCAAAGTACCTAATTGAGAATAGACTGCAGTGTGAATTGGAAAGCCTCAATGACCTGCTTTACCCACAGAACATGCTGATTTGCGTGACTGCATGTTATGTTGTAAAAGTCATCCACTAATACCACTGATAAAGGAAATGGATCATAAACTTAAAATTAAACGTGATTATAAAGGAAATTTGATAATCATGTAAGGCCTGATTACCAAGCAAACAAAATGAACCAGAAATATACACTTAGAGCATTTTTTCAGGAAATATATTTGCCCAATTATCCTCATTACTTATTTCCATATGCCCAATTTGCAAGGGAAAAAATTCTCTTTTTTCCTGAATCCAAGCATTGAAAATCAATGTAAAACATCTCATGATATTAAATACTTTCTTTATACTAACATGTGATGAGTACTATTGTATTCTGTATTAGAAAACTTGACCTTTTTTGGTACATGATGTCTATGTCATGGAAATGTTAGGTAAGTTTTCACACAGAAAACTGATTTAGAAGTACATCAGAGGCATAGAGTGCACTGCAATTTCAGCATTATTTGTTGGCCAGGTTAGTTACAAAGGGAGGGAGGTGAGACTATGGTTTACTGATGCAAATATGCCATTGTATTCAATGATACAGAATTTCTTTCAAATCAAAGACATGGAGAGCCCATCCTTTAGTCTAGCAGCTGGAGTAATAATGTGCTACAAGTGATAGTTACACTGCCAGTTAGTTGCAGAGATGGGACTTGAACTGCTTCCCCAAATCACCCAAATAAAATGCCCAGAGGATCAGTGTTTTATCTTCTAGGGATCAACAGATTTCATTCTCTCTGCAAAAAAGTAACTAATGACATCTGCATTAATTTTCAAAACAAATTTTTATCTCTTA
Source organism: Balaenoptera physalus (assembly GCF_965194825.1). Classification (NCBI taxonomy): domain Eukaryota; kingdom Metazoa; phylum Chordata; class Mammalia; order Artiodactyla; family Balaenopteridae; genus Balaenoptera; species Balaenoptera physalus. The sequence goes on along the minus strand of NC_138890.1, from coordinate 115,764,424 downwards.
GCAAAGGTAGGAGGTAGAATCTATTTTAAGATAAATTTAAGATGGGAGTCCAATTTTACCCATATGTGTCCCCGCTGAATGACTGTTATAAATCACAGGATTAAATAAATTAATTTGGACCAACTTTAACCAATCTAAATAGCTCCATTTAGATTATAAATTTCTCAAGGGCAGGTACCATATCTTACACTTCTTGGTGTCTCTCTCCCTAGCAGTGTGCCCTATGGATTCAATAAATGCTATTAGTGATCATGCTTGCAACAGTGATGATGTTGATGATAACTTCTTGCAATGAAAATAAAGGAACATACTAAATCTATCAACCCAGCGGAATTTTTGGACAATAATAAAGTTCTTTACAATTATTTGATATTGCCTGAGTAAGATTCTATTGTTTGAAGAGTTTAGCAAAGGTTATAAAATTTAATTAACTCAGAGAGAGTGAAGAATACTTGAGAAGATTTTATTTTCCCTTCATAATTGCCATCGATATGATAAAATTGTCCTCAAGCAGTCATTCCTGTCACATTAGCATATATAGTTACTTTGAAGTCCCAGATGATGTATTCTCCCGTTGTTTCATGTTTCTTGACTGTTAAGGTTAATAGAAAAGGCCCACATTCATTAGAATAAAATTGTACTAAAAATATAATCTGACCCAATTAGTAAAAGAAGCTCTTGTCTGGGATAAGTGGTAATTCCAGTTGTAGGCAGCAGAGGTAGTTGTTTTCATAGAAAACATGAGATATTCATATTTGAATTTCTTTTCTAATCATAATTTCAAATGTTAAAATCTTATAAATTATTGATCTTAAGTATTATAATTCCTTCTCTCTCTCCTTTTCCCTTTCTTTAGAAAGTGCGTTTTGCTCTAGGTCAACACTATCACTTGTTTTTTGTTTACTCAGTGTTTAACTCTCTAATTGGGTCCTCAATTACTCTGACAAGCATAAATATCCCAGGGTGGACACTATTATAATTATATCACTATTATAAAATGACTGTTTCTTGTTGCTCCTGTATGAAGATTTTAAATTAAATTTAACAAATATTTATTAAATAATCATGATGTACAATGTACTGTGGCAGGTGGCATGGGAAAAATAAAGATGAACACATGTCTACTCTAGGACAAGAGGTTTAAAGCAAGAGTCTAGGGATAATGAACACAAGACATTCACCTCTGGAAACCATTTAATTCCAGATACTCTCATGTGACCACCTTAGGGCCGTAGTGTCCTGAGATGAGACTCTAGTGTCAACATTCAAAAGAACAAGACCGGGCTTCCCTGGTGGTGCAGTGGTTGAGAATCTGCCTGCCAATGCAGGGGACACGGGTTCGAGCCCTGGTCTGGGAAGATCCCACATGCCGCGGAGCAACTGGGCCCGTGAGCCATAACTACTGAGCCTGCACGTCTGGAGCCTGTGCCCCGCCACAAGAGAGGCCGCGACAGTGAGAGGCCCGCGCACCACGATGAAGAGTGGCCCCCGCTTGCCGCAACTGGAGAAAGCCCTCGCACAGAAACGAAGACCCAACACAGCCAAAAATAAATGAATAAATAAAAATTAAAAAAAAAAAAAGGACAAGACCAAATCCACGTTGACCTATTTGGTCCCTTCTTTCTCCCTAACTAATGTTGCTGCTAGAGCAGTTAGCGCCATTTACTGCATGATTAGTGGGACGCTGGGTGAGTTATTTAACTACTCTCACCTTCAATATCTCCAACAGTCAAATGAGGATAATCACACCAACTACAGTGGATTATAGTGGTGACCAAATGAGACATGGAATGTGAAAGTATCTGTACAGTGCCTGGCACCTAGAGGCGCTCAATAAATATTAGTTCTTGTTCTTGTTCTGAGTGTCTCCCAGCAACACACCTACCCAACTGGAATATCTAGGCATTCTGGACCACAAGGAAGTACGGTGAAGATAAATGATAATACTAGGCTGATGCCAGTGATAATTCTAGCTGCTACTATTAAGAAGCTGACTTCAAAACTTCTGTGCCGAAAATTTTTTTCTATTTAATTTGTGTCTGTTCCACTTCCTCCCCTTACTCCTCGACCCCAGCTGCCACTCTCAGGATCCCAGCAACCCAAGGCTCATTTCCCACTGAGTATCCTACTTTTATAAAGTTCACTTGTTAAAAAAAAGTTGAAGCTATAAACATAGCAAAGCACACCAATGTTGATGAAGGAATAATTTAGATGGTACCTTGAGAGCAAAGACAGGAATAATACTAATAGCAATTTAACATATTTCATTTTTTCCTGATATGTGGAAAATTGGGCAAAATTCCTAAGAGAGAACAAGTAAATTTGATCATTTTAAGTACAGTAAAAATCATTTTAAGACATTGCCAAAGAGTCAAGAGATGGTGATAATGCCCTATTATACTAGGTTGTATTTGTTTTTATCATATTCAGGATGAACTGTAGCATTTTTACTATACTCAATAGATACGAGTGTGTGCTATCTTCATATGTTTGAAACCCTAGTCAAATCAGTAAGAAAAGCCCATTGTTTTTACCCTCTTTAGACAGAGGGTACAAATAAATAATTCAACCCAAAACTGGTGTCTGTTACACTGATCATGCATTCACTTAAAAATAAAAATAGAAAAATCCCTGATATATACAACGTGAAAGCTATATTGGGTCTGTATTAGGGAAAACCTTTGCTTTGTCTTGATTAAAGTAAAGGAACTGTACAAAAATTGAAGCCGCAAGTGCTAGCATAACATTTTGGAATATGTTTACCAAAAACATACTTTCCTGCAGTATTTTTATTCAGTGAATTTTTTGCCTAACAAGATAACATTTCACAATGAAAATGTGCGAACTCATTTTATTTTTTCTACCAAATTCAAGGGAATACAACTAAACATAATAATTACCAGAGTTCAGCAATACTAAAATAGCGAAACAGCTGCAGTAGTATTGATTCATTATTCATGAAAATGTAATTTTGATGATAATTTAACATTATTTAGTAAAGGGCTTAATTTCTTATCTAAAAATTATTATTTCCAATTAGAAAGTCTTACTCCAAATAATTTTATGTTTTGTTATGTAGTAGCAAAAAATTACTTGAAATGGCTGGAGGCAAAAATGGAATAACTCTCTGAGCCCAGAAAGTCATAACATTTCAATATAATCTAATGAGTAGAGTGAATCAGTAATGCAGAATCATTGTCAACTGTTTCTGCTCCTCTCCCTGGCACCACAGTGAAGCACAGGGATTGGAATAGTGAGCATTTCAGGCAAGAGGCAAAGTAACTTAAATTTTTATTGCTACATTTACTCCTTGGCTTTAAACAAACCAAAAGAGAAGAACCCTCAAAAAAGTAATTTACTAAATCATGGTATCAATCAAATCATGAAAAATCAAATGGCAATATTTGGCTTTCCTTGGTTCTTTTTGTGTTGCTAAGACATGACACAGGTCTGACTGACAAGCAATATTTTGCTCTCTTGACAAGGCTGAGGATAGGGGCATAGAGGCTGAGGCTATCTTCTTGTTTTGTAAGTAAGATGTCTTTGCTGCACTTCCTCTTGCTTTAATTGCCCTCGGGATGATTCACATTGGTTCCAAACTCCCAGTCCATAGGCTAATCAATTTGGTGAGGCTCCAGTAAACTTGCTAGGCAGCTTAGGCCAATGACCATCAAAAATTCTATGATTCTTTGGAGAAGTCATCAGAGAATCAAAAAGTTGGTCATCAGGGTAAAACACACACACACACACACACACACACACACACACACACACACACACACACACTGCAACAGTGGTTTTAAAATATAGCATAACATTTTTTTTTCTATTGAAATCTTTTTTTAAAATTTATTTTACTGAAGTATAGTTGATTTACAATGCGTTAATTTCTACTGTGCAGCAAAATGATTCAGTTATACATATATATACATTCTTTTTCATATTCTTTTCCATTATGGTTTATCACAGGATATTGAATATTGTTCCCTGTGCTATACAGTAGGACCTTGTTACTTATCCATTCTATATATAATAGTTTCTATCTGCTAATCCCCAACTCCCAACCCATCTTCCCCCACCTCCCCACCCCCTCCAGCTGAAATCTTGAAATTGAATTCTCTTCATTGAGCGTCTAAAGAATCAGAGAAAATAATAAATCTAGATTCATTTTAAAAATCATTTAAAATGTATTAATTTTCTGCTATATAATAGTTACTGTGCTGGACCCTATGAATATAAACAATAATACCAACAGATAAATATTTACTGAGTGTTCCAAACACTATTCTAAGTTCTTTGCATGCATCAATCATTTAATCTTTACAATAACCCATATAAGTATGAATAAGGCATGGTTCCTTCTCTTAGATTTGGGCAAGAAAGCCCCAAATTTCCCTCTGGTTGTACCACTCTCTGCAGGACAAGGGGATGTGCTCATCTAGACCTGTAACCTCCCTTCTTAACCACTTTAATTACCCAAGGTCTTGGCAATGGCCGACTAAATGGCCCAAAGACTACTTCAAGGACTGTGTGGCACTTTCCCTATTGTCCATCCTCCAGAGAGTACCCATGCCACCCTATTGCACCGATAAGCCCTTTGATCGGCTTTGAGAGTTCATCACTCTCTTCTCTTTGACATACTTTCTTCACACAGTTTTTGGCTCACCATTCACCCTGGTTTTTCACCTAACTCACTTACCTGTTTTGTCTCCTTTAGCTATTTCTTCCTCATACTCCCAACATCTGAAAGTACCCCAGGACCCAGTCTTCCGTCCTCTTTTGTCTTTATAGTCTATTACTAAATGATATCATTCTGTCTCATGGTTTTAAATAACATCTATATATTGACAACTCTCCAATTTATATTTCTAGCTCTGACCTTGTACATAGGAAATTTCCTTGTACAAGGAAATCCACCCTTGTACATATAACTGCTTACTTGATATTTCCACTTAATTCTCTTTTCTTTTTTTAAATTTTTGGCCGCACAGCATGACATGTGGGATCCTAGTTCCCCGACCTGGGATCGAACTCACGCCCCCTGCACTGGAAGGCGGAGTCTTAGTCGCTGGACCGCCGGGGAATTCCCTCCACTTAGTTTTCTAATAGGCATCATAAACTTATGTCTGAACATGTGCAAAACTAAACTTTTCTTTACCTACCACCTCCATCTACTTTCCCACAGCCTTCCCCATTTCAGCAAGTGCCAACTTTATTCTTTCAGTTGCTCAGGCCAAAAAACTTGGTCATTCTTATCTCCTCTCTTTCATTTCATATCCAATTCAATGGCAAATCCTGTAGGTTCTATGTATAAAATGTGTCAAGAATGTGATCACACCTCCTCCGTTTATAACTATCACTCAAATACACTTCACTAACCACTTTCATCTGGGTTATTCATCTGGATCAGGGATCAGCAAACTTTGTCTGTAAAAGGCCACAGATGAATATTTTAGGCTTTGCAGGCCATATTATGGTTCCTGTTGCAACTATTCAACTCTGCTCTTGTAGGCTGAAAGCAGCTGCAAACAATACTTAAATGAATAGATGTGCCTGTGTTCCAATAATTTTTTTTGTATAAAAACAGGCAGCGGGTGGGCCCGTTTGGCCCATAGACTGTAGTTTGCTGACTTCTGATCTGAATTACTGCATAGTTCACTAACTGGCCTCCCTGTTTCCACCCTTCCTAAAATCAAGATATAGATGAAGGTGATAGCCTTGAATAGAAAGAAGGAAGAAGGGAAAGATGAGTAAAAATATAGATGACTGTGAATGTGAACAGAAAAATATATTCTCAGCTAAGTAGTACAAGGATCAGCTACTGATCTTGAAGGGACTAGAGTTGGCTGAAATTATGACTACAGTGACCTCATCTCCTGTAATATTCCTCCCTACCCCATCCTGCAAAGACATTCAGTCTGTGCTCCAGGCTCTCACATTGAATTCTTCTTTTATGTAGGCTTTTGAGAATGCTCTTTCCTCCCTCTGGAATTCCCTTCTCTCCACGCTCTGCCTGAGTTCTGTCTATTGCCTACTCATCTACCCAAAATCAGTTTAGATAGCACTGATTTCAAGAAGGTTTCTCTGATTATCCTCTTGCTTTGTTTGGATTCAGAAACTCTCCTTTGAGCTCCCAGAGCACCTGGTATGGGTTCTCGATCTCTGTTCATCCTGAAAGCCCTCATGTGATTTGTAAGTCTACAGAAGGAACAAAGCAGTAAAAGCTTCTCCTCTGGAAATGGATGGAGCTTTCCTGAGGGAGAGGCAAGTGGTGTTAGTATGAGAGGCTCAGTGAGGAGGCTGTGTAAAGCAGAGATCAGCATAGCCAGTCAGAAGGAGAAAGAGTGAAACCTTTTGGGAGAATTCCATGTAAAGATCTAAGAAGTCCAAAAAGACTGTATTAGTCAGGGTCCCAACAGGATCTTTCCTGTTGTACTCTCAAATTAAGATAAAATAATTCAAAGAGGATTTATGCACAGAAAGAGGCTAGGGGTGAGGGGAACCATAAATACAGTGTGGGAAACCCAGGTCTAGCATCAAGAGAGTCTGTATTACCTCTTGGGACAAGAAGAGGGAGAGATAACTGGAGCCTAGAAAAAGAGAAATGCATGTGAACTCGAGACAAACAGTGACAACCAGTCAAGCAGATAGTCAGCCCAAGGCAAATTCCTAGAGAGGGAGCCAGGGGTATAAATACTGTGATGGTTCTCACTTTCCTCTATTCCTCCCTTCTCCTGCTGGGACTCCTCATTGGCCAAACCCACTAGGAAGCCAGAGGGCACATGACTCCAATGATACAGCCCATACAGATGATCTTCCTCAGGCAGAGAGGAGAGTGAGGGTGGAAAATGGCTCTAGAGGGACAAATGGAAGAGATCCCATACAAAGACCTATGCCAGAAAGATCAAACTTATGCTGGGAAGACCTCACATTGTGACTGTCCCATATGTTAGCAGATTAGCAGAGGCAGCCCTTTCAGAGAAGAAGAAAAAGAAGGCATAATTAAAAGTGGGCTTACAAATAAATAAATATCCCAAAGAAGGATAAATAATAGAATTGCTGTATGGTATCGAGACCTGAGTTGAGATTTGATGCTTTATTCTAAGTGAGGGAGAAGTGCTTAGGGGTCCTGTTGCAGGTTGAGTTTTTTGGCAAGCACACTCCAAAATGGAGTTTCACGTGCAGACGTTTATTAGGAAGTGCCTTTGTGATCCATCCCCTATGGAAGGGAGGGGAAGGAAACATGATTAGGCAGAGGGAGAAGTCAGGTTACATTGCAGAACTAATGACAGATTCAGCCAACACCACCAAGAGTTTTGGAGCAAAAACAGCCTGTAAAGTTGTCCTGCCAGATGAATGGATAAAGAAGATGTGGTATATATATATATATACAGCCATAAAAAAGAATAAAATAATGCCATTTGCAGAAACATGGGTGGACCTAGAGATTATCATACTAAGTCAGACAGAGCATGACAGCATATGACATCACCTATGTGTGGAATCTAAAATATGATACAAATGAACTTATTTACAAAACAGAAACAGATGCACAGACATAGCAAACAAACTTATGGTTTCCAAAGGGGAAAGTGGGGGAGGGATAAATTAGGAGTTTGGGATTAGCAGATACAAACTACTATATATAAAATAGATAAACAACAAGGTCCTACTGTACAGCACAGGGAACTATATTCAATATCTTGTGATAATCTATAATGGAAAATCTGAAAAAGAATATACATATATATATGTGTGTGTGTATATATACATAACTGAATCACTTTGCTGTACACCTAACACAACATTGTAAATCAACTATACTTCAATAAAAACTTAAAAAAAATTTTTTTTTTTAACTGAGAAAAACAAAAGGTGTCCTGCATTGGGCCAAAATGGTAGTATGTCTACTCCCTCCTTCATCAGTCATTGGATGTAGGCTTCCCTGGGAAGGTTACGACCTTGGGCATGGTAGCTCACTGCAGCTGAGGCAATCCCTCAAAGGGCTGATTGCTCAAGGCTATTTGCTGATTGCACTGCCAACAGCTTGGGGCAACAAGCCGTTCCTTGAAGGGGAATCCACCTGGCCCATCTCAAGGTCTTCCTCAAATCTCTTAGCCTGGGACACATTTTACGTGTGGTAAGAGGCCCTATAAATATGGGCAGAAGTCTGTAACAAGTCTGTGTATGTAGACAAACAAGAGTTCCCTTAGAAGAACCACTTGAAAGTGAAGGGCTCAAAAGCAGAGCTCAGGGAACAGTTAAAGGAACGAGATATTTTTAGTTTGCAGGAGATAAGTCATTGGGTGATGTAATAACTGTATATCTTCAAATATTTTAAAAGGCTTCCAGGTAGAGAAAGGATTAAGCTTTCTCTGCATGGCTACAGTAGAGAATCAGGACTAGTGAGTGGAAGAGATCTGATAGATACAGTTTTCTAGTCATCATAGCAGGACTGGCTTGTCTTGACAAAGAGTGAATACCCTGACACTTGAAGTATGTGGTCACGGGCTAGGGATAGGGGGGCTGGGGAGACAGGGGGCAGTAATCATATGAAGATGATTTTAAGCATTGGAAGGACAGTTAGACCATATAATGTTTGAGTCTACTCTAGTTTGGGGAATCTAAGAGTAATTCTTACTTTAATAAAAATAACAACAATAGTCATCACAATCTCAGGAGAGAAAATTAAATCTGGCTTATGATAAGTTAAATCCAATGAAAATACAAAAAATTTTGTCATTGCTTTAACATTCACTTTTTATTCTGCCCGCTTTCATTTTTAGAAATGAATTCATATGAAGCAAATTTATAAAGGAGAGTGGCAGAGGTGAAAATACCACGGAAAAGGCAAGTCGTTTGACTAGTAAACTCATCGAATTGAGACGAGTGTGAAAACTCATTACAATCTGAATTTCTCACACATCTCAGTTTCCCCTCTCTTTCAAACTTCCTGATAGAAAAAGTTGAATTCACATTACTGGCAACTCTGCTATTTGCCTTCAATTCCATCAAAAAAATAAATAAATTGGAAATCCCACCTTTTCCACATTTATTTTAATCTAGGATGTTGTGATCCCTCAAGATTTCTTTTATGGTTTCTCAAAAGACCAAGTCTTAGAAATCTCACTCTTAAACCCATGGGGAATATGTTTAGTTCTACTTTATTTGGGCAGATGAATTGAGATGGAATGGGGTTTGATTTAACACCTGTTAAATTCCATAGACTACATATCAAAGGTGCTGCAGAAAAATTAAATACTGCAATAAGATTCTATTTTATTTCATATTTGAAGATAATGTTACTGACCATTATATTACTTCTATATTAATGAAACTGAAAAAAAAAGACTATAATCTCATCAGCTTTTATCAGTGATATATTTTTCTTTCTCCAATACAACATCTTGCAAACTCTTTAGGGGCTGAAAAAAAAATCTTTTTTTTTTTTTTTTGGCTGCGTTGGGTCTTCGTTGCTATGCGCGGGCTTTCTCTAGTTGCGGCAAGCAGGGGCTACTCTTCCTTGCGGTGCACAAGCTTCTCATTGCGGTGGCTTCTCTTGTTGCAGAGCATGGTCTAGGCGTGCGGGCTTCAGTAGTTGTGGCTCGCAGTCTCAGTAGTTGCAGCGCACGGGCTTAGCGGCTCCGCTGCATGTGGGATCTTCCTGTACCAGGGCTCGAACCCATGTGCCCTGAATTGGCAGGAAGATTCTTAACCACTGTGCTACCAGGGAAACCCAAAAATCTTTTTTTAAAATCACTAAATCTCTAACAAATCACAGGTAAAATGACAGTGATTCAGTGAGCCCCTCTTTTCTGCCAGATGTTTTATAAACATTATTTTCAGTCATTAACTGCTTTTTATTTACAGATGAGAAATCTGATGCTTAGGGAGTTTTAGTTTTAGTTTCCAAGGTCACATAACTAATAAACTGTAGGGCCTGGATTCAAAGTCTGGCTTCTGTTACCCCATCCAGCACTCTTACCAACTATGTTACACTCCCTACAAAGCTTGTGGCAGGAGCTGTTTTTGTCTACCAAATATCCCTTCTCTCCCTCTTCCTTATTGTAACAGAACTCACATTTTTAGCTAAGCACATTGCTCAGCTGAGGCTGTTTTTCAGCCTCCCTTGCAGGTAAGGATGAGCATATGACTAGAAAATATACAAAACATATATTATGTAAATGGAGTGTTTTATGGAACTTCTCCCTTCCACCCAACCCCTGTTTCACAACATGTAAATGTGACGTCTGGAGCTTTAGCAGCAATCTTGGCCCATCAGATCACCTTGAGGATGGATGCCAGGGCTGGAGGTGGAGGAGCATATCCTAATGTTCCCTCAGGACATCATGGAGATGCCATGCTAATTCTAGTCTGCCCATGCCTGGACTTCTTTTACATGAGCAAGAAATAAATTTCCATCGCCTCAAAGCCAGATGAATTTACTCCTAACTGCTAGACATAGTACATCATGCTCAGTATCTTTTTATGGAATTGAATTTGATTCTTCCTACCTGACACCCTCTTGAGGCTCTTCTCTAATCTTCTTCCTTTAAAATTTAGCTTCAATTTCAACGTATCTATAAAGCCTTCCCTAACCACCATTTTCTCTATGGTGAATTTCAAATAATTAGCTCCTTTTTAAAAGCTTTTAGTTATGGAAAATTTCAAGCATATAGAAACGTAGGATAATATAATGAAGAAATTTTTTACAAAGGGTGTTTCCCTGATAGTTCTAATAGCTGATTTAGCTTCACAAGCTGGGTTCCCACTCTCACTCTTCCATGTGCCTCTTTACACAGCTTGGGGGGCGGATTAAGAGGAGGCCTCTTCTAGACATTTAAAAAGAGCCAATTGTAAAAGACTTTGGAAATATGCTATTGTTTTATATATATATATATATATATATATATATATATATATATATATATATATACCAGATAGTTTCTACTATCCAGTTTAATGGTACTAAAAAGTGTTAGATTAGGTAAGACATTATGAAAATTGGCCCTAGTAATCCAAACTGGGTGTGAACCAACCAAGTCTAAACTATAAGAGTGATATGTTGGAAAATGCACACATTGGTGAATAAATTGGCTTGATATTGTCAAGAGACCACAGGGATTAAAGTCAGAGGACTGTTTCAAGTCCTAATGTGGCCACGTCACTTTCCTGGGCCTTCATCTCCTCACCAATAAGATGAGAGAGTTGGATTTAGCCATGCTTTATTTCATGATTCCCATTTGAATTTCTGCAATGGGCATTTCCAAGCAGAGAAAATCTTCTGTGATTCCAACTGCACTAATTCAACATTTGTAAACCAGGACAAGTCACTTGATCTCATTTGTAAGATGGAAACTTCAACCTAGTTGGTTTTACATTCTGTGGTTCTATCTAGTTTTATGTATATTAATATTGTTTTATGATTAAAGTCAAGAGAATGTAATTGGCATTGCCAAACGACAGCGTTGGGATCTTATACATGAGACACTTAATACTCCTGTAGATAATGCTTTGTGAGGTGTTTCCTTCCCTTCTTGCTCTCAGAGCCTTTTCAAACTTCACCCACCGCCTTTGCATTAGTCTTAAACTAAATTGGCCATCAGCCGCGATAGTGAGAGACCCACGCACCGCGATGAAGAGTGGCCCCCGCTTGCCCCAACTAGAGAAAGCCCTCGCACAGAAACGAAGACCCAACACAGCCATAAATAAATAAATAAATAAATAAATAAAATTAAAAAAAAAAAACTTAAAAAAAAAATAATAAAAAAAAAATAAATTAGCCATCAGGACTGAGTGACACGGGGAGAATTAGCAAAATGTTTCTTAGATGCCACTTACAGCACAGACACTGAGTTTGATGCTGGGAAAACAATGATCAATCTGGTTGACCCAGCCTTGTTTCCATGGGGCTAGGAGTTCTGAAGTTGACCCCATGTAGTTCCCCTCAATGTCAGGCTAAAATCACATGTTTTAACAGGATGACAAGCCTGTGGAATTCTTTCATGGAGAAAACTCAGACTATAATGTAACTAATATGAAGTATAGTAGGTACTACTCTAAAAAAATCTTTCTGTGTACTTTATTAGGTCAAAGGTTCTTAAATTTTTGCGTGCAGTGCAATAAGCTAGGAACTTCTTTCAAATGCAGAATCCTAGGCCCAAGATCTAGAGAGTCTGACTCACTTGGTCTAAACGGTCTTTGTTTTTAACAAGTACTCCCAGACATTCTAATGTTGATGCCTCATATTCCAAAACTTTATTAGAAACTGCTATTCACTCTTCCATGCCACATTTTTTTCTTATGGACTTAGCCTTTGGTTAAATATTGTTGAACTGGATAATGCATAAACTATAGTTATAACTGTAAAATATTACTTAGTTGCTTCCTTAAAATAGTGTCCCATTAATGTAGGGTACTTCCAGATCGGTCACTTGGAGACACCCCAAATGGTGACTCTCATCACTGCATGTTCTACAAAAAAATTTTTTAAAGTTTATTTGAGTGGATAATACATTCTCCTGGTTTAAAACTCAAAACAATGCTAAAAGATATAGATTAGAAGTAATGCAGTCACTCCTTGCCCTTTGTCCCTTAATTCTCTCAGGTTTTTGTGCATCTTTTCAAGGATCCTTTGTGTTTGTCTTATACCAAAGCTAAGCTAGAGCACAAACTCTTCTGCACCTTGTTTTTTTCAAGTTAACACATCTTAAAAATCTTTCCTTCATAGCGCATAGAGATTGTTCTCTTGTTTTTAAAGCTGCACAGCATTCCACTGCGTGGGTGTGACCTGGTTTATTTAACCCGTCCTCTATTGATGAATACATTGGTTGCTCCAACTGTTTTTGCTGTTACAAATAATGCTGCAAGAAGTAACAGTTAGTTAAACGTAGAGTTGACATATGATCTAGCAATGTCACTCCCAGGCGTATACCCAATAGAATACATTCACACGAAAACTTTTTACACAGATGTTCACATCAACATTACTCATAACAGTCAAAAAGTGGAAACAACCCAAATGTCATAACTGAAGAATGGATAAAGCAAATGTGGTATATCCATACAATGGGATATTATTTAGCCATAAAAATAATACTACAACGTGGATGAATCTTGGAAACATTATGCTAAGTAAAAGAAGCCAGACATAAAAGGCCACATATTGTATGATTCCATTTCTATGAAATATACGGAGCTGGCAAATCCATAAAGACAGAAAGTAAGTTAGTGGGGACTTCCCTGGTGGTGCAGTGGTTAAGAATCCGCCTGCCAATGCAGGGGACACGGGTTTGATCCCTGGTCCAGGAAAATCTCACGTGCCACGGAGCAACTAAGCCCGTGTGCCACAACTACTGAGTCTGCGCTCTAGAGCCTGCATACCATGACTACTGAAGTCTGATCGCCTAGAGCCTGTGCTCCACAGCAAGAGAAGCCACCGCAATAAGAAGCCCGCACACCGCAAGGGAGAGTAGCCACAGCTCACCGCAACTAGAGAAAGCCCGTGAGCAGCAACTGGTTACGGGTTGGGGGAATGGGAAGTGACTGCTAATGGGTACAGGGATATTTTAAGAGTGATAACAGTGTTCTGGAATTAGACAGTGGTGTTGATTGTATAAACTTTTGAATATACTAGAAATCACTGAATTGTACATTTTAAAATAGTGAATTTAAGGACATGTGAATTGTATTCCTTTTCTTTTGGCCGCGTTGGGTCTTCGTTGCTGCGTGCGTGATTCTCTAGTTGCGGCGAGCAGGGGCTACTCTTTGTGTGGTGCGCAGGCTTCGCATTGAGGTGGCTTCTCTTGTTGGGGAGCAGGGGCTCTAGGCACGCAGGCTTCAGTAGTTGCGGTGTGTGGGCTCAGTAGTTGTGGCACACGGGCTTAGTTGCTCTGCGGCATGTGGGATCTTCATGGACCAGGAATCAAACCCCATGTCACCCGCATTGGTAGGCAGATTCTTAACCACTGTGCCACAGGAAAGTACCTGCATTTCAATTTTAAAAATAACTTTTGTACGTATCATTTCATATAAGTGTAGTTATTTTTGTAGGATAAAATCCAAGAAGTGGAATTGGTGGGTCAAAGGTCATATGCACTTTTAATTTGTAATTTTCATAGATTTTGCTGAATTTTCCTCCAGGTGTGTATATGCCAGTTTATTCTCCCATCAACATGTACAGGAGGGCTTGTTTCCCCATAGCCTTGCCAATGGAATGTGTTGTCAAAGTTTTAGAGTTTTATCACTCTGATAGATTTTTGAAATGGTATCTTGGTGTAGTTTTAGTTTGCTGCTCTCCAATTATAAGTGAAGTTGAGTTGCTGTTTGAGGGGTTTTTTTTTGCTATTTCCTACAAAACAAATTAAATTCATTGAAAATGCTTGCTTGTACTGCCGTGTTTTGCTACGTAGGAATCTGTAATTCTTATGGCAGGAAGGAGCTTGCTCTGTTTCCAACCCTCTCAATCAACCCCAATTTCAGTTCTACCCTACAGTTCAGCATATAATTATTCAAATTAGTGATGACTCTCTGGCAACAAATTGAACCTCTACAGAAAATGAACCAGCTGCCATAAAAGGAAAATAAAAGCTGAAATTTTAACTTTGGAATCTGTATTATTGAAAACCAAACAAAAGGTTGCAGCCTTTCCAAACTACTGATTACATAAAAATTTCTGAGTCCTGACATCTGATTTTTTCCAGTGTTAAATAAATGAATTGTAGCTCTTTTAGCTAGAAAAATAGACATATAAACACTGTTCATTCCTTAAATACGTTTATTTGCATAGTTCCTTCCATCACTGAAGATTAAGTCTTCTCTATAATAACTTGCATTACAAAATGTGCCCATTTTCTGGGTGGAAAAACAGGTTTTGGTGAGAATTCCCATGTTGAGAACAATGGCAAATCTGCTTGCCAATAAAGTATACCTATTTCAATTTTCAGTAGCAATACCTTAGAATCTATTACAATTTCAAAACGTATTTTAATGTAATCTCAAATACTATTCATTAAATTCATTTCTAAGCAGATATGTAATTTAAAAGTTGGGTTTCATACCCAGTGTTTCTCTTGGTAGCATTTTTCCCTACCGAGATCTGACGTCCTAAGTCGTTGAGTCTAGGGAAGATTGTTCAATATTGAAGAGACAATGAAAGCCAGAGCTGGAATAACAGTGAGAGCTAACATTTATGGAACACGTCTTGTGTGCCAAACTTAAAGTTCTAGGAACTTTAAGTATGTTAACTCATTTAACTTTCACAGCAGCCTAAGAGGTATGGATTTTAATTATTCCCCTTCTTACAGGTGGAGAAACCAAAGCACCTGGGAGTTAAGCACCTTGCTAAAGCTCACCCAGCTGGTGACTTATGATTCCACCCTATTGGCTTGGCCAAAAAGTTCGTTCGGATTTTTCGTGGTTGTAACAGAAAAACTTGAATGAACTTTTTGGCCAACCTAATAGAAAGTCTGATTCTATTGCCCCTGCTCTAACCTCTATACTATTTTAAACCTCTGGGGCAACCTGGTCCAACATCCATTTTAGAAGCAAACTGCCTGAGGCCCAGAGAGGTGTAATGCCTTGCCCTTGAACTCCAACCCCCTGTTCTTGGTACAATACACATAAGAGAGAGTGGGACAATAATTTCTCTGTCAAATCTTACATGGATTATAAATTAACCCAGTCTGCCTGAGTTCAGAAAAATGACAATATAATTAGTTTAGGAAGCCATATATCTAAGTTTGGCAAATTTAGTAAATAAAAATACAGACATGGGATTAAAATTGAATTTCAGATCATTAATGGACAACTTTTTTATATCCCATGCAATATTTGTGACATATTTATACTAAAAGATTATTCACTGTTTAGCTGAAATTCAAATTTAATGGGGCATCCTGTATTTTATCTAGTACCTTACACATATTAAAAGGTAAAGTGTTAATTGTGTGTTTTGAGGGGGTGAGGTGGTATTACTTTCCAGGAGCTTTTACTTCTTACTTTATCAAATTCTATATCATTTGATTTATTTACAGTTACTGAGATTCTCAGAACCTTTCCCCAAACCCCCAGCAGACCTCAGCTTATGCCCAGGGCTAAACCAGTCTTAGCCAAGGGTAATGGGATGACTGTGACTTGCTGGATTTACTCCAGGTCAGGAAATACTTAAAAAAATATATTGGGTTATGTTAATAATAATAAATATTGTTAAAGCTAACAATTTTTATATACCAGACACTTTTGTAAGAGCTCTAGATAAGTTAATTTACTTAATTCTCAAAATAAACCTGGGAGGTAGGTATTATTATTACATCCATTTTACAGGTGACAAAACTTGAATAACAGTGAGATTAAGTAATTTTCCCCAAATTATAATCTATTAGGTGCTGCACTGTCAAATATGGTAGCCATGAGCCTCATGTGTTTATTTAAACTACCATTAATTAAAATTAAAAAAATTCGGCTCCACAATTGCATTAGCCATATTACGTTAGTGTACAAATACCGTATGTGTCTCATGGCTACCATATTCAATGGCTCATTCATGATAAAAGGGACCAGCTTCATGGGCATGCACGGGGCCCCAAGCTTCCAAGAACCCATGTTTGGTTTAATGCTTTGCTGTTGCTGTCTTGAAATTCTTAATAATTTTAAAACAAAGGGCCCAAAATTTTCATTTTGCACTGGGACTGGCAAATTATGGAGCTCATGGCAGAAAATTGTACTGGACAACACTGCTGTGCATCAAAGTAGAGAAGACAGACTATAATTAGAAAGACCTTATTGAAGAAGGAAGATTTGAACCATTCTGTGTTGCCAAGAGCTAGTTTCTGCAGCTTGGAGTAAAAACACTTTTTCCATCCTCTGCTCTCCCCAAAGGGCCAACCAGATGAAAATCTTCACACAGGATTTGTACGCACATGCAATATAGCTGTGTCCTGAGCCCGCCTTGGAATTGCCTCTTGAGCTGACCAGCTGTACCCACCCCACTCCACCCCACGTCTGTCCTGGATCTGACCGTAGAGAAAATTTCCCAAAAGTCACTCCTAAAAAAAAAAATCTAAATTCAGGATTAGTGAACAAGTCTTCAAGTGAAATAATTCTCATGTGGACACAAATATCATTTGAATCCAATTTTCCCATTGCCTGAATACTCCCAAATAAAGAGCCAAGGTGAGAAGCAGGGCCATACCTAGATTCAGAGCTGTCGCATAAACTGCAACAACCTAAACATGCCGACTTATCTTGCCTACAACACCCAACCTTAAAAGTTCATCTTCCCGCACCAGAAAGCTTTCACATGATAAGAGAGGTGAAAATGTTCTATATTTCCCGCTATGCTAACATGCAAATGCTATAACTGTTTTTCCACTGAACAGCATACTAAATAAACTTACCCCATTATGGTGACAAGAGCTTTTAGAGAAGCATGGAGTAACAGAGAGAGCATAGCAGCAAATAAAGACCGTTCTGAGGTTGTTTCTTTGTGGTTTCGCAGTTAGGGAACCATCATTTGTCAAAGAGAACATAGGGATTTCCAGATGTAAATTATTGGTTAATTTATCTCAAAGGGTATTGAGAAATGAATAATGAAACCAGCAAAAGCCATCCGCCTGGGAGGAAAACTTCAGGAAAATAATTAACATGATTATAATGCAAACCAAGTGTAATTAGCTCCTTTGGTTAAACTAATTAAGTGAGCAAAAAATACTTTTAGAAAATAAAACTTCAGATGTTTAATAGTAAACCATTTTTACTCAGAATAGCTCTGAGAACATATAAGTGCAACTTAGAGGATAGTTCTCTATATAACGAAGAGGTAAAAGCAGCAATAAATGTAAAAAGCACATTGAAAGCTGTGCGCAATTCACAAATCCATGCTTTGCGTTAAGTATGCCAGAGGGTGCTTATGTTTAATGTCATATTTGAGTCTTCATTAGATTGTTATTCCTTTTGAGCTTCTGTGACTGAATATTACAGAGCTTTCGGCTGGAGTTAGCCCAGAATATTTTCCCACCCAAATTGTTGAAACTTGTGCTGTTAATCATTACTCAACACAAAGATTAAAAGAAGTGCCTTATATTGGAATTATTTTGTACTTTCACAACTAAATTTTCCTGGATGGAGACCTTATATCCATCCATCTATCCATTCATTCATTTGCTCTTTCATCAAATACTTGGATGCCCATCTGTTCTTTGCCAGGCGCTGACCTAGGACCTAGGGTTACAAAAGCAAATAGGATAAGGTCCCTGTCTTCAAGTGGTTTACAGTCTGGTTGGAGACACATTTGTAAACAAATGGGTGCCATTAGTTGTTATGGCTTCTGGGTTAGAAGTACCTCCGGATTTGGTGGGGTACGAGGAAAGGGTGGAGAATGAGGGAATGGGTGAGCATGGGGTGGAAAGTCTATTGAGGAGGAAATGCTGGAGCTTTGGCCTTTTGTCCCCCTTTTTTCATTATGTTCTCTCTTCCTATGATACCCTTCCTTCATTTCTTCATCCGGCTAACATTTGCTCAAAACTTTAAAAAATAGTGTATACATTTTCTTAACCAGTTATACATGAATGTATTTCAGTTTATTAAAATATTGAAATACAAAAGTATGTAAATAGTAGAAGTCTTTCTTCATCCTGCTCCCCATTATTCTTCTACTTAGAGGTAGCACTTTTAACACATTGTATGTATGTTTCCAGAACTTTTTCTGTATATTTACGTATATTCATATATTTGCATTTACTTATATACATGTATGAACATATATGCATACATAATCATACACAAATGATAAAAATAAATACTGCTTTTCAATTTGTTTTTTCTTTTAATAATTGTCATGGGTATTGTTTCATTACAGTGCTTCTATATCAAAGTCCAGAACTTGGGATTACTATATTTATTTAGCCAATCCCCTATGGGTAGAAATTTAGAATTTCCTCCAAATTTTCACTACTATATATAATGAAATGAGCACCCACAAACATTCTTCTGCACATGTGTGAGTGTTTCTGTAGACCATATACCTAACAGTGGAATAAATAGTTTAAAATCACGATAAATGTGGTCACATTGTCTTTCAAAACACATGTAGCAATATGTGTACCCATCAACTTGGTAGAAGACTGCCTCTTTCCTCACACCTTTACCAGTTGAGAGCATTGTAAATCTTTTCTGAAGACTTTTTTTAGAGTAGTTTTAGCAAAATTGAGAAGAAAGTCCAGAGATTTTACACCCTACCCCCGCACATGCATAGCCTCCCCCATTACCAATATCCTCACTAGAGTGGTATCAATACATTTGCTGCAATTAATAAACCTACATTGGTACATCATCATCACCCAAAGTCTGTAGTTTACATTTGGGTTCACTCTTGGTGTTTTACATTCCATCAGTTTAGACAAATGCATAATAACATATATCCATCGTTTTAGTGTTATACAGAGTACTTTCACTGCCCTAAACATTCTCTTTTCTCTGTCAAACCATCTTCCACCTGCCTCCAATCCCTGGCAACCACAGATCTTTCTACTGTCTCCAAAGTTTTTCCTTTTCCAGAATGTCAAACAGTTGACATAGTTGGAATCATACAGTATGCAGCCTTTTCAAATTGGCTTCTTTCACTTAGTGATATGCACTTAAGGTTCCTTCATGTCTTTTGATGGCTTGATAGCTCATTTCTTTTTAGTGCTGAATAATTTTCCATTGTCTAGATGTACACAATTTATTTATTCATTCACCTACTGAAAAACATCTTGATGACTTCCACGTTTTGACAAGTATGAACAAAGCTGCTGTCAACATCTGTCTGCAGGGTTTTGTGTTGACATAAGTTTTCAGCTCCTTTGGGTAAATACCAAGAAGAGCGATTGCAGGATCATATAGTAAGTATATGTTTAATTTTGTAAGAAACTGCCAAACTGTCTTCCGAAGTGGCTGTACAATTTTGCATTCCCACCAACAGTAAATGGGAGTTCCTGTTGCTCCACAATCTTGCCAGCATTTGGTGTTGTCAGTGTTCCAGATGTTGGTCATTCTAATAGATCTGTAGTGGTACTTTATTGTTGTTTTAATTTGTAATTCCCTAGTTACATATGATGTGCATCATCTTTTCGTATGTTTATTTGCCATCCGTATATCTTCTTTGAGGGAGTGTCTGTTAAGATCTTTGGCTCAATTTTTAATGGGATTGTTTGTTTTCTTATTGTTGAGTTTTAAGTGCTCTTTGTGGTTTGAATATGACTTGCATATATATAGATTTTTAGGCATTTATCCTGCTTGGTGTTGTCTGAGGTTCTCAGATCTGTGATTTGGTGTCTGATATTAATTTGTGGGAAATTCTCAAGTCTAGTTTTTCTAATATTTCTTCTGTTTCTTTTCTTCTTCTCCTTCTGGTATTCCCATTATGTGTATGTTACATCTTTTGTCCCACAGTCCTTAGATATTCTGTTTTTTCAGTCTCTTTTCTGTTTGCTTTTCAATTTGAGAGGTTTCTGTCAAGATATTCTCAAACTCAGAGATCCTTTCCTCAGCCATGTACAGTCTACTAATAAACTGATCAAAGGCAGCCTTCATTTCTGTTACAGTGTTTTTCACCTCTAGCATTTCTGTTTGGTTCTTTCTTAAGATTTTCATCTCTCTGCTTACTTTGCTAATCTGTTCTTGCATGTTAAGGGCATGGGCCCTTAACATATTAATCATAGTTTTTCTAAATCCCTGGTCTAATAATCCCAACATCCCTGCCCCATGTCTGGCTTTGATGCTTGCTCTATGTCTTCAAATTGTGTTTTTTTCCTTTTGATATGCCTTGAATTTTTTTCTTGATAATGGGACATGATGTATCTGGTGTAAGGAACTGCTGTAAACAGGCTTTAGTAAATGTGGTAGTGAAGTGTGGGGAAGGGGAAGCCTCTGTAGTCCTAGGATTAGGTCTCAGTCTTTTATTGAGCACATTATCTCTGGACTGTGAACTTCACAAGCGTTTCTCAATTTTTTTCTCCCCTTTTAAATGGAACAAGTGGGCTGGAGTTGGCTATATCCCTTCTTCCAGGTCAGTTAGGCTCTGATAATACTCCACCAGGTTAGGCTCTAGTTAATTAGTTTCTCCTGAGGGCAGCCCTTGTTAAGAACACAGTGCTCTGGCATTACAAACTGGTTCAGTTTCCCCTCCTTCTGCCAAAAGCATGAGGGGATTTTCCTCTGATAGTCACTGTAAGAACCTGGTCGAGCTCTTGGAGGCAAAAGTATGGAGGCTCCCTAATGACTGGGTCATCCTGGAGGTTTTTTTTTTTTTTTTTTTTAATTTATTTATTTTTTATTTTTAGCTGTGTTGGGTCTTCGTTTCTGTGCAAGGGCTTTCTCTAGTTGCGGTGAGCGGGGGCCGCTCTTCATCGCGGTGCGCGGACCTCTCACTATCGCGGCCTCTCTTGTTGCGGAGCACAGGCTCCAGACGCGCAGGCTCACTAGTTGTGGCTTACAGGCCGAGTTGCTCCGTGCCATGTGGGATCTTCCCAGACCAGGGCTCGAACCCGTGTCCCCTGCATTAGCAGGCAGATTCTCAACCACTGTGCCACCGGGGAAGCCCCCATCCTGGAGTTTTTAACTGTCAGATTTGTCCTCCTTGAGTCTCCAGCAAGTCATCAATTATCATTCAGGTTTTCCTACCTGGGCACTGGTTCCCTTGGCAATTTCTGCTGGTGAGTCTCTGCTCCAGCAAGCCACCACTCACTGTATTCTCCTGTCTCTCCAGTCTTGGGGGCAGTGGTTTTCTCTGTGTCCTCCTCTTTTACAGATCCAAGGAGAACTGTTGATTTTTCAGTCTGTTCAGTTTTTCACTTGTTGTTAGGATGGAGAGGCAACTTCCAAGTTCCTTACATACAGAACTGGAAACCAGAAATAGAATATTTAAAATCTTTTAATATTTTGATTGTCAGATAAAGGAAAACGTATTTTTTAAAGTTTTCACTTCCCTGACTTCTGGTGAGATTAAGCATCTTTTATATGTGTCTTTGAATCTAATCTTAAAAGATAAATCAGTGTTCAGCAGAGGGCAAACTGTGAGCAAAGGCATAGATTTATTAATTGCACAGCATCAGGGTGTTTTAGGGGGCCTGAAATTGCTTCATATAGGGGATGAGATTATGACTTCAAGAAAAATGAGGCTTAGAGAAGTAGACAGTTGTCAGATGACAGAGGGCCTACACTGCAAGTTGTTTGAACTTCAGCCTGTTCCACGATGGAGGGCTATTGAAAGGCTGTAAACAGGGCTGCAAAAGGCCATAGCTTTCAGCTGTGAGAAGAGAGGAATGGGGTGAAAGCACAGAGATTGAAAAGAGGAGAGCAAACTCGAGAGAATTGCAGTGGTTCACGGAGAGATAGCAGTGGTGCATAGTCTGGAGGTGGAGGAGAGGAGGGGCAGACCAGTGGTACTGGGTCTAGAGAGGGGTGAGGAGGACAAGCTATGGTACCATCTGCACATCATCTGTGAGGACGAGGAAGCAGGAGACCAGCATGAGAGTCAGTTTTGCATCAAGAGTATTGATATGACTGGTTTTCCAGGAACCTGCTCTAGCAAAAAAAAAAAAAAAAAAAAGAAAAAGTTGCAGGGTGGTTCCATTTAAACCAGTGCAGTGAAATTTCAGTAAGGTTTTCTACAGAGATGAATATTTAAAAGAAAATCAGAAAAAAAGTGCACACTTACTTAAGAGAGAAAGAAGATATTGGTTGAAAAGAGCCAGGAATAAATGAGTCTGCGGGGAAAAATAATGAAAAAATAAGAAGAGAAAAATATTTTTTAAACAGATGGAGGAAAGAAAAAGTAAAAGTAGGGTCGATGAGGACATGAAAGAAAAACTGAGGGGTTTTAATTTTTATTTATTTTTTTACATTTCCTTTTATATACATTGACATTATGCTTTGAAAATAATATATTGAAAATATAAGCATTAATTCATGGAAGAGAGTAGATTCGGGACCACACATTTGATACAAATCTCAAAGTGAGACTGCAACTAACCTCCACCTCCCCCACATTGTTGAGTTGTCTTGAGGACCAGAACTTCACCAGGCAACGCTCTCTTAACCTCCTGATGTTATTTAACCTAAAAAAGAAATCATTATCTCTACTTTATAGAATAGATTCCTGAGGCATGAAAAAGGTTACATGTTACTAGTTAGATATTTGATTCTGTTAGTTATTAACTATTAGTCATTTATTTGATTGCTGGCGTAATTTTCACAAGAGTTCTGAAATCCCCTGACATTCCAATTCTCTTTCTCCTAGACTTAGTTTGCCCTCCTCAGAGTCTCTTTCTTAGACACAGCAATTATTGCTGCTATTTCTTTACATCTGTACATGCCAATCTTTAGATGAATAATGATTTGTTTTGGAATCAGTGACATGTTTTAAATGTATGTCTGTAAAAATCATCTTTGGTTGAAGGGTTCTGTGTTAAAATATAATGCTTTGCTATTATCATCTTCATAAAACTGCAATGGAATAAGTAAACAAATATTAACAGAGAAGGAATGTATAATAGCAATGTTGGGTATTCCTGTCATTTTAATTGTATAATTTAATTTTTGGAAATTTAGAAAATATAGAGAAACACTGCTATGGCCTGAATGTTTGTTTCCTCCTCCAAAATTCATATGTTGAAATCCTGATCCTTGAGGTAAGGTGTTAGGAGGTGGGACCTTTGGGTGATGCTTAGACCATGATAGTGGAGACTTCAAGAATAGGATTAGTGTCCTGTGCAAATAGAGATTATCACACTAAATGAAGTAAGTCAGAAAGAGAAAGATAAATACTATATATCACTTATATGTGGAATCTAAAATACAACACAAATGAAGCTATCTACAAAAAAGACTTACAGACATAAAGAACAGATTTGTGGTTGTCAAGGAGGAGGGGATTGGGGGAGGGATGGAGTGGGAGGTTGGGATTAGCAGATGTAAGCTATTATATATGGAATGGATAAACAACAAAATCCTACTGTATAGCACAGGGAACTATATTCAGTATCCTATGCTAAACCATAATGGAAAAGAATATTAAAAAAAAGAATATATATATATATATATATATATAACTGAACCACTTTGCTGTACAGCAGAATTTAACACAACATTGTAAATCAACTATACTTCAATTAAAAAAAAAAAGAATAGGATTAGTGTTCTTATAAAAGAGGCACCAGAGAGATCCCTAACCTCTTTCACCAAGTGAGGACACAGCCAGAAGCTGCTGGCTATGAATCAGAAAAAGGGTTCTTATCAGAAGGTGACCATGCTGGTACCTTGATCTTGGACTTCTAGCCTCCAGAACTATAAGAAATAAATGTCTGTTGTTTATGAGCTACCAAGTCTATGGTATTTTGTTATAGCAGCCCAAATGGACTAAGACAAGCACAAAGAAAAAATAATAATCATCCATATTCCCACCTTCCAGAACTAAACACTATTATCATATTGGCATTTTTTCTCACATTTTAAAAGACAAATTAGTCTATTTTCATACTTATTATAGGAACTCACATAACAGAATTGCACAAAGATAAAAGTTCAAAAATCACTCCAAAGTTACCACCCAGAAATAACCATTATTACTTTTAGAAGAATATTATTACATACATCTTTCTAAACACACACACAAATAGAAACAATATTTTTGTAAACTTGGGGTCACACTATTCATATTAAACATATTAAAGTTAATCTTACTTGAATTTAATAAAAGAAAAGAGAAATTGAAGGAATTGTTGAACTTCAGATAGATATTTCTCGACCACAAGATATATTATTTTCTAAAGGATTCTAAATATTCTAAAATATTAAAAGGCTAGAGTCACTGTGCTTAAAAAAAAAACAACAACACATTTCAATTGGATGGATCATCAAGGACTCTCTGCTTTAAAAGATGAGAACATTAGTATCCTCAGATTCCTAACCATCTCTTTATCCTCCTCCAGTTCAAGACATTTACCTTCTATCGTATAATCATAATTCTCACAATTTTGAGCAGACACAGCCAATGTACTGAAAAATCCTCTGTGTACGCCTCTGCCATTCTCGAGCAGCTGCCCCTGAAAACCCTATCCCCCCACTGTCAGCTCTCAATCAAGACCTTCCACCAAGACCACGTGTCAGCTGCTGTAGATTTTCTTCCCCTCCCCAATCTCTCTAACAGGCCCAGAAGAAAGGTAAGTGGAAAAATACCTAGAAAATGAACAGCTCCAGAATTTTAATTAGCTTGTGGGGAGAGGGAAAGAAGCTGTGGACACTCGTGCGTTAATACGTTTAATCCTCTCTGACTTAAAACAAAATTTTTTTTATTGATGTATAGTTGATTTACAATGCTGTGTTAGTTTCTGCTGTACAGCAAAGTGATTCAGTTATACATATGTACACGTTCTTTTTCATATTCTTTTCCATTATGGTTTATCACAGGATATTGAATATAGTTCCCTGTGCTATACAGTAGGACCTTGTTATTTATCCATCCAATATATAACAGTTTGCATCTGCTAATCCCAAACTCCCAATCCTTCCCTCCCCCAGCCCCTCTCCTGCTTGGCAACCACAAGTCTGTCCTCTACGTCTGTGAGTCTGTTTCTGTTTTGTAGATAGGTTCATTTGTGTCTCTATGACTTTTTATAACACTCGAATTCTCTGGAATGACAGATGTGAACAGTTGAACTCAGGTGATACAACTGGCTTATGAGAACTTCCTGAGGAAGTGAGGGTGGGAGGTCCAGGGAGAATAGGGTCAAAAGGCAAGGAGTGAGGGGAAGGGTACTCTGTCTCTGGTGTTAGCAAGCCTGGCAGAGGGGCCGCACCCCCAACTCAGAGGAGAGCCGCTAGTCTCAGCTCCAGAAAGCTCAATATTTAGAGCTAAACATCTGGCTTGACAGCAGGGAACATTCTATTAATGGTAGATCAGAGGAATTGCTGTGTTTGCAGCTGCTTCTTCTTGATAAAATAACTGTTGTTTCAAATAAATTATTATGTAGAATCAGAATCGAATGAAAAGTGGTGTCTTATCACAGCTTGATTTAGCGGTATATAAATAGGTTTTGGAAAAGGAAGGTATAACATTAAAAAGTGAGATCATTATAAATGGTAGATAAGCACTTTTCATAAAGAGCAAAAGGGAACAATGCCAGAGAAATGTGACATGTGATTGAAGAGGCACAGATCACATGTCAAATCGATGACTACACACATTTTCTAACCCTTTTTCACGGAAAACACATGCCCTTAAGACTGGTATTTGGTAATCTGTTTTGCCCAGAATGAAAGCTCAGCTGTTACTGGAAGGCACAGGAAAGCTGGTAGGAAGAGCTATATGTACGATTTTAAAATATTTCGAAGGCCTTGTGTCAAGTGTCAAGCTGTAACTTGCCTGCAATAAGTATTACTTGAAGAAAATTAATAAATGAATGATGCATCTTTTTTTTTTTTTGCCCTTTTCTGCAAACAGCAGTTGAGACAATGCAGAATGACTTAGGTCCTAAGGTAAGAAGGGAGCCTGGGAGACCTGAAAGGAAGAGTAGTTAAGTGAAAGAAACAGAGGCTGGGAAAGAGATTTCAGAATGTGCTGCATGCCCTGAGTTTCTTTTCCGATTATTCGTGGCCATGATAAAGACCGTAAATGGGCTATACTTTGAAAATTCATAGGCCCTAAGTTAAAAGAGCAGAACAGGGAAGGACTTGATAAGTATGGGATCGCAAGAATCTCAGAACCTGGGGAGCCCACACATGGAGTCTGGGTGAACTGTAAACTGTTTCCAGGTACTGATGTGGCTCTGCTGGCTGGGAGCACAGAACTTTCCTTAGGGTTCCTTTATCTGGGCATCATTGGACCCAGAGAATTCCTCACCATGTGTCTTCACCTTGATGCATCCCAAAGAGGATCTGAAAGAAGTCACCAGAAGGTCTTGCTCACTTAATTGTATCTTTTGTTTATGCTGTTCACATTTCATTTTGATTTTTTTGCTTGTGTGTTTGCTTTTATTGAAGTATAGTTGCTGTACAATATTATATAAGTTACAGGTGTACAATACTGTGATTCACAATTTTTAAAGGTTATACTCCATTTGTAGTTATTATACAATAAAATATTGGCTATATTCCCCATGTTGTACAATATATCCTTATAGCTTATTTTATACCTAACAGTTTGCACCTCTTAACCTCGTACCCCTACATTGCCCCTCCCTGCTCATTTTGTTTGTTTATTTATTTATTTGGTTGCATTGGGTCTTGGTTGCGGCAGGCAGCCTCCTTAGTTGTGGCTTGCCAGCTCCTTAGTTGCAGCTCGCCAGCTCCTTAGTTGTGGCATGTGAACTCTTAGTTGTGGCATGAATGTGGGATCTAGTTCCCTGACCAGGGATCAAACCTGGGCCCCCTGTATTGGGAGTGAGGAGTCTTTTTTTTATATATATAAATTTATTTTATTTATTTATTTTTGGCTGCATTGGGTCTTCGTTGCTGCGTGTGGGCTTTCTCCAGTTGCGACGAGCAGGGTCTACTCCTCGTGGCGGTGCGCGTGCTTCTCATTGCGGTGGCTTCTCTTGTTGTGGAGCACAGGCTCTAGGCGCACGGGCTTCAATAGTTGTAGCACAAGGGCTCTAGAGCTCAGGCTCAGTAGTTGTGGCACACAGGCTTACTTGCTCCGTAGCATGTGAGATCTTCCCGGACCAGGGCTCGAACCCATGTCCCCTGCATTGGCAGGTGGATTCCTAACCACTGCACCACCAGGGAGGTTCCTCATTTTGATTTTTGATAAAATTTATGACAGAACAAGTCACAGACCATCCATTTCCTTTTTGTCATTCTATTCCCAAACCCAATCTTCTCAGACTTGGCGCTGAGACACCTAAAACTCCTTTCATATTTTTAGCTTCTGATCAGTGTAGATTCAAAATAATATACACTCCTTATTTCATTTGTTAATAATCCTATTTTGCCTCATTCTTTCCATATTGTTTTGGGTTTCTTGAGATTGCTTTTTTCTCCTCAGTGCCAGTTAATGGAATCCCAGGTGTGGCCTTTAAAAACTGGAGGCACTTGTAACTGCTCCCTCTTTCTGCAGCTGAAGAGAAAAGCAGATAGTATTTTGCATCATAAAACCACCCTTGCAGAAGTTATTTCCATTAAAAGAATCTTCTCTTTCTTAAAGGTCCAG
This sequence comes from Balaenoptera physalus, assembly GCF_965194825.1. Classification (NCBI taxonomy): domain Eukaryota; kingdom Metazoa; phylum Chordata; class Mammalia; order Artiodactyla; family Balaenopteridae; genus Balaenoptera; species Balaenoptera physalus. The sequence continues at coordinate 115,736,238 of NC_138890.1, read as the reverse complement.
ATAGTAAATATTTGAGGTTTCCAGGCCATGTGGTCATTATTGCTACTCCTCAATTCTGCTAACGAAAAGCAGCCAGATGAATGGGTGTGGCTATGTTCCAATAAAACTTTATCTACAAAAACAGGAAGCTGGACTGGGCAGTAGTTTTCTGACTCCTTTAGCTGCCAACTCCTGTTAAACATCTGGGCTCGAGATTGTTGCTATGGCCTGTGAAAGCAATCCTTAATCCTTAAAAGTTTATAAACTGGTTGTCTTATTAATAATGTGTTGCCTAGTAATAAATACTTAAATTGACATCCTTGGTTTCCAGAAGACATAAATACTTGTGAATTTTCTTTGTTGAACAGAGGATTTTGGGGCTTCTCTTTTTTCTCTCATGCACGAAGGTAAAACAAAATGACTGTATCACAACACAGGTTAGGTTCTCTAGAAGCAAATAGTGAGGCAGAGCTTTGGAAGCAAGTTGTTTTATTAGGAGCAATACTTGCGAAGAGCAGGGAAGTTACATAGGACTGGGCAGAGAGAGAAGCAGAACCACTCACTATACAGGTCCAAAACCTTCATTCGCCCTGGTATGGAACTCCGGGAGACGAGGACCCCAAATGGTGAAGACTTTATATCCCTACCTCACTCAGTCACCGGATGCAGGCTGCCCCAAGAAGAGGGAGGCTTCTGGCAAAGCATGTCTCTGGAAAAAGCTCGGAGCTAGAGGCTGGTTGCTGGCTATACTCCCCACTGCTAGGCATAAAGTCCTTTCTTGAAGGGGGGGTCTGGACAGAGACTCTTCATATCTGCCATAGTCAGACTTTTTTATTTAAACAAAAAGTCTGAGAGTGTGTCTCATATAAGTTAACACCAGCAATAGAGTAAGAACAGCTGTAGAACTATTTAGCATGTTAATTTCATCCTTATTATTCTGTTTCCACTTTTATATGTAGCAATATCTCTTAGGGGAGGGAAAAAAAGACTGGGACACCGATATCATGAAGAAGAAATACCTGGGCATCTTTTTTTTTTTCTGCTCTGTTTCTGTACTTACCTTCCCTATCTAGTGATCATTCATCTTCTGTTCTGCCTTCTTCCATTCTACCTCTTACCTTCTGCTTTCTCCATCCTTCACTTATTGATACTAACTTAAATTCTATACAAGGCTGTAGAATAGCTTCATATATATGTAATACCTAGGGCTTGTGACGGAGGAAAATTTTACAAACTGCATTCAATTTTATTTCCTTGATTTTGACCACTATGTATAATGCTGCTATGAACATTCATGCACAAGTTTTTGCATGCATCTATGTTTTCAATAATCATGCTTATATACCTATGAGTGAAATTGCTGGCTTTCATAGTAAGTCCATGTTTGGTCCTTTAAGGAACTGCAAACTTTTTTCTAAAGAGGCTGCAGCATTTTACATGCCCACCAGCAATGTATGAAGGTTCCAATTTCTCCACAGCCTCATCAATACTGATCATTGCTCATCTTTTTAATTATAGATAGCCATCCTAGTGGGTCTGAAGTGGTATAACATTGTGGTTTTGATTTGCATTTCCCTAATGACTAATGATGAGCATCATTTCATGCCTTTTTATTTTTCTTTTTTAAATTAATTAATTAATTAATTTTTGGCTGTGTTGGGTCTTCATTGCTGTGCACGAGCTTTCTCTAGTTGTGGAGAGCAGGGGCTACTCTTCATTGCGGTGCATGGGCTTCTCATTGCGTTGGCTTCTCTTGTTGCAGAGCATGGGCTCTAGGTGCATGGGCTTCAGTAGTTGTGGCACACGGGCTCAGTAGTTGTGGCTCGTGGGCTCTAGAGTGCAGGCTCAGTAGTTGTGGTGCGTGGGCTTAGTTGCTCTGCGGCGTGTGGGATCTTCCCCGGCCAGGGCTCAAACCCATGTCCCCTGCATTGGCAGGCAGATTTTTAACCACTGTGCCACCAGGGAAGTCCCCATGCCTTTTTCTTACAGTCTCTCTTACTATATCATTTTTTGAGTTACTTTCTTAGTGGTTGCCTAGGAAATTACAATTCGTATATTAACTTGCAACAATTAAGTTTAGATCAATAGCAACTTAATTTTAGTAGTATACAAAAACTTTGCCTCAATATATCTCCTTTGTGCTATTATTGTTATATACATATACATTACATGTTTATGTATTATAAGCCTATGAACGTGATTTTATAATTATTGCTTTGTGAAACTGTCTTTTAAATCAGGAGACAAAAAAGCTATAAACAAAAATAATTCATACAATCTTTTATATTCACCTATGTAGTAAACTTTATTGGTGCTCTTTATTTTTTGGGTGAATTTGAGTTACCATCCAATGTCCTTTCATTTCAGCATGGACTCCCTGTAGTTTCTCTTGTAGGGCAAGTTTGCTAATGAGAAATCTGCTGTTTTGCATTTTTTAAATTGGCAATGTCTGAATTTCTCTTTATTTTTAAATTTCTCCTTGGATATGGAATTCTTGGTTGACAGTTTTTTTTCTTCAGCAGTTTGAATATATTATTCTACTACATTCGGGCCTCCATAGTTTCTGACGAGAAGTCAGCGGAAAATTTTACTGAGTACGCCTTGTACTTGTGAGTCACTTTTCTCTTGCTGCTTTCAGGAGTCTCTCTTTGTCTTTGTCTTTTGACAGTTTGCCTATGATATATCTAGGTTTGGATCCCTTTGAATTTATCCTACTTGGAATCCATTGCACATCTTGGAGGTGTGGATTAATGTCTTTTATCAAATTTGGTTTGGGCTTCCCTGGTGGTGCAGTGGTTGAGAGTCTGCCTGCTGGTGCAGGGGACGCGGGTTCGAGCCCTGGTCCGGGAGGATCCCACATGCCGCGGAGCAACTAGGCCCGTGGGCCACAGCTACTGAGCCTGCGTGTCTGGAGCTTGTGCTCCGCAACAAGAGAGGCTGCGACAGTGAGAGGCCCACGCACCGCGATGAGGAGTGGCCCCCGCTCGCCGCAGCTGGAGAGGGCCCTCGCGCGGAGGCGAAGGCCCAGCACAGCCAAAATAAATAAATAAATAAATAGCATTCCCTTTAAAAAAAAAAAAGAAACCCTCAGAGAAGCTGGTCCCACACTCATCTGGCTACCTCTGGACATTTATTTAAAAAAAAAAAAAAATTTTGGTTCATTTTTGGCCATTATTTTGTTCTCTCTGCCTCTTTCTTTCCTCTCCTTCTGAGATTTTCCTTATACATATGTTGGTATGCTTTATGAAGTCCTGAAGGTCTCTTAGGATTTGTTCGTTTTTCTTTCTCTTTTCTTACAAAAGTGTAATCTACTTACAATATTATATTAGTTTCAGGTGTACAACATAGTGATTCAATATTTTTACATATTATGAAATGATCACCATGATAAGTCTAGTTACCATCTGTTACCATACAAAGTTATTACAATATTATTGACTATATTTGCTGTACTGTATATTACATCCCTGTGAATTATTTTATCTGTTCATTTTTCTTCATTCTTTTTTCTTTCTATTCCTCAGACTAGATAATCTGAATTGACTGATTCATTCTTATGCCAGCTCAAATCTGTGGGTGAACCCACTGAGCATAATTAATAAATAATTTTATTAAAAAATATGAATATATATGTACCATACAAGCAGTGAATACTCACTTTTTGTTACATTGCTATGCAATACTTACCAAAAAAATCATATTTTAGGCCAAAAGAAAATATTGCAAAGGGTATAATTTGTATTGGCTACATCCTCAGATCACAAAATGCCATAAATTCTAACCATTTTGAAATTTAGAAACACCCTCTTAAATAACTATTGGGTTCAAAAAATAAAATTAAAATGGAAATTACAGATCATTTGTATTTGTCTTTATCTAACTTATTTCACTAAATATAATAGCCTCTCCATCCTTCCATATTGTTGCAAAGGGGAGAATTTCATTTTTTTTATGGCTGAGTAATATTACATCATATATATTCATATATATATATCACCTCTTCTTTATTTATCCATTCATCTGTTGATGGACACATAGATTGCTTCCATATCTTAACTATTATAAATAATGCAGCTATAAACATTGGGGTGAACGTATGTTTTTGAAGTTCTGTTTTCATTTTCTTCAGATATATACCCAGTAATGGAATTGCTGAATCATATGGTAGTTCTATTTTTAGCTTTTTGAGGCACCTCCACATGTTTTAAATAGTGACTGTGCCAATTAAAATTCCCACCAACAGTGTACTAGGGTTCCCTTTCTCTACATACTCGCTAACATTTGTTATTTGTAGACTTTTTGATGATAGGTGTCACCTGTTCTGACAGGTGTGAGATGATAGTTCATTATGGTTTTGATGTGCATTTCTCTGATGATTAGTGATGTTGAGTATCTTTTCATGTGCCTGTTGGCCATCTGTGTAGTATATATTCTTTGGAAAAATGTCTATTCAGGTCTCCTGCCCATTTTTTACTTGGGTTGTTTGTTTTTCTGATATTGAGTTATATGAGCCATTTATATGTTTTGTATATTAACCTTTTGTCAGTCATATCATTTGCAAATATTTTCTCCCGTTCAGTAGGTTGTCTTTTTGTTTTGTCAATGGCTTCTTTTGCTGTGCAAAAACTTTTAATTAAGTCCCATTTGTTTACTTTTGCTTTTGTCTCTTTTGCCTTAGGACAGAGATAAAAAAAAATATTGCTACAATTTATGTCAAAGAGTGTTCTACCTATGTTCTTATCTAAGAGTTTTATGGTTTCAGATCTTACCTTTAGGTCTTTAATGCATTTTGAGTTTATTTTTGTATATGGTGTGAGAAAATGTTTAATTTCATTCTTTTACATGTAGTTTTCAGTTTTCCCAGCACCCCTTATTGACGAGATTGTCCTTTCTCCATTGTATATTCTTGCCTCCTTTCTAACCTAGATTAATTGACCGTAATTACGTGAGTTTATTTCTGGGCTCTCTATTCTTTTCCATTGATTTATGTGTCTGTTTTTGTGCCAGTACCATGCCGTTTTGATTACTGTAGCTTTGTAGTATAGTCTGAAGTCAGGGAGTGTGATACCTCCAGCTTTGTTCTTTTTTCTCAAGATTGCTTTGGCAATTCAGGGTCTTTTGTGGTTCCATACACATTTTAGGATTATTTGTTCTGGTTCTGTGAAAAATATCATGGGCATTTTGATAAGGATTGCATTAAATCTGTAGATTGCTGTGGGTAGTATGGACATTTAAACAATATTAATTCTTCCAGTGCATGTACATGGGATATCTAGGAAACTACAGATAATTTGGACATTAATGATAATGACAATAACATACTTAAAACACATCAAAGTGGTTCCTATATTTAAAGGCCAATTTGTAGATATAAGTGCTTTTATCATTTAAAAGTTTTTTAAGATAAATAACTAGCATTCATCTCAAGAATCCAGGAAAATAATTGCAAAATAAATGTAAAAAATAGAATTAATAAAAGACACAGACATTAATGAATTAGAAAGAAGAAAAACAATCTATAAGCTCCCTTTTAAAAGGTCATATGTTATGTTTTTGTTCTTCAAGATAGTCCTTTATGAAGACTAGTAAAATAGACATATTTTGGTCTAAGTCACTGTTTTGTAGATAAACTAGGGCATATCTAGGACTTTACATAGGCTACACTACTATAATTGCTCTTCTAACATAATAATGCTTAATATTCAATAGTTTCTATTTCATAACATTGCTGTTTCATTCACACAAATGTTGTTGGAATAAGCCATATAATATCAATGTGCCTGTATTTTCAGTCATCTCTAGGGTGGAGGTATGTTTATAAGCATTTCTATAGCAGAATCAATTAAATATTAATAGTATATTGTTGGAAAAGAAGTACTAATTGAAATAGAAAAACATATACATGTTCTTCACTCTAACTGGGGTTTCTGGACTTTGGACTCTGTACAACTAACTGAGCTTCTGGACAACTAAACCACAAGAGAATTCAACCAGCCAAGACTCAGCCAGACTATAATCACACCCCAGTGTAAATGGTGCCTTGGGAAAATTGTTGAAACTGGAAAACCATTTGGGATAGTGGTGAGCAGTTTCTACATTCTTGAACTCTGGAATTTGTCCTTGAATCTGGAACCTCTCTCTTCCTTGTTCTGGTTGTGGCTGCTTTGGTGAATTTTTAAAATAGTTTTGCTGTAGACAAGTACCTGGCCATTGTGCTTATGGATACACTGAACCAAATGCAGATATTTCTGATTTAAATATTAATTTTTGTTTAGCAGTAAAAATTGCATTATGTCTTTCTAGGATGAGGCCACTTCAGATTTAGGGGGAAAAAATCTTTCTACTAATTCAAAGAGAATTGTTTTTGAGAGATGAGTGCCTTTCTATTCAGTTATTTCCTCACAGGAAATCATGAGACTAGGACCACACCAGCGGGGATGCATGGGTCTAATTTCCTCCTTTCTGCATACTGAAAGAAAGACTATGAAATGAAACTGCACTGGATAATTTTTTTTAGTTTTTTTTTTAATAATTTTTTTTTATACAGCAGGTTCTTATTAGTTATCCATTTTATACATATTAGTGTATATATGTCAATCCCAATCTCCCAATTCATCATACCACCCCCCCCCCCCCGCCACTTTCCCCGCTTGGTGTCCATACATTTGTTCTCTACATCTGTGTCTCTATTTCTGCCCCAAACTGCACTGGATTGTTGCAGCCTACCATGTACTGAATAATTAACGTCTCACATGAGGTACCATTTATAACTGAATGAGTCAGAGTTTGGGACGTGTACTTTGAACTACTGTACTTGTTTACTTTGTATAGGTTAAGGGGTCCAAAGGATCTGAAGTGAGGGTGGGGTTGTCTCTCCTGAAGAAAATGGTGGACCCATTGTTAGTTTCCTGGAGAAAGAATAAAAATAGTCGTGGATTAAGGAAGGGAGGACTTTATCCTCTCTCCTGGTTGGAGGCAGTGGGATGTAACTCTGGTTAAGGAGGACATGATAGAGATAAATGACTGTGGAAGATAAGATGGCGTTGGCTACTTGTTTCATGCTACGGGCTAAAGAGGGAAATGGCTCAAGTGGATCCTCAGTGCAGAGCAATGGCTGATTGACTCTAGCACTAATATCGAAATTTCTATTTTACATTTTTTCTTTTGTTTGTTCTAAGTCTCCATTAATATTTTTCAGCCTTCACTAAAACTTCAAGTGCTACGGTCCAGTGTTATTCATGTTGTGGGGCATTAAGAATAAGTCTGTGTTCACTGCTGAAACAGAGTGGTGGAGGAATGTGAGTTTTCCCCCATTCTGCCCTCTCCTCTGAAGTCAGCTTGGTGGTAGTTGTCAGAAAATTGAATGGACCTCTTGACTGAGTAGAGAGTATTTGTCATACACCAGGCAATAGCTGAGTGCAAGTGGCCACTATATTACTAATGTAAGACATCTTCCCTGCTAATATTCCAAAAGGAGGAAGTTGGTCAGCGTTAGGAGATATTCTGATATCATATACATGAGACTATCTAGCCAGTAGATATTTTAGTTACAGGACGTCCATCACATAGAAAGTCATTCATGCCAGTTAGGATATCTTGGCAATTAAGCTGCACCAGCTTGTGGTATTCAATAACTACCACAGAAAATTCAATGAAGAACTAAATTACTCATGGTTAATAATTAATAATAAAATAATGAGTTTATTACCTTCTCAAAAATGTCTCATGTTGAGAAAGAATATGACAAGAACAGAAAATTGATTTTATACCAAAAGAAAACCAGATTTAAAGTGAATGCAACCTGTTTCCCATAGGATTTTTTCCCTATAATCTCTTTGACTAGAATAAAGGAACATGTTGACCAAGACATGTGGACAAATGTCTATATGTTAAAGACTGATGTTGTTTGGCGTCTCTTTGTTTGTGGGCCAAAGGTATAAATTCTTCCTGTTTCCTAGGAAAATTCTAGAACACTCAAGATTGTTAATAATCCAGTGTTTTCTGTGCTTTTTTTTTCTTGTCAGGATTCCTATTATGCTGTTCTAAACACATGCTGAGGGGATAATTTGCTTACTACAATAGCACTGTGGGAAAGTTAGGTTGATTTACAAAGTATTATAGTTCTTCAAAAGCACAAACACTAAAAAAATCTAATTGGAGATGGGCAGGAAAGAGATGGGCACATACTAAAATCTATATATTATTTTGTTTTCAGCATCAGTTTTGTCACAAAAATGTTGCAGTTCAGTTACTCTGTGTATACATAAAATATCTGCAAATTTTGACAATTACAGATTTTACTTTGATTGGTAGAATATTGTACTTGTTTGGACACAATTATGCATCACAGCAAAACATATGTGCGGAACTTATGTTGTACAGCTATTTTAATGAGCTAGAACGGGGGTTGGCAAACCCAAGGGCCAGTACAGTCACATCCATTTGTTTACATATTATCTTCATGCCTGGAGTTATTCAAACTGCAAAGTTTGAAGGCACAGCCCCTAAGGACTGCTCTCAGTTCTGATGCCAACTGAAAGTTTGAGAGGTTCCTAAAACCACCCTCTGGTTTGATAATTCATTAAAAGACTTCATAGAACTCACTGAAAGTTATTATACTCATGATTCTGGTTTATTACGGGAAATGACACATTAAAATCAGCCAAAGGAAGAGGCACATAGGCCACAGTTTGGGAGAGCTCCAAACACAAAGCTTTTGTTGTCCTCTCCCATGGAGTAATGACCCACTAACCTCCCAGCACTGATGTTTGTCAATATGCCGGGAGTATTACCAGGGAAGATCAGCTGAGCTTTTGTGTCCATAGTTTTAATGGAGTTTTATTCCACAGGCATAATCTCCTTGCTAAGGCTGGATTTAAACCTCTGAACATTGTTTTGTTTTGTTTTGCACCGAGTAGGGTGATTAAATTTTGGGAAAGAGCAGGTAGTAGGGACTTACCATGCCGTTAATAAATGTTTATCGAGGGCCTCCTTTCGGCAAGGTAACTGCCAGGCATACAATTCTCCAATCTTTCACATATTTGTTCCAGACAATGCAGGAGAAAAAGGTGATTTTCTAACTAAGGCACAGAATTATTTGATTCAAAACAGTTTATTCTAGATCTGTAAAGTCATTTTTTCAAATCTAAGCCCTGTGAAGATTTGGTGTTTTTTTTTTTTTACACAATCATTTAAGTTAAAACTAAGCCATATTCTTTCTCCTGTGCCTATTTTCAAGTTGTTAACATAATGGATGGTCATTGAATAAATAGAAGGCAAAGTAGAAAAAGGAAACAAATAGTCCATTGTCTCATCTATCTTCTAATTTTAGGTTTTAAAAATGAAGTCGTAACTCTACTCTTTATATTCAATATATCTTATCTTTCCCCCATTCATCATTATACTTGTATTTTCAAGTTATTACACATTTTTAAAAAACATCATTTTGATGGTTATATAATAATTCTTGCATGGATTTAGCATTGTTGATTTTACCATTTGACTTTAGTTTTCTATATTTTTCTCAAATAATGTTTTTATTTCTTTGTTTGGTGGGATAATGCACCAGAATGCCACTTCAAACATTTTTTTTCAAATCTATGCAAACCATAGGGTAATCCAGAACCTTTCTTCTAATAGATATCAATTGCTTATATAATAAAACACATGTATTTACATATGAATTAAATTTAATAATCAAGTCAAATAAGCTTTCTTATTTATAATTTTCTTCACCTTGACAAAAGAAATATTTAATGCTATGTCTCATTTGTATGTTTAATCAAATCGAGTTTTCAGAAGATTTCCACATAAGGAAGGAACAAAAATCAATGTTGTCTAGTAAGGAGTGATTGTCTTGGGCAGTGTGGATTGGCCTGAGATGGGCAGTCACAAGGTTAGACGGTAAGAGGGTGTTCTTTATGATTCTGCCACCCAGAAGGCAGGAAGTGGGGTTTCGACCTCAGCTCTGCCTCCTAGCTGGTGGCCCGGATGCCTCCACCCTTCCTCTTGATGTACTACTTTTCTCTGTAGGTCATTCCATCATGACCTCCCTCTTCTTCTGCTTAGAAGTACATGACGTTGCGCCCCTGTTGCTCAGCCTAACGCCTTCTCTCCGTTCTCCCAATGTTGGCAAGGTTCTTGGTTCTGAAGTGAGGTTATTTCTTTCCTCACGCGACACAGAGCTATCTGTTCTCAGTGTCTTGCTGCGCTTCTAGTGATAATAGTTCTTTATTTAGCTTCCTCTCTATTACAGCTTTTCTCTCCCTAGGAATTTGGCATGAGTTTCCGAGGGCTGGATGGGAAGGCAATCAAGTGCTGCCTCTCATGCTGCACCCAGATTTGTCCTCCTTCTCAGACCTCAGCCCTGTCCACTTAACAAGGCTGGTTCTCTCATTCCCTCCTCTGGGGTAGAACTCTTTCCCCACCAAGTACATTGCCTGTCAGAGGATAAAGGAGGAGTTTCTGCTCCCCAGTGGTTTCAGGGCCTCAGGCCTAGAGGTTGGCTGTCAGCATCTCCCACTGTTCTTCCCATGATTCTCCTTGGTCCTCTTAAAGTTGTGCTCTGGCGAGCCTGTCTACAGGCTACCCTGACATGTTTAGACCTGTCTGAGTTCTCAACTTCTCAACTTGAGCTAATGTTCTGGGACCCTCACTCCACTGATTTAGAAATTATTGTACTTGATTATTCCTTTGTTAACACTAATTTAAAAATCTCACATCACTAAATCTCCACCGAGTTTATTTTTCAAATTCATTTGTGTACCAAACTACAATTTAATCGGGAAACTGGTCTAATACCCTTGTGAAAATGTGATTAATTTCTTTGGAACCTTGCCTGACGAAGTAGATGTTTTCTGTTTTTATTTTATGTTCACTCTTCTTCTCATGCCCTTTATGGTGAAAAGTGGGTGACAAAGCAGGCAAAAGGAAGGGAAATAATTTTTTTTAATTTTTATGTAGAAATTTCATTGTTCTTAAAAAATCTTTTTAGAAACTTTTCCTACAGCTTTTATGTACTGTGATAAAATGTAGCCTTTATGGCAAAGCTTCAGAAGGTATGGTAAAAACTACTATTAACAAAGCAAGTAATAAAAAGAGGTTAGAAAAGCTGTTAGGTGAGTGCAAATCTCATGTGAAAGAAACTTCTTTCTTAACTCCATCCATCCATCCATCCATCCATGCATGCATGCATGCAGTCATTTAGTTTTCACATTATGCCAGATGCTGTGCTGGGTATCAAGGATATGAAAATGATTAAGATATGGTGTGTGCCCTAGAGAGATATATAATCTAAAGGGGAACAGAGATGTGTCAAGAGGTATTATAGACATCGTTGATGCCCCAGGTCACATTCCTTTGGCCACCTCTAACTTGAGCTGTGGTAGACAGTGCCATGTATGTTGAAGCCTTCTTTTTTGTTTTAAATTAATTAATTAATTAATTTTTGGCTTAGTTGGGTCTTAGTTGTGGCATGTGGGATCTTTTGTTGCAGCACAAAGGTTTCTCTCTAGTTGTGGCGCATGGGCCCTGTAATTCCAGAGCGCGTGGGCCCTGTAATTGCGGCATGTAGGCTCTCTAGTCATGGCACGTGGGCTCAGTTGCCCTGCAGCATGTGGGATCTTAGTTCCCCAACCAGGGATCGAACCTGCGTCCCCTGCATTGGAAGGCAGATACTTAACCACTGGGCCACCAGGGATGTCCCATGAAGGCTTCTCACTACTAGTGTCCACTGAGTTTCTCAGCTTTGCTGCCTCAGGGATCTCTCTGAAGCTACTCTCTGCGTGTGTGTGTGTGTGTGTGTGTGTGTGTGTGTGTGTGTGCTTGTGTGTGTGTGTGTGTGTGTGTGTGTGTGTGTGTGTTGGGATTGAGCCCTAATTACCCACAGTTGTAAACTGCTTAATAATCCCTCCTTTATTGGCTTTCCCTCTTTATCTGTCTCATCCTTCCCTCTTCCTCACTCTGGCTTCCTGGGAACACCACCCAAATAGACTATGTGTACTCAAGCTTCTCGTCACTTTCACCCCAGATCCTGCTTTTGGTCAAACCCAATTCTTGTATTATTAATACAAAGTAATAATATCTGTAGATGATGAAGGTATAAACAGAGTTCTCTTGTTCTACAGAGGATGGAGCAACTAATTCTCTCGGTAGGAGTTGCCAGGAAAGACTATTTGCAGGAGCCAAAGAAAGGGAGAAATTCGAAATTGGTAGTTGAAAGATAAAGCTCTCCAATCTCTTTAACTATGGCTCAATATGAGATATATAGTTCTGGGATGATATAATAGAGGCTACTTTGCATATCTCCTGTTATTTGCGTGACTTATACATGCCTGAGCCTTTCTAGGCTTTCTGGAGGAGTGAATAATAAGGTGGAGCTAATGCCCAGTTCTCAGATTAAGTAGCTTTGAGTCTGTTCCTCAGAATAGGAACAGTTCTATGCTTTGACCTTTGAAAACAACCCTGGACCAGGGAGGATGCTTCGAGGTAGGAGAATGTCAAGATATCCAGGCTTGGTCCAGGGATAATGGCTGTGGTCAGGGATGAAAGGACAGTTTGCTTGCAACACTGTGTGGTGGCTTTCTGTTGTCTTGTTACCAAGCTCCCAGGAGAATGTGTGTCAGGTTCCATGGGAGAAGGGCTGTAAAAATTTAAAGAGAAGGTCAAAAGGAAAAGTTGTGATTCATCAAATCATTGTAAAAAAACCCTAAAATTATGAGAACCTCCCTGGGGAAGGCCCATCCCCCAGGAAAACCCAGTGCTTTGCCTGAGACCTCTGGAGAGTATGAGGTCTGAGCAGGTCCATACTGGTGTTGATGGGAGGAACAATGTATTCCCTCGGCTCTAGAGCCTCTAACCATGCCAAGAGGCAGGCAGAACCATCGAAGTTCCTGAGGCCACAAATGGCGGGAAGCCAACTGTGGCAGCTGCCCCATGAACTGGGCAGATGAAGGCAGTTATGCAGTGGGGGTTGGGTGAGAGTTCTGGTTCTCAGACTCAGAGACTATGAATATGGTTATCCACAACCCAGTCACCGTTTCTCCCTGGTCATCTGGTAGCTGGACACTGGGCAAGCATGAGTTACCATGTCATGCTTAATGAACCAACAAGACTATGCCACTTCTTTAAAAAAAACCAACGTGGACTTCTCCATTTGGGCAATATAATAAAACCTAATGTAGAATGCAAGGACAAACAACACAAACCCCCAGCTTTAGGCCTCTATTTCTCAACATAATTCTTAAAATAAAAAAAAAAAAAAGGGAAGTTGCAGAAGAGATGTATAATAAGGTCCAACATACATAAAAGACGTGTGTAAGAGTGTAAAGGTGTTGCAAGGGGACTGGAAGGGAGCCGCCTGTTTGTTGACAGTGGTTACTTGCAGGGAGGCACTGGGAGCTGGGCGTGGGAGGGAATGGTAAAGGGGACTTTATGTTCTGTTCTGGATTATTTGAATCTTTTACATATTATTTATGTAACCAAATAAAAACCACACAGTTAAAAAAAATTACTTTCAGATTCACTCACTTGTCTGACTTTCCATTTTCTCATCTGTAAAATGGAAATAACAATACTTACCTCCCAAAGGTATGTTGCATATGAGAAAATGTCTGTTGAGCCTCCAGCATCTCAGTGCCTGACATATGCCAGGCATTCAAGAAATTTTAGCTGTCTCTACCTTCTCCTCTCATGAGGTAAGGAAGAGAATAGCCATTTTAAATAAATCTGATTTCTTTCTTAAAATTCTCAACATTAAAGTAAAGGGAGAACCTGAAAGCAATCTTTCTTTCCTTAAAGGCCTAATAATCAGATTTGGGGTATTTCTTTCAGGAGATCAGAAAATGAGCCATACCACCGTGAACGTACCCGATCTCTTCTGATCTTGAAAGCTAAGCAGGGTCGGGCCTGGTTAGTACTTGGATGGGAGAAAATGGGTTAGATTGCTCTGATTATTTCCTCACTTATAAGAGTCCCCCTGAAAATTTATGCCTAATTTTGCAATCTAAGAATTATAAACTGTCCTTACTTTGAAGACTTTTATGAAATTGCATAGACATTAGGTCATATCAAGTATGATTATATAATTCATGGTTCATGAAAAAAACAAAATCAGTTTTCTGAAAATGTACCTAGATAAAAACAACAGTAGTCTTCTTTCTGTCTGTTCACACAAGAACAAATAGTATATCCAAAAAAGTCACAGAACTGTAATGCTTCTTTTACTATTTTACTACATTTATATGTTACTGTATATATTACTACATATTACTATATATTGCTATATTTATATATTTTGCTATTACTATATAATTTACCACATATTATAGTATACATTATATACCATACAATTTACTATATAATTTATATATTTCACTATAATACTGTTTTGCTTTTTTAAAAATAGTATTTTAAATATGATTATTGGTAAATGCCTCCTTAATATTTAGGTATACGTATACATGTTGTGTGTTACATAATGTATATGTATGTGCAATAATGTCTTTCTGTCTTGCAAAATGAGGATAATTTCACCATAATGTTCTTATGCAGAATATTCTAGGTAATAAAATGAGCTTCACAGTTAGTTCTTACATCTCATTGGTCCATACCATTTGAAATGTTCCATGGTCTTTCTATGAAGTCATTGTTTAGATTTTCAGACCAGAAGATTTTATCACAGTAGCTGCACAATTCTGTTTGTACTGACTACTAAAATGCTTACTCTTAATTTTATATTTGAACTTACTCTGATTAAAGATGTTAAGTGGCAATCTCTTTTATAAGCTAAGACATTTTAACAGTAAACACAATTATCTCTTGAGTACCTCCTTTGAACAAGATGCTGTGCTAGGCTCTGTAAATAATACAAAGATGAAATTTCTCCCTGCCTTTAGAAGCTCACATCATGGAGAGAGACAGATACATTCATTCACTCCAAATATTGAGAGCTACCGTACGTGCTGGGCATGTACTAACAACTTTATACCCATAGGAGATGGTACATTGTGAGTTCTTTAACAAAGATACAGAATTGTTTAGATACTATGGGAAAGGAGAGACAAGTCTGGATTAGGGATAGCCAGTAAGGATTTATTCAAGGCATGTTATTTGAAATTGGCCATGAATGATTGATTGGACTTTGACAAGTGAGAACTGAGTGGGAGAAGGACATTCTTCATAGCAGGGACTGTATGTGCATGTATAGTCATAGGTAAACTGAGACTCAAAAGATACATTTATTTTTGGTAAGTGTATTGTGTTTCCGTACTACAAAATACTTTTATCCAATGAATCATAAAAGAATGCCACTATGAAATAATTATCTGAAGGATACTCAGACCATCAGCCTCTTCAACAGCGTATAATCACAGGGGAAAAGGTGGTAAGAGATAGCTGGTTGGGCTGGGTTTAGCTTAGGTGGTGAGTTTGGAAGGCAGTGAGCTGGATAATGGGTGGCGCTGTGAATATGTTTATGGGTCTCATGAGGCTATAATCAAGGTGTCAGCGGGGCTGGGTTCCTTTTTGGACACTCTCAGGGAGAATTGTTTCCTTGCTCATTTAGGTTGTTGGCAGAATTAGTCCTCATGATTTTAGGACTGATGTCTCCATTTCCTCGTTGGCTGTCAGCTGAAGGCTGTCCCCAGCTTCTAAAGGCCACTCACATGTCTTGGCTCATGAACACCTTCCTCCATATGCAAAACCAGCAACTCTTCTTCCTTCCCCTTCCACGTTTAAGGACTCATGTGATTCCACTGGGCTTACCTGGATAATCCAGGATAATCTCCCCATCTCAAAGTCCTTAACCTTAATCGTAAAGTCCCTTTTGCCATGTAAGGTGACATATTCACAGGTACCAGAGAGTAGAGTGTCAACATCTTTGGGGGATCATTATTAGGCCTACCACACAGTGCCTTCAGCTGCTTGGATAACTCATGGAAGTGTAGCCAGTGGCAGAACAGAGGGCCACATATGTTCCTGTTAGTGTGTGGTGGGTATCAGTAGCAGCAGTCACAGCAGCATGGCTGGAGACTGTCTTCTGCAAGAGATGATGGATTTCAGTTTTAACCCATTAGTGAACCCAGAGTCCAGTGCAACTTTTGAGGTAAGAAATATAACTTTCTAACTTGACGTTTTCTCAATACTCACCGGCTGTCAGTATAGAAAACATAGAATTCAGATTACAGCCCTTGCCCAAAGGATTCACAAATTAAATCTGTCAGACTGAGGGAGAAGCAGCATGATGGTGGGGTGAGGCACACCCTAAGGAGAAAAAGAAACAGAGTTAGGGAGGGGCGGGTCACTGGCACAGATTAACAGAATGTTCTAGCTGTTTAAAGGACCCGAGATACCATTTAGCCATGTTCTGGGCCTTTTAGGAAGTTTCTTGGGAACAGAGCCTCCCCTTACAGCTTGTTCACTGCTTTATCCCCAACACCTAAAACAATGTTCACCAATTTGTAGGTGCTCAGTAAATACTTGTTGACTGACTAGTGCAGAAACTCAGGTCAGAGAGGTGAACTGATATGATCAAGGTCACTCAGCTGGTTTATGGTAGAGCTGGATCTAGCAACTAGTTTTGACTCCTCATTCTTTGCTCTATCAAATTTAGGAGGCTGCTCCTAAAAAATGAACTACTCTAACCAATGAAGCCTCCTGTATGCTTTCTCTCTACCTTGCACATAGCATTTCTTCTTCCTATATGAAATATTACCAACCAAATATATCAATTTAATGTCTGAAATGTGAGTTGAGAGACTCAAGTTCTGTTCCTAGTTCCTCCGTTCACTTCCTTTGTAACTGAGGCAAATGACTTAACCTGTTCAAACTCAGTTTCTTTTTTGGTCCTGAGAGGGGCTAAAGGCTCTTTCAGTTCTCCTGTCCTGTGATTCTAAATTTCATGAAAGGTTCTAATAAGCTCACCTGTGGACTGTATGTCTGAATATCTTTATATCAGTGTCCTTGAAGTGTGGTCATTGCATCACCTCTATCAGAATCACCTGGGGTCCTTTAACTATGCTGATTTTGTAATTGTTAAAAAGAATAAATTAGACACGTAGTTGTTGATTTGGAGGGATTTCCATTAAGCTATGCTTCCTAACAGTTTCCACCTTTATAGTAATGGTACACATAAAAAGTGATAATATTTACGTGGTGTACTGGGGTAAGAAACTTTAGACTGTCTCTTTGTCAATTCCCCTCTGAGAAACTGCCACTGAGTGAGAAAAACAAGTTGCAAAAAAAGAAAAATGATCCCTTTTTTTTTAAGACAATACCAAAATTCTGTATGACTATGTATAAGCATGTCTGCATGAATATGTATTATATGTTTGTATATGATTATGTGAGTTAACGTTATGTGCTTGTAGATGTATAGTATTATAAGAATATCGAAAGGAACATACTGAGTTGTTAACATAGGGAAAAGAGGAAGGAGGACAAAAAATAAAAAAAATTTTAAAAAGATGAAAACACTAGTGTGTATGATATGAACCCATTTACGCATTTATGTAAAAGAATATATTCATATATAAAGACATTTAAAAATAGAATAAAAAAATGCAGATCCATGGCCCCTACTGTAAAGTCAAATCTCAGGGGTAGGAGATATGGAGAGGTGCATCATTAACAAATATTCCAAGTGATTCTGTAACAATGAAATCTGTAAATCTTTGCATTAAGTGCTAATATCATTAGCTGTAAACACAGCATGGTTGGAAATTTCCATCCTGCAATGCAGGCTCAGCTGATCTTCATTGTCTTGGAACATAGTAGATGCATAATAAATAGCTGTTGATTATTTGAGTCATTTGGAGGACAGGTGGAGGGAGTGAGGGCCAAAGTGGTGGGAGAAGTCGATCAGCTGGGCAAGGTCAAGCTCAGGAGCCATGAGGAAAAACACATAAGAACAATGGACTGGGCTCCCTTGGCATTTTCAAACATTCAACAGTATTTGTTAGGCACTATATACATGCAGGACACTTTTCTCTCTCTTATTTCATTTAATTCTTAAATAACCCTTTACAAACTCAGAGAGGTGACGTGGGTAGCACAAGTAGTATCAA
The DNA here is from genome assembly GCF_965194825.1 of Balaenoptera physalus. Taxonomy (NCBI): domain Eukaryota; kingdom Metazoa; phylum Chordata; class Mammalia; order Artiodactyla; family Balaenopteridae; genus Balaenoptera; species Balaenoptera physalus. The sequence goes on along the minus strand of NC_138890.1, from coordinate 115,718,197 downwards.
AATTGGGATATGAACCCCACGCATATTTTGAGCACTCAGCTATAAACTAGACTCCTGGCAGCTGCTGAGGATAGGAGGGCAAGCACAATAGATGGTTTGCTCTTTTTCATGTCCACAATCTTGCAGCTCGGCCACGATCATTCCAGTCTGTTGTCACTTATTAGTTGACAGTCCTAGTCGGCTGCCTAGAAGCAGCTTCTTTGTCATATATCCCAACCTGGATCCCACCAAAGAGAGATTACAGCAAATGTGCTTTTTTGTCTATCGTCACTAGCTAGTGTTTTCACAGTGGGGAGAAACTATTTCCCAGATGATTTTGAATAGTGCAAGAAGACCAAGAAGACTAGTTCCTTCCAATTCTTAGGTACGTATCAAGTGAAAATAATTCTGGCTTTTTATAGCTTTATCTGCTAAGTGTTTTGCTGTTAGAGCAAAAGGAAGGTGGCGGTGGGGGGGGTGGTGGTGGGGAGAAAGAGATGCCCCCTCATTAAGTTCAAGGGGGGGGCAACGAATGGTACAAATAAATTCCACACACATACTCATTTTTTGGTAATCTCTGGTGTTGGGTAGTGGATAGGAAAAAATCAGAAGTGTATATTTTGCGCCTGAATGCTTGAAAGAAAACAAAACCGGCATCTTTTTGTCATCCACTAACATTAACTTAAGGGCCTTGATCTTTGGACCTGTGCCACCCCGCGATCATTTCTGGAGAAGTAGCCATTTTGCAGATTCTGGAGAATGGTACCAGGGGCCGGACCCTGGTACTGAATCTCTCTTTCCCAAACGTCTGCGGAGCCAGTCCGAATCGATGGCACCAAGGCTGGTCTCCGTGATTTAGCAGCAACCTAGAGTCGGAAAAAACCGGAAGACGGGAGGCAGGGATTCCCAGGTGGAATCAGGGGTGTGCGAAATTCATTAGTGAGGACAAGGCCCCAGCGGGCGTTATCTGTGGATACAGGTGCGGAGCTTCTCTAGGTCTCCGCGCCTCTGAGCCCAGTTAAGCTGCCACTCCTTCCCCAGGTGTGCAGCCTGCGTCCCAAGCTGCCTTCCCAACCTGGGGAAGTGGTCTCAGTGTACGTCTTTCTTGCCCACAAAGTGCCACCTCTCCCCTAAGTCATGCTCGGCCACACGGCGCCGATTTTAAATCGATAACACAACCAAGTCCAGCCAGACGCTCCGCTCTTCAAAATGCGCTTAGCACAGAACACCTCCGCGCTCCTCCCACCGTTCCCAGCTTCCTCCGCCCCTAGTTCCTCCTCGGTCGTACTTAAAGCCCGGAGTGCTGGAGTGCGGCCCGGAGGAACGGGATGGCGAACTAGGAGCGGCGCCGGCGTCCGGCAGCCCGTCGCACCGGGCATGCTCAGTGGCACGGCCGGCTGGGTGGCCTCGCGAGCTGCAACCGGATCTGCTCGGCGGCGGCGGCGGCTGCGGCGACGTGAGCGCGCAGGGGGGCGGCGGCCTCGCCTCCTCTCTCTCTCTCTCTCTCTCTCTCTCTCTCTCTCTCTCTGCGCCTGGGTCGGGTGGGTGACGCCGAGCGCGAGATGTCGGATTTTGATAGTAACCCGTTTGCAGACCCGGATCTCAACAACCCTTTCAAGGTGAGCGCCGTCCCCAGCATTTCCCGCCACCGTGACGCGTCGTTGTTTGTTTAAACCGACAAGTTCCTTCGCGCCCGCCACTCGGCCCCCTTCAGCCCCTTAGACAGGGGCTCGGGGCCGCCGCACCCCTCTGGGGGGTCGCGCTCGGGCCCAAGCGTCACTCCTTTTGGGGTCGGAGTGGAACCTACCAAGCTCCCCATACGGCCGGCCCTCCCCGCGTCCCCGACTGGAGAGGGTCGTGCCCTGGCCCGGGAGTGAGGGTTCCTGGGGCTTCGGGGTTCCCGGCCCGCCTCTCGGGAGCGGGGAGAGTGAGAGCTTAGAGCAGGTGGAGTTGTCACCTGTCAGGTAAGTGTGGCTGGCCGGGCAGGGGCGGGGGCCAGGACGCGGCGGAGGGGGGCTCACCCTCGGGAGGGGTTGTCATGGGGACCCGAGGCGGCGCTGAGAGGAGCTGCGTGGGTGATGGCAGAGATGTGGAGGAGAGGTGAGGGCACCGAGTACGCTGCAATTAAAAATAAAAGGTTTTTGTTTTTATTTTTTAAACTTGTGTTGCGCCCAGGTGCCACCAGCGGCGCTGCCATCCCTCCTCCCCGCCATTTGCCTGAGGTTGAGGGTATTGATATCAAAGCATAAGTTAAATATAAATAAACACACCTGGAAACAATAGTGCACGTGGACGATCATCTTCCTTCCTAACCGCTCTTAGTAAGGTAAACGACGGGATATTTTCCAAGCTCCTTGTGCGTCAGCTGTTCTCTGGGCTGTATGAGGATACCATTTCCCACATGAGCTTCTTTCTTTCTTGGAGTCTACCTTTTGGATCCCAGCTTCGAGAGGGCTTGGCATAGAAACCGGCAAAGGAAGACGGCTAAGGTGTTCATTATCTGCGCCTAAATTAATGCAACGTCTATATAAATATCTTAAAAAGTACCACTTCAGGTTTCTTAATGAGTGCTGTTGTTTAGCACGTGTAATTTGTTTCTAGTGCTCGAAGTTGGTTAATTTCCCCTGGTTATGTACAATAGTAACTTTAATTTGTGGTCATACAAGGGTCACTTCTGGCTTGTTGAGTTTACATCTCTTCTTTTTACTCCTGGTTTTATCTCTTATTAAGAATTCTAGAAAAGGAAAAACATCCCTCTTCTGATTGTTCGCCTGTTAATTTCATGGAGGATTATCTTAACTAAATGATTCTGATTATTATTGACAGCTTGACTCACTGTAGAAATGTAGAATAGACTCAGTCAACTATTGCTTTGCCTCTAATATCACTTAAGAAAATTCTCTACACCTGGCCTGAAACTTTCAGGTTTTAAAGATGATATGGTTATACTTTGAGTAGAATTTTTTCCCCCTCAGAAGTTTAATATTTAGTATTCCATCATCCCATGTTGTGGAAAATCGGATTATTCTTAAATCATAAACATTCTAAAGAGACATCTCATAACTTGCCAAACGGGTTTTATTTTAGAATATTTTGAGGTATAACATTAAGAACCTGTTAGCTCTTCCTAATTCAAATAATTCATTGATGCTGTTTATTCAGCATCTGACAGTTTGGCTATTTTCTGTTCTGTCATTCCATTTCCTGGCTTAATTTACATAGCTAGTTCTCTTGTTAGGGCAAGACATTGTCGGCTTCTCAGCCCAGACCGCTTTTTTGTGACATGTAATGTTGCCATGACACTTTCCTCTTCTGCTGTACATACGGTTGCTGTAATAATTCTAAACCCAAAAGTAGCTTTAAATATTCATTCATTGTGGCATAAAATTATAAACTTTTTTGTTCTTTATAAGTGGGTGCATTCAGAGGACAGTGATTATTGAGGTTCATAAAATGCCTCAAAGGATGGATAATTTAGGCCTAAAGAAGACTTTGTTGTACACGTTTCTGTTTATGATCTTTCCCTATTTTCGCTGACTGTCAGAGCATTGTGTATCTGACCTTTTTCTACTTAAATTCAGCTGCCCTTCCTACTCTCAAAGTAAAGCTTTACATTTATAGCATAGTCTTTCTTCTTTCTACTGTTGGTTTCCTTCTATGTAAATGTGATTTTTGAAATAGCATTTCTGGTCCTCTCTACTTAAATATAAAAAGTTCCCAGGTGCATCTTTGTGTTACCTTATCGTCATCTTTCTTTTCAAATCTGTTCTTATTTTCAATATTTGAAATATTTCAATATTCAAAAGTAAAGTTCATATTTTCAAAATATATATTTCACATTTGGCAACCATCCTAATTTCTTCTTGATTAAAAACTATTTGATTTCCATTGCTAACTTGCCCATTGTCTTACATCGAAGTGTAGGTAGTGCAGAATTGGCATTGGAATTTAGATCACCTGATTCCTAGTCAATTGCTGATGGCACTATATATTCTCTCTGTTTGCATTTATTTCACCAAAATTCTTGTTTTGTGTTTGGAGCTTGGACTTGAGGCTCTCATGTAGTATTTAAAAGTTTTGGCTCAAGAGTTAAAAAACAAACAAACAAACAAAAAACCCAAAACTGCATTTAATCTTGGCTTTGTCACTGACCAGCTGTGAAACCTTGGAAAGTTACTTAGCCCCTCTATACCTTTAGTTTACTATTATGTAGAATAGAATAATATCAATAGTACCTTCTCCATAGGATTGTTAATAGGATTAGGTGAACATACATTTAGTGTGTTATCAGTGCTCAGTGCATGGTGCCTTTAATTAGATAATAATAGGTAGTATTAATAGGAATTCAAGGAACTGTATTTAATTATAGTTGATGATATTGTTCTTAGCTTATTAATTTGGTGAAGTTCATGTTACCTTTGAATCTTCTAGAGTGCTAATAGTAGCTAGTAGTTTGGCGGGTCATAGTTGAGGAATCAAGGCTAAAAATAATTAAGTGGTTTGCCCTAGGTCACCCTACTAAGAGTAGACCCAGGTTGTCTGAATCCTAGTGCTTTGTCACTTCACATGCTTCCTCCCTAATAAAAGAACTCTATATTAAAATTGAGCAACTGTCCATTTTATTTTGGCCTCAAAAGTTATTTCTACTCTATTGAAATAATCTATTTTAAATGGCATACAATTCAGTGTTCTTATTTATCTTTTTAGTTGCAGTAATATCAGTGGTATCCTAAGAGTTTAGTTGAAGTTGAAAATTGAAAACTTTGTCTTAAAAAGAGACCCATGGGCTTCCCTGGTGGTGCAGTGGTTAACAATCCACCTGCCAATGCAGGGGACACGGGTTTGAGCCCTGGTCTGGGAAGATCCCACATGCCACGGAGCAACTAAGCCTGTGCACACAACTACTGAGCCTGTGCTCTAGAGCCCGCAAGCCACAACTACTGAAGCCCGCAGGACTATAGTCCGTGCTCTGCAACAAGAGAAGCCACCGCAATGAGAAGCCTGCGCACCGCAACGAAGAGTGGCCCCCACTCGCTGCAACTAGAGAAAGCCCGCGCGCAGCAATGAAGACCCAACGCAGCCAAAAAAAAAAAAGAGACCCATAATTCAAGGATGTTACCCATTTTGTTTTCATTTACAATAAAGTGGATGCCACTCTTCCCTTAGCCATTTAAAATTTTAAGACTGGAGATTGGATAGCAACAGGAAAGGATTTTTTTCTTTATCTTTCAGCATTAATCTGGAGCATAGCGGTAGTAATTTATGGTCTATGGTATTTTATGTCATGTGAACTGCATGAGTTCCCAGTCTCTTTTCCTCAGGTCGATATTTTAAAAAGGAGTCCATTGAGCTGCTGATTATATTTCATCAAATTAAGATGCATCATTATTTAATTTACCTCCGAGTTATCTATTGCTGTGTAACAAATACATGCAAAATCCGCAGATATGGAGGCCGACTGCATTACACCAGTTTATATAAGGGACTTAAGCATCTGAGGATTTTGGTATCCAAGGGGGCTCCTGGAACCAATACCCTGCTTATAACAAGGGACGATTGACTGTAATCCCAAAATGTAGTGGCTTGAAACAAAAATTATTTGCTCAGTATTTTGTTATTTGAGCTACATTTAGCTGGACAGTTTGTTTTTAAATGTTATTGTCTAGAGTCACTCATGTGGCTTCAATCATCTGGCAGCTTGACTAGGGTGGGATGGTTTAAGATGTCCTCGCTCAAGTACCTGGCAGTTACCTGGGGCTGTCAGTGGGGGCAGCGACTGGTGCTCTTTCATGTGGCCTTTCCTAGGAATAGCCTGGGCTTTTTACGTGGTAGCGGCAGTGTTCCAAGAGGACAAGAGTGAAAGCCACAAGGCTTCTTGAGTCAGTTCACTTCTGCTACATTCTTTTTGTCGAAACAAGCCACAAAACCAGCCCAGATTCAGAAAAGGAGTGGGAGGATTAGACTTCACATCTTGATGAAAGGAACTCTGTCCCTCTTGATATAGACCTAGGAACTGAAAAGATAAACCCAGTGTAAAATGGTGAGACAGGTACAGGATAACCTCAGTAGAACTCCCATCAAATGGAGGAGGAGTGGGAGGCACGTAGCAGTCGCTGGTACAAATAGCAGGTCTGAAATCCAGCCAGGCTCATTAGTCAGGGTCCCCTGCTTTGGGGGCAATGAGAGTTCTTTGATTAGGGCCCAGTTCTACTGCCTTGGAAGTCTTTTTCTAATCTTATTTTCTTCTGCTTTTGGCTCTACCCTCTGAGAAGTCTTTCTTTTCTGTAAATTACCCCAGTTTGTAACTGAGTAGTATTTTCAGTCTGCTTCCTTCCCATTGAAAATTGGGAGTCCAGAAACCTCTTTTCAATTTGAAATGTCTCTGTTTCTTTTAGTCCAGGCTGATACAACTCTCTTAACAATTTGTTAATCTTATCTGGGTTCAAACTATCGCTTAAAACACATCTGTAATTCTTTTTGAGACACTCTTCTTTATTTAGGGTATAGTGTCAGGGTGCTGTGGATCAATGCTCTTAAGATATGTGAAAACCTTTTGTCTAGATTGAGTATCTCCTAAGGCAGTGTAAGCTCCCAGGCAGGTACAATGGGAGGCTGCTAGTGTGGGCGGGGTACCTCTCACAAATGCTATATGACAAACAAAACTAGTGTTTGAGCATGTTTTATTTTGGTCCTTGGCTTTAACAATAATTGTAGCAGAAATGATGGTGAGTGTGAAAATTTTGAATATAAACTGTTCTTTTGCTGATCCCCACCCCCGCCACCAAAGGTTTTTTGGAGTGCAGTTAATATTTACTAGTGTCGAATGCAGATCCAGGAAACTTACTGGATATTTTCTTAATATGAATCACAGTGTTATGTAGTTCCTGAAAATATATATTGGATTAATGAAGTTAGTGACCAGTTCTTAAAAATGAATCTACAGTATTCTGTTCTTGTCCATCCAGTGAATATTGTCTTCAGTTCCAAGTGCGTATTTAAAGACTGGTTTGAACAAGATAGGTTGTTCCCAAGAAGAAGACAGAATGACCATGGGCCTGGAATCAAGTCCTAGGAAAATTAAGTTTACTCAATGGGTTTAGTTTACAGAAGGCTAAAGGGAAGTTTGAGATATACAGATGCTTGAAGGGTTCTTAGTTGGTTGAATGAATAAATTTGTTCTTGCTTCAGGAAAAAAAGGCCAATTGGCAGAGTTTATATGAAAATAGATTTTGTCCTAACATAAAGATTTTAAAAAATCTATTAGAATAGCCTGACAATGCTCTTTTGGTATGGAGTTCCCCAGTACTTGAAGGAATTCAAACAATTTCAATGACCTGTCACAGATGCTAAGGCAGAGATTTGTGTCTCAAGTTTTTTTTCTACTTTAAAACTCTCTAATTGTTACATTTTTGTACCCTTATGGACCATTTTGTGAATGCATAAATTCTCTCATGTTTTAATCTACTGGATATTGGAATTGAGTCTGATCATCTCAGGGAAGAGGGTTTATGTTCTAGGACGCTATGCTCTGAGCCCCAGCATCTATTGAGGGAGCAGCCTGAAGTGATTACTTACACATAGGCGATCATGTCCTTTACCGTGTGATGCTTGCCATGCTGGTCTTAGCTGACTGATCTTATCAAGCAGAAGCCAGTCTTTGAGCTGATCAGGAGCAGATAAGATCGCTTGGTCCAAAAACTTTGCCCCAACAAGAAGAGTGATAGTTAACTGAGCTATCTTTCTCAGGAAAGTGAACTGAGAGCACAGAGAAAAAGTCAGGTAGTTGTAGTGGGAATAACCACGGAAAGACATGAGGAAAGAGCCAAATTATCTATCATGCAAATCATGAAGCACTGGAATAGGAATCGTCTGACCAGGGCTTCTGAGGTCATTTTATAGAATTCCAGTCCCTTATTCGAGCTGCTCTTGAACTACAAGAGATATTGCCATGTTTTGAAGAATTCCAGCCTCTGTGAAACCTGGCATCCTTCTTTCTGTGTGCAGAGTCTGTTTCTTTCAACCAGAATTGCCTAAAGGTAAATGCAAAGTAATATCTTCTTGCCCAAATAGTGATAGAATCAAACCTGTAGGGACTTCCCTGGTGGCTCAGTGGTTAAGAATCTGCCTGCCAGTGTGGGGGATACGGGTTCGATCTGTGGTCGGCGAAGATCCCACATGCCGTGGAGCATCTATGTCCATGCACCACAACTACTGAGCCTGCGCTCTAGAGCCCACGAGCCACAACTACTGAAGCCCGTGCACCTAGAGCCCGTGCTCCACAACAAGAGAAGCCACCGCACTGAGAAGCCTGTGCAGCAGAGTAGCTCCCGCTCGCCACAACTAGAGAAAGCTGCGCACAGCAATGAAGACCCAATGCAGCCAAAAAAAAAAAGAATCAAACCTGGATTTAGGGACTTCCCTGGTGGTGCAGTGGTTAAGAATCCACCTGCCAATGCAGGGGACACGAGTTTGAGCCCTGGTCCGGGAAGATCCCACGTGCCACAGTGCAACTAAGTCCGGTTGCCACAACTACTGAGCCTGTGCTCTAGAGCCCGCGAGCCACAACTACTGAAGTCTGTGCGCCTAGAGCCTGTGCTCCACATCAAAGACAAGCCACCACGAGAAGCCTGCGCACCGCAACGAACAGTAGCCCCTGCTCACTGCAACTAGAGAAGGCCTGCGTGCAGCAACGAAGACCCAACGCAGCCAAAAATAAATAAATAAATTTATGAAAAAAGAAAAAAACCTGTATTTAGACCGAATACAGATAAAAATGATAGAAGAGCTCTACATGATATAATTAAAGTTGTACTTAGTTTTTGGTGGTAATGAAAGTCCAAATGCTATGGGATGTTTTTAAATCACAAGAAGGAAATTTCCCAACTTTTAATAGGTATGGGCATAAAAAACGATGTGGAGGTTGGTTGGATTTGACTTTGTACCAAGTTTCTTCCCTGTGCAAGAAATGCCACAAGAAATCCTTTTAAGTGTGTATGCAGATAGCAATCTCAATAATCTCCTTCTCCCTGGCGTTTGGCATGGGGTGCTTATAAGAATTAGTAATGCCAGTTCATCAGTTGATGGACATTTGGGTTGTTTCCACCTTTTGACTATTATGAATAATGGTGCTATAAACATCTGTATACAAGTTTTTGTTTGAACACTTGTTTTAATTTCTGTTGGGTATATACCTAGGAGTAGAATCTCTGGGTCTTCTGGTAACAATGTTGAATCATTTGAGGAACTGCCAGACAGTTTTCCAAAGTGGCTGCACCATTTTATATTCCCGCCAGCAGTGTATGAGGGTTCCGCTTTCTCTACATCCTAGTCAACATTTGTTGTTACCTGTTAATAATTCTAGCCATCCTAGTGGGTGTGAAGTATCTAATTTTGGTTTTGATTTGCATTCCCCTGATGACTGTATGATGTTGAACATATTTTATGTGCTTATTGGCCATTTGTATATCATCTTTGGAGAGATGTCTATTCAGATCCTTTGCCCATTTTAAAATTGGGTTATTTGTCTTTTTATTATTGAGTTGTAAGTGATTTTTTTAATATATTTTGGATATAAGTCCTTTATCCAGATATACGATTTACAAATATTTGCTCCCATTTTGTCGATTACCTTTTTACTTTCTTGTTAATGTCCTTTGAAGCACAAAAGTTCTAAATTCTGATTAAGTACAAATTATCTATATTTAGTGGCTTTTGTTTTGATATTGTATCTAAGAATCCTTTGCCAAACCTGAGGTAATGAACATTTATCCCTGTGTTTTCTTCCAAGAGCTTTATAGTTTTAGCTCTTACGTTTAGCTTTATGATTCATTTTGAGTTAATTTTTGTATAGGGTGTGAAGTAAGGTCGAACTTCATTCTTTTGAATGTGGATATCCAGTTGTTCCAACACCATTTGTTGAACAGACTGTTCTTTCTCCTTTGAATGATCTTGGCACCCTCGTTGAAAAATCTCTATTCTTAATCTGTGTTCTTGCAAAAGAAATGAAATATTTTAGTTAAAAAAGCCCTTCGTATTTCATGCAGAATGGCTCCCAAATACCTGCTGAAGTCCCTTGAGTATATTTATTAGCTTTCCCAGCTTCCCAAATTGCCAGAGCTAGTGTTGCAACTCCTCCTAATCTCTGCCTGTTTCAAAACTTAAAAAAAAAAAAGTGTAATAGTGGGTTTTATACTTGTTTTTAGAATGTAATTCTAAATACATCAATATTACCAACTTGATACCTTTCCTTTTCTTTAAAAGAAACACTTCCATTTATTTTACAGAGTACAGATGAATTATTGAATTTTTTTTTGCATATCAGCAGAACTGTTGGAACCTCTTAAAAGAATAAAGCAAGGAATAAGTGTATATTATAAAGTGTAGTGCATTTTGAGTATTGGTGAGATCAAACTAGGAAGAAAGGATTTGTGATAGGTATGCATTATAATTCTAAATTGATTGTTAATAGAAGAACAATAAATCAGACATTTGAATGCAAGTGATTTAGTATATGTAGCTATTAAAGATTTTTTCTTATCAAACACAGCCAAAACAATGCATATCATAGAAAAAACAATATGTACACAACAAATACTGGATGTTTCCACTTTGTTCAAGAGAAATAAGCAAAGGCAGAGTTGTATATATGCTACTGGCAGTCATTTTATCTGTGGGAACCCTCCAGTGGTGGTTAGAATTCTCATATAGTGATGTGGAATATATGTGGAAGGTGGTTGGTGATAGGAAAAAAGCATCAAGAATATGGGCCAGTCACGGCAGGGACTGGTGTACTAGTGTAATTTTACTACCATTTAGCAATTTTCCTGAAGCTGTTGATGCTTCTTTTGGGTTGATTTAGCCAGTCTTGTGGTTTTATTTATGGCCTAGCATACCTAATTTTTGGCATCTCAAATAGTCATAAATTTTAGTGAATTGCTTACAAGTAAGTGGCATATTATAAAAATGTAAATTAATGTATTCCCTAAGCTTCAAAGAAGTATGCTTTTTCTACTTGATTAAAAAAATTTTATGGAAATGTTTATATTTGAATCTCAGGGGAACTTAACCACCATTTACAGTTGAGTCCATAAGAAAATATTCTGTGAGCTATATGTATTGCAGACAAACATTTCTGTGTTCTTAGCCTGGTGCTGGGGGCTTAGAGGAAGAAGTTAATGAAGTTTACAGAGGTGGCCCCGGGGAGTTGGTAAAAGGGTGGCTTTGGAACCAGGCAGCCTAGATTTACTTGTCCGCCTCCTAGCTAGGTGACCTTAGGCAAATTGCTTAATTTTTCTGCCTTCAGTATTTATTTTTTTATTTTTTTACATTTCTTATAGTTCCAGAAGTTTAGCTTTTGAATTAAGACAAAGATGGGAAGCTCTTAAAATAACAGATAAAGGAAATAAATTATGGTGCAAGATTATCTTTGGTTGCAACATGTGATTATTTATTCTTCTCATTTATTTTATTCCTAAATTGCCTATGTTTCCTAAGGCAGACTCTAATTTTTATTAACTTATAAACTTTTGGTATTAACAGAAATAGCAACAAAAACAAAACATAGAAATTACTGGTTGTCTTACAAAGTGTGGGGATTGTAGAAGCTATTATATATCACAACTTGAACTGAGGGTAATAATAATGAGAGCTCATTTTATTTTTATGACAAATCACCTTGTGATGTAAACTTTGTTTAAATGTTGGAAAGTTGTACACTTGGTTGTTTAATGTTGATGATTTTTGAAAAGGATATCTAGTGTTCTTTTTATTATATTTGAGTCTAATATTTTTTAAAGTTGTGATTATGATTACTTTTTGACATCATGGGAAGCTAGCAGGAGATGAATCGCTGCTGTCACAGTTGGAACTCTGAACATTTTCTCCCTATGGATATATTGTTGTAGATTTGGATTTGGTGGTATGATTTTAAGTACTGGTCTGAAGAGCTTAACCACTAAGTTAACAAGAGTAGGTCATTTAGCCAGAATTCAATTCATAAGAAAATGTTCTGGGGGCTTCCCTGGTGGCGCAGTGGTTAAGAATCTGCCTGTCAGTGCAGGGGACATGGGTTCGAGCCTTGGTCCGGGAAGATCCCACATGCCATGGAGCAACTAAGCCCGTGTGCCACAACTACTGAGCCTGTGCTCCGGAGCCCACGAGCCACAACCACTGAAGCCCGCGCCTAGAGCCCACACAACAAGAGAAGCCACTGCAATGAGAAGCCTGTGCACCGTGATGAAGAGTAACCCCCACTCTCTGCAACTAGAGAAAGCCTGTGCACACTGCATTTAAAAGTTGACTGCCGTGGCTCATGCAGCTCAATATCAAAAAAACAAACAACCCAGTCCAAAAATGGGCAGAAGACTTAAATAGACATTTCTCCAAAATGTATTGGCAACAAACACATGAAAGGATGCTCAACATCTCTAATCATTAGAGAAATGCAAATCAAAACTACAATGAGGTATCACCTCATACCGGTCAGAATGGCTATCATCAAAAAATCTACAAACAATAAATGCTGGAGAGGGTGTGGAGAAAAGGGAACCCTCTTGCACTGCTGGTGGGAATGTAAATTGATACAACCACAGTGGAGAACAGTATGGAGGTTCCTTAAAAAACTAAAAATAGAACTACCATATGACCCAGCAATCTCACTACTGGGCACATACCCTGAGAAAACCATAATTCAAAAAGAGTCATGTACCACAGTATTCACTGCAGCTCTGTTTACAGTAGCCAGGACATGGAAGCAACCTAAGTGTCCATCGACAGATGAATGGATAAAGAAGATGTGGCACATATATACAATGGAATATTACCAGCCATGAAAAGAAACGAAATTGAGTTATTTGTAGTGAGGTAGATGGACCTAGAGTCTGTCATACAGAGTGAAGTAAGTCAGAGAAAAACAAATACTGTATGCTAATGCATATATATGGAATCTAAAAAAAAAAAAAAAAAGTTCTGAAGAAGCTAGGGGCAGGACAGGAATAAAGATGCAGATGTAGAGAATGGACTTGAGGAAACGGGGAAGGGTAAGGGTAAGCTGGGACGAAGTGAGAGAGTGGCATGGACATATATACACTACCAGATGTAAAATAGATAGCTAGTGGGAAGCAGCTGCATAGCACAGGGAGATCAGCTCGGTGCTTTGTGTCCACCTAGAGGGGTGGGATAGGGAGGGTGGGAGGGAGACGCAAGAGGGAGGAGATATGGGGACATATGTATATGTATAGCTGATTCACTTTGTTATGCAGCAGAAACTAACACACCATTGTAAAGCAAATATACTCCAATAAAGATGTTAAAAAAAAAAAAAGTTGACTGCCTTTAATATGACCAAAATACTGAGACGTCTAAAATTTTTTCACAGGTCTTTGCTTGCCACATTTAGTGGTAATTGTTTTGCTATTTCAGTATTTAATATGAATGACAGAAAACTCATTAATCTTGGTGGAGAACCACTATGTATGATAAAACAAACTTTTTGTTGCAAAAATCTCTTGAAAGTTTATTGGAAATAAAGGATGTCCTCCCATCCTTAGGATATCAGTTCAGTGACTCATTCATTAGTGGTCATTTAAGCTTGGCAGTCAGTTGAACAGACATATGACCAATATTTTCCTGTTCTTTGTGATCAGCCTTTTTCTTTTTATGTCTGTGCATTAGTATTGGGGCACCTAGCTCTTTTAGCTACCCAATTTCTCAAATTTCAGAAGAAATTTTCATGATTCCATATAATAGAATGCTAAAATAAAGTATCCAGTTTGTAAGTATTCAAACTCTGGTGTCAGTGTAGTCTCCGTTTGCCAATCCCCCTACCTCATCCGTTTTTACTTTCCTAATGAGCGTTTCTCTATTTAATGAGGGCAGTGAGTGATTTGGTACTTAGATTTTTGAAGACATGGATTTATAGCTGGTTGGCAACATTTCTTCCAAGAAATGTTACATCTGATTATCTTTTTAAAACACAACTTTGAGATATAATTTATATACCATACAGTTCACCAATTTAACAGGTACAATTTAGTGATTTTTAGTATTTTCACAGTTGTGCAGTCATTACTACTATCAATTTTTGAACATTTTCATCACCCCAAAAAGAAACCCCATACCCTTTAGCAGCCATTCCCCATTTCCCTCCCAACTTCTCCAGCACTAGGCAGCCACTAATATTCTTTCTGGACATTTCATACAAATGGAATCATACAGTATGTAGTCTTTATGACTGGTAGCTTTCATATAGCATCATGTGTTTAAGGTTCATCCATATTACAGCATGTATCAGGACTTCATTTCTTTTTATTGTCAAATTATAATTCCATTGCATGGATATACTACATTTTATTTGTGCATTTGTCAGTTGATATAAATTTGGGTTGTTTCCAGCTTTTGGCTGTTAGGAATCATGCTGCTATGAATATTTGTACAAGTTTTTTTACAAGTGGACATATGGATATATACCTAGGAGTGGAATTGCTAGGTCATTTGGTAATTGCCAAAGTATTTTCCAAAATGGCTGTACCATTTTACATTCTTACCAGCAGAGTATAAGGATTCTAGTTTTTTGACATCCTTGCCAATACTATCTTTTTTATTATAGCTATTCTAGTGGAGTGAAGTGGTATCTCATTATGGTTTTGATTTGCATTTCCCTGATAGCTAGTGATGCTGAGTGTCTTTTCATGTGCTTAGTGGCCATTTGTACATTTTCTTTAGAGAAATGTCTATTCAGATCCTTTGCCCATTTAAAAATTGTTGTCTTTTTACTACTGAGATAGTTATTTTATATATATTCTAGATACAGGTCACTTGTCAAATATATGTGAAAATTTTCTCCAATTTTGTAGGTTGTCTTTTTACTTTTTTAAAAAAATATTTATTTATTTATTTTTGGCTGCATTGGGTCTTAGTTGCTGCGTGTGGGCTTTCTCTAGTTGCGGCGAGCGGGGGTTACTCTTCGTCAGGGTGCACGGGCTTCTCATTACGGTGGCTTCTCTTGTTGTGGAGCACGGGCTCTAGGTGCACAGGCTCAGCAGTTGTGGCGTGCAGGCTCTAGAGCGCAGGCTCAATAGTTGTGGCTCATGGGCTTAGTTGCTCCCGGCATGTGGGATCTTCCTGGACCAGGGAACGAACCTGTGTCCCCTGCATTGGCAGGCAGATTCTTATCCACTGCGCCGCCAGGGAAGCCCTCTTTTTACTTTCTTGATGGTATACTTTATAGCAGGAAAGTTTTAAATTTTGATGAAGTCCAATTATCTGTTTTTTCTGCTGTTGCTTGTGCTTTTGGTGTTATATCTAAGAAGACATTGTCTAACCCAAGGTCATGAAGAGTTACTCCTGTGTTTTCTTCTAAGAGTTTTATAATTTTAGTGCATATATTTTGGGCTTTGATTCATTTTGAGTTAATTTTTGTATGTGGTCAGAGGTGTCAGTTCTCTATTCAAAGTTACTTAACTTTTAAAATCTTTCTTAAGGATTTATTATAAATGTAGGACACTTTGATACAATCTTAATGTTCAGTTCTTGACCCTGTTGGTTTAAGAAGTCATTTGTTCAGGTTTCTAGCCACTGCTCTATCTTTAGACATATTGTCTTTTTTTGTCTGGCTTTCATGTAGTTCATGTAGCTCAAAAATGGTGCCACATAATAAATATGCAATTTGGAATTGTAGGACCCCTTTACTTTAGTGATATCTTATGGCATTTGCTAATTCTTTTGCCAGTGGACTGTTTTCTGTTATTTTGGTTAGGTGGTTAATGTGGATCCAGTGGCATAATTTGAAAAACAAGCCAAGCATATTCTCAGTCTTTATCACCATTATATTTAAACTGTAGTATATGCCAGTTTGATAAGGTCTTTATAGTTAAAGTTTTTGTGTAATTGCTGTGATCGTATTAGAGATTAAACAGTTTCAAATTCAGTTGTCTTCAAGAGGTTATTATCATTGAAGATGGAACAAGAGTAGATTATTTATTTAGCCAAAAATTTATGGAGCACTGAAAGTGAATCAGACACTGTGACAGTCACTAGGAATAGAGAGATGAAGAAGTCCCTGATGTTAAGGATCCACACTTGAGTTGGGAGACATAATGTGCGATTAAGTGCTTTGAAGGAGAAAGAAGAATTGGTCAGTATTATAGCCTCAGTTCCCCTGAATGCAGAGTCTGAGGCAGAAAGCTTAGGTGTTGTTATAGTTTGCCTCCCTCATTTTATAGGTGGGAACATTCAGACACAGAGGTTAATAGTTCCAAGTTTAGTCAGGAATTACAGAACTTGGACGAAAACTATTCCATGAATGGCTTTAATAAGGATAGAGGATTTCTTAAAGCAACTGCTCAGAGTGCTGTTGGCAATATAAAATAGAACATATATATACACAATATAATATAGAATAGAAAGCACCAGATCTCTTAATTTCATTTTGACTGTGGGCTAAGAAACTAGAGTTTCTTGCTTTCTATATTATTTAAGTCCCTTCCATAGATCATTAATTATCTGGGTGAAATTTTCACCAAATTATATTAATGTTCAGAAATTATGTTTTGTTTCCAAAGAATTCTTCCTTTAGAATGTAGAGGGGCTAGATAGTGAAATAATATTTTTTTTTGGCACTTAATGCTGGTGTTAACATGGACAAAAATTGCAATTTAAGGTGTGGTTTGTTAACTTTTAAGTTGCACTTATGAGGTAAATCTGCTTGGGTGTGTTTGCTTCAGTTGTTTCTAATTTACTAAGGAGAGATTTGGTCCATAAAAAATTAGTTTTGAGTCTCTTTCAGGTTTGAGTTAAGATTGTCATGACTTGCAGTGAAAATGAATATCAGTTTTTCAACATCATGATTTATTGAATAATTCCTAGTGATTATTAAGCACTCCTTATAATGAGTTATAGAAGTTTTGCTAAACGTTGTTTTAGAATCTTGCTGAGATTTTTATTGGCTTCTTGTAGTAGTTCCCCCTCCCCCCTTGAAATTCTTAGTGTCTTTTAAATTCATATGATTACAATAGCTTTGAGAAGTATAGAGTAGGAAAAAAATTCTGTTCTCTGAAGGTAGCACCTCTCACAGCCCCTAGTTTGGGACTTTTCTCGTTTAATCAAGTTGCCTAGTCTAGTGTGTAATATTGATTGGATTAAGCAGAGCTATTGAGTATTTTAATAAAGTTTTGTGGAGCAATGCAGCGTTTAATTCAGCCTTTTTCTTTTGAAGACATATTGTTTGAAACATAAATTTGTGTTCTTTATCAGATTTTCTTCTAAAAACTTGGTCTTTGGAATCGGATTTGAAATTGAATCTTGACCATGTCACTTGTTAACTATATGACTTCGGGCAAATTACTTACATACCTCTGAGCTAGTATTCTCAGCAGTGAAAGAAAGGATGTAGACTCTAGGTCATAGGCGTGCTCTGAGGATTACATGGGATGATTAAAACATCTAGTGTTGTGCTAAACTAGATGAATTCTTTCTCCTTCAGTCTGTCTTTGCTTTAGCTGTCTTCAATTTCCCATAGGTTTCCTTGATAGAATTGTAAATATTCATTTCTTCTAAATTTTAAAAAATATTTAAATCATTGTCTTCTGGTATCTCGTGAAAAAGTGTGAGGAAAGTGAAAAAGTATGGTGAAAGTCTGCTACTGTGTTGTATAAAAACGTTGGCTTGGAAAACTTCTGACCAGGTCTCTTGTCATCTTTTGTAATTTTGAAAAACTTCGAGGGAATTTAGCTTTAAGTCTGAGTTTGTTTTCCTTTTTGTAACATACTGAATTTGCCCAAATGGATGAAAGTGAAATTATTAGCCATTCTTGAATAAATTATAATGACTAGATCAGCACTGTTGAATGCAAATATGTGTGCCACATGTAATTTAAAAGTTTGCAGTAGCCATACGGAAAAAAATCAGGTGAAATTAATTTTAATAATATATTTAACCCCGTATATACAAAATATCTTTCAACACATAATCAACATAACAGTTATTGATATTTTACATTGTTTTGTGCTTTGAAGTCAAAAACATGGTATGTTTTATACTTTCAGCACATTTCAGTTTGGACTAGATATATTTCAAGAGCTACATGTGGCTAGTGGCCACTACATTATATAGCAAAGGTCTATGTGAGTAAAATATAATATTACAGCAGTAGTGGGCTTTAGCTGTGTGTGATAAAAATGTCAGTGGTTATCACTGGTTTAAAGCTTGTCTTCATGCCTTAGCAGTCACTTATGTGGATGGTAAGAATTTACCCATCTTTGCAATCTCTATCCCATAAGTGATTTTACTAGTTATTCATTGTCCATTCCCAAAGATTTGTAAAGTTTCATAGGCCCAAAATATGCTCTTCGATTATTGAGAGCATAAACCAAACTTAATATATGTTTGTTCTCTTCACATTCATCAAATCTGTAGGTGTGACATGGGCAAGATTGTATTTTGAGAAGCTCATCCTGGATCACTGTGAAGAATACGTTGGGGAAGGGGTCAGAAGATGGGGGGGAACAGTAAGAAGGCCATTGCAGTTTACATGTGAGAAATACTGGCAGCTAATGGGAAGGGAGTGTGGGGTGGGAGTTGGAGAAGTGGAAAGAAAGAAGGGGGCTGATAGTAGCTTGAGAGTGACTGAAGGAATGCTTTTGTTTTTCTTTGCTTGTGTGCATTTTAAAGATGATTGAGACTTGAAATGTAGATGTGAGGCATCCTGTTGAGAGGAAGCAGATGAACATATGAGAGAAAAGGGTAGCTGATAGGGTAATCCTGAGAAAAGATGGGAAGAGATGAAACTTGTATATAAAGAGAGGTTTGTTGTTTTTTTTAAATAGGTTTTGTCAAGTTGGCTTAAACTTTAGAACTGTGGGGAATATCTATCACTAAGAAAAATAAAGGCTAAATTAGAGTTGTACTCTCCTCCCTCTCTTTTAAATTGGAAGGGAGAGAGAAGGTGAAATAAGAGTTAAATTAAGAAGTGATAGAGAACAGACTTGTGGTTGCAAAAGGGGGAGGGGGTTGGGAGAGGGATGGGGAGGGGGTTGGGAGAGGGATGGAGTGGGAGTTTGGGATTAGCAGATGTAAGCTATTATATGGAATGGATAAAAAACAAGGTCCTACTGTATAGCACAGAGAACTATATTCAGTATCCTATGCTAAATCATAATGGAAAAGAATATTAAAAAAAGAATGTATATATATAGGTAACTAGATCACTTTGCTGTACAGAAATTGACACATTGTAAATCAACTATACTTGAGTAAAACAAAAGTGATTTAGCAGCAGTTTTGGATCAATAAGTATGTTTGAGATCAGTATGTATACTAGGCATCAGTAAATATTTATACTTATTAAACTCTTTCTCACCCAGAAGATTTTATTTAAATATAGTTAATGGCAGTAAACTGTTTTTCCATAAAGTTTTAATGGAATACAAAATGGCAAAGAACATTGGTTCCACCTGTTCTGGTTTTAAGGCATGGAGATGCACTCTTGTTACCTCAAGTGATGGAGGTTTTTTTGTTTTGGATTCTTGGGGAGGGAAGGAAGCCCAACACAGTCGATCTCTGCAGTTGTGATGAAACAGTTTCTGAGAGCTAACAAGGTGTTTCCTCAATCCATAGCCCCTGCCCTTTACCTCCCTCCTGCCAAGCAGTGGAAACCATTTTCAGGGGAAATCAATATTTATAAAACATAAAAATTGAGCTTCACTGATTCAAGTGAAAGTTAGGGGGCCGATCTCTGCCAGCCTTTTCCCCCTCTTCTGCCCCTCTGACACTTCCTTCTCCTTTTCCCTTCTTCCCGAGGCCCTTCTGAGGATCTATAGGAACATGTGTAAACTCCTCTAACACCAGTCATTCCTCATCAGCTAGAAGAGCAGTAACTCTCTTGGCCCTCTTTTTGCTTTGGTGACTCCCTGGCAACTCTAGTAAATGCCATTCCCCTCCGGTGCTGAACCTCCTGCCGCTTTTCTGGTCACCTTCTTATGACTTAGCTTCTATTTGTCTGTCTTTATACCATGAACTAGTGTCATCTTCTGCTGCTGCTACTGATTATAGTACAATCTTTATGTCTCATATTCAAGTGCCTCAACAAATAGGCTCTAATTGGATTGATTAGTTATTATCCAATATAGAGTCACTTCTCTTGGGGTCTGCTAGGCTCCCTCATGTCCAGTTCTAAAAATGGCTGCCGTTGGCACAGAGGCCCATTCTTCATCCTTTCACATGTAGCTAAGCTATTGGGGTCACATGACACAAGGCTGGGTGGAGAACTCCTGATTGCTTCCCTCAGAAGGTGGCTGTGGTTGTTTTTTGGCCTATTCATTACATAGGATGCTCTATACGTTCTTGATACCTCAGCTAATCAAAAATGGACAGCTTTTTTTTGTTTGATCCTATTTTGTTGGTAATAATGATAACAGCCTTAGCTATCACTCAAGTGTTTTCCTTGTGCAGGAACTGTATTAAGCATTTTACATGTAGTAGCTCATGAGCTGTGTGATGCATTTTACTGATGAAAAAACTGAGTCACGTTGAAATATGAAGTGCCTGTTCAACGTTTACAGCTTTTCATTAGTGGGGTGGGGAGGGTTGAATACAGGCAGTCACCTTTCCAAACAGTAAAAGACTTATAGTCTATAGCATAACATTTCAGAGCTGCAACTGACCAGGGCAATCATCTGTCATATTTCTCCTATTTTACATGTGAGACAATTGAGAGTTTAGGTGACTTGCTTAAGGTTGCAGAGGCCAGTCATTTCCAGCGAACCCAGAGTTTCTAATTCCTAGACTAGTCCTCTTTCTGCTTTAGAACGAGTACCTAAGACACAAAGTTTTGAATGTTAATCTTGAAACCCAAACCTATTAAGTGTTAGCAGATACAGTAAGTGGATACATAATGTATGGTCGTACACAATCATCCATGTAGGCTTTTTTTTTTTTAGCTTACTATTTAGCTTGAGGATGGGATATATATACAGAGAAGAGACTGGAGTTGATTATTCACAAGAAATATTTATTGAAGAAACTTATTATTATTATTTTTGGCTGAGCCAGGCGGCATTCGGGATCTTAGTTCCCTGCAGAAACTATTATTGAATTAACGTCCTCATGTCTAGCTGAAGGTGAAAGTACTTTCTTGCCAGGCTGGAATCTTCCTGTGAGGTTATATGTGGCAGTGATTGAGAAAGTCCAACATAAAGCATGATGGAGGAAATCAATTTAAATACAGTGAAGGTGCACAACCCTGGAGGGTTTGGTAAAGAAACTTGGATTAAAGATAGAAAAGAGCTAATTATGCTAGATGTAAAATATTTACTTATTCCCTTCTTTGAAAAAGCATTTACTTTTGTAATGCATCTTGGTTTTTAATGAAACATGACCATGGAGTTAAGTTGCTTACTAAAGGGTTAGCAGAATAGCCCCGGCTTGACTAAATGACATAACTTTATGGGTAGTCAGGTCCAAAAAGGATATTTAAACTCTAAAGAATGTCTTGACTCTTGAAAGTTAGTAAAATACAGAAGCCTAGTACATTCCTCTAAGTCAATAAAATAAGAGCAGCTCAGAATGTTTTCCTTGGTAGAAATGCAGATTCTCAGCCACCATCCTGCACATCAAGATACGTTCAGAGCGGGCCTCAGCAGTTTGGGTTTTAACAAGCGCTCCAGGTGATTCCAGTGCTTGCGAAGTTTGAGAACCACTGTCATAGAAGCAACCAACTTAACAGTTAAAACAATGTCATTTTGATTGTGTTGGAGAAGAAGTGAGATATTTTCCTGCTAAAGTTTTAGAATCAATAAACAACGAGCTCAACTAGTGTCTTCTCTGGATAAAGTTACGATTGTGGTAAACTGTTTTTCATATATCTAATGGAAAGAGTGTATATAGGCATTGGAAGTCCTAGCTTCGTAGTTTATCTCAGATATATGCTAATTAACCTTGAGGAAGTTTCTTTTTTAAGGCCATAGCTGCTTCTTCTGAAAAATGGGACAATACCATCCACCAGGGAGGATCATAGAAAGGGTTGGAAATAATGTAAACAAGTGCTCAATACTTAATAGGCATTGAAAGACCATTCATTATTACTTAAATCATCAGCTTTGTTGTTTTTCTCCCAGTTTAGAGACTATAGCTCCCTCAACACTGTTTACATTTATTAAAAAATAATTTGAAATGTTAATTCAGAGATATCAGTTTTTTATCTTCCTAAATCATCCTTGGCTAGATCATTCTTGGCATATAGTCTACTGCTTGGTCACCTAATACTATGTTAGGGGAAATTCCAGACCAACTAGAATTGAACTCAGTTCACTTGAGACAGTGATTTTGGCAAACTGCCAGTTAACTTTCAGCCTGGATTAAACTTTTCTAGAATCTAAAAGGAAACAAGATCATTTAAATTATTGTAGTCACAAGTAGAAAATTGGAAGAATGATTTCATTCTAGGCCTCTTTAGAACTAAGTTATACCTTATGTAGGATTAAAAAAAAAGAATTTAATGTGAATTTGAATTTTAGGACACTTGATAATTGGATATACGTATTTGTAGAATGAAAGTTGGAACTCATTGTACTTAAGTAGCGCTGAGAGAATGACACTGATGGGATGAATGTTGGCTAAGCAGGATCCATCTTTCCGATCCTACATTTTGCCTCCCCCCCTTTTTTCTTTTTGAATTAATTTTCTTCTGTAATTGTGGAAAACATTTTTATGGTTCCAAAGGAAAAACTATAAAAGACGGTACATTCAGAGAAGTCTAGCTTCCAAGTTTATGCTGTCTGCTAACTGTTCTCTTCCTCTCCCTATAGGCAATCATTTTTGTTTGTTTTTGGTTTATTCTTTTTTAAAAATAAACACATTCATTTTTATCTTCCTTTGTGGATAAAAGGCAACATTATATTTACACTGTTCTGCACTTTACTTTTTTCACTATTCTGTAGCTTGTAGATCTTATACCACTTTACAACTGCATAATACTCAGCTGCATAGTACTTTGTCATATAGATGTATTGTAGTTTATTCAACCATCTTCTGTTGATAGACATTTAGTTTGCTTCCATTCTTTGCTATTACAAATAGTATTTTGCAGTATATCTTTGGAATAAGTTCCTAGAAATGAGATTGTGGGTCATAGTTTAAATGCAGATGTAATTTTGCTAGCAGTTGCCAACTTTCCCTCCATAGAGGTTGTAACAGTTTCTGTTCCCATTAGGAATGTGTGAGAATCCTTATTTCCTTACAGCTTTGTCAACAGAGTATGTCAGACTTTTGGAGTTTTGCTAATCTGATACGTGAGAAATGATTACATCAGCATCCAGTTGACTCTTGAACAACACAGGTTTGAACATTGTGGGTCCACTTATATGTGGATTTTTTTCAATAGTAAATTTTACAGTACTACACGATCTGTTCTTGCTTGAATCTGTGAATGCAGAACCATGGATGTGGAGTATAGGGAGGGCCAACCATAACTTATACAAGGAGTTTTGACTGAGCCGAGGGTTGGTGCCCCTAACCCCCGTGTTGTTGAAGGGTCAGCCGTAGTTTTAATTAGTGTTTCTCTTCTTATGAGTGAGAGTAAACATTAATTAAACATCTTTTCACTTAAACTTTTGAATTGACTTCATATTTATGTTTATTTTTTAAGGAAGTATTTCTTGGTTATTACTGCTGCTACTGTTGCAAATAATTATTCTGGATTTTCCCCCCCAGAGGCCGTAATAATAATCACTCAAGAAACAGTGTTACCTCGCACGTATGATTAAATAAAAAAGACCTATTTACATATTTCTTGTATTCAGAGATGTCACAATCTAATTTGGGAAAAAAGACTTGCATGAAGATCATCATGGTTCAGTGAAATAAATGCTGATGGAGATAAATACCAAGTTCTGTGGGAGCATTGAGATGGGATGGAGTGACTTGGCTATCAGGAAGGTATCAGGAAGATGATTGGTTAGCATATGAGGTAGTCTTTGGGTTGAGTCTTTAAGGAAGAGGAGGAGATTTCTAGGCTGACCCTGCCTGGAAGAGTATTACTGCCAGAGGAAGCAATGCCAAGGAAGAATGTGGTGTCTGAGCATTCACAGGTCACCTGGTTTTGTGGTGGGTTGTGGTGGGCTGGGCGTTGTGACGTGACTGCAGCTGGACCATCTGGATTTGCTAGGTCTCCACTTCTTGACCCTGAGCCCACTTCTAAATTTAAGCACAACAATGCCAACTTGATTAAAAATTTGATTAAAATATTCATGTTTCTATTTTCTTAATTTTCCCCCTGAAGCATACATCCCCTCTTGATAATCTTCCTACTCATTTTTGAATAAACTGGGAAGGGTAACCCTGAGAGGAGGTAGGGTGATTTCTTTGCCCCCTTCCCATTTTATTGTTGAGCAAGCCTAAAGACTTTATTTTTCATCTCTGCTGTACTTTTGATTTATACTTACTGCTTGCTTATTGCCAAGTTCGAGGCTCCTTATATAGTAGCTTGTTGTTTTTTTTAATTAATTAATTAATTTTTGGCTGCATTGGGTCTTTGTCGCTGCACGTGGGCTTTCACTAGTTGTGGGAGCTGGGGCTACTTTTCGTTGCGGTGCGCGGCCTTCTCATTGTGGTGGCTTCTTTTGTTGCGGAGCAAGGGCTCTAGGTACGTGGGCTTCAGTAGTTGTGGCCTGTGAGCTCAGTAGTTGTGGCTCGTGGGCTCTAGAGTGCAGGTTCAGTAGTTGCGGCGCACGGGCTTAGTTACTCTGTGGCATGTGGGATCTTCCTGGACCAGGGCTCGAACCCATGTCCCCTCATTGGCAGGCAGATTCTTATCCACTGAGCCACCAGGGAAGCCCAGTAGCTTGTTTTGTTCGCTTAAGGGAAAGGACTGGCAAGGTGTGAGGGTGGTTATAAGAGAGTTGATAAGGCTGGAAAGGTAGGCAGGGGCTAGTCGGAAACTTTGTATCTCATTTTGAGGAATGTGTATTTTATAGTTGAGTTTCTAAAAATCTGAAATGGATAAGGGGCAGAGGAGAGGGATTGGAGGAGGGGAATGACAAGATTAGCTTTACACTTTTGAAAGGTAACTTTGATGACTGTGTGGAGGAAGATGGACTGGACAGTGTACAGTGTAGACAAGGGGGCAATGGTCCCCAGACCAGCAGCATCACCTGGGAACTTGTTAGAAATACAGATTCTCAGGTCCCACCCCGGACCTACTGAATCAGAAACTCTGGGAGTGGGGTGCAGCAATCTGTGTTTTATTTGATTCTGGTGAATGTGAAAGTTTGAGACTAGGGATATGAAGGCTAATGAGGCTGTATATTATGGTTTGCAAATGCCTTTCACATTAATTATGTAGTTGATTTTGTTGAGATGATCATTATATTTGTGTCTTACTTTCACAGTCAAAGAGAAATAGAATAACTAGGATTTTGTGATTTAGTTACTTATATGAAAGCCTAGTATTAAGATTTGAGAAGCTGGGATAATGTGGTAATATATTATACTGGAAGAGGGAGACAGTCTAGGATCATGTGGAACAATAAATACAGTCATGGGGAAGTACTGTAGTAGAATAAAACAAGTAAGAGGTGCTTAATCTTGAATGCTCTAGATGTTACCTGTACATGACATTGATTTGTATCGTGGTACTTAAATCTGCGATGGGGAAAACTGAAGATATTATTTTTTAAAAAAGGGGAACATGAACTCTTTGTGGAGCCCAGAGGAAAGGATGGGTTTACTCAAGATTTGCTGAGATGCCCTGTGCAATCGGTTCCACACAGCTGTTATGAGGTGGTCTATTTTCATTCTTTAAATAATAGCTAGCAGCTGATTTGCATCTAACCCAGTTTTCATTTGTTTTTCTTTGAGAGTGTGAGGGCTGTGGGTTTAAATATCAACTTTCTGGAAGTGGGACTGAGTAAATCTGATAATCTTCTTTATTTTCCTCTGTTAGCTTTGCTGGGTGACCAAAAGGACAGATAAAGCAAATGCTTTGTAAATATCATAATTGTATCTTAAAGGATAAGTAATCTTTTTTTTCTCCTTCGAATTTTATTCCAGGACCCATCAGTTACACAAGTGACAAGAAATGTCCCCCCAGGACTTGATGAATACAATCCATTCTCGGATTCTAGAACAGTAAGACTATTCTTAATTGGACTACTTTTAAATATTAAAATGGAAATTAAATAGGATTTATATTTCAATTATGGTTTCTTTTTAGTTGATTGGTTAAACTTATATAAAATAAGCTGTTAGTGTTTTATTTAGAATTTAGCAAGTTTATTAAAACAGGAGGGAATATTTCTAGTAATTGGAAATTACCATGATGGTTCTACAAATTAAATTGCTAATAACCCCTCTAATATGTTAAAATTACTACAGTTCCTTAAACAGGAGAGGTTTTTTGGTATACATGTTAGTTTTATGGTAATACAGGGTGATGTTTTCTTACAAAGAGAGATGTTCGTCTGGAACTGTACCATGAATATTTGTATGATTGTCATTTGAATTAGGTGATTCTGAATAGGACTAGCTTTCTACTCTGGTAGACTAGAACCTCTGGAACCTGGCCTAGGAGCATATTCTTCTCAAAATGTAGTCTTGGTTTATAAAATGAAGGAGTATGGAAAAACCCTTAAAGGATAGGGTTCTCTACCCTGAGTGCATATTAGAAGCACCTGGAGAACTTTATTACAGTATCTCTTAGGGCTCTAATCTCTCACAGGGCAGTTTTGTTTTTTTGTTTTTGCTATAGCGCTTTTGATGATTTTATTGTGAGCCAGTTTTGAGGCCTACTGAAGGTAGGTTCTGTTGTGAATTCTCCCTCAGAATTTCTCTGGCAAATAATTTTGTCTCCTGTATTTGAGTTTTTAGCTCAAATATCAGACTCATGAGGCCTCCAATTTTAAACATTGTTGGCTCTTGAACTGTTAGTCATCCTCTTAAAGATTATTAAAATTCGTCAGTTTTGTGCTTGGATTTACATGTCATTATAAGGATCCTTACTTGATCATCTCTTCCTGATGCATGTTTTTCATAGTCTAGAAAATAATTCTAGAAGATCGTGTAGGCTTTTGTTTGGAAATTTCTTCGAGATGTATTAACTTTTTAGTTTTAAGGAGAGCTTTGTACAAAGTAAAAGCACTAAAATAACAGTGAACTTTAAAATTTCACTTTATTTCAAAGCCCTCATTTATTTTAACAGCCTCTGTTTATGTGTAGCAGCTGCAACCCAGGCGGAGATCATCAAGTGTTCTTTGAGCATGTCAGTTTCAGATTGAACCCTGTGAAATGGCCAATAAGTTGACCACTTTTGACATGTAAAGATGGCAGTGTCGTATGGCTCAACCTTATAGTGAACTGTGAAAATGTATGAGATTGCAACTTGGTAGGAGTTGAAAGGGAGAAAAAGAAAAGCCCGGTATATTTTATTCCACTATATGTAGTTTGATAATTTCTGGGAGGGTGGAGATGGGAACAAGACTGTTAAAGTTTGTTGGTAAAGAATAAAGGGAGGTTTTTATATATTTTTTTGGAAGATTTTACTAGCAAAAAATGTTTAACCTTTTTACAGCAGCAGCTTTACATTATTCTTTTTAGAAGTAGTAATGTTCTTCAACAAGTTGTCTACTCTGTGCCATGTGCTTTACCTGTATTATCTTATCGAATTCTTATAACAGCATTCAAAATGGATATTTTTTGTTTCCTTTTACTGATAAAGAATCTTAGACACAAGTCATTCAGCTAGTAAGTGGCAGAACTGGTTTATGTAACTCATCTTTTTTCTGTAAAGCTTTTGCCTTTTCCATTTTGTTAGTGCTGTCTTTAGAGACAGATGCCTAAGAAATAGAAGATAATGTCCCGGTCTATGGAAAATTTCTCACCTAATTGGGATTTTAAAAAATTACACGAATTAGATATATCCAGGAAGAATAAAACAAAAATGTAAGTTATGGTTCTAAATGTTGAGACTTTACAGTCAAGGAAAGGTTTTCTGAAAGAGAGTAGCTAGGCAATAATGAAAAGCCAGCTTGCAACGAAACACTTCTCTTAGATTTGATGAGTAAGATAGTGTCAGAACCAGGAAAAATATTGTTACAAGAGCACTTAGGCATTTTCCACTGAACTTTTTACATGATGGAAAATACAGATGCAATAATTTAAAAATTCAAAATTCTTTTGTTTCCTGTATGTATGATTCTAGAAATTTGTCCCACCACTCCCCCCTCCCCGCCTGTTTTTGCAGCTGTGACTATTTTCTAAGAGCAGACGTACTTGGATAATTGATGTAAGTGATATGTCAGAACTCAGTCCAGATACTATTTTAGTTGATTGTTGTTATCCATATTTGTCTTAGACAAGTATTTGTGAAAATGAAGCTTCTAGATTGTTGCAGAAGGGTGTGGTGAGCTACTTGAGGTCAAGTAGGAAGATCCTTCAGCAGAATGAGCATATAACCTTAAGATTTTAGAAAGTTCCTGTCTTTTTAATTTTTTTATTAGGTTTCCTTTTATATTTAGTTTTCTGTTTGAATGGAAACTTCAAGGAAAGTAACAATTAAATATTTAAATAATTTTAATAATTTACATATTAATTCATTCTGTATTATAAATTCAGAGAAAGGAATCCTCATAAAACACCACATAGTTTAGACTTAGTCTGTTGGTAGTATACTGGAAAGCTATTCAGCAGTCGAAATGTGGTGGTCTGAATTGAGATGTGCTATAAAATGGAAGGTAGTCTTTGGTTATGAAATAATTTTTTTCTGTTTGAACTCAAAATGCATTTTACCACTGGAATTATGTTGAGCTTGGTGGGTAGCTTCCCTGGCCTGCCCTCTAAAGCTTAATGCATAAATTACTAGAAGGATTAGCTCATCCTTGAGAACTGTTATGTATTTAGGGGGAATGTTTTCCTTTTAAATTAGGCAACAGTTTAAAATGCCTACTGCAGCTTGATTCTCACTCGTTTCAGCCACTGGTGATGGCATTCACGGCTTCAGACAGGATGTCTTCTGGCGGGTGTTGAAGTACAGGGATAGGGAGACCTATGTGTGTTGCTGGGGGAAGTGTGGTGCTGTTGATAAAATCCTTAGTGATGTTTCTCAGGGCCTAGTTTACTGTCATATTTTTTTTCTTCAGGAATAAGTTGCTTGATTCCTTTTCTGTTCTGCTAGTTGTTGACATATATGATTTCTGTCATATAAAGCAGCAAGATGTGCAGAAGAACCAAGAGAAGAAAATTCCAAGTACTGGCACGCTCATGTGGTCATTTCTGACCATAAAGGACATAGATAAATGATTTATGTAAGTAAGAACTGCCTCTGACTAAGTTAATTCAGGACATGGAGTAGACTGAGAGTCATAAGACCCGGATTCTAATCCAGGCCTTGCCGCTAATTAGTTGGTACCTTTAGACAAGCCATCTAACCTCTCTGGGCATCTTTTTTTTTCTTTTTTTTCAATGTGTAACAGTGGAGGCAGAGAGGAAGATGTTGAGTTAAATAATTTCTGATGTCAGCTTTTGTTTTGAAAATGGATAAAACTTTTAGCTCCAGGCACTGACTGGATAGTACATAGTAGCTTGCCTATTTTTAATACCACAAAAGCAATTCCTGTACTGTAATATCTGTCTTTCTTTTCCCTTGGCACGCATTTCCTTTTTTCTTTCTCCTTTGCTTCTTGTCTTTCTTGGAGCTCGTTATCGGTCCCTTCTGAAACCAGTCTTCTTTGTTTCTTGTCTCATTTAATGATAACTATTGGCTTCTGTTCTTCTAGTGTCATTGGCTGGAAGTACCTGAGTCGTCGTTGGCTCAAACAGCTTCTTTTCCTACATCTAATCAGTAGCCACGTCCTGTCATTTATACCTCCAGGAGATATTACCTGTCTGTCCTTTTCATTCCTACTAAACCGTCCTAATTCAGGTACTCATGTGAGATAATACAATGACCTGTCTACTTACCTGTCTCCAGTTTCTCTTCTTCAAATCAGTTTTTTGCACTATGACTAGAATTATTTTTTTAAGGCAAAGTTCAGATTAGGTCTTTTCTCCTTAGAAATGTGTGCATTGATTATGCATTGCCTACATAGTAGTGTGCCATGTGGGGCTTCCATGATTTGACTTAAGACTATCTTTTTTTATTTTTAATTTTTTATAGTCTTTATTTTTTAGAGCAGTTTGAGGTTTACAGAAAAATTGAGCAGAAAGTAGAGAGTCTCCATAGACTTCTTCCCCAGACTGTCTGTTTAATCTTATCGTCTAAGGTGCCATTTGCTCCAGCTAAAGTCATCTACTTTCTAACCCACAGCCCCATTGAGACCACCTTCCTTAGGGCATTTATTGGTCATTGAATGGAGTAAAGAGACACTGTGTGTGGTCATAATGCCTGGCTTCCCTAGGTTATCCTTACCTCCTTTAATGGGCCAAGATGAACCTCTCATACTAGGTATATTAATTTTCTATTGCTGTGTAACAAATTACTAAAAATTTAGCAGCTTGAAAAAGCACACATTTATTATTTTATCATTTCTGTAGGTCAGGAGTTTGGGCACAGCTTAACTGGGTCATTTGTTCAGGGTTTTATTTTATTTTATTTTTTTTTTAAATTTATTTATTTATGGCTGTGTTGTGTCTTCGTTTCTGTGCGAGGGCCCTCTCTAGTTGTGGCAAGCGGGGGCCACTCCTCATCGCGGTGCGCGGGCCTCTCACTATCGCGGCCTCTCTTGTTGCGGAGCACAGGCTCCAGACGCGCAAGCTCAGTAATTGTGGCTCACGGGCCCAGTTGCTCCGTGGCATGTGGGATCCTCCCAGACCAGGGCTCGAACCCGTGTCCCCTGCATTGGCAGGCAGATTCTCAACCACTGCACCACCAGGGAAGCCTGTTCAGGGTTTTACAAGGTTGTCATCAAGGTGTGATCTGGGCTGCATTCTCATCCAGAGGCTGGACTGGGGAAGAATCTGTTTCCAAGCTCATTCAGGTTGTTGCCAGAATTAATACCCTTGTGATTGTATGACTGGGGGCCCCAGCTTTTGGCCAGCTATCAGCTGGAGGCCACCTTCAGGTCATCGATGCTGTCTACAGTTCCTAGAGGCTGCATGGTTTCTTGCCACACAGGCTTCAACATCATGGCCACTTATTTCAGAGAGTCTGCAGAGAGTCTCTCACACTTTGCTACTAAGATGGAGTCCCTATGTTACATAATGTAATCAAGGGAATGATATCCCATCACTGTTAACCGAATTCTGTTGATTAGAAGCATGTCACAGGTCCTGCATACACTCAAGGAGAGGGTATTATATTAAGACGTGAACACCAGGAGGGTAGAATCATTGAGATTCACCTTAGGGTTTGTATGCCACACTGGGAATAAGATGGCACATTATGGTTAGGACTGTATAACTTCACATCTCTTCATGCCCATTTAAAAGGATCAAAGTGGAGCCTGCAGAACACTTATCCCTCCCTACCCTCAACACTCGACTGCCCTAAGTTTATCAGGACTAATCTCATTATGCCTTCGATTCCTGTTTATGTCATTCTCTACGAGAAGCCCCAGACTCCTCCTCATCTCCCGGATTTTAATCCTCATGATGCGTCTGCACATTTCTTATTCTGAGCCCTTCTGTTTCCTTAATTCCTGAAACTTGTGCTTTCTGGAAGTCAGAGTCCAACTTCATCAGAATCCCCTATATCTTTATCTTTTTCTCTGAATGTTTTATCCTTTGCTCTGTGGAAACTGGCCTTTCTGTGAGGACACTGCTTCCCCTGTAACCTTCTCCAAAACTAGCTGCTTTTTCTCTCACAGTTCTCAGACAGCTGGGCATAAAATTGGGGTAGGTATTGTCTTTGTTTCTAGTTGCTGCTTCTAGACAGTCTTCCTCCTTCCTGTCTAAAAAAAATCCCATGTCATCATTTGAATCTCATGTCATCAGATTATAATTGGGTCCCAGGTCTCATTGTGGCTGTCATCTACTGATCTCTGAATTACTACACCTTATTTCTCTTTGTTTTCATTTCTTAATTTTAGTTCTTGGTTCACTATTACTCTTTCCAACACTATTCCTATTTTGTAATTTTTAAAAACATCTTTTCCCTACTCTATTTTCCCCATCCACCATTATGTATTTCTTTTTCTTTTTTTTGGCTGCGCTGCACGGCTTGCTGGATCTCAGTTCCCTGACCAGGGATTGAAGCTGGGCCATGGCAGTGAAAGCTCGGAATCCTAACCACTAGGTCACCAGGGAACTCCTCCTGAATGTCATATATGTTTTTTTTTTTTTTTTTTTGGCCACACCACGCAGCATGCGGAATCCTAGTTCCCTGACCAGAGGTCGAACCCATGCCCCCTGCAGTGGAAGCGTGGAGTTTTAACCACTGGACTGCCAAGGAAGTCCCCACTGTCCTATTTTGAATTCTTAGTGATGATCTTTCCAACATCCTGCCTGTCATTGCCTTGACCTCATCTCTTCCATTGATTTTTGCATTCCATGTTATCTCAAGTCACTCACTCCCATTTCTTATATCTTTTCGGTTACTCTTCTAGTTCCTCAATTTCAACACATCTTTCAATTCCACCAGGACCTCTGGCTTGTTGATCCTACTATGTCACTGCCCTTTATCTACATCTTACTCTCTTCTCTCAGCCTAAATTCCACATCCAGTTGTCATAATCACTCCCCATGTACTCTCAACTCCCTTGCCTTCCCCTCTCCCCCTTACTTTGACATAATCTTTTGGCTAGAAGCCAAGCCCTGGTTAAAGACAACTCTGTATACTCTCTGCCCTTACCTTGCAGCTAAATATGGAGAAACACATGTAAACATACTGAATGGCCTCATTTTTAGTTCATAACCAGCTCTAAGTTGTACTGAATGTCCTAGTTATTTAATTGTCCACTCTCTTCTTCTCTCTCCTCATCTTTAAAATCTGTCCTCCTATCCTCATTCTCAGTTGATGACCTTACTTCTTATTTCACTGAGAAAATTGAAGCAACCAGTAGAGAACATCCACAGACTTCCACCATCACGTCTACCTACTTACCAGCGTTTATACCCATGTGTTCTGTTTTCCTGCCTTTTGCTTATAGATGAACTGTCTGTGCTTCTATCTAAAGCCATTCCCTCTGTTTGTGCAGTAGATTCCATGTACTTTCACTTAAGAACTTTGCTGAATTGCTCCTCTCCAACATCACTAGTTTTATCACTTTCTACTGGATCGTTCACATCATCATAAAAACATGTTTTCTTCTATGTTAGGGGAAAAAAAAATCACAAAAATTTATTATTCATTTAACAGCTTTATTAGATAATTAATATACCATACACTCATTTAAAGTGTACAATTAAATGTTTTTAGTGTAGTAATAGAGTTGTACAACCATTACCACATTCTAATTTTAGAATATTTTTGTCTCTTCTACCCCTGAAAGAAACCCTGCATCCTTTATCAGTTACTTCACATTCCTCCCTCCCTCTCCAGCCATAGGCAAGTATTATTTACTTTCTGTCTCTATAGATTTGCCTATTCTGGACATTTCATATAAATGGAATCGTAAAATGTGTGGTCTTGTGCAACTGGTCCTTTTACTTAGCGTAATATTTTCAAGGTTCCACTGTGTTGTGGCATATATCAGTACTTCATTCCTTTTTTATGGCTTTTTATACCACATTTTATTTATGCATTCATCAGTTGATGGGCAGTTACATTGTTTCCAACTTTTGGCTGCTCTGAACCTTTGTGTACTAGTTTTTGTGTGGACATATGTTTTCATTTCTCTTGGATATATACATAGGAGTGGAATGGTAGGGTCATATGGTAATAATATGTTTAACTTTTTGAGGAACTACCAGGCTGTTTAACAAAGTGGCTGCACCACTTTATAATCTAATCAGCAGTGTAGAAGGGTTCCAATGTCTTCACATCCTTGCCAAATTTTTTATTGTCTGACTTTTTGCTTACAGCCATCTTAGCGGATGTGCAGTGATATATCCTTGTGGTTTTGGTTTGCATTTCCCTGATGGCTAATGATGTTGAACATTTTTTTTTCATGTGCTTATTGGCCATTCGTATGTTATCTTTGGAGAAGTGTCCAGATTCTTTGCTCATTTTAAAATTGGATTTTCTTTTTGATATTGAATACGTGATATTGGATACAGGTCACTTATGAAATAAGTGATTTGCAGATACAGTTAACCCTTGGACAACGCAGGTTTGAACTGTGGGGGTCCACATACACGTGAATTCCTTTCACTAAATAGTACAGTACTACACAATCAGTGGTTAATTGAATCCCCGATGCAGAACCTCGGATATGTAGGGCCGGCTCTAAAGTTATACGTGGATTTCCAGCTGTGTGGAGGATCAGTGCCTAACCCTTGCATTGTTCAAGTATTTTCTCCGATTCTGTGGGGTGTCTTTTCACTTTCCTGATAGTGTGCTTTGACACACAGAAGTTTTAAATTTTGGTGTCACATTTATCTTTTTTTTCTTTGGTTGCTTCTGTTTTTGGTGTCATATGTAAGAAGCCATTGCCTAACTCAAGGTCATAAAGATTTACTCCTAAGTTTTCTTCTAAGAGTTGTATAGTTTTAGTGCTTACATTTAGGTTTATGATCCATTTTGAATTAATTTTCATGAATGGTATGAGATAGGTTTACAGCTTCTTTCTTTTGCACGTGGATATCCACTAGTTCTAGCACCATTTATTGAAAAGACTCTTCTTCCGCGTTGGATTATTTTGGCACTCTTGATGAAAATCAATTAATGGTTAATGTAAGGGTGTATTTTTGGACTCTAAATTCTACTCTGTTGATCTGTGTCTATCCCTATGCCAGTCTCACACTGTCCTGATTACTGTAACTTTGTAACAAAACCTTATGTTAACCTCGTTTCCCTTTTGAGTCTAATTCTCACATCTCTGTCATTGAAAAACTTTCTCTGCTCCCAGTTGCTGCAGAACTCCTCTGAAGAGCTGTCTACTTCTCTTTCCCCTCAGCCCTTTCTCCTGAAAGGTATTTCAGTAAGTCTTTTGCTCCCAACACTCCACCAAAACACACTCTTCAAGGTAGCCAGTGACTTCCACGTTGCTAAATCCAGTGGTAAAATTGCAATCTTACTCCATCTATCAACAGCACTGACAGTTGATCACTATCTCATTCTTAGAAAACTTTTTTCATGTGGCTTTCAGAGCACTTAAGTTTTTCCTTCTCCGTCTCCTTTGCTGATTTCTCTCCTTTCCCTGCCCCTTCAGTCCCAGTATTGGAGTGTGCCAGGAGTTAGGCTTTGCTTCTCTTCTCTATCTATGGCCACTCAAATGGTTATTTCATCCAGTCTTACAGCTTTAGATATCATCTACGTGCTGGTGACTCCCAAATTTACATCTCCAGCACAGAACTCTGCTCTGAACACCACACTCATGTATTCAGCTGCCTGCTAGGTATGTCTACCTTGGATGTCTTAGAAACTGCAAATTCAGCTTGTCCAGTACTGAACTGAGCCCCCTCCTTAGAAACCTGCCCGTTTTCAGTCTTTCTTATTTCTCTCCTGTTAGTTGCTTAGGCCAAAACCTTGGTGGTATTTCATTATTTCCATTTCCTTACACATCACATTTCTGTCGGGGAATCCTCTTGGCTCTCCCTTACAAATACATACAGATCTGATGCCCTATCTCCATAGCCACCATTTGGCTTGAGCTGCCATCATCCCTTGCCTGGATTACTGCAGTGGTGGTTTCCTGACTACTCTCTCTCTTTCCACCTTTAATCTATTTTCAGCTCAGTAGCCAGAGTGATACCTTGAAAAAAAAAGTTGATCATTTCAGTCTCCTGCTTAGAACTCTTCACTAGCTTTTGATTTTTTTCCACAGTAAAACCAAGAGTCCTTAAAATAGCATATAATCTGGTCTCTAATATCTCTCACTCTTATCTCCTCACTCCTTCTTTGTGTATTCTTTCCCAGCACCCTGGTCTTCCTTAGGCCAGGCATTCTCCTGACTTTGTATTGGTTATTCCTTCTGCCTTAAATGGTCTTCCCCCAGATATCTGCAAAGCTGACTTGTTCACTTCCATAAAGTTTTTGCTGAAATATTTGCTTTCTTAACCACCTTTGTAAAATTATCCCTGCTCAGCTTATACTCACGACCCGTTTACCGTGTTCATTTTTTTTTGTTCCATAAAATTTACTGCCTTCTAAGATACTCTATAATGTATTTATTATATGTATTATTTATCTTCCATTGCTAGATTGTAAGCTCCATGAGAGTAGGGATGTTTGCCTGTTGTGTTCATTAATGTCTCCCAAGTGTCTGTAATTGTTTTTGGCACATTGCAGTTGATCAATGAATGTTTGAACGTATGAATAAATATGTCTGGCTGCACCTCTCTTCCTTCATGTGCCTTTCTCTATTTGGGAACTCCCATTCTTGTATATCCCTTCTTTCCTCCTATTACGTACCTCCTCCCCCAGTTACTCTAATCTTTAAAAGCCTTGTTTTGAAATGGTCATCTATTCAGATAAAATTATTTCTACTTGTCCTGATTCTGACATTAGTACGTTTAATTTTCACCACCCTTGATAACAAGGGAATCTGTGTTAGGCAGAGCCAAAATCAGTTCTATCAGAGACTGATAAGGTCAGTGGAAGCTGCAAAAAGTTTAAGGTTTCTTTTGGCAGTCTCTCCATTAGGTGAAAGAATAGACAGTGGTTTATAGAAACTGTAAACTTTGTTGCCTCAGAGGGGAGTTCTCAAATTTCAGGGTGTATAAGAATCACCCTGGAGAGCTTACTTAAAATGTGACCATCTTGAAAATGCAAACCCCTTCTCTTCAACCCCTGAGTTTTTGAATCAGTATGTCCACAGTGGGGCGTAGAGTTTGCATTTTCAGTAAGCACCAGGGCTTTCTGATGCAGGAGATCTATGAACACGTTAAGAAACATTGCTTTAGGCCTGAGTATACTTAGAAACATTATGGGTTCACAGATGGAAGAGAAAGAGCCAGGAAAAGCAAGGAGAAATTTTCTTGAATAGGTGTTTCGAATATGGAAGAAAACCAGGAAGGAGAACATATTTGTTGTATACGTGAGAAAGACAACTTGTGCACCTCTCATTCCTTGAAGGGATCTTATATGCTCATTTATTTAATAATGAAACACCTTTGGAACTTCAATGCAGAGAGCTCACTATATAACAGAAAAGTCTCTCCATAGTTGTATTTCTTTGATTGTTATAATGTTCTTAATTCTGTTGAGTGAAAATATATCTTACTATAATTTTTAATCTGTTGATCCTGGTTGAGTTCTCCAAAGCCACACAGATAGGCAAACATAGTAATGTAATTTGTGTTAAAATATAAATAATTATAACCATGTAAAGTATAAAAGAATAACTTTTACAGAGATTTAAGAAATGTAGTCTGTTCCTAACTTGTGAAATTTCATCCGCCATGGGAGAAGGACGTACAGCCTTGCTCTGGCCAGAGCTCTGCCCCCGAGGTCACTCTCCTATTCTCCTGGCTTCTCTAAAGTTTCTTCTCTGTCTCCATCTTCACACCTTCTGTACTTTTCTAAATACTTTAAGTTTTTCCCAGGGGCTGCCATAGCAGTGACAGACACAGTTTCAGGATTGTCAGGAGAAGAGCCTATCTTACTCTAGTACATCTAGGTGCACTAGAGTACTCTTTTTTTCTACAGATAGGTTGACTTCCCTTCTGTATCTGCAGTTTTGATGAGTGTAAAATGAAGATGATATACTCAGGAGTGTCCAATGAGGCAGAAAGATACCACTTCTTACATCTCAAATATTTCTTCTGGTACTAGTTTTCCTGTTCCTAAAGTAGAAGTTCCTTTAGTGAGGGTCTGTTGGTAGTAACTCTTTTAATATTTATAAATATTTATTATTTCACCGTAGTTCTCAAAAGCTAATTTCACTGGATTTAGAGGTCAGCATTGACAGTTACTTTCTCTCATCAGTTTGGCACATTCTGCTTGGGATCCCATTGTTGCTGTAGAGAAAATAGCTCTCAGTCTTACTGGCATTCCTTTGTATAGGTATTGTGTCTTTCTTTTTTTTTTTTCCCTTCTTTTTCTTCCAGTTTTATTGAGCTATAATTGACATACGCCACTGTATAAATTTAAGGTGTGCAGCATAATTTGACTTACGGGAATTCCCTAGTGGTCCAGTGGTTAGGACACTGCACTTCCAATGTAGGGGGCACAGGTTCAATCCCTGGTCAGGGAACTAAGATCCCACATGCGGTGTGGCCAAAAAAAAAAAAATTGACTTACATCATGCATTGATTAGCACATCAAGTTTAGTGAATATTCATCTCATATAGATACAAAATGAAATAAATAGAAAAAAATTTTTTCCTTGTCATGAGAACTCTTAGGATTTACTCTCAACAATTTTCATATATAGCATACAGCAGTGTTAATTATATTCATCATGTTGTGCATAACAGCCCTAGTGCTTATTTATCTTACAACTGGGAGTTTGTACCTTTTGACTACTTTGATCCAATTCCCCGTCCCCCACCCCCTGCCTCTGGTAACCACAAACCTGATTTCTTTTTCTGTGTGTTTGTTTTTGAAATATAATTGACCTACAACACTATTTTAGTTCCTGTTACGCAACATAGTGATTCAGTATTAAATGATCACCACAATAAGTCTAGTTACCATCTGTCACCATGTAAAGATACTACATAGTTATTGATTATATTCCCCACACTGTACATTTCATACCTTGACTCATATATTTTGGAGCTGGAAGTTTGGACCTCTTAATCTCCCTGACCTTTTTCTGTTTTCCCCCCTCCCTCCTCCCCTCTGGCAACTGCCTGTTTGTCCTCTGTATTCATGAGTCTGTTTCTATTTTATTATGTTTGTTCATTTGTTTTGTTCTCTAGATTCCACATATAAATGAACTCATACTGTATTTGTCTTCCTCTGTCTGACTTATTTCACTTAGCATGCCAGCCTCTAGGTCCGTCCATTGTCACAAATGGCTAGATTTCATTCTTTTTTATGGCTGAGTAATATTCCATTCTATATATGTACTGCATCTTCTCTATCCATTCGTCTGTTGATGGTTCTGGGCCTTCTGGTGGGCTGGGCTGTGTCCCATGGCAGCTGGCCTACTGGTGGGCAGGGCCAGGTCCTGGCACTAATAAGCTAGAGAGAAGATTCCAGAATGGTGCTTGCCAGCACCAGTGTCCTCGTGACAGAATGAGCTCCCCAAAACGGCTGCCACCAGTGTCTATTGATATGTCCCCAGAGTGAGTCCCAGTTGCCTCCTCCCTCTCTGGGAGGCTCTTCAAGAAGTAAGTGGGTCGACCCAGGCTCCTTTCAATGACTGCTTTTGCCCTGGGTCTCAGAGCAGGTGACATTTCGTGTGAGCCCTTTGAGAGAGGGGTCTCCGTTTCCTACAGTGCTCTGCCTCTCCTGAAAGCAAGCCCTGTTGGCCTTCAAAGCCAAGTATTGTAGGGGGCTCGTCCTCCCAGTGCAGGACTCCCAGGGTAGGGAGCCTGAGGTGGGGCTTGGACACCTCACTGCTTGGGGAGAACCTCTGCACTGTGATTATCCTCCCGTTTGTGGGTTGCCTACACAGGGGTGTGGGTCTTGTCTATACTGCAACTCTGCCTGTGCTCCATGTCTTGCTGTGCCTCCTTCTTTATATCTTCAGTTGCAGAAGATCTTCTTTGCTGGTCTTCAGGTCGTTTCATCAATAGCTGCTCTGTAAATAGTTGTAATTTTGGTGAAGCTCATAGGAGGAGGTGAGCTGAAGGTCTTCCTACTCTCCCATCTTGGTCACACCCCCTTTCTCTTGATGGTTTTAAGATCTCTTATACTTAGGATTTGCTCTTTCACTATAGTGTGTCTAGGTGTTAACTTTTAAAACATCTGGTTTGGGTTTTGGAGTTTGGAGTCTGAGAATTAGTGCCCTCACGTTCCCTTTGAACACTGACTCTCCCTCATTCTCTCTGTTTGCTTCCTGTGGAACTCTCAATTGTACCTTCTCACTCTATTCTCATTTCTCTTAAGCTCTCGTATTTTCCTTTTTTTTCACCTTTCTGCTACATTCTGTGCAGTTTCTTTTTTTTTTTTCTCCTTTTTTTTTTTTTTTACATCTTTATTGGATTATAACGGCCCCACAATGTCACGCTAGTCTCTGCTGTACAACAGAGTGAATCAGCCACATGTATACATATATCCCCTCCTTCCTGAACCTCCCTCCCACTCTCCCCATCCCACCTCTTTAGGGGGTCGCAAAGCACTGAGCTAATCTCCCTGTGCTATGCAGCAGCTTCCCACTAGCTATCTGTTTTACACATGGTAGTGTATATATGTCACTGCTACTGTCTCACTTCTTCCCAGCCTCCCCTTCCCCCCCGTGTCCTCAGGTACGTTCTCTACAACCTGTGCGGTTTCTTTAGACTCACTTCTGTTTCCCTAATTATCTCTTCATCTTTGTGTAGTCTTCTGTTTCACACTTGTCTATTAAATTTATAATTCTAATTATTATAGTTTTCATTTCTGTAAGTTCCATTTGTATCATTTTAAAAGATATTTGGTCAATTCTTATAGTCTCTTGTTGCTTAGTCATGCTTTTATTACCTTCTTTTATTTCTTTATTAAGCATATCTATTTTATATTTTGCATCTGATAATTCCAGTATCTCTGATCTTACTTTGTAGTTTGTATGTCTGTGGATCCTTGCTCATGGTGGCTTGCTTCCTTCTGTGTTTAAGTCATGAGCCAATGTTACTTGGAACTTGAGCTGTGAAAATTCTTTGAAGCCTGTTTTTTTTTTTTTTAAATTTTTATTTATTATTTTTGGCTGCGTTGGGTCTTCGTTGCTGCGCAGAGGCTTTCTCTAGTTGTGGCGAGCGGGGGCTACCCTTCGTTGCGGTGCGCGGGCTTCTCATTGCGGTGGCTTCCCTTGTTGCGGAACATGGGCTCTAGAGTGCGCGGGCTTCAGTAGATGCGGCGCGTGGG
The DNA here is from genome assembly GCF_965194825.1 of Balaenoptera physalus. Lineage (NCBI taxonomy): Eukaryota > Metazoa > Chordata > Mammalia > Artiodactyla > Balaenopteridae > Balaenoptera > Balaenoptera physalus. The sequence goes on along the minus strand of NC_138890.1, from coordinate 115,677,243 downwards.
CTCAGTAGTTATGGCTTGTGGGCTCTAGAGTGCAGGCTCAGTAGTTGTGGCACACAGGCTTAGTTGCTCCGCGGCATGTGGGATCTTCCTGGACCAGGGCTCGAACCCGTGTCCCCTGCATTGGCAGGCGGATTCCTAATCACTGCGCCACCAGGGAAGCCCTGAAGCCTGGTTTTAAAGTGTGTTCCTCTACTTTTCCCAGGTACTTGAAGTCACTACCAACCTGGGATATCTGGAAATGAAAATTTCAACTTGGAATATTTTGTCTGTATTTTTAGTGTGAAACCTGGCCCCAAGTCTGCAAGGTGGTAGGTTTATGATTAGGAGTTCTCAGGGAAGATTTCTAGTTGTTTTTTTTTTTTCTCCTTCCTTATCCAGAGTCAAGGGCAAGACAGGCAAGTATTCATACTGTTTCTTTCTGTGAAGCTGCTTTTCTGCTTATCCACTGAGAATGTTGCTTTTTAGGAAGTCCTGGCTTTATGGGGTGATCACAGATTGATTTTACCTTATACGGACTCCCAAGCTTTGTCTCCAGCTTATTGAATCCTGGTGATTTTGTTAATGGCATGGCATCAAGGCGCTTCTTTGGATTTGTGGCTTTTCCTACTTTCTGCCCTCTCAGGATTTCCTATCAGCTTAGTCATGTATTTACAATATTATTTAAATGAAATTTGATTCAGCATTTTTAGGTACTGCGTATCAGGGGTGTCACTACAGATGTGTGGTCTGCTGTGTTGCCATACATGGAAGTGTTTAGTGGATTGTTTTAATTTTCTTTTTGTTCATATGTGCAGAAGTGAAAAGTTGGAAAAGAATTTGGAGCCATCATTAGAATAGGTCTTTAATAATTATGACAAGAGCTATACTTGGCTTGAGGTGGCTAATCAAGCATGTTGTGGCTGATGAAAATACTGGGTTCCAGAGCTGGACAAAGATTTAGCTTGCATTGACAAATTAGAAGAAATTGTCAGCTGTCAGGTTAATATCACTGGTATTAGAGATTTGTGCTTCTCCAATAATTCTCATCATTGCTATACCACAAGCAACTATTACCTCAAATATATCAAATACTAGCTCTAAACTAGCCTTCATTCTTATCTGGTAATTCTTTATACTTAATACTTCATTTGTTACTTAAAGCAGTAAAGAATTTATAGTATGGTTTCAACTGGGTGAATTCTTGAGTAATTTCTGTGTGCTTTTCCTGAAGTGTGCTGCCAGACTAACTTTGCCAGGCATTTTATTCAGTCATTGTTTTGTTGTTGCTACTTATCTAAACTAAGGGAGTGATACTTTAGGGCCATAATTTTCTAGTTGGAGAATAGTTAGGATTGATCAGCTTCAGTTTTTCTGCCTATTAATATGAAATATTGGAGTGGGGGAACAGGCATTTGGAATAGAGAATTTACAGTTCTTTTGGTGATAAAAATTATAGTGGAGATAAAAATACAAGAAAAAGCTTTACATCCCACTATTCAGCAACAATCACTGTTAACATATTGATACATTTTAAAATAAAAAATTGGGATTATACCGTATATACAGTTTTGTTTTATAACTTATAATTTTTTAATGTATTTATTTTATTTTTGGCTGCATGGGGTCTTGGTTGTGGCATGCGGGATCTTTTGTTGTGGTGCGCAGCTTCTCTCTAGTTGTGGCACGCGGGCTCAGTAGTTGTGCTCAGTAGTTGCGGCACGTGGGCTCTCTAGTTGTGGTGTGCGGGCTCCGGAGTGCATGGGCTCTGTAGTTGTGGCATGTGGGCTCTCTAGGTGTGGCTCGCATGCTTAGTAGTTGCGGCATGCGGGCTTAGTTGCCCCGCGGCATGTGGGATCTTAGTTCCCCGACCAGGGATCGAACCCGCATCCCCTGCATTGGAAGGCAGATTCTTAATCACTGGACCACCAGGGAAGTCCCATAACTTATAACTGATACAAGCTTTCCCCATTTCATATTCTTTCAAAACTTTTAAATAGCTGCATAATATAGTCTCTTATGGGTGGATCATAATTTATCAATTTGTCTATATTTTATCTACTCTTGGACATTTGGGGGTATTTCTAACTTTTTTTTGCTTTTACAAATAATGCTGTAGGGAGTATTTTGGCATACACACATTTGTGCATACCTTGGATTATTTCTGTATTTTTTTTAAGAGTAGCTATTTATGGGGCTTCCCTGGTGGCGCAGTGGTTAAGAATCCGCCTGCCAATGCAGGGGACACGGGTTCGAGCCCTGGTCTGGGAAGATCCCACACGCTGTGGAACAACTAAACCCGTGTGCCACAACTACTGAGCCTGTGCTCTAGAGCCCGCGAGCCACAACTACTGAGCCCATGTGCCACAACTACTGAAGCCCGCATGTCCAGAGCCCGTGCTCCACAACAAGAGAAGCCAATGCAATGAGAAGCCCGTGCACAGCAACGAAGAGTAGCCCCCACTTGCTGCAACTAGAGAAAGCCCACACACAGCAATGAACCCAATGCAGCCAAAAAAAATATATATATATATATTTATTAAAAAAAAGAGAGGAGTAGCTATTTATGGGTCATAGTGTATAAATACTTAAATGGCTCTTAAACATGATGTCAAATTGTGCTCCAGGATTATTATATGAACTAGTTTATATTCCCATTATCAGTGTGTGAGAAATACCCATTTTACCACATCTTTCCCAAAATGTGGTAGTAGTCTTATGGTAATAATCATTTAAAAAATAAATTAGGTGAAAGTTGCATTTCTTTGATTACTGGTGAGGTTGACATTTTGAATATATTTTTTGTTTTTATAAATTTTTTTATTAATTAATTTATTTTTGTCTGCGTTGGGTCTTCGTTGCTGTGTGTGGGCTTTCTTCTAGTTGCGGTGAGCGGGGGCTACTCTTCGTTGCGGTGCGTGGGCTTCTCATTGAGGTGGCTTCTCTTGTTGCGGAGCACGGGCTCTAGGCACGCGGGCTTCAGTAGTTGTGGCATGCAGGCTCAGTATTTGTGGCTCACAGGCTCTAGAGTGCAGGCTCAGTAGTTGTGGCGCACGGGCTTAGTTGATCCGCGGCATGTGGGATCTTCCTGGACCAGGGCTCGAACCCATGTCCCCTGCATTGGCAGGCGGATTCTTAACCACTGCCCCACCAGGGAAGTCCAGTCGTCTATATTCTATGTACTGTATTATTTCTAATATCTTTATAGTTTCCTTGTTTTTTTCTTTTTGCATTGAACTTTAATCCATTTGGAATTTATTCTGATAAGATATGGGATCTGATTGTTTTTCTCCTAAACATTTAAATAATTGTCTCAGCACCATTTATTGATATCTTTTCTTTTCCCACTGATTTGAAAAACTATCTTGATCATATGCTTTAATTTTTATATACATCATCATTGTATATATACAGTGATGAGTGATATGAGTGATATGTCACTGTTTTTTTATATTTCTTGGTTACTAGTGAGGTTGAACCATTAGTTCATATGTTTATTGGCCATTCCTGTTTTCTTTGTTTTGCCTGTTCAGATATTTTGCCCATTTTCCTATTAGTAGTTTGTATTTTTATGGATTTGTAACAGTTCTTCCTGTATTCTGAGTAGCAATTTTTTTTGTTAAATCTATTATAACCAATTTTTCCCAGTCTGTGATTTGACTTTTCACTTTGACAAATTCAACTATACTGAAATTTAATAACAATCTTAACTTTATGGTTTATGTGCTTGCTAACCTTAATTTTACAAATACTTATTGATCATTTACTGTGTTCCAGGCACTGTTTTAGGTACTTGGGATACATCATAGATAGGATACACAAAGATTTCTATAGCTTATATTTGGGAAGCTCTATGTACCCTGAGTTCATGAAAATATTCATGTATATTTTTTTCCTAAAAGTGCTTAAATTTTGCTTTTTCACTTTTAAGTCATTCATCCACCTGGAATTTATTTTTGTATATAATGTCAAGTAGGAAATCTAGTTTAATTGTTTCATCTGGTTAACCAGTTATCTCAGAACCATTTACTGACTAATACATTATTTCTCCACTGTTTTGTGGTGTGACCTCTCTTGGGTATCAAGTTTTGGGGGGTTTGTTTCTGTCTCCCTACTGTTTATTGGTATATTTCTTATCTTTGGCATCTGTACCACACTGTTTATTACTATATTAAGTCTTGATATTATAGGTCTGCCTACCTTACTCTTCTTCAGAATTGTTTGACCTATTCTTAGCTCTTGGCATTTCCATATGAATTTTAGAATCAGCTGTACTCCATTTATATCTTTGGTTGTGTCTGGCTTCCTTTTCAGGGCTGCTGTTTGCTGTGTCAGAATAAAATCAAGCTGCATTGGTGGTGTCTTCTGACTTTAATAGTTCTTCTGATCTTTGAACTTCCCTTTGCAGCTGCTTGCTTGTATGTTTTCTCTTTTTTTTTTTTTCCTTTTCTTTTCCTTTCCCTTTCTTCTTGTCCTCTTTTTCTTATGGCCATTTTAAAGAATGCTTACAATTATTTTCTAACTGAAAAAATGTAGTATAATGGGGAGAGAAGGCAATTAATAGAGAAGTGTATAAAGCAAAAGGTGCAAATCCCTTTGATAGTTTGCTAAGACATCCCAGATATTTTTCTGGACATATACAAACGTGTGTTCATAAAAGAAAAAAATTTGGTCATATGTGTGCTGTTCTGTAGTTGGCTTTATTTCATTTAGTATTTAAAAGGGCATTCTCCTGTAGAACTAACTAATTCCTTTTGATGACTGCATTGTATGTATATATAGTAATTTAACCAGTTCCCCTTTGATGGATTTGTAGATATCTACCTGCTTTTTGAACTTGCAGCTACTCTCACGTACTGTTGATCGTCACTGGCAAAGTGGAGGTTGTGCAGTTTATTTTCCAGCTCCCTAATGTCTCCCCTCTTATTCTTTTCAAGGAGTATTAGTGCGGTTCTGCCAGGACCTCTCCTATTTACTTTTTAAGGGCACTGGCACATAGCTTTGTTAGGTGGGAAGAGTTGACAGCCTAGTTGACAGTTAACCTTGGTGTAAATTCTTCAGTTTGGTGCTATGTGTATTTTACTAAAAAACATACTTGAGGGTTTTTTGTTTTCGTTGTGTTTTGTTTTGAATGCATAGTGTTCCGGAGGAGAGTGCTACCAGTGCCGTGTTAGAGGTAGCAGCCACATTGAAGAGTTAAGAAATGCGTGAGCTTGAGAAAATGGAGATGAAGAGCTTCACTAGCTCTTTACCATACACTGGATTATGAGAATTCAGGGGAGGAAGTGAGGCAGTTCTTGCCATTTTGGTCTTTATTGGTGTTACACTTTTTGAAAGAAGTTGAAGTTGGATTTCTATGTTACGTAATTTGTCCTTTTCTTAATCTTCCTAGCCTCCACCGGGCAATGTGAAAATGCCTAACGTACCCAGTACACAACCAGCAATAATGAAACCAACAGAGGAACATCCGGCTTATACACAGATTGCAAAGGTTAGTTCATGTTACATGTGTAAATTCATATTGGAAATTACAATATCAATAACATTTGCTTTCAGAACAAAATAATTCTTTGTATAGTGCATTCCTTATTGTTTAATTTTTAACTCACTTTTGAGTCTGGGTTAGCTAGCTTCTCAATCCTGTAATACTCATACCTCTTTTTCAGCTTATAGCATTTGCTTTACTCCATTATTAGCAGTTATTGAATTCATACATCATCTTGGTGTATAATTTGTGTGGAGAAATTTTTATTGCTTTTGGTCTCGCGTTTTAACGCACAATTCCATTAAAGTAACAATGATATATCGATAGATATTATTGGAAGAGAGTTATGATGGCTAAGCAAAGCACAGTTGTAGGAAGTAGGAGGTGGCAGAAATACCAAGAAAAAAGGAGATGAATAGGATGCCTGGTATTACGTAAAGTCAGATGGAGTTATAAACCAGAATTTCTTAACCATATCCTCCTTTCACTTCATTATCTTATAAAATGTAAGATATTATATAATATTCCTGCATTGGGAACCTTATGTACCATTTAACCCAATTCATAAGAGCCAATTCAGTTGCCCTTTTCTCCATCTGTCTCTTTTCCTCAGCTGTTCTCTTTGTCTCAGTCCCTCACTCTCGTTTAGGCACAGAGTTCACCTTAATTTCATTTTCCCAATTACCTTACGATTTTTTTTTTAACATCTTTATTGGAGTATAATTGCTTTACAATGGTGTGTTAGTTTCTGCTGTATAACAAAGTGAATCAGCTATACATATACATATATCCCCATATCTCCTCCCTCTTGCGTCTCCCTTCCACCCTCCCTATCCCACCCCTCTAGGTGGTCACAAAGTACCGAGCTGATCTCCCTGTGCTATGTGGCTGCTTCCCAGTAGCTATCGATTTTACATTTGGTAGTATATATAAGTCCATGCAACTCTCTCACTTCATCCCAGCTTACCCTTCCACCTCCCTGTGTCCTCAGGTCCTACCTTAGGATTTTTTTTTTTTCTCACCCAATTATTCTTTTTTTTTTTTTTAACATCTTTATTGGAGTATAATTGCTTTACAATGGTGTGTTAGTTTCTGCTGTATAACAAAGTGAATCAGCTATACATATACATATATCCCCATATCTCCTCCCTCTTGCGTCTCCCTCCCACCCTCCCTATCCCACCCCTCTACGTGGTCACAAAGCACCGAGCTGATCTCCCTGGGCTATGCGGCTGCTTCCCACTAGCTATCTATTTTACGTTTCTACCTTAGGATTTTAACTGCTTTTACTGAGAGAATTTTTTCTTGTCCTAATGGGCCCAACATTTCTACTGTGGGTTTTCATAACCAAAAGGCCAAAATGGGCCAAATATTTCCATAGTATTTTCTGAAACTGTAATCTTTAGTGAATTCCTATACTGTGGAAAGAGCATTTGAATTAGGTTTCTAGCATAGTAGAGAAGTAGGAGTATAGTAGAAGTAGAAGTAGAAATGTTACTGTATTTTATACTACTGACAATGTATTCCCTTATTTTTTTGTTTAGGAGCATGCCTTGGCCCAAGCTGAACTTCTTAAACGCCAGGAAGAACTAGAAAGAAAAGCAGCAGAATTAGATCGTCGAGAACGAGAAATGCAAAATCTCAGTCAACACGGTAATATCCAAAGAAGTTTCAAATAAAAATAACTTTAAAATTCTTTAAAATAGGCCTGCACTAGCTCTAGATCATTTGGTTTGTGGATAAAACTCTGCCCTGTTATTCTAGCAAGGAGGTCAGACATGGCAGATTTCCTACCTGATGTTCTGTGGCTCTCTGATCTTGACTGATTTACATAGTGTTTTGATAGATTAGAACAGTGTTAGCCTCTGAATGCAAATATGGTGATTTTGGTTTATTGTAAGGTGAGGAGTCTTTGATTCTGCTCTTGGGCCTTTACCTAGGTCTGTTAAAGCTTTATGAGTACGTGGGAGTGTGCCCTATGTTTGACTGCATTTAACTCTTAACTTCTGGTTTATTCAGACCAGCTTCAGATTAATCTGCCCCTGTCCTCACAAGTATATCCGTATATGTCAAACCATGTTAAAAAAAAAAGCATCTGTGGTGAGGTGACTCTAGGAAGCCTGGGGTATTCTGATGATGCCAAAGAAATAAGTAAGTGGTGAATTTTGATTATGTCCTATGAAATTCATTCACGCTGTGACTATCAAAGGTCACTTCAAGGGAGTAGCTTAGGGAAAGCTAGCAAGTCTCTGGGTAAGAAGAGATGAGAGAACTAGACAAGTCATTGTGAGTATGTCTGGATAGTGATGGAGTGACAATGTTAGGACAGTGATAACATTCAGTGATACTGAACTATTTCTTCCTTATCCTGGAATGTGTAAGTCTAGGGCCTCATGAGGACACGTTTATCCTGGGCCGTTTTCTTGCTTGCAACATCAGAGACAGCATCTGTGAAAGGAGAAACTAGAGGTTTAATTGAGATCAATGTTTCTAAAATACATGTAACGAAAATCTGTCCTGTTCCCTTAGCTTTGACTAATACAAATTACTTCTGTGAGAGATGTTTTAGTAAATGAAGTAGTTATGAAGTGTGGTAAATTAGGAGACTTGCTGTATGTTATACACTTAAGTACTTTTCATCTGTTAGCTCATTTCATCCTCAGTACAATTCTGAGAAGGGTGGTGAGTTCTTCTCACTTTACAGATGTGGAAGCAAAGTCTATAGCAGGTTGAATAAGTTGCCCAAGGCCTCCTAGCCAGTAAGTGTCTAGGTGCCTCTATTGATAGTTTCAGAGCCTTTGTTCTTTACTACTCTTCTCTGCTTCTCGAGTAGTATGAGACTTGTATGAGAAATGAAAGAACAACATGTAGTTTGAAAAGAATGATAAAACAGTGGAGACATGTTGGGAAGAATCAGAAATAGAGGACGCTTTTTTCCCACTATGAAGAATTTCCTGGCCTATGAAAAAGTATGTAAAATCTAATCCTTGAAAGTGTGGGATATAATATCTAAAATGAGAAAATGGCCTTTAGGTGCTATTTTTACTCTCTGTTTTCAATGTTTTGACTTCTTCTTTAATTTATTTTTTTATTTCCCCACACCACTTCCCAAGCCTTATTTTCAGTCTAGTTTCTTTAAATAGACACATTTTCTCTCCTTACAGTTGGAATTTGTTTTTTCTCTAGGTTTTTGAAGGTGCTATAATTCCTCAGCTTCTTTCTCATGACTGTTTTGTGTTTTCACATAGTTTTATGCTTTCCTTACATGTGTCTTTTGGACGTTATTTTTTTCAGACTTGGAGATTTCCAAATTTGATTCTTTGGTACTGGTTATCTTATGTCTCTTTATGGAGTTAACAGTAGAAAACTTGAAAGATTCAGAAGCTGGTCTTCCCTCTCCACATGCGTTAGGAGTTATATTTAAAGATTGAAGACTTGGAGGAGGAAATTTTTAGAGACTTAAAAACTTCATGGCCTTCATGTGGGAGCCAGAGTCTTGGGACTTTGAAATAAATCTCTTTTTAGGGCAGAGTCACAGGATACGTCCCTGTGCTCTTTTTTCTTTTCTTGTTTCAACTTACATAAGTGGTATGACACTGGAAAATTATTTTACCATCTAATGAGTTCTAACTTGATATTCTGGGAAAATTTTTAAAAATAAAAATCTTGGTTTTCAGAGTGTGTGAATGTAGAGATACAGTGTTATATTTTTGAAACACCTATTAAAAGAATAGATACTATTCTTCTTTATTATGAAACAAATAATTACATGTAAAAAGAATAGCACATATTTGTCCTTATATAAATAACTTTGTTTTTTTATTTGCAGGCAGAAAAAACAATTGGCCACCTCTTCCTGACAATTTTCCTGTGGGACCTTGTTTCTATCAGGATTTTTCTGTAGACATTCCTGTAGAATTCCAAAAGACAGTAAAGATTATGTACTACTTATGGATGTGTGAGTATAGAACAAATTATATATTTATTTGAAAAAGTTTATATTTTATTTTCAAAATCCACTTTTTTAAAACTCATGTAAGGCTAGTATCATAAATTGGTCTTTTCCTATAGATATTTTAATTTTGAGTGAATCATGTCATATTTAGGTATGTCAAAATTGTATACTATGTGACAATCCAAGTTCTTAGCTGAGGAAGACCTATATATTGAGAACTGGTATTCTTTTGAGGAAGGGACTTCCCTATCATACAGTAGAATTTTCAATGATCCTTTCTCCCTGCAAAATGTTATCGAGGCAATATTTGCTTTGAAAAAATTACTCATATCATTTTTATGCAAATGAAGGCTATTAAAGCATTATGACTTTTTAAAAGGGGGCATAAAATATTGAAATATTATAAACTATTTTTCTTAGAGCTTTGAGCGCAATTTACTTTTCATTTTCAAGTGGTGAGGAATACTTTTATTACTGAAAGTGCCTAATTAATATAGATGTTTCATTAAATAGAACGTTAGGACATACATTTTAGGCTGTGATGTTCACATTGCTTTGAATATAATTATGACACATGGAATATTAAAACTAAATGTCCAGCTGTTACCAGTTTTTTGTTTGTACACAGAATTCCCACTTATTCTGTTGCATTTTTATTCCAAACAGCAGTCTCAGCCCCATTTAACGTCACTGTGTCAGTAGGAGAGGTAGCTGTCATGACTTCTCATCTGCACAGTTGCTGGGTTAATGGACACATTGTGGAGTAAACTCTCGTTGGAGGAAATTTGTGTGTTCTTACTATATGATTAGGGAGCCTCCGTCCACCAAGTATATGAGATCATTTTCCTCAAAATCTTTTAGGAGTATTTTTCATATTTGTGAAGCTGCTTTGGAAAATGAGAAGTGATTCCTTATGGATAGTACATTTTTAACTCTTAGTTTCTTTTGAGTTATGTTGTTAATCTGATTTCTTTGGTTAATCCTGAGTGTCAGTAGTATTACATATTTTTATTTTTAAAGGTTTTGATTCCATATATGTCCATACTAAACAACTCATATTTTATTTAATCAATATATCATAAAATATCTGCAGATTATAAAATAATTAATTTCTTAATGAGCAGAAATTGGCCTCACATTTTAAGTATAAGTTCTTTGACTTTAGTGAAAAAACATATTTTAAATGGGGGAGATGGGTGTTGGAAGAAAATTCTATAAGGAATTTAGTAAATAGAGATTGAATGGGGAAGATGATTAATTTGAACTGAATGGCTAACTGCTTTACCAATGCTGATTGTTTCAAAATAGGTCTGTTTTGTCTTAGAAATATATAACTTTCTGAGGTTCTTAGAAATAATATAATTGCCTATAGTTTTTCCTAGCCCTATTCAGTTGGCAGATCTGTTAACTGTATTCAAAGAGGGCTCAAGATTCCATCCAGTTAAGGTTCCAATTTGAAGAAGCATTACCTGGAATAAAGTAAGATCTAGTGCTACTTCAGAACTATCTCTAAATTTCATAAAATATAGGTTGTTTTAATAAATTATTTTCAAGAAGTGTCATCTTGTTACTGATTTTGGAGTTGACTAATGCTTTCACATTGTACTAATAATTATAACAAGAGATAACATTTATGGAGGATTTATCAATACTTTGTATCAGGCACAGATCTAATCACTTTATATACATTATGTTATTAAATCTTAACCATGTTATGAAGGAGCTACTATATTATCTAGTTTTATAGATTGGGAAACTAAAGCTTAGAGAATTTGAAGTAACTTGTCCAAGATTACACAGCAAGTAAGGTTGGGGTTGGATAGCTTGACTCTAGATTCCAGAGTCTAGATTTCCATGTTATACCACCTACGAAGTACCAAAAAGAGAAGTAATTTACATTTTAAACCCAAATATGATGAAGATATGGTTTCAAAGGTACCTTATCTGAAGCAAATAATTTTTACTCTAAAGGAACTGAAGCAATTAGAAATACTGCTATGAAATGAATCTCAACCTCTTTGAGTATACTCTTGAATTTAAAGAGAAAGAAAAAAATCCAGCTACATTAAAGACCACTTAGTGAGGAAGATAATATATTGTCCTAAATTTGTTTATTTTAGGTATCTATATTGTAATGCAGAACTTAGCAAGAGGAGTGATAGTTGCAAATTTAGATTCTAGTGATAGTTGGAAATTTAGGTCTGCTAATACCAGATTTGAGTGCTTAATAAAGCAAATTGAAATTTTCTAAGAAGGAGGGTCATTCAACTTGGAAATCATGTAAATGAAATGGCCTAAAATTTTCTTTAGTGTTTTACCTACATTTGGAATCCACCAAGTGGATTGGAATTGGATTGAAATTAGCAACGTAGAATCATGCATTTCATATTACCTTGCCTTTCTATGTGTTTTTTGATCTCTGTGTAAGTGGACTGATTGTTTAGTAAGTAACCCTAGACGTTTACTCTTCATTGGGGTACAAATAAATGACCTATTATTGATCATGGTTGTTGGTTACTATGAAAACACATATAGAAAAAATTTTAATAGATTACACAAAATTTAATTGATATTTTTATCTATACTTGGAAGAATTTTTGTGAACTTTAAAATACACATACCGATATAGTCTGTCTTTTTTTTCTTAAGCAGATTAGGAGATAAACCTTGAAAAGTTATTTCTTTGGAGGTTGAAATTTGAGTTAGAATGTTCTGAACATTTAAAACTTTTTTAGGCAATTGGATGCCATTCAATATTACAGAATAATATCTCACAATCTCTTGAATTCTGTTTTTAAGCCCTTAACAGAACTACTTTTATTTCGAGGCAGAGGATTTTGAGTAAATTTATTAGTAAGCTAGCTTTCATGAGTTAGAAATCCTAATGGGAATAAGTAAGAGGCTTTCCTGTGTAGTAGAATGGGGTGGAATTTTAAAGCTGGAAGAGCTCCTGCATTTCTCCGGTTGAAAAATTGAAATGCACAGAGGTTGATTAGCTCGATATTATGTCACTATAACCCAGGTGTTTTCATTCCTCCTCTGGAGCTCTTTCTCCTTCTGTGGAGTTTGTGTGTTTATCTGGTTGTTAGATGAGAGCAAATTTAGAGGCATCCTAGAATGTGTTTATACCTTGTTTCATTAAGTATTAATTTTATTTGATTAATAATTTAAAGAGATTTTAAAGGTTTTTTTAATGTATGTTGATTTTTAAAATTTACATTCACTAGGTTTTCCCTTTGTTATTTTTAATTAAAGTAGTAGCTTGTTGGTATATTTTTATTGTATCGGTAGTTTACATTAAACAGTATTTTAACTTTTGAAATAATTTATTTCTTGTAATAAATTCAGCCTGTGAATAAATTAAAAAAAATTCTTTAAAAAGTTATTAATTATAATGGGTAAATGTTGTTCTTTAGGATCATAGTGTCCTTAGATGTTACTCAGATTTTTGGATTTTGGTCTGTCAGGGAAAGTAATTACTAACAATATAGGAAGAATTTGCCAAGATCTATTTGTGTTAACGAAAAGAAAGATCTGCCACAGCAGGTAAAGTGCATCATAGTAAACTTTTTTTTTTTTTTTAAATAAGTGTAATCCTCTACCAGAACATTGTTTTTAATCCCAGGACCTTAAATAGTGGACAGCTTTATGAAGATGAGTTAATAATCCTTAGAGATTGACTGTATAGTCACTGGAAGTTTCTGCTGTGTTAGTATGTTTAGTCCAATGATTCTAATTAATTTTGTTGCTTAAAAATGTTACAGTGAGATTGTGCAGGGCACTTCTCTATTTTCTCTTCTCTTGTGTAGTTCACACTGCGAGGAGCCTGCAGCCCCATTCTGTAAAAATTATAGTTCTGAGTGTAGGATCTTTTTCCTCTAAGTCCTGGTTCTTTTCCTGGCAGCCACTATTTTTCTGCTTGGGCCTTGAATCAAGAGACACAACACATGTCATCACATGTTTCCTTCCCAGGGGAGAATCCCTTAAGGTTGTACGTCTCTGGTTTAGCTGTGTAATTGCCCATTAGGGGAGGGCCAAAAGAATTTTTGCCAAACAGTGCATGTATTAGGACTCTTCTACCTGTGAATACTCTGTTTTCAAATCAAATGTGTAAGAAATAGCAACAATGTTTTGAAAAATACTAAATGGAAACATGAGGTAGAATACACTTGCTCTTAGGAAGTATTTTTTCATTTATAATTCTTGTTGAATGAACACATAAATTGAATGTAAACATTTCTTTTCTATTTTGTTTTTTGATTCCACAGTCCATGCTGTAACACTGTTTCTAAATATCTTCGGATGCTTGGCTTGGTTTTGTGTTGATCCTCCAAGAGGGGTTGATTTTGGATTGAGTATCCTGTGGTTCTTGCTTTTTACTCCTTGTTCATTTGTCTGTTGGTACAGACCACTTTACGGAGCTTTCAGGTAAAATGTGTGTACTTTAAATATGCTCTTTAAAACCTGTGAAGTAAATAATTTGTAGTACACCTTAAAGGGAAAAGTGACATATTTTCATTTTTCAAATTTTTTATTATTGTATAATATACCTTCAGAAAAGTCCATATATAACATCTCTGTGTATTAAGTCTGTATATAACATGCTCGTGTATTCATTTGACTTTGTAACAAATAATATCCCATTCTTTTCTCCCACTTGAGAAAAAGATCAAACATGAAAATGAATGAGGGAAAAATGAGAACAATCTTAGGTCTTAATATTTGTAAAAGATTCTATTCCATATGATACACTTGACTTTAAAGAAAATTTTACTTTTTATTCTCCCCTTCAGAAAAAAATCAGAAGTGGTGATTACAGCCTAATTTTTAAATGAACCTAGGTAGCCTAGGTAAGGTGAATATACATGTGATATTTAAAGTGAGTCACTTTTCACCTAGCAACTTGGTAATTATTTTCTGTGTAAATTCATTTTTGGTTTTTCAAAATTCAGTAACGTTTTAAAACTGTTTAGACTATAAGATTAACTGTACTACTTTGCATGGTATATTTTAATCAATGGTTAGGATTAACATTTCTTAAATGCGTGTTCTGTGGGGTATTACTAGGTGTTGTAGAAAAAAAAGTTCATTAGCTTAAGTCTGGGAACAGTGGGGATAATAAAATTAAATAAGGTTCTTCATTTCAGAATTTCTTAGACTTCTTTAAGAGCCTCGTGTGCTTTGTGATATGACCATGAAACCATTATTTGTGCGTGTGTGTTGAGTACCTTGTTGGACTCTTGCTTTAGGAAATAAACATTGGGAAATGCTGATTTAGATGATAGCCCTAGATGAGTCCATGTATTCAATTGTTTATCAACTTATTTTTATTTGAGTAAACTCATTTATGAATAACAAACCTCTTTCAACTCTCGTGTGTGAGGAGCAGCATTACTAGGAAATAGGCATGTATTGTGCAGATGATATATTAGGGAAATTAGAGGGCCACGTTCAGTTGTTTTAACTTTCTTTTTTCTATTTGAACAAAAAATTTCTTTGATTATTCAGAATGTGTATCACCACCCCCATCTCCCAAAGCCCTGCCAAATGAAATGAGAAACGCAGATATGTAAACAGAAAACAAAAAAGAAGGAAAAGGGGGAAGATTAGGGAATTTGGAGAAAAAAGATGTCATTCAACAGAAAACTAAATTGGTTAGAAATGGAATGAAGGGAAGAAAATAGATGGGAGGAGGGAAAGGGAGGAAAATCTTTGGATCTAATGGAACGTGAGAGGTCGGTTGTCAAGGAGTGGGGAGGAGCACCCTATAGATGCAGGTCGGAGAAGAATAAGAGGGACCTGTTTACTCCTCGCGTGAACAGGAGAGCTACTGCTGCTCTTTTCCTTGTTATCTAAGTCTGGCTCACAAAGTTTTTTAATTTTTAATTTTTTGACATGTGGCCTCTGCTTGCCTACTTCCATCCTGTTACCAGTGTATCTGTAATGATGCTTGTGGGTGGGAATGGGGATGTCTTTGAGACTCTGAAAATGACTTGAAACTAGAGACTTTGAATTTTAAGCCTTCTGTGACAAATGTAGCCAGAACAAACTATAAAAAGCCAGTTTTCTGCCATTTATTACTTGAAGTCACTTGGTTCCTTTTATTCCCTTTCTTTGCCAGTGGAAATAAAAATGCTTTGTGGAACATTTTTACTTCTGGTATTATTAACCCCTGGGCTAAATTCTTAGCTGCATCTCAACCCTTTAGAGTATATGTATCACAAATATGTTAATTATCTGGGCTTTACTGTTTGGAGCAGAACTGAGAGGAATAGTTTTTTTAGGGGAAAGTTGAAAGTGTTTTAAATCATTAATTAATATACCTTCTCAGTGTATAACTTCGGCATTTTCTTCACCCAGATTGCCAGTGGTTTCTTCTGAAGTATCTGGTAAAGTTTTTTAAACGTTTACTGATGACAGATTTCTCCCTTAAATATGGAGACCTTAAACCAGATACACTGGATATGATTATTTATATTAAATACAGGGTTTTAAATAGACTTTACGTATTCACATAAGTGCTTTATTTGAGATCAATTTTGACAGGGATTACTGCCTTTTGAGAAGGGGCAGAGTCACAGGATGTGCAAGTGTTTCATATTCTGTTTCAAGACTGATGATTAAGAAATGAAACACAAGCATCTGAACATATTACGTAAGTCAGTAGAAAATGGGTAACTAAAATCTTTTAGGCCAGATTCACGTATTTCTTAAAAGAAGTTGTTATTGAAAGCATTTAGTTTTTATTAATCAGACTCTGGAGTGAAGCTAAAGTGCTTTTTAAAAGTTTTTCAAGTTTTATTCTTCTCTGGCTAATGATGTATTTGCCTCTATTGCCATATTTAAATACCTACTGTGAACTTGATTTCTTCAGGTTTCCCTAGAAGTGAAGAAAAGAATGGTAAGCAATAAGAAAAACATGGCAGGGATTGATTTTAGAATAAACCAGTCATTGCAAGCATACAAGTTAGAGGGACATTAGATCTGAGAATGTGATCAGATTTTTTTTTTTAGTTGTCCAGTGAATTTTTTTTCCCCCCCTTGTAGATAGGTGGTAATTCCAAGTTTCTAGGGTAGCTGTTAGCTTTGTCGTGGGGTGCTGAAAATAACTAGAGGGCATATTAGGAAGTCTTTATTCTAGAATGATCAGTTCTTTGTTCTTTGTCCCTTAGTCAGTTGAAGTTGCATTTTTAATTGCCATATATAGTTTATCTCCTTTGCCTCGCTGTTGACTCATAGTCTAAAAGTAAATCCTTTTTAAAGGTTAATAGTTAACTTTGTTATCAAGAATTTGTTGTAGTTTGCTTAATAACATGATGGCTGAGTAAACCTTTGTATATTAACTCTTAAGCTGGGAAGAAAAATATAATTGTTTTAACTGAATTATAAAATGCCTTTAGATTGAGTTAAAGTATTTGCTAATAGCTTTAGAGCCTACTGAAAAAATTTAAATCTGCATTTAAGTGATTATAATCAATAATCTCATATACTAAATCATACTGATAATTACATTTAGTGATTTTAAAATGTGATAAAGGTTGATTCTCTTTAGGAATAATCATTTTAAAATTAGTTATCATGCATGAGAAGTTGGTTTTCCAGTGTCATCTGAGTTTCTGTTTCAGTATTTCATTTGCAAGTTTGTTATTGAGTTCACTTGATGCTCTTAGGGAGATGTTAAGATAACTAACTTATGATTGCAAAGCAGTTAGAAAATAAGTACCTAAGGTTAAATTAATCACTCACTGAATACAGACAGTATATACTAGGCTGGAGATACAAAGAAGACATGGTACTTGCCCTGTAGAAACATATAATATATAAATGAGTTTAAAAGTAGGCATTACTGAAACTTTGGCTAGTAGAATTTATACATTAAAACAGAGTAATATTCAAACACCCCCAAAATTTGAAATACAGAGTAATTTAATACTGATATCATACCTGTGATATATCTCTAAATAGAAGATTATTTTCAAGTGAGTCTTCTTGGATTATCTTTTTGAGGATTTAAGTTTTTAATAAACATTCTTCTCTGAATTCAGAAAAAAACCCCAAAAACCTTGTTTTTACTAGAACCATTGAGATATCAGAATGTCCATGAAAAAGATGAGTTTTAAACTGTATAAAATACTGTCCTATATGAATATGACGTCTCTTAGTGTTACTGAACCAAACTTGGGTCCACTCACCTGTGTGCAGTAAAGCCAATCTACTGACACCGGGTTGTGGTGAAGGAAAGTGCAGCATTTATTGTAAAGGTACCCTACAAGGAGAACGGGTGGCTCATGCTCAAAAACCCCTGAACTCCCTGAAGTGTTTCAGCAAAACATTTTGAAAGGCAAGGTGAGGGAAGGATGTCCCAGGGTGTGTGATCAGCTCATACACAATTCTCTGACTGGTTGTTGGTGACATAACAGGGGTTAACGTTATCAGTCCTTAGGCACCAGTAGGTCTGGGGCCTACATGCTCATGCTTGTCAAGTAGTTAATTTCTTCTATTTGGTGTTAGTTTTAGCATCTATAAAACAACCCCAGAAGTGTGCATCAGATATTATTATCTAGGTACTTCAGAGAGGAGCTATAGTGGAGGATATGAGGGAATGAATGGTCTGTCCCAGGAAGGCCCCATAGAGTCCTGCTCAGTTACATTAGTTTTCAACCAAGAAGCTCCTTTTACTGATATATGCAAAGGACTTTGACCTCCCTGAATTAATCCCATTGCCTGAATCTGAAGGAGAATTTTATAGAGAAGTTTCAAGCATATGTGCTTTTAAAAGTTAAGTTTATTAGGTATCAGAATTAAACTTAGAGTTGTCATTTTGTCATGTACATATTTTTAAAAAGACTAACTTTGTTCTTAATTTTATGCTTCCACAAATCACCAAGCATTATGTAAATACTTTAAAATATTAGGTAATTATTAATGAAGCAGTGTTTTGTTGAAAAAGTATGATTATTGGAAACAGACTGAGAAAGGGTTAGAATTCTGGCTTCCCCACTTAAAAGCTGTGTGCTGTTATGAAAATGCAGTAAAACCTCTCAGTGCTTCAGTTTTTTGAGTGTAAATTGGGCATAACATATGCAGAGTTGATAAGAAGATTAGAGATAATCTGTGTAAAATATTTGTCTTTAAAGATGGTCAACAATTGGTACCTGGAATGTTTTATTTTTTTGTTTTTGTAAGGTTTTATCATTTACTTTTGATGATCCATAAAACCGTTACTTGTTATGTTTTGCTGCTTTTAGTTCATTGTTCTTTGGTACCCCAGTCTAACCTGGAGGAAATGATAATGTACACTAAAGTGTATGTAGGTTCTTTGTATTGCTTGATAAAAATAAACTTAAAAAAATGTTGTCTGGAGCAGAAGCAAGAAAAACTACAGTCCTGCAGCCTGTGGAACAAAAACCACATTCACAGAAAGACAGACAAGATAAAAAGGGACAGGGCTATGTACCAGATGAAGGAACAAGATAAAACCCCAGAAAAACAACTAAATGAAGCGGAGATAGGCAACCTTCCAGAACAAGAATTCAGAATAATGATAGTGAAGATGATCCAGGACCTCGGAAAAAGAATGGAGGCAAAGATTGAGAAGATGCAAGAAATGTTTAACAAAGACCTAGAAGAATTAAAGAACAAACAAACAGAGATGACCAATACAATAACTGAAATGAAAACTACACTAGAAGGAATCAATAGCAGAATAACTGAGGCAGAAGAACGGATAAGTGACCTGGAAGACAGAATGTTGGAATTCACTGCTGTGGAACAGACTAAAGAA
The DNA here is from genome assembly GCF_965194825.1 of Balaenoptera physalus. Classification (NCBI taxonomy): domain Eukaryota; kingdom Metazoa; phylum Chordata; class Mammalia; order Artiodactyla; family Balaenopteridae; genus Balaenoptera; species Balaenoptera physalus. Next base: position 115,658,043 of record NC_138890.1, on the reverse strand, counting down.
AAAAGAATGAAAAGAAATGAAGACAGCCTAAGAGACCTCTGGGACAACATTAAATGCAACAACATTTGCATTATAGGGGTCCCAGAAGGAAAAGAGAGAGAAAGGACCCGAGAAAATATTTGAAGAGACTATAGTCGAAAACTTCCCTAACATGGGAAAGGAAATAGCCACCCAAGTCCAGGAAGCACGGAGAGTCCCATACAGGATAAACCCAAGGAGAAACACGCCGAGACACATAGTAATCAAACTGGCAAAAGTTAAAGACAAAGAAAAATTATTGAAAGCAGCAAGGGAGAAATGACAAATAACATACAAGGGAACTCCCATAAGGTTAACAGCTGATTTCTCAGCAGAAGCTCTACAAGCCAAAAGGGAGTGGCACGATATACTTAAAGTGATGAAAGGGAAGAACCTACAGTCAAGATTACTGTACCCGACAACGATCTCATTCAGATTCGATGGAGAAATCAAAAGCTGTACAGACAAGCAAAAGCTAAGAGAATTCAGCACCACCAAACCAGCTCTACAACAAATGCTAAAGGACCTTCTCTAAGTGGGAAACACAAGAGAAGAAAAGGACCTGCAAAAACAAACCCAAAACAATTAAGAAACTGGTCATAGGAACATACATATCGATAATTACCTTAAACGTGAATGGATTAAATGCTCCAACCAAAAGACACAGGCTTGCTGAATGGACACAAAAACAAGACCCATATATATGCTGTCTACAAGAGACCCACTTCAGACCTAGGGACACATACAGACTGAAAGTGAGGGGATGGAAAAAGATATTCCATGCAAATGGAAATCAAAAGAAAGCTGGAGTAGCAATAGTCTTATCAGATAAAATAGACTTTAAAATAAAAAATGTTACAAGAGACAGGGAAGGACACTACATAATGATCAAGGGATCAATCCAAGAAGAAGATGTAACAGTTATAAATATATATGTACCCAGCATAGGAGCACCTCAATACATAAGGCAACTGCTAACAGCTATAAAAGAGGAAATCGACAGTAACACAATAATAGTGGGGGACTTTAACACCTCACTTACACCAGTGGACAGAACATCCAAACAGAAACTTAATAAGGAAACACAAGCTTTAAAAGTATTTATTTATTTATTTATCGCTGTGTTGGGTGGGTCTTCGTTTCTGTGCGAGGGCTTTCTCTAGTTGTGGCAAGTGGGGGCCACTCTTCATCGCAGTGCGCGGGCCTCTCACTATCGCGGCCTCTCTTGTTGCGGAGCACAGGCTCCAGACGCGCAGGCTCAGTAATTGTGGCTCACGGGCCTACTTGCTCGCGGCATGTGGGATCTTCCCAGACCAGGGCTCGAACCTGTGTCCCCTGCATTGGCAGGCAGATTCTCAACCACTGCGCCACCAGGGAAGCCCCGAAACACAAGCTTTAAATGACACAATAGACCAGATAGATTTAATTGATATTTATAGGACATTGCATCCAAAAACAGCAGATTACACTTCTCAAGTGCATGGAACATTCTCCAGGATAGATTGCATCTTGGGTCACAAATCAAGCCTCAGTAAATTTAAGAAAACTGAAATCATATCAAGCATCTTTTCTGACCACAACACTATGATATTAGAAATCAGTTACAGGGGAAAAAACATAAAAAACACAAACACATGGAGGCTAAACAATACGTTACTAAATAACCAAGAGATCACTGAAGCAATCAAAGGGGAAGTCAGAAAATACCTAGAGACAAATGACAATGAAAACACGATGATCCAAAACCTATGGGATGCAACAAAAGCAGTTCTAGGAGGGAAGTTTATAGCTATACAAGCCTACATCAAGAAACAAGAAAAATCTAACATTACACCTAAAGGAACTAGAGAAAGAAGAACAAACAAAACCCAAAGTTAACAGAAGGAAAGAAATCATAAAGATCAGAACAGAAATAAATGAAATAGAAACAAAGAAAACCATAACAAAGATCAATAAAACTAAAAGCTGGTTCTTTGAGAATAAACAAAATTGATAGGCCTTTAGCCAGACTCATCAAGAAAAAGAGGGAGAGGACTCAAATCAATAAAATTAGAAGTGAAAAAGGAGAAGTTACAAGAGACACTGCAGAAATACAAACCATCCTAAGAGACTACTACAAGCAACTCTATGCCAATAAAATGGACAACCTGGAAGAAATGGACAAATTCTTAGAAAGGTATAACCTTCCAAGACTGAACCAGGAAGAAATAGAAAATATGAACAGACCAATCACAAGTAATGAAACTGTGATTAAAAATCTTCCAACAAACAAAAGTCCAGGACCAGATGGTTTCACAGGTGAATTCTATCAAACGTTTAGGGAAGAGCTAACACCCATTCTTCTCAAACTCTTCCAAAAAGTTGTGGAGGAAGGAACACTCCGAAACTCATTCTATGAGGCCAACATCACCTTGATAGCAAAACCAGACAAAGATACTACAAAAATAGAAAATTACAGACCAATATCACTGATAAATATAGATTCAAAAATCCTCAACAAAATACTAGCAATCAGAATCCAACAACACATTAAAAGGATCATACACCATGATGAAGTGGGATTTATCCCAGGGATGCAAGGATTCTTCAATACTCTCAAATCAATCAATGTGATACACCATATTAACAAATTGAAGAATAAAAACCATATGATCATCTCAAGATGCAGAAAAAGATTTTGACAAAATTCAACACCCATTTATGATAAAAACTCTCCAGAAAGTGGGCATAGAGGGAACTTACCTCAACATAATAAAGGCCATATACGACAAACCCACAGCAAACATCATTCTCAATGGTGAAAAACTGAAAGCACTTCCTCTAAGATCAGGAACAAGACGAGGATGTCCTCTCTCACCACTATTATTCAACATAGTTTTGGAAGTCCTAGCCACGGCAGTCAGAGAAGAAAAAGAAAAGGAATACCAATTGGAAAAGAAGAAGTAAAACTGTCACTGTTTGCAGATGACATGATACTATACATAGAGAATCCTAAAGATGCCACCAGCAAACTACTAGAGCTAATCAATGAATTTGGTAAAGTTGCGGGATACAAAATTAAGGCACAGAAATCTCTTGCATTCCTATACACTAATGATGAAAAATCTGAAAGAGAAATTAAGGAAACACTCGCATTTACCAGTGCAACAAAAAGAATAAAATACCTAGGAATAAACCTACCTAGGGAGACAAAAGACCAGTATGTAGAAAACTATAAGACACTGATGAAAGGAATTAAAGATGATACTAACAGATGGAAAGATATACCATGTTCTTGGACTGGAAGAATCAATATTGTGAAAATGACTGTACTACCCAAAGCAATCTACAGATTCAATGCAATCCCTATCAAATTACCAATGGCATTTTTTACGGAACTAGAACAAAAAATCGTAATATTTGTATGGAGACACAAAAGACCCCGAAAGCAGTCTTGAGGGGAAAAAACAGAGCTGGAGGAATCAGACTCCCTGACTTCAGAGTATACTACAAAGCTACAGTAATCAAGACAATATGGTACTGGCACAAAAACAGAAACATAGATCAATGGAACAAGATAGAAAGCCCAGAGATAAACCCACGCACCTATGGTCAACTAATCTATGACAAAGGAGGGAAGGATATACAATGGAGATAAGACAGTCTCTTCAATAAGTGTTGCTGGGAAAACTGGGCAGCTACATGAAAAGAATGAAATTAGAACACTCCCTAACACCATACACAAAAATAAACTCAAAATGGATTAGAGACCTAAATGTAAGACCAGACACTATAAAACTCTTAGAGGAAAACTTAGGAAGAACACTCTTTGACCTAAATCACAGCAAGATCTTTTTTGATCCACCTCGTAGAGTAATGGAAATAAAAACAAAAATAAACAAATGGGACGTAATGAAACTTCAAAGCTTTTGTATAGCAAAGGAAACCATAAACAAGATGAAAAGACAACCCTCAGAATGGGAGAAAATATTTGCAAACGAATCAACAGAGAAAGGATTAATCTCCAAAATATATAAACAGCTCATGCGGCTCAGTATTAAAAAACAAACAACCCAATCCAAAAATGGGCAGAACACCTAAATAGACATTTCTCCAAAGAAGACATACAGATGGCCAAGAAGCACATGAAAAGCTGCTCAACATCACTAATTATTAGAGAAATGCAAATCAAAACTACAATGAGGTATCACCTCACACCAGTTAGAATGGGCATCATCAGAAAATCTGCAAACAACAAATGCTAGAGAGGGTGTGGAGAAAAGGGAACTCTTTTGCACTGTTGGTGGGAATGTAAATTGATACAGCCACTATGGAGAACAGTATGGAGGTTCCTTAAAAAACTAAAAATAGAATTACCATATGATCCAGCAATCCTACTCCTGGGCATATACCCAGAGAAAACCATAATTCAAAAAGACACATGCACCCCAATGTTCACTGCAGCAGTATTTACAATAGCCGGGTCATGGAAGCAACCTAAATGCCCATCGACAGATGAATGTATAAAGAAGAAGTGGTACATATATACAACGGAGTATTACCCAGCCATGAAAAGGAACGAAATTGGGTCATTTTTTGAGACGTGCATGGATCTAGAGAGTGTCATACAGAGTGAAGTAAGTCAGAAAGAGAAAAACAAATATTGTATGTTAATGCATATATGTGGAACCTAGAAAAATGGTACAGATGAACCGGTTTGCAGGGCAGAAATTGAGACACAGTTGTAGAGAACAAACGTATGGATACCAAGGGGGGAAAGTGGCAGGGGGTGGTAGTGGTGGTGTGATGAATTGGGCGATTGGGATTGACATGTATACACTGATGTGTATAAAATTGATGACTAACAAGAACCTGCTATATAAAAAAAAAAGTTGACTGAAATGATATTTGCATTTCTGTACATGGTTATGTGCATGTGATCAATGGGAAGAAATATACAAAAATACAGCTAATAAAGGGAGTTGTAAAAAAAAAAAGTCTGATAATGTAGTCTTTTAAGTGGAGTTTTTTGTCTATTTATGTTTGATGTAATTACACTTATGTAATTACATTAAAATTATATGTAATTTAGTTACATTTTTGTTTATCTTTAATGATGTACATGGATTTATATCTAATATTTATAGCTACTACTTACCATATATAAAGCATATCCGTTAAATACCTTTTTCTTTCTTTACCTTTTAGATTAATAAAGTATTATTCTATTTTTCATATATTCTTTTTATCATTTTCTCTTTTATTATAGGTCTACAGACAATGAATTCCCTCAAATTTTGTTTGAAAACGTTTTCATTTCACCTTCATTTTTTAGCTTTATTGAGGTATAACTGACAAAATTGTAATATATATAAGGTATGCAACATGGTGCTTTGATATTCATACACATTGTGAGAGCATTACCACAATTGAGTTAACACATCCATCACTTCACATTATTTACCTTTTCTTTCCTTACAATGTACTCTTCTAGCAAATTTCAATTATACAATACAGTATTATCTACTATAGTCACTAGGTTCTGCATTAGATACTTAGACCTTATTCATCTTAAAAGTTTGTATCCTTTTACCAACTTCTCCCCATTCACTCCAGCCCCTGGTAATCACCATTCTACTCTGTTTCTATGAGTTCTACTTTGTTTTTTAAAAATTCTGCATATAAGTGATACCATGCACTATTTATCTTTCTCTGTCTGGCTTACTTCACTTAGTGTAGTGCCCTCAGGTTCATTCATGCTTTTGGAAATGGCAGGATTTCCTTCTTTTATTAAGGCTGAATAATATTCCATTTTATATGTATACACACTACACACACACACACACACACACACACACACACACACACACACACACTACATTTCCTTTATCCATTCTTGCATCAGTGGACCCTTAGGTTGTTTCCATACCTTGGCTATTATGAAGAATGCTGCAATGAAAATGGGATTACAAATATCTCTTCCAGATAATGATTTCATTTCCTTCAGATAAATACCCAGAAGTGGAATTGCTGGATCATATGGTAGTTCTATTTTTAATTTTTTGAAGAACCTCCATACCCTTTTCCACAGTGGCTGCACCAGTTTACATTTCCATCAACAGTGCCCAGGTGTTCCCTTTTCTCATCTTCCTCACCAACACTTCTTATTTCTTGTCTTTTTGGTAATAGCCATTCTAACAGACATGAGGTGATATCTCATTGTGGTTTTGATTTGCTTTTATCTGATGATTAGCGATGTTAAGCATCTTTTTGTGTATCTGTTGGCCATCTGTGTGTCTTCGTTTGAGAAATATCTATTCAGATTTTCTGCCCACTTTTTAATTGGATTGTTAGGGGTTTTTCTGCTGTTGAGTTTTTTAATATATTTTGGATATTAACCCCATATTATTATATGATTTGCAAATATTTTCTCCCATTTGGTAGATTTCATTTTGTTGACGATTTCTTGTGCTGTACAGAACTTTTTTTTTTTTAAGATTTCTTTTAAAGGTCAGGTCTTTTATTTATTTACTTATTTTTGGCTGTGTTGGGTCTTCATTGCTGCACGTGGGCTCTCTAGTTGTGGTGAGCGGGGGCTACACTTCATTTGCAGTGTGCGAGCTTCTCATTGCGGTGGCTTCTCTTGTTGAGGAGCATGGGCTGTAGGTGCATGGGCTTCAGTAGTTGTGGCACTTGGGCTCAGTAGTTGTAGCTCGCAGGCTCTAGAGTTTAGGCTCAGTAGTTGTGGCGCACGGGCTTAGTTGCTCCATGGTATGTGGGATCTTCCTGGACCAGGGATTGAACCTGTGTCCCCTGCATTGGCAGGCAGATTCTTAACCACTGCCTCACCAGGGAAGTCCCGAGAAGATTTTTATTTGATGTAGTTCTACTTGTTGATTTTTGCTTTTGGTGTCAAGTCCAAAAAATCATTGCCAAGACTGATGTTGAGGAGCTTACCACCTGTGTTTTCTTCTAGGAGTTTTATGGTTTCAGGTCTTATGGTCATGTTTTTAATCCATTTTGAGTTAATTTTTGTGTATGGTTTAAAATAGTGGTCCAGTTTCATTCTTTTGTATGTGGCTGTCCAGTTTTCCCAACACCATTTATGGAAGAGACTGTCCTTTCCCCCATTATATATTCTTGGCTCCTTTGTAGAATGTTAATTAACCATATATGTGTGGGTTTATTTCTGGGCTCTCTATTCTGTTCCATTGATCTATGTGTGTGTCTTTGTGCCAGTACCACACTGTTTTGATTACTATAGCTTTGAAATATAGTTTGAAGTCAGGGAGCAGTATTCCTCCAGCTTTGTTCTTCTTTCTCAAAGTTGCTTTGGCTACTCAGGATCTGTTTAAGTTTCATACAAATTTTATAATTGTTTGTTCTATTTCTGTGAATCTGAAAAATGCTATTGGTATTTTGTTAGGAATTGCATTGAATCTGTAGATTGTCTTGGGTAGTATGGTCATTTTACAATACTAATTCTTCAAATCCGTGAGTGTGGAATATCTTTCCATTTATTTATGTCTTCAGTTTGTTTCATCAATGTCTTATAGTTTTCATTGTGTATGTCTTTAACTCCTTGGCTAAATTTTTTCCTAGGCATTTTATTATTATTCTCTTTTTGGTGCAATTGTAAATGAGATTTTTTTCTTAATTTCTCTTTCTGTTAGTTCATTTTTTGTGTATAGAAACACAACAGATATTTGTATATTGATTTTGTGCCCTCTAACTTTACTGAATTTGTTTATTGGTCCTAACAGTTTTTTGGTGGAGTCTTTAGGGTTTTCTATGTAAATATCATTTCATCTGAAAATAGTGACTATTTCACGTCTTCCTTTCTGATTTGGATTTTTTTTTTTCCTTATCTAATTGCTCTGGGTAGGACTTCCAATACTATGTTGAATAAGAGTGGTGAGAGAGGGCATCCCTGTCTTTTTCATGATCTTAGAGGAAAAGCTTTTAGCTTCTCACCATTGAGTATGATGTTAGCTGTGGGCTTGTCATATATGACCTTTATTATGTTGAGGTATGTTCCCTGTATATCCTCTTTGTTGAGAGTTTTTATCATAAATCGATGTTGAATTTTGCAAATGCTTTTTATGCATCTATTGAGATGATCATATGATACTCATCCTTCATTTATTTTGTTAATGTGGTGTATCATATTGATTGATTTGTGGATGTGGAACCATCCTTGCATCCCTGGAATAAATCCCACTTAATTGTGTTTTATGATCCTTTTCATGTGTTGTTGAATTTGGCTTGCTAGTATTTTATTGAAGGTTTTTGCCTGTATGTTCATTAGGAACAGTGGCTTGTAATTTTCTTTTTTTGTAGTGTACTTGTCTGGTTTTGGCATCAGGGTAATGCTGGCCTTGTAAAATGAGTTTAGAAGTGTTCCCTCCTCTTCTGTGTTTTTTGAAAGAGCTTGAGAAAGATTGTTATTAATTTTTCTTTAAATGTTCGGTAGAATTCACCAATGAAGCCATGTGGTCTTGGACTTTTGTTTTTGGGAGGTTTTGGTTACCGATTCAATCTCCTTACTAGTAATCGATCTGTTCAGATTTTCAATTTCCTCATGATTCAGACTTGGCAGGTTGTATGTTTCTAGGAATTTATCCCAGTATAAACTCATGTATTGAATTCTTTTTTTTTTTTTTTAAACATCTTTATTGGAGTATAATTGCTTTACAATGGTGTGTTAGTTTCTGCTTTATAACAAAGTGAATCAGTTATACATATACATATGTTCCCATATGAATTCTTAATTTCAGTAGTTTCTTTCACTTTTGCCATGTGTACTTGAACATTTTTTAAAAATTTTATTCTCTTATGAAATTTTGTTAATGTCTTTGTGTGCACACTTCAGTATCTAGAATGCTCTGTGAATTTGTTTTGTGTTGTCCATATTTTTCTCTTGGTATTTAATCATATGGTGCATCTCTTGGTATACTTAACAAGACTTGATTGAATCTGGATATGGTGAATAAAGAATTGTGGAGGCTTCTGATGATGTTCAGTTGTTTCAGAGCAAGTTCACCTTTGCCGTGCTTGTCAGCTAGGTGTAAGTCAGGGGCTAAGCTGAGTTAAGGCTGAGTTGCAGTTTTGTTTAATTTCTGTCTGTGTCTGGTTCTGCCCCAGTCATAGAGGTTAATCCTCTAGGTTTTGTTTTTTTGTTTTTTTTTTAATACAGAAGTACTCATTTAGTTTTTTTTTTTTTTTTAATTTATTTTTGGCTGTGTTGGGTCTTTGCCTCTGTGCGAGGGCTTTTTCTAGCTGCGGCAGGCGGGGCCACTCTTCATCGCAGTGCGCGGGCCTCTCACTATCGCGGCCTCTCTTGTTGCGGAGCACAGGCTCCAGACACGCAGGCTCAGTAATTGTGGCTCACGGGCCCAGTTGCTCCGTGGCATGTGGGATCCTCCCAGACCAGGGCTCGAACCTGTGTCCCCTGCATTGGCAGGCAGACTCTCAACCACTGCGCCACCAGGGAAGCCCAGTCCTCTAGGTTTTTAATTGAGAACCTGATATGTTCACTTGGGCTCCTCCCTCAGCAAGTCCTGGACTCACACAGTATAGTCCTGTGATCCCTAGAGGGGAGAAGGGAGGGAGGACAACATCCTTTTAGAGGGTCCATGACATGAAAACTATTTCATGATAACATTAAGATGTTGTTCTCTTACAAGTATACAGTGGAGTTTTCCAGAGGCTTACATGACTTGCAAAGAGTTTCAATGTAGAAACAGAAAAGAGAATGCAGCTATCTTCTATTAAACCAGACATTAAAGAGGTTTGCAAAAATATAAAGTAATGCTACTCTTTTTGCTGTTTTTTTTTTCAGTTTTCATGAAAATATTATTTTATTGTAAGCAATTTGTTATCTAAAAAATTAGTTAAATGCTTTAAATATTTCTCAATTTTAATTTCTCATTTGGTAAAGCAAGAGCTACAACCCACATAAGCAAATGTTCCTTGAGATGCTCAATAATAAAGATGTCCTGAGACCAGAAGTTTCAGAATTGCTGTTCTAATCCTTTTCCCATTAGGGAACACTGCAGAAAAGTCTACTCTGCTTTCAGAGGCTCTGCTTATCTCTTTAGCTTCTGTATTTGGTACATGCCTTGAGAGAAAAGTTGGCTGCATGTTTGGGCCAGTTTTATGCTTCTCACTTCTCATTTCTCATCAGTATTTTGTTACAGTGCATCCTCAGTTTTGTGTCGCGAGTCCTGTGAATCTGCCATATCTCAGTTGGTTTGTCTGTTCCCTGGCAGCAGCGCTCTCTGCAGGCAGAATCTGAATTTTCAACTTACTGTCTTGCATTCAGGAAAAATGAATTGAGGCCGTAGAAAGTCAGCTTACATTTCTGTAGTTCTCTTCCACTCCAGAATCATGGTCTCTCTATTCCTGGATGCTTCAGCAGATATAAGCAGATTTTTTTTTTTTCCCCATTTTATCCTACTGTTCTAGTTGCTCTTGGTAAGGATGTGTTTGACACCAGCTTTTCTGTCATATTTGGAACCGTAAAAATAAAATTAATTTATTTGGTGCTTAGAATTTCCATCTCTGCTTACATTGCTAATCTGTTCTTGCATACTGTCTAGTTTATCCATTAGAAACTGTAGCATATTAATCATAGTTGTACATTCCTGATCTGGTAATTCCAACATCCTAGTCATATCTGACTGTGGTTCTGACGCTTGTTCTATCTCTTCAAACTGTTTTTTGCATTTTAGTATGTCTTGTAATTTTTACTTGATAGCTGAACATGATGTACTAGGTAAAAGGAACTGCTGTAAATAGACCTTTAGTAATGTGATGGTAAGGTGTGGGGGAGGGGAAGCGTTCTGTAGGCCTGTGATTAGGTCTCGGTCTTTTAGTTAGCCTGAGCCTCTGGACTGTGAACTGCACCAGTGCTTCTCAGTCCTTCCTTCTCCTCAGGTGGGACAGGCTGGCCTACAGTGGGCTGGAGTTGGGTATTTCTGTTTCCTCATGTAGGTTAGGCTCTAATAAAACTGCAGTAGGTTGGACTCTGGTTAGTTTCTCCTGAGGGCAGTCCTTGTTAAGAACAGAGTGCTCTAGAGTATTTGCAGATGGTTCCGTTTCCCCACCTCCTCCCGGAAGCATGAGGGGATTTTTTTCTCTAAAGAATTCACTCTGAGAACCAGATTGAGCTGTCATTGGTAAAATTCACAAATGTGTGGGATTCCCCGTATGACTAGGTCTCCCTGGAGTTTTTAACTCTTCAGAGTTGTCCACTCTGAGCCTCTTGTCAATTACAGTTTGGAATTCCTCCCCTGGCAATGGTTGCTGCAGAGGTTTCTGCTTATCGGTTTTTGCTCTAATAACTTTTGATTCTCTGTATTCATCTATCTGTCTCCCAGTTTGGGGGTTGCAGTTTGCCCTCTGGCTTCACTTCTCTTTCAGATCTAAGAAGAGTTGTTGACTTTTCAGTTTGTTCAGCTTTTTACTTGTAGTTAGGATGGTTTGCTACCTCTAAGCTTCTTCCAGGTATTTAAGATTTATTTTTTATTTATTTATTTATTTTATATTTGGTTGCATTGGGTTTCTTAGTTGCGGCACGCAGGATCTTTCATTGTGGTGCACAGGCTCTTCATTGCAGTGTGCAGGCTTCTCTCTAGTTGTGGTGTGCAAGCTCCAGGACGCGTGGGCTCTGTAGTTGTGGTGCGTGGGCTCCAGAGCGCATGGGCTCTGTAGTTTGTGGCATGCAGCCTCTCTAGTTGAGGCGTGCAAGCTCAGTAGTTGTGGCGCGCGGGCTTAGTTTTCCCGTGGCATTGTGGGATCTTAGTTCCCTGCCCAGGGATCGAACCTGCATCCCCTGCATTATAAGGTGGATTCTTTACCACTGGACCACCAGGGAAGTCCCTCAGGTATACTTTTTAAAAGTAAGCTATCTCTGCACAGTAGACAGTATATTTTTGGTCCTGTTTCTTTAGAACATACTTAGTATCCGTAGGGATGTTGCACCTTTTATGTTGGAATATTTTGCTAATTGAAATTAAAAATTAAATATAATTGAACTATGACACTATTTTAACATCTTGAAAAGTGTTATACTAGTGTATGAACCAGAAAGTCAATCAAATTTTTTCTGTAAAGAGATACTTCATATTTGATTTTAAGTGTAAAAACATTCAAAGCTCAGGAATTGATATTAGTTCATTTTTATGTTGTTTAAATAGTCTTTCAAGTTAGTTTAATGTAAGTTAAAATACTGCCTTTTGTAATTAACTTGACTCTATTTCATCCTGTTTGTATAACCAGAAAAAGAGAATTTTTCTTTTTTGATTCCAAAGCGAAGTCTCAAATTAAATTTATCTTAAGGAAGGATAATATTCTTTCTATACCTGCAAGAGGAACCTACTGTTTAGTTTCTTAAATGTGTATATAAATATATAGCGCTTTAGAGTCTACAAGTCTTGTTCAGTACTTTATATTGTTTAATGTTTCGAATCTTTCTAGTGGATCATTAGTTGCTGAGATTTTCACCTAGGCCTTCAGACTGGAAATTTAGGGCTCCTGTTTTCCTTTCTACTTTATTATGTTTACATTATTATTTAATTTGCAGAGAATCTAGGTAACTCAATGATCTCTGTTCAGTGGGTTAATTAACCTTAGAATACAGTTGAACCTTGAACAAATGGGTTTGAACTGCTTGGGTCCACTTATACGTGGATTTTATTCAATAAATACTACTACAGTACTACATGGTCCATAGTTGGTTGAATCTGTGGATGTGGAACGATGGATACAGAGGGCTGACTGTAAAGTTCTATACGGATTTTCGACTGGGGTGGGGGTGGGGTCTGTACGCCTAACCCGTTGTTCAAAGGTCGGCTATATTTACTGGCAATGTTTATTTCTTGAATAGTTCTTTAACCACAGCAGTTAAGAGCTTACTATTCATTACAAAGTTCTGTACCAGCTGGGTGTTGAGAGTGAGGAGAAGGAAAATGGCCTGTTAATTTTTATGTGGCTTATTTTATAATAGTTTTTCTAGTGTGATGGAAAGACCCTTGGTATTCTCCTTTCAGAGAGCTTAAGGTTCTCCCTTTTCTAACTGTATATCTGTGTAAAGCTGATTTTTTAAATTTTCAACCATAATGACATATAATAGATTGAGGGCAGAAGCTGATATGAAAATCCATAGAGAATGTAGCAGTGCTGGGGATTTAAAAACTCTGAAACTGACACCTCCTTCTGTGTGCACTTGAAAGAATATATATTCTGCTTTGGTTGGATGAAATGTTCTGTTAGTATCAGTGTGGTCAAAATGGTTGATAGTGTTGTTCAGGTCTTCTGTATTCATACTGATTTTTTGTCTGCTTGTTTTGTCAGTTCCTGAGAATTGACAAAATGTTGAAATTTCCAACTTTAATTATGGATTTTTCTCTTTCTTCTTTTAGTTTTACCTTCATGTAGTTGGACATTCTTGTTAAGTAGATATATATTTATATGTTTTCTTTGTGCTTTGAATTCTTTATCATTATGTAGTTTCCCTCATTATCCCTGGTATAATAATCCTTTTTTGTCATCTATTTTATCTGATATTATGACAACTATTCCAGCTTTCTTTTAATTTATGTTTTCATATTATATCTTTTTCTATTCTTTTACCTTTAACCTACTACTGTTTTTATATTTATAGTGACGTATTTTGGTAGGCAATCTTTATTTGGGTCTTGCTTTTGCATCCAAGTTGGCAGTCTATCTATATTAATTGTGCATTTATGCCATTTACATTTATTGATCTGATTAGATTAGAATCTGTCTTTTTACAAACTATTTTCTGTTTGTTCCAACTGTTTCTTTTTTATTCCTTTTTGTCTTCTGGATCAATTGAGTATTTGTAAATAATTTTATGTTCTCCTGTGTCTTCATTATTTCTGCCTCTTATCAAAATCTTTTTTAGTGATGCCTGAGTTTTTATAGTATACATTTTTAATTAATCTTGGTCTGTGTCCAAATTATAATATTCCTATTCATGTGTACTGTAAGGACCTCCCAAAAGATTACTCCCATTTTCTTCCCCAATTGTTTGTGCTATTTTTGTTAGGTATTTTATTTTTACATAGACTAGAAATACACAATGCATTGCAATTACTTTTGCTTCAGACAGTTGTCTCTTATAAAAATTAAAAATAGAGAGAAATGAATTTTATAATGGACTTCATTAAAGCCATTTCAGCACTTCTCATTTTCTTATTTAGACCCATGTTTCTGTCTCATATCATAATTGTTTTGCCAGAAGAATTTTGTTAAATATTTCTTTTAGTACATGTCTGCTGGTAACCAGTCCTTTAGTTTTTCATTTTTGAAAGATATTTTTATTGGGTATAAAATTCTGAGTTCAGGTTTTTTTTTTTTTTTCCTTTCTGTATTTTAAACACATCACTTTGATGTATTCTGGCTTGCAGAGCTTTTGATGAGATGTCTGCTATAATTCTTGTTCTGTTTTTAAAGTATTTTTTTCTCTTTCTGCCTTCAAGTTTTATTCCTTATTTCTGATTTTGGGCATTTTGATTATGATGTGCATGTTTGTGTGTTCATTTGTGTGTGTTTTGGTGTGTATCTTTAGTATTCTCTAATGTTCTTGGATTTGTCATTTGGAGTATTTAGCTAATTTTGGAAAATTCTCAGTCTTATCTGTTCAGGTAAGTCTTCTGCCACTTTTTCTTTTCTTTTTTTTTTTTTCTGGAATTCCTGTTATATGTATGTCAGACTGCTTGATATTGTCCTTCAGCTCTTAGATGCTCTGTTCTTGTTTTGTCCACTCTTTTTTTTATCCTTGCATTTCAGTTTGTATAGTTTCTATCTTCAAGTTCACCCTCAGCTGTACTGAGTGTATTGATGAGCTTGTCCAAGGTATTCTTCATGTCTATTACCATGGTTTTCATTTCTACCATAGTCATTTGGTTATTTTCTATAGCTTACTTATATGCTGAGAGTCCTCTTCATTCATGGTTTCTACCTTTTTGACTGGAGTCTTGAACATATTAATCATAGTTATTTTAAATTTCTTATAGTGCTAGATACCTCAAAACTCAAGCTGTATTATTGTTCAGTGTTCTTTGTTGACAGAAGTGTCTTAGAGGCATATTTGTAGGAAAAAAATATATGTTCTTTAGTTTTCTCTTTGATAAGAGCATAACCTTGTGTAATATGATGAAAACAGTTTAATTGTGACCTAGAGTCTAACCAATGTTAACTTGACTTCTATTTTGCTTTAAATTAATTAGTTTTGCTGTTCAAAGGTCATTTGAAAATGGTTGGCTATTGGCTGAGTTTAGCTGTTTAATGCTTTCTAAATTGAATGGCAATTCAACTGTGAGATTTTAGTTGTCACTCAAGAAAATCTTTGACTAATCAAGTAAAAGTTTTAGTAAATTTTAGTCCTTATTTTCTTATTAGCTGCAAAATACTATTCTGTCTATTGTATCCTCCCTGACTTTTTCTAAAAGGAAGTATTTTAAAGAACCTAAATTATTACAAATGAAAAAATTTATAATCTTCTCATATAAGAAAGACTGAGCATTTGGGATTAATTTAATGTAAATAGTGGTATTCTATTGATTGATGATTAGCTTTCTTGGACAAGATGGAATTAAAATAATATCCTAGAGATAGTTTTATCACATGGTTAAAAACATCAGGATACACAGACAGGTCTCAGCATTTCTGTTACTAGCTCTGTTTTTGGATCATTTAACCTCTCTAAATCTGTTTATTCATCAGTAAAATGGAGTCAGTATTAGTGTCTACCTCATGGGGGTAATGTAAGCATTAAATGGGTAATGCATGTGTTTGCCATGGTTCCTGGCACATAATGTTGAACAAATGTTAACTGACTCCCTATTTTGTAATATCAGCTAAGTATAGAAGATCCAAAGCTTGAACCCAGGTTGTGGACTAGGTTTAAAATTGTCCAAGTTTAAAATTTCATTACATACAAACTTTATATTGTGCCCCCTGCTTTTAGCAGAACACAGATGGAAAGAAGACAAAGTCTAGGGTCCCTTCCACCCTAGTTCTATGCATTTTAGTTTAGGCTAGTGAGTGTTCTTAATAGATTTTATATCACAGACTCCACTGTGAATCTAAAATTTGTGACTCCTCTTCCTAAAAACATACAAACATGCAAAATATTATGCACAATTTGGGTGGGTTCGTAGTGCTGCCTTTTAAAGCCTACTTATGGAACCCTGTTCTTGGGGAAAGAATTGATTTTGGCACAAAAGCATTAGGGGGAGAATGAGGCTGGTTTAGATAGCCTTGCATCTCAAAGTGACTAAGACAAGGAAAGTAGCTGTATTTCTTAGGTTCCTTTTTATTCTATTGCCTTTACATCATCTGCATCATCAGGAATTTTATGTATTACTTGATTCTGGTAGTAATGAAGTTACCAACCATGTCCCAGAAATTTTCAAGATTTTATCAGAAGCCAAATGTCACTTCTGTAAGCAGAATATTACTTCTGTGAGCAAAATTGTTTGCAGTGCAGTACTGTACTGGTGTAAGAGAGGTATCAACAAGTAACATTTATTGATTGTTTCCTATGTGCCTGTACATCCCCCACTAAGCACTTTACATGTATTATTTCATCCATATAAAGGTAGATTCCACTGTTATCCCTATTTTGCAAATAGAAAATCTCAGATTTAGGCCTAAATTTTCTTTGAAGTTACACAACTTTAACTGGAGGAGTCAGGATTCAAACTCAAATCTTTCTCTAAAGCTACATGCTCTTAACTACTATGGTGAGTTACCAAAGGTAAAACGTTTAGTACTTTAGTTAAGTTGTACCCATTTATTGTGGTTAAGTGTAAAATTTCTGTTCTCCCTTTTAAAATAATGAAATACTTTGTCTTCCCTGATTCCTCAAACTGTAGTTGTGATTAATCTCTGTTATTGATATGTACTGTGAAATAAAAGATTTATGTGATCTTTATACAGTTTTTCTGAGATTTTTAATAATAATTTAGGGAAGGACATTTTTATGAAAGGTGTACTATAACTTGTCAGTATGTTATTTGAAGACAATTAAACCAAAAACAACTGGCTTATTTGAGATTAAGTTTTCCAATAGGCTTTGATCTGGAAGAGTCAGGATGGCAAGCAATAGGAAGCTTTTATTATTTAGTTATTTATTCTGATGAAGAAATTGGTTACATAGTTGGATCTATTATGAATAAATATTCAAAATACCACAAGTACTTCACTGTAAACTGAGGCGGATTACAATTTAAAACTACCTAGCTTAAATCAATTGATAGTGTTTTTCTAACTGTAGTTCTACTCTTTCTTCTTCGGATTAAAATGGCTGTGTACAAGCTGGGTTGTTTAAACAGTCTGCTTCGTAACCTCTTTCTATATACAAGACCCATCGCCTTTGCTTTTGGATGCCAATAGACATTGTCTACACCCGCAATGATGTTTTTTCTTCTGGACCTTTTCTGATTCTGGCTCTGGTACAGCCCTCCACTTGAGGGGTGGGGAGCCTTACCTGGCTCTTAAAGCAACTCAGATGAACTTGAAATTCATGTGATGATTGTATTGTTTAAGTTTACATTTTACAGAGTTTTCTACTATTTCGTATATGGGAAATTATTTATACTTAATGTGCTTTCTAGCCTTATGACTACCTCAGTTTTTTTGCATATGTCTTTAATAAATTTTAGGCTTTTGGCAGGGAATTGCAACCCGGTATTGTAAAATCGTTTTCACAGGGGAGTCAGATTCACTTTTTTATATTGTTTTGATGTGAAGAACTATATTTTCAGTGACTGCTTGTGTAGTTAAAAACAAAGTAACCTTTTAAAAATTTGAATTTGATTTTACATTTGTAATAATTTGGACAGATTAGATAGAGGAAGATTTGTGCACTCTTGGAAGAGTCCAGATAGTTGAGTAAGTGCTGGCACATAGAGTTTAAATCTCAGAGAAAGTTGAAGTATTTTTAAAATAATCATTTATATTAGCATGGTAAATGTACACAAAATGAATTTTACTGTCTCCTTGTCCAGAAACAGGAAAGTTGGTTGATAAAATGAGGTAAACAAAGTCTTTTGAGAAAGATATTTAGCCTCCTTCAATAGCAAAAGTAGAAAAAATGAGTTTTAAAGACTCCGAGGTTTCCATTTCATCAACTTAGTATACTAGCTGTGCTTTTATAGGTACTAACTGTACCTATAAAAGAGGAAGGCGAACCAATTTTTACATTCCTCCATTTGTATTTGAGAGCAATGTTTTAGAAGTAGTTCCTTTTTAGTAGGACAGCTTAGGTTTTAAAACATATTCTGTACCTTGTAATAGATTTCTTAGAGGTTGTTATTAGGCAGTTTCAGCTTCTAGACTATATCTGTGAGCTTGGAACTAAGTAGAACGATCCCTCTTAAGTAACTGAAATAGCTGTTGTGAAGCCTTTAGAATTAGTCTATTTATGAAGCCCTTATTCAGAGAATGTATTACATATATAATTTTAACCATTCTGATATTCTGGTTTCTTGGTACATAGATAATAAAGCAAGATAATAATTAACAAGAAAAAAGAAAATATCTATGAGCCATGCTCATATGAACAAATGATAAATAAATGAAGTGGAAGGGACAAATCTTCTCTAATGAAGACGTCCAAAAATGTGTTTTGGGGTTAGAATAGTCACTGGGATGAACAGGAATGGAATAAACTTAGGACATTTGAAAATCTTGCCAAACAAATCAAATTCAACAGTATGTTTAAAGATACTGTGTTATGATCAAGTGGGTGCAGCTTATTCTTGGAATTCAAGGTTGGTTTAATATTAGAAAATTAGTTATTGTAATTCACCATATTACAAACTAAAATAGAAAAACCATATGATCATCTTAATCGATGCAGAAAAAGCATTTGACAAAATCTAACAACAATCACTTTGATGATAAAAACAATAAACTGGGAATAAAAGGTAGCTTTCTCAACTTGATAAAGGGCATCTATAAAAAACTGTAACAGCTAACATCATACTTAATGGTGAAAGACTGAAAGGGGTTTCTGCTTAAGATCAAGAACAAGACACGGATGTTCATTCTCACCACTTATATTCAAATTGAAATGGAAGTTCTAGCCAGTATAAACAGGCTGGAAAACCAAGTAACAGGCATCAAATTAGAAAGGAAAAAGTAAAACTGTCTTTATTCACAGATTACATAATCATCTATGCAGAAAATATAAATGGAGAGATAATATCTTGTTAATGGATTAGAAGACTCAACATTATGATGATGTGAATTCTCTCAAAATGGATCTATAGATGCAATGCAATCCCAATAAAAATCCCTGCATGTTGTTTTACAGAAATGAACAAGGTGATTCTAAAATGTATATAGAAATGTAATAGTCTAGAATAGCCAAAACAACTGTGAAAAAGGACAACAAATTTGGAAGATTAACACTACAAATTTGAAGACTTATTAGAAAACCCAGGTAATCGTATTGACATAAATGTTGAAATATAGAACAGTGAGACAGAATAGAGTGTCCAGAAGTAAATGCACCCATATATAGATAACTGATTTTTTAGAAAGGTAAAAAAGTAATGCAGTATAGAAAGGACAGTCTTTTTAAGAAATTATGCTGGAATAATTGCATACCTGTATGCAAAAAAGAACTTTAATCCATACCTCATACTATATTTTAAAAATTAACTAAAAAAGGGACATAGACTTAAATGTAAAACCAAAAAAATATAAAACTTCTGGAGAAAGACAAGGAAAAGAACTTTGTGTCCTTGTCTTTGGCACAGATTTCTTAGATACAGCAATAAAATCAAGATCCATAAAAGAACAAATTGATAAGTTTTGTCTTTTTATGAACTCCAATTTTTCTTCTTTAAAAGACACTCTTGGGATTTCCCTGGTGGCACAGTGGTTAAGAATCTGCCTGCCAATGAAGGGGACATGGGTTTGAGCCCTGGTCCGGGAAGATCCCACATGCTGCGGAGCAACTAAGCCCCACTCACCACAACTACTGAGCCTGCTCTCTAAAGCCCATGTGCCACAACTACTGAAGCCCGCATGCCACAACTACTGAAGCTCATGAGCCTAGAGCCCATGCTCTGCAACGAGGGAAGCCACTGCAATGAGAATCCCGTGCACTGCAACGAAGAGTAGCCCCCGCTCGCCACAGCTAGAGAAAGCCCACACGCAGCAACGAAGACCCAACACAGCCAAAAATATAATTAATTAATTAAAAAAAAAAGTTAAACTTATACCTATGTGTTCTAGCCATTCCACTTCTAGATAGTTACCCAGGAGAAAAAGAAATATATGTTCACATGTAGACATATGCATGAATGTCCATGGCAGCTTTATTTATAGAAGTAAAAAACTAGAAACAATCTAACTGATCATCAACAGGTGAATGAATAAACAAACTGTGGTGTACTGTACAATGGAATACTACTCAGCAATGAAAAAGAATGGACTTTTGTTACATGTAGCAACATGAGTGAATCTGAAAATGTGCTGAATGAAAGAAGGCAGACAAGAAAAAAGTGTATACTGTATGATCCCATTTAAATAAAACTCTAAAATATGAAACTGTAGTGACTGAAAGCAGTGGGTGGGGAGGGAGGGATTAACCAGGAACACAAGGAAAATTTTGGAATATGTTCACTGTTTTGATTAGAGAAGGTTCATAGTTATATACTTATGTCAAACCTTACCGAATTGTATATTTTAAATACTTGCAGTTTATTGTATGTTAATTATAATTCAGTGAAGCTATTTAATAAAAAATAAAAGGAAAACAAAATAATTTTTCTTTTGCCAAGATGTTTTGTTGGGCAGTTGGAAATTGAAAGGACAAAGTGAGGCTGGAATAATAATAACAACATTGTCTAGTATTTGGATAAACGGTTCACATACATTATTATGTTATTATTTTAATTTCAAGTCTCAGGTAGTTGGCCACTGGTATTTTTAAAAATATTTTTTAATGTTTGAATGTCAGTCTACAAGTGAATGTAAAGGCATTGAGAACAATGACATTTTCCCCTTTCTTTTTCTCCCTACTCTCTTTCTTTTTAAAAACAGGAGTGACAGTTCATTCAGATTCTTTGTATTCTTTTTCGTCTATATTTGTCAGTTTGCTGTGCATGTACTCCAGGCTGCAGGATTTCATAATTGGGGTAACTGGTAAGTCATTTACTTTAATTACTCTAGTTATAATCTGTTCATCTAGTATCTTAATATAATTTTTGGATTCCTAAAAATATTTGACATAGAAAAACCAGATCAGCAGAAGTATACAAATAATAAAAAATGCAATTTTAAAGTTTCCTAAGGAATAACCTTTGAAGGAATTTAAGAAAAGGGTACCTGTTATGTGTAAAGCGCTATTTTAGGTATACAAACATATTTTCATACACACACAAATGCGTGTGCACACACATACACACACATCTTTGAAAAGTGGAGTCACTGCATGCACATATATGGATATATCTTTAAACAAATAGAATCGTTCTTAGCATGGCAAAATGCTCACTCAGTGGGGGACCCTTAGAAACTGAGACTATTTGGACACAGGTTAGAAGGTCATAGATTTATATCTTTCTTCAGACACTCTGGAGCAAACATTCCTTGAATGAAATGGTGCATAGAAGAGTACCTATGTATAAAATCATCCCTCCCTCTCTTCTTTCTCTTACAACCATTGCGAACAGTTGAATTTTTATAAGCTAAAAGCATGTGCGAGGCAACTTTGCTGCGCTACGTACATAAACTGAAATGATCATGTAACTAGAGTGTATTTGAAGACTTACATTTAGTATGCTACTACTGAATTAGAGTAGTCACTGGAAGTCAGACAACTGTTGATAGCTTTGCAGATCTAACGGGCATATATACATGCAGAGAATTTATTTGGGTATTTTAAATCAGTTCTAGGAAAGAGTAGCATTCATTATGATTTTAAAAAGTGTTTAGTCTTTAGCATTTGAGAGAAAGAAAATGTTTTAAATGTTTAATTTAAAACATACACTGCTTATGTTAACAGCACTTTTTGTATTCTAATGAAACGGAAATAATTTCTTTTGCTTTTTTTTTTTTAAATAAGTTTATTTATTTTTGGCTGCATTGAGTCTTTGTTGCTGTGCGCAGGCTTTCTCTAGTTGCGGTGAGTGGGGGCTGCTCTTCGTTCTGGTGCACGGGCTTCTCATTGCGGTGGCTTCTCTTGTTGTGGAGCACAGGCTCTAGGTGCACGGGCTCCAGTAGTTGTAGCACGCGGGCTCAGTAGTTGTGGCTTGCAGGCTCTAGAGCGCAGGCTCAGTATTTGTGGTGCACAGGCTTAGTTGCTCCGCGGCATGTGGGATCTTCCCAGACCAGGGCTCTAACCCGTGTCCCCTGCATTGGCAGGTGGATTCTGAACCACTGCGCCACCAGGGAAGCCCTTCTTTTTCTTTTTAGAACAGACTTAGAAAAAAGTGTTAAAATTGAGCACAGCAGCATGTGAGGTGACTAAATAGCACAGGAATCTGCTAATGAGGGTGCATACAAGGTGACCTGTTGTAAGGTAGACCTCATGTAATTTAGCAGACTTTAAAAAATTAGACTCTTTATTTTGAGATAATTGTAGAGTCACAGACAGTTGTAAGAAATAATGCAGAGAGATCCCAGGTATCCTTTATCCAGTTTTCCCCAGTGGTAACATATTGTAAAACTATGGTATAATATAAAAATCAGGATCTTGACATTGATACAGTGAAGACACAGGACATTCCCATCACCAAAGGATCCTTTATGCTGCCCTTTATAGCCACACTCACTTCCCTCCTTAACCCCAGCAATCACTAATCTGCTTGTCATTTCAAGAACGTTGTATAAATGGAATCATACAGTTTGTAAACTTTAGCTTTTTTCACTAAGCATAGTGCTCTGGAGATCATCCAGGTTGTTGTGTCTCAGTAGTTCATCCCTTTTTATTCCTGAGCAGCATCCATGGTATGGATGGACCACAGTTTGTTTAACCATTCACCAGTTGAGGGACCTTGGACTGTTCCTGGTTTGGGGCTATTCTGCTAAAAACATTCGTGAACAAGTTTTTGTGTGAACATAAGTTTTCATTTCTCTGTGATAAATACCCAAGAGAAGAGTGTAATTGTTGGTTCATATGGAAGTTGCATGTTTAGTGTTTTTAAATTTTTATTTATTTACTTATTTATTTTTAGATGATTTTTTTTTTTTTTTTGGCTGCACACCACAACCTGTGGGATCTTAGTTCCCTGACCAGGGATTGAACCCCGGGCCCTTGGTAATGAGAGCCAAGGGAGTCCTAACCACTGGGCCCGCTAGGGAATTCCCTGTTCAGTGTTTTTAAAAAACTGACAGTACTTTCCAGAATGGCTGTACCATTTTACAGTCCCAACTACAACATATGAGTGATTCAGCCTCCACATCCTCACCAGCCTCTGGTGTTGCCACTACTTTTTTTTTAAGTTGTTCTGATAGGTGTGTAGTGATATCTGGCTGTGGTTTTAATATTTATTTCCTTAATGACTCATGATATTTTATCTTTTCACGTGCTTATTTGTCATCTATATATCCTCTTGGTGAAATGTCTCTTCATGTCTTTGCCCATTTTCTTTTTTTTTGGTTGCGCTGGTCTTCATTGATGCGCGTGGGCTTTTCTCTAGTTGTGGCAAGTGGGGGGTTACTCTTCGTTGCGGTGCGCGGCCTTCTCGTTGTGGTGGTGGCTTCTCTTGTTGTGGAGCACGGGCTCTAGGTGCACAGGCTTCAGTAGTTGCAGCACGCAGGCTCAGTAGTTGCGGCACTCGGGCCCCAGAGTGTGTGGGCTTCAGTAGTTGTGGTGCGCAGGTTCTAGAGTGCGTGGGCTTCAGTAGTTGTGGCATGTAGGCTCAGTCGTTGTGGTGCAGGGCTTAGTTGCTCCGTGGCATGTGGGATCTTCCCGGACCAGGGATCGAACCTGTGTCCCCTGCATTGGCAGGTGGATTCTTAACCACTGACCACCAGGGAAGTCCTTTGCCCATTTTCTAATTGAAACTTTTTAATTTTAAGAATTTATTTTTACTGTTGAGCTTTGAAGTTTCTTTATATATTTTGGATACTAGCCCTTTGTTGAATATGTGGTTCTCAAATATTATTTTACATAATTCAGCAGAATTTAAAATGAACTTTAAAAAATAATAATGAAATCATAGGCTTAAAAAATGTAGAATCTCGTGGTACACATTTAAGGCTCTGGATTTTGGTGTTTAGGTTTGAATTCAGACTGTGCTGTTTTTATTAGCTGTGTGACCTTGGGCAAGTTACTGAATAATCTTGGTGACTCAGTTTCTTATCCTTCAAATAGGGATTAAAAATAGCATATATCGTAGCGGGTTGTTGTGAGAATTAAATGAGTTAATACACGTAAAGAACTTGGATGTTGCCTGGATCATAAGTGCTGAAAGTGTGTTAGTTATTATGCTGTTTTTAAAAATTGTGCGTTAACTTATTTGCCTAATTTTATTTTTCTTCTTTTAATTTCATAGCGGTTGGATTTCATCCCTTACTGGTCTCAACAAAAGTATTCCTGTTGGAATCATGATGATAATCATAGCAGCACTTTTCACAGCATCAGCAGTCATCTCACTAGTTATGTTTAAAAAGGTAAGTAAAATTTTATGTCTGTAAATTTTTTTAGTGAACCTGATATTCAGTTCTCATTTTCCCATTTTGCTCTTTATTTAGTGTAACCTCAAGCCATTTGGTTGTTGTTCTTATGCAGGTTTGCTCTCCAGGGATTACTTTTTACAATTAAAAGTTATGCATAGATAAATTTTAGAGAATTGCATCACATTTAATGTTTCCTGTAGATAGGGAATATTTTTAAATTCTGTTAACTGAAGGCTTCTTTTATCAATTGAAGAGTCAATCTCATTTTTAAAATTTGTACCTTTCTACATATTCTGATTTCTTTTTTTGAATATGAAACATAGTAGACCGATTAGTAAATAGAAGTAAAGCTCTTGTGTGGTATGTGCATTTTATTTGTATTTAAAATTTAAAGACACTAAATTATTTTATCTAAGAGTATAAAGTGAGCTGGTAACAGATTCAGGCTGGATTATGGACTGAATTTTATTTTTAGTAACTGCCCAATTATCTTAGCTATACAGTTGGCCCTCTATATCCACATGTTCCACATCCTCTAATTTGAGCAACTGTGGATTGAAAATACTAGGGGAAAAAAAAATTCCAGGAAGTTCCAAAAAGCAAAACTTGAATTTGCCACACAATGGCAACTATTTACATAGTATTTACATTGTTTTTACAACTATTTATATAACATTTACATTATATTAGGTTTTATAAGTAATCTAGAGATGATTTCAAGTGTACGTATGGGACAGATGTGGGGAGGATGTGCGCAGGTTATTTGCAAATACTACGCCACTTTGTATAAGGGACTTGAACACCCTCAGATTTTGGTACCCATGGGCGTGGGGATGAGGGTATCATGGAACCAATACCCACAGATGCTGAGAGATGACTGCGCCTCCTCCTGTAGAATTCCCATGGCTGTTTTCACTGCCTTAAAGAAAATCATTCCATAGGGTAGGAGAAAGGTCAGGTTTTTTTATATATAAAGTTTTATCATGCCTTGGGTATGTGTTTTTGATATTCTGCACATTCCAACATAATATAGAGACCCTGTGAATCACACCTACGTTTTAAAATAATACTTTTTGGTGGGTCTCACATTAAGGAAAATAAGTCCTTAAAACATTTTTTCTTTGTTTTTTTTTTTTACTCTATGGCAACTTGAGAATATGTACAAGGATTGCACTGTACCTTATATTTAAGAAAACTGCGTTCTTGAAATATTTTGCTTGTACATTTGTCTTTAATCCTTCTCAAAACTCTGTGAAACCTAGGCTATGTTCTTTCTGTCCATATTTTGCTACTCATTTTCCCTCTTAAAAGCTTTTACTTCTTTTTAGAAATACCCATATATAACTATTGAAACTCCGCTTTCTAAAGTTACTAGATCCTATACCAGCCTTTTTTTCCGTTTTCCTCCTCCTTGGACTCTGAAGCCTTCTATTCTACAGGTGGCCCCTCCTCCTCAGCCTTTATGGTTATGTTCTGATTCTCCTGCCTCTGAGGCTAGTCTTTCTCCTTCATTTCTTTGTTCAGCTCTTAAGTAAAAGTGTTCTTAAATGCAGTCAGGTCTCTGCTCTTTGTGCTTGCTCTACAGTATTTTTACCTTGGGAATTTCAACCTCCCTCATTGTTTCAGTTTCTTCCCTACATGCATGAACTAGAATGTTGGAGTTGAAAGACAATGCTTTACACAAACATTTAGTTGCATCTTCAGGTGGCTGTTTATATCTCCAGTTGATTGGTATCATCATCTCACAGTAATGCATCATAAACTCATTCTTTTCTCAGAACCAGCACTGCTTCCAGAAGTTCTGATTCATATTCAAGAAACATTTATTAACACCACATATTGTATGATTCCACTTATATGAAATGTCCAAAATAGATAAATCTATACAGACAGAAAGTAGATTCGTGGTTGCCTATAACCAGGGGTGGGGTAGAGGGTGACTGCAAATGGTTATAGAATTTCTTTTTTGGGGTGATGATGAAAAAGGTCTATGAATATACTAAAAACCATTGAATTGTACACTTTACAAGGGTAAATTGTATAGTGTACAACATTTATCTCAATGAAGCTGTGTTTTAAAAAGGAAATTTATTAAGTACCTTTTATAAATGAGTGGTTCTAAGTACTTTTTCATGTGATTCCATTTAAAACTTGTCAGTACTTTGTCAGTGCTTCCATTACTTTTTTACTCACTTTCCTAGACACTTTCTTAGTGTCTGTTCCATCTTTCTCTTCCTTTCCATTTCCAACCTCAGCTAACCCAGAGATCTGTTTACAGGTCGCTCATACCCCACTCCCACTTCCTTCAGTTCACTTTATGTATAGTTACTATTTTAATCTAAAAAAAATCCCAAACAAACCCAGCACTCTGAAGATTTTTTTTTAATTAATTTATTTAATTTATTTATTTTTGTCTGCGTTGGGTCTTTGTTGCTGTGGGCGGGCTTTCTCTAGTTGCGGTGAGCGGGGGCTACTCTTCGTTGCGGTGCGCGGGCTTCTCATTGCAGTGGCTTTTCCCGTTGCGGAGCAGGGGCTCCAGGCGCGCGGGCTTCAGTAGTTGTGGCTCACGGGCCTAGTTGCTCCGCGGCATGTGGGATCCTCCCGGACCAGGGCTCAAACCCGTGTCCCCTGCATTGGCAGGCAGATTCTTAACCACTGTGCCACCAGGGAAGCCCTGAAGATTTTTGAAGTGGACTTCAGGTTGGGGAATGGGATTGTGGTGGTAGTGGTAGTAGGGCTGGTGGTGACCTTTCACAACTCCCGGATCCAGACTTTAAACTCCATTCAAAGTTACTGCTTGGTTTCTTTAAATACATCACGTACATTCCTTTGTCTCAGTTTTTGTTCATGGTATGCTTCTTGACCTCTGGGTTACTGTATCTTCTCTGCCAGTTGAAGACTTACAAGTCCTCTTTCAAGACCTAGTTCCAGTCTCATATTCTTTGTCTGTGAAATAAGGAATTTAGATGAGATGATTTTATGAAGTACAATAAATGGAGATAATATAAACTAAAATGTAGTTTGAGCCAGCTTTCATATTTGTAACGGCAAGGATTTCTTTTAATTTGATAGAAATTGAGATCCAATGAAAACACCTGATTTTTCTTTTTATTTTCTTTTCCATACTTGCTCAAAACTTGCTGTTTTTTTCTTCCCTTCCAATTTCATTGAGATATAATTGACATACAGCACTGTATAAGTTTAAGGTGTACAGCATAATGATTTGACTTACATACGTCATGAAATGATTTTTAATAAGTATAGCAAACATTCATCATCTCATATAGATACAAAATTAAAATTTTTAAAACGTTTTTCCTTGTGACGAGAACTCTTAGGATTTACTCTCGTAACAATTTTCATATATAACATACAGCACTGCTAATTATATTTATCATGTTGTGCATTACATCTCTAGTACTTATTTATCTTGTAACTGGAAGTTTGTACCTTTTTGACTATCTTTATCCAATTCCCCTTCTCCCACCCCCTGCCTCTCATAACTACAAATCTGATCTCTTTTTCTATGAGTTTATTTGTTTTTGAAGTATAATTGACCTACAACACTGTGTTAGTTTCTGGTACACAACATAGTGATCTGATATTTCTGTATGTTTCAAAATGATCATCACAGTAAGTCTAGTTACCATTTGTCATCATATAACGGTATTCTATTATTGACTATATTCCCCACACTGTACATTTTAAAAGAAAAAAGTCCTTTGGGGCTATGTAGCCATAGTTTATAACCACTAGGAGTCAGGCTTTCCATAAGCAGTTAATGCCCTCTAAAAGTTATCTGTGCACACTGTTTTGGCTCTAGAATAGTTGCTTTTTATTAGGCTATTCTGTGTCTCCAGTACCAGCTAAACGGTGCTCTGTGGTATATATTTATTTCGATGGCAATGAATACAATTTTGAGAATTTTGTTGACATTCTGAAGTCCTGCATAATTTGGAGTTAGCTAATCACTGGTGTCTAAAGTGCCCAGTATGAGCACTATGGTATCTTTGTTTTCCCCATAGTGTCATCTTATAATCCAAATTTAAAATAATTGAAATGCAAGAATATCTGTCTCTTGTACCTCTTCATAGATAAGGGAATAGTTTAATCCTTACCTTTCGCAGATAGATTTTTAAAATTTTCTTTTAGATTATTCCCAAACAATATTTTTTTACAGGCCCATCTTTTTATAGTAAGCTATTAGAAAGAATTAAATAATAGTTTTGGGCTAAGGGAGAGGTATTATAAATGGGTCAAATAACAAATGAATGAGTCATAGGAGATTATATATCAGGGGAATACAAAATTTCCCCCATCCTTTATTTGATATAAGAGCTAGAATAACTTAGTATGGTAGAGATAAATAGATAATACATAATTTGTATTTCCTTTGGGACCTAGTTTTGAATGGTTATTTTTCTATGAAATTAAAAAAATTGTTAATAGACTTTGCCCACATTAATAAAATAATTGTCAGTAGTGATTTTTTTGCACTTCAGAAGAATTTTAGAAAAAAGTTATTTCACTTCTTTAAAAAACAAGTTTTTAAAGTACTTAAAAATTTTTTTCTATACCAAAATATCTGTTTTGCAAATAATCTTTTATTTTGTGTGAGAGTATAGAATTGGGGTATATGATCCACAATAATGAAAAGTCTCCTCTATTAGTTAAATTGGTGTTTTACAGTAAATGCTTTGTGAAGCTATCCTGCTGTATATAAAGTGATAGTCTTCTTAGATTAAAAGTGAATTTCACTTTCTTTGAAAGCATTGTAGTTGTTCACTACCCTCCCTCCCCTTTTCTTTCTGATTTATTTTGGATCTAGGACAGAATGCTGATAACTTTACTGTAATATGTTTCTGTACTATCACAAACAGGTATGCTGCTTCTCTCTCTTCCTCTCTCTGAATCGTCCAACACTGAGGTCTTTTCTGATTAGGTATCAATTTCAGATGATTCACTTTGCCTGTTAAAACGCTAGTCCGCATGCTGCTTATCTTCATCCAGGGGACACAGAGTAGGTACAGTAATACTTCTGAATCCCTGGAAAAATTGGCACTCTGAGCAGGTTGTTTATATCTGTCATCAGTTGGTATCCTTAGTATGTTCACTTTTTTTTTTTGATTGCCGAAATCTTAATTTTGTTATCCTTTTCTATAAATACTAGGCTAGTTACTTATTAGATCCCAAACCTCAGTTAATATAACTAAATTATTGTGAATTATCTTTACCTAGGCATCTTCAAATTCGGTGGATCTGCTAGTTTATAATGCTGTACATATGATATTTTCATCCAAATAATCTTTATATGCATATTTTAAGAGCTTTATTACTGAGATGTAACTCACATATCATGCAGTTTACCCATTTAAGTTGTGTAAGTCAATGCTTTTTGGTAAATTACATTATTTTTAAAAATTGTGGCTCTACATAAAACATAAAATTTGCTATTTTAATAATTTTTAAGTGTACGATTTAGTGGCATTAATTACATTCACAATGTTGTGTAACCATTACCACTATTTCCATTTTTCATCACCCCAACAGGAATTCTGTGGTCATTAAGCAGTAACTCTTCAATTCCCCCTGCCACCAGCCCTTCATAACCTCTAGTCTATTTTCTGGCTCAATGAATTTGCCTATTCTAGATATTTCATTTAATTTTTTTTTCAATATTTTCCTTTTGTGTCTGGCTCATTTCACTTAACATAAAGGTTTATGCATGTTGTAGCATGTGTCAGAATTTCATTCTTTTTTGTGACTGAATAATATTCCACTCTATGTATATACTACATTGTGTTTATTAGTTTGTTGATGGACACTTAGATTGTTTCCACCTTTTTTCTACTGTGAATAGTAGTGCTACTATGAATATTGGTGTACAAGTATTGCTTTGTCTCTGCTTTCAGTTCTTATGGGTATATACCTAGGAGTGGAATTGCTTGGTGGTCATATGGTAATTCTATGTTTAGCTTTTTGAGGAGCCATCAAACTGTTTTCTGCAGTGACTGCACTGTTTTACATTCCTGCCAGCAATGTGCAATGGTTCCAATTTCTCTATATCCTCGCCAACATTTATTTTCCATTTTCTGATTATAGCCATCCTAGTAGGTGTCAAATAGTATGTTCACTTTTAAAACAATTAACCGCTGAGGTAATTGCAAACTAATAAGCATTTTACGTTGTAACACAGGTATAGTCTGCTAGAGTAGTACTGAACTTATTTGGTAACTTTTTTTAAATAATGAGGATGATTTGGAGCCATTTGTTTAATCCATAGGAGATATAGAAACAAATAATTGTTCAGTGACTTCTACCACAAGTTACTATGTGTTCTGGGGGTATAACTATGAGTGGAAATTGCCACTTCCCCTCAAGGAACTTAAAAAGCATGTAGGATATAAGACATGTGAATAAACCCTGCAAAAGAAGAGTCACAATATACATCCCTAAAAGTCTTGGAAGTGCTGGCAAAAGGGAGAGCCACAGCTAGTTCAGGCAGAAGGAGGACAGCAATATTTAAGATAGACCTCAAAGGATGAGTGGAATTTCAATAGTGTGACTCTAGAGTAGTAGTTAAAGAGGTTACAGAAAGGGTATCTGACCCAGATCTATGGGCAGGAGGGTTCATAGAGAGTTTCTAAGAAATGTTTAATTGAAAAAATTAGGCTTCGAGGTCCAGAAGTTTTTTCAAAAACTCAAAATGAGAATGAAACAGTTTTCAAAAACTCATTTTTCCCAGCTTTAAAAAATGTTGAAATCATTTTGGTGTGACAGGGATCTTAAAAGCATGATTTCTTTTTTTTTCTTCCAGTTTTATTGAGATATAATTGACATACAGCACCGTATAAGTTTAAGGTGTACAGCATAATGGTTTGACTTACATATGTCATGAAATGATTATCACAGTGAGTTTAGTGAACATCCGTCATCTCATATAGATATGAAATGAAAGAAATAGAAAAATATTTTTCCTTGTGATGAGAAGTCTTAGGATTTACTCTCTTAAGAACTTTTGTATATAACATACTGCAGTGTTACTTATATTCATCATGTTGTACATTGCATCCCTAGTACTTATTTGTCTTATAACTGGAAGTTTGTGCCTTTTGTGCCTACTTTCATCCAGTTCCCCCTCCCTCCACCCTCTGTTTCTCATAACCACAAATCTGTTCTCCTTGTCTATGAATTTGTTTCTTTTTGAAGTATAATTGATCTCTAACACTGTTAGTTCCTGTTATACAACATAGTGATTTGCTATTTCTGTACATTTCAAAATGATCACCACAATAAGTCTAGCTACCAACTGTCACCATACAAAGATATTACATAATTATTGACTATATTCCCCACACTGTACATGTCATACCTATGACTCATTTATTTTGCAACTAGAAATTTCTAATCTTAATCTCCTCAGCTATTACTCTCCTCCCTCCACCCCCTCCCTTCTAGCAACCACCTGTTTGTTCTCTGTATCTATGATTCTGTTCCTGTTCAGCTATGTTTGTTCAATCGTTTTGTTTTTTAGATTCCACATGTAAGTGGAATCATACAGTATTTCACTTAGAATAACACCCTCTAGGTCCATCCACGTTGTCACAAATGGCAAGATATCATTCTTTTTTATAGCTGAGTAGTATTCCATTGTGTGTGCATATGTGTGTGTGTGTGTGAGTGTGTGGGTGTGTGTATGCCACATCTTCTTTCTTCATCTATTTTTTTTTTTTCACACACACACACTGTATTTTATTTTTACAAGAGATAAATAGACTGACACCAAGCATTGTACATGGATGACCACAACAAAAGTTTCTTCATCTATTGATGTGCACTTAGGTTGCTTCCATATCTTAGCTATTGTAAATAATACTGCAATGAATATATATCTTTTCACATTAGTGTTTTCATTTTCTTCAGATAAATACCTAGGAGTGGGTTTGCTGGCTCTTTTGGCAGTTCTCTTTTTAATTTTTTGAGGAATCTCTATACTGTCTTTGATAGTGGCTGCTTCAGTTTATATTCCCACAAACAGTGCACAAGGGTTTCCTTTTCTCCACATCCTTGCCAACACTTGTAATTTGTTGTCTTTTTGATAATAGCCATTCTGATAGGTGTGAGGTGACATCTCATTGTGGTTTTGAATTACATTTCCCTGATGATGAGTAATGCTGAGCATGTATTCATGTGCTTGTTGGCCATTTGTTTGTTTTCTTTGGAAAATGTCTATTTAGGTCTTCTGCCCATTTTTAAGTGAGGTTGTTTGTTTTTTTGATGTTGAATCGTATGGCTTCTTTGTATATTTTGGATATTAACCTCTTGTCAGATAATATTGTTTGGAATATCTTCTCCCATACAGTAGGCTGCCTTTTTGTTTTGTTGATGGTTTCCTTCACTGTGCAAAAGCTTTTTAGTTTGATGTAGTCCCATTTGTTCATTTTTGCTTTTGTTTCCCCTGCCTGAGGAGACATATCCAAAAAATATTGCTAAGATTGATGTCAAAGAGTGTACTGCCTATGTTTTCTTTCAGGAGTTTTGTGGTTTCCAGTCTTACATTTAGGTATTCATTTTGCATTTATTTTTGTTTATGGTGTTAGAGAATGTTCTAATGTCATTCTTTTACTAGTAGGTGTCCAGTTTTCCCAGCACCACTTATTGAAGAGACTGTCTTTTCTCCATTGTATGTTCTTGCCTCCTTTGTCATAGATTAATTGACCATAAGTACATGGGTTTATTTCTGGACTCTATTCTGTTCTATCGATCTATGTGTCTGTTTTGGTGTCAGTACCATAGTGTTTTGATTACTGTAGCTTTGTAGTATAGTCTGAAGTCGGGGACTGTGATTCTTCCAGTTCTGTTCTTCTTTCTCAAAATTGTTTTGGCTATTTGAGGTCTTTTGTGTTTTCATACAAATTTTTAAATTACTTGTTCTAGTTCTGTGAAAAATGCTATTGGTATTTTGATAGGGATTGCATTGAATATTTAGATTGCCTTGGGTAGTATGGTCATTTTAGCAATATTAATTGTTCCAGTACACGAACATAGTATATGTTTCCATCTGTTTGTGTCGTCTTCAGTTTCTTTCATCAGCATCTTATAGTTTTCCAAGTACAGACGTTTTACCTCCTTAGGTAGGTATATTCCTAGATATTTTATTCTTTTTGAGGCAGTTGTAAATGGGACTGTTTCCTTAATTTCTCTTTCTGATAGTTAATTATAAGTATATAGAAATGCAGTAGATTTTTGTATATTAATTTTGTATCCTGCAGCTTTACTGAATTCATTGATGAGTTCTAGTAGTTTTTTGGTGGCGTCTTTATGATTTTCTATGCAGAGTAGCATGTCATCTGCAAACAGTGACAGTTTTACTTGTTTCTAATTTGGATTCCTTTTATTTCTTTTTCTTGTCTGATTGCTATGTGTATTGCTTCCAATACTATGTTGACTAAAAGTAGAGAGGCTGGGCATCTTGTCTTGTTCCTGTTCTTAGAAGAAATGCTTTCAGCTTTTCAACACTGAGTTTGATGTTAACTGTGGGCTTGTGATTTGTGGCCTTTGTTATGTTGAGGTATGTTCCCTCTGTACCCACTTTGTAGAGTTGTTATTATAAATGGATGTTGAATTTTATCAAAAGCTTTTTCTGCATCTATTGAGATGATCATATTATTTTTTTTCTAAAATTTGTTAATATGGTCACGTTGATTCATTTGCAGATATTGAACCATACTTACACCCCTGGGATAAATCCTACATTATGATGGTGTATGATTCTTTTAATATATTGTTGGATTTGGTTTGTTAATATTTCGTTGAGGTTTTTTGCATCTATGTTCAGCAGTAATATTGGCCTGTAATTTTATTTTTTTGTGATATCTTTGTCTGGTTTTGGTATCAGGATGATGCTGGCCTCATAGAATGAGTTCAGAAACATTTTTTCTCTGCAGTTTTTGGAATAGCTGAGAGGGATTGGTGTTAACTCTTCTTTAAATGTTGGTGGAATTCACCTGTGCAGCCATCTGGTCCTGGACTTTGGTTTGCTGTGAGATTTTTTTAAATTACTGATTTAATTTAATTCTTGGTAGTTGGTCTGTTCCTATTTCTTCCTGATTTAGTCTTTGGAGATTGTACATGTCTAGGAACTTATTTGTTTCTTCTAGGTTGTCCATTTTATTGGCATATAATTGTTCATAGCAATCTATTATGATCCATTATATATCTGTGGTGTCAGTTATCACTTCTTTTTCATTTCTGATTTTACTGATGTGGACCCTCTTTCTTTTTTTCTTGATGAGTCTGGCTAATGGCTTATCAATTTTGTTTACCTTTTCAAAGAACCAACTCTTAGTTTCATTGAACTTTACTATTTTTTTAGTCTCTATTTCATTTATATCTACTCTGTTCTTTATGATTTCTGTTAACTTTGGGTCTTGTTTGTTCTTTTTCCAGTTACTTTAGGTGTAAGGTTCGGTTGTTTTTTTGAGATTTTTCATTTCCTGAGGTTGACTTGTATCACTCTAAACTTTACTCTTAGAAACTGCTTTTGCTGCTTCCCATAGATTTTGGATCATTGTGTTTTTGTTTTCCTTTTTCTCCAAGTATTTTTTTAATTTCCTCTGATTTCTTCAGTGGCCCATTGTTTGTTTAGTAGCATATTGTTTAGTCTCCATGTGTTTGTGTTTTTTACATTCTTTTTCTTGTAGTTGATGTCTAGTCTCACAGCGTTGTGGTCAGAAAAGATGCTTGATATGATTCCAGTTTTCTTAAGTTTACTGTGACTTGTTTTGTGGCCTGCCATGTGATCTATCCTGGAGAATGTTCCTAGTGCATTTGGAAAGAACGTGATTCTGCTACTTTTGGATGAAATGCTCTCTATCTATTAACTTCATTTGGTCTATTGTGTCATTTAAGGCCAGTGTTACCTTATTGATTTTCTGTCTGAATGATCTGTCCTTTGATGTAAGTAGGGTGTTAAAGTGTGCTAGTATTATTGGGTTTCTGTCAGTTTCTCCCTTTATGTGTGTTAGTATAGTAATTCCCCTACATACAAACGAGTTCCATTCCAAGAGCGCGTTTGTAAGTCCAGTTTGTTCGTAAGTGCAACAAAGTTAGCCTAGGTACCCAACTAACACAATCAGCTATATAGTACTGTACTGTAATAGGTTTATAATACTTTTCACACAAATAATACATAAAAAAACAAACAAATGCAAAAAATAAAGAAAACATTTTTAATCTTATAGTACAGTACCTTGAAAAGTACAGCAGTACAGTACAATAGCTGGCATACAGAGGTTGGCATCAAGTGAACAGGCAAGAAGAGTTACTGACTGGAGGAGGGAGAAGGGGTGGGAGATGGTAGAGCTGACGGATCATCAGCAATAGGAGATGGAGGGTAAGCTGCAGTTTCACTCATGCCTGACGTTGATGGAACGCATCTTTGAAAGTTCACAACTTGAAGGTTCGTATGTAGGGGACTTACTGTATGTAGTCTGTATATTTAGGTGCTCCTATGTTGGGTGCGTATATATTTACAACTGTTATACCTTTTTCTGGATTGATCCCTTGATCATTATTTAATGTCCTTCTTTGTCTCTTGTTACTGTTTGTTTTAACATCTATTCTGTCTGGTATAGGTATTGCTACTCCAGCTTTCTTTTCTGTTTCTGTTTGCATGGAATACCTTTTTCCATCCCCTCACTTTCAGTCCGTGTGTGTTACTTCAGATCTAAAGTGAGTCTTTTGTAGACAGCATATATATGAGTCTTGTTTTTGTATTCATTTAGCCACTCTGTGTCTTTTGATTGGAGCATTTAGTCCATTTACATTTAAAGTAATGACTGTTAGGTATGTATTTATTGGCATTTTGTTAATTGTTTTTTGGGTTATTTTTGTAGTTCTTTTTTCTTTCTTTTGCTCTCTCCCTTGTGATTTGATGACTATCTTTAGTGTTATGTTTGGATTCCTTTCTTTTGTGTGTGTGTATCAATTATAGACTTTTGGTTTGTTGTTACCATGAGGTTTATATATAGCAGTCTGTGTGTGTGTGTGTATGATTATTTTAAGTTGCTGATCTCTTAAGTTTGAACACATTTTAACAACCCTGCATTTTTACTCCACCCTGCCACATTTACAGTTTTTGACATCATATTTTACATCTTATTTTGAGTATCCCTTAGCTACTTATTGTGGATATAGATAATTTTTCTACCTTTTATTATTACTATTATTATTATTTTAAAAATATTTATTTATTTGGTTGCACCAGGTCTTAGTTGCGGCAGGCAGGCTCCCTAGCTGCGGCTCACAGGCTGCCTAGTTGCGGCTCGCCGTCTCCTTTTAGTTGCGGCATGTGGGCTCCTTAGTTCGGCAGGCAGGCTCCCCAGTTGCGGCTTGCCGGCTCCTTAGTTGTGGCTCACCGGCTCCTTAGTTGTGGCATGCATGTGGGATCTAGTTCCCCAACCAGGGATCGAACCCAGGCCCCCTGCATTGGGAGCACAGAGTCCCAACTACTGTGCCATCAGTGAAGTCCACATTTTCCTACTTTTGTCTTTTAAGCTTTCTACTAGCTTTATGAGTGGTTAATTTACTACCTTTACTGTTTGTTTGCTTTTGCCAATGAGATTTTTCCGTTTGTAATTTACTACTATATTTCTAGTAGTAGCTTTTTCTTTTCTGATTTGAGAAGTCTCTTTAACATTTCTTATGAATCTGGTTTTGTGGTGCTGAACTCTTTTAGCTTTTGCATGTCTGTAAAACTTTTGATCTTTCCTTCAAACTGGAAGGAAAGCCTTGCTGAGTAGTCTTCTTGGTTGTAGGTTTTTTTTCCATTCATCACTTTAAATATATTGTGCCACTCCCTCTGGCCTGCAGAGTTTCTCCTGAAAAGTCAGGTAATAGCCTTATGGGAGTTTCCTTATATGTAACTTGTTTCTTTTCCCTTGCTGCTTTTAATATTCTCTCTTTATCTTTAACTTTTGCTATTTTAATTACAGTGTGTCTTAATGTGGTCCTCTTTGGGTTGATCCTGTTTGGAGCTCTCTGTACTTCCTTGACCTGGATGTCTATTTCCTTTCCCAGGTTAGGGACGTTTTCAGCTATTATGTCTTCAAATACGTTCTCTGTCCCTTTTTCTCTCTTCTCCTTCTGGGACCTCTATAAAGTGAATGTTAGTACACTTGATGTTGTTTTGGAGATCTCTTAAACTGTCCTCATTTTTAAAAATTCTTTTTTCTGTTCAGTTTGAGTGATTCCACTGCTCTCTCTTCCTGTTCTCTGATTTGTTCCTCTGTATCATCTAGCCTACTGTTGATTCCTTCTAGTGTGGTTTTAATTTCAGTTATTGTATTCTTCAACTCTGTTTGGTTCTTCTTTGTATTTTCTGACTCTTTGTTCATCTTCTCACTATGTTCATCCATTCTTCTCCTGAGTTCTTTAAGCATCCTTATCATCGTTACCTTAAATTCTTTATTGTGTAGATTGCCTACTTCCACTTCACTTAGTTCTTCCTTTGGGGTTTTATCTTGTTCCTTTGTTTGGAACATATTCCTCTGTCACCTCATTTTGGCTAATTCACTGTTTTCATTTTTCTGTATTTGGTAGCTTGTTACATTTCCTGATCTTGGAGAAGTGGCCTTATGTAGGAAATGTCCTGTGTGTCCCAGTAGTGCACTCCCCTCTGGTCACCAGAGCTATATGCTCTGGGGTTGCCCCATAGGTAGGTTGCATGGGCCCTTTTGTTGTGGTATGCTGACTACTGTGGGCAATCTGGTAGGCATGGCTAGCCTCCGGTCTGGTTGGTTGCTATGCCCTGCCTTGTGTAGAGGCTGCCAACCACTGATGGGCCAGGCCGTGTCACGAGGTGGCTGGTTACAGAGCCCCAGGGGGTCCCAGGGCTAGTTCTGGCCCACTGCTGGGTGGAGCTGGGTCTCATGTTGGCTGGTTTGTATGCTAGGTGTCCCAGATCCCATGTTGGCCTACTGGTGGGTGGGGCCAGTTCCTGACATAACTGTCTGCCATGTCCATGGTGTGTTGAAGCTGGTGTTGGCTTTCTTTTGGGTGTGATTGGGGCCCAAGGGGTCCCAGGGCTAGCGCTGGCTCACTGGTGGGTGGACCCAGGTTCTGGGGTCTCTGGCTGCATGGCCCTGGAGATCTGGGGATTGATGTTGGCCAGTGGTTTGTGGGGCTGGGTCCTGGGTTAGCTGGGGGCTCTGGGGATCCTAAGGCTGCTGGTCTGCTGGTGGGTCAGGCTGTGTCCACCTGTTAGTAGCTTCGCCTGAGGTGTCCCAGTTCTGGTGCTGACAGGTTGGTGGGTGGGACCAGGTCCCGGCCCTGGTAAGAAGGATTCCAAAATGGCGCTTTCTATCACCAGTGCCGTTGTGGTGGCATGAGCTCCCCAAATTGGCTGCCACCAGCATCTGTGTCCCCAAGGTGAGTTCCAGTTGCCTCCTGTGTCTCCAGGAGGCTGTTCAAGTGGGTCTGACCCAGGCTTCTTTCAAATTACTGCTTCTGCCCTGTGTCTCAGAGCCGGTGGCATTTTGTGCACACCCTTTAAAAGTGAAGTCTCTGTTTCCTACAGCCCTCTGACCAAGCCTTGCTGGTCTTCAAAGCCAGATATTCTGGGGGCGCACCTTCCCAGTGGAGGAGCCCAGTGTGGGGCTCGGACACCTCACTTCTCAGGGAGAATCTCTGCGATTCTAATTATCCTTCCGTTTGTGGATCACCCACCCAGGGGTTTAGGCCTTGACCGTACTGCATCTCTGCCCCTACTACCTGTCTTATTGTGCTTCCTTCTGTATAACTTCAGTTTTAGTAGATCTTTTCTGCTAGTCTTCAGGTCTTTCTCATCAGTAGTTGCTCTGTAAATAGCTGTAAGTTTGGGTGCCCGTGGGAGGAAGTGAGCTCAGGGTCTTCCTACTCTGCCATCCAAAAGCATGATTTCTTGATAATGGTGTTCTGGAAGCATTAATGGAAACAATACATTTGGATTATTTTGTTTAAATAAAGTACCATGGTTTTTAATTTCCATAGTATACAATATTTTGTGTGTCATTCAACCACATTGTACACTAAGATATTTTTGAAGATACAGTAAGGAAGCAGGATTCTTTTCTGGAGTTGTGTCTTGGCTGTGACCTTTTGCAGATTATTTTAAAGTTAATTTTAATTTTTATTAGTCTAACACATTTACATAATTCTCATTTGATCCTCAGGAAAACTCTGAGAGACAAATAGGACAAGAAATATTCTTGTTGTATGAGAAGTAAACTTGAGGTTTTGAGTGGTGTCCTGCCCTGCAGAAAGTAGTGGAATCAGTAGGTACCAAATCTAGTGGCCTTTCTGTGGTACTCCTAGGACTAAATATGTAGGTTAGTGCAATTCTCATAAGTAGAAGAGATAGCAAGTATTTAAGTTGTTTAGTTTTTTCTTTTTAATTACACTGTTTTATCTTAAAACTATCTCCCTGATTTCTTAAGGAGTGTGTTATCAACAGATATCAGCAGATATCACTGAAACATAACAGGGAAATGGTAAGCTTTTTGAGATGTTGATCCTTGTAAGTAGCCCATCATCTTGCTGGGACACTGAAATGAAGAATCACCCCTTTCACACGGATATCGTGGATCTAATGCAGTATTTGAGCACTGTGCACTGAATACATATGCAGTCTTTTCCCTCTAGGTGGCTCTCTGGGTTTATATAGACACAGACTATTGAGAAATGTGTTATTCCTACCTTTATTTTACCTCTCTGTTCTGTGGGGCTATGAATTACATTTTAAGTAATTAAACCATGAAGTTCATGAATACATAACATCAGCCACCCAATTTAATACAAATTTGAAAAAAGGAATAAATTGGAACAGATGTTTGTTAATTACATGCCCATAAATTGGGGTGGGGGGAAGGGGGAGAGACAGACAATTTAACCTGTAATTACTTTGCACTGTGACTAGGTCTAGTAAGTAAAGAAGGTTTATTAGATTTCTATAATACACTTAATTTGTAGGATCTAATCATATGTACTCATTGTGAGATAAATTTCTTGAACATAGGCATAGTAATTTATCTGTATCTTTAAAAACTTGGTTTGGAAAGGGAATAAAAATATTTTATACTTCTGGTAGTGCTGTGGTACTAAAAGAATTTTAAGGTTCACCAGTATATGTACTTGTCAATGCTCTCTTTTTCTCCCTGACCCTTTTTTTCTC
Source organism: Balaenoptera physalus (assembly GCF_965194825.1). Classification (NCBI taxonomy): domain Eukaryota; kingdom Metazoa; phylum Chordata; class Mammalia; order Artiodactyla; family Balaenopteridae; genus Balaenoptera; species Balaenoptera physalus. The sequence continues at coordinate 115,617,164 of NC_138890.1, read as the reverse complement.
CTTTTTTTTTTTTAAATTTGCACTTTATTTATTTATTTATTTTAAATTTTTGGCTGTGTTGGGTCTTCGTTGCTGCACGTGGGCTTTCTCTAGTTGTGGTGAGCAGGGACTACTCTTCATTGCAGTGCGTGGGCATCTCATTGCGGTTGCTTCTCTTTGTTGTGGAGCACAGGCTCTAGGCACACAGGCTTTAGTAGTTGTGGCACGTGGGCTCAGTAGTTGTGGTTCACAGGCTCTAGAGCACAGCAGGCTCAGTAGTTGCGGCGCATGGGCTTAGCTGCTCCGTGGCATGTGGGAATCTTCCCGGACCAGGGCTTGAACCCGTGTCCCCTGCATTGGCAGATGGATTCTTAACCACTGCGCCACCAGGGAAGTCCCTCTCCCTGACCCTTTTTTTTAAAAATTATTTATTTATTTGGCTGCACCGGGTCTTAGTTGCGGCACACAAGATCTTTACTTGTGGCATGTGGGATCTTTTAGTTGTGGCAGGCGGGATCTTTAGTTGCGGCATGTGGGATCTTTAGTTGCGGCATGTGGATCTTTTAGTTGCAGCATGCAGGATCTTTGTAGCGGCATGCAGGATCTTTAGTTGCAGCATGCAGGATCTTTTAGTTGTGGCATGTGGGATCTTTAGTTGAGGCATGTGGGATCTGATTCCCTGACCAGGGACTGAACTTGGGACCCCTGCATTGGGAGCATGGAGTCTTAACCATTGGAACACCAGGGAAGTCCCTCTCCTTGACCCTTTAATACTTTGATCCATAGTAATACGGCATTTGCTTTTGCTACTGTGTATCAGAAGAACTTGGGACTTAGACCCCTTATTTTCCCTGATAGCTCTTCATTCCTTAACTGCTTTCTTCCCTTGGCATCTGTGAAAAGGTCCCTGGTTTTACTCATTCCTCTCTTAATTTCTTGTTGCTATGGGTACCTCTTAAATATTGGTGTCTAAACTTAAGGCTTTGGTACTTGATTTTCTTCTCTTTCTCTTTATGTGTTATCTCTCCATGGACAGTTTCATTACGTCAGAGTTGTAGCTACCATTATGTGCCATTGGTTTCCAAGTCCATGTCTCTAGCCCATTCCTCTCTAACTCCAAACCAAATTTTCACCTGCCTGCTGGGGCAGGCTTAGAGTAGGTATTCAATAAACATTTGTGCAATGGATGAATGTTTAGAACTTAGCGTCTACTCTCCCCCCATACCAGCGTATCCTCTGTATTCTCTCTTTGTGAAACAACTTCCCAGTATCTAAACTTGACTTGAAAGTACTTGACTCCTTCTACTTTTCCTCACTCCACACTTAACTCCACAGTTACTAGTTCCTACGTATTTAGGTTTGGGAAAAGGGCTGACTTGGGTGTACTGCCCCCATCCTCCAAACCTGCTTTGATGACATTCTAGTCAGGCTTCTAATTTAGACCTAATCACAATGCAGTGTAATTACAGGTTCACTTTTCTGTCTCATCTTTCCTCCTCATCTTTTCTCCTCATCTTTCATACCCCCAAGTTTGTAGGTACATAATAAATAAATATCAATATTTGTCTTAATGTGCCTTGTTATTTCCTTTCTCAAATTTGTATTAGATGGAGTGGCTGATGTTATGGATTGATGTCCTTCATAGTTTATGCATCTTCGAGAGAGATGCTAACAGAAAGAGTATTTTTGAACCCTGCTTGTAAAAATCTAAGATTTGAGTGATGAATCAGTATGGACAGATAGCACTCAGAAGTGTTTCTTCTTAAATCCTTTAGGACTTGACCATACACAAAAACTTAAATAGTATTCAGAGTGAATTATCTTTAAGGACACACATATTGCTCGCTACATTAAATGATAAAACGATACCATTTGATACAATAGGGGCAGTGGTATATATGTAGCCAACATAGAAATAGGTAAGGTATTATTTTTTTTGGAATTGTCTAGGGTAGTAAATTAATGTATTTAAGTCAGAATGTCTCCTGTTATGTTTAAACCATTCTTTTGTAAGGCTGTAATATCTTAATTAGGTACAGTGGAAAACATAGCTTTTTGCATTTGGTTAAGAAGTCGTTTTTTATATTATTTTTGGTTTGGCATAGGCATAAATTATCTCTTCTGCATTGGGGATAAAAGGGAAAAATCTATTTTAAGAAAATATTTACATACCATGTTGTGTGCCACTGTGTGGCTGATGTTCTTGTTCTTAGGAATCCTGCCTAGAATCTAGTCTTTTTATCTCTGAGTCATGTTGGGATTAATTGAAGAGCTATTGATAATGAACGCGTAGATTACCACTCATCTTCTCCCACTTTTCTGTGCCTCCGTAGGTACATGGACTGTATCGCACAACAGGTGCTAGTTTTGAGAAGGCCCAACAGGAGTTTGCAACAGGTGTGATGTCCAACAAAACTGTCCAGACTGCAGCTGCAAATGCAGCTTCAACCGCAGCAACTAGTGCAGCTCAGAATGCTTTCAAGGGTAACCAAATTTAGAGTCTTCAAACAATACATTGTTACCTTCTGACTGTACTTTTTTCTCCAGTTACTGTATTCTATAAATATTTTTTTTGTTCAAAACACACAGTATACACAGCACGTATATTTCCTAATCACTTGTGCATGGGCTAAAACCAGAAAAACTTCCTTCCTTGTCTTATTATTTACCTGATAGTTTCTTAATATTTCAGTGCCCCTTGCAAAAAAAAAAAATTACATGCGAAATAAATATTCTCCATATTTTTTGGGGGATGAATGTTCAGCGAATTATTTCAGTGGTGACACACTGAAGTTAACATGGCACTTATGATTAAAAATGCACTTAGTACTTGCTGCAGTCATTCTTTCAAGAGTCAGACGTAAGGATTACACATTGGAGCAGTAAAGCAATGCTTCATTCCTTTTCCTTATTTATATTGAAAGAAATAGGACATCAGAGACTTAGGGATTTTTTAATTGGCTTGCTTTTTAGCAGTTTCACTCACCAGTGAAGAGCCTGTGTACATTTCATGGTAGATAATGTAAATTTTATCTTTTTATTTTCTTTTTTTAGAGTAGTTGATATTTTGATAATCAAGCTCTGATCTTGCATGGTCACCATGTTTCTTAAAAGAATTAGTATTTTGGGTTATGCACTGCTTATGGTTGCAGGATTGGGGAGTTGTTTATAGAATCATAGAAATGATTTTCTGTAATACTTTCGTTTAAATAAAAATTCACTGGGATGCAATACGAGGATATAATATAATATGCAGTGCATTATCCAAAAGAAAAGGTAGATAATTGATGGAATAGAATGTAGTGATGATAATACCTTTTTGTTTTTAATTTTCAGTATTCATATCATAGTAAAATATTACTGTATGGAAACTTTGGTATATTCTTGTGGCTACTCTTTTTAATTGAACTGAGATTGTGTTTGGCAGCTCTTTTCTGGGGTATGTGTGTGTAATTTTTAACAGAGGTATTAAAGTCTAGCCTAACTCCATGTCCAAAAAGAACATAACAGTATTTAAGAAATTTTTCTTTTAGCCTCTCATGTCTAGTTGGCATTAAAAATAAAAAGACCCTGGCACTTCACATATACTTGAATCCCTAACGCACCTCAGTCTTTGAATTTTTGAGACAGACTGAATACATTAAAATTTGTAGCAACAGAAAAAATAAAACATTTAACTTGCATCAAGCAAGAAAATACATATACAGTTGAATGCATTAATTATGGATATAATCATGTTAAAATTATTACTATGCAGCACAGGACTTCATTCTTATAGTATACTTGGGTTGAAACTTTGAGTCATTTTTAATAACTGATTAAATGACTTAAAGACATTTGTAAAGTCACGATACTGTTGTTTTGGAAGTCATTAGCTAACCTAAAAGATTGCAGAATAATAAGTATTCAACTTGATTTTGAAAAGTAAGGGTACTCTATTAGATTATATTATTTGAGACTAAAAAATTGGCTGGGTGTAAATGGTTAAATCACCTTTATTCTTTGCCCCAAATCTGGAGTTAAAATGAGTTTCATGCTGGGGGTAGGATGGTGAGTTCTCACTATTTATGAAAGAAGCTTTGTGTGATACTAGATATAACACGGATCCATCCAGATGGTGTTTACATTTGATTTATTTGGGACTTCGTTGAAGTAATATACTTGGAAGATATTTCTTTTATTCTGATGAAAGTAGGATTCAGAGTATGAATTTAAAGCTGTTTTTATGAATATTTCTGATCAGTGATAATCTCTACCTACTTTCTCATCCAAATAAGCCAGTTCAAGTTTTTTAGAGTCTATAATCTTACTGAAAATCTGTCTCATCAGTATGCTTTGTTGAGTGTGGATTTTACAAACATTCAAAACATTAACCACAAAATACAGCAAAAGTACTTATGTCTGTCATTAATTCATCTCTCAAGTTCCTTTTGTTTTTCTTTAAACTGCAAAATGAAAACTTTATCATAGATACTTTCAAAAAATACTGAGATACTTTCCTTTAAGAATTAGGAATGCTTCTCTCTATTCTGTAGAAATCCTCTATTGCTAAATAGCAAAAGAATAATTACAGCCAACTGTACCTTTTTTTGTTTGGATGGGGGAAATGTTGTTTTAAATTCCAGTTATTTGGGTTAATACAAGCTTATAAGAGAAAAATGTTTTTTTAAAAACATAAATGTGCATTAAAATGATGGCACTGCTTAACAGTTTAATAAGGTAGAGGGATTTTAAATTCTTATAATCTCTATTCTCTTAACAATAATTATTAGTAAATAGTCACATTTGCACTCAGTAAAAGATTGGCACTTGTTAGTGTTTTATATTTAATACAAGCATTACCCAGTATCGCAATCATGAAATGGTCTTCACATTGTAAGGATCCATGTCATTTTTCAGTTGGTAATATTAAGTTTTGGCTATTTTATTTCAAACTAAAGTTTGAACACTGGAAAATCATTGCTCAGTGGTTTTTAATTTGGGACTTGGATTATTTATCTAGGGATGTTTGTATATTTTGTCAACGAGTAATATTGCGCTGCCATTACGGTGACTGTCATGGTTCTATATAAATGCCCTCCATCTGTCCCTCTAATGTTGCATGTTTTCAGTGGTTTGGAAGTTTTGTATATTTATTGTATTAACACAGAGTGTCATAAAATAAAATGCTGTTTACTGGATGTTTGTTTGTATAGTTTTAAATACTGTATTAGCACTTCAGAGGCAGAAATTATGCTGAGGGCCTAATGTATATAGAAATAACCACATTTAATTTTTAAAAAATAATTTGTGTATAATTCGATCACATGCTACTAAACAAAATAAGTAATATAAAAGACTTAGTTAAAAACTCTCAGCAACATAAAATGACAATTTTTCTGTTGCTTTAGACCTTTGTAGGTAGTAGAACATGAGGTTCACTCATTAAATATTTTGACCACTTTAAGGTCAAAATACACAGACTGTCTAGCAGTTAGTGAGATTCAAAATGGAAAACCTGTTTTGTGGCCCAGATTTTTCCATGTAGGTTAACATGGATGCCTCTGTACTAGTATTGTATTGATTTGATTGAACTTGTGTTCTGTTTTCTAACCTCACTACCTGTTGTTGTTTTATGTACTGATGAAAGTACAAATTTGTGTATTGTTGGATTTTTCACTTGGCTATCTAAAGAGGATATAAAAATATAGTCTAAAATGATGTTCATGGTGAATCTTATTTGAGAAATGCATGTTAAATTAAAATAGGAACAGCATTTTCAGTTTTCTGGGTGTTACCTAAAAGTGAGTTTGGATTTTCATTGGATACAGTCCTTCTATAAATCATGTTGAGATAATGTATGGTTTGCATTTTAGAGGGAGTTTATGTTTACTTAAGTTTCTTAGTTTCTGTAAATCATTTGTAGTACTATAATGCTTATACAGTTATTACTTTATCTCTTTCTGAAAACAGACATTAGCATCTAATTTTATATCTGTATTGGTAAAAATCTATGTTTAGACTGTTTATATACAGAATTTGTTACATTTTTTTGTGCAACTTTCCCTTATTAGAATGACCGTGGCCATCACACACCATTTCACTGTTATCTCCTTCCATTTTATCTTTAAGGTAAATGTTTAGAGGAATTTGTTGATTCCATGTGGTTAAGAACTTTAGAGGGGAAATAAAAGCAGTTAATGTAAAAATAATTGAGGATGGTTAAAATCTACACTTCGATAGATTTTCAAGTACCATAGTATAAATTTATTTAGAGTAGAATAATATGTTTTAAAACACTAGAGTTGTTTTTAATACTTATTTATTAAACTAAAAGATTATATCTCAATGGTTAAATATTATGGAAAGTGAAGTATTTCTACTAGAATTTTAGGGTACATTATACAAAACAGCATGCTTTTTGTAAGGATGGGTGTTTTTAAACCTTATTTTAAGGTTTTATCACAGTCTACAGAAAGATAGGAAGGAATCTGTAGAAAATTTCTAAGCCAGCCAGGCATTGCCACTAATCTATCCTAGATATATAGATATCTTTAATTTGAAGATTCCAGGAAAATAGGGAAAGGCTCCCCTCTAGTGTTCTTACCCTTCTGTAGGTTTCATATTTACAATTTAACTTTGTGGTTTTGGTAAGACAAAGCCTTCAACTTGGAGAATTTTCATTAGCACTGTTCATGTTTTCAAATGGCAAGGGACATGGGCGCCAGCATGTAACAATGCAGCAAGCGTTAAATTTTAAGTTTATCCAAATCTTGATTTATTTTTCAGCTTATAACTTTCTGGGCTTGGCATGGCTGATGGTGTAGTTAAAATCCTTCTGCCATTAAAACCCATTTTATCTTTTCTCTACTGGGGACAGAAAGTCGTTAATCCTCTTGTGCCTAGTAGTGTTTCATATACTTGTGTAAGATTAGTCTGAATATTATCCTGTCTACATTTAAACAGTTGAATCTGTAGAATCATAGCCTGCAAATTTTATTTTTTAACTCTTGTTTTTAGCACTTAGCTGTAATCCTAGAGTTCCTCCAGAACTCTTTAAAAATTTTGTGGGCCAGTAATTCTCAAGATAAATCATGGTTGTGTGCAGTTGTTACTATTGGCAATTTATAGTATTCTTCAGGTGCTTGGGGGTGAGGAAAAGAGATGCCCTGAATAACTTTTTTATCTGGCGGTGACAGTGGTTCCTACAATATTACGGTCTCCTACACAAACACTGAGCCTACTGGGCATACATATCCCTGCAAGTAATTTTTTTTTCCAGTATGAAAAATATCTGTTGTAGAAATATTGAAAAATATGGAAAATGATAAATGAGAAAATAAAGACAATATGTAATTTTATCATCTAGAGATACCACTGCTAACGTTTATTGTATTTTTGCCACTTTTTCTATACATACATTTTATACAGTTAAGGGATATAAACAATGTGAACTTTTATCCTGTTTTTCCCTCACTTAGCATTATATTATAATGACCTGATAGTTTAGCTTTTAAAATTAACTTATTTAGTTTATAAAATTAAAATTACATTTCATGTAAATTATAAAAAATATTTACAGCAAAAGGAGCTAAAGTTACTTATAATTTTACACCCATAAATAACTACTGTTAAAATTTGGTTCATATCTTTCTATTAATTTTCTAGGAAGACAATTTTTTTCCTAATATTAAGAAATAAGATTTCCTTCTACATCCTTGTAATAGATCCTTTGGGGATGGCTGTCTAGCTCTCACAAGCCCCATTTCTTTGGGCCCCTGAAGACCACATTGGTACTGGATGTCATCTAGCTATAGTGGAGTCATGCGTGGCTCATTAAATTTTTACTCTGAATGTAGATTTGTCTGGAATTATACTATTCCAGAATTGGGACATGTGGATAGCCATATTCTGCCAAGACTTCAGAAGAGTTACTAGAAAGCTGATCTGTAATGAAAGTGAAGAATGAAGCAGACATGCAGAAACAAGTAGGATGAAGGACATAGAAAAGATCTTAACAGCTTTCTATTTCCTGTATGAGGCCTGACTGACTGTTCACCCATATTTCATTATTTGGATATTACATTCTCCAAGTAAAATTCTTAGTCTTTTCTCTTTGAGCTATCTTGAGTTGGTTTCCTATTACTTTTTACTAGAGAATTTTAACTAACACAATGGTTTGTAATCTTTTTTTCAATGATGATATAAATATGTGGAATTTTTCACATTGATGAATTATTTCTGTAACATTAGTAGCTGTATAGCAACCTTTATATACATGTATCATATATTATTTTTCAAAGTCCTGTTGTTATTCCTTTAGGTTCTGAATTTGTTTTTTATTATAAATAATTTATCAAGGGATATATTGTTGCTAAACTTGGAGCCCAAGCTGTTGTTCTTTCCTTGGACAAGTTGTTGGGTCAAAGCGTAAGTATATATTTTAAGATCTTTGATGTGCATTGCCAGATGGCTCTCCAGAAAATTGTACCAATTTGTGCCTCCATCTGCAGGAGCAGGGCCTCTTTATTTACACTCTACGAGGATTGGCTGTTCCTTTTCTAAAAAGGCTTTGCCATCAACAGGTTTGACAAATAATCAGGAGGTTTTCTGAGCATTCTGGCTTCCCAGAGATGATGGGCTCACCTGACACTACATTTTTATTTTTTAGCTTTGCTAAATAGGAGTGACCATGTATCTTGTATCCACAGAGAAATCTTCCACTTCCTGAAAGCACTAAGCTAAAGATGATTAGTACAGGATGGAAAAAATTGGTGCCCTTAGGTAGCCAATCCATTGAGCCTCCCTAGGTAAAACTAGATTGTGCTTTTTTTGGTTTTTTTGGCTGTGCTGGGTCATTGTTATGGCGCACGGGCTTCTCTAGTTGTGGCATGTGGGCTCTCTAGTTGTGGCGTGCGGGCTCAGTAGTTGTGGTGTGCGAGCTTAGTTGCCCCACAGCATGTGGGATCTTAGTTCCCTGACCAGGATCGAACCCGCATCCCCTGCATTTGAAGGCAGATTCTTAACCACTGGACCACCAGGGAAGTCCCAAAACTAGATTGGTTTTAACAACAGGTTATGTTATTTTTCACAATTTTTAGAACAACTCTTAATTTTTAAGATCAACTCCAAATGATAGCAGTCTGGACAGAAGATTCTTTTCATTTTCTTCTAATAACTTATTGGGGACTTATTATATATCAGAGACTATACTAAATGCTTCACATACATCACTTACTTAATCCTCACACCAAACCTATGGTGGTATTTCTATTATTGGCCCCATTTTTATAGAGGGATAGGAAATTATCCCAGTCACTTAGTGAGTGGTGGTGATGGGCTAGGGAGAGGCAGCTAGACCAATGTCCCGTGACTCTTGCCAAGCATGGGGTTGCTTCTGCCACGTGGTGAGAGAGGTGCCACCTCTCTCCAATTCTCTATTTCTTTTTCATCCTTCCACATTTCCAGTAATTCATATCCATCCTTTAGGGACAGTGGACCCTAGAAAAAAATTCAGTAATCAAGAAAAAAATTACAACGTTTATTTTTGAAATCTCCAGACCAAGGCCTAGCTCCACACATGTGGGTAAGTACCTGCTGCCTGCTCTTCACAGCAGTGCTAACTTACTAAATGGTCTTTGGCATTTGTGTGTGTGTTTGGAGAAACTTTAGTTGAAAACAAATCCTTATTTAATTATTAGATTGGCTATGAAGAAAATAGGCCTCTTATGTAATCATAATAGCTGCTTATCCTGGATGAGAGATTATTTATTAATTTAAGTATAGTTGATTTACAATGTTGTGTTAATTTCTGCTGTGCAGCAAAGTGACTCAGTTATACACATATATACATTCTTTTTTATCTTTTCCATTATGGTTTATCCTAGGATATTAAATATAGTTCCCTGTGCTGTACAGTAGGACCTCGTTGTTAAGAGATTATTTATAATAAGAAAACAAAACTGTCATTTTTTTTACCACTGTCATATACTTGATGAATTTTTAGTTTCTGTTTTCAGGATTGAGCAAATTGGTACGTATGTTGTCATCTTGAAAAGTATGAAAAATTACCAGGTTTTTCTCTGAAAGGGAGCAGTGTTTTCATCAGTTGTCATCTTACGGTGCGGTCTTTCTGGAGTTGAACTTGGAGGTTATTCTAAGAGTTTACTATGCAGAGATGTTGGTGTCCCCTGGGGGTTTGTGTTTATATTTGCCTTCTCACCTGGTACATTCTCGGTAGAAAGCTGTTTGAGAATGTAGACTTTGGTGTCAAACCTGTATTTGAGCTTTGGCTTACGAGCTTTTTAATGTGGGGCAAATTACTTAACCTCAGTTAAGTTGCTTGGGTGATAGTTAATGTATCTATAAAATGAGGATAATAATCATTTCTATTCATAGGGTTTTGATGAATAAATGAATTAAAGGAAGTGCTTAGCCCATTACCTGCACATGAAAAGTGCATAATGGTTAAAAATTCTTATTGTCTGTCCATGTGTATTGAAGACTCCCAGATCTCTGTCTCCAAGCTGGTCTTCTCTCCATGGTATATTCCTAGCTGCACACAGGACTTCGCCATTGGCAGCCTAAGCTGAAGCTTCACACCTTCACTGTCTCTGTCCCCGATGGATTCCTGATCTAGGTGATGGCACCACTTTTTGCCTAGTGCCCAAACCACATGCCTGGGAGTCATCCTAGACTCTTTCCCCTCCTCCCCCAGCTGCTTCCAGTCAGTCCCCAAGCTGTCCCTTCTTTCTCCCTAACTCACTTCATCTCATTGTCTTCACTATCTCCTGCCTTAATTCAGGCTTCCTTCTCTTGAGAATAAATTTTAGTGGTTTCTCCCAAACACGGGCACTTGGTGGACTGCTTGCATAGGTATCAGGTTTTTCAGGATATTTGGCTATAAAAAGCCAAAGAGCCACTAAGAGCTACAAGTTATTTGATAGATTTTTCTTTTCCGTGTGGTTTTACTACTTCCTCTTATTCATTTATGCTTGTATTTACATCCTGTGTATCTAAGCAAAACGAGCCGTTCATGTCTTAAAGAGTTATCTTGCAGAACTGTGCAGGGTGAGGAGGAAGCTGTAAGGGAGGAGATAGCAGGGGCAGCAGCGGGTGCCCCCAGCCAAGTGACTAAGCAACCAGATAGGGCCCTGAAATCAAAACAGTTACCGGTTCTTGCTGCTTTGGAGAGGAGGCTAAAAGGCTGCTTTGATGCTCGTACCCTTTAGTGTTTGAGAGTCTAAAAAGGTACTGAATTATTGGAAGCTACTGAAATAACCCACTTAAAGGAAATGCCCAGGATAGTCAAGACTGTTATTATGTTAAGCAAAGACTTTAAGGTGAGCTAGGAGTAAGTTGAATGCAGTGTGTTCCAGGAAGACCAATCATGGAAAGTTGATCCGGTAGCAAAATTGCTAAGTAAAAACTAAGGATGAAATGGGAAGCACAGGTGAAGGTTACCCAGCCTGTGCCTCAATTTAAAGCCAGGGTCCTTTCTCCTGCGGATTAACTTTTGAGGAAGATGTAACAACAGCTGAAAAAGCAACTGAAAATGTCCAATTTCGCTTGGATTATTTAGATCATAATTTGGAAGAATTTTGCCTTTATTGATTTGGGTAATTTTGTCAGTTTTAATTTTGATTCCTATTAGAAATCTGGCATGTGTCAGGTATGTTTAGAAGCCAAAGCATACACGTAGTTTCAGCTGTCACAGGCCCTAGATCAGGAAAATAAATAGCTATTTTTGTATGTTCTATCACTAAGTGCTTCACGCGATACAGAGAGTTGAGTAAGAGTTTATGAAAAGGGTTGTTAGTGTCTTCTTTGAGTTTCTAAATTAGAATTCTGCTTCTAGATGAGGTTTTTTATGGGCAGGATTACCTTCAGGAAATGTGGATGTGAACTGCTCCATGAGTGGCTTTTAATTTTGGTATTTTGGAAGGGGTGAATGTGTCCTTCTGTTGACTTTTCCCTTGTTATACACATTTCTTTACATTGTTTATAAAGCTTTTTAAATACTTTGAAGCATTTCCATATTTCTTTACTTTAAAATTAAGATACCTGTATAGTATTTGAGAGGGTTTTATTTCTCCCTATTTATAATTACATCAGTGCTTCTCCAAGAAAGAAATATATACTTATCTTGAAGTTAAAGCTAACCTAAGGTAGGTGTATATATGTTACTAGTGAATGGCATAGTTAAAATACCTGAATATCTTTTTTCCTGTCATCACTATTACATATAAGTTAGTGTTTAAAATTTGATTGGTAGATATTTTCTTGATGAAATTATACACATCATATTGAAACCAATATGCTGAGACTTGAATCAGAATGAGTTTGCAAAATCTGGTTTTAATTCATATCTGGGGAGGGTAGGGGAGCATGTTGTGAAAATACATATGCACAGGCACCTAATCAATGCTAGACAAATAATGTATTAGTTTACAATGTAATAGGATAACCAGAAATTCAAAGGCTCAAATTGAGTCCATCAGCGGTAATACAATTTTATATTTGGCTCAAGTGGCTGTTGAATATCAAATGGTGCTGAGTTCCTCCAAAGCACCTCATGACCCCCCAGTCTTGGAAGGAGTTTCACCACAGTCTCAGAAGAAATCCCAGTCGTGCTTTTATTTCTTTTGGCCCTTGGGAGTCATTGCCGCCCAAATACAAACGCAGGCCAGGGATTTCCAGTGGCCACATGTTATTGCACAGAGAGGTCTGTTCTAAGCAGACCCTTATGGCTAAGACGGTGTGAGATTAGCCCTTAAATAGTGGTCTAGCATTAACGTGGTCTATCAAAGCATGTTAAGAAATAGCTCCTTAGTGATTATGTACCAGCTACTAGTTATCACACAAACAGAAAAGGCAACGTGGCAGCTTCACATTTCACATGAAAGACTAGCATTAACTGGGCCTGTCTTGCTGGCTTAACTTTCACATAAATCTAGTGATTATTTTAATTTAGACCCAGGAAAAAATGATTTCATACCAGTCTTTTCTTCACATAGCTTTGTGTAGCATTAAAATTGTTATGGGTTAAAGACTAGGCCATGAAGGCAAAATGTTTAACTCTCCTTTGCCAAAACAGAAACAATCTCTGTTCTGACTCCTGTCCAGTTTCCAAAAAACAAAACATACATACACCTTTGTTATTGCACATCTTTCACACAGACTTGTGTATGTATAATATACATATATATTTTTTAAATATGCTACACATAAAAAAGATTATGGCACTTTACAGAATACATGTTTAACAAAGATCATTACACCACAGATGTTTGATAACTATACAAAAACCCTTACACAATTAATGTAACATTGTTGAATTAGCACACAGGTTTAAAAAATCCACAGAACCCAAAGCAAACATTTCTGCCTTCTTGGAGTTCATTGAGAAGCCCAGCCCCATCACAAAACTTTAAGCACAAACGCAGGCAAAAAATAAATAAGACTTGCTGGTAGTAGTAATGGTCCAGGTATATTAGATTTTTAGACTGAGGCAATTACATGATTGATAGAAGTTTATTAGAAAAATAGGTGCGGGTCAATGATTGTCTGTTTTTTAATCTCTTTCCTTCTAACACGTTCCTCCTATTCAGTGGTTTTTAAACAGCCATGCAGTGTTCGTCTAGACTAGCATGATTTTGATATTCCATTTATCCCAACTGAAGCCTGGCTAAATGGACTAAAGGTTTAAGAGGCCCACATTACCTTTTTACTCTTTCTCTGCTAGAGAAATTTCATCTCTGCTCTGCTTAACAAATCAGTGTTTAAGCAGTTTTTAGTGGTTTGGGGTTTTGTTTGTGTGCATGTGCTGTTTTTTTTTGGTCTTCTGTAGCATTCAGACTAATGAAGTAAACACTGTCAAGTGACTTTCTTCTGGCCAAGAGCGGTCACGTTTTCACTCATGACTTCTGCTATCGGAGTGACCCAGGCATATCCCACCCCCCACCGCCCCTTAGTGAAGGCGCAGTCAGGCAATAAAGATGATGGACGTGCTTAGAGGATCCTCCAGCCTTATGACTTGTCTGCGAGGAGAGTGAGACTGTAAAATTAGTGTTATAACATGGGTTCTCTATCTGTCTCGTATAGAAGAAAAAGTAGAGTGAATCTTGTGATGATAAATTTAAGAAAAAAAAATTGGGTTTTAAATTATTTGCCTGATGGAGGGAATTGCTTTTTTTAAAAATGAAAATTCTTGCCAAGGGTTAAAAATCAATGACCGTGATGGCATCAGGACTTGGTCAGAGCATACAGACGCACAGTAAGGGACAGGAGTCCTGTACAGTGGCTGCCATAACCTATTATTTCTGTGTGGCGTCAGACAGTTATCGTTTGTGTCCTGAGCCCTTATGACAGGCTGCTATGAGGATACATATTTACCCCTTGAAGTCACAGATGTACATCTTGCTTACTCTGAACTTTGGTCTAAGAATGGTGAGCTCATGAAGACCTGGTTCCATGCCTCCGCCTTCCTGCCCTTTAGCTCATTATCTGTGAGAGAAAACGGTATCTGGTACAGGCCGAAGGCTAGAATGGAATTAAACTGGAATGGAACAACTAAAGCAATTACTTGTTCTGCAGCAAGGCAGGGTTTTAGACTCACACAGCTTTAAGATGATTTACTCAGGGCAGGGTTGTAAAATCTGAATCAGGGTTCTATGCCTGGTGGTGCTTAGCACACAATACCTTGCCCAAACAAGGTTCATAGTTATTCGTTAAATTTTCAAAACAAAGCAAGCCCTCAAGTAAGCAGATTCATAAGCCTAAAGAGACCTGTCCTTTTAGTCCTTCCAGAAATTTGGCAGGTCCACTCCATTTGCTTAAGTTGCAAAGAAGTGTTTCTATCGCATTCTGCAATTCTGAAGCTCAGGATAATACCAGACTAGGTTCTTTCTGGTCACTTTGATCGTTCCAAAGTAAGTTTGAAGTGATGGCCAATATCATTTTCCTGAATCAATTATGTTGGTGATTTATAGAAACTAGATTAAAAGCCCCTGAATCCTTTTTAATAGTGGTGTTTCATTCATTTTGTAAACAGGTATAGGCAGGTGCTATGAGCTTGGTCTAGCTCTCATTTTGCATTAACTTTCTGTCTACTCCTGTGCTTTCCTGAGAATGAAGCCTTTGATGCAACTCACCAGTTACAGCAATTTAATGTTATTTCAGTCTGCTTTCAGGACCAACA
Source organism: Balaenoptera physalus (assembly GCF_965194825.1). NCBI lineage: Eukaryota > Metazoa > Chordata > Mammalia > Artiodactyla > Balaenopteridae > Balaenoptera > Balaenoptera physalus. Next base: position 115,602,007 of record NC_138890.1, on the reverse strand, counting down.
CCAGTAACTAGAAGAACTTAACTCCCGTCTCTAGCTCCTTTTTCTGCACAGAATGCCATCCTGCTGCTGCTGGGGGTGGGAATACAGCTGAATACAGCATGGTTACCACACAGTGGGAAAAGGTCTCCCTGCAAGCGCTGAGATTCTGGTAAGCTCTCCCAGTCACCAGATGAATGAGCCACAGCTGGCTCGGAGACCTCTGTCCCTGGAATCAGGAAACAGAGTGAGGTTTCCTTTGGCAGTCAAAGCGCAGTCCTAGCCCTAGAAGAACAACACGTGATCTCCAGTGGAAGAGGAGACGGGGCCGGTACTGGTGCTAGCCTGGCTGCTGGGGAGTGGAATGAATTTGTCTCCACTAGCAGGATTTTGTACTTTCATTCTCATGATTGGACAGGTCCTTATTCTTCCTATACTCAAATTTCTAAACTCTTGGAGTGACAGATCAATTGATCCACCTGACTCTGGAATTCAGCCTAGAATAAGTCCCACCACAGAATTCCACACTGTCCCTGCTGACCCCTCGGGTCAGCTAAGCAACAGACAGTGTCTTGCTCGGCCCTTTAGCACACATCCTCTCCCCGGTGGGTGTGCAGTCTTCATTGTAGTCTCCAACTGAGACAGTTTGAAAGAACTAGGAGGAAACAAAAGCACCAACCCCCAAACCTCACTCTGAGGCAGAGATGCTCACAGGCATGCAACCTGTGCAGAAACGTCTCTAAACAGCCTGCAAATCTGGCCAATGGTCTCTTCTGTTACCAGAGAAACTGCTGCTTTAATGGTTTAGATCATCATCCTTCATTGAGCCTTGGGGGGGGATGGAGTCTGACAGAACTTAACTGCATGTCAGCGTTTATGTACTATTTTCATGTTCCATCTCTTACGGTTTGCACTGTGGCCCTCCTGCGCGGTCACTTTGTGCAGCTGGGTGTTGCCTGTCATTGGTCCTGGCAAGGCTCAGGGCTGTGGAACGTGGCTTTGGTAGGTAAAGGCTAGTTCTTCACTTGATTCAAACGACAGAACCAGAAGTGAAGTGTTTCACAAGGTTACACGAGCAAGAAAACGGCACTGATGTCTCTTCCAAACTAAAGGAGGCAGATAAGGTTTTTCCCCTCTTCGATTTCTTCTTGTACTTTGTCACTGGAGGTGGCAATTTCTGCTTGTGCGGAGAAGACGGCACAGATGAAAGTGAGGACCGTGCCCCCGATGGCGGTATAGAAGGCCCAGCCCAACGAGCAGTCTCCGGGTTTGTAGGCCGACGCGTAGTGTCCGCAGTAGCCTATGGCCTTCTGGCAGCCCCAGCCAGCAGGGTAGAGTATCAAACCCAGGATAAGGAAGAGGCCTGCAGGGCAGAAGAAAAACAGGTGAAAGCCCCACAGCTCTCCAATGGCAAGTGAGCAACTGTACCGATCTGTGTAATGGCTACTTGATTTGCCTGCTCTGGGCAGTGGCATCCGTTCTGCAATAGCAAGTGTTAGGGACTGTTTTAGGCAACTAATCTGGCCTGATCAAGACAATCAATCAATCAATCACTTTATTGAAAATATTTTTAGCTTCTTTTGTACATGTTGGAATGTGAACCCACTAATAATTTCTCCTCTAGAAAAGCAGGTAACCTTGTTACTACTTCTTCCCACAGGGCTCTTACTGCAGTGAGCAGTTCCCTTTTGCTCTAAGGCAGAGGTCGGCAAACTAAGGTCAAGTGGGGTCTTGTTTGTGTAAATCAGGTTTTATTGGAGCACAGCTATGCCTGTTCGGTTATGGACTGCCCACGGCTGCTTTTGTGCGGGAACAGCACGGTGAGGAGTTGCTACAGACCCTGTGGCCTGCAGAGTAAGTCTGAAATATTTACTCTCTGGCCTTTGGCAGGAGAAGTTTGCCCACCCCGGTGTGAGGGAATTCACAGAGAACCCTGGTTAAATGCGAGAGACCACATCTTAAGCTGGGTGTCATGCTTTAAAGATAAACCCACGAGGAGTCTGGTTGCTGGCATGCACCGGCCGCATACCTAGGACAGAGACCTCTGTGTTTACATGTACATTGAGAGGCCACCTGCAAACTCCCTAAGAACGCTGGTCCGAGTGCCTTCAAGTAAACTCAGCTCTGAGGAGACACTAAGAAGCTCCGCTTCCACTTTGCTGACGCCCCCACAGCACTGCCATACTAAAGCCCACTTTTCTCTTCCTCCAGCTGCTCACTGGGAAATTGAGAGTTCTTTTGCCTGCCAGCCCTGGGGGTTAGGAGCTACTCCAGGGCAGGATAAGGCAAGGCGAGTGAGGCACAGACAGTCGCTCCCAGGTGCCTGCTCTGTGCCTGCGGCAGTCTGGGAGGCAGCGCCTCCCCGACGCACGGCGGAAGCTGCCTACAAGGCCATCCGGATCCCCAGACCACGAAGGGAACTGAGCGGCCTCAGGTCTTACTGACAAAACTTTCTTTGTAGAAAGGGTGCTGCGGGAAGAAGATGGCTTTATTCGACGTAGCAGGAAGAAATAGTTTTCTTTGAAGAATGTCACCTAAAATAATCAAGATTGCTAATTCGCAGTCAAAAAGACCTGTTTTTTAGATCCATTGGACTAGCAGTTCTGTCCTCTTAATTTAAGCTTACTCTAAATTCTCTTTTCCTACCTTTACTGAAATTCTCTGGGGTTACCACACCAAAGCTTCCGAGGCATTTACAGCAACTTCCTGACAAAAAGGACACGACTGCATTTGTGCTAGTATTCGGTTTGAGGAAGATTGTGTTCCAGACCACAGATCACAGCTGTCATGGAGAGCATCTTCTCCCCGATCATGGCACTAGAGTGGGTTTTGGGGTCTGACTGTCCCTACTTCCCAAATTAATCCCCTGTTCTCCTCTGAAGGCCTCGCGGGGCTTTCTAGCGGGGTGGAACAGAGGGAATCCATTTACACGCTCACGGTCTGAAGAAGAGCGATTCACCAAAGAAGTTTTTCTAACTGTGTAGCCCTTATTTCTCCGTAGGGCGGGGTGCTGGGAGCCTGGTGGCAGTGATCCGTAGCTAGGGAAATGCGATCCAGCGCTGGGAGGCGTAAGTGAAGGGAGCAGCAGCCCAGACACCTGGAGAGATGCTGGTGGTTAGAAATGACCGGGAGCATGGAGCAAATCCTCCCGAGCATCAGGCCGCCCGTGGAGAATGTGCTGGTGCTCTGGCACAGGCACAGTCCCGGACCAGCAATCCTGGTCTGGATGTCTGGCTAGAAGTCACATGGCAGAAAAGCCCCTGTAGTCCCTGTGTGAGGCTAGGACACAAACCAGCAAGAAGGTGGACCACAGCAGCAACTCACCAGGAGCTCGGTCACTTAGGAGTTAACGGTCTCTAGGTTTGGAGTAAGACAGGGGTCTGAATCCAAGCTCTGCCCTCTACCAGCTGGGTGACCTTAGAGAAGTCTTTGAACCTAAGTATGATTACTCACCTGTAAAGTGAGCTAATCCTGAACTCATAAGGTGGGTGTGAGTATTACACAGTCTGTAAAGAGTACTTGCTGTGTCCCTAACAACAACCTGGAACACAGACTAGCACTAGGTAACAGGTTGCAGAAGCAGAAGCAGTGTAAAGTTTACCAGTTATGAATAGACAGGCTGGCCTATTGGGGGGGCGGGGCGGGGGTGGATATTTTGAAAGGTGTCATAACTGGGGGAGAGGAGGCTACAGTTAGTACCCTTGAAAGAATAAACTACTCTCCATCTGAACAAATGTAACTCAGCTGGGGGGATCTACGATGACTGAGCTAATTCGTTTGTATTTCTATGCCTGTGATAAATCCCGATTAATTCCCACCTTGTTCCCTAGGAAACCTCACCCAAGGCACATGGAACCTTGGGAGCTTCCTCCCTCAGGCCCTAAGTTACTGCGCTGGAAACCAGAGGCACCATCGCTGGGATCTGTGTAAGGATTCAGAGGCACTTCGAGCACGCAGCCTGTGGGCAAGGGAGTATTAACGGCCCTCTCTTTTAAAAGACCAGAGTGTTTATATTTGAATATTAATTGCACACATCGTTTGTATTATGCGGCTTAAACAAGTCCAATTAGTAAAATTAATGCATTTTAATATGCATTATAACCCTTGAATTGTAAGGGTTTCGCTTTATGGCAAAATACTTTTCTTAACAACCCTTCTCTAGAGTGGCTGTTAGCAATTTACATTCCCACCATCATCACAGCAGGGCTCCCTTTTCTCCACGCCCTTTCCTGCACTGGATAGGGGCTAGGGACAGAAGACAGAAAGCACAGCGTCTGCTGTCACGTAGCAGCTCTGCTACCCTGCGCTGGGCTCTGGCTTGTAGGATGCACAAAATAATGTGGCTGTCTCAGATCCTTCTGGGAAGCCAGCAGTTTTAAAATAACTATTATTTTAATATCATCAGACCCCTTTTTGCAGAACACTCAGGAACATTCACCCCTGTACTTCTCCTTAGCTGTTCTCTTTGCTGGTAGCTCAGATAAGGTTCCTGAAGTGCTTCAGGCCTTCTTAAGATCTTGTGGCTGCTACTGGCCAGTTGATCTGTGAATAAGGACAGCAAGGAGACTTATCATAAAAGGGGTTCCTGCTTAAGAGTCTGTCAGAATCCTCAGCTTGATTATTTATAAGCCCACAGGGCAGTCCCCCGGGAGGGTGACAGAAAGTGGCTCTGGTATGTCTGCAAGCCCCAGTGCATGTGATGTGTGCCCAAACGACAGGCTCCCAACCTGGGCAGCCTGGCTGGTGGGCCTGTCCTCCCAGCACTCACCAGAGCTGCCCCTAGCTTGGTTAATGCCATGAAAGCACAGGACAGTCAGAGAAAACAGCCGGCCGTCAGGTGAGCAAGAATAGAACAAGCATTTGTCATCTTTCTAGGTATTTAAAAAAGGCGCTTCTACCAAAGGAATTCCAGAAATTTTCACGATTCAGGTGGCCACACGCGGCCCTGACCTCACCTCACCTCACCTCGCCTCACCGGGCCCGGACTCTCCACTGCTCCGCGGGCCTGGCACAGCTTCAGAGCGGCCTGGGCGCCGGCCCCTGGGCCCTGACAAGCGCTCCTTAGTCACAGCCGTCATCTCAACAGGTTCTTTCTGCTTCCGAGTAAAATTATCAAGAAGCCCAGAAAGGCTTCCCAGCTCTCACAGTGAACTCCAGTCTTCCCCCCCTGGCCCTCAAGGTCCTGTGTGTCCCGGCTCCCCGTCGCCTGCCCCTCTGGCCCTTGCTCTCTGCTGCAGCCACGCTAGCGTCAGCCACGCTCGGGCCTTCGCTCTTGTGCTCCTCTCAGCTGCAGCGCCCTTCTTCCAGACAGCCTTCCAGCCATCTTCACGTGCCACCTCCTTGGTCTTCTGGTCCCGTCTATTTACAGTTTCAAACACCTACCTCTCCCTTAACTTGCTATCCCCCTTCCTTGCTTTATTATTTCTCCTTAGCATTTATTACTGAAAAATGGAATATATTACTTTGAGTCATGTGAAACTGTCAATATCTGTCCACTTTTTACCTACAAAAATGGTCATTTCATGTGGTTCAACCTGATACTTCACTTTGTTAATCCACCTCCATTCTCAACTTTAAGCTCCACGAGGGCGGTGCTCAGAATAGTGCCTGGCACAGAGCAGACTCTTAATAAAACTTTATCAACGTCAGTGCAATCTGTTTTGCAATACAGTTTTTCTAAACCATAGTGCCCCTGGGGAGAAAGGGTAAAATAACTTTGGCAGATGCCAATCAACAAGAATGAAGTTATCCCGGCAGGAAAGGAGATGCAGAGACTCTTGGTTGGCTGGCTTCTCCTGTCACACTGCCTGTTCCAGGCCTGTGAATCCCAGGACCTAGAAGCAGACATACGCCCCAGATTCCAAATAGGCTTGATGACACCAGCTACCGAGACAGAATTAAAGTCCACGACTTCTTAGATGGGCACATCAGACAGCAGGCAAGAGAACACAGTAAGACATATACCAACTCTGCTGCAAATGTGGCGTGGCTTTTCTAGTCATCAACTTGGAGTGCACCAGGAACTGTCAGCTGAGGTGCGCTCTGGATTGAGTTTCATATAAGAGCCACACCAGAAAATGGTCTGCTCTCCCCTGCAGCTCCTGAAGTGAGGCCAGCCTATCTCTGGGGCCTTTCCATCTCCTTGCCTTAATACATCACAGTTTTGGTTGTGTGTGAATGTGTGTTGGGAGGGTGGCAGAGAAAATAAGGGGCTAGGCCAGTGGGCATGTGATTTTCTTCTGACTGGCATCTCTTCCTGGTGCCTGGCTGAGCTGCGACAGGCCCAGCTGGGAGGAGGAGGAAAGGCAGGCAGGATGATGCTGGCCAACTACCCAAGAAAACAGCCACCACTGCAAGAAACCACAGGCAGTTCAGAGGGCTGGTAACTTCTGCAGTGGCTCGACTTGATGATACCCAAGAAGCTACCATTTTCCCCAACCTTAAGAGATATCCTCTCCCTTGTAGCCTGTCTTTTCTCTTGCTAACAGCCTCTCAGTTCATTGTACCAAGAGGGCTAGAAGATGCCAGCATATGCTCACCATGGGGTCACCCGGGGGATGACTCAACCTTATTTGGGGAAGAAATTAATTAATTAAGAAAGAAATTAATGAAAGGGAACGGATGGTTAGTCATTTGGACTACCCCACAGATGCCACGCCAGGTTGGAGACAGAGCCCTGACAATTTACCAAGGCTCACCATAGGGTGCTGGCTCTCTCATGGGCACCAGCTATCACATTGCAACACCCATCATGTCCCTCTGCCATTTTAGTAATATTTTCCCCTACCTGGAAGGAGCTTTCAGACTCAACCCTGGATTCCCAGCAGTTCTATCCTGCTACACAGGAATTTTTAGAGTCTATGGGTGACCTAAACACGTGGTTTGGGTTTAATTCAAATAATTAGACTTCATGAGCTCTGAAAGGGAGAGGGTAGGAGCTGTGTTTCATGGCTGAGTTCCCAGTGCCTTAAAAAAGAAGGTGCTAAAAAATAAAATGAATGAAACACCCTGGGAAAAGTCAAGTCATAGTCTTCCTGATCAACAGTCAGCACTGACTGTGATTAGACCAGCCACAAAATTATATATCTTAGGTAATTCTCTTGCTACTGCCTTGAAATCAAATAGTATGTTATCAAATATAAGTTTTAATCAAATCCCTTAGGTGGGGGAAACAACCTCCATAATCTTGCCAAGCCCCCAATTTTGGAAAGACTAGGAGTTGCTGAATACAATAAATAATATTTTACTTGGTCTGAAGGTGACCACACCTCCAGCTTTAAGCGTCCGGGACGCTAGGAACGGGGAAGCCGAGTCTGAGCCACTGCCCGTCAGCCTGTGAAGGAAGAGCGTGGAAGGCTCCGTGCCTACTTCACAGGCTCTCCCTGGCTGTGTCGGCCCCGACTCCCTCCCTGCCAGTCTGTCACCCAATCACCCCACACTTTCACTACCTGCTGGCCAAGGGAAGGGACTCCAGGTTTCTTGCCTTTTGTGGGTCACCCACTGTCTGTACAGAAGGAGGCCCTTTTTCCTGGCCTGACAAGTGAGAACTAGAGGCTGGCCCCTGTTGTACAGAATAACAAGCGAGTCTTTGGACATCATACTCCTGCCTCCTCTGCAGACAGGCTTCCAGACTAAATAGTGAAGACTGACTAGACCTCAGTTTGCAAAGGAAAGATGGCCGTCTGTTACCGCTACCAGCAGCCTGTGGAGAAGCCCCCAGTGAGGGCCGCACACTCAGCCTCCACGAGGTCGTAACAAGCTCATTCTGAAGCTCTGAAATATCCTAATATCCCCGGAGAGCGAGTTCTCAGCAGACAGCGGATAGCAGGCTTAGCATCATTTGATTCATCTGAGCTCCAACTAGGTCTCCCTGAGGAGTGCCCACTCCCTGAACAAGGGGTCTCACTCATGCTGACCCCTTGGGCACTCATCCACCTGGAAATACCCTCCCCCCATCCCAGCCCAAACGTCACCTCTGTGTGACATTTGTCACCACTTCCTGCCAGAATGTTATTCTCTGTGTGTTCCCACTGCCCTGTGCACACCCCTCTTCAGCTCTTTATCGTATGTTATTTTTGTATATTCAACTCAATTTACTGAGTTACCTACTAAGTGGCAGGCATTATTCTTGGCCCTGAGGATAGAGCAATGCCCTAGCAGGACTCTGAGCCCCTTGAGGGCAGAAAAGCTTTATCCTTCTTGATTTACATCACAATTTTATCTTTAGCATTTACCATAAACCTCTGATGGGTATGTCACACAGTTGACCTTGGGTAACAGAGGTCAAGAGTTCAACTTATTTCTGGCTTTGAAACACCAACGGACTCATTTAGGAACTCAGCAGGAAACCATCTAACTGTCAAACATCCATTTCCCATTCAACATAGCTCTGGGGGAAAAAAAAATTCACCTGGTGGTGTTTATCCCTATCAGGTCTACCTGCGACTCAGACTGAGCTCCAGTCTCTGCGGTGCTCAGCTCAGCCGTGCCAGGAGGCTGCCCCTGTCACCGCACCCCCTGCCCCTCAACCTCCTGCCCAGGCGGCTATCTCTCTAACAAGAAGCAAGACAAATCAGACGGGAGAGTGACTGGCTTCCTGCATCCCATCCCCATTCCGGGACACAGCTCAGAGAGCATTCCAGGCTTACTGGGGGTGACAGCTTCAATCAGCAAGTTCAGAAAGTACCGACAACACTGTAGTAAAGGAAAGCTAAGGAGACAGGGCAGTGCTCCTTGCATGATCATCTGCCAGTGTCCTGCCTCCAGATGGGAAGCCATGTTGGTTGTCCCTTCTCGGTATCCTTGGCTGTTCTTCCTCACCTTTCCAATCTCTGAACACTGGAGGGCCCAGGGCCCAATCCTTTGTCCTCTTCTCCACATTCTCCTTATTGATCACACTCGGTCCCACAGTTTTAAATACTGCCTCTAGGCTGGCATCTCCTGAATTTTGATCTCCAGCTTTGACTCCAGATTTGCATATCCAACTGCCTACTTGACCTCCACTTGGATATCTAACAAGGTACTTGAAAACTATGTCCAAACCTAACTCTTGATTCCTACTCCCCACTTCAAAACCTGGCCTTTGCCCTGTGGACCTCATTTCAGCAAATGGGAGTCCAATTCTTAGACCTGCTCAGGTCAAAACCCTTAGAATCCTCCCTGACTCCTCTCTTAGGGCCCACATCCCTCTGCGGCAAAGCCTATTGGCCTTCATTCCAGCTGCTCCCTTGGCCGGGAGAGCTCTTCCTCCTGACTGCCCATATGGCTAACTCCTCTATCTCCTTAAAGTCTCTGGTTGAATCTCTCCTCACCGAATCCTACCCTGACGACCCTATTTAACATTGCAACTTCCCCCCCTTATCGCCCCAGCATACCCAACCTCTCTTACCCTGGCTACTCCTTTTGTTTTTTCCTTCCATAGCACCCATCAGTTTTTAACATACTGTACAATTATTTGGTTTATTGTGTCTCCACCAGCTTGAATATAAACCCCATGAGGATACAGAACTTTGTGCAGTTTTTTCTTTATGTATCCCAATTGCCTAGAACAATGTCTGACGTGTAATAGGTGTTCAGTAAATATTTGTTGGATGAATGAAAAGATAGAGTGCTATGATGTGGATGGTTACATTTTAAAGTGAAGCCATTTTAAGTTCTTGCCAAGTTTTTTAAATGGTTGGAGGAAAAGCTGCATTCGATAACGGTGGATCCCAGGGCTCGGCAGTTTTGCCTAACAGCACACCAGCCACACTTACTAATGAAACACGCAAAGGGGCCAAACCATGGGACTGGCCTTCTACTTGACTGCAAGCACTGAATATCTCCTTTCTGGCTACAGAAAATAGATCTTTGTCGGGAGAGGACATAGAAAAAAGCAGTAAGTCAATTAAATGTAATAAGTTTTCAGTAATCTAGAGATCATTTTAGCCTCAAAACTCAGAAATTGTTTCCAACTCTGCTTGGCTGCGGTAATGACATCTATAAAGACATGCTGTGGCTGACCATGGGAACCGCCCCGGACACCAGCTGGGAAGGGAGGCGCAGTGCAGGGATAAACCTGGAGAAGTTCAGGAAAATGGCAGGTGGCAGAAGGGTACACCAGGGGGAATGAGGAGGGAGGTGGACCATGGCAGTTTGCAGAAGCGGTAAGGGCGGTGTCTAGGAGCAGCATGAGCCTGGAGAATGGAGAGACTAACAGAAAGTGCCGGCACTGAAGGCAGGCATGTAGAACTGCTGACGGCCCAGGAAAATACCCACTCCGATCAGCAGCCCTGAGGACAGTGTCATAGATCAACCGCAGGTGGAGTGATGGTGAGGGGGGGGCGGTCAGGGGAGGGAGAGGAGGTGATTCTCTGCTTCCAAGAGGAATAACACGTTTAGTTACTTAACTCTAAGTCTGGGACCATCATGTGGTACAACTGATGTACAGAGTGATACACAACAACCTAGGCCTGCTAGTTAACATTTATCTGTATGTTTACCTCTCTTTTCTGTCTAAATTTTTATTTTTTCCCACGTCATCTTCCATGCTGACAGCTGGAAGTCATTTTGGCAGTCCCTAATAGCTATTTGAAAGTCATCAACTGTTGCTAGGTAGGGACCTTTTCTCTTTCACAATACCCTAAGGCAAACTGTCACGTATTATTAAGACTGTGCTTTGAGGAGGGCACCATGTCAGACCAACGAATTTGCCATCAAGCTGTTCTCTTTCCAAAGATCACAGTATGAACCTGTATACTCCTCCTGTGCAGGGACTTTGGAGACAGGCTGTAGTGATCATTCTCACTCACCAAGGCAAGGCTGAACTAGGTCCCCTACACTCTTTTAAGAAGAGAGGCAACTCAGAATTTCATGGGTAAAAAGTTTAAATTAAAAATTACAAGTAAATGGTTAACCAACTATCTGGAAAATTATCCAGAACAATGATAGTAAAAACTAGGAATCTTACTGTGACATACTATGCATTTGTCCCATAATAGAACAGCACTGGCTCCAAGGTCTCTTAGATGCCTCAAAGTACGTACATTTGGCTCAGATGAACTCCCGCTGGATTATAAACTGGACAGCAGTGGGGGGTGTGTTCTGCTCCTCGGCTGCCACCTCCATCTCCACCCCAAAGCCAGCACAGCCCTCTACACATACTGTGCTGTCGACCAACTGCACGTGTCATTGCTGACTCCCATTTCCTTTCTAGTCTTCTCATTTTTGGAAGAACATTTTGGAAAGATCTTCTATGGTAAAAATGGGAGATTCCAAGCAAAGATGACATGGAGTTTAAGCTATAAACACCCTCCCCCAATTTTACACATTCGCAACTAAGACTTTAAAGCTGGAAGTTTCTACAGGTGATTAGAACCTTTTAGTGATCATAATGATAATTGTTATAATAACAATGGCAGCAGTTAAGTGCTAAGCACTACAATGTGCCAGGCACCGGCTAAGCACTTTAAATATAACTCAAATGAGAGGTCTCTCCGTGAGAGGATCTTATGAGGTTGGTACTATTAATATCATCATTTGACAGATGAGGAAACTGAGGCACAGAGGGATTAAGTAACGTTACACAGCTAATCAGTGGTGGAGCTGGCACTCAAATCCAGGCTGCTGCTTTACTGCACACCAAAGACTAGCTTCCAAAACAAAAGCATCTGTGCAGCTGAAGAGGGGAGATTGCTATATCCTCAAAAGCTGGCTTGCATATACCTACGAGACATTAGAGAGCAGATGACGACGAACAGCTCTCAAGTGGAAAAAACCACAGGAATGCTGTAAGGGGATGATGGGGAGAGGAAGGCTGCACAAAAATAAAGGCTCGCCTATTCTCAGGCAGGTTGATTTGCTAACCCTATAGCAAGACAACAGCAAGATAAAGAATTTCCATCCACCCCTTCTCTTGCATTACAATCTGAGTGTCATCAGCCTCCTTTACTGCAATATAGATGTCACCTTGGAGTGGCTGCCATTGGCCAAAAAAAACTTCTAGAAAGAAAACCTATGAACAGGCCAAACCAACATAATGTTCGCTATGATGTCCTCTCCTGAAGAATCTGTGTGAGCAGAAAACTGGAAATAAAGCACAAAACCCATCAGACCAGAGGGAGAAAATGTAAGCCGTATAACCTGTTTACATTTTAGTCTTTGAGATTCTGTGCACTTGGGAACCATCTGAAACTGCACATCTACCTAGAATACTAATGCTGTACACAAAATGGTCCACAAAAAACCCATATCCTATGAACTTTCCAGGAGAGACATCTGTAGCTGATTAGACAAAATCGAGCACCGAGAGCATTCTCAGACAGCCCCCAAATTACATCCCTCCTCCAGCAGCCGGGGCCATGGTTTAACCATCCCGCCTCCTCCAAGTAGCCTTTCTTAATTCACAGAACAGAGCTGAGGATCTTTGCTTTGACCTCCTCCTAACCCTGAACCCTTGCACCATTCACCATTACCTGTACGCAGTAGGTTTTAGTTAATCCTGTGCTAACAAGAGATCTGCTTGTCTCAATGTCTACATTCAGGGGACACTGCTCTCAATCTAAGGCATCAGGCTCTCATGAAATCTTGCTTATGACAACTACAGGCTCCAGGATGGGGCCCCCCAGGTCTCTTCTACCCAAGAAGAGTTCTGGTCCTTGCTTCCCAAGCCCCAAAGCTAAATTAACAATGCTATTCCAGCCTGCTTGACTTCTCCAGATGTCAAGACACTACCCTCAGTACCAAAATGCCAGTTAGCCATTCAGAGTCAGAGGTATTCACAGTATTTATAAATAAGAGTAATATAACAAAGTATTAGTTATACCATGAATCAAGGAGTTCTGCCCGAGAACTGCCACCTTTGGTTAATCTCTACTTTTGAAATCACTTTGCCCACTAAGGCTTTTCAAATTTTCATTGAAGATTTATTCTAGAAAACCCAAACAGAATTTGGTTTTAGTGACTGCCAGTTCTGAAGTGATTCTTATTGGTTCTTTGGATGATGACTCACTTGTTTCTGCTCTGTCTAGGAGGGCAGAGCACATGCTAGGATTGAGACTTAGCAGCATTTACTACATCCTTTACTCTTTCCAAATGCCTAGAAACTCACAGTTTCTAGCACGGATTAGTGAGCACAGAACAGACTATGTTTCTGTCAGTGAACAACATTCACTGAGCACCTAGTGTGTATGTAGCAGGCCCCATTCTGAACATTGGAGAGCTGTGAAAAAGTCACAATCCACACCCTTGCTCATATTCTAGAACAGTGGTTCCCAAGCTTCTGGACTTCAGACACGAGCAAAATCTCCAGAAAAATTACGGGGAGGTCGATATTTTTTCTTTTGCTAATATAAGGACACTAAAAATAACCATTATCTCCTCTCATTATCATTTCATAAAAAAGGGTATTTTAACACAAAAAGGGTAAAGGATGTACTCTAAGAATAAAGGACAGTTCTTTAAATTGAACACATTTAGCACTATGAAATCTTACAACATTGTCCTTATTTTTCTCGTTTTCGCTGAGGACTGGTGGAAACTAAAAATTGGCGCTTGCCATCTGCCTCTACAAGGATTAAGTCACTAGCCACTGCAGCCGCTGACCTTCAACACCCCCTGAAAGGAGTTCAGGGTGGAGATCACGAATGAGGCACTCTGTGTTCTGGGAAAAACTGGCAGAACAGGCAGGCCTTCAGACAGATATTTGCAGGAGATGATTTTATGAGCCCAAATTCTTGCATCTTCTCTTATCTAGAAAAGCACTAAAATCATTAACAGAGACATTTTCTCCTTGTGACTAGCAGTAACTTTCTGCAAAAAATGTGTGTCTGACTGCATGTACCCCCTTCACCAAAATCACATATATACTGACCTTCCCCCCCCCACCTCTTCGAGCAGTTCCTCAGAGCTATCTGAGATGCTGTCTCCTGGGCTATAGTCCTCATTTTGCCCCCAATAAAACTTAACTTACAACTCTCACGTTGTGCTTTTTTCTTTTTTTTTTTCAGTCGACAAACCTTGGTAGGGTGGACCCGCCCCTTGTTCAAAGGCAGTGAGAGGCCGCTGGGGTGTGTGTGTTAGGATGGGGACATCTTTCTAAGAAGCCTGTTTGTTTACTGTATAAATAAAAAGGTAAAGAGTTTTCACTGCACCTCATTTTAAAGTTTCAAGGATTTATGGACAAGCTAGACTGGGCCCAACTGACATTTAAAAACTCTGCTTTGAAGGCCAGATCAGAAATGGGAGGTCACTGGTAATGAAAAGGGTTTTCAGCTGATAACCAGTGTCTTTGCAGAGCAGATTATATCTACATGTCATTTTAGTACATGATCAATAACATTAGAGGTTTTTAACCAACAAGATTTTCTGAGGGGAAGGAGGAGAAAAGTGAAGGATCGGTGTCAGTAATTTTTTACTTAAAGCTTGTATTAATGCTTATACCGGCTCCCTGGAGTCTAGTAGGGTACTTGTTTTCTACTAAAAACACTTCCATGGAATTATAATTGGCAAGAAAAATACTCTTCCAGGGTGGTGGGTGGAGAACGGATGACAAAGCAATAAAGAGAATTCTTTGGAAGACAATCAGAGCATAGTTGTCATAAAAAGACCTTACAGCCAAGCCCCCCCAGAGGAAGTTTCTGTTACAATTACTCAAAATTAATGACCATCAATTAAGAATTGTCAGATGCCCCTAGAATATGTGGAGAAACAATCCACAAGAAAGATGCAGTTTCTCCCACGCTGAAGCCTCCCTAAACCTTTCTCAGCAATGATTCATGTTTATATGCAAATTACTTCCCTGGCAGTTTCTAAAACTTTAACTCTTACCTGTTAAAATGCACCCCAAGAAACTAATGTAGTCAGATTATTCCCTCCCATGAGTTAGTGATAAAACTTTACTTCGCATTCCAAGTGAGAAGGTGTTTCCTAAACTGTTTCTATGCAACTGGAAGAACTTTATAAACTATTTCTTGATAAATTATTCATCCAACATGTAGGATTAGAAAGAGCTCCTGTTTGACTCTAACCAAAATACACTCATAATTCAAAGTAAGCTGCCCCCCCCCAACATCAAATGCAGTGCATAGCAGAATAAAACACACTTAAAAAATTTAGTTATTGAGCTCTGAAATTTTCAGAACAGTAAGTAAATTTCTTGCCTGCTGAAGTTTTGGGGTCCAGATAATGTTAAATAATTCCTGCAACAAAGCAGGTGCCATCTTTTCAACACTAGGGCCCTGAGGCTGGCCTCTCAACTCTGAACACATAGCCACTGAGTACTTTGGTTTGAAGTTTTTAAATATTGGCTTCATTTTCTCAATATGTGTATTTTAGGTTTCATCTGTACTGGGGGCTATCTTTTAATAAATGAGATTGAGGGCCAATTAATAAAGCTACTGGGAAGCCTCTATACAACAACTGAACTCATAACTATGGCTAACTGTGCCTGGGCACATAAGAGTGCACAGATTACTTCTGAAGTGACCTCAGAGCTTAGAAGAACACCACCGTTGCATTAAGTTCTTAAATCAGAGTGCCTGAACCACTTGTATAAATATTCAGAGCCATACTTAACGTGATGATTTGTTACTGGAATCGGAACATAGATCATCCAGGGCTCTGAGATTATTTGTCTACAATTAAGTGGTTACCATAGCAAAGTACTTTATTTGCATATCAATTGCATATTCTATCTGAATTTTAAGAGAGTTTGCAATTTTTCGTCTAGATTTTCCAACTGATTCTTTAAAAAGAGATCCCAGTCCCTAGATTTACTCAGATTAATGCCTGCTTGGTCCACTTGCTCTTAGGCAGTAGTTTTGTTTCTCATCTAATGATACAGTTGAATTCTTCTGCTCCCTTTATATATGATGATACTTTGTTTTGTTTTTGCTTTTCTAGGGTACAGCTTCTAAAGCAATGACTCTCTAATATGGTTTTGGAGCAGAAACTCAAGAAATTGTAGACCTGAGTCTATAGGTCTTTGTATTTATTGGGCATCCAATAAAAGCTCCTTGGATTGAAATTTAATTCTGGCCTGCCTTATAGCATTTTGGCATTCTTTAGTTTTTCGCAAGGTTGATGAATGAGTAAATGCGTTACCGTCAGGGGTACTCTTAAATTGACTCAGACATAGAATGGTTACATGTGACTTCTGGTGGAGGCGTTATCTGTCTGGAGAGCCAGAAATCCAGAGCCTCCTTTAGACAGCCAGAAGCTTCCAGTGCCTCATTCTAAGGAGAAGTAGGAGATGCTCCCTCTGCTTCCCTCATGTCTTTTCTTTGAAGGTATTTGGAAGTCGGGCGACCAAGGTCACTCCACCTTCTCAGAGAAAGCAAGGTGAATTTTTCAGGTGTAAAATGGGGCCAGGTCTCCGAAAGAGTCAGGAATCTCCTCCCCTCTCCCCAAGTTTCCCAAGTCCTGTTCTTACTTCTCTCCTCTCCAGTGACCGACGTGGTCACTGGGAGTGAACAGGTAGGGCATGGGATAAGTCAAAACGGACGCTGCGACCAGGTTGAGTCGTGGTTGTCTTTCACCCTCTGAAAGACAGCAATGAGAATGCCAAGACCCAGACAGCAGTCATGGTGTATCTCCCATGCCCACCCCGACTTCCCCACGCGTGCCGGACTACGACAAAGCAATTCTACAAGCAGCAGAGACAAAACCCTCCACTTGTCTTCTAAGGTCCGTCTTTTATTCCTTGCCCTTTCTTTTTTTCATATTGTTCTCCTTCACCCTCAATCATTGCTCACTTCCAAGAAAACTGAGTCTGCACAGCAGGCCCTGACCCCCCGCTGCAGAGAGCGATGCCAGTGAGCGTGGATGGCGCCACAGTGATCTATCCAGTCAGACTGGTGGGGCAGCTCGCTGAGGCCATCCTGCTGGGCTGAACGCGGTGCAGACAGACAGAGGGCTACAGGGACTAGACAGCGTGAGAGCCAACCAGACACGAAGCAGCACAGAGCCGGCGAGGCAGGACTGGAAGACAGCAGGCAGCCAGGCCAGAAGCTCACACGCTAGTCCAAGCCTCGTGGCAACCCCAGGGGAACGGCCCGGGCCAGCAGCAGTGCGCCAACTCCTGAGCTCACTGCCGTGGCCCCGTCCCAGACCTGAGTCACCGGGGATTCCACAGACTTCTAAGGGGGCCCTACATGCATTTCCAAACCCAAACTGCTTGATGCTGTCATGCAAAACCTGGATCTTTGCATTCTACGCTTTCACTGTGGACCACATCCAGGTCAAAGCCTAAGGAAGGCAGCTGGCGAAAACGACCCTGCTGGCTGATTCCCCAGCTTTGGTAATGAATCCCAGAGGGCTATGAACTGACGTGTGTTTCTGGCTCTGCCAAGTCCCGGACCAGTCCTCACCCAGTGAAGACCAATCAGCCTGTGATTTATTCTGCAAGCGGAGCCTGAGAAGCCACCTGCAATCAGGACTCAACCGCTAGAAGCCGCCTCCAGAAAGGAAAGGATGGAGAATGCACGGGTCAGGGGAAGAGGAGTGAGAGGAAGAAGCTCTTTGTTTTCCTATCAATTCAGCTTTTAAAAAAATGCCTGAGGACACCCAGAGGCCCATAGGAGCCACAGGACGGCTCTGTGCTCTTCAGTCCCAACAAAGGCAGGCTATTAAGGGGTCAGGAATGGCACTTTACAATGTAGTTAACATTTGGTTTTGACAGAACAAGGTCAGTTCTAAAGACCCTATTCCTTAGAATGCAGCAACTGTAGGGAACACAAAAGAATGTACTAAAACCTGCCAAGAAAGCATAAATACTTTAATAATCATCATATAGCTACTACCACTTACTACTTACTATGTGTGCTTAAAAGCCTTTCTCATATATTATCTAATTTAATCCTCAAAACCACCCTGAGGTATGTACTACTATTATACCCGTTTTCCAAGTAAGAAAACTGAGGCTTAGAGATGAGGCAGACTGGTTAACATTTCACAGACTCTTTAAGGTGAGGTCAGGGCTGATCCAGGGCCAGATGAGGTTTGAGCTCTAGTTGCTGCTGAGGGCGCCTACTGGACAGCCGGGGCATTTGTACATGAGCATTTGAGAAGTGTCAGCTGGGTGCCCACCATTAGGTAAGGCCTTGAAGGCGAACCCTGCTATCTGAATTAGCTTAACAGTCAATACGTGTATTTTCATTTTTTTTTTTTAAGTAACACAAATTTTGAGATATCCACTGAGGCAGCAGATTCTTTTACACCCGACTTCTAAAATCAAAATACTAAGATTTTGATGGTTTTTGTTATACTATGGACAGTGACAGCTATGCAGCCTGTGGCCTTTAAGATCAGGCATAGTAAAGGCATACTAGATAGCCTGTAATTTGTCACCCAGTTACATTTGACAAAAATGTCATTTTTTGCCAATGCGAGTTGTAAGAACAAACACAGTCTGAGTATCTTTCTGAAGGATCCTTTCGTTGCTTTGGCAACAGTCTCCTTTCTCACCATTTGTTTCAATGTCAAACGGATCCAGAGTTGAGAGAGGGCTTGTGGGGAGAGCAGAGACTGATGCTCACAGCTGCAGCAAGCCCTTGGCTGAGGCTGGGGCTGACCAGATGCTCTTAGAGACTGGCCAAGAGGACAGAAAGCAAGTCAGCTGCTTCAGACACCCAGGGGGCAACTCTCTAAGCCATAGATTCAAGGGCCACGGCTGCCACCGATGCTGGCTTGAACTGCCTGGTGGAGACCTCTACTATTGGAGAAACAGCCCACTAAGCATCCCTCAAAGATGTGCCCCTCCTCCCCTCCCCAACATGAGGGAGCCAGCTGACCAGCGTTCAGTCAGTCCATCCTTCCCATGATTTCTTCTCAGAGGGGTGCTGCTGGGCTGGGAGGTGAAGAGAATCCACTTTCCTGTATTTCAGTTCTTAGCCTTAGATCAGTGGCCCCCTAGAGAGGCAGAATCTCACTGTACAGGAATCTCTGCCTCTGGCCAACTTTTAGCAATTTCAGACGTTTTGAGATGCCATATGTATGCATAGGGAACAAAAGTGAAAGGGGATGAGGAGAAAAATTTCTTTTAGAAAAATCAAGACTTTGGGGAGACAGATGACCAACAGCCCAGCATCTTGGGTGTGCTACTGCTCCCTTCTCCCCAGCCCTTCTTCCTAGAGGCCTGAGGCAGAGAGAAAGAGAAAAGTCAAGAATAACTCACTGGAGTGTATGAATAATACCTAAAATATGTACTCATCTTTGTGCCAAAATGAACACTCTTGCCATTTATGTGAAACAGCAAACGAGCACCAAAAGACTTGTTGGACTAATCCACATTCTTAGAGACTAAATTCACTGGAGTAACACCTTATTAAAAACTGCATGTAAACAGTCTTTGAGACTGAAAGACATCTAATTTTCTGCAAATTGATTGCAAAAGACCGATTGTGGTGGTATGGCCCAAGATGTCCCACCCTACTGTAAATGGCCATTCCTTTGCTGGAAAGCACTAAGTTTCTCAAGATAAAAAGCATTCCTAGGGACGACAAACCAGGAGTCTGATCTGCATACCAGCATATTGACAAACCTCATAATAAAGGCATTAAGTCATCGAAGATAAGCAAATAAAATATAGTCAGGGCAAACTGAGCAGAAATACACCTCTCCAGTCAACCAGGACTCTTCAACAGGATTAATTATTTGTGTAAACTGGCTTCCCTTCATCTACATGTTTATTTTGACTTTTCAAAAGCTTTAGTAACACATTGGTAACACTCCTCAGCAAGCTGTAAGATACACATGCCCCCCCCCCCCCCCGAGGCACTGTGTGCCTGGGGGGATAAAGTAGAGGTATTTCTCTGACAAGAAAAAGATGAACCAGTATGGAAACCTACCTTAATGAACATTTCTGGGAAATGAAAATCCAAGCTTAGGGGATGAACTGCAGATTTGAGAAGTGAATCAAAAGGGGGACAATGAGCTTCACAGAATCAAAAATCTAAGATAGGATCATATTTTCCAATCTCCCTAACTTTCAGAAGAGGAATGCCAAGATCCACAGAACTGGTGCATTTATCTCAAGTGAAACTGCAAGTTAGTAGCAAAGCTGAAAATGAGAATCCTGGCCTCCCAAATTCCGTGAGTGCCTATGAGTGCCTGGGTCTCTCATGGTACGGCTGATCCTGGCAGATAAAGAGATGAGGGGTCCTGAGATCTGTCACGAGGATATCCCCCATTGAAACAGAGCATGACTGTGAAGCAGGTCCTCTGTCATTTCTCTGGGCCCATTACCCTCTCCCCCACATACACACATGGGGCCCCCTAAGGTTTGAGAAACAGAAAACATCATCTTATCAGCTGTTTGGGATAAAAACTGCTGTTTGACCTGTTTGTTTGGAAGCCAGCCCTGCTGAGCTCAAGAGTTTGCTATAAGGCAGGCAAGAGCTAATTCATTCGAGGTCTGCTTCTTTACAGGCCTGGATGCCAGGCTCAGTGCTTATCTTCATTGTCAGCAGCCCCGTGAACGCAGCTACAGGATGTGCCCTTCAATGAGGGTTGTAAGTGGATTGCTGTTTCTCCTGTTAGAGTTCAGATTAATAAATACCTTGGTTGTGGTTGTTTAAAAAGTGAATTTTCTTCCTGAGAATCAAAGCAAGAGTCTACTCCTCTGCTTCCTGAGGATGTCTTCAAACTCTGGTGTATGTGTGTGTGTGTGTCAAACTCTGGTGTGTGTGTGTGTGTGTGTTTCTGCTGCTCAGAACAAGTCCCTTGAGCGTGGACAGACTGATACCCTCTTGGTTCCAGATCCACTTTTCAACTCCACATGGGACAGCCTATGAAAATGCGGGCGGCCATGGAAGTTTTCTTGGAGCTCACGGGCTCCCCTCTGGGATCCCTGTAAAGTGCTCATACATTTCTTTCCACTGATTTCTAACAAGCTCATTAGTGAGAAACTCCCAGAAAGTGGAAGAGTTAGATTGTAATTTCTGATCTGAGTGCACAGAACATTCTGACAATTGTCTCCAGGAGACAGACAATTTAAAGCAGAACATTATTAAACACAGAGCAGCTGATACTAATTCCCTTCCAGCCAGCTTGTTCGACTGCGAAAGCTGAAAGCATCCTGGGGCCGGGGATGGGGCCGAGAGTGGGTGGCAGCACCAGGCTCACTGCCTGTGAATGAACGCCCCAGGCTCACGCTCATCCCAGCACACAGGGCCCGCTGCAGGGGGGCCTCACACACCGCAGTTCTTCCCCGGACGCACGACGCGGAAAGCATGCTGTTAATTTAATGGGAAAAGCAGAAAGTAGGAGTAGTTACTCAAACAAGACCCAGCAACTTAGAACCCAAGGAAATAAGCAAGGAAGAGGAGCAGGTGAGAGCAAAGAACAGACACTTCCTTCGCTTCAGGGGAGTGACACAGGGAAAGGGAGCGATGGGGGCAGCGCGCGCCTGCTGCCTGGAACCGGACAGAAGCGCGTCCTCCTCAAGTGAGGCAGCAAATGAACGAGCAGTGAGGGTGCACACACATGGCTCTCAGGCCCCCTCGCCCTCCGCGCACGCTTACCTGCAATTCCTTGCAGCAGCCCGCAGACGTTGAAAATACTTTTCTTCATGATGCTCTGCACACACATGGTGAAGACAGACACCAGGGCCACCATGCAGAGAATGAAGATGCCCACGGCTAAGAAAATAGCGGTGGCCTGCCAGAAGCCGCTGGCGATCTCTCCGAAGGTCTCGGCATAGGGCCCGCACAGCGTCTCCCGCTGGAAGTGCTGCACGCCGGGGTTCCGGATGCAGCGGGCGTAGATGCCCAGCGTGGGGTGGTGGGGCTCCGGGGAGCCTCCGCCCTGCTCGCCGGGCTCGGCGCTGCCGCGGGGCTTGGCTTTTCCAATCAGCCAGTCTGCGCTCATGAAGGCAATGAGCTCGGCAAACGCCACCACAATACTCAGGAGGGTCCAGAGCATCGAGCGACAGGTGACAATGACATGACACATATTGATGTTCGAGGCGTCAGGAGTCGGGAGGCCACGGGGTGAACTGTACAGGCGAGCCCGGCGGGCGGTGGGGAAGGCGCGGGAAGGAGGCTCAGGCGCTCCGGGCCGGCAGTGGCCGCTGCTCGGGGGCTCCCTCGTCCCGGCGGCGTCGTGGGGCAGCGCTCTCCGGGGCTGTCATGCTGCCATGTCGCAGCTCCGCGCGGCCGCAAGCCTCACCTACGGGGGGAGAGGCGGGAGGAGAGCGGTTAGCGGCGCCGGCCCCGCCCCCGCCGCCTGCCCGCCCGGCCGCCCGCACTCCGGCCGGTGCTCAGACCCCGGTGCGCGCCCGCGGCACGGCTGCCCCACGCCCTGCGCAGCCCTGCCCGGCGGCGCCCCTCGTGCCCACAGAACCTTGCCCCAGCGAATCCTGCGCCCCCGCCAACACGCCGCCGTCCTCGGCGGTGTCGGCCGGTGTTTTTGTTTCAAGGTCTCCCTCACCGCGCTCTCAGAGACGTCTGTGGTTACACTTATCTCTCGGCAGCACGACAGAGGGGCCCATGCCAGTCCCTGCACCCACCCGGGGGCACGCTGCGCATGGGGCTCCTGCCCCAGCTGCATGCTCTTGGGACGTGGCTCCTGCTCTATTATATCTGATTAGAAAAAGTCCAATAGCACAGGGATCCAGACAGATCAAAATATGACTGCCAGTGAACTATATCAACGGACTGCCTGCGTTTTTTTTAAAGTTTACAGGACTCTTTGCCTGCTGTTTTGGTATTAGATGAGCTAAGTTAGAAAAACTTGCGTCAAAACCTTTTGCTTAACAGTAGAGAGTAGTAACACCCAACTTTATTTCCTGGGAATCAAATTACTAGCAGAGACATAGGAGGGAGTCTCTGCTTCAGAGGTAAATGAGAATTTAAAAGGAAAACAATGCCATGACAAATAATAAAACTTTGCCACCCAAACTTATTTTTCATCCATTTCTCACAGGGTGATTTTTAGACAAAATGAACTACACAAGTTAAAATGCAAAGAAGAAAAATAAAGCTCCAAGAAGAACTGATGCCTTACTCACTTGGGGAAATTATTCAAAACAGAGGCATTAATGACCATTGACTAAGTATCATTACCACTGAGGGGACTTGTTGACAACAGAGACTTGCCTGTGAAGAATGCGTCCCTTGAACTGTCCCAATTCATCACATGTGCCTCTCTGCCTGAGCTTCGATTCACCCCAGGTCTGAAACTCAACATGCGCATTGTTTCTGATCTCACAAGGACTCATTCTGTTCCCAAGGACAAACGGCTTCATTACCAGAGGGCTCTCTCTAACGGCTTAAACCCCCTTCAGGGAGGCCTGAACCCTGAAATGGGCCGCAGGGCTCCTCACAGCCCCATTTACTGCCCGCCTCCCCCCGCCCCCAGCCCACCAAGGTCAGGAAGAATCGCACAGCTCACATCTGACATCTGGGCACATGGCTCTGTTCTGAATGATTAGATCTTATTAACTGAGGTCATCTCAACTCCCTAAGAACTACAAAGAGCCTCATGGCATGTGGGCAATGGTTGGGCGGGGAGTTATGAAGAGGGAGGAGAGTGGGGAAAGAAGGGAGTGGGTGTCAAAGCTCCTCCACCATGCTGGCTAACATCCTAGTTAGAGGTGATTACTTACCTTATAAAACACAGTGTATTTAACAATCCTCACATCACTGCACTTATACAAGATGCTATTTTGCAAAATTAGCGCAAAGCTAGGAACAGAGGAACTTAACTATCATGGTGGTGTGTGTGTGTGTGTTTGTGTGTGTGTGGCACTGGGGAAGGGAGAGGTGGTGTGCTGCACGCAAGAGTTTTGGTGTTCATCAAGTCTGGGCTCCAAATCTAGCTCCACCACAGACTGGCCATATTGACATCTAACTTCTCAGAAACTTAGCTTTCAGGTTCCTCATGGACACATGAAGCAAGAAAGGGTACCCTGCCTCACAATACTGTTGTGAGAAATAAGCAACATCCTGTGAAAGCACCTCGCACAGTGCCTGGCATAGTAAGTGCTTAGTAAATATCAACTCCTTTGCCTCAGAAGCTTTTCCCCTAACATGGATGACACTGGTCAGACAGCTGTTTAACCAACGGAAGTGCTCCGTGGATAACAGAAACTTGGCCGTTAAAAGATTAAGCAGAGGCTATTTAGAGAGGGATGAGGTCACTCATGTCTAAAGCTTCCCTGGTGGGCTTTGAGGGTGAGGTCCTGGTCTTACTTCCTGTTTCCCTACTGCCTAACACAGCTGACAAGCTCAGCTGGGGAAAATAAATTAGCATTAGGCCAGAAGTATAACCTACTCCCACTCACTCATTCTCACCTCCCCCAACCCCCAACATTACCAAATAGAAATGCCTTTTGAGGGCTTCCCTGGTGGCGCAGTGGTTGAGAATCTGCCTGCTAATGCAGGGGACACGGGTTCGAGCCCTGGTCTGGGAAGATCCCACATGCCGCGGAGCAGCTGGGCCCGTGAGCCACAACTACTGAGCCTGCACGTCTGGAGCCTGTGCTCCGCAACAAAAGAGGCCGCAACAGTGAGAGGCCCGCGCACCGCGATGAAGAGTGGCCCCCGCTCGCCGCAACTGGAGAAAGCCCTCGCACAGAAACGAAGACCCAACACAGCCAAAAATAATAAATAAATAAATAAAAATTAAAAAAAAAAAAAAAAAAAAGAAATGCCTTTTGAGTAAAAAGTTACCAATACAAAAGAGCTTTGGAGGAGACTGTGTATAATGAAAGTGATCATTCTAAATGAGAACAAGGAAACAAGCTAGGATGACTCCCGGGTGGACGCCCCACCCCATGCAAGCTGGGCCCACCCACCAGGCTTACAAACACTCTCAGTCTACAGGTGGAGAGTCTGCTTGTGAGGAGAGAATGAGGCTCTACAAGATCTTCCCATCTGATTAGAAAGCCAGTTTACTGATGGGCACAGCTGCTCTCAATCCCTGCCCCTCTACTGTTGAATGGCAATTTTTCAATATGAATAGAAAACCTCTACATAGTTGACCTCTTGCAGAACCTCAGACTCTGCTACAACCTCTCGGGTGACTTGGATCTTAATGAATATGCGAAGGGTATACTGTTCTGGTCAGCAAGCTCACCTCAGAGTCAGGGATGCAATTAGGTTGCAACTTCTAAAGAGAAAGGATGTGAAACTTCAGGAGAAAGGAAGATGGCACATTCAGGCTTAGCAAAATGGTTCATGCCAAATTTGAGGCAGGATTATTTAGGGACCCCTGTGCTTAAATTCAGAAAGTCGAGTCCCCTGTCCATCTGTACTAAAACAATTCCCCCCTCCACTATACCAGAGTCTCACATCCACACCAGAGTGGCTGGAATGACGCCTTCATTTTTCTGTTTGCAACAGGGAGATAAGATGTTTTGGTCTTGTCAGCAAATCTGCTAATTACTACTATTAGAGGAACAGCCACAATATGCAAGGCTGACTGACAAAAACTGGCTTTCCTCAGGATCCAAGAAAAGCCCTCGGGTCGGTGGGACAGGGGAAAATCTGGAAGTGCAGCAAGGGGCTTCTACAGTGCTCTGTACTCTGGTAAAATGCCCCAGTTTGGTCATATCAGATGTGCAGGGAAAGTCACATACTGAGATAATATCCACATCATGGGAAAACAGATCCCTGTCACAGATTTTGTTAACCCAGGGATTCAGCACAGATCTCCTTAGCACCACACTGCTGTTCACTGTGATTCCCACTCCTCCAAAGATCCTGTAGTAAGACCAGACCCTTGTTGACATTCCATGTAAACATCTTCTTTCCGTGGACCACTAAATACATATCCCCTCCAGGACACCTGGCTTTACTACCACATCCCTGATGGATAATGTGGACAGCCCTCTGACTTTCAGAAAAAGATGCTATGATTGTCACAAAGGTCCACAGAGGAAAGCTTCTTAGCAAGGAATAAGAAAAAAACCCAAAACAAACGAGACTCCTGCAGAAACCTAGGGTAATATACCACAGTCAGAATACAGAGCCAGGAGGAGTGACAGATGGGTGGTCCATGGGAATCGTCATACACAGCTCTCCAAAGAGCCCTAATATTTAAAAGAAGGGGGAGGTGTGAGCAGAGCTGACACCTCTGAAAGGGGTCTGAGAGGGGTCCTTTCCTTGGCAGCTTCGTGCTGTCAGTGCAAAGGGAAGAGAGTGCATGTGAGGCAGAACCGCCCAGCATCAGTTGACTAGGAGATTACAGTACAGAAGCCTGGGAACAAAGGTCGAAGCTTCTAGAAAGGTGGGGCAGACCGAGCGCACTTCAATCACAGCTGCGTCAAATGCCCACACTCTCCACCATCACAGCAACAGCAACAGCAAAGCCTGAGAAGGAGACCCTTGCAAACCACGTTTTGAAGACCACCACCACCTTACTCACCTTGGTTCTCTTTTTCAACTTCATTAAGAAAATTTGCAAACATAGATATAAGGTGAAGAGAACGGACAATGAACACCGCATACGGAACACCAGTTAACATGTTGCCGTATCCGTTGTACAGATCTGTAGCATACACACTCACACTCATACGCAGACATCTTCTCTCTGAACCGTTTGAACATGAGTCACAGATGTCTTGACACTTCACCCCTAAATACTTTTGCATACACCTCCTAAAACTGAGGACATTCTCCCCCGTGACCACAGTACAATTAACACACCCAAGAAAACTGATAATAATTCCGTTATATCCAAAAGCTGGGTCCACACTCAAATTTCCCTACCCTGCCTCAATTTTTATAGCTGTTTTTTTAAAACCATGACTCAGTCAAGGCTCATGCATTGCATTTCGTTATGTCTTTAGTCTCTTTTAGTCAAAAATAGTCCTTCCGTCCCTAACCTACCCCTGCACCGCCTGCATTTTCTCCTCTGACATTGCCTTTTTTGAAGATACCAGGCCAGTTGTCTTACAGGATACCCCACAATTTGTCTAGTTCCTCATGTTGCCATTTAAACTTGTTCTCTATCCTCTGCTGTAGAGAAACTGGAGGTTAAATCTAAAGGCTAGTTTAGATTCAGCTTAAACATTTTTGGTGAGAATCCTTTGTAGGTGATGCTGTGTAATTCCTACTGCATCACATTTGGGAGGAATATGATTGAGGCTACAACTCAGAATCAGTAACTTTACACATACATACATATGCATATGTGTATGTGTGTGTGTATATAGACAGGCAGAGACAGAAACAGACAGAAGTCTGTCTGGTCCTCTCTGGCCCTAAAAAAATCCAAATGTTGGTGAGGCAGTGAGCACAAGTCTGCTCTGGGCAGGAAGCGGGGGGGCGGGGGGGGGGCACTTGGTGGTGGTCGTTCTGATGTCACAGTGAAGACACCCTGTCTTGAGAGAGGCCATCCTGGAAGCTAAAGAAATCCTTCACCAAAGGGATTTTACTTTACATAGTCTTTGTGGTTCAGTAAGTACTAAAAGAATAGGAACTCCTGTGATTAATAATACATTTACTACACTGACCCACGTGGCCCAAACAAGCGATACGCTTCGGAGCAGACTGCACTTTGCTCCCACACCACGGGTAGTTTCTTGGCCAATATCCATGTTCATTATTACCATCTCCCTCAGATGCACAAGTCCCACAAAGGCTCAACACCATGGCCTCCAGCCGGGCGTCTCCCGGAAGGATAAGAGGATTAGGAAAGGAGAATTTATGTGCTTTTGCCTTCCAGAAGTTGAAAAGACCCTCTAGAGTGCTACTTCTAAGAGTGTGGTCCCTGGACGCCCCCAGCTCCTAGAGGGGGATGTGGGCCACCTGTTTCAAAAAGCCTAAGTTCCTGGTTCCCACACACTGAACCAAACTTTCTGGAGGTGCTGCCAGAAACTGCGTTTTTAACAAGGCCCCAGGAGCTTCTTTACACACTGGACTCTGAGAGTCCGTCAGCTGGGAGGAGGTCTCACACGGGTGTGGTCCGCTTGCACAGAGCCGTTCCCTGGTGCTGGGGCAGGCAGGGGGCGTGGGCGGCGGGCACTGAGGCCGAAGAGAAGGCCGAGGAGGCGGGTGGCCCAGTGCATCAGGACACAGCCGGACCAGCTGTCCCCGGCAAGGCTCGCAGAGCCACACAAGTCACAGGGGCGGGCGACTCTGCAGGGAAACCAGCCGCCCCCCTCACTCCTCCGCTCACGTGTTATCCGGGAATCCTCGGATGGCGTGCGGGGCCCCCCCGTCCATTGCGACCTCCTCTTCGGAGCACAAGCGGTGTTAGAACTGAAGAGACAGCGCTGGCGTGAGCAGATCAGCACCTTCCACGATCTTTGTAAAAAAATTAGCTACCAAAGGAAGTTCTGCAAACTCTCATTTGTCCTGGTCACTCCCTGAAATACACTATGGAAATGCAGACACCTTGACTCTGTTTAAGAGGAGGGTCCAAGTACACTAATAATTACACTGTTCTTCAGGCTACAGCCCCAACATGCTCAACACCTCCTGCTCATTGCCAATATCCTTTCCTCAGGGATAAACCCTTCTGCTCCATCCCACCTGACTCCACGGGCAAACCCTCAAGCTGTGCTGCTCAAGGGGGGCGACTGCACCCCTCCCCCCTTGCAGGGGACACCTGGCAATGTCTGGAGACATTTTCGGTTGTCACAACGTGGAGTGGGGAGGGGTGCTACTCGTATGTAGCGAGCAGAGGCCAAGGGTGCTGCTAACACCGGCCCTCCCGCAGCAGAGCAAGTCGGGCCGTGGAGGGTGACAGCCCCACTCTGGGGCCTTCCTGCAGTCTTCACATTTGTAGGTGCAACTTAAAACAGAGCTCGAAAGTCCCCACACTTTGGAAAGGTCTGCTCTAATGAGCAAGTCATGTTCTATCACCTGGATGGACATGCACAGTATTCACTAAATTAAGTACACTTGCAGTCGTTTTTCTGCAAAATTCTTTTAAGGTCCAAGCTAATCTGTATGTCCAAGATGTCAGGCTGACAGGACGTGGAATCCAACTTGCCAGAGTTGACAGAACCTCGACCCTGCCTCTCTCGGGGTCCTGGCAGTTTTTCTGGACCACAAACGAAAATCAGCTTTTGTTTTCAGTAATCTCTACTCTACGAATGGCAAAATGGGGCTTCTTGAAACTGCAAGTTTGGCCACATGGCCTTTATTTCTCTCGAATTCTCCTTCTCCAGAGTTGGGCTAGCCACTCAGTACGTGCTCGGGTGGCCTTGGCCACTGCAAATGTCAGGGAATCTCAAGGAACTTACCAAGTAGACCTAAGTAATTTCAGGCATTCCAGTTATCACCTGACCCCAGCTTGGCTCCCCTCTGCAAGATGCTTCTCTCTCCCACTGAACCCAGAGGTGGTTTCAGCTGCCTGGTGGCCCCTCCAGAGAAGTGACGGTTCCACTCTCCAGAACACCTCAGCAAGCCTCTTTTTTCTGGGTCTGATCACTCGCTGAGGAGCCGCTCATTGTCAAGTTTGTTTTTTAATTCACCAGTCCTGGCCGGTCACATGTGTCTTCCTCGATGCCCACTCCAACTCCTCTGTATCCAATCAATTTGCTTTCTGAGCACACATTTCTAGAGGGGTCATTTTTACACTCTGTCCTGAGGCATCAGCAACCAGGGACAACAGGTCCACCTGTCCGGTCCTATTTTCTAAACGATCCATTCTTTAAGATTTCTCAAGCCCACTTACACATTATTGATTTATCGATTTATTTATTTGGCTGTGTCGGGTCTTATTTGCGTCATGTGGGATCTTCATTGTGACATGCGGGATCCTTCGCTGCGGCACGCGGGCTTCTCTAGTCGCGGCTTGTGGGCTTCTCTCTAGTTGTGGTGCGTGGGCTCCAGAGCGCGCAGGCTCAGTAGTTGCGGGGCGTGGACGTAATTGCCCCGGGGCAAGTGGGATCTTAGTTCCCCAACCAGGGATCGAACCCTCGTCCCTTGCATTGGAAGGCTGATTCTTAACCACTGGACCACCAGGGAAGTCCCCCACTTACACATTTTATAACTCCTTTTCTTTCTACAAATGTCATCATCTAAAAGTCTGCAGGAGGCAAGTCTTCCTTTACATGTCTTTCTGTTTCTGTCCAACAGGAGAGACTGAAGAACCAACTTCCATGGTGGGCACCAAGGTCCTGCTAGCCAGGGCCCACATGCCTATGCCCTGTACGCACTGTGTGGGGTCAGAGGTTTCACGTTTGCTGAAGCGGAATTACAACTTGAGCTTCAAGAGATGCCTTTTAATGTTACTGTTTTACATAATTTTAAACGAATGTATTTTTCATATTCATAATGAATTCTGGCAAAATATAAGCCATGACGTGAGCCTCACTAGTATTTTCAGGATCAGTAAGAAAGCAGAGAGTTTTAATGGACAAAAGTAACACAGGGTGGAAAACAAAAAACTTGTAAGACCTTACATGTAAAAATCAAGATACTTCCTGCTTCATGAACTCCCTGGTGCCACGGAGGGGGACTGCAAATGCCCTCTGTTTAAGTGACCCAACTCTGAGGATAAATAACCCTTAGGGGATGGGCTTCTGGCTCATCTAAGTGGGCAGCTGGGCAGCCCGCCCCAGCACTGGGGAGCACGGATGTTCATTCTGACAGCAGCTGCAGGCCTTCTTGTCCCTTCTGCACAGAGGCAGAAAGAATTGCTGCTTGTGCACAAGATACAAGGCCGTCAGCCGGGTTCCCCTCTAGCAGCTGAGGAAGGTCCAACCACGGTCAGTGGAGAGGATTATGCCACCTGTTACTTCTGAGCCTCTCACACAAGCCCATAAAACACCAAGTAAACTCAAGAATCAACTAGAACAAGAGTCCCTTCCTGATTGGAAGCTTCTGGGAAAGCTCTTGTGAAGGACTGTATTATACTTTCAAATATTCTGTCTCTTCTTCGAGGAAGATGATATTTTTCCACCCCATCGACATCAGACCTGACCACAGGACTTGTTCAGCCAATCCAACATGGGCAGAAGTGACACATGCCACTTCTGGGCAGAAGAGCTTAGGAGCTGGTGCTTGGCTGTCCAGCTCTCGTCCCACTCCCACGAAATCAGAAAAATCCCAGACAGAGACCTCTCCATCCGCCTGGGTCCCTGACAACACGAAGCAGAGGCACAGCCGGCCCTTGACGGACATGCAGCGTGGGTGAAAAAAACCAAACTTCTGTTGCTGCCGATGCTGAGATATTAGGGTCACGGAACAACCCAACCTCCTCTGAGGGCTGAGCTCCTGGCAGAGCCAGTGCCTGTGCATCCTGCCTTTGGTGTCGGGATCCATTCAACTCCACCATCCCCTACGACAGACACGGCGAAGAACCGTTTGAAATTTAACAACAATAAAATTCATCTCGTGAGACACATGAAAGCTTGGCAACTATCTCAGAAACATTCACTGTACAACTCACTGAGGTAAACTGCTTCGATAAAAAGTTCACTTTCTTAATATACTTATTTTAGGGTTAATGAATGGAAGTACTAAGAAAGAAGAAAAAGTCCCAATTGAGTAAATGAGGACATCAGCAGTGGCTCTGAGAGCGACAGCTGGAAGAATCGCTTCCCACATCAGGCGCTTCTCCGAGCCTCTTTCCAAAGAGTCCTGACTCACACGGAGCTGCCTCGGCTTTCCTTCTATTTCTTCCATCCTGGGATGGCTCCAGCTACCTTGTGCAGCCGCCAGCTAGGATGGCAACTAGGAAGTGTGCTTCTAACGAACACAAGAAGGGAGCTCTCAGCTCTGCCTGGAGGGAGGCTCAGCCAGACCAGCAGCGCAGGAGACACGTCCAGGGCCAGCTGGTACCAGGTGTCAGACCAGGACGCAGGTGCGGGGCTGCCCAGGGGCCTGTCTCCAATGGGCATCAGGCCAGGTCTTTCCAAGGAATGGAGCCCACAGGGCTGGAGTGAGGGTATCCACAAACCAAGGGGGCAAGAGACCACGGAGGAGGGCAGTGGGGATGACCGAAGCCCTGGGCCTCTGGCTGCAAACAAGAAGTAATGACAGCCCAGGATGCAGGGCAGTAAACGCGGAGAGAGTGAAAAGCTGAGCCCATGGGGCATGAGGCGGAAGAAGCAAGTCACAGGCAGACAAACGGCCGTGACCACACTTTTAACTGGTTTCAGGTCATCTCCACCATGAGAATCCAAATATTCCCTCCAGGAATACAGTCATTTCAGAGATGAAGGAGAAGAACATAGCATTAGGGTGAAAACTGGTGGCTTCCGTGAGGAAGACGTTCATCAGCTCATGAGAACACCTGTCACTTTAAAAATACAGTTGTTTTAAGTTAGGTATCGCCTCCTTTTGAACCAAGTCTGTATATATAGACACAGACACACACAGACACACACACACACACACGTGGTATCATCTTATAAACTCAAAAATTAGTAGTAGACAAAAATGTTAATCTGGAAATAGTCACAGGTAGTTAAAGAATGGCAAAAACGGTTTTCTTTCCTTGTATCTCCACTGGCCCTGAAAACCTGACCCAATTAGTGCTACTGACAGAAGAAACGGGAGTGGTTAATGTTCCAGCTGGGCCTTAGTGCCAAGGTTCCAAGCAGCCGTTAAGGCGGTGACGGGCGTGAGCGCAGCGGCATCCCAGCGTGGCCCAGGGGACAGGCCAGCTGCATGACTCACAGACAGGGGTGCCAGCCCAAAGCCCAAGCCAGGAACTTCCTGGAGGGCACAGGGCAGGAGCAGCTCGCAACAGCAGCAACCTTCACCCAGAATCCCATCAAAACAAACACCACAAGGCTTGCACTGCCATCGGATTTACCTGCAAAGCTCTCAGCAGAGTGACGCATTTCTAATTACCCACTAAAGGATGTTATCAGTGAAATGGGCCTAATGATGTAAGATAACCCGCATCCTTAAAAACCAAGACTTAATTCGGGATTTACCCAGGGACCAAGACAATGCTAGCCATTGCTCACTTTAAAAAAAAAAAAAACACACAACACCTTCTATATTCTCACTGAGGTCACTTCTGTTTCTAACCAACATTGCTAAGCAGTAGTGGTATTTTAGAAAGTTTTTGAATGATTTAAAGTAAAGGGCCAAAGTTTATTGTAGGCTGGTTCATATTTCTAAAAGCATCACTGAAATGTTCAAACTCACTGTTTTTCTTATTTCACCCACATCGACGCTGGTTTTTCACAACCAAAGGTACAACTTGCAGCCTTAACGTCTGAACTGCCCTATCTTGTGTCCACAGTACACACTTCCTGAAAGCCAGTGAGCTCAGAGAAGGATCTGGAAACAGCCTAAGGCTTTATGTATTGAACACACAAGCAATAAAGAACAAAATGCGCAAGTGGATATTCACAAACATGGCTCTCCATTCATGTATCAAAAATTTCCCCTCTTTAGCGCCTTACTTCTCTCAAATATTTAAGACCCATGAAATACTGTGTTTTGAGGACTGCACACAGACATACAGACACACATTCACACACATCTGTAATGCTAGATGTTTTTAACATCCAAAAAGTCAGCAGGACCGATCTGTATGCTGCATCCATGCCCAGTTCATTAAACACTATCCATCTCAGTGATTTCACAGCCAGACAGCAAGCCACCCAGCATTTTTCAACCTTCCCTAATGAGAATGCCAAATTCAAAACCATAGACAGGTTTAAACTTCCTTCATTTATTAACTAGAGGAATTCCCCAGACATTTAGGATTCAAACTGTGTTTTGAAAACGGAAGAGCTTAAGTGTAGTCCCCAAAGGGATGCACACTCTTCGAGGAAAAGCCAGTTCAACACGGAGCTGCCAGCAGCTTTGGGACCACCCTTAAAGGCAGGCAAGGCCTCGGCCTGCATTACTGAACTGGCCTCAGGACTCAGGAATGTGCCAGGTGGGAGGAGGAGGCCCAGTGAGCTTTTCTCACTGCAGCTCAGATGAAGTCACTGCAGACTCAAAGTTCAAGCCGGTCACAGAAAACCCCACTGTGGAAGTTTGAACTCTTGTCCTTGTTCATAGGATCCAAGACTCTTTCTGGGAATAGGGACTTATTGTTACAGCTTCTAACAATAGCGCGGCCTCGTAAACAGAGATGAACTCAGAAGAAGAGAGTACAGATCAGAAGACCAGGCCACTTGAAAACAAAAGCAAAAGTGCTGGAAAGGCTGGGAATACAAACGGCTTTAGGTTCACTTTCCTGAGACATCGCAACCACTTGTTCCCCACCTTCTCACCTGTAAGGGCTGCTAAGCCAGGTGGGCAAAGAGGGACCTGTCTCAGTTTACACACATGTCCATTGCCCTGGACACCAGGTGCCGCCGTGGGCACCTCCCTTTGAACCCGCGTGGCTCAGAAACAGAAAGGTGCTTGGCAAGGGAGCCCCAGGCAATCAGGGGAGGGGAAAAATAAGACTGTGTTTTGGTTAGGTAAGAAAAAGCAGCACCCTGGGGTGCTGACACATATTACTCTGAGGTGTTTGGAGCAAACAGACTTCATTACAGCAAACATTTCCCACGGCTCTGATGACCAAGGGCCTTGGGAGAAGACACCCACATGTGGCAGAGAAAGGCCCTTTCTCCACATCCCACGTGCCAACCCCCATGAGCAGGGTGGCTGATCATTCTGGGTCCCGGCAGAAAACGTGGGCAGGACAATGTTTGGGGGAAGGTCTCTCAGGCTCACGCACAGGATGAAGGTGTGCTCAACAGTCACCCTCTCAAGGTTGCTACCAAACCCACTGCCCCACTCTTCCAGCCAATGAGCTCATCCAGAAAGGCAGCCTCGGGTGGTGATTCAGTCCGGAGCCCGACTGTCTGGATTTGAATCCTGGTTCTACCACTTCCTAGGCGGTCACCTTGGGCCCAAATGTGGCTCAGTACCTCAGTTCCCGTGTCTGTAATATGGGGATATGAACAGAACCTACCACACAGGCGTGCTGTGAAGATCAACTAAGTTAAAGTAAGTAACAAGCTTAGAACAGTGCTTGGTGGATGGTAAGCACTCCAGGCAGGCAGAGTACACTTTCTGGAGCAGGATCCAGCCTCCCCATCCCCAAGTCCCACGTCAACAAGGCCACTTCTGAAGTCACACCACGGCATTCCTTTCCCCATTTACATCTCCCTTTTCTAGGGCCCACCTGGCATGTGAGTAATTAGCCTCACCATCAAATATCAATTTTCTCCAGGTAAAAAGAGTTCTACAGCACAAAGGATACAAATGGATACAAATGGATACAAAAAGGATAAAAAAGACCTATTTCAACGCTATCACCCTGGTTGTACCTTTAGCTCTGTGTCTTTGAACAATGACGTGGAGGTGTTCAAAGTATCTACTCCAAAGGGTGTTACAAGGATTAAAAATCCGTGCATGTAAAGCAAGGTATAATCTGAAGTACTCAACAGGTAGTAGGAATCATCACTATTATCATATTTGGTCAACACTTATTTTTATGCTCTTGGTGGGCTGTCTCCACACAGCCACAAAAAATCACCTTCTACTATCAATATCCTTCTGTAGACTGAAGCTCGTCAAATGGCAAAGTCATAGGTGGGAACAAAGACACTAGACAGGAAGCAGGGGAACACGGGCTCTGGTCTAGGCTGTTGGCTAATGGTGTGTGACCACATGCGGCATCCTTAGCTGCTCTGGCTTCAGGGTCTCGGGTAGAAAGTGGTAGGGTGTTGGAGCTGCTGATCGCCACTGTCACTTCTAGCTCCCAAACTCAGTCATTTCAAGAACATGACCACCCTTATCATCTTCTCCCAGACCAGGGGCTCCCCCTGGAGCAGGTGGCTTTCTAAGTCCTATGGCTCCAGTTGCAGGGGAGAAAGACACGCTTATGAGAAGTGCCAAGTGCAGAGGCAGAAGAGAAGGTCCATCTGAGCACAGGGTGCTGTCCAAGGGTCACGGTCAGAGGGCGTGGGCTAGACTGGCTCCCTCTTATCATCCCCTTTCTCCTCTGGGGAGGGCGAACCCACCTGTAACCTTTCATTTCCAGGTGCAGAGTGTCTCTCGCATTCTTGGAAATACAGCAGAGCGGTCCCCACTCCAGTCTTCGGGCTAACGACTGAAAACGAGGTCCTCTCTATCCTTAGCTTCACATATGGAGCCAGCAATTAAAGAACCCTTACTTGGTTCTGAAAAATCCATGGTTGTAAAGAGGGTCCTTCCTTTCTTAGATACTTTAGCTTCTGTTCTAGACAAGTACAATGCTTGCTTGCTTATAAGGAATTTCATAGCCATACGCCAAAGGACGTGATAGAATACAAAGTTTTGATCACTGTTTAAAGTATTTATATTTTGGCTTCCTGTTTATTGCAAGAAGGGTGCCAACTGATTAAAAAAGGCATCTGAGTACAAGTTCTCCAGCTGGAGATGCCAACAACATGAGAGACTCCTTTTTAAGTGCTTTGGTTGCACGCAGGAATCAAGTCATATCCCTTTTATTTCAAAACATAAACTTGTATGAAACTGTCCAATAAAATTAATGTTTGCTGCTATTTATTCTCTGTTCCTTGGTGAATTATTAAAGTCAAGCAGTGCAATTCTCTCATTAGTTATAAATGGCCCCAGAAGGCTGATTTGCATCCATCGAGGGGCACTTATTTCTGATAAGCATTCTCATTAATGATATAATAAAATGTCTTGTTTTGTTACGATCATTTGAAATGATTCAAATGATGTTTAAAAATCCAACACTCCAACCCAGCAGCCTGGTGAGGAAGCTGCTGAGCTAACATAAATTCAAAGCGATTTTCAGTTTTACTTGGTACTATCAGTGAGATCATGGATAGAATTTAAAAAACAGTTGTTTTTTTTTTTTTAATTTTGGTCTCAGGGGTGTCAAAGGCAGTATTTTACCAAGGTTCAGTAAAACTGATCTGATTACGATGATAATCACAGATAGCAAAGGCCTGGGTGGGAGAGGTTCTGGTAAGACAGATTATTTGGCGGTCAACCACACAGATCCTAAATTGCAGACATGGGCTATAAGAAGAAAGCTACGTCAACAAGAACACCACTCACAAACATGCCCAGTTTCACTTCTCCTAACTTCCTGATCTTTGTTCCAAACTGCCTTTTAGCGGAGGTGGCCATTCACAAAAGCAAGGGCTGAACTGTATTCAGCCTCTGTGATACGAGCAAGAAGAAAAGTGCAGCCCTCCTAAGGTCACTCTGTGTAGGTGACTAACGAGCTGATGACTGAGGTGTGCACACACAGACACACCTCCCAACCCGGCCAAGAAGCCAAGGGCCCAGAGGCTTCAAAGATCAGAAGCAATGGACTGCTGTGGTACTGGGTGAAACTGCACCAATTCTGCAAAAATAGCTCTTATTTTTCCCAGGACCCAGAATATTTGATTTCTGGATTTTTCCTCTCTCCTTATCTCGTTAAGTCCCACCCTTCTTTGAAAATAATGCTCATAAAACATCTGCTGAAACTAAAGCACTTATAAAGAAGTCGCATATTGTGGACTTCCCAAACTGGAGAATTTCTATTAATGTGTTGTTGACCTTTGTTTATCACGGTGATTAGCAACTGCTAACTTTTATTGAATTAGGCACTGAAGCTCTAAAGAAGTAAGAAACGGCAGGTGCCCTTGTCCAAGATCTGACAGTCCAAGGTGTGTAGGGGACACAGTGGGTAATGGGGGGGGGGGGGAAGAGGGAGGGGGAGGACACAAAGATACTCCTACTGGCCTCATGGAAATGTCCTTAAAGTTGGAATCGGAAAACACAGACCAAGGCCGAGCGGAGCGTGACTAGCCACTGAGAATTGTGCTGCGGTGGGTAGGGCAGTACTAGATCAGGGAGAAGCCTGAGGAAAACACAGTAAGGTTTTATTAGGAGTATAATAATTGGGAAGTAAATCTATCGTTAGTTCAAACGGGAGAGTCACAGCTGGGGTGGGGAAAGACTGGAATTTTTCTGTTTCTGTTGGATAACCCTGGATGGTGGCATAAAAACACTTCTTAAAAGAAAGCTAAAGGGCTGGATCATGCTGACATTGCTTATGCTCTGAGCAAAACAGAAGTGGCTGATAACCCTCACGTTTTTTTGGTGTGTGTAAGTAGAAATGATAGCTGAAAGGGTGAATGAAATGATAATTAATCCAGGCATATCTGCTAGCTATTTAGTATGACGAATTTTAAACAGAAGAATGAAAATTAACCTTATTTTCTAACAGTCCCTTTACCCAAATTCACTTTTTTTTTTAATTTATGGCTGAGTTGGGTCTTCATTGCTGCGCGCAGGCTTTCTCTAGTTGCAGCGAGCGGGGGCTACTCTCCGTTGCGGTGAGCGGGCTTCTCATTGCCGTGGCTTCTCTTGTTGCGGAGCACGGGCTGTAGAGTGCAGGCTCAGTAGTTGTAGCGCATGGGCTTAGTTGCTCGGCTGCAGGTGGGATCTTCCCGGACCAGGGATCGAACCCATGTCCCCCTGCATTGGCAGGCGGATTCTTAACCACTGCACCACCAGGGAAGTCCCCAAATTCACTTTTTAACTTACAGGATTATTTGTGAACTTTTTATAATGATTTCAAGGAACTAGGATGACCTTTAAGTGAGTCTGGCTTTCTGATCCAAATTCGATCAAGAAAGAAACTCCCAGGACACACGGAGTTCGACAGCTTTAAAAGATAAACACGCTCCTGACGTGAAGCCCAGACAGTTTTAGGAGGCTGGTGTGCTTTGCCCTCTTCCGCCTCTGTTTCAGAGCATGATATCTTCTGGTCCTTAAAAAACGCTGCTAGTGAAACTCTTTTTCATAGAAATAGTTTGTACTGGATAGAGTAAATATGCATTAATGCGGCTCAGGAAAAAAATAAATGACCACACTAGGGGAAGAGTCTGCAAGTATTAAGTGTGATCCCCAAAAGGAATTTGCAACCCTTTTTTCAAGCTGTCCCTTCGCACTAAATTCTCTCTCAGTTCCTGACCACTTGGGACCTTTTCAGGAGAGGAAGGAAGGGGGCTCCAATGGATGTGGTTAAGAAAACTAGAAGTTTTTCATTTTATGTAAGACAGTCAATGGCTATGGGTACCCTAATTTCCTCATCAGAAACAAAGCAAAGTTGAAGCAGGCTGGCTGGTAGTATTCATTCCTCAGAAACCATATGATCTCATTTCTGAGAGTGAAAGATCACATTCACGTACAGTGACTTCTGAAGTCTGTTCACGTGCCTGCTTTGGAACCAGTGCTGTGACACCAAAATGATGACTCCCCATCTTCAAAGGGGTCACAGGCCA
The DNA here is from genome assembly GCF_965194825.1 of Balaenoptera physalus. NCBI lineage: Eukaryota > Metazoa > Chordata > Mammalia > Artiodactyla > Balaenopteridae > Balaenoptera > Balaenoptera physalus. Next base: position 115,562,901 of record NC_138890.1, on the reverse strand, counting down.
GCGGGGCGACAGCGAAGTCAGCAGGTGGGCCCAGCACAGAGCAGTTGGTGCTACGGAAGCAGTCAAGAGGGGCGCCCTGTTCTGCCTGGAGGCAGAGAAGGCCATGGGGACAAGTGCTGAGCACATGGCCTGTCAGGGTCAAGGTCATCCCTTGAAGCTGGCGGGGGGAGGGGAAGAGCAGAAACGTGGCGGGAGGAGAGAGCAGGAGCCATCCTGGGAGGGACTGGATAGGTCATGTTTGGGATTTCTGAACTCTGTTTTATACATTATGATGAGGGGCCCCTATAGTATTTTCAGCATAAAAGTGACAAAATCCGACTTGCATTTTAGAAAACTCATCTCTAGGATACCTGTGATGGAAGAAATGTTCACATACTGAGGTATGGGGAAGTCATTCTGGCTTATACATCGTTTAACTTGAATTTTATGCTAACTAAAACAGCCTGCTGGTGGTCTATCAAACATACACTGTACATCTACTTGAATTATTAAAGAAAAGGGCACACTGACCAGAAATAAAGAATGTCCATGTTAAAAATAAAGATTAAATGTCTCTCCTCCTGGGATGCCAATGCTGGTATTCCTTCCATGATAAGACTCTCTTCCCAGATGCCAAGGCCATACTGACTCGCTGTTTTGTTTTTCTTTTAAAACCTTGAAGGAATGTACCTCTGACTTGTTTGATGCTCTTTGTTCTGACAAGATAAAAAAAAAACTGTGCTGAAAACCATGCTTCTCCAGAGCCGTTCCTCGGGGTTACCCGAGAGACTGTGGGGCTATCCTCCTCAGTACAGCTCAAATAAAACTCTTTCCCATTCCTGTTACAGACTGTTTGTCGATCATTTCTGTGGACACTTTCGAGGGTTAAGCAAGTCACGGAAGGAATAAACCTGTCCCGAGTGAGTGTCTGCGTGTGCCCCTTGCACACGTGCACGCAGAGCTGCACCAGAGCTGCGCGCAGGCTCAGTGGGAGCTGGGGACCACCAGGTTTGTTCAACGGGGGCAGCGGCCCCCTCCACCCAGCGGATCGCTGCCGGTGATGTAGAAAGGGGCCCATCTGTAGCGCCAGGAAGGCCAGTTAGGAAGCTCTGGCAGGGATCCAAGCAAGGAAGTGTAAGGGCCAGAACTACGGCACTGGAGGGGGCAGGTTCGAGAAATGTTTAGGAGGGGCAGTAAGACTCAGAGAGTAACTGGACCTGGAGGTTACTGGGAAGAGGAGTCAAGAAGGACTCCCAGATTTCTGTACAGCTACTTGGATGTTTCCATTCCCTGGAGTAGGAATATGGGAGGAGGGACATGTTGGGCGAGATCACGAGTCTAGTCTGGGTGGAGAAGAACTTGAGGTCTGTGCGGACGTACACGAGGCACTGGGAGCTCTGGGGTCTTCCGGCGTAAGGGATGCAAGGGGCATGGATGAGATCTCCCAAGTGACGCTGTGAAGTAAGAAGACAGGAGAAACAGGGCGTACCCTGGGTATAGGAGAAAACTGCCAAAGGGATGGAGGAGCGCAGGCCAATGGGTAAGATAGAGGGGACCACGTGTCCTGGAGGGCAAGGCGGAGGGAGCTGGGCGCGGGTCCCCGAGGTCCGCAGAGACCAGGGCCTACAGGGCCGTTCACAACCCAGGAAACACAGAATCCTAGAAAGAGGTAACGAGACGGCTAAGCAGGAGCCGGTCAGTCTCACTGTGGCCTGAGATACACTTCAAAATGCTGTGCACTGCACTTTAGCTAGATCCTCAATTTCCCGGCCCCAAGCATTTAATTAAATGCAAAAAAGTCCCAAGGAGTACCTTATCTGAGGAGTCATTACAATAAACAGGCAGTTAGCACAAGGTCACGATGAGGACGAATGTGAACAATACAGCGCTTCGAGGCTGCTGGGGGCGTGAGGAGGGGTGCCGGGGAAGGAAACGGGCCGGACAATGCACAGATGTGGACGTTTTCGCTGCCAGGAGTATCAGACAAACAGGAAGACCTTAAACTTCTCCAACTGGGAACGCTCAGTTTTGCCTGCTGAGCGGAGGGGCTGAGCACATGGCTGGAGCACAGAAACAGAAGGTTGTGATTAAGGCTGCGAGGACTGCTCCACCCGGAACCTGCAGGCAGCCGAGGCCCCGCAGACCCTGCTCCCCAAGCCCGCGCCCTCCCCGGCTGGTCTATGGGGCTTTGCGCACATGGCCTGTGGGACCACAGGAGCCTCACGCACTCATGAGACCCAAACGAGGCCAGGACACCAAATTTCACAATTTTAAAACTTTTTGCTGACATCTAGCAGAGAATTTATGTGTACGAAGCCTCTAAGTGGGAACCAAAGAAAAACTCTGATGTAATTATCCAAATGGCACGCTCTGCTCCAGTAACCAAATCACAACGGAGGTACAGGAACTGTCAGCCACCCTTCTGCATTTCAAAAGTTAGGAAGTTCACAAAATGTAAAGTTATATATATTTTCTCCCTATTTAGCAATTCAAAAATATTTTTTAAAACTATGCAAACGAGGAATATTTCTTTTTTTTTTTTTTTTAAGTCTCCAATTGCTATTGCCAAAAAACTGAGCTTTTCTATCGCTCGAGGAATATTTCTTGAAATAACTAAAGTTTCAGAACATCACCTGGTTGGTATCCCTTAACCGTTAAACGCAAATTGTCTGCTCTATCTATACAGGGTTTCTCAACACGAGCGTTTCTGACATCTGGGGCTGGATAATTCTGTGTCCTGTAGTTGGAGGCTGTTTAGCAGAATCCCTAGCCTCTTCCCACTACATGCCAGTAGCATTCTCCTGGTTGTGACAATAAAAAATGTCTTTAGGGGCTTCCCTGGTGGGGCAGTGGTTGAGAATCTGCCTGCCAATGCAGGGCACACGGGTTCGAGCCCTGGTCTGGGAGGATCCCACATGCCACAGAGCAACTGGGCCCGTGAGCCACAATTACTGAGCATGCGCGTCTGGAGCCTGTGCTCCGCAACAAGAGAGGCCGCGATAGTGAGAGGCCCGCGCACCGCGATGAAGAGTGACTCCCGCTTGCCGCAACTAGAGAAAGCCCTCGCACAGAAACGAAGACCCAACACAGCCATAAATAAATAAATAAATAAATAAATTAAAAAAAAAAAAAAAAGAACCTCTGCTTTAAAAAAAAAAAATGTCTTTAGATGTTGTCATATGTCCCTGAAAGACAATTCTGCCCTAGAAGGTACCCACTTGTGGTTAAGGCACAGGACGTAGACCGAGATGAGATTCAAGTCTTGGCAAACGGCATATACTAGCAGAATAAAGCTGGGCAAGTAACTACTTCCCTGTGCCTCAATTTCCCCAGCTGCAAAATAGGGATACTACTATCTACTTCATGAGATTGATATGAAGATTAAATGGGAAAACTAACGTCAAATACTTGGTACAGAGCCTGACACACAGTAAGCTTTTAGTAAATGGCAGCAATGATTCTGTTAAAAGAGAGAGTTGTAGTCCCATGACCTTGAAGACAGAATTGAGCAGGTCATTTGTTTGTCCATCCGGTAAGAACAAGTTGCGCACATAGCTCACGTCTAAACAGTCTCTACAAGGGCACTTACGGCTAGAATGTTAGAAACACAACTACTACGGTACTAACCCTGAGAAAATCAAGTTGCTTTAATCCCTGTGGGGACGAAAGCGGGGTAGGCATACAGGGAAAAGAAAAGAAAAAAAAAAAAAAAAAAGCTACAGACCAAAGAGAAACAGCCTGGCACAAAGAGAAAAAGGTAAAAATTCACACCTTTAATAAAACGACTTGGGCCACAAATCAAATCAACATGCTGAATCTGGGGTCAGGGTCCCACGGTAAGAGCTGGTGAGCATCTAAACAGTGACAGCTGGTCACTGGAAGGAGAAGAGGACAGTCCTAAGTTGGAGCAGCAAGGAAGAAAAGTAACGCAGGCAAATGCCAAAGAAGTGGGGAGAGGCGAGCACTGGAGATGCCCTCTGTGGCCAGGAGCTGTCTTACAGCGCGATCCCAGAAACACAGCCGAGCCCGCTGAGGACGGTGGCAGAGCCCCCAGGGCTGCCCCGAGTCCACTGCCTTTGAAGGGAGTGATTAGGAACCTCAGACCAGGACATCTCCCCCCAGCTGTTCCCTGGCCCCTCGGTGGGACAGGTGGGGTTTCACTGCTCAGTGGGCCCCCGCGCCTCTCAGCCCCCGCCCAGGGCCCACCTGCACCTCCCCTCCACAGCCGGGGAGCAGAGGGCTGCCTCTCCCGCCCAGCCCATGTCATCTGTGCTTCCCACGCGTCCTGGGTTTGGATGGAACAATCAGAACGCAAACACTGTGAGTCAATCGGCATCCAAACCGTCTTGGGTTTGGAAACAGTCGGTGACTTTATCCGGTAGCTGAAGTCTGAAATAAGCTGTTTCAAACAGTCATCTGACTCACAGAGAATGCAACGCTAAATTGGATCTAACTCCTAATTAGCCATTCCAAAATACAACCAAGTCTTTGTGAGACAAAGCCTGAACATATTTAGTGAAACACCCTCTTCACTGTCTTTTTCTGACCCATGATTTACTTATAACTCGAGAACATGCAATTGTCTATTATTATGTCATTCAAATGCACCATATTTTTCTTTGCTCATTAAAGTAAAATAAATAACCCAGAATAGTAGTAGGCTTGTGCCCAGCGTTCAAGGCTGCACACATTAACATGGGACCCTGCGTCCGTACATCTATAATTTTCTGAGCCCAACTCTTGCCCACCCGAAAACCCCGTGCAGGCGAGTGACTTTTTACCCCGATACACTATTATGTTGCTGTCGGTTGAATGCACGCTGAGAACCAAATGAGTAAAACAAGACAAGCCTCCATTCTTTCCTGAAGGAAGGCCACACAGCGGCCTGCATTTGACCCCAACATCAAATCAAAGACATCACAGGGCATTTACATTCCAGGGAGATTTTTACACAATAAAAACTCCCACAGCACAGCTTAGAAAGTAAAATATTTGACATAAATGAAGCACCCAACAGGTAGTAGGGGTTAGACATTGGAAAAACAGGCAACAAATAAAGAGTTGACTTAAAATATCCTAAATCATTTTGAGAAATTCTAGAAAGTTGAATCTAAACTCACTGTGTCAGAATTAATTTGGGAAACATTTAGTCCTGCTTGAGGGAGAACTGGGCTTCCCCCAGCCAACATTTGATCAAGTCACCATTTCCAGAGCTTGTTCCTGTCAGTGAGTAACTAAGTGTTCCTCTCCCGCAGGGGCCGGGAGGACGAATCAGGGCCAAACACCTTGGAGACAGAAAAACAAACGGAGTCAGTTACTATGTTTTTAACTCAGTTCTGTCTGGAAATCAGGACGCAAGACGCTGAAGAGCCAGCTTCAGGGAAGCTCTTCATGCTGAGGAGATTTTTCAAAAGTACAAATGAGAAGTCCCGGAGAGCTCGGCCGTGAGGAAGGCTGATAAACGGCACCGTGACCTTCCGACGGCCTCCCAGGAGGCACTGTCCACCCCCAGTGCTGGGGACAATTTTTAATTCAAAAGGATCAAAATTTGGATCAGCTTCCTATCTCATGATTTCACCTGACCCTTTTTGTGTTTGCCAATTTGATAACACAAAGTTCCCTGCCTAAAAATTGGTAAAGATGGCCAGCTTCACTGTACTTCTAGGGGAGCCAAGGAATCAAGGATTTCAGATTTTACTTCATTCACACGGAGAGGAAGGAAAAAAGATGGTGAAATTTTTGAATTTCGTTATTACAACAGTTTTTAATCTCATCAAAAGAGAAGCTGACCAAGGTCATTCAACTGGAAAAATCAGCTATACCCTTCCACCCACCCCCCAGCTTTATTCATCCAGATCCACGATGTTTATTGAACTGCCTGGATGAGAATGTGAGGTGTCACCAACATTTCCAGTCTCAAGTCCTGAAGAGAGTGAGCAGGGATGGGAGCTGCAACGCCCAATATTCATCAATCTCTACTTTCCATTTCTCTTGTTTCTCAGTTCTGATAACCCTCCTTCTTTATTTTCTGAATCTGACAGCTGCCAGGACCTTTCACTGATTACAGTCGATCTCTGGAAGTACCACCATCTGTCGAAAACCCTGACATGTTTAAGCCAATGCATTTCATGTGGGCATTTAGCCACAGAACTGTAGCTGCTGCGGGCTTCTGAGTTAAAAGACGCCGCATAAAATAGGTACCATGGTCCTACCTCAACTCTGTTTGCATGCTCCCTACTTTATGCTCTCACTGTCCTTTACTGTATTCTTCTCAACTCATCGCCATGTTTGTGCATTTGATGCAGAACGTGTTCAGGCAGCAGCAACTCACAGCCGTGGTGCCATTTACAGGCTTTATAAAGCAGCAGGCACTGGGCTAATCGTGCACCATGCATGCATTGCTGCTCAACTTCCTCCCTCTCAGCTTTTAGGTGGGTGCTAGGATCTTGTATCATGGATGGAGAAACTGAGGCATGGGCCATTTAATCGAATCAATAAATACAGAGCATTCTGTCTAACATCCAAGATACAGTGTCCACATTTGAAAGAGCTAATAAATACTGACAACCAAGATACTTCTATTTTAATCAGTCTAATGCTAACAAATTTTGAAAAATTGTGTTTTAGAAATTAATTCTTCAACTGGACACAACCAAATGTTAACTGGCAGACTCCTGTCAAAGGCAAGCCCCTTCATACCTTAAAATTAAAAGTTCACCCGTGCCAACACCTGGAATCCTATAGCAGGTGTCTTCCTAAGAACTGAAAAGTACTTTTACTGATGACCTCATTTCACTGTCACAGCATTCCTGTGAAAGGCTGAAAAGAACTGACAAAGTATAGTACTTTCCCTGAAGCATGAAGCCACAGAGTGCCTCTGAAAAGTGTTTTGCAGTCTGCAGGCAACGGGGCCTAGTGTAGGATGGAGCCAGGCCATGCAGCAAGGCTGGCGTGGGTGGGGCTGGGTGATAAAATGCTCACAGCTTTAAAAACACAAAGCATTACGTGAGGACACAGATGAAAGGATTTGTGAAACAAATCACTGAATTTTCGCAACACTGTAGAGTCTCAAGAAGGGAAATCATCTGACAGACTGAATCATGAATTTCTGCAATGCAAGAATTTATAAAAGCATCAGGGTATGAATCATAGCCACAAGATTTTTTTTAACATCCTTGTAAAAATCACCCTTGTGAATGCAGCAACACTTCCAAAAGCACTTGTCTTTTTGTTTTAGGTACTGACTCATTTAACAATTTGTAAAAATAATTTAAGAAATCTACCTGAAGATTTAAAATTTCTGGAAACTAGAAGAAGAAAGGGGGAAAGAAAGAAACTAGTTCCAACCCCAGCACAGTAGATTGTTCGCATGCCATTTTATCTACACCAGAAGTATTACCAAAAAGGGAGATTATCATCTTACTCTTTCTCATGATACCAAGTTAAGCCATAAGATCCACTAGACACTTTATTTTTAGTATAAATATTCAAAGGCACTCCAATTCATAACTAAACACCGTCAGTAGAACTTTTCTAAAACTGCAAATGATTGTCATGAAATTTAAAATGAACTTCTCTGAAATGCTAGATGATTGTTTAAAATTATTTAAAAAATTCTAAACTATCTAATAATCAAATTACAGTTTACACTTGAACAACACAGGGGATTTTCCTCTGCACAATCGGAAAATCCAAGTATAGCTTATAGTCAAACCTCCACATCCGCGGTTCCCCTGTATCCAGGGTTCCACATCGCGGATTCAACCTACTGCTGATCATATAGTACTGTAGCATTTACTATTGGAAAAATATCCCTTGTACAAGTAGACCAGCACAGTTCAAACCTGTGTTGTTCAAGGGTCAACTGTACGTTGTAGGATTTAAAAACAGCAAATTAACTATTTCTGGTTTCACACACACGTGGCCTTAGTCTACTGCTTTTCCAATACTCCTTGTGGAAGGCCATAACCACTAAGGCCCACATGAAACCAAGCTGAATCAGAAACATTCATACTGAGAGGTGTGTCCACACATGGAGTGGGGAGCTGAAGAGTTCTACCCTGAAGGTGATCTCTTCGTTAATTTCTCTCCCAGTGAGGGCCCATCCTTTAGTGAGATCATTTGCCCTGAGCTCTACACCAGCTGATAAGCTGTCCTGTCAAGGTTCCTCCCAGAAGTTCCAGGCTCCATGGTTGCTGACTTTGTACCTATTTGGTCAGACTTCTGCCACTTGGACCCTAAAGTGGCCACCAAACTCTGATCACACACACTCATCCTTGGTCACCAAAAGCACCTACACCCATCTGAGAATTCTACCTGCAGATACAAAGGTGCTACTGCAAGTTTACTCCCGAAAGACTGGGGTTGTTTCTGAGCAGTTCTCAGGCTGTAGGAATATCGCCCCCCGGCCAACCACAAGTTTACTCATTCACAATCAGCAGTGGGTAAGGCTTTGGGTAAGCAATGGGATCGTTCCTCGGCAGAGACTATTGCTGTTCCTACCTGGTATCATTCTCTTCTTCTTGACTAGGAAAAACCTATGGCTGGGACTGGGGTGAGGATAGTAAAGCACTTGCCCTGAACACAAAATTTAAGGGAACGCCCAAAATTGATTAATCATAATAAATACTTTAATAGGCAATAATCTAAAAAATTTTAACTCATTTAAAAATCCAGTATAAAAAAGTCACAATTTTAAATAAAGACTGGATCAACATTAGCAATTTTTTCTTTTGCCTCAGGCTCTAATATGGCACTGTAACATTGCATTAAAACATCATTTATCTTGATTACTGAGTTTTTTGGTGCTCCCTTATATTTTACACCAAAGAAGAATGCTTTATTTGCCTTACCTCATTCCTGGCTCTGAAAGAAACCCTATCATATGGGGGATGGGGAGTGGGGAGGTGGCAATGTGCCCAGCTAAAAGAACCCACATTTCCCAGCCTCCCTTGCAGATGGAGTGGCCAATAAGCTTTAAGTGGACGAAATGGGGAGGGGTTTCTGCAAAAGCTATTAAAAAGGACCTGGCTCTTTCACCAAGAATTTTTAAAAAACCAACCAAACAAACAAACAAACAAAAAAACCCTCTAAAACAAAAGAAAAACTTTGTGAGGTAAGGAATGTGTTAATTCACTCAATGGTGAGAATCCGTTCACAATGTAAAATGTATATGAAATAATCACATTGTAACCTTATATATATTATTACAACTTTATTTGTTAATTATACTTCAATAAAGCTGAAAAACAAAAACCTGGAAAAAAAAAACAAAGGACCTGACTCAGCTTTAACACTGGCTCCTCGATGGTTGGGAATGTGACCATAAGGCCCCAATGGGGACTTAAGGGATGAACAGTCCTGCGCTAGTGATGGGCAGAAGGACAGAGGAGCCTGGGTCCCTGACAACATCACGAAGTTAACATCAGATCGGCCTACCTCAGGACTGTGTATTACACGAAAACAACCAAACTCTTAGTTTAAAGCGCTGTAAATGCGTCTCAGTTAACTGACAAGTGCAGTTCTTAACTAATGAACAGTTGACCCTTGAACAACACAGGGGTGAATCTGCGTAGCGAGCCCTTTGGGTTTTTTTTGTTTTTGTTTTTTTCAGTATCTTTATTGGAGTATAATTGCTTTACAACGGTGTGTTAGTTTCTGCTGTATGACAAAGTGAATCAGCTATACATATACATATATTCCCATATCCCTTCCCTCTTGCATCTCCCTCCCACCCTCCCTATCCCACCCCTCTAGTTAGACAGCCCTTGGTATCCACGGTTCCTCCACATCTGTGGATTCAACCTACCACGGACTTTGCGGTACTGTAGTATTTACTACTGGAAAGTATCTGTGTATGAGTGGACCCATGCAGTTCAAACCCACGTTGTTCAAGGGTCATCTGCACTAGGAGTACTTAAAAAACAAAACAGAACAAAAACTGAAACACCGCGAGAAAGCCATTTAGGTGGGGTTGTTTTGAGAGGTACCGCCACCATCTCAGATACTTCTCTTTCCATCTTATTAACCAAAACACCGGTGTTTCCATCCAGATGATTCTAGTGTCAGTTTACTATTATGAGGTCCAATTCACAGGCTCTCCAAGTAATTACAGAGGCAAAAATCAGGAAAAGACATGCACGGATTAGTAGCATTTCCCAGGATGGTGAGCAGGCTGACAGCACACTTGCCTGCTGTGTGCTGACAGGCAGACACGCTGAGTCAAGCCAAGGGTGCCAAATGAGCCCTGCTTCCGTGTATACCTGCTGCTGTGTAGACCGGGCAGCACATGACTGATTTCAGAGGCTCATCTCCTGCTTTCTCCTTCACCGAGTCCACTTACATCCTTACAAATGGGGTCCAGTAGGCTGAAATTCTGTGCTTCCACAGACGTTAGGGATTCACCACTCAACTGCAGGAAAAATTAACTTACACCTAACTCAGTGCAGTTCATCTTCTCAAAAACCAAGGTTTGAGAAAGACATCTTTCACATTCCTGGCATAGAGTCACACTCCTATAGGAAGATACAACTGGGAAGCACTGACCATTAAACCTTAACTATTGGATTTTTTTAAACAAATGAAGCTTTGTTCCATTAGGTACAACAGTAATTCAAACCATATGAACAAAGTGTTGCTCCGTGACATTCCTTAGAAGACATGTGACAAATATATGTGAGAATCAATCAGAATGAACAATACAAGTACCAGTTTGTAAATGGTCTGTTAACACTGTGAGAGCTGGGGCTGGGAGGTGCGGACACCCTGGGAAAGGTAAGTAAAAGCAGGACTCTTCAATCTTCTTGAACAAAGGAAATAAGGGGAAAAAGTCGTCTCCCGCTGGAAAGATGTCAGTGCTTAAACTAAAGGCTCGTATTCCAAGGTCAGAGCCCCCATTTCAGCAGAAGAAAAGAAAAGAAAGAGTCATTTACATTTCTGCCTGCTTGTATGGGTTGTTAAGTAATAAGCCATGTGCCAAAACCCTAATCTGCAGGATCAGCTCTGAAAAGAGGAAAAGAACTCTGCCAAGCATTTATCAACACCTTAAATTGTTTCTTTTCATTCCCAGGAACTAGGGCTGTTTTATTAAATTTTTTAAGCCCAAGGTCCACCATTCCCTTCCAAACCTGCAGTCACTGCCTCAGATTTTAAGCCATTACTCTAAGAAAGAAAGGGACAAAAAAAAAAAAAAAAAAAAAAAAAGCCAGAGAGGCTCTTAGAACAAGGAAAGAGTGGAGGCCCCTGAGCCTTCCCAGCCCTGTGGGGACGCAGACACCACTGCTCCCCCGCTAAGCCTCTGCAGCGATGCTCCTCACCCGGCCTTTCTAGGCAGCTCGAGAGAGCAGCACCCCAGATGGCTTCCCAGGAGGGAGAAGCTGGGCAGCTGCAGCCAAACCTCCACCTGACGCTGGATGCTGGTGGAGGGAGAGGAGGGACGGGGACAAGGAAGCCCGTCACTATGCCCCAGAAGGTCCTAGCGGGGGCTCTCTGGGAACCAGAGCCCTGGCATCATATCACCCTGCACTCCCTCCTGGAGGGAACGCGGCGGGGGCTCTCAGGGCCCAGAGAGCGAGGGAACAGGCAAGGGCAGTGTCCTGGGCCTGGACCCAGCAGTGTGCTCAGGGCCACAGGGACGATGGGCAAGTCACTGGATCCTGGGCATCATGCTGGAGCGCTGGCCCGGGACTCCAGGAACCTGCTCCTCTCCCAGCACCGTCCCCAGCCAGCTGTGTGTCCCTGGGCGGGTCCTTTGCTGTTCCAGGGCCTCCGTGGCAGGCCCATAAACGAGGCAGCTAGAAAGGGAGCTGTGGAGGACTCTCACAGCTGCAGCGCCCGTGACTCAGTGACTCCCTGTCCCTACGCCTCACCCATCCCTGGTGCTGACTCAAGCATGTTGTGACCGTTGGGTTTCCTTTTCCCAACCACCCTTTCGATTCAAAGAAAAACAGGAACACAAAGGCAGAACTCCAGACGTGGGGTCCATTTTCCCTACTTCCCGTGTTACTAAAGCGGCTGCAGACCCTTGGGGCCCAAGCTTTGGCCCCCAGGGACTCCTCTGCCCAAGCAGGCTCCTGCCATCCCCCCTCCGCTCTGGCAAAACTCACCGCTCCTGCCAACCCGTGACGGGGGAGGTAGAGGCTGGGACGAGGCCCGGGGATTTCACATAGAGAAACACTGCCAAAATCACCCAGCCACCTCAACTTAAGCTTTTCAAATCTCAGAATATTATTTTTCACCCTGTACTGTAAGTCCATGGCAAAAACTTAAAAGCTTTCATAGCATTTTGTTTCAAGTTGAACAAGTGTGCTGGAATGTGGGGAGAAAAACCATCAACTTCTTAGGAGTGAAAAGGAAAGGAAAAAAAGAAAATTTTTTTTCCCTAGTGTCCCAGGACTGCTCCCCATTACATTTTAGTTCTTTGTATCCCACGAAGGGCAATGAGGCTTCACCTGAGTCCTGGGTCATACCACAGGGTCAGACATAGAGGAATGGGGTTCCAGAGACGGTGGTTTTTTGCCAAGGAATTGCAGAGGCGGTTCTGACCCGAAGCACGACACTCAGCACCCACGTGCACAGGGCCTGGCGTCCCACTCAACTCTCACCCTGAGCAAGTCACTGTGGGGGGAAGAGAGATAAAGACGACCCTCAGAAAGCCCCCTCTGGACCCCTCTGGTGCACAGACCCCCTTCACGTCTCAGTCCCTGCTTCTGCTAGTCTCGTGCTCCCCAAAGCAGGGAGGGGACCGTCCACAGTGGCCAGCGGGAGCTGGGCAGGGACGGAGAAGCACCAGGACCCAGCGTCTCTCCACCAGAGCTGTCCAGGGTCATGGGAGCACGATGAGACCAGGAGAGAAACCCCAGGCAGAGGGCTCCTCCCTGTCAGCCCCGCTGCCGGCCCCCAGCTCCGCCTGCTGATGCCCAACCCCACCCCCTCTGCCGAGGCTGTCCAGGCCCGGAGCCCTCATGCAGGAAGTAGGGAGGCCTAGCCCTGGCTCCCTTGCCAAGCCTGGCTGGGGGTGTCTGTGGATAACAACAGACACATCGTGTCTGCTGCCCACTGGACTCCGTCACTCCAGGATCCCATCCCCAGGGGCAGGCAGGCTGTGGGCTCCTCCACAGACCTGACCGCACCGTTTCCCCTCCACAATGGGCTCTGGATCCTGACACAAACTGATAACCATCTCTGGAATACAATCAAAATCACAAGCTGGAGCCTCCCGGTCTCAGAGTTTTAATAATCAGACTGACTGTTGATACCCTTGGAAGGGACTTAGGCGTCCTCCCATGAGGGAATTGGGAGTCGACCAAAAGACCCGTGAAAAGGGAGCTCGCTGGGCTTCCTTCTATGGTCACCCAGTCACGGCTTCCACGGTCAGACTTTGCTACAGTTTCTGAGGAGGCCACGTCAAGAACAGACCCATGACATAGCCTGAGAACAGGCGCAGGGAGAAAATGGGATCACGTGAAGAGTGGGCACGCAGCGGGTGTGGGGAAGGATGCCATTATTCAGGTCCGCCTTGGCCATGGCCCTGCAAACAGCTGGTGCCTCTACTGTCCAGACACAAGCGACCAACCTGTCATGCTCGTTCTCTGAGAGACTGGATAAGGACCCTGGCCTCTCAAGGAATGGTTCTATCCCCTGCACAGGGCAAGCTACCTACATTCTCGTCAAAGTTTTTAAATTATCAAAATGACTTTCACCTCCCAGCTCTAGTGTCTGAGCTATTCTTTTGCTCTTAAAATGTTGCCAAAATCTGCCCCATTATTTTAGAAGAGCCTCAGTCATACATCAACTAGCACAGGCTGCATTTTACTGAATTAATTGTTACATCGACAGTAGAGTCTGCCCAATCATATACATTTTTACCAGCAAAATTAGAATACACAACACTCGTAATTTTGTTGTTATATTAAAGTGTCACCACCACCACCAGGCAAGGAAAACATCTCAGTATGATGAGAAACAGCTGTTAAAGCACTGCCATTTTTTTTTTTTTTTTTTTTTAGCTTAGGCCAAATACAAGATGATAAAAAAAATGGAATGGGGTTAACTCCCCTGCCTGTGTGTCTTCACCCTTCCTCAGAGTCCTGAAGATCATGGTGGACTCGAACCCTTTGCCTCTCCAAGTGTGCCCCCTGGACCAGCATCATCGGCATCCCCTGGGAGCTCGTTAGAACCGCAGAATCTCAGACCCCTTTCCCCTCCCACCCTCCCACTCCCCCGTCCACCCCCTGCTTGTACATATACTTTGGCCTCAGATCTGAGATCAGCCCTCACTCCCTGGAGGCCACTGAAGCTTCCTCCAAGGGGCCCTGTTGCCATGGCAACCCCATGCTGGCTGGCATTCCACCCACCTGGCTGCACCCTGGCCCTGCTGGCCTCCTCTGCTGACCTGTCCGGGACGGTTAGCAAGGCGTTTTGCCCCCCAAAAATGTTTATTCATGGGGAAAAAGATCTATTTTTAGGCGTCAACTGCCAGCCCATCCTGGCTCACCCAGTCCCTCTCTTCCCACTTGCCCAATTAGAAAGATCATCTTGTTTCCTGGCATGCAACTCCAAGGGCACTGAACACAGGCAGGGGACCAGAAGAGGGCTCCAAGAACAGCTCTAAGTGAATGGAAACAAGATGATTTCTGCTCAAAGCAATTTCCTCGGCACCCACCCTTTCCTCCCACCATGGACCCCATGCTGAAGGGATGCCAAGGCCACGTGGAAGTAACAGAACACCAACATATGCAAGACATTTTTTTTAACCCTCAAAATACAGCAGAAAGAACAGAGAGCCAATCACTTAACTCTCCTTTTATCCCACCCAAGTTGAAAGTTTGATAGTCTTATCCCAATTTCCCAGATGATAGAGAGATGAATCCAAGTTCTTCTTATGTGGAGAAGCACGCATAAATAAGGGAGGATGTAAAATTCAAAAACTTCTGACCTAGCTGTGTTCTCAAATTCTGACTTTTTAGGGGAACCCTGGAAATGACCGTAAGTGCTCAATTTACCTTATCACCTTGCCGTACTACAGGGATGGCAAATATGTCAGGCCATTCCCCTTTTCTTTGCTCACAGTAGACGACACTAATTTATCACAGTGCTTTTCCCCACTAAGCCTAGAAACTGCCTTAGAATCTTTTCAACAGACCCCACCCTAGAACTCCTGAACCAGGATGCACATTTGAACAGGACCCCAGGTGATTTGCATGCACACTGAAGTTTGAGAAACACTGGTGCAAGCTGGACCTGATGTGAGATGCACTTGCCACTCCTGGTCTACTATCTTGGGGTTTCCAACCTCTACATCCCCACTTCTATTCCAACTCTTTCAGAGGTTTCAAAAACTGGAGGCTTATATACAACAGTTGATCCATTAAACTTTTTAAAAATTAGTAGCAGACATTCAAAGATTGGAAGACAATGTAAAAATCCAAATTTCTGGCTTTCCTTTCAGGTGAAGAAAATCAGTACGCTGGCAATATTGGACTTACATTTCCACATGACAAAAGATGACTGGAGTTGAGTAATGGCTGTTCTCTTTAGACAGGGCAGTTCTCCAATTTTCCCCAGTCTCCACTACTCCATATTGCCTTACAGTACAGCAGCCTGTTTTACTCTTTGAGCTGCCTACCTGAATATGTGACTATAACATCATAGAGACTATGTTTCCAAAATTGACAAGAACCATTGCCCATGACACCCACCTTGACATTCAACTCTTTGTACTAATTCTGAAGGTAAGCAACTGCACCTGTATTGGCACTTTCCCCTTCTCCATATGATCCCTGTGTTGGGGAGAGAAGCACGTGCTGTGTGAGCTGCCTCTTCATACCGTTCCTGTCCTGTTTGAGATCCACAGGTTTCTGGCGTCTGCAGCCACACACCACATATCCTTTGTACTGTCTAGTGCCCAGCACCAAGCCCACATCAGGAAACACAATGCTGTTTGCAACCTAGCTCAAATGCTAGCTCTGCCACTCAGTAGCAGTGTGATGACCCTAGGCAAGCCACTAACTGCCCCTGAGCCTGTTTCCTCATCTGTGAACTGAGAAGAAGCACTTAACTCAGTACTCCACTGAGTTATTGTAGGAAATAAACAAAAGATTGCTTGCCAAGTGCTTAGCCCAGTGCCCCGCATACCTATGCGCTCAATAAAAGTGGCTATTCCTATCATTATACACAGTTGGTGCTCAACAAAGATTTCTTAACTGATTAACTGACCCATCACCTTGGACCATCCCCCTCCCCAGAGAAACGGTCAGCTCTCACACCCTCTGCACTGACACCTAGGGGAGGGAATGAGGTGTTGTAGCCTCTGGGGGTTGGTCTCCGGACAGGCTACCCACATCAGCAGTAGAGGATGTGGGCCTGTGGGATGGAGCCCTAAAACCACACAGCCACGCCTGGCATTTATCCCTCACCCCTACTCACAACTTCTACACAAACCTGCCAAACACTGTGCTTTTTGAAAAGTTATTAGCATTTCCATATGCCTGCCTTGAAGTTAATAAGGTATATTTTAAAATTCCATTTCAACCCACACAAAGCTCTCCCTTTGCTGATCTCATACTGCACTTGGTGGGGACCACACAGTTCAGCGTTTAAGGCTCTCTCCATGTTTCATATAGAAAAACCCTTAAGTGGCCTCTCAAGGTGATTAGCACACTGTGTGGCAAACAGAAGGTGTTTTTAAAAGTACACACACCTACACACTCGTCCATATACAACATTTTCCTTGTTTCAGGAAAAACGGACCTTTCTTGGCATTCATTTTGCACCAGCAAAGTGCTAAGCACATAACAAACACAACACATGCCATGCCCATCCGTAACCTTCCCCTTGTGTTCTAAAAGACAAGCTTCGTGTTAACTAAACTATGAAATGGAACTCGTCCAGTTTTCTTTAGTAATGTTTGACCCATACACTGTAAAATAAATGAAAAGGGACTGAATTGGGTCACTGTCTTGCTTGTTTCCTTAAAAAGGGACTGGTGATGATCTCTGAGCTGCAACACTTTGTCTGCCAACATTGCAAAATTGTTGGAAGAAACATGTATCTTTCCAAAAGCAATGCAAGCTTCCATGCAAGCTCCTCTTTTTGGTTCTAAAATATCAGTCACTGATTTCAACAGGCCACAGACCTTGGCCTCAGCCATCCTTTTTAGGAACTACGGTGGCCACCCATTCACAGCCTGCAGAATGCAGGGGGGACCTGGTGGTCACCAGCGGGAACTGGCTGGGAAGAGAACCACCCTGGCCATTTTTAGTCTCCTAGAGATGAGGAGAAAACAGAGGTGTCTGGGATCACACCTGGCACCTGCGGTCCATGGCACTTATTCAAACATCCGCTGCTGCTGCCGCTCCGAAACCGGCCTTGACTTGTAAGTGGCACATTAAGGCAGCTCCAAAATTCACTGTTTTAATGGCAGCCCTTGACAACGGCTTCTCCGTGGGGCAGACAATGGTCTTTTTGAAGCGGCTCTCTGGGGCCGATTTGGAATGGTCTGCTTGTCTGAACAAACCACACAGCCCGGCAAGGCAGCCGCTACCTTGCTATGGGGACAGAGAGGATATCCCACATTCGTGGCCTTTAGCAACAAGGAAAACCCAAGGTCTGTGACTTCCCTGTGTCTCTGGTGAGGGAACAACGCTGACCTCTAGCACTGCCAGAGGGAACCACGGAAGCCTTTTTGAGCAGTGCCTGAGGTGTCCAGGAGGGAAAATGGCCTGAATAGTAGCCTTAAGAACAAAGGAACAGAAAATCCCTTACCTCCCACTGAGAGGAAGTGTGTCCCTTGATTAACTGCTTGAGGTGTCACCAGGGAGTTGCAGCCTCACCTCCCCAACCATCCATCACCCCCATTTCACCCCAGACCTGGCTGGTGCTGGCCCTCAGGACAGACGCTAAATCAGCCGCTTTGAAAGAAGTCGTCCAACGGGACCTCGCAGTTGGCCAGCAGTGAAGGTGGAGGAGATGAAACATTTGGGGAACTAGAGGGAGGGGGAGAGAGTGGGGAGAGCATCTTCCAAATATTTACTGATAACAAACTATGAACATTCTGACCAGAGGCCCAAGGCCTTGTGGCACTTCCTTTGAAGTTTCTCACTCCGCCTGAATGACCCCTGAGTGCAGGCGTGAGACACAGAAGCCACTGGAGGAGGTTCCAGAGCTCCCACTTCAAATGCGACCACTGCTCGTAGAAGCCATTTCACCTTCCACCGTGTGGAGAACACACTCGGTGTTGCGCTCACGGCCGAGCCAGTCACAAAGTCCCCGGGGAAAGGAGGTGGGGGCCCTTCCATAAACTCTCGCAATGTCACCAGCCTAGCACCTGATAAATCAGTTACTGAAACAGATCCTGGCCTTCTGGTGACTGGGGATCCGGTAACACTCAAAAGGGGGGAAAAACATAAAAAATAAACCCATAAAATAATACTGTGCTGCAAAACCCACAGAAAAGAGAACTTACAGTTCAGACGTGCACCACAGGAAAATGGTAATAATTAAAGCAACTGCTGAGTACCTGCAAACTTACAGAAGTGAGTGCCGTCATTGGCTTGCGCCCACCTAGCCGACAGAGGACGGGAACCAGAACCACTGGTTCTGAGCTTAACCGAGCTTGAGTTAAACTTGAAAAAGAAAAATAGCACCCCCATTTAAAAAGTGTATTTCTGTAGAAGAAATGGCATTAGAATGCTTTGAGTTTGAATTATGACAAGGGTGCACTTGAAGAGGCAAGCCATTTGTAATTCTAGAATCCTTAACTTACAGAAATTTAATAGCTGTGACCTTGGATGTTAAAAAAAAAAAAACCATTGTAGTTAAGCTTTTGTCCAACTACCTCCGTATCCTTCAGAAATAAATCCTCCAGCATTGTGTGATGGCTCTGATTTGCCATCAGGGAAAGAAAAGTTAACAATCGACGGGCCCTCGTGTTACCCCAGAGCACGCTTCCTCCAGCAGGGTCCCTAGAGAGGCTCGGGTTTCTGAATGGGGGACATGGCTTTGGCCCCGGCGGCAGGACAATCAAACACACCCACTTCTACAGAGCTGCCAAAGCCACTGGCCCTTGTCCCTCTGCGGAATCTACCAGCAAAGGCCACTTGTGAATTGCTTCCTGGGATTTCCAGGAATCACCCCATGGCGGGGGGGGGCTCCCCCCACCGTGCCCACCTGGGTGCTGTTATCTCGTCACCCCTTCATCTCCTCGCATCCCCCTCCCACCTGTCCTTCAAGGTCTAGCTCGAACGCCATCTCTTCCAGGAAGCCTTTCCCTTTAGACGGTCTCCCCCACCGGGTGGTCCAGGTTTTACTGGAGCCCCTCTGACGGCACAGCACTCTCTAGAGCAGGGTGGGTTTAAGAACACGATTTTTCTCCCTTACTGGACAGTCCACACGTTAGTTCTGAACCCTCATCTGACTCGGCGTCACATCCCCACAGGGCCGCACACGCAGTCTCCGCTCAGCGCCCCTCTAGAGCGCCGGCCCGCCTGCAGGGAGGGCGGGTGAGCCCGCAGGCCTCCGCGGGCCAGGCGCCGGGCCCCCGCCTCCCGGCCTCCCGCCCAGGCGCTCTGGGCTTCCCACCTGCCTCACTGCCCCTCTGGGAGGACGGAGAGTGGCAGGACGGCCCCGCCCTCAGCCTTATCCCTAGAGACAACTCCAGCCCCCAGGCCTGGCCTCCTAGGTGCAGGGGCATAGGGCCAGGAGCTGCTGCAGCTCTTTCTCCAGCCCCACCTCGGCCGCCCCCCAGGCAGGTTCCAGAAGCACAGGCAGCACAGGGAGGCCGTGCAGGGGCTGAACAAAGAGCCCTTCTTCAGCCAGTCAGGTCACCTTCAGGTCCACACAGATGGAGGGGTGAGGAGACGGGGAGAGCTGCATAGTGACAATGAGGACAAAGTATCGGGAGGATGAGGCAAGGCCTAGCGGCACCGTGGTCTGGGAGCTGCGGGCGGAGAAGGTGACTGTGGAGACAGTGGAGGGGACCGCCTTGGAGGCAGACCCGGGCGGGGGGGAAGCAGCACTCCCTTCCCTGGTGGTCCTGAGGGGCTGACAGCACCGCCCACTGACCTGGGAGCAAGTGGGGGCCCGAGGGCAGCTTAGGAAAATCACTGACCACCCACCAGTGCCAGGGCAGCAATGAGGAGACACCCGACTTGCCAACAGAGCGTCTCCAGGTTCTCAGCTCTGCCCGGCTCCCCGGGGCCTCCCTTACTCCAAGTCCCCAGGCTGCGAGAGCTCCACTGCCAGGCGGCTGCAGACCGTGACCTCCAGGAGGGCCGGGGCCCCGTCCGTCTCCCTGCTCACTGTTATATCCTTACACGGCGTCTGGCGCACACAGCTGGCGTCTCGTAACTACCTGCTGGACGACTCCTCAGCGGGCAAAACAGAGCTCACGTCTGGTTTGGCATCATCGGAAGTAGCACGTTTTGAACACAACGGGCAAAGAGCAAATCAGCGTCTCCATTCCATGATTTATACACAGGGGACAGAGGGGGCAAATAAAATCTTTAAATCAAAATCGATAGACACTTTCTTGTAATTAAGTCAGGAAAACCTCAGTTGTGATTTTTGTCAATAGGATGAATACATATTATAGCAGTTCCCCCTTATCCATGGTTTTGCTTTCTGTGGTTTGCTACCCATAGTCAACCATGGTCTGAAAATATTAAATGAAAAATTCCAGAAATAAACAGTTCACAAGCCTTAAATTGCGTGTCATTCTGAGTAGTGTGACGAAATCTCCCAAAGACCCCCTCCGTCCCTCCCGGGACGTGAATCATCACCTTGTCCAGCTCGTCCCACCCGTTAGTCACTTAGTAGCCCTGCTGCAATTGTCAGATTGACTGTCGCTGTATCACAGTGCTTGTGCTCAAGTCACCCTTATTTTACTGAACAGTGGTCCCAAAGTCAAGAATAGTGACGCTGGCAATTCGGATCCGCCAAAGAAAAGCCGTAAAAGGCTTCTTCTTTAAGTGAAAAGGTAGAAGTTCTCAACTTAATAAGGAAAGAAAAAAAATCATATGCTGCGGTTGCTAATATTCAGTAAGAATGAATCTTCTATCTACGAAATTGTGAAGAAGGAAAAAGAAATTTGTTCTGGTTTGGCTGTTGCACCTCAAACTGCAAAAGTTACAGACACAGTACGTGACAAGTGGTTAAGATGGAAAAGGCATTAAATCTGCACAGTAAGATATTCTGACAGAGAGAAACCACATTCACATAACTTTTATTACAGTATATTATTATGTGTTCTATTTATTATTAATTATTGTTGTTAATCTCTGACCATGCCTAATTTGTAAATTAAACTTTATCACGGGTGTGTGTGGATAGGAAAAAACAAGATATACGGGGTTTGGTACCCCCCCACACAAGTTTTCAGGCATCCACCGGAGGTCCAGGAACGTGTCCCCCGTGCATGGGGTTGTGGAGGCAGGGGTGGGCGGCTATTGTATTTGTCTGAATCTTCAAGTCACCGATCTGTGCAGATGCAGCGAGGAGCCACAGCTCTGCTGACTACAGCGGTTTTAAAACAGTTCGTTCTGGTGAGGTCAGGCCACCTTGGCGGGGATGTCAGGCCAAGGGTGGAAAAGCGTGCCAGTAAGTCCTGGGCCACTTTCTTGTGCATGCGCGCGCACACACACACACCAGAAGACAAAAACGGCCAACTGAAGCGACTGTTTCAGCCGGCATTAATCTGCATCTCAGTCTGCTTTTTAGTAACTCGGTCAGACTCTAAGCTTTTCTTTCTTGTCTTCTCTTTTCTAAAAGAAAACATTCCCTAACCAAAATATGGAATTCATCTGCATGTAATCCCAAGTGGAGCACAGACTCATTTCCTCTTGATCTGTTTCACTTACTCCCACTCTCGTTTCTCATGGGCAATGACTGGAAACGCTCCCCGGTAGGAATTTCAACCGCCCTCTTTGAGACAGATGTTTTGGAAACCACTGACAAGCTGCCCGTCACTGTGAGGCACTCTCACGACCATTCAGGTCCAAACTACCCAGCTCTACCACGACCTGCAAGACCTCAGGTAACTGTTAGATCAGGTCAGACAGATACCTGTTATTTAGCAACCTTTTCTCCACGTCCCCTTTAACCAACATTTTCCCCACCAGGAGGCCACATCCAAGGCCCTATCTCAGCAAAGTCATCGTCATCTGCTACGGCATCAAGGGTGGGATTTCTCAGGCGTCTCTGTAAAGATCCAGTATGGTCAAATCTTTCGATGAAAACATTACTTTCAGGAAGTGAGCGAGGCACTTGGGAGAGAAAAATGAACTTGTATAAGCCACTAGGGCCCTGGTCATAAATTTCTGCTAGGCAAATGGGGCCCTTGTGGCTTGAGAGAGTTATTGCTCAATACTTCCTAAGCACCCACACAAGTTCATGTTTCTCCCGGGGGGCCTCACTGGCTCCGTGAGAGAAACGCACCACAGGCTTCAGTCTTGTTTAAAATTGGTGTGTTGCACGGAGGCAGACTGTTCAAGCTGCCTGGATGTGCTGTGCAATAGCTGCTCAAACAGTTCCAGCTTTTCCAAATGCACCTACAAAAACAAAACTAAATGCCTGTTAAATTCACTCTTTAGGGGACTACTCTGCTCCAGCAGAGTCAACTGACTGGAGAGAAGTTCCAGCAGAACCTAACGCTCTCACTGGAACCATGTGGTTATTGGCAGAAATAAGGAATAGTTCACGCACATTTGGAAGGGCACGAAGTAAGTGAAGAGCAGATCCTCACAAAGACTACCCTTACCCAGCCTTTGCGAAGGCCGTGTGTGACACAGAGGATGGACTGGAGAAGCTGAGCTACCATCTGAGAAAAACACCCAACATTTAAGAACTTAAAACCTGTGCAAAGGTTATTCCCATCTGCCTTAGCAACGCTACCTGCTGCTGTGGCTTCAAGAGTCCTAATTTCTCCTGCACCAGTAAACTGTGGAGTGACTGTGAGCCATTAAATCCAGGCACAAACACACACTTCCAGAGCTGCACGTGCCTGCTTAGTATTAGTACCCCCCCACCCCCGGTAAGGTTAGACTGTTAGCTCCTTTTCTCTACATTCTTTTTTTAACCAATGAGGATCATTTACACGCAACACTACATTTCAGCTTTATATGGAGCCATCTTGGAGCGGGTTGATCATAAAGTTGTAACTATGACAGGAAAGACATTTTTCAAACTAGGTAACCTTAGGTACTCCACTTAGCAAAACCATTAGGGAGGAAAACACACACATGTATAAAAATTAAAAAGGGACGAACAGAGAGAGGCAATGTAGCAGAACATTTACGGACATAAACTCTAACCAAAGGGACCTATCCCCAGCTCCACTACTTTATCAGCTGTGTGACCTTGGGCAAGTTATTCAGTCTCTGAGCCTCAGTTTCCCCATGTGTGAAATGGGGATAATAACAGAACCTACATTTACTACCACGGACATGTATCCGAGGCACAGCTCTCAGCAAATGGAAAGCTCTCAGTAATGGTAGCTTTTATCACGTGACTCTTATCACCTCTGCTCCACGGCTCACTGGGGCTTACTTAAGAACGACACTCTCTGGCAGAGTCACCTGCACAGATGACCAGAATTGGCCTCCTGTTCCCCTTGCCACTTAGGTCACATTCTACACGTCCTGTTTATATTGACTAAGAGTTTCCTGATGACATAGCAGTTACCCAGAAACATCTATTTGTTTAGTTCTTTGCTTTTCGCTGCTTCCAAATGTCTGTGGATTGATCTATGTGGATCCCAGAAATGTAATCGTTACTTGCTCGGCTAAGGAGGCTTCTCTCTGTGTTTGTTTTTACTAGAAGTCAGTCCTCTGAACCTGCGGTTTGCAAACTTTCTTCTGAGCATAGAAGACTATTTATCAAACGGAATCTGACAAGCAACCCCAGTTCTGTATATGAAACAGATCAAAGCAGAGCTGTGCTGATTAAAAAGTAGGAAGCTGACAAGGGCCACCTTGCTCCTGTCACAACCATTACATCCAGTGAGCCCCTAAAATGCCCCCAGGAACTGCAGCACTCTGCAACATGCTCAGAAAAACCCTGATCTAAACCGCTCTTGCAACTTGGTCCTCATGGCCCACAAACACCACATGCCCTGACCGTGAAGTCACACTGCAGAGCTCCGGCTTTTCGTGTCCCAGTTTCATCAGTGACAGCAAAGTCAGAGACCCACAAAACCACGATCCCTCGCTTACCAACTGTCCCTAACGTGGCTGTGGTCTGTGCAGACACACAGGCTTATTTTCTTTGTTTTACTGACTTACCCTGAGATACATCAACCCCCCAAAAGAAATGCCCTAGGACCACGGTGTTCACACGGCCGTGCCAGTCGCTGTGTATGATGTAGGATATCGCTGTTACTGGTTTCTGGAGGAGCCACGTTCCATTTAGAGTTTTTTTTTGCACCCATTGGGCTGTGATGTATAAACCAGGGTCGATCTAATCTAACAAAACTCCAAAGAATTTTCAATGAAAATGACATGGCCATGGTGGAATATATACTCTTCACAGTGCTTGTGAACTACCAGCACAGGGTTCACATATGTGAAATGTAACAGGGATAAAAAATGAGAGAGATTCGGGGTAGGGGGTCAGAATACTGAAGCAGCTGGAGAAAGTCGTCATTTTAGAAAGCCTGGAGACTGGGAAGCAGGCCCCTCCTCCTTTGCTTCACTGCTGCTCAGCGGAAGTGTGATGGAGATTTAGCTGTGGGAAGGCAAGAGGGAGAGGGGGACTTGTCCAGGGTGGTCCAAGGGAGACCAGCCAGGAGTGATGGGGCTGCAGCCAACCAACAAAAGGTCCCAACCAATCGTGAGGAAAGTATTTCCTTCGCAGAAAAAGCCACCCCATGTCCCAAGGGAACAGCTGGAAGACTCCCAGCCTGAGTCATTCGGAAACAGATTTTACAAAGCACTCCAGAGTTTCCCGGGGGAACCATCTGGCCATGACGGAGGAAGAGGCTTCATGACCAACTGGGTCTTCTCCAGCTCCAGCTCCCATGATTCTCGCATCCTTCTGCCTCTTCCCAACTCACTGTGGCCAGCATGGCTGTGGCCTGACTGTCACGACCCTCTAGCCCGAGCATTTTAAGGCCCGGACGTAGCGACTGACGTGGCTCTGCCTGAGGCCTTCCAGCTGCAGTGCACGAGCCTGCAGCCCTGACGTCCCCGTCCACAGCTCCTCCTGGCCTTGAAGCACTGAGAGGACGGTGGGTGTGATGTCCCAGGACCCAGTGCTGCCAGGCCCGGGCCCTCCACAGTCAGGCCTTGGCAACGGGCAGCACCCAGGCCTCGTCCACTTCCACATCTCACCAGGGCCTGCCGTAAATGGGCCCCTTCGACATCTGCTAATCAGATTTGCTCCACGGAGCCAGGAAAAATTAAACTAGCTCTATGTCGGGAATGCTGGCGAGATCATGAGACCTCACATCCCCACAGCTGGTCGGCAGGTGGAACAGATGTCTGCTGGAATCTGACCATTAAGCTGGAAGGATGAGCCCTAAGTGACACTGGTCACCTTCAGAGAGAGCTGTCAGCCAGCCCTCGGGAAAATGTCAGGTGAACGGGCTCCAACTACTCCTTCAGTTCCTCTAACCTTCCGGAGGTAGTGTTAGCACGACCGCCCTGGACCACTCCGTCTGTGATTAGGTGCCATTTTCCGGTGCTGCGAATCACATGCCAGGCATTTTAGGTTCCTGTTAACTATTCATGTGACTCGGGTTTCTGGAAAATCCCTGTCCAGAAATTTAGTTTTAAGCTAGAAAAGCTTCATAGAAAGTATCTGATTAGATAAACAACCATATTTTTTCTGTCTTGTTTCAAAGTTTTTGTCGGGTGCTACTGCTTATGTTAGTGTATCCATTGACTATGGCTGTGTAACAAAGAGCCTCAAAATTTAGTGTCTTAAAACAACAGTGACTTATGACTTCTCACAATTCCGTGGGTTGCCTGGGCTCACTCACGCACTGCTCCCAGTTGGGTCAGCTGTGCTAAAGGCCCTCGAAGGCTTCAATCACACATCTGGCAGTTAACACTGCCTGTTGATGGGGGCACCTAGGCTCTGCTCCACCGGCCTCTCATCCTCCTGTAGGCTAGATCAGCTTCCTCACATGGAGGTCTCAGGGCAAAGCCCCAAGAGGGCAAAAGTGAAACCGCCGGACTTCTAGAGAACTGGACTCTGGAACTCACACAATACCTGGGCTGCATCTATCACTCCAAGCAAGTCAGAAGGCCAGCCCAGATTCAAGGGGCAGGGAAATAGGCTCCAGTCCTGGATGGGAAGACTTTAAATCTACTTTAAATCTACCACATGTCAGCATCTCCCCCACTGTGTCAGAGTGACATGAGCTCTGGGAGACGGTTTGCAGGTGCTTTCAGATCAAAGGGATCCCAGGACAAATGCCGAATCCTATACGCCACCCCTGAAAAGCCACTGTACTCACTAGCATGGTAAAGTCTCTGAGAAGTCCCACAATAAAAATAAATCCTGTTTAACTTTGTTTCATGATGAACAAATATGTTTATAGAAGCCAAGGAACTTTTAACAGCATTTTGGAAAGTGTGGTCATGAATCCTGGATTTGGAGAACAATTCTAGTTTAGCATACTTTTGTCTTTTGGAACATCCCAGCAATGTCATATGTGTCCAAAATACTCTCTAATGTGTGAAAGTGGCACATACTACCAGAAGTCCTGTGTTGAGGTCATAAAACTAAAGATCACCACAGTTATCTCTCAGGTAATTAGACAGGGAGAAACTTCTACTCAAAATCATCTTGATTAGCCCTAAAAAATTTTCCTCAAAGTTGATACACAAAGGTTTGGAGTCTTCATCTTCAGATATAATATTTTTGAGCATTGACAAAAGCCCTGATTCTTACAGAATGGATGTTAGGGTTCACTCAAACCTTCACAAGCCTAAAATTCAGCGAAAATAGCATAGCCAATATTCCTCCACAAGGGGCTGACGAACCACTCAAGAACTACTTTAATTCTTATCTATTGGCCACCGATCTGTACCCTCCCATACAATTTTCTGCTCATGCAGAAAGAAAAAAGCTCATCCATCTTCAAAACCAGGTTCTCCACTGGAAGCTTTCGATGGCTATGATACGGAAACAATAAATCTAACACTCTGGTCATTGGACTATGATGGTCTCAATAGTGGGTGAAGATTCATGTGGGCAAGGCCAGGTCAAATCAAGATTTAGGGCTGTTAGGATGACAGCACTTATCAGACTGGAAACGACAAGAGCAATCTCCCCAAATTCAAGGACCAGACCCCCACCCCAGTCCCTGCACTTGGAGAAGAGCACCAGTGCACAGAAAAAGGCACACTGCAAACTGGATGCTAAATACAAAACTGAACACATATCCTATTTACTTTTGTTTTTTCTCTCGTGCTGGGGAGAGTGACTGACAAGGGGTAGAGAGAAGGGTTTATGTGTCTGGCTGCTGGATCTGTTTCTTAGACTTGATTATTCTTACATTCACTCACTAAAGGACAGTGATTCACCCAAAGATACAGAGCAGCCAGGGGCCAATTTACTAAATCAGACTCAAGACGTCCTCACATTTCTTTCTTTGGCATCAACTACTTTTAAGTCTTCATCTTAGGTTACGAAATCATTAGGGAAACATCTCCTGGAAGCCTGAATGCAGTTTCAAAGGATGGAATGAAAGTGAATCTACAGAAGAGTGGGGAATTCCATGGGGAAAAACACTCCATAAATGATAAAAGAGGAAGTAACTAATTCTATGTACTGTTAAACATAGCTAGATATTTAGAACACAGAACACTTGGGGCTCGATGGACTGATAGAAAATACATGGCAAAGAGAGGATAAATAATATACTTTATGCATAATATTCACCACCTGTTTGAAGCATGTCACTTTCCCCTTCAACAAGGCATCCACAGGCTTTACAGGGATCACTAACCAGCCACTTAGCAGAAAATGTAGGTTTCACTGCCAAAAGGCTGCACTGATGGGACTCCGAACCTCACACAAGTTCTATAAGCGCCATTCATCATCCTGCACCTAAGTTGTTTGTTTCTACGACAGCAGGATGTTTGATGGGAACGTGGACATGAGCCAATAGAAATGGTGTGGCTGTAAGTGGTTAATACCTGTTGACAATGGTGCAGGGGAGATGGCACAGGCAGGGGCGAGGCCCTCAGGACTCTCACAGGCTGACTTCTGCCTGCCGGCACAATCTCACTCACACCAACCACTCCCCACTGCCTGACCACGCTCTGCACTTTCAGGCCCCTTGCCTTTGCCCTCACTGGTCTCTGCCTGGACTGCCATCCTCCTCCTTCATCCCTGAGTGAAACCCAGTCATCTTTAAGGCCCAAGTCAAATGTCACAGCTCTGGGATGCCTCCCCAAACAGCAGATTTAATTGCTCCTTCCTCTGTCCCCAATATAATCAGTTTATCACAGTGGCAGCTACTTCTCTGCTTGTCTCATGGCTGCACTGGGGACTCTTTTAGGGCAGGAACACTCTCCTGTTGTTCCGCCATCATGAAACAGGTCTAAGTAATTAGACAGCTGATAGCGTCAAGATCTTATCCCCTTGTCCCCTAGATGATACCAACAGAACAGACAACAGGATATTAGGATATATTTTCCATGTTAAGATGTATCATCAAGACTGTTGTATAAGAAGGATTCTTTTTAAGGTCCATTACCAGCACAGGATTCCACCTTTTTTTCCTTCCCCAGGAATTTCCCCAAGTAATGAAGGTGGCCCTGTTCACACTTGGCTGGCCACAGATTTCCGCCAGATTTTTGTTTTCTTCCAGATCTGAGTGCATGGAAAAAATATCGTAATTTCCTTGTGGGCCTAGCTATAATTCTGTAGGCTGATTAGCACTGAAGAAACTGTGACCCTATAAGGAGCTGGGACAATCCAGCTGTTCCATTTGTTACCGTAATGGCTTATCAGCCTTTGTGACTGAGGCATGATGTGTCATTTTAGGAACAACATCTAGACACCTCTCAGAGACTCCCTCTACATCTTCCCTTCCCCGTTTCAGGATCAATGGCCAATTCTCAGTATCTTTTAAATTCACTCCGACATCTATCAGGCACTGATACGACTTAAGTACATTCTACTAACAGTCTCTGCGTGTGCTTTGTTTCTGACCGCCCGAGGTGTCTCTCTCTCTCTAGCGACCTCGTCTGTCAATGTTAAGAATGTTAAAGCAGTGCGCTCAGCAGGCACTGCTGGCGCCCCAGTCGTACCGCCCTCAGCCCCCTCTCCTGAACATGTGTACAGCAAGCACCCAGGACCTCCACCTGAGGGCTCTCTTTTTGGCCCCAGCAAGGAACAGAGCTTAAGCGCTGGCCTGAGGAGCATCCATCAACGACGAACGTGAGTTGGAGGAGACATATCCCAGCTTGCTGGCCCCGCAGATGGGATGATTCTGAAGAACGTTTCCTAGAATTCACCAGGGATTGAGCAACCTGCTCAAGAGCATTCCTTTATTGGCTTTCTTCTCCTCCCTATTTCACATGCCGATTCCCCTAACAGTGCTTTCCAGGATAACCTCCCAGGGAGCCTACTTGTGCTTGAACCTTTGTCACAGGATCTGTACTGGGGGAACCCCATCTAAGAAAGGTACAACAATGACGCAACTTGATACCGATAAGGGAAGGCAGAACCCTGGGACATCCCATATTTAGGTGTAGTCAGTGTTCATAGTAAACAAAATATGTCATGGTATATTCGTGCTGAAGAACCTTTTCATGTCTTGGTCATAAGGAGCCTGAGAGCCTCAAGAAGAGAATGGAGCTGTCTTAAATCTCTGGGAATTAGTGCATTATATGTTTTCTAAAGATTGGATTTCAGTGGCTGTTTCCAGCTTCCATGGTATTAAATTTCCTTTTATTCTTCCCAGCACCATACTTCCAATAAGCTCTGAAAAAAACGTAACCCTGGGGAAGGATATTTTGCTATCTTAATAAAGTCTTTCAATCCTTAGGAGACAATTCACCATATTTTCATTCTCCAAAATATTAATTTTACTCCCTTAAAGAATCTTATGAAAATAATTGTATTTCTTGCCTGATTCCATGGGAGGTGAAGTTGAAAAAACTAGCTAATAAAGGATAATTCCAATATTACAGAAAAACAACACATGTGGAATATGGAAAGAATTAAGACCCAAAGGAAAAATGTCAAGTCCTCAAATCAAAAACCCTTTAAATAGAGAGTAATGCCCAGGGCCTCTCACTTGACTAATATGTGTTAGAGGTTATTCAAGGTGTACTTTGCTTTAAGCCAAGCAAGTAGGTGAAGAATTCAGGCTTCTATAAAAGATAAATTAATGGATGAGGATTTACTTCACACATAGAATTAATAAATATTCCATTACAATACCATGCCCTGCAAAACATCAATTTTACTTTAGAGAAACCTGATTTACTTATTTTTAAAGACTGTCTCTAGTTGGGAAAGTGATAATCATTCATTCAGGGAGTGAAGCCTGAACTAGGGCAGGAGGAAGAGGGATGCAGATGAAGGATGTGAAGGAGGTAGAAGTGACAGAACTTCATATAACCCATGGGATGTTGCCAGTGAGGGAAAAGCAGGGTCTCGAGATGCTACCCAGGTGTCTGAGTAGCATGGAGGATGAAGTAGAGGTCTTCTTACCAGCAGATAGAATCCAGGCCACAGGGCCAGTCAGGGAAAGGGAACAGGTTCATCGGAGGGCACACTGCATTAGATGTGCCAGTGGGACACCGGGGGGAAACCCCCAACAGGCAGAAGGCTACATGGGTCTGCAGACTGGAGAAGAGGTTTGGTCTGGGGAGGTCTGGCCTGTGGGCAGCAACTGAAGGCACGGAGTACGGTAGAGAACTTGCAGAATGCAAGGAGATGCAGGAGAGACAGGGTCAAGGACGGCCTGGAAACTATCTTAAGG
Source organism: Balaenoptera physalus (assembly GCF_965194825.1). Taxonomy (NCBI): domain Eukaryota; kingdom Metazoa; phylum Chordata; class Mammalia; order Artiodactyla; family Balaenopteridae; genus Balaenoptera; species Balaenoptera physalus. The sequence continues at coordinate 115,531,982 of NC_138890.1, read as the reverse complement.
GGTAGGCAAGAAAAGTAAGCCAAGCAGCCTGAGAAGAAACATGGGCAGAAAAGAAGCAGGTCAGAATCACTTCAAGGGGTCAATGAACACTTCATTATGAGCCAACACGTTGTGTTTTTATTATTCCTCTGTCAACAGGCATTATACCACGTCTGCCTGGACAGGGCAGGATGCAGGGTGATGATGGGGTACCCACAAGGTCTGGGTGAGGGAGGACGGGTGCCCACTGGGTAGACTTGACTTTCCAGATGCTGACTGTCACAACCAACAAGCCACATCACGACCTCCGGGTGTGTTCTCTTTGACACTTCCACGCCTGATCTCCCCTCAAATACAGGCCAATTTGGCACGCAATTAACTATCAGTGAGAAGACACCATGCTCAAAGTTACGCATTCCAACACATCCTTCTAGGAAAATGGAAAATCATAAATGTCACAATTATCATAAATGACAATTTGACCGGAAAAGGACATAAACAATCCCAAAAGAGAAAAAACAAATGACTCTTCTATTTATGAAAAATATTCAATTTCATTAGTAATAAAAACAGTAAAATTTAAAATGAGATGCCATTCTCACATCCCAAACTGGCAAAGATGAAAGATCTGATCATCTTCAGGGCATGACAAAACAAGTACTCTCTTATACTGCCAATGACAGCCCAACTTTCCTGGATATATTTTTAAAACTGAATCAATATCTATAAAAGCATATTCAAAGTTTATATTTAATGGTTTTAAAAAAAATCAGAAAACAACTCGAATGTCAAAAATAAAATGTTAAAATGATTTAAATATATACCATAAGACAATATTCAACCATTGAAATTTTTTTTAAACAAGAAACTTTTTATGATATGGGGAAATGCTTATAATATTAAACAAAAAAGTAACTGAATATAAAGTCGCATACAGAATAAGTGCTCAATTATGTGAAGAAAAGAATGTACAAAAAGAAAACCTTGTCACGAGATTGGCAGTGGTGACCCCTAAAGGAACTGATTTTTTTTTCCCTTCCTGCTTATACTTTTCTGTATGAACATGGATTATTTTGATAATCGGGAGAAAAACACATACAAACATCTTCTGGCAATTCTAGTCCAGCCACAAGAGTAAGTACATAAGGACTACTGCTTGGCTTCAAGAGTATACAGTGCTCAAGGGCACAAGAAAGACTGAGGTGTGACCTTTGAGCAGGTAAAAAAAAAACAAACCCATCTTTAAGATGTGCAGATGACATAAATATACAAGCATAAAACATAGACTATCACAGCAGTTGAATAAAAATGTAATTCCTGGGTTTTTGCCCAAGTGACTTTCTCTGTAACTACCCTCGTACCAAAATGCCTGAGTTTCTAGAAGGGCAGACTTAAATATACTTGATGTGAGGTGTAAATGGCCAATAAACTGGTTACCCTGACCTTGAACAATGATGAGTCCATGACAGCGGTTGACCACCACCCTAGGCTGAATGTGCCTTTCCAATCCATAGTCATTCCATGAAGAGTAGGAGAAAAATAGATTGAACTTTAATTGAATCAGGAATGCAGTTTGAGAAAGAAGGAAGAAGAGAGAAATGAGGCAGTGAGGCAATAAGAGAGAACCCAGCTCCTACACATAAGTCACACGAGATTTCTAAAGTGGATTTGCAGTCATATTTGTCTTCATTAGCTGTGAGTTAATGACAGGAAGTGTCCATTTCCTGACACAACTTGGCTGTGTATATAGAATAATTTGGATCAAAGTCAGGTACATTTCCAAGTCCATCTGAGCTTGCCAATTAGCTTTAAGAGTTTTGCACAGGCTGTTCTGGGCTGGTAACATAAGGCACAGAGATTGGGGGCCAGTCCCACCTTTACAGGTTGCCTGGCACCCCACCCCTATAATACCTGGTGAATGGCTGCCCCGTGGCTCAGGGGATGCTGGTGTCTGGAAGGAGGGGACCGCTGTATGACGAGTGGTCTCCCCACAGCGTGAGAGCACGAGACAGGGAAAAGATAACGAACACTTTATTTTGGTTATTGAATTAATCCAAAGGGAAATGTAGATTAAATCAATATTTAATTCAGAAGAAGTCAGTTTCTGTTACAAAGCCATGATGAAATTTCAAAGAGTAGAGAGGGTGTTTATGGGGGCAGGATCTTGGAACTTCAGAGCTATATTACGGCCTTCTTTGGTGGTAAGCATGGATTGCTGTGGTTTGACATGGCAAATGATTAAAAAAAAAAAAAAAGAATACCAAATAAAAACGTATGCAGCTACTATTTACCTATATTAACAAGCTTCATATAAAAGCATAAATATATTTTATGGTGATAATGAGGGAGACACCTCTACACTATCCCAGTGTATATTCATTCACCTGAGGTCAGTTCACCCCCTTCCTTTCAAGGAACAATTTAAAGAGTGGACCATTAAAGCAGAAAAGCTTTCTACATAAGGATTATGGCATTTCTCCATGTATATGGGATGGACAAGAGAGGTACCAGCTGGAACCAAATCAACTTGCTGGAGGGTTTGCAAATAGCGTTTTTCATAGACTTAGGCATTTGATCACAACAAAACTATGTCTACTGATGTGAGATCCAGAAGGTCCTTGTGGACCAACTGCATCAGATGGAGAACCAGAATTCCCTGTGGAATAAACCGTCAGACAAAGAACCAGAATTCATAGGAAGGTGGCTACGTCAGCACTGAGAAGAGTTCCTTTCCATGTAGGGAATCATGGATTCTTCTTTTTAACCCCAGGCTTCACCTCCTCTCCCCAAAGCAGATGAACTTCTACTTCTCAAAAGAACTGAGGCCACCACGTGGGAATTCTCTTAACATCTACTCCTTGTACTTTAATCTTACCCTATTGCAACCCCCCCTCCCTCTGCCACAGAGCTGCCCCAGCCCCTGCCCAGAGCTAACCCCGCAGGCGCCTTTCCCCCTTCCCCCAGGACTGCGCTTCATCAGTTAGCTGCAGCCCTGCCCACCCTCTCGTCCCCAGCCCTTGTCGTTTCTTGCCACTGACACCTTCCTACCTGGGCTCCTGGCCTCTGGTCAATCTGTCACTCGTGGTGCCTTCTTAATGTTCAACTTCAACTCTCTGCTTAAAAGAACCTTCTTTGCTTCCCAAATTATAAATGGGTTATATTCAGATGGTTACTAGACTTATCATGGTGATCAATTTATAATGTATTTAAAAGTCAATTCCCTATGTTGTTTACTTGAAACTAACATGATGCCGTATGTCAACTTTTCTTCAGTTAAAAAAAAAAGTAAAAGTTAAAAAAAAAACAAACAAAGTGGGTGAATCTAATAATTTGATTCTCACCAGCGGTATCTGAGACTTCATGCTGTTCCACATTCTTGTCAGGATTTGCCATTATCAGACTTAAAAACTTTTTGCTTACCAGGTGGAGGTGAGGGTGTATCTTGTGGGGGGTTTGTAATCACATTACTCAAGAGGTTGAGCAACTTTTCATTTTACTGGTTCCTTGCGGTTCCTCTTTATGAAGTGCTTGTTCAAGTATTTCGCCACCCTTCTCCACTCCTGGATTTTTGCTTCAGTTGGTTGCCTATCCTCCTTATTGATTCACAGGCATTCTTTACATATTCTCCTTTGTGAATTTACGAGTGTTTTAAATATTTTATCTTTTCACTCTCTATATAGGCTTTCAATAAAGTTCATAATTTTAATGTAGCCAAAGTTATCAATTGTTTCCTATGTGACTTATGCTCTTTGTCTCTTAAGAAATTATTTCCGACCTCATGTTAATAAAGATATTTTTAAATATCAAAAAAATAAACAAACAGGTCATACTCCCAAAAGTCCTTTATAAATTGGAAGTTATACTTAAGCCCATATTCACGCCTCCATTTGCCCGACATTTACCGAGCACGTTAACACGTGTCAGGCACTGTGCTGGGCAGCCTATAATGTACCTGAAGCAGAGTTCTCTTCAGAGAATGTTACAGAACCAGCTCTTACAGTCTAAGCATCATTTATCCTCCCTCCATTCAGCTGATATTCACTCGGCACCTACCACGCATCAGACATTGTATTGGGCACAGAGGGTATAATAAAAGACTCAGACCGGCTCTCAGGAGGTTTACAGTCTACCAGGGGAAGCCACTTTTCATAGAAAGGGAACGCCCCTGCTGGGAAGAACGCTCAGGACTCTCCTTCAGACAGGCACAGTGTCTACAGCCAGACTTCTGACCAGAAAAAAGACAACCTGTCAACATGCAAGTAACAGGAATAGAAAAACAACTGCACTCAGTTTAAGTCTTTAATGCATTTAATTACTTTGATTTGCTTTTGCTACATCTTGTAAACCACTGCCTACTTATACTTTATTTTATCATTTTCTATCCAGAGAATGTAAATTTCATCCAATTTACCCTCAGTAAAAGGAGAAAGCTATAATATCCTCTCTTACTAAGTGCTTCTCCTCTCCTATTAATTGCTTTCAAGCTGCTGGTGGAAATGAATTCTATACTCTAATACTGGAATTTAAAAACAGTTAAACTCTCTGCAAGGAAAAGCTACCTTTCTTTAGCTGAAGATTCTTCATGAAATTTGATAATAGTTTCTATCTAATATATAAATATCAAATCCTGTTTAATTCCTGGATAAAGTTTACAGTACTGGAAAGTAAACTCTCTCATTCACTTGCTCAGTATGGAAAAGTATGAGGACGGCAAGGTATTTGCCATGTTTCTTACAGAAAGGGGTGCGGGTGTCACAGATAAAGTACTTACAATGGAAGAATTCTGACAAGGAAAGTGACTGGTGTTTGCTGGCACCAATTACACAGAAACACAATCAGAGAAGTTAGGAAACCTCACTACCATCACTTTGTGACACAGCCAGGACTCAAACCCAGACCAAGATGATTCTGAATCTAACACTCTTCCCCCCACCACTTAAAATACACTTACGTGTCACCCAGGGCATACATGTGAAACAGAATACCGATGATTTTCATTGTATTATCTTCTCACGTTTCATACACACACTGGTTACAACTAAACATCAAGCCAGCAATTATTCCCTTAGGAATGTATCTCTGTATTTCTGGTACTGCAGTAAGAAGGGAGTGCTACTTGCTATAGGTGATTAAAAGTTATTTTCTCCTGGATGACTGTTCCTAAACCTATCTCCTGGGCATGGCAAAATGTGACCCGGGGAGCAAGGTATCTGCATCAAATGTTAGAGCCAACAATCATCAAAGAAGCAGAATACTTAGCTGAAAAAGAGTGTGTGGGTTCACATCCTGGTGGACGGCTATGAGTGCCTCCCTTCGTACATTTCGTAAGATGGCTGAGGGGAAAGACTACAGCCAAGATGTCTAAATGGAGCCTCAGGCTGTATCACATAAGGTTCAGGTAACACATCTGCTACGTGCCTTTTCTTTTTCTTTCCAATTTTAAGTATTTTTAAAAATTCCTCTGAACTTAATTGGTAAACTGAAACAAAAACCTTAAAAGAAGAAAAAAACCACTTTCATAATCTGCAGTCTATTGGAAAAACTTGTACTTCACTTAATAAATTAGAAATTATCTGATTCTTTCAAGGATCGTCTAGAGCAGCACTGTCCAATAGAATTTTGTGAGCCATGTACATTATTTTAAAATTTTAGGAGCAACATTAAAAAAGCAAAAAGAAATTAATTGTAATAATGTATTTAACTCAAAATATCCAAAATATCATTTCCACATAGAATCAATATAAAAAGTATTAAAATATTGACATAATTTTTTCTCACAGTAACACTTCAAAATCTGTTGTGTATTTTGCACTTACAGCACATCTCAACTCAGGCACTAAATTTTCATCAGAAATACTTGATCTGATTTAAACTTTAAAAAATTTACAGTTGAAAAGTAGATGCCCAAGTTGTCCCACACATACGTAAAAGTTTTCCAATAACTGAATTAACTATTAGTTCTAAATTTTAAATGAACTAAAATTAACTAAAATTAAAAATTCAGTGCCTCTGTCATACTAGCCATATTTCAAATACTCATAATGGCCATATGTGGCCACCATATTGGACAATGCAGGTCTAGAGCTTTCACTTTGCAAATCTGGTCAATTCTGGTAAGAATTCTTCCAGATGGGGAAAGATCTGTTTACTCATGAAGAAAATCCAGGAAGACTAACTCCCAACGCTCTGCCCTTCTGAATAAGTGAGTCCCACATGGCAGGATTTGGTCACTCTTAGTTTATTCAGGACAAAGATGACCTTCCCTGGTCTTAACTATCATAACATGATAGAAAAGGCAGCACAGTAAGCCGAGGTTCAAACTGGAGAGATTTTAAAACCACGGATATTCTTTTGAGTCAGATTCTCTGTCTCCCTTCTAAAAGTATTCTGGCAAATTTACTGGCATGTTTCTTGAGATTCACCAGGTACTAGCTCCATATGCTCCACTCTACACACAGTACATCATTTAATCTCACAGCAATCCTGTGAGATAGGGTGAGAGCCAGGGAGGGTGTTAATAATTTGTTCAAGGTCATATACCTAATTATAAGGTGCAGAGCTAGGATTCAAGCCCAGAAAGTCAGATTAAAAAAAAAAAAAAAAAAAAAGCCTGCCATAGAAGCCCTCTGATTCTAACCACACACCCTAAGTTCCTACTTTTCAAAGGCTCCTCACAATTCTCCCGGAGTAGGCAGGGCAGAACAGAGCAGGAATCGCCTTGTACTTCACCAGGGAGACACAGGAGCTACCCAGCAGAGCAGTCCCTCCACCCCGTGTCCAATGTCTTTTCTAAGATGCCTGGGGTCAGGAGCCAGGCAGGGGGTACCTGTCGTCTACTATGTACCACGCATGCTGCCATCACGCCTTGTTCACTCTTCCAAACCACTCTGGAAGGAAGTAGTATCCACACATAAAGAGATGAGAGTTCCATCAGGTAAGGAAGGCTGCCTTCAGTCACACAGCCAGCTTGCACCACAGCTGGAATTCCAACCCAGGTCTGCGTCCGGCCAAGGTGGAGCCTCAGCCTAGGGCCTCCTGGTGATAAGACTCTCCCCAGACCGCAGTGACTCTCTTTGCTCAAGAGACACCTTCTACCAAGCTGATATAACATGAGCGACCATATACAGCAGAAGGCAGGATCAGATTTCTTCGTAATTCAGATGCTGTTAATCAGAGTGGCTGTTCTTATGTCTTCCGATTTGGTAAAGTTTTATTGTATTTACATGGGATGAATTCACAATTCAAAAAACAAAAACCAAAAAAGATATAGAGCAGGTTGGTTTTATCTGGTTAAATCTTCAGAGACAGGGATTTCAAGGGCAAACACGAATTAGCTGCTGAAGGCACTGGCAGATGGAATTGGCTTTTCCCCAGAGCTGGATTAAACAGGCCAGCCTGGAACTGATCCAGGGTGACAACTCACAAAGGGGGACTAAATCATCATTGGAATACACTGGAAACATGGAGCCACTTAACTCGGGGGTGCACTCGACTCATTACATAACAGGCAAAATGGCAATCAGACCTGTTTTCACTCAAGCAGACAGTGCCTCTGAGTAGAAAGAAACACCCTTCACCAGCACAAGCCTGTCTCTGTTGAGAATATTTCCCTCATAGAGCTGTATGAGCAAAAGCAGGCCTCACCAGCAACCCCAATTATCACCTGGCTGGCAGGTCTCTGGAATTCTGGATCTGAACAGCGCATGGCAGACTGTTATTATTAGCCAAATTTTAAACAGGTTTATGAACACCTGGTTCGGAAAATCAGAAGTAATAAATCCCTTATTTTCAATGTTCAGGGAAAGGTATGTATTTCTTATTAATAGTCTTTATTAATAGACAATCAGTTTCTCCCACCCCCACTAAATAAACATGGAGCAGATATTTAAAGATTATCAGTTTGATAAAGTGCCAACAAGACACCCACCTGTCTTGGGTCAGCCTCGGCTTTCCTATGAGCAGGAACTTTGCTCAAATAATTTCATAACTCGTAAGTGCTTACAGTTCCCATTTAAAAAGACAAAAAACAAAAAACAAGCCAAGCTTCCTCACCTAACCCAACCAACAGTTGTTAGGACAATTTAAAAACATTTGAGAAATCAATAGTTCAATTCACGACATAAGAGCAATTTTTCCTTCCCCAGAATCTGTGAACAAAAAAGATCACCTTTCCACAAATGAGACGGTATCTGTGAAAATACTCTTCAAATCCCCTGCACGTGGCAGACCCTCCTGGACAGGGTGTGGGTCAGTCCCAAGTACATACCATGCACTGGTTCCCTTGGCCTGAGCCCCACCCTCAAGTTCATGACAAGAGCAAGGCCCCTACAGGACCAGGTTGAACAGGCCTCTCCGTTTTGAGAAACAGAGCTGGATCAAAGTCTTTGGGGACAATTATTTAACTTTCCACTTTGATTTCCTTGAATGCATACTGCAGGAGGTTACTCAGCCCCTATTTCTGTTAGTAATATTCTCCCAAAGTGACCTTTATAAATTAAAATATATAGAGTTAATCATAAATCACCTATTAGTCAACTGTTTTCAACTTTTATTTAGGCAATTCCTCTACCCATGCTGTCATCAAAAACTAAAATTGGGTAATTCGAATTGGCCATCTCTACTTCCCCTTTCAGAGAGAAATGATAACAAAGGGTGAATGATCCACAGAGAAGCTCAAAAGGAAAGACAACTTAAAGCCAGCTGTGCCCATTATAAAGAGGTCTTAAACTTGTTTGTAAACGGTGACAGAACAAACTATGTCAGAACTGAAGGTATGGAATTTACAGCATTAAACTTAGTATCATTAGTGAAACTTTACAGGGTCCTTTACAACATCTGTGTACGTTCATCAAAGTGGTATTTCTAGCCAAAAACAAAACCAAAAAAACTAGTGTTTATCATTCAGGGCCCCAAAGTTTGGAACACTGCACCTCTTTCAAGAAGTAAGTTGCCACCCACCTCGAAAGGGTTTCCAAAGAATCACTGATAGTAAGGGTATCTGATTTCATTGACTCACCTATTATATCTGCAGGAATGCTGGGACGTCTCAATGAACAACTTCAGAAAAATGCCACCTGGAGAAACAAATTGAACAAAACATTACTTTTTTTTTTTTTTTTTTTTAAACACACAAGAAAGGCTTACCATACAATTTTATGTCTCATTAAAATATGTGATGTTTCAAATATTGGCCCCCAGGTTGCATATAAGTTCAGCTTGCATTACAATGTAGCCACCCCTTCCTGGGAACACTGATGCACTAACCCAAAGTCCAAACCACTGATGAACCAGAAAAAAATAAGAGGGCAGGGAGGCAGGTGCAGCCCATGAACACGCACCTTACGACATCCTTTCCTTTCCCCTCACAAGGGGATCAACTTGAAAACACAACCTGTGACCTTGAGGGCACTTTATGAACAAACATAAAAAGCTCAAATAATCCAAAAACAAATTATGGAATGAAATATAAAATTGTGAATGAGGAATCCATCCTGGCAGCACTTTATATCCTTTTTCAGTTATTCTGTTAACTTTTTTTAAAGCTAAATTCACAAGGATGTCAAAAATTGGAGAAATGGGGAAATGGTCATTAAAACCCTCACATAGTAAACAGAGGAATCAAGAAGAAGAATTTCTTTAATGATTAGTTAGTTTATTCCAAAATCAAGTATTCCTTTTGGTGTTCTCAAAGTCTTTAGATAACCTTTTAAAATTATAAGCCTATTTAATACGGTCACAAAATAGACCAAAATGTCTTTCAGCACTACTTTGAAATATTAAACATAAATGGAACAAATTTCTTATATAAAATATCACAGTTGCCATTTGTTGGGAATTTATTGTGCCCCCAGGACTGTGTGGCATCAGATTATAACCTTTCCAGACAGGGAGTATGTCCATTAACATATGAGGAAGCAGATGTTGAAAGAAGCAGAGAAGCTTCCCCAGTATCACACAGATCCAGGGTTTCCAAATCATGCTCTTTTCACTCTGCCATGTGGCCCCTTGAAGGCACTCCTTTCAGTCTATGTAGTCTATTCATCACCTCCCCAAATAGAAATCTGACATTCCTTAAAGTAAAAGTCTGGAAAGGAAACTGACTAGCAGATAAAATTAACTTGTGCTTTCTGCATGTTTAAAAATGTTGAGCCTAATCATGCCATTTAGGATTGTAACATAATACAGTACATGAGTAAAAACTTACATCCAGATAACTAGGTTAACATGTGCAGCATCAGTATAAATCCAGACTGGACCTGAGGCTGAAAAGCCAATACTGGACTCAAAGGCTCCTCTATCTAAAGAAATCATTTTAGTTCAGTTACAAACTCGAAGATACTGGACAATGCTCATTCGGTTTCAGTTGAGAAAAAATACATACATAAAAGAATTCTGAATTCCTAAGGTCCTTTGTTATATAATTGCTTGGGGGAGTTATGATTTTTTAAAAAGGTCCTTTATAAGTTAATTACTAGTTAAATTCCAAGAATTTCCCACAGTTTAATTTTACCCTTTCAGGAAACATCATGGGAAGTCATGATCAGTATTTTTATCTGGAAACAGCTTCTGTGAAATAAGCCACTAGGATTATTATGAATGGGTCTGTTATAAATGAAGTTCTTGAGCAATGTTTCATTACCTCTAAAAGCTAAATGGGTCACAAAAATACTTGAATTAGCACACCTCCAAATCAAGGATAACATTTAAAAAATCTCTTTTGTTACATACAAGGCAAGCAAAAGTTCTGGACAGTTAAGGCACATCTCGAGACTCTAACAACAGAGAAGGCACGGTTGAATCCAGATTCCCACCTAAAGTTCTCCAAACTCACACTGCCGAGAAAAAGCACCTCCTAGAATACATAAATTTGGCCTAAGGTCCAAAGAAGTATGGTATCTGGCAGTAAGTTTTCAGTATCATGATAAAGCTTTTCTGACAGCTAAGTCCCATCTTGTGAAACCACCAAAGTAATCAGAAAGATGAACCATGCTAATTCTGTTATTGGATATGGTTGGTAAGTAGGGTGTTATATATAGTTTTTTATTTTTTAATGCTATTTCAAAAAAATACAGTAGTCTAAAAATATGTCAAATCTCACAGTCCTCAAAAGTTCATAAAAAATAGTTAATGTATTAGGCATTAACTGTCAGGCACTGTTCTATGAACTTCATGGAAATTAACTCATTTATTTCTCACAAAAACCCTGAAGTAGGTACTAAATATACCCATTAATTTTATTATTTTTTAAATTAATTTTTATTGGAGTACAGTTGCTTTACAGTGTTGTTAAAGATTTTTTTTTTTTTGATGTGGACCATTTTTAAAGCCTTTATTGAATTTGTTACAATATTGTTTCTGTTTTATGTTTTGGTTTTTTGGCTGAGAGGCATGTGGGATCTTAGATCTCAGCTCCCAGACCAGGTATCGAACCCACACCCTCTGCACTGGAAGTGCAGCACTCACAAAGGCATGATCATGCGGCCATCTCACCATTTTTCCATTTCTCTATGTGCAAATATGTTTTTCATTTACAGGCTGTTAAACACATGGGAGTTTATAAAAATTAGAAATATGTTTCTTATTTATCATTCTTTTGTCTTCATTTTTGTAGATTTTTAAAAATTAATTTATATTGGAGTATAGTCCATTTACAATGTTGTGTTAGTTTCTGCTGTAGAGCAAAGTGAATCAGTTATACATACACATATATCCACTTTTTTTAAGATTCTTTTCCCATACAGGTCATTACAGAGTATTGACTTCCCTGTGCTATACAGTAGATTCTTTTCTTTTTTTTTTTAAGATTTTTTTGATGTGGACCATTTTTGAAGTTTTTATTGAATTTGTTACAATACTGCTTCTGTTTTATGTTTTGGTTTTTTGGCAGAGAGGCATGTGGGATCTTAGCTCCCCGACCAGGGATCAAACCCGCACCGCCTACATTGGAAGGCGAAGTCTTAAACCACTGGAAGTCCCTAGTAGATTCCTATTTTATATATAATAGTGTATATATGTCAATCCCAAACTCCCAATTTATCCCTCCCTCACTTCCCCCCTTGGTAACCATAAGTTTGTTTTCTACATCTTTGACTCTATTTCTATTTTGTAAATATGTTCATTTGTAGATTAGTAGTCTGCTGAGCTATTTAAATTATTCATAGCCCAATAAATACAGGTACTATTTCTTCTAGCAAGGATTCTTAAAAAAATTCAAACCACCACATTTTTGCACATTAAGGAGTTAAAAAGTTTTTGCTTCCCATTCATCCCCATTTGGTTCCCTGCCCTTTGGTTCCACTTCCGGAGATCAGGAGGAGAAACAATAGCTGCCTTTAGTGCCGGAGCACAGCACCCACGTGACAGGCCCCAGCTCTTATTTATTGAACTGAATTGCCAAAAACAGGAAACTGAGTTTAAGACCCCTTTCTCAGTTATAAATTTCTATAACTTGACATGCACTGATTTGAACTGTTTCATGTTACTCTGTAAAACTAGAACCAAGAAGTGTAAGTTATCTTGGAAGTTAGGAGGCTAGATTTCAGCTTAACCGAAGAAAGAATGTCATCATAAACAGCTGTCCCACAGAGGTCCAGGCTGCCTCTGGGTGGGTGAAGAGGCAGCTGCTTGTGATCACAGATGCCCGTAGAAGGGGAAAGTCTCAATAACCGTCCTGTAACAGAAAGAGGCATTTCATGAACCCTGCGGTAGTTCACAAAGCCCATACTTGGTAAGGATGGGGGCTCCCGCGGCAGAGAACTGTGTAAGTTACACGACACTTTGAAATTCATTTTCTCATTTGATCAACACTAGGAGTGGAAGGTAGCTGGAGTGGGGGTGGGAACAGACATCATTTATTATTCCCATTTTACAGAGTAGGAATTTGAACAATTTAAATTGAATCACACAGTAAACACTATAATCTGGGCTCCAACCCAGGACTTCTGACTCCCAAGTCCAGGGTATTTCCAACTAGGCAATATTGCAACAACCAAGACCATACTTATTCATCAAGGACAGGAGCAATGATGGGTCCCAAAGATGTGAAGCACGGAAGTGAATACCAAAGGAGACGAGCTGAAAGCAAAATATGGTAAGAGCCCTACTACTCTCACAAACCACCCCTTCTACCTCACTAAGAAGTACTCTATATTTTTGGTAGAGACACTTCTCTCGCTTACATGTGTCCACTAAAGGAATATTTGTCCAAATCCTACTTTACTGTGCTATGTTGATACAATAAATGCTTGGGGCAGTCGGTTCACATTTTAAGGGGAGTTAGGGGCAACATAACAAACACAAAGAGCAGTATCCCGGGACTTCCCTGGTGGCGCAGTGCTTAAGAATCCGCCTGCCAATGCTGGGGACATGGGTTCGATCCCTGGTCCGGGAAGATCCCACATGCCATGGAGCAACTAAGCCCATGCGCCACAACTACTGAGCCTGCACTCTAGAGCCCGTGAGACACAACTACTGAGCCCGAGCCCCACAACTACTGAAGCCTGCACCCCTAGAGCCTGTGCTCCACAAGAAGAGAGAAACCACCGCAATGAGAAGCCCGTGCACTGCAACGAAGGGTACCCCCGCTCGCCACAACTAGAGAAAGCCTGCACGTAGCAACGAAGACCCAATGCAGCCAAAAAAATAAAGAAAGAAAGAAAGAAAAAAAAAAGGGGGAATGTCCCATTTCTGCATCCAAAGTATAAATTGTCACTCAAAGCCTAGGCTGGGAGTTAAAAAAAAAAAAAGTCAATGGAATGCACTGACTATTCTAACAACAGGTCCGGGATAACCTTGGGTCTGACAACAGAAGTTTAACAGAAATGGGTCAGCCACTGAAGGACTGCTGAACCTTACAAGATTTTCCAGGAAAGACGTAAGAGTGTCAAATTTCACGAACCTGTCTACCAAGTAGAGAGGGTGGCAGACTGCCAAAGGCTGGACTGTGATAAATGTGAAATCCTGGGAACTTGAACCTCTGCAATGCCTGCCCTGCCACTCAGCCACACAGGGAATGCCTGAAGTTCAAGTTTCCAAAGACCTCACAGACTACAAGCTGAACGTTCATCACAGAAACTTCCTTTTACTCGTAAGGAAGGAGAAATGACTCAATCCAAAACTCCCCACATCAACATGAATGTGTTAAAGGGTAAGTTTTTAAGTATCTGCGCACCACAGAATAGCCTACTTGGATTTTATCTCCTGCATTTGGACAGTGCAAGGCACAGGGCAGATGTTTCATGAATGTTTACCGTGTAAACGAATGGATGATCGCAGTAGGAAAATTTGCCACAGATAGAAAAGGCACGATATGGGAAAGAGAGAAATACTGGGTTAATAGGAATGAGAAAATCATCAAGCCAAGATGACAGCAGGAATTCCAGAATGAGGAGAAAACACCAGAGGTGAAGGGTGACTCAGCAGGCATGGAAGGAGTACGGGGTGGTGGTTATGCTGTCCTCGCAGGCGAGTCCTCAAGTCGGTGCATAATGTCTTCTGTCCTGGAGTATCCTTAGGATACAGGTGATGGAAGAGGCTAACGGAGCGAGTGTGCACAGTTAAAGAGCTCTTTAGGGACTTCCTGGTGGCGCAGTGGTTAAGAATCCGCCTGCCAATGCAGGGGACACGGGTTAGAGCCCTGGTCTGGGGAAGATCCCACATGCCACAGAGCAACTAAGCCCATGCGCCACAACTACTGAGCCTGCACTCTAGACCCCGTGAGCCACAACTACTGAGCCTACTTGCCACAACTACTGAGCCCGTGCACCACAACTACTGAGCCTGCACGCCTAGAGCCTGTGCTCGCAACAAGAGAAGCCACCGCAATGAAGAGTAGCCCCTGCTCACCGCAACTAGAGAGAAAGCCCACGTGCTGCTATGAAGACCCAATTCAGACAAAAAAAATTTTTAAATAAATAAGCAAACAAACAAACAAATAAATAAAAATAAAGAGCTCTTTAAGTAATTCTGAGAAACCTTCCTCCAGATGACAACTACTCTTAATATTCCTGCTTGTTTTTTAAACTTGAGTATAGATATGTGATCATTTTGCAAGAGAGAAACAGTTGTGAATATCGTCAGGCACTGGCAATGAGTAAACCTCATCCAATACTCCAACAACCACTTGTTCAAGAACAGGTCATTTGATATTTGACAGATCCAGGTTGTCACAGGAGGGCAGGTGAGCGCAGCACAGCCGGGGCACATGCCAGGCAAACAGGCGGCCCTGTTAGGAACTTGGACCAAAAGTGCTGACAAGCCCTTTCTGTTTGACGTTTCTTAGCAGTCTGCATTCCAAATCTGGGAATAAACTTTAAGTAATAACAGACCAGTGTTTCTGAAAAACAGATGGCAAGATTAAAACTCGAAATAAAGAACGTCTACTCATTAAAAAGATTTCCAAACAGGGTAATTCGGACTCACACAGGCCAAGGCAGATATACAGCAACTAGAGACCCTGCTCCCAGGCTGGCCGTCAATGATAAACCCCTTGAAGCCCAGGAATCAGCCTGTCTGACCTATGGAATGCTTCCTGAAGACCCTCACATGGCATCGCCTTCACAGAGGTGAAGCTCATTGAGGGGCAGGGCTGTTACACCATCGGGACAGGCCAACGCACCATTGTGGAAATGCCTTCCCTTTAAAGGATTTGCAATTTCCTGAAAACACAGGCAAGAAATCAGAGAAAGGGAGAGTCTGCCTCTAAGCAAGGTAGCTCTAGTGGTAAAATGGATAGCTTGCTTTAGGAAGCCCAGCTTCCCCAGCTTAAATATTTACCCTTTTCGTTATCTCACATATACATAAAAGCATTTATCTGTCCATTATTTTATCTACTCCCAGTCGAAAAATATCTACCAGGCACTGGGGAGACCAAAACGAACAAGGCATTCCTTGCTACTTTCCAGGAAAGTACTCCCTCTCGTGTGTTGTTAGCAATTCTCTGCCTCGATGTCCCCGCGCTGTGCCCCCAAGACCCCTATACTGTGGGAAGGGCTGGCAGCCTTTGCTTATACCACAACGCGTGTGGGTCACTGCTGGTATGTGTACCTTAAGCTTCAGTCTTCATAATCAAATGCTTTGAGCTTTGCTAAACCTTTGACATTAGTGAGCAGGTAACAGGATTTTGGTGGCACAGAGACAATCAAGAGGATCTTCATTTACACCAGAGAGAGCCCAGAAGGCCAGTGTCACCGGGGAACGCGTGAGGACACCCTCCGAATGAAGGCCGGAGGAATAAAATCACTTCAAACGCTTCTCACTTTCAGGAAAAAAAAAATTTCAAGAAATGTGTAAAAATCTGCATCACCACAAAACAAAGGGTACATGAACCTTTAATAAAATATTCTTAGCTGGCACTAAATCTCACATAGTAATGTACAGTATAATTTATCAATAAAAATAAATCCTAATACTCCTCGGTGGTGGAGTCCTGTACTACAACCACCACCCCACAAGGAAAAGGGGAGCACAGCCGCTGCACTCTAAGGAGGGAGAGAAGGAGGTGGGTACTGAAATTCCCCAACATCTCCTCGGACAGCTCTGCTTACCTAAGCAGAGGAATGTGCACACCACAAAGGAATACAGTGACTTAGTATTAAAGAATAAAAACTATTATACATGGGGCTTCCCTGGTGGCGCAGTGGTTAAGAATCTGCCTGCCAATGCAGGGGACATGGGTTCAATCCCTGGTCTGGGAAGATCCCATGTGCCGTGCAGCAACTAAGCCCGTGCGCCACAACTACTGAGCCTGCGCTCTAAAGCCCATGAGCCACAACTACTGAGCCCACGTGCCACAACTACTGAAGCCTGTGCACCTAGAGCCTATGCTCTGCAACTAGAAGCCACTGCAACGAGAAACCCGCGCACCACAACGAGGAATAGCCCCCACTCGCTGCAACTAGAGAAAGCCCATGCGTGGCAACGAAGACCCGACACAGCCAAAAATAAATAAATTTTTAAAAAAAAGCTATTATACATGACAGAAATCTTATCACAGAATCACTGTATTTATAAAGCCTTCCGAATAAAACTTAAAGTGGGAGGTGGAGGAAACCTACCCTGATAAATTAGAGAAAATGAAGGCAAACACACTAAAACCAAAATAATGCCATAGCCACATGTGGAAGATGCCAGAGCTTTTCTGCAGAGTCCCCGCTGCTCATTCGTCCCATTCCCAATGAGTGCCCAGACCAAGGGTGACCCCAGAGCCCACACCCCTCATTTAGGAGAGCCACAGCCTGCCCTTCCTGCCCAGCCCCCCACCAAGACAGCCTCACCCTGGGTCAGAAGCAAAGGCCGAGCCCCATCCTCTCTCCCTCAAGCTTTCAGGCATCACAGCCAGGCCCCTTCCCCGCGGCACCACACAGTGGAGTTCTTTCTCAAAACACATAAATGACTGATCTTCCAGCCAAGATGGCAGAGACTTCTGCAACAGTTCTCTGAACAGAAAACTTGCCGAAGCGGTCTTTAAAATCAGAAAAGGACACAGGATAAGGGGGACGTGGGGAAGGAACGCTCTCAAGGGGGCACCTGGGAAGGGGAGAAAAGGGGAAAACCCAAGATTCTTTCTCCCGTTTTTTCTTCCCCAAGGACAGCATTCAAGGTCAGATTAATGAATGCATCCTCTTCGAACACACCTGACCTTAGCTCACCTGTCCTGGGTTTGATGACCACTCACCATGACAAGTCATGGGGCTATGTGCCCCTCTTTCGTGGCCTGCTTTGACCCCAAATCTGATGCTGTGTCCTCCAAATCTGCCCGTTCGCCTCTATATCTTCCCCAATTCCATACGTGGAACTCTGCTCAAGACCCAACTCAAGCGTCATCTTCCGCGGAGCCTTCTCTAAACTTGCTCTTGCCTTTGACCTCTTCCCATCCCTCTCTCCTCTGAGCCCATGCAGACTTCTGAGCATGCCTCTGTCACTCCCAGCACACTGGGTAATAATTATTTGCTTGGTTGACTCCCAGGTCCAGGTACATCCATCCATCTGCTAGCTAACATTTACGAACTGTGGCTTCGGCAACATTACAAAATGGCCATGACTAAGTCCTTGACTAGGAACAGAGGCCTTCTCCAGATCACAGATATTCACATGGCTTACCCTCTCACTTCATTCAAGTCCCTATACGAATGTCACCTCCTTCCCTCACCACCCAAGCTGAAGAGCACAGCATACATCCTCTCACTCTCCAGCACTGTCTGCCATCCTCACCCAGCTTTATTTCTCCAAGCTCTCACCACTGCCTGACAGCCATCCATACAGAGGGATGAATGGGTAGTTATAGACATATTTAGATATATAGGTACAGATACAGAGTTTTCCTAAGTCAGTTGTTTGTCCACTAGAGTGTAAGCTCCATTAAGGCAAGGCCTTGAATGTGCTTGAGTCTGTGCTGTATGGACCCCTAATATCTGGACTAGCACCTGAGACAGACTGAGTTCTTAGTATCAGCTGATGAATACATGTATGGGTAGATGATAATATCTTGGCCAAGAAACCCAGGGGGAAAAGGAGATCAGGTGAGGGTAGCCTCTATTTGCACACTGAGGCTTTTTTTTTTAAACAGATCTTTACTGGAGTATAATTGCTTCACAATACCTTGTTAGTTTCTGTTGCACAACAAAGCAAATCAGCCATATGCATACACATGTCCCCATAGCCCCTCCCTCTTGAGCCTCCCTCCCACCCTCCTTATCCCACCCCTCTAGGTCATCGCAAAGCACTGAGCCAATCTCCCTGTGCTATGCTGCTGCTTCCCACCAGCCAACTATTCTATATTTGGTAGTGTATATACGTTGATACTAGTCTCACTTCACCCCAGCTTCGCCCTCCCACCCCATGTCATCAAGTCCATCCTCTTTGTCTACCTCTTTAACCCTGCCCTGCAACTAGGTTCATCAGTACCATTTTTTAATATATATATTCCATATATATGTTAGCATACAGTATTTGTTTTTCTCTTTCTGACTTACTTCACTCTGTATCAGACTCTAGGTCCATCCATCTCACTACAAATACCTCCATTTCATTTCTTTTTAGGGCTGAGTAATATTCCATTGTATATATGTGCCACATCTTCTTTACCCATTCATCTGTCGATGGACATTTAGGTTGGTTCCATGTCCTGGCTATTGTAAATAGTGCTGCAATGAACACTGCGGTGCATGTCTCTTTTTGAATTATGGTTTTCTCAGGGTATATGCCCAATGGTGGGACTGCTGGGTCATATGGTAGTTCTATTTTTAATTTTTTAAGGAAACTCCATACTGTTTTCCATAGTGGTTGTATCAATTTACATTCCCACCAAAAGTGTTAAGAGGGCTCCCTTTTCACCACACCCTCTCCAACATTTACTGTTTCCAGATTTTTTGATGATGGCCATTCTGACCAGCATGAGGTGATACCTCACTGTAGTTCTGATTTGCATTTCTCTAATAATTAGTGATGTTGAGCATCTTTTCATGTGCCTCTTGGCCATCTGTATGTCTTCCTTGGTGAAATGTCTATTTAGGTCTTCTGCCCATTTTTTAACTGGATTGTCTGGTTTTTTTTATATTGAGTTCCATGAGCTGTTTGTATATTTTGGAGATTAATCCTTTGTCTGTTGTTTCATTTGCAAATATTTTCTCCCATTCTGAGGGTTGTCTTTTCGTCTTGTTCATGGTTTCCTTTGTTGTGCAAAAGCTTTTAAGTTTAATTAAGTCCCATTTGTCTATTTTTGTTTTTATTTCTGTTACTCTAAGAGGTGGGTCAAAAAGGATCTTGCTGTGGTTTATGTCAAAGAGTGTTCTCCCTCTAAGAGTTTTATAGTGTCTGGTCTTACATTTACGTCTTTAATCCACTTGGAGTTTATTTCTGTGTATGGTGTTAGGTAGTGTTCTAATTTCATTCTTCTATATGTAGATGTCCAATTTTCCCAGCACCACTTATTGAAGAGGCCGTCTTTTCTCCATTGAATGTTCTTGCCTCCTTTGTCGGAAATTAGGTGCCCAGATGTGCATGGGTTTCTCTCTGGGCATTCTATCCTGTATCATTGGTCTATAATTTTGCTTTTGTGCCAGTACCATACTGTCTTGATTACTGTAGCTTTGTGGTATAGTTTGAAGTCAGGGAGCCTGATTCCTCCAACTCCGTTTTTCTTTCTCAAGATTGCTTTGGGCAGGGAGCTTCAAGATGGTGGAAGAGTAAGATGCGGAGATCACCTTCCTCTCCACAAATACATCAGAAATACATCTACATGTGGAACAGCTCCTACAGAACACCTACTGAATGCTGGCAGAAGACCTCAGACCTCCCAAAAGGCAAGAAACTCCCCATGTACCGGGGTAAGGCAAAAGAAAAAAGAAAAAACAGAGACAAAAGAATAGGGACGGGACCTGCACCAGTGGGAGGGAGCTGTGAAGGAGGAAAGGTTTCCACACACTAGGAAGCCCCTTTGCGGGTGGAGACTGCGGGTGGCGGAGGTGGGGAGCTTCGGAGCCACGGAGGAGAGTGCAGCAATAGGGGTGCAGAGGGCAAAGCGGAGAGATTCCCGCACAGAGGATTGGTACCAACCAGCACTCACCAGCCCGAGAGGCTTGTCTGTTCACCTGCCAGGACGGGTCGGGGCTGGGAGCTGAGGCTCCAGCTTCGGTCTGATCCAAGGGAGAGGGCTGGGGTTGGCAGCGTGAACACAGCCTGAAGGGGGCTAGTGAGCCACAGCTAGCCAGGAGGGAGTCCGGGAAAAGGTCTGGAGCTGCCAAAGAGGAAAGAAACTTTTTCTTGCCTCTTTGTTTCCTGGTGCGCGAGGAGAGGGGATTCAGAGCGCTGCCTAAACGAGCTCCAGAGACGGGCGCGAGCCGCGGCTATCAGCGCGGACCCCAGAGACGGGCATGAGACGCTAAGGCTGCTGCTGCCGCCACCAAGAAGCCTGTGTGTGAGCACAGGTCACTCTCCACACCGCCCCTCCCAGGAGCCGGTGCAGCCTGACACTGCCAGGGTCCCGTGATCCAGGGACAACTTCCCCGGGAGAACACACGGCGCACCTCAGGCTGCTGCAACGTCACACTGGCCTCTGCCGCCGCAGGCTCACCCCGCATCCGTACCCCTCCCTCCCCCAAGCCTGAGTGAGCCACAGTCCCCGAATCAGCAGCTCCTTTAACCCCGTCCTGTCTGAGCGAAGAACAGATGCCCTCAGGCAACCTACACCCAGAGGCGGGTCCAAATCCAAAGCTGAACCCCGGGAACTGTGCGAACAAAGAAGAGAAAGGGAAATCTCTCCCAGCAGCCTCAGAAGCAGCGGATTAAAGCTCCACAATCAACTTGATGTACCTGCATCTGTGGAATACCTGAATAGACAACGAATCATCCCAAATTGAGGAGGTGGACTTCAGGAACAAAGATATATATATTATTTCCCTTTTTCTCTTTTTGTGAGTGTGTGTCTGTATGCTTCTGGGTGTGATTTTGTCTGTATAGCTTTGCTTTTACCATTTGTTCTAGGGTTCTGTCTGTCCGTTTTTTCTTTTTTTACTTAAAAAAATTTTTTTTAATAATTATTTTTTAAATTTTTTATTTTAATAACTTTATTTTATTTTATTTACCTTCTTCTTTCTTTCTTTCTTTTTTTTTTCTCCTTTTTATTCTGAGCCGTGGGGATGACAGATTCTTGGTGCTCCAGCCAGGTGTCACAGCTGTGCCTCTGAGGTGGGAGAGCCAAGTTCAGGACACTGGTCCACAAGAGACCTCCCAGCTCCACGTAATATCAAACAGCGAAAATCTCCCAGAGATCTCCACCTCAATGCCAAGACCCAGCTCCACTCAACAACCAGCAAGCTACAGTGCTGGACACCCTATGCCAAACAACTAGCAAGACAGGAACACGGCCCCATCCATTAGCAGAGAGGCTGCCTAAAATCATAATAAGGCTACAGACACCCCAAGACACACCACCAGACGTGGACCTGCCCACCAGAAAGACAAGATCCAGCCTCATCCACCAGAACACAGGCACTAGTCCCCTCCACCAGGAAGCCTACACAACCCACTGAACCAACCTTAGCCACTGGGGACAGACACCAAAAACAACGGGAACTACGAACCTGCAGCCTGTAAAAAGGAGACCCCAAACACAGTAAGTTAAGCAAAATGAGAAGACAGATAAACACACAGCAGATGAAGGAGCAAGGTAAAAACATACCAGACCTAACAAATGAAGAGGAAATAGACAGTCTACCTGAAAAAGAATTCAGAATAATGATAGTAAAGATGATCCAAAATCTTGGAACTAGAATAGAGAAGATACAAGAAACGTTTAACAAGGACCCAGAAGAACTAAAGAGCAAACAAACAGTGATGAACAACACAATAAATGAAATTAAAAATTCTCTAGAAGGGATCAACAGCAGAATAACTGAGGCAGAAGAACGGATAAGTGACCTGGAAGATAAAATAGTGGAAATAACTACTGCAGAGCAGAATAAGGAAAAAGAATGAAAAGAATTGAGGACAGTCTCAGAGACCTCTGGGACAACATTAAACACACCAACATTCGAATTATAGGGGTCCCAGAAGAGGAAGAGAAAAAGAAAGGGACTGAGAAAATATTTGAAGAGATTATAGTTGAAAACTTCCCTAATATGGGAAAGGAAATAGTTAATCAAGTCCAGGAAGCACAGAGAGTCCCATACAGGATAAATCCAAGGAGAAACACGTCAAGACACATATTAATCAAACTATCAAAAATTAAATATAAAGAAAACATATTAAAAGCAGCAAGGGAAAAACAACAAGTAACACACAAGGGAATCCCCATAAGGTTAACAGCTGATCTTTCAGCAGAAACTCTGCAAGCCAGAAGGGAGTGACAGGACGTATTTAAAGTGATGAAGGAGAAAAACCTACAACCAAGATTACTCTACCCAGCAAGGATCTCATTCAGATTTGATGGAGAAATTAAAACCTTTACAGACAAGCAAAAGCTGAGAGAGTTCAGCACCACCAAACCAGCTTTGCAACAAATGCTAAAGGAACTTCTCTAGGCAAAAAACACAAGAGAAGGAAAAGACCTACAATAACAAACCCAAAACAATTACGAAAATGGTAATAGGAACATATATACCGATAATTACCTTAAATGTAAATGGATTAAATGCTCCAACCAAAAGACATAGACTGGCTGAATGGATACAAAAACAAGACCCATATATGTGCTGTCTACAAGAGACCCACTTCAGACCTAGGGACACATACAGACTGAAAGTGAGGGGATGGAAAAAGATATTCCATGTAAATGGAAATCAAAAGAAAGCTGGAGTAACAATTCTCATATCAGACAAAATAGACTTTAAAATAAAAACTATTACAAGAGACAAAGAAGGACACTATATAATGATCAAGGGATCGATCCAAGAGGAAGGTATAACAATTGTAAATATTTATGCACCCAACATAGGAGCACCTCAATACATAAGGCAAATACGAACAGCCATAAAAGGGGAAAACGACAGTAACACAATCATAGTAGGGGCCATAGTTAAGGGTGAGATTACCCTGGAGTAAGGGAAGAGCTGGCTACTGTATAGTAAAAAAAAAATTAATAGCATCTACCTCACAGGGGTGCATACTAAAGGAGTGACTGCATGTGAAATATCTGATCTGTCTCGTCGAGGCTTAGCCAAATTACTCTATAGACAACAGGTGCTCGAAAAATGCTTATGAATATATGAACACCTATTAAGACTAAGACCAACCATCCTCAGTGCCACCTTACCTGCACAACATGGATTCGAGAATTGTATATTTACACGAGGCTGTTTTTCTCATGTAGGATTCTGAGTTAGTCCAGTCTGATCAATGATTAAGAGATACTCCAGCGTTATCTACAGTGTGGAATAACGCTGCATTATGTGTTATTATCCAGTGCCGGAAAGAAAGCAGGCAGGAACACAATTACTCAGAATGGGGTATAAAAGGAAAGAGCTCATTCCTACAAGGTCAGGGAACATGAGCGTCCACCATGGCGCAAGCACTGTAGTTACAGGTTTGAACGTAAATCCACAAGGAGAAAAACTTCCTGGCACAGACTAAAAGCAGTGACAAATGTGGCATTTGAGCTAAACTCAAAAGATGAGTCAAATGTAAAGGTCCAATCTCAGGATAGAAAAAAAAATCACTGGTTGGCTTAGGTGGTTTGCTTTTAAGTTGCTTAACTAAAAATAACCACCCAGAATCAGCAATGGGAAACACACGTCACCGTGAGTGCCCCGTTCAGAAGAGTTAGTCAAGGAGGCGAAGGAAGGCCCAACCTCAACACGCGCAGGGGCCGAAGCAACTGGGCGAGGCGCCTGCTCTAAGCGTGCTGCAGAGGGTCTTCGAGCACAGGGCCCCAGGGGTGCCGCTGGCGGGGTGCAGGAGGAAGCGAGCAGAGTGCTTCCCCAGCTACAACTTCGGGGTCTCTGCTTTTATCTTTTTCTTCTGCGTTAAAATTCCACTTAAAATCTTGCTTGACGAAAGCACTCGACGGTGAAAACACACACTTCGGAAGCCACTGACCTGGAGTAAATTAATTCCGGGGATAAAAATCAACAGACGTTTTAAAATTCTAATTTTTATACCCATTTTCACAATTGGCTCAAGACTATGATGATTGGTGCAGAGATCAAGAGGCACTTAAGTTTTATACTTCTGTAATGTTTATCATGCAAACAAATAGTTTTCTCATCAAAGAAGTGTTCGAGATAACGTTAGTTCAGATGACTTGTCTTTCCTTATCTTTCATAGAAGACAGATTACAGCTAAATCTAATTGCTTCCCTGGGCAAAAATGAAATCCTACTGAGGGCTCATACATGACTGCATGTATGCTAAGAAACAAGAGAAAATGTTCTGTGTGTAATTAGTAGTAAAAATCTATTCATACAGAACCATTCTCTGGGGGAACTGTGTGCCCTGGAATCATATTTTTCCAAACAACTTTCATAAGATTCCTGTACGCTATTCTTTTACAGATGAAAACCAAGTGTTTCAAATTTTAATTACAAAATGGTATTTCAATGAAGAAATGAGAATAGCTACAGAGAACAATGGACTTTAAGGAGTTAAAATAGAAGCAGATTTCTCTTGTAATGCCAACCCTTCTCCCAATTCCCAGAAAAGAGGAAGGTACTGTCACAGCAAGAACTATAGAGCATTATTTCAGTAATCTCTACTCTAACTTAGCCTTGGAAGTTTTGTCTTCAGGCTAGAGAGACCCACGAGCAGCAGGCACTGAGACCCTGGCTCACAGGGAGAATTTAAAAGATTCTTCTCATAGCTGTTAAAGATGTAGGCAGCGTGCCCTCCATTCACCAAGATGAGACGCCAAGCCCTCCATAACCAGGACCTGCCTGCAAGGTCCCAGGAGGAAAAACTGAGTTCGGATATCCTTCCAGGCTCTCTAACCCTCCCTGTGACCCATGGCACACATGTGAGAAGCAGCTGGTCAGGGTTAAAAGTACAGTCTGGCCCCAGAGCCCTGCCCAGCTAACTGGCCCCCAGAGCTACTGAACCCTGACCTTGGCTTCACCATACCCCATTCTCTAACCAAATGTGTTAACTGGCTGCAGATTCTTGAACTATGTATGCCTCAGATGCATTCCCCAACACACACACACACACACACACACACACACACACACACACAGTGATAGGACAGAATTTTCTCTAGTGAGAGAATATTATTTTATTTGTTAATATCAATAGCTAAGCACTTAGCAGCAAATTCAACTACAATCAATGGTAAACAGCGACCTGCAACTGGTTTAAATCCCTCTCTCCGCAACACTCTTCTGTGTTAGAGGATGCCTCACTGAAATCTCCAGATAACATTTTCCTCAGAGACAATTCTGCTGATGCATCAGTTTTGGTTCCTGACCTTTCATTTACATGAACCATTCACGCTAGAACAGGACGATTCTTCCTTTAGCCAGGCCTCCTGCTCTCACTGTGTGTATTCCTCAGTCACCGAACATTTCAGCGCCTCAAAGCTCTCTGTGTATAGCTCAGAACTGCTGACTGTTAGGGCAGGAAGAACCTCAGAGATGATCTGATACAAAGCCATCATTTTTTCAAACAGGGAACTCAGTCCAGAGAAGAGAAGCGACAAAAAAGTCTGGGTGGCGAAGCTGGGGACAGCAAACTGGGCACTCCCTCCTAATCCTGTGTTCATGCCAGGCGATTAAAAACCAGGTTCCTCAGGGCCCTGGGTTACTCAGCTGTGTCTCAGGAACCATGAGGCAGGAGGAGGCCGAGGGGCAACCCCCAGAACAGCTGCAGTTTATCTGTTTCATATATTAAACACAAGATTTCATTTGAAAGAAAGGGTTTCACTGTAAATACACAAACATCTTGAAAACCACCACATGGCAGAACCAACTTCAAATAAATGGAAAGTTAAAAGAGAGAAAGAACTAAAAACATAGGGTCTTACTTTAATGAATGTGTCCTTTTTTAAATGGAACAAGGAAAGAAAACAGCACTAAAACCAAATGTTATAGCTTAAGAGTTCTCTCCTTTATTTTTGCCTGTCCAGGAAAATAAAACAAACAAACAAAAAAGACAAAGAGAAGAAAAACAAAGGGAAGGTAGTATATTTTAGTTTCTAGGTCCCTGGGAATGTCTTAAATCCATATTACATTGACTGGGCAATTTCAAGAAACAGAGTCACATAGGACATTGACCTAACTAAAATTCTTAAGATAAATCTATCTTCACTAAAAAGAATGGAAGAAAGGTTTTCATAAGTTACTGGTACACGCACACACAAAAGCCCTCCAATTTTACCTTTTGTTTTCCTGTCTGCTGAGCACCTTTAATAGCTTATAACGTCTCTCATTTCTGAAAAACCAATTCTTTCTTACAGATGCTCAAAAGCCAATGAACAGTGTGTCTTTAAGGTCAGTAGGTGGGAGGGAAGCTGGTTTGTCACTATGTGGTAGGCTAGAGCTGGATGCAGTCTGCAGAAGTAGACAGCCAGCCCCGGGGACACTGGGAATTCAACAAGTCACTAAGAACTATGCTCACTGTGGTTTGGCATGCCACAAAAACTTTTCTTGACTTTTTCATTTTTGTCATTCTAGACTCCTACTGGAGCCAGATGATTTAAAAATCTTGTTTCAGACAATCTTCTTAACTTTTTTAAGTTAATAGCTTCCAATGTCACTGAACCAACCAACCTCTTCGCATTTTATAGACCATTTAAAGCCAGCAAGTTTGATCATTTAGTAAAGCAACAGTTCTTTACAGGAAGTGCCCTCAAGCTAAGCACTGCTCTTTGGGGAGTTTGTTAATATGCTCAGTCAAGTCAGCTCTGTGAAGCCAAGTGAGCTCCCAGCGCCACCCTCTGAAAAGATCAAATGTCATCTTCTAAAAGGACTTCTTCCTTCCTCCCTCCTACTCACTCCCAAATTTCCACAAGCAACATTAGCATACAACACAAATGAGAGACACAGTCATTTCAGGGCATGGGGAAGTCAAACGTTTTTAAGAAGTCAAAAGACAATGGAACAAAGTACTGATTTTCCTTATGTTCTAAGGATATATGAATATTAACATGAGTTGTTTTCTAAACTTGGGAACTCTGCAAGATGCCATCTTGGTTAGCCTCCAAACAGACTTACTTAAGTGACCTAATTTTCATGTTCTACTTTTGAAGATCTCCAGGACAGAAATTCCACACTCTCCACTGGTAACCTGAACTGTGGTTTAATTTCCTTCAGAGTCAAAGGTGACTGTTTATTTCAACTTTTTTAAAAAAGTTAAACAAGAGCTTAACTCTTGTTAAAAGATGTCATTTGAACCCTGAAACTAGTAACTGCAACAACACAAAGTGAATAACCAAGAACTATGCTATAGGTTAAACCACAGACATCAGAAATGTGCCTGGCTTACAAGGAGGGTTATGCTGTTCTCTCCGCCCAGATGACCCTATATGCACCATGGGTGTCTGCACTCAAATTCACAAGTTTAAGAAATGACTCTACAGCTTCTGGAAAGAAAGAAACTCATGTGCAATGAAGAGGTCTCTCATAGTCACTGGTGAAAATCATTCCCAGGTCTTCCACACTTTCCAAATGAGTAGAAATTTTGGGTTTTGGTGTCCTTTTCCTTTTCTGTTTTTCTAAGAGTCCCCTAAGCAATATCATGCTCAGGTTTCCTAAATCTTTTTTAAGGTGAACTTTCCACTGAGCTACCCCTTGAAACAAGTCTTTTGGAGATTTTGCCCTTGACCTCCTGGAATTTTTCAATGAAACTCAAAAGAGATGTTTACCTGACCTCCTAATGAAAGCTCTATTTTTAATTCCTTGAACTTCTCTGTCTTTTCTTGTTGTGCCCTCTGGGAAAGAAAGACAAGTACAGTTGTTGGCTTGTTCTCAACTGGCAAACACCAAGATAATCCAGTTCTAATAAGTTTCTCAAGAATTTGGATAGCATCGCGAAGATATTAAGTATGTTCTCTTCTCTGGCATGGTTGTTTGCACTTCACCTTTTCAGAGGGTCAGTGTAAAGATAGGAAATGCCAGCACATTACCTTTGTGACAAAAAAAAAAGATGTCAATCACAGAAAGAATAAAAGGAATATTACTGGGTTTTTCAAAAGCAATGAGAGAACAGGAAAAAACTATGACCTAAGGGGCAGAGAGAAGAAGGAATGAGACCACTTTTTGCCAATTGGTGTCCAAATGAGGCTGAGTTCAGGCTCCCTCTCGCAGGGGGCAATTGGAGAGGTTTGGAATTGAGCACCCACAACCAGGTGTAGTTGATAATTTCCTTTTTCTTGCAAGAAAGAAGGTTCCTGGCAGTTCCATTTCAAATGGAAACCTGTTTGGGAATGGGTTGGGTCATATATATTTCAGGGGCTTCTAAGTCCACCTGGGGACACGTACTTTCCCCTGCTAGGAGATCAAGGGGTGAGATGAATGGCTTCACTTTACTGCCAATTTCCTCTAGGAATTCTCTTCCAGGAATCATTCAGTATAAGGCTTCCAACACCATTCCACTCCACTCATCTCACACACTAGGTTCGCAGCAGCATGCTTGCTCTTAGCTACATGTCCTCTAACAAGGACAAAACTACCACGTGATCCATCAGCAACATACGTGAGCACTGTGAGGGCTCAGAGACTCCAAGTCCAGCTCTCTGTTGCCTAGAAGCTACAATTCAGTGGCAGGGAGGCTGCTTATTCATAAATAGCTGTGTTTCGAGCGGACCCTTCTGAGAAGGTACACTCAGTAACACACTCGGTACGACACTCAAACCTCAGTACAAAAGTTTATTTCCTCTGCCTTTTTGAATCTGAGCCTGCAAAAAAAGGAAAGAAAAAAGAAAAAGATGAAAACTGCCCTCAAACAAAGCAAAAAAGGCCCTCACCAGGCCTATGAAGGGCCCCAAGTTGAGTGATTCTGGCCTGGCCATTTTCCTGCAGCATGGGTCAAAGCAGAGCAACTACTGAAGCTGTGGTTGGAATATTCTCAGATTTCAGGACTGAGCCAAGTAGAAAGATGCATCTGTCGAAATGCCCACTATACTGCGTAATTTATACTGGTTGACTGAGCGGACTGATGGAGCTGTAGGACTCTTGAAAAACTGCTCCTGGAATCTCATTTACCACTTTTCATTTATATTCCAGCTTATCATATCTAATCAAAGACTTTAACAGGGATCTTTAGGTGAAGGAAAAGACCAAGCAAGTCCCTGGAGCTTCCTCAACTATAATAATCAGAAGGAAGATGTTTGAGGAAGAGGCTGGTAGAGAAATTCATTCAGTTAACAATAACAGGAAATGAGTAGGCAAATAAATAACTCAATAAATGTCTTCAACCCTTTTGTTCATCTTTATTCAGCTCAACTGAGACTGGCTTCTTCTTTATCCCTGGGCCACTTTGCATAAACAGGAGCCCTACAATTAAAAATAAGGCAACGAATTTTGTCCCCATTCCACTCAAATTTTCATTGATTCAGTCTAGTACCAATGGCTCAGTTTTTCTTTCTTTCTTTCTTTCTTTTTTTTTTTTTTTTTAAAGGAGTGATGGTTTTATAAATGGTTTTTCTTCTAGATGATAAATAAGGGATCTTCAGTCTTATTTCATGTTGAAACAATCCGACCTAAATGATTCTAGCTCTCGGCAAGCAGCTGATGAGAAGGACTTTGTAAATGGAGATGGCATTCTAAGCTCAAGGAGATTTCAGTTGGGAAGGGGAGGAACTAACCAGTTTAGGATTTTCACAAAATGTAGATTAACACTGAAAAAGTAGGAACAGAGGCTCCTATGTTCTTTCAATTTCCCATAAGTAAATGAGGAAGAAAAGACAATCAGGATAAAAAAAACTTAAGAAAGGTAAGAAGAAGAACAGTAGCATTTGCTGGGAAGTACCTCTCGCTGGCAATGAAAATGAGGGAAGCAGTGTGACCTCAGATTTTAGGTCCTCCTGGGGGCCTGTCTCTGCCTGTTTCCAGGAAATGAGATAAGATGATACATGTCCACTCCTGCTTAAGTGATGCAGAGGGACATAAAGCATTCGGTTCTGCTCGGGACAAAAATGTTCCATAAACCTTTAAAGGATGACTTAAAAGATTAGCTCTGGACAGAGGCTATGAATACCACTGGCCCTAAGAAGGTGTCGGGGTCAGCAAGAACCAGAGGCCCAGCTGTCTCCACTGTTTGATGAGGTATAAGAATCTTGAAAGTTTGGCTTCCCTGGTGGCGCAGTGGTTGAGAATCTGCCTGCCAATGCAGGGGACACGGGTTCGAGCCCTGGTCTGGGAAAATCCCACATGCCACGGAGCAACTAGGCCCGTGAGCCACAACTACTGAGCCTGCGCGTCTGGAGCCTGTGCTCCGCAACAAGAGAGGCCGCGATAGTGAGAGGCCCGCGCACCGCGCTGAGGAATGGTCCCTGCTTGCCACAGCTAGAGGAAGCCCTCGCACAGAAACGAAGACCCAACACAGCCAAAAAAATAAATAAATAAATAAATAATAATTAAAGGTGCTAATAATTTTTTTAAAAAATGGTAAATTAAAAAAAAAAAAAAAAAGAATCTTGAAAGTTTGAACTCGGGTATGTGGAATGAATAGGAAACAGATGATGAGAGCGGTTCAAAAGCTGTTATCCCTGGAAACCAGCCCCCAGGAAGCTACTGTGGGTGTGTGTAGCATGGGAGGGTCAGGAGTGGATGTTCAGCACAGAAACGTCCCAGCCATGCATCCAGGGAGACAGAACCTCCCACAACTAAAACCTCAAGAGCACGGAGCACCTTAACAGTAGCAACAATCCTCTTCCTCCTCATCACGTATGGACTGAGCCCTGGCCCTCCACGGATCACTTACAACAATTACATGAGACAAGCCATTAACTCCATTTTACAGATGGGGCCTGAGGTCAGACCCTTCTCACACGACCTCCCAGTGGTCTAGAAGGCCATGCAATGCCGGAGCCTAACATGGAAGGGATGGCAAGGCCATTCTTACACAATGTTTGTGCCTCTCTAAAGGACCTGAGAAGGAGGAACGGCATCAACTCTGGGGTTCAAATTGTTGGGTTTAAGTACCACCTTCACCATTTTCGGTGTGGGGACATAATGATCACGGGTGGTCAAAAACTGTCCATTTTGGTCTCCTTTCCCTGGGGCGAGTTACTCAAACCTCTGAGAGCTTCTCCCCTCCTAACATGAGCTCATCATCATGCTACCTCAGCGGGCAGCTGTGAGGATTAAATGAGGTGGTTTCCTCACCATGAAGCAGTAGGCAAGTACTGGCGGTTGTTATTCCACGTTACCGCACTGGAGTTTCACGTTGCCTCATTTGCAGAAGAGTGCCACCCCACCTGGTTTTGCAGAAGCAGTGCGTGTATTTCAGGCACAGCAGCGTCTGACTGCAGTAACGGGCAGTAACTGCAGCCCCGCGCACGGAGCCGTCGCAGAGCTGGTGTGCCCCCGCCCCGCAGCCTCCGCTCCTCCCTCTACCCTTCGTCTCAGTCACTGCAAAATGGGGACACACTCTGGCAGCCGAGTGTGCGAAGAGGACTCCCACGTGGCACGTGTAAGTGTCCCAGGAGTGATCCCACACAAGCCCCACACGCTCTCCAGCTCTCTTTCCCACAGAGCAGGCGCACACATCCAACGAAGCAACAGCAGAAACTTCCAGATTTTATAGGGGGAAAAAAAGTTGATCCTTAAATTCTGTTCCACCGCTCACTGTAGGTTCTCTGCTTATTAATATAGTATAAGCTGCGTTTTCTAGCAATTATTATTTGAAAAGCTCTAGAAAAGGGCATTTCAATATAACAAGAACTAGAATATTCTTTTTATATATACTAAGGCTTGGAACATTCTTTTTAATTGTTTTTGTTGCCTAATGAACACTTACTAGATTTTTTAACTCAGTAAGCTTACCTCTTTATTGGAGATGGGAGAAACTTAGTAGCTATTGCTTCAAAAGGAACAACTGTTAAGATTATTATAATTACACCTATCCTTTCGATCTTGACCTTCATTATTAGTAATAAAATAAAGGTATTTCTTACAGTCATTAAAGTCCTTGCCATTTGAACTGTGAAAAAAACAGATATTAAACAAGGCAAGCCTGAATACTTTGAACTTTGCTAACAGTGTGAAAATGTCTGTTTCACAGCCAATTAAAGTTGGCCATAGAGACTCACGCTTTCCACAATCTATCTGCTGGCATGGTTGATGCCCGCTGGCAAAGAAGCCG
Source organism: Balaenoptera physalus (assembly GCF_965194825.1). NCBI lineage: Eukaryota > Metazoa > Chordata > Mammalia > Artiodactyla > Balaenopteridae > Balaenoptera > Balaenoptera physalus. The sequence continues at coordinate 115,499,277 of NC_138890.1, read as the reverse complement.
GTTAGAGTCTTCTTACTAAATAGGACAAAGGATGACAATGTTAGGCACTGTGAGCTAGCTGTTGTGGAAGAATTTCACCACTTGTAAGGGTCTGTGGGCCAAGAACAATTGATACTACAGGAAAAGACCACCAGAAAATGCTGACACCTCCAGTCTCAGCATCCCACACCTCCTGGACACAAGGACTCAGGCCTTAATCCTAAATACTCCATGTCCACATGTAAGCCATTATGAGTAACTGTGCTTGAAATTTAATTCCACATCTGCTCTTCTGCAGCCTTTGGAAATCTGATGAATTTCTCTGACGACTGTTTGCAAAGGCCGTAATCACAGTCATCTGTAACTGGATCTCCAGCTACAGGGCAAAACACCACATAATTCCAAGAGGCTTTTGACCCAACCATATTTGGTTTCTTGTCTCTCTTGCTTTCTTTAAAATTGCGCTGAGCCTTCAACTTGCAGACAGCCTGATTAGCATCGGAAGAAGGGGGCCCAGGTCCTCCGTATCACCCTCACCACACAGGCCCCGGCAAATCCTTACCATCTCCCTTCCGATTGTAGCAGGGGGCAATTTGGGCTATAACACCAAGTGAGGGGGCCTGTGCCAGTGGGGTTCCTCCCTGGTGGCTTCAGAATCCCAAGAGGCGGCCTGAGGAGGCACCCCGGCTCCAAGCGGACCAGAAGACAGATGCACTGGTGCTTCCCCACCTCTTTCACTTCGGTTGCTCTGGGGCTGATATGCCCTTTCTAATTACAGTTGCCCAAGGCAATGTGACAGTGATCTGTGACACCTGAACAATGCAATTAACCTCCATGAGTCTGTTCTGTATTTTAAAAATTTAACAGCATTCACTTATTAAAAGGATTCCTGTACTGATCTATCTTCATTCCATAAATGCTCCCAAGAATCAAGCAGGAAAATTCTTGCACCAATTCAGCCACGTACGGATTCAGTAACCCTGGGCAAATCACCTCCCATCTGGGGGGCCTCAGTTTTCTAATCCCATTTCTAGCCATACCCTTTTTTTTTCTTATGAAGAACAAACATAACAAGGTACACAGAAGTGCTCCTCAAAGGATGAAGCACTATTACTACTGTCAGCCTCATTATCCTCTTTGGAAGCTCCATTCTGACAGTTAAGTGCTCTGGAGCCAGACGGACAGGGTTAACTAAGGTTACGTAACTGTTCTAACCTCACTTTTTTCATCTGTAAAGTGGGGATGAGATGACAGCACCTAACTCTGAATTACTGAGAGAATTAGATGAGGAAATGTAAAGAAAGCACTTAGAACAGTGCCAGGAACAATAAGCGGTGCCTAATATTAGTCACTCTCGTTATCCTGTCATTAGCCTTGCTTTCTTTCTTGAGTTCATCAGGCACCTTTCAAAATAAAATACCTTTTTCGAGGCATTCAACTTTGGTGTGCTAAGGGAAAAGGGGGGAGCTAATAATGATCGTTATGTAGCCTACCTCATTTAATGCTGCCAACCAGCACATGCCGACTATTTCATTGTCCCCTTTCATGTAAAGTCCAGAAAGGTCAAGTGGCTACTAGGTGGCAGCCAGGACACAAAGTCAGGTCTGAATGGCCCGGACTATGTTTTCCACTGCATTGTTTCCATTTAAATATGAAGCGGGAGTGTAATAAAGCTTTCCCTAAAAAAATTATAAAGTCACCTAATTTACATAGGCAGTGTGGTTCAAAGGTTATTGTAAAAAAACAGCTTTAATATTTGGACGTAAGCTGTCAAGGCTCAGCTCAGCTGGCACCTACCCTTGACTTCCCTCCCCGCCGCTCCTTAACCACAGTGAGTGGTGAGAGAGGCTCCTGTGGCACACCCCGCCCCAGCCTGTATGGACCCCGGGGCAGCACCTGTGGCGTAGCAGCACACCTGTGGGCTCTTGTCTGTCTCCTTCTCCTCCGAGAGACCATGAGTTGCTTCACCTCATGTGCCCAAGGCCCCACCCGACACCCAGCCCAGAGCAGGGCACATGCTGTCAGCCGAATGGATGCATGAATCCTGGCCCTTCCCGTAGTCCCTGCTACACCAAAGACTGGTTTATTTGACAATCATGAGAGGTTAAGGGGGTCCAGAATTAAACCTGGCCCCTGCAGGGTGTCACTGCAGAATACGACCTGTGTAGTATGCAAGATCAGACCTCACAAAGAGCATTTCATAATTCTATGTAATTACAAAGACATCTAACCAAAACATATTTATATCATTATCAAACTTGACTTGTCGTGTCTGCTATGAAATGTTCTTGCATCATGATATAAATGCACACACTACACGCAGATGGCTGTGTTATGCCACTTTTTTCTTCGTGGGGGGCAGGGGCAGGGGGGCCGAGGTAGTCCAGGAAGACCCCGTCAGCAATAAAACACTGGGCAATACTTTTAAGGGTATGTTGTAATGAAAGGTTACCTTTGGATCATTATATTTCCTTTTAACAAGTACCTGGCAAGAGAGTAGATACGAACTTAGATAAAGGCATTAACTGATTATATAAGTAAAACAAAATCCAAGTTCTTTAGTGTACTTAGAGCCTCAATTTACCTTGCCTCTTGATTTTTTATTTTTACAAACTCATTTTTCCCTTCTCACTTTATTCATTTTTACAACTAATGAATACTGCAAGCAAAGTTTCTATCAAAGAAAGTTTGGAGAGTGTTATTTAATTTTTTTTTCCGGTTTTCAATTGCGCCTTCCTCCTGAAAGGTTGAGAATCACAGAGACATACAACTGCCTCTTGACATCTAAGTGAAAACTCCCAGGACAATTGTTTTTGAAATATCTATGATGTTTACTCTTGGATTTAATAAAGATCGTTATATTTTTCTCACAAAGAGTATTTTACACGAAATAAGTTTATACTTCATTAGATGCTCAAGCAAAACCAAGAAATAGTTATATCCATGCGAGAACACTGAGTCTTACCAAAATTATGTAGAATGTAAGGTCGTAATACCCCCAGAAAAATTTTATACAAATGGAGAATGCAGATTCTGCCTTATGCAACCACAGGCTTATAGCTAAGGAGGTTTCCTCGTCTCTTAAGCCTTTGATCTATTTTAGGATCTTTGACCCTTTATACCTGGGGGTTTGTGACATTCTGGTAAAAATTAACCAAGTATTTCTCGGTGCTAACCTAGCGACACATTTAATGCACTAGTTTGTGGTGGAAGGAGGAAATCTCATTGACTGTTTTTCATAAAACCACCTCGGATATAGTCCCTGTCCATAGAAAAAAGACTCCACAGAAGTCAGACATCATTCTTGGCATGTACGTCTAAGTTCACAGAAGGGAATTCAGATGAGGACATAACCCCTAAATGACCACTCTGTCTGTTCCCATGACCAAGCAACAGACAAAATGCAAGGAACAAGGGGAAGCAGTTGACCTACAAGGGCCCGAACATTTTTCCCTCTGCAGCTTTTGAAACAGCTTACAGTTTCTTTATCTTTATTAGGACATTTTCCTCATCAAATTAATGAGTCACTAAACAAAAGGCTTACTAAAATGTTTACAGTTGGGAATAAACTATCTGTTAAGGCTCTAGCAGAAAAGACAAGTCATAATTTGCCATTGCTTTTCAATGAAATCATCTGGGAAGAGCAAGGCAGAAGAGTTGGGATAGAAACATAGGATGGCAATGTGCAATTCAAAGTAAATCCTGAGACCAACGGAAAGAAAATGCCTGCAATCCTTTCGGCCCTGTAATCCTTCACATCATCATCTCTACCCTCCCACCTTAACGGAGCTCTTTCATTCTGACAACTATCAAACATAAACATTCTTGTGGAATAATTAGTATTGTTAAAACCAAGTCCTTTGGAAGGTAAGTGAGGGGGGCAGAAGTCAGTGGTAGTCAGGGGTAGTTGTCTTGTGATGGCTTAAAGGAACGTAAGGGAAGCTGGTTAGCTGAGGCAACAAAAACAAAAACTAGGCATGATTTAGAACATGGATAGAAAAAAAATAATGGGCATTGCATACATTCATCAAATTTTCTTATGGTTCTAACTGGGCACACATAACTGGCATGAACATGCAGTTGATGAGCTGAGACTGATTCCCATCTGAATTCAGGACTGACAGCCAGCGAGGAGGGCTGGGAAGGATGTGCTGAACACGACACCTGGAAAGTTTTTCTGAAAAGAAATGGTCCCCTTCAAATCATTTCCATTTGGTGATCTTTTCAATGGTCAAGAACATGTATTAATGAATTAGCATACAGTACAATATTCTTTTTAACAAGCAATACAGACCTACAGTTAGAGGTCAAAGGGAAGATATAGGTGTGGCAGTAGAATTCCAGCCAGGGAACTCTGGAAGAGACCAGAAGAAGCCAGAGATGGCAAGGCATTTGGTTCCAACAGCTCAGGAAGGACAGCGCATACCTCCAGCAAAGGAGTGGGAGGATGAGTGCCTCAGACAGCAGAAGGAAGCCTCTGCAAACCGCAGCCCGTCGTGTGGAGGGGATTCCTGGCTCTAAAAGATACACGGGTAGTTCTACAAAGTAAGAGCTAACCTGGGTTTATCTCCCGGGTGGTTTACAGTTCTCCAAGTAAACTGCATAAATTCTCTGCTCTGTGAGGGGAGTGAAGTTCTTTTACCCTTTTTCTCTACCAAAGTTTCACAATTAGGTGCCAAACTGACCCTTTTGGAACATCTTTTGCTTTCTTCCCTTCTAATTTCATCCTCATTAAGTTCTGCCCGATCACTCCTCAACTAGTGAAAAATCCAGGTGCATAGAAACACACACTTGGCTGAATCACTCCTGACAATCAGGCGGTTGTTCTTTCTGAATTTCAAAAAAGATTCAAAGCTGTACAAATAGAGGTTCCTTTACACAACCAGTCAGAACAGAATCTACTCCTGGGTCCCTAAGGTCCCATCAGAACAAGAACCAATGGGCAGTACGCCCATGTTCACAGCAACATTATTCACAATAGCCAAAAGGTGGAAGCAACCCCGCAGTCCATCACAAGATAGATGAATAAACAAAATGTGGCTCATACACACAATGGAATACTGTTCAGCCTTAAAAAGGAAGGAAATTCTGACATATGCTACAACATGGATGAACCATGAAGACATCATGCTAAATGAAATAAGCCAGTCACAAAAGGACACTGTATGATCTCTCTTCTACAAGGTCCCTAGAGTAGTCCAATTCATCGAGACAGAAAGCAGAAGGGCGGCTGCCTTGGGCTGGGGGAAGAGGGAGTGGGGAGCTACTGTTTAATGGGTAAAGAGCATCAGCTTCACAAGATGAAAGAAAGAGTTCTGGAGATGGATGGTGGTGATGACTGCACAAAAAAACACGAATGGACGTGATGCCACTGAACTGTGCACTTAAACATGTTAAGATGGTTAATTTTATGTTATGAGCATTTTACCACAATTAACAAAACAAAAAGCAACAGGCTGTTTCCACACCTGGTTTTGGCAATTTGTGCACAACCTCCATCACTGAAGGTTTCTGGCTGGGAGGGGCATTCCACAGCAGTGCCAGGTGCCCACCAGCTTCTGACATTTATGTGGGGTGAAAGGAGATGCCCAAGGAGCTGGGCCATCACTCCCTGCATGGAGTCCTTTCCCAGGAGCAGTTTCTACAGCAGGAATGCCTGACTCACTTCTCTTCCTTGTGGGAATCAGAAGAGAAATGTTTCACTGCCCTGAAGGGGGATGGGTAATAAGACCTGCAGGTTCCCTGAATAAGGAAGGGGGAAGAGCTAAAGTCAAGAGCCCAAGGCCCTAGGATACCTGGGGACACAAGTCTACCTTGTAGCTTCATGGTTGAGGAAGATGGGGCCTGGGAACTTAAAGGCACGAGTGTCTTCCCCAGGTGCCTCTCCCTTCACGCCCAAGGTCCCAAAATAATATCATTTTCGTGATTGAACGCTTTGGAAAAAAAACTGCTCGACTCGAGATTGGTTCAAGATGGCGGAGTAGAAGGACGTGCTCTCACTCCCTCTTGCGAGAACACCGGAATCACAACTAACTGCTGAACAATCATCGAAAGGAAGACACTGGAACTCACCAAAAAAGATACCCCACATCCAAAGACAAAGGAGAAGCCACAATGAGACAGTAGGAGGGGCGCAATCACAATAAAATCAAATCCCATAACTGCTGGGTGGGTGACTCACAAACTGGAGAACACTTATACCACAGAAGTCCACCCACTGGAGTGAAGGTCCTGAGCCCCATGTCGGGCTTCCGAATGTGGGGATCCTGCAACGGGAGTGAATCAAACTTTGAAGGCTAGCGGGATTTGATTGCAGGACTTCGACAGGACTTGGGGAAACAGAGACTCCACTCTTGGAGGGCACACACAAAGTAGTGTGCACATCGGGACCCAGGGGAAGGAGCAGTGAGTGACCCCAGAGACACTGAAACAGACCTACCTGCTAGTGTTGGAGGGTCTCCAGCAGAGGCAGGGGATGGCTCTGACTCACCGTGAGGATAAGGAAACTGGCAGCAGAAGTTCTGGGAAGTATCCCTTGGCTTGAGCCCTCCCAGAGTCTGCCATTAGCCCCACCAAAGAGCCGGGTAGGCTCCAGTGTTGGGTCGCCTCAGGCCAAACAACCAACAGGGAGGGAACTCAGCCCCACCCATCAGCAGACAAGCAGATTAAAGTTTTACTGAGCTCTGCCCACCAGAGCAACACCCAGCTCTACCCACCACCAGTCCCTCCCATCAGGAAACCTCAACAAGCCTCTTAGATAGCCTCATCCACCAGAGGGCAGAGAGCAGAAGCAAGAAGAACTACAATCCTGCAGCCTGTGGAACAAAAACCACATTCACAGAAAGATAGACAAGATGAAAAGGCAGAGGGCTATGTACCAGATGAAGGAACAACATAAAACCCCAGAAAAACAACTAAGTGAAATGGAGATAGGCAACCTTCCAGAAAAAGAATTCAGAATAATGATAGTGAAGATGATCCAGGACCTCGGAAAAAGAATGGAGGCAAAGATGGAGCAGATGCAAGAAATGTTCAACAAAGATCTAGAAGAATTAAAGAACAAACAAAAAAGAGATAACAATACAATAACTGAAATGAAATACACTAGAAGGAATCAATAGCAGAATAACTGAGGCAGAAGAACAGATAAGTGACCTGGAAGACAGAATGGTGGAATTCACTGCTGTGGAACAGAATAAAGAAAAAAGAATGAAAAGAAATGAAGACAGCCTAAGAGACCTCTGGGACAACATTAAACGCAATAACATTCTCATTAGAGGGGTCCCAGAAGGAGAAGAGAGAGAAAGGACCCAAAAAAATATCTGAAGAGATTATAGTCAAAAACTTCCCTAACATGGGAAAGGAAATAGCCACCCAACTCCAGGAAGCGCAGAGAGTCCCATACAGGATAAACCCAAGGAGAAACACGCCGAGACACATAGTAATCAAACTGACAAAAATTAAAGACAAAGAAAAATTATTGAAAGCAGCAAGGGAAAACAACAAATAACATACAAGGGAACTCCCATAAGGTTAACAGCTGATTTCTCAGCAGAAACTCTACATGCCAGAAGGGAGTGGCATGAAATACTTAAAGTGATGAAAGGGAAGAACCTACAACCAAGATTACTCTACCTGACAAGGATCTTATTCAGATTCGATGGAGAAATCAAAACCTTTACAGACAAGCAAAAGCTAAGAGAATTCAGCACCACCAAACCAGCTCTACAACAAATGCTAAAGGAACTTCTCTAAGTGGGAAACACAAGAGAAGAAAAGGACCTACAAAAACAAACCCATAACAATTAAGAAAATGGTAATAGGAAGATACATATCGATAATTACCTTAAACGTGAATGGATTAAATGCTCCAACCAAAAGACACGGGCTTGCTGAATGGATACAAAAACAAGACCCATATATATGCTGTCTACAAGAGATCCACTTCAGACCCACTTCAGACCATTCAGACTGAAAGTGAGGGGATGGAAAAAGATATTCCACGCAAATGGAAATCAAAAGAAAGCTGGAGTAGCAATACTCATATCAGATAAAATAGACTTTAAAATAAAGAATGTTACAAGAGACAAGGAAGGACAGTACATAACGATCAAGGGATCATCCAAGAAGAAGATATAACAATTATAAATATATATGCAACCAACATAGGAGCACCTCAATACGTAAGGCAACTGCTAACAGCTCTAAAAGAGGAAATCGACAGTAACACAATAATAGTGGGGGACTTTAACACCTCACTTACACCAATGGACAGATAATCCAAAAAGAAAATTAATACAGAAACACAAGCTTTAAATGACACAATAGACCAGATAGATTTAATTGCTATTTATAGGACATTCCATCCAAAAACAGCAGATTACACTTTCTTCTCAAGTGCACACGGAACATTCTCCAGGATAGATCACATCCTGGGTCACAAATCAAGCCTCAGAAAATTAAAAAAAACTGAAATCATATCAAGCATCTTTTCTGACCACAACACTATGAGATTAGAAATCAATTACAGGAAAAAAAAATATAAAAAACACAAACAAATGGAGGCTAAACAATACGTTACTAAATAACCAAGAGATCACTGAATAAATCAAAGAGGAAATCAAAAAATACCTAGAGACAAATGACAGTGAAAACACAACGATCCAAAACCTATGGGATGCAGCAAAGGCAGTTCTAAGAGAGAAGTTTATAGCTATAGAAGCTTACCTCAAGAAACCAGAAAAATCTCAAATAAACAATCTAACCTTACACCTAAAGGAACTAGAGAAAGAAGAACAAGCAAAACCCATAGTTAGCAGAAGGAAAGAAATCATAAAGATCAGAGCAGAAATGAATTAAATAGAAACAAAAAAAAATGGGAAAGATCAATAAAACTAAAAGCTGGTTCTTTAAGAAGATAAACAAAATTGATAAACCATTAGCCAGCCTCATCAAGAAAAAGAGGGAGAGGACTCAAATCAATAAAATTAGAAATGACAAAGGAAAAGTTACAACAGACACCGCAGAAATACAAAGCATCCTAAGAGATTACTACAAGCAACTCTATGCCAATAAAATGGACAACCTGGAAGAAATGGACAACTTCTTACAAAGGTATAACCTTCCAAGACTGAACCAGGAAGAAATAGAAAATATGAACAGACCAATCACAAGTAATGAAATTGAAACTGTGATTAAAAATCTTCCAACAAACAAAAGTCCAGGACCAGATGGCTTCACAGGTGAATGCTATCAAACATCTAGGGAAGAGCTAACACCCATCCTTCTCAAATTCTTCCAAAAAATTGCAGAGGAAGGAACACTCCCAAACTCATTCTATGAGGCCACCATCACCCTGATACCAAAACCAAAGATACTACAAAAAAAGAAAATTACAGACCAATATCCCTGATGAATATAGATGCAAAAACCTCAACAAAATACTAGCAAACAGAATCCAACAATACATTAAAAGGATCATACACCATGATCAGGTGGGATTTATCCCAGGGATGCAAGGATTCTTTAATATACACAAATCAATGAATGTGATACACCATATTAACAAACTGAAGAAGAAAAACCATATGATCATCTCAATAGATGCAGAAAAAGCTTTTGACAAAATTCAACACCCATTTATGATAAAAACTCTCCAGAAAGTGGGCATAGAGGGAACCTACCTCAACATAATAAAGGCCATATATGACAAACCCACAGCAAACATCATTCTCAATGGTGAAAACTGAAAGCATTTCCTCTAAGATCAAGAACAAGACAAGGATGTCCACTCTCACCACTGTTATTCAAAATAGTTTTGGAAGTCCTAGCCACAGCAATCAGTGAAGAAAAAGAACTAAAAGGAATACAAATTGGAAAAGAAGAAGTAAAACTGTCACTGTTTGCAGATGACATGATACTATACATAGAGAATCCTAAAGATGCCACCAGAAAACTACTAGAGTTAATCAATGAATTTGGTAGAGTTACAGGATACAAAATTAATGCACAGAAATCTCTTGCATTCCTATATGCTAATGATGAAAAATCTGAAAGAAAAATTAAGGAAACACTCCTATTTACCATTGCAACAAAAAGAATAAAATACCTAGGAATAAACCTACCGAGGGAAACAAAAGACCTGTATGCAGAAAACTATAAGACACTGATGAAAGAAATTAAAGATGATATCAACAGATGGAGAGATATAGCATGTTCTTGGATTGGAAGAATCAATATTGTGAAAATGACTATACTACCCAAAGCAATCTACAGATTCAACGCAATCCCTATCAAATTACCAATGGCATTTTTTACAGAACTAGAACAAAAAATCTTAAAATTTGTATGGGGACACAAAAGACCCCAAATAGACAAAGCAGTCTTGAGGGAAAAACACGGACCTGGAGGAATCTGACTCCCTGACTTCAGACTATACTACAAAGCTACAGTAATCAAGACAATATGGTACTGGCACAAAAACAGAAACACAGATCAATGGAAAAAGATAGAAAGCCCAGAGATAAAGCCATGCACCTATGGTCAACTAATCTATGACAAAGGAGGCAAGGATATACAATGGAGAAAAGACAGTCTCTTCAATAAGTGGTGCTGGGAAAACTGGACAGCTACATGTAAAAGAATGAAATGAGAACACTCCTTAACACCGTACACAAAAATAAACTCAAAATGGATTAGAGACCTAAATGTAAGACTGGACACTATAAAACTCTTAGAGGAAAACTTAGGAAGAACACTCTTTGACATAAATCGCAGCAAAATCTTTTTTGATCCACCTCCTAGAGTAATGGAAATAAAAACAAAAATAAACAAATGGGACCTAATGAAAGGTAAAAGCTTTTGCACAGCAAAGGAAACCATAAACAAGATGAAAAGACAGCCCTCAAAATGGGAGAAAATATTTTCAAACGGATCAACGGACAAAGGATTAATCTCCAAAATATATAAACAGCTCATGAAGCTCAATATTAGAAAAGCAAACAACCCAATGCAAAAATGGGCCGAAGACCTAAATAGATATTTCTCCAAAGAAGACACACAGATGGCCAAGAGACACATGAAAAGCTGCTCAACATCACTAATTATTAGAGAAATGCAAATCAAAACTACAGTGAGGTATCACCTCACACCAGTTAGAATGGGCATCATCAGAAAATCTACAAACAACAAATGCTGGAGAGAGTGTGGAGAAAAGGGAACCCTCTTGCACTGTTGGTGGGAATGTAAATTGATACAGCCACTATGGAGAACGGTATGGGGGTTCCTTAAAAAACTAAAAATAGAATTACCATATGACCCAGCAATCCCACTACTGGGCATATACCCTGAGAAAACCATAATTCAAAAAGACACATGCACCCCAATGTTCACTGCAGCACTATTTACAACAGCCGGGTCATGGAAGCAACCTAAATGCCCATCGACAGACGAATGGATGAAGAAGATGTGGTACATATATACAATGGAATATTACTCAGCCATAAAAAGGAATGAAATTGCGTCATTTGTAGAGACTGTCATACAGAGTGAAGTAAGTCAGAAAGAGAAAAACAAATATCGTATATTAACGCATATATGTGGAACCTAGAAAAATGGTACAGATGAACCAGTTTGCAGGGCAGAAACTGAGACACAGATGCAGAGAATAAACATATGGACACCAAGGGGGGGAAGCCTCGGGGTGGTGGTGGTGATGTGATGAATTGGGCGATTGGGATTGACATGTATACACTGATGTGGATAAAATGGATGACTAATAAGAACCTGCTGTAAAAAAAAATAAAATTAAATTAAAAAATTAAAAAACAAAACAAAACTGCTCTATAAGGTCTTCACAGACTCGTTCCTTGCCTCCAGGAGGTCATAATTTATGATACATCATTGTGTCCACACTAGGTGAAACATATGGACAACAGGCTGGGATACTCAATCAGTGTTTGATGGGCAATGGTGTATTTATAGCACATGTGGTAGAGGTTGAGGACACACACATTTTGGGGAGAACAGGGAACTGGACCAGAGACTGGACAGACCAAGGATGGGAGGAAGAACCTGGGAGCAACACACATGGTCTAGAGGGTAAAGACTGGACTGGGGCCTGAGGGGGCCGCCCTCACCAACTGACAGTTCAGGACCCTCCCTGCTCTGAAGCATTCCCACGAGCTGACCCAGGGCTTCCTGCTTGATAATGCAAGAAAGAGAGAGATGGAGAGGACTTTTCATTCTAGTCAGACCTCAAGATAATATACAAGAGTAGCAGACACTCTCATACTGCTTATTATGAGCTGTTCTTCTAATACTTTAAGATATTAACTTACTTGAGCCTCACAACCACAGGCACTGTCTTATCCACTGATGCAGAAAGGAAGACATAAAAAGGCTAAGGAACTTGCCCAAGGTTTGAAAGCTAATAAGTGTGGAATTCGGGCATCGCCCTTGCTTTTAACCATTATGCTATCCTGCTCTCCTGCAAGAAGACAAGTTGAGAGGCTGACGGACGGTCAGCACTAGGTGGCATGGTAGCTCTGCCCTTCATTTTTAGGGGACAGGCAGTAGAGCTTTTGGTTGAGACACATCCTCTCATCACGCCAGCGTGGGTGAGAGGTCAACTCTTCCAGCTCTTACCTGCTAGCTGTGTGGCCGTGCGCATGTTAATTAACCTCTCTGAGAATTAGCTATTCGCTGTATCTGTAAGTTATGCTGTCTAGTGTATCCGTGAGGATTAAATGGGGCTCCTGGCACATACCCAATAGATAGAATCTATTATTCGACCAGCTGAAAGCTCTCAAAACAAGCATCTGACACACAGTCACCATCTAATAAATTAATCAAAATACTGTAACAAAGTAATAATGGCTATAAGTCTACAACGGCATGTAACGGTGAGTTCACAGCCACAGAGCTACAAATCTTCAGCAGTTCCTATACCACACTGTTTGAGGAGGGATTCGATAATTTTTCCTAAGTGTTCCCCAGGGATAGTTAAGAACCAAGACATAAGAAAAAAGAGACAAATTTACAAGTTAGCAGAATGTTTCACTTAAAAACCTAATGCAAGAGTTGAAGATAATTTTTAAAACAACATCTTACAATAGTCTTAGTTTGATTCTAGAAAGCTAAACATTCCACAATTACTAAATCACCTATAGAAAATGGACAGCCTCCAATGACCAAAGAAAGAACATAATTGCACATAACATCCCAAAGTGCAGAGAGAAAGCATCTGACAAGGTTAACCTTTTAAATCGTTGCTCCCCCTCAGGATGGAGCCTGGTGACCGGTGCCTGGCTGGCCTATCCTCAGGGTGAACAGCTCTCCCTCAGTGACCAGACAGCAGACTTTGTACCCAGCGCGTTCTGAACTCACAATCAAGAATGCAACCACAGCCAGCAATGCCGCTGACACACACGCTGATGGACAGTTGCCAGGACCACTTCAAACCAGGATTTAAAGTAAAACAACAAGTTAGATGAGCCCTGTGCTGACATCCCACCCCCAGTCAGGAGTCAGGGATTCTCCTTCCTGGAGACAGACCATATTTCTACAACAGGCTTTTCTATTTTCCTTACAGAGTGCTTCAACTATAAGAGCACAAACCAAACATCTGAAATAATGAGTCACCTACTGGCTTGAATCCGAAGCACCAGGTCAAACGCAGTTTAAGCCACATCAGTGCTTAAAGGCAACTCTAGCGCAGTGAGTGGACGGATTTCTGCCGCCTGGGATCTGCACACTCTTTCTATCATGATGGATGATGTCTCAGTGATGAGAGACATGAGGAGCAGTCCTGGCTGTTTAGGATGGCATCAGGAGAATCTACGGCATTCCTTCTCTCTGAAATTGCCCATCTTTAGAGGAGATTCCAGACAAGGAAAAACCAGAAAAGAAACCCAATATCAAATAGCATTTTTTTCCTTATAAGCACCTCTGGGAAAGAGTAGTCTGAGGGAAAGGGGGGTTTACATTACCAATAATGGTATTAAGTGGTATCACTCTTATCTGTGGATTTAAGTTAAATTTATTCTTGATTATATTAGATAATAAAGGTGAAACATTCCTTCATCAGTTAAAAAAAAAAAAAAAGTGGCATTCTCAATTCTCCAGCTATTCTCGACTGAAGAAATAGGTCACAAGAGATAATAAATTACAAGCAACTTCATATGACATCCAAATTATACACTTCTTTTCCTCCACTGTCATTATAATGTCTACCTTCAAAGGCAAACAAATATTATTTGAAGTTGAATTGAAAAGATGCACAGCTACAAGATTAGTTCTCAAGAGAGAAGGTTGGATTTCCAGGACACACACTCCTGCTTAAGATAACCTAGCTCGGCATCGTCTCGCGGGAGGTAAGAAGCTCTTGCAGGATGAGCTCTCGGAGAGACTTTAATTCTGCTGAGTAAATGAGTGAAGCATGCAGGCACAAATGAGTGATAGAATATTTGAATGAAGTAGCCCTGGAATTCCAAAGTTGCAAGAGTATTTTTCATGAGTTTCACAGTGCCCAGTTTTCCTTCAACATAAGTTGGTCTTACCTCTTCTAAAATATACCAGAAATGTGATAAAGAGAAGCACAGTAAAAATCACTGATCTTCCTTGGGCAATCCTCGTGAGTCTTATCTAATCACTCCAATTCTGCCTAGGGGTGAAGGCGTCACCCCGCTGCGTGAAAATGTCCACTACAGCCATGTCCCACCTGTCCAAAAGTCAGGCCCCCAGAGCCCAACCGTTCAGACCCCAGCAAGGAATCCAGAAGGAGAAAGAGGCTCTGGGCAGGGAAATGCTCGGCTGGCTGGTCAGCAAACCACATTTGGATGCTGGCAGAATGTAATTTATAAATAAGCATCCAGAAAAGACAAATTCCTCCTTTTATGATAATGTTGATAGTTTCTTCTGTTCAAGTTTTTCCCTTCTTCCCATTAAAACACAAACATTGATTCTAAGTTGTCCATGTTCCACAGTCTGTAAATTCATATGAAATGAAAATTCAGACATTTAAAAGGAAACAATTTGTAAGTATTGACTAAATAAAACACAAAGTAATATTTAACATACTACGCATGATAATAGTGTGAGCAAAGTGTATTTCCAAGCCTGGTTATCAGCCTCTGGTCCATACCAGAATTACCTGTGGGACTTGGAAAACTCACAGATGATCCTGTAGCACCCCCAGAAATGAGGTGGGTCTGGCGGGGAGTGGAAACAGCCCTGAGCGTGGAGCCAGGAGATGCACTTTCCAAGTGGGGCTTTTCACTCCCTGTGTGACCTTGAGTACATCACATCTCTTCCCTGTGTTTCCTCAAGTTTAAAATGGGAGTACTGTATCAAATCATAATCTAAGTCTCTTCTAGCCTAACACATAAATTTTTTCAATTTTCTCCCAAACCCAGAGTTTTTCCCACTTTAGGAAACTTACATCTCTTAGTGTGGGACAGAAGCAAGGAAAGAGAGAGAGAGAAACATATCAAGTGTATCTCAGGGAGTACGGGCTACTGATTCAACAAGATGAAAGGATATGTGTGGGAGAGTGAGGAACTGGCAGGGCAGACAGGGAAGACTGTGGACAGGAGGCTTGGAAAGTCACAAAACTCTCAGACCCAATCCTTCCTCCCGCTCCCCCGGCCCCCCCTTTTAAGGGACGGAACAAAAGAAGTTGTGAAGGAGAGAGAAGTGAAGTAAGAGACCATAAGTAAGTCCAATACATTCAATTAACATTTGTCAAATGTACATTATGCTATATTATAGGCATAAGAAGGTGTTTAAGTGAAAAGCAACATGGTCCCTGAACTTAAGAGATCTGTGATGGAATTCAGTGGTTCTCAAACCTCACATGCATCAGTATTGCCAGGCAAGCTTGTTAAAAATGCAGATACCTGGGTTCTACCCACTCATCCCAAACATACAGAATAAGAATTTCTAGGAGGCATATAAAATAAACAAGGACCTACTGTATGACACAGGGAACTATACTCAATATCTTATAATAACCTATAATGGAACAGAATCTGAAAAAGAATATATATAATGGAACAGAATCTGAAAAAGAATATATATATGCGTATGTATAACTGAATCACTTTGCTGTGCACTTGAAATTAATACAACATTGTAAATGAACTATACTCCAATAATAATTTTTTTAAAAAAGGAAAAAAAATAATTTCTAGGAGGCCAAGTCTAGAAATGTTTTTGTTGCTCACCAAAAATTGACAACAACAAACTAAATAACAATGGGAGGCAACTTCTGGATAATGCAGTTAAATACACAGGCCCTTTCAGGCAACTCCAACTTAGTTATAGAGAACAAATACAGGTTAACACCAGGTTTCCCACAGTACGTGCCAAGGTGCCCTGGTGAGCCACAGTGAATTCACAGGAGGATGGAAGGGTATTTCAATTTTTCAAAGAAAACAGAGTGAAGTGTTGGACACTGTAAAAATGACTAGTTCAAGTTAATTCACAGATTGTACTTTTGATGACATCCTATCTTTGTGAAATTGAGTTTTTTACAATTGTTATGATACCAAGCCAAGTATATCTGAAAATCAATGTGGAGCAAAAAATAAAGGTGGGCGTGTCCAATCTAATTCCAAGGTTTTAGTGACACATCCCACTAGCAAATAATGGTGGGTATTTAAGAATGAAATAAATTTTAAAATTTTGTAAAGAGAAAACCATATATTTTTTTTCAATTTATAGGTATTACTTTTTCAAATGGCAACTAAGTTGTTAGGACATTAATACTTAGTAGGTTGTTTGTACTTATCTACCAGTACTTAATAAACAAAACTGTTAGGTATTTCTTTTGAAAACATTATCAAGACACTTAGGGCACCAAGACAGGGACAATTTAGGAACTTCTGGGTCAAGGCAACCTCACAATGAGATTCTTTTCATAGCACAATTTAATTCACTTGATCAAAACAGATCTGTCTAATGTTGCATTCTGGTAGAGAAATCATTCTAGTGGAGTTCCAGAATAGTACTCTCCTAAGTATTCTCAAGTGAGAACAATGGATAATCATGAATGTCTATCCACCAATTAACCAATAACCTCATGAATTATTTCATGTTATATTTCAAATAACATTCCAAGGTTAAAAAAATAAAGGATATTGTTTTCATGGTTAGCATTATTACATTTATGCAAAGCCCATAGATATGAGAAAGTCTTATTTCACAAAATTTGAACATACAGTCATTTCAGTAACAGGCGTGTTAGTTAATCCAGGTCCAGTTATCCCTAGTTTTTCAAGCAACAAGTCACAAGAAATGCTGAGCTCTAACTGTTGGTGTGCTTAACTGTCAGCCCAGCATCCTGATCTCCAGCCCCTTTTTGACACAGCCGTGCTCTTTGTTTTGTTATGTCATTCCTCTGTCCTTCCAAGGGTTATAGATATAGTTTTATTTTCTCAACTAATGTGAAATGTATTTTATTTGTGACTTCCATGATTCCTAGAGATAAAAACTTCCCAAGATTAAATGGCCAAGGATAAACCCTCCTCCTAGCAGGTTGAACTTTAAGAGGAGGCCATATGTCTATACACAGGCTCTGCCTGCCAGCCCAACAGTTAAATGAATAAGAAACATCAAGGTTTACTGCCTAGCCTTGGGATCTTGTCTACTTGTGACTTGGTGTAGAAAATGAGACGTCCTTCTGCATGTGTAACCACCTCAGCCATTCTGAATGCTTCTTGGCCCTTAAATTCGGGATTTTTCAAATTGTCCCCCAAATCATTGGCAGTTTCTGGAGTTCTCTTCAGAAAATGCCTGAAAAGATAGAATTTCTGAAGTGACTGTTCAGAAGTCAAATCTCTGACTAAAGGAAAATTTTAAGTGGCCAAGCAAATCTTAATTGTGACTTTCAGCAATTAATCTCTCACTTAGATTAATAATGAGCAGGCAATATACTCTTCAGAAAGAGATGCTTCTTAGGGAAACAGAGGAGATCAAATAAAGGGAGGTTTTTCATGTATGAAAATTATTTTGAAAGACTGAAATTGAAAGCATCACACTTACTAAATTCCCAAATAGTTTTGAAAATTTCAAGGTGAGGTTTTTCACTTAAAAGTGAGCCTTTCAAATAAAATTACAGATATATTCTTGTCAAGTAAGCAAACTAGATACCAATTCTAACAAAAGCCCTGTTACTTCATGGTATTCTCCCAATATACGGCCACATCAAAGTTCAGAGTAAGAGCTCATCAGTAAGCCCTTCAGTTTGGGGTTAGGGATTATGAAAAAAGGAGCTAAAACTATAACCCAAGCCAAAGGATAGTTTCTCTACTGTGAGTTTGAAAAATCAAATCATAAAGCTTTCATAGCGAGAAATGACTAATGAATACAAGCAGACAATATACTTGCCCCTTCAGAGAGACAGTACCAACAAAATACTATGAAGTTGGTAACTAAAGTAAATGTTCAGAGAAAATACTTTCCACAATGAACATAAACAGTAGACAACCAGGACAACATTCTATTTTGGCCTGTGTCTGAACTTAAATTAGCTGTTTAAAAAAGCAAAAGAATTAACTGAAACTCCCCAAACACTAAAAAGTAAAAGGGAATCACATCTAAATCTGCCCAACACTTGACCAGCAGGTCTGCCATTTGCCAGACCCCACAGGCCAGGAGGGCACTCACGTCTGAAAGATCAAGTAACAGCAGGCAGGGAAGCCTCAGAGGAAAAACTGTGAAAATACAATTAAGTAGAACAACGCCTACCATTTGGTCTGGTGATGAAAGGAGAGGTGAGGTGTCAGTGAGGATGATAAATATTTGGACCCTTGACTTCTTTGTGACAGTGAGGTAACAGAGCAAATGCCTTTTCTTGAAGGGGTGATGTGGTTTGGCCTGAGATTTATTAAGCTGAGATGAGTCTACCATGGTCACGAAACTACCACTGAGAATGCAGGTCCCAGAGCAGACAGTCCCAAGAGTGCAGAGTCATGGATCTTTCCCTGAATTCCTCTGCCCAGGACAAGTGCCCACGAACAATGCAAATTATTCTCAGGTTTGTATAGGAATTAAGACTCACAGTGAAGGGCTCTGGTGAGTGAGGCAGAACCCCAACAGAAAGATATCAGTTCTTTAAGAACCAACAGATACGGACTAAATCTAATTAGAGTATCAACATCTCTATGTAGCAAACTTATACCACTGATGAATTCAACAGCATTAGAAGGGGAAAAAACCAAAACAATACAAAACCTTCCAACCCCTCACAAGCATTCCTCAGGGTTAGGACCAACACAGGATGAAACCCCCCATGTTGGCTGCCTTCTCCTCAGGCCACCGGCTAACTCGCTGGAGAAAGAAGAGAAGCCAGAGGACTGAGGAGGGACGGGGGCTTCTTCTCCAGCCTGTTAGTCTCCTCACCCTAAAGTCATTTTCGTCAGATCCTCAGTCCCTCCAGCAGTGGAAACACAGGTGTAGAGAGTCACCACATTCCTACTTAAACACTGCTGAACAAGTGTAAATGTTGTGCTGTGGCTGGACGCTCAATACCAAAGAGTAAATGGGTGGGGAAGTTTAACCCTTTAAAACCAAAAAATTGAAAAGTGCTTTTTAAAAACATAGTTATGTGGAAAACACACACATTAGTTTATACTCTAACCCCCCAAAATACTAACAAAATATGGTACCATACTTAAAAGACATTCCACTGAAATTTCCAGAAAAGGAAGGCATATCTGATACAAACTCTGGAGAAAGACAAGTCATTGATCCAAAAGTACACATATGGTTAAAGGGGACGATGAAGGCACTGAAGAAGGGAAATAGAAAAGAAAAAAAAAAAAAAATTAAGGTCCAAATGACATTGACACTTCTTGGACTTGATAAAATTAGGTGGTTTTAAGGTAGAAAGATTCCTTCTAATGTCACAGGAAAGTGAAAGGTGCAACATTTTCTTATAAAACCCGAATAAGTTAAAATTCTTACCTGTCTGCTTCTCTAAAGGCATTTTATTCAAGCTAAGAAAATACAGGATTGAAAGGAACACATCCTTCTCAAATTCTCCATTTTTTCACCAAACTAAAAAAGGATGGTGTAAGTCTGCTACACAGAGATGCTGATACTCTTATTAGATTTAGTTCTGTGCGGGAGTCTAAGCCACAGAGGCCCTTCACCACCAATGTTCATTCAACGTATAAACCTGAGAATGAGTCGTACGGTGAGGACTTAGCCCAGGCAGAAGCGCACTGACCTGGGGTTCAGTGAACACACCCGAGAGTCCAAGGACTTGGGGACCAACCTGCCAACGTTGCATGACTCCACGTCAGAGGTCTGCTGCCACAGGCCCCAAGTGAGAGCAAATCACGGCAGCTGCACGCACTGAGCACTCAACATGAGCCAGACCTCTGTCAGTGAGTCACTTTACAGCACATCCTTTCATTTAAACCTCACCACCACCCACGATGTGGCAGGTGTTAACATATGCATTTTATGAAATGGAAACTGAGGCCACGGAGGTGAAGCCACGCCTGGCTAACCCCACAGCCTGTGCTCTGAACCACTACCTCCAAATGCCTAATTCACCTGTTAGCTCACAGCAGGCAGAGCCTCAGTTTAGAGATCCGACAACTATCGTTCTCGGATAGTTGAACCAATAAAAAGGTTCCACACCTCAGAGACAGTTCCTTTTCCTTCCAGTCGTATTTCTCTTTCCCATTACATCTCCTCAGAGGGCGCTTGAAGCAAATGGGAAGTATAAAAATGGAGCAAGAGCTACACGAGTCCACACCCTTTACCAGGAGGCACTTCTCTTGGAGAAATACAGCCCCAAGAATGAACTCCAATGGGAAAGGCAATCTGCTTAAAGATGTTTGCAGCAGGATTATTTATGCCAGCCTCAAACCGAAAAGAGTTCCAATGCCCTAATATGGGGCTAGTTGAGCAAACTATGACACACAAAACGATGAAATACAGTTAATCCCTGAACAACTCGGGTTTGAACTGCAAGTGTCCAGTGACATGTAGATTTTTTTCAACAGTAAATACTACAATTCTACATGATCCCCGGTTGGTTGAATCTGCAGATATGGAGGAACCACGGACATAGAGGGCTGACTATAAATTGTATGCGGATTTCCAACTGCGTGGAGGGCTGGTGCCCCTAGCTCCCACGTTGTTCAAGGGTCAATTTCTTAAATGGGCTATTCAAAGTGAGCTAAATGTGGTTCATGCATCTATATGGAATGTAAATTACAACAACAGTAAATATTTTAAATACAATAGTACTTGCTCACCACTTAAAACCATAAAACAATCTCACATGGATACAATCTCAGAACCAAAAGCAGAGACAGAGACATGAGAATTCAATCTGCTATAGTCTGTTGATTGGTGATTGTAAAGCTGCTGAACAAACACAAATTGTAAAAAGTCAAAACAAAGACACGTAATAGATTGCTATGTGATCAGAGAACCTTGTATTCACGCCAACATCACATGCACACTCTGACCATTAAAATTAATTTCTTAATTTGTGTTATTAAAATACCTGTCTGCTCTGTGGCTTCTTGAAGGCTGGCTCTACAATAAAGCCAGCAGGATCCCTGGGGAGAGTAATGAGGAACGAGGTTCTACATCAGTGCTGCTTGGGACACATTTCCTTTCATCCTTTTTGTTTATTCTATTCCCTGCATTTATTATGAACTCTCTAAATCCCTTCTACTTAAACCGCTAAACCGCTAGGGTTAAAGATATGGTGAATTTTCTCAAGAATGTACTTAACTTTATGTCTGATCAATGTGTTTACAGTTTCATACATTAGTAATTTGCTGAATGAACCTGTACAAAATAATGCGTCTGAAAACTCATCTCTTAAAATGTGTTTTATCAGAAAATGTGATGGGAGGTTTCCATTACCTCCAGGGTAAGGAAAGGTTTTCCAGCCCCACTGTAGTAGACTTTGCCTGTATTAATGGGCTTCTGAAGCCAGCTGACAGAAGCCATGGTTTGCCTAGGGTTTAAATTATGTTTTAAACATTATTAGAAAGAGGAGTTTAATGAAAAGTGTTTCAATTAACTGTTGATTAGCTGACAAAATGAGACATTCTACAGGACATCCAGGCAATCAATGCAACTTCAAAAGCTGGTGGTCATTAGAAGCAAGACATGCACTAATGCATCACTTAGCCTCCAAGCAGGATGACATCTATCTGGGAAATAGATGGCACCAACCTGGGCATCAGCCATTCCAGGAACCATGGGCCACTTCTCTATGTCATTAGCTGCTAATCATTCCTTCCACCATCCTTCAAAATACTCACCAGGATTTTTAGTATTTTTTATGTCACCATTACCACCACCATGACCACGATACCACCTAAACTGGATAGAATTCAGACAGATCACCTTATGACACATCCGGCTTCTATGATAGGCAAAATCACAGAAAAGGCAGCCTTTATGCTTCTTTTTTAAAGTATCAATTTTAATTAAATCAATCTTAAGACTTTCTCCTTTGAGCTGTCATAAATTTAGCTCAGGAATCAAGACACAACAACCTGAGGATGAGTTATCTTTAGATTAATCAGCTCTACATTTTAGAATTCCCCAGAATTTAATATAATCCAAGATTAATCATTTCTGTGTAGTATTGTCAGTGGACAATATTAATTACCTTACATTTACAATCTGGTTTGATGCCCTTCCAAAGCTTTCACATTTGCTATTTAACCCTCACAATCCCCACATAAAGTGAAATTTCCTTAGTCAGCCATATTCAAGAACACATTTTACAAAATTAACATCTCCAGTATGAGCTCTGATGAAAGAGGAATAAAATTAGACAGGTGTCATCAGCAAAAAGTCTGTCCTAAAATGTGTAACTCCATTCAACTCAGCTGGTGTTTACCAAGTGCCCACTATGCCCTAGGCAATGAGCTCTCGAGTCAGGCTTCTTTAGGGGAAAAATAATTGACAAAATCAAAAATTTAACAACCTTAAGTATGTCTCTAAACACTAAAAAAAAACCAAAACAAACAAACAAAAAAAACCAAGAAAACTAGTCCATGAAATCCAGAAGTCCAGAAGTCCAGGCACCATTAATTTGAAAGATTTTCTTGCACCTTTACTTTCCCTTGCCTAAGTGACTGTCTGGTTTCAGATGAGCATCTCCAGAAGCAGCATTAACTTTTTTCTGCCACTAGGGACTAGGCCATGAATTATTGCAGAGGGCTATTTAATGTACAACAGAAATTTATTAAACAGCAATGAAGCAGTAATTACCAAATGGTCCCCCGGTGGCTCAAAGAGTCAGTAATTAATTACCACTTACTGCACTAAGACTGTGAGTTATTAAATAGCACTAAAGCAACAGTTCATTAGTGCCCTAGTGTCCTGAAAGAGTCGTTTTCATACAACTCACCCTGAGAAGGCTTAGACACTGGGGGAATCCAGCTGTTTGCTAGAAAGCAGCGTGAACTGTCACAGAGTAGTCAACTCTAGCCTGGACCCCTGGCATTCAGCTAGATGGAAGAGCACGCACTTTATTCAACATCCCCAGTGAAAGTCCCCCGCATTCTGGTTTGCCCTGCAGCCTGAGTACTGGGTGTGAAAAGACAGCAGCCTCACTGGGTCTATCACAGACCCCGCTCTTCTACGAATCCACACCCAAAGTTGGTGTGCATCTCCTTCCATAGGTTTACATTTTGCCACTCTGACGTGAACAAAGGACATTTAAAAATAAGCTATGATCTAATTACAAATAAAATTTGCCATACCTGCTCCACCAACCTTCTCCAAGATGTCTTTTTTGCGCATCTTTTTTGTGTTACTCCCCTCCTCTTGTTTCCCACCTCTCATTCCCATGTTATTCTAGACTAGCCTCTTCAATAGCTATCCCTGCCCTCCAGTTAGTGACCCCAGTCTTTTAAATCAAAATTCAACATGAAAAGTCTGTCTCCTCTGGAAGGCTTTACCTAATGAGGAGAGAAGACACTGAAAAATTTCTCCCAAACTACTTTAAAACTCATCCCTTCAAATTCCAAATAAAGTTCCAAACAAACGAAGCTGGTATTGTTTTTTTCCCTTAAGCTAAAGGTGCCTACACCTCGGTATTGCAATAATCTCAACAGCCAAAGTCTGCGTTTTGTGGACCTGTGTAAGGCCCAGACAAAGGGAGCACATAATGAACTTCAAATGTTAAATCACTCCAGGCAGTAAAAGAACACACAGCAAAAAAGCTTTTTAAGAAGATACATGATATCCCTCCCTATCATTACATGAACTCAAGAAAGTGTAAAAGAAAGATAAGCAATTAACCAATGAACTGGTAAAAAGTTTCAGGTGACACCAGGGGATGGACAAATGAGATCAAGGAGATAAAAGTTCAAAGAGGTGGAACAACAGGTCATGAATCACATGGATCTGGGAAAACTCTCACAGACTGAAAGGAATGGAGAAAGCATTCTAGAAGAAACCAGAGATGGTCATGAAAGCAGTGCTTCCTTGGTAGAAATGCTAGAATACTCACCTGAAGATTACACCTCCAAATAAGAACTCAAGAGTTATTTTTTAAAATCCCTATCAAATTGCAAAATAGTATTTGCTACTTTTACTGTCAAAAAGCCCTCTTTGGCAAAGTTTTAGGAGTAATATGAAAATATGGAGCATGACAGACTCTTCAAAATAAAGACTGAAAAAGGGCACTGTTTTAATTACATAACTTCCAATGTGGTGACTACTTAGTATGAAAGCCAAAAAAAGATACAACTGCATACCAGAATAATGTGAGGGAAAATGTACACTGGATATTCATTTTTGGTTTTTAACCACTGAAGCTACAAAATTAATCATTAAATCTCTTCTTATGTAGTTATCCCAAATATATTTGCCAAGAAAAAAAAGTAGCTAAAAAGTTTGGAAAATGTAATCATTTAAAATACATTAAAGGGACTTCCCTGGTGGTCCACTGGTTAAGAAGCTGCCTTCCAATGCAGGGGACACAGGCTCAATCCCTGGTTGGGGAACTAAGATCCCACATGCCGTGGGGCAACTAAGCCCACGTGCCTCAACTACTGAGCCCGCGTGCTCTAGAGCTGTGCGCCACAACTAGAGACCCCACATGCCACAACTACTGAGCCTGCGTGCCACAACTAGAGAGAAACCCACATGCCACAATGAAGCGCCTGCATACCTCAACGAAAGATCCCGCATGCTACAACGAAGATCCTGCGTACTGCAACTAAGACCCAACACAGCCACATAATTAAATACGTACATACATACATACATACATAAATATTTTAAAAAATAAAATACATTAAAGTACAACAT
Source organism: Balaenoptera physalus (assembly GCF_965194825.1). NCBI lineage: Eukaryota > Metazoa > Chordata > Mammalia > Artiodactyla > Balaenopteridae > Balaenoptera > Balaenoptera physalus. The sequence continues at coordinate 115,473,990 of NC_138890.1, read as the reverse complement.
TAAAGAAAGTCAGCAAGGGCTTTCCTTCATTATGGGATAATAAAAAATGGTTCAACTTTTCTGATGGTAGTTGGTCAACCTGCATGAAAATCCAAAATACTCTGACTCAGTAGTTTTAATCCATTTACCCTGTGAGATCATTAGAAAAGTATAGTACAAGGACGTTTAATGGAGTATTATTCGTAACAGGGAAAATATTCCATCTATAAGAGTTTGATTAAATAAACCACAGCACATTCATAAAATGGAATATTCTTCAGATATTAAAAAGGAGGTGTCTAAATTTATTGACATGGAAAGACAACCACAATTTATTGTGAAGCAAAGAATAAAACAATGCCTTGTAATATGATTTCATGTATCTTCATGTATCTAAGGTTGTGTGTATATATGTATGATAATCATCAAAAATATGGGCAATAATTATCTTTAGAAGGTTAGTACTTGGCATGGCTTGCCCTCTACCTGTACTTTTCTGTATTGTTTGAACTTTCTACATTAAGCATTTTTTTGAAACAACAGAAAAGAAACCAGAAAATTAAGCTTCTTCCATTTCGGGGGAGAAAGAGTCACTAATACATCTTTTAAAAAAAAAAAAAAAGGAATTTTTTCTAGAGACAGTAAGAGTCATCCTTTATTCATAGGGTGAAAATTCACTGCCATACATCAGAAGCTGCTGAGGAGAAACAGCCTGCCTGGCTAACAGCTCCCAGCACTCCTGGAGTCATCTAGCCAGACTGGCCTGGACAGACCTAGGCAGAGCTGCCTCCAGTCTGCCCCACCTGAGCCCACTGGACCAGCCTCCTGGGCAGCACATGCGCACTTGCCTGCTCCGTGACTCCGCGAGGGGCAGGTGGAACCGCAGGTCTTAGTTCAGGGAATGCCAGGCGGGCCCTCTGTACTTGGCATGTGCTCTGTCTGGGTAGGGAATGGTGCTAAAATGAAACTTCACCCAGAGGTGATGAAAGAAGAGAGAGGAGAGAAGGCAGCCCATGGCCACTGGAAAAGACTTGGTCTAAGCACACCCACCAAATACAGTTGACCCTTCAACAACACGGGTTTGAATGGCACACGTCTACTTATACACAGGCTTTTTTTCGATAAATGTACTGGCAACTTTTTTGGAGATTTGTGACAATTTAAAAAATATACAGACGAACAGCGTAGCCTAGAAATATCAAAAAAAAATTACGAAAAAGTCGGGTAGGTCATGGATGTATAGAAGTAGATACTAGTCTATACTTACATGGGCATTAAGGTGAGTAATATTTAATATAAAATTAATAATGTGTTCGTTTTCTTATGGTTTTATAACTGCTTTCAAAGAATTACATTACTGTAGAGTATGCCTCTCTCTCTTGTAACTGGAGAAACTGTGTATCAGCCTATCATCACAGGTAAGTGATTTTTTAAAAAAATAACAATGTTTCCAATACTGTACTATTAATGACTGTATGCCATAAAAACTGTATCACGGTTCACTCATTAGTGTACAGGCTAGGCTACTGTGAAGCAATCACATTGATTATTACACTAGGCCACCACAAAGCAATTACATTGCTTCTTCTTCATTATCAATGCATGAATCGTTACACCTATAAATAAATATGAATTTCTTTTTCACACTCTTTTCATTTCTGATGTCTAGCGTTAACAATACATATAACATCTACAGTGTTTTGTATCATATAAGACAATACTGATGTAGGTATTGACAGACGATTCATCTTGTAAACAGATGATGTGAACTTATGGTATTGATAAATACAGTACAGTACTGTAAATGTATTTTCCTTATGATTTTCTTAACATTTTCTTTCCTCCAGCTTACTTTAGAGTAAGAATACAGAATATAATACATGTAACATACAAGATATGTGTTAACAGACTGCTTATGTTATCAGTAAGGCTTCCGGTCAACAGTAGGCTATCAGTAGTTAAGTTTTGGGTAAGTCAAGTTATACATAGATTTTCAACTGCAAGGGGGGTTGGCACCCCTCATCCCTGCATTGTTCAAGGGTAAACTGTGCTGGCAAGATTCCACTCAAGGAGCAAAGGATCTAAACAATTACCAGTTAATAGGTCCCTAATGGAGGCCGACTATGGGTCTAGAACTGTGGTACACACTACAGGTGGGTGGGGAGAAGCCCCCCCTTCAAATATTCCAAAAATTCAGGGCATCCGCAAATAAGAAAGATATTAAGCAAAAAGGCTACATAGTCCAGGGAAAACTACACCATCAGTAGTCTCTCCAATGCAGACCAACCTCAAAGTCCAATCTCTCTAACAATTAAAGCAGCAAAGAAGAGTTTCTCTAGCAGTTACTGTTCTTCCCTCCCCTTCCCTTCCCCACCCCCTGCCCTCTCATTCTTTCCTCTCTCCCTCTCCCTCTCTCTCCTGTGCATTCTTGAATAATTCTTAATCTGTTTTAAAAGTGTGATTTTTGGCCATATGCAGGGATTATACCAATATGCTGACATCTATCACGTGGCAAAAAGATGATTAGACCCTAAATAAAGAAAGGAGCATTGCCTGGGCATTAATAGGATGTATAAGTGTTTCTTCCCAAGAAGCAAGAAGCAGAGTTAAGGGGTACAGCTCCAGATTCAGTTTTCATTGCTTAGTTATTGCAAAAAAAAAAAAGAAAGTTTATGAATTGCTACAAGCCATCAAACAAATGGATACGGGTAAAAATTCTTCCAAGGCACTAGTTTTTAAAATCAAACAAGACATAATGCCAGTGTTCATCAAGCAAGGGATGACAGTCCCTGCCTTGCCAGCAGAAAGCTGACAGCAGATTGGGCCAGGGAACAGGCAGCTCTAAACTGTGTGGCCTGGCTCCAAGGACAGTACAGAGCAGGGCAAGGTCAATGTAGGCTGAGGTATAGAAGAAAGACTTTCAAAGTGGAACTCAGCCTGGGCCTTGACCTCTGTTCCTTGTCCGTCCCTACACCTTGCTGGGATAAGAATCACCATCTGACCCTGGCCCAGGAGGCTTCTGAGCTCTTTTCTCAATAACTGACACACCAGAGCCTGGGGAGTAGTGCTGAACCCCAAGCCTCAGGAAGGCACACCAGAGACTTGGGACAAGAGCATCTCAGGGCAAACAGCCACATGCGAAGGTCCTGAGTAGGGCAGGAGCTTGGTGGCTGAGTACCAGGAAAAAGGTCTCAGGACTCGAGCAGGATGAGCTGGGGCTGGCGAAGCAGAGAGGACCAAATCACACCAGTCCTCATGCATCATGCTAAGGAATTTGGATTTTATCCTATGTGCAACAGGAAAGGATTGGAAGATTCTAAGCAGTGAATGAATGTACTCTAATTTACATTTTTAACAATCCCGACAGCTGCTGTGTGTATAATGGATCATGTGGGAGCTCAAACTTTAAGTCTTACTGAAAATCTATAGCTAAAACTCAGAATACTGAGGCCACAAAGGGGAGTCTTTTTCTAATTCCATTTTCCCCACATGTCGTACAGACAAGCCCTTAGACTACACACACACACACACACACACACACACACACACACACAAAATAGGTGCTTCACTCTTTAAAAACCCACAGTACATTGTACGCTAGTCCCTTTTAGGGATTGTATTTCTCTCTGAAAGAACAAAACAACAATTTTTATGTTTTGGTGTTTTCCCTAAGACAAAAGGCAAAACAGAAGAGAACAGCAGGAAAAAAACATTCTTTGATAGTGAAGGACTCCCCTTTCACTAGACATTTTGTTACAAACTAATGCAAAGTTGGCTGTTCATTGACAATAGAGCATTTTCAACTATCTACTTACTATTCAAACTTTGATACTCTGAAAACATTTCCTCTCAAAGAGATTTTTTTTAAACAGTTGAATAAAGTTATGGAAAAATAAAAATCACTCCAAGTCTTTTGCATAGGTGGCTCTATAGAAATTAAAAATAGGAAAATAGCCACTGAAGTAAATGGTTAGTAGGAGAGTATGATCTGCATCTTTTAGGACTGGAATGCCATTGTATAATCCAAAACTCTGAAAGTACGACCACTATTTATCCAGAGCCTTCTGTTAAGCAGTTAAAGTGCTTTACAAGTATCATCCTCATAATAACCCCATAAAGAGAGGAGAGTTCGCTATAAAAGTTCATTGGGCATGAAAACTTGGCTCAGTTATTCAACAGCTTGATCCAAAAGCAATTATTAAAATTAATTTTTAACAGCAACAAAAATAATTTGGCTGAAAGAGTAAACTAATAAGCAGTCAACTACCTACCCATGGCACATTTCCCCTACACAAAGGCTGCCGTTCCTTGCCCCAATATCCAGAATTATTGCTATGAAACCAGCTCCTGTAATGATGGGTCAGAGGCCTGGTGCCAGGGCCTGAATCAAAAGCACTGGACTCCACTTTATAGCAGTACTTGGTCCTCTATTTACACTGCCCTTAAGGCCAGCACCAAATGAGCTGGGGAGATAGCGATTTCCTAATGAATTAAGGCTGAGCAAAGAGCCATCCTTCGTGATGCACGTGGGATGGTCCACTAATTGCTCCAGGACAGACAGACACATCCCAGCCTCTCCTCCCCAGTGAGCTCCAACACATGCACACCTGGCAACCCTCAGGTCCTCCTGGCAGATAAGGCACCAGAAAGATGGGGTGGCTCAGTGGGGCAGGCAGTTGTGCATCAAAGTTGATGCATTTGCTGGTGCAGAGTGCCAATTCTCACTGGCTCTTTTCCAGGTTCTGCAGAGCAGAGGCCACAGGAACAAGGCCAAGTCCATGGAACCAACAACTTAGAGGTCATGCCTCCTTTGCCAGTCCTCTTCCTCCCTTGTGGGCTATTTCTCTCTTTAGCCATGGATAAGTTTCCTGGATGAGAAATGAATTTAAGGTAAAGGCTGTTGATTCCGTAAGACAGTGAGAAGCCTGGAAGATACACTTGGTTTTCCTGGGTCTTAATTCCAGGATTGTCCCATGTACCCTAGGAGTGACTGGAAGTGATGAGGCAATGAGACCTTCCCAGCCTTTTCACAGCATGGTGTGGTGAGAAAAGAATTCATATCCCTGCTTTTCACCTACTGGTTGTGTTATTTACACAAGTTACTTATACTCACTGAGCCTCTATTGCATCATCTGTAAGATGGATCTAATACTCCATAGGGAGGTCGTGAAGATTGGCATAAAACAGATGCTAATTATTACTGTCTTCTGTTTACATAAAGTCAACCTTCTCCTATCATGAGTGATTTCCATCTTTCTGTGCTTGTTTGTTATTCTCAGTTTCAAATTTTTAAATCCATTTCAAAATGGACCATCCATGTCTATTTCATACTAAGAGAAAAGGCCAAAGTAGTGATTTAAAACAGGCTTTGGATCAAACAGAGATGTGGTCCAAAATCCAGTTCTCCTACTTATTGGCTGTACAAACTTTTTGGGGGGTGGAATTGTTTGTGATGGGGGATGTTGTTTGGGGGGGAGGAAGTTTTTAGGAAGCTTATTTTTGCGGGGGGGGGGGCGGGGGCGGGCCGCAGGCAGTAGTTGTTAAACCTGTGACTCAGTTTCATCAGGTACAAAATGGGGATGTTAATATTATGATCCATTAAAGGATTACCAGGAAAATAACTGGGAGGAGTCAACAGCTGTCTTTGTAAGACAGCCCTGGTCAGTATCCTCCCTGGGGCCTAGTACACCCCAAGCAAATGCCACTTAATAACAACACTTCCGGGACTTCCCTGGTGGTCCCGTGGGTAAGACTCCGCACTCCCAATACAGGGGGCCTGGGTTTGATCTTGCGTGCATGCCGCAACTAAGAAGCTCACATTGCTGCAACTAAAAGATCCCACGTGCCCCAACTAAAGATCCCGCATGCTGCAACGAAGACCCAGAGCGGCTTAAATAAATAGATAGATAGATAGAATTAAAAAAAATAATAATAATAACAGCACTTTCTTTCCTAGGTCACCAGAGAGTACTCTACAATAGTTGAAGAACTGAACTTCAAAACAATGCTTGCTGACTGATGACCTGGGTGGCAATGCTATGTTAGAAACATTAGTGGATGACGGGGCTTAGCTCTAAGTTTTAAAAGCCTTCATGGGTAAAATATACCTGGACAGTCCTGGCCCTGAATCTGGTCTGGTCTCCCTCAATGCCGTTGGGCAGACTGGCCTGGTTTGCATGGGCACCATTTCTAGCTGGACCCCTAGGAAGCAGGGCCCAACAGATAAATGCTACTAGAACAACTCTACCCACCTTCCGTGGCTAGGGGGGCTCATCTCCACTGGGTCTCAGGAGGGTGCGGAAGGTCAAGAAAGCTCGTTATTACCCATACTCTGAACATCTGAGGCTCTGGGTAAAGCCCACTCATTTTAAGGAGAAAGAATCTACTTTTTAGCGCCACCTCTAGAATTACAAAAGCAGTCCTAAATCAGACTATTATAAGTTCTTCTCACGGTATCCAGCGTACAAACATTGTTTCTATTGCAAGACTCTACCCAATTTCATTAAAAGTCTTTAAGAAATACTCTTAGGGACTTCCCTGGTGGCACAGTGGTTAAGAATCTGCCTGCCAATGCAGGGGACACAGGTTCACACCCTGGTCTGGAAAGATCCCACATGCCGTGGAACAACTAAGCCCATGCGCCACAACTACTGAGCCTGCGCTTTAGAGCCCACAAGCCACAACTACTGAAGCCCGCGTGCCTAGAGCCCATTGCTCTGCAACAAGGGAAGCCACCGCAATGAGAAGCCTGCGCACGGCAACGAAGAGTAGCCCCACTCGCCGCAACTAGAGAAAGCCCACGTGCAGCAACGAAGACCCAACGCAGCCAAAGATAGATTAATTAATTATTTTTTAAAAAAGAAATACTCTTAAATCATTTTGTTACATTTGAATTTAAAATTGTGGTAAAATTCATACTGGGTCTGTAAATATAAACATCTGAACATCAATATAGCTCATGTTTAGAAAAAGAAAACAAAAGACTAAAAGATTTAAGAATAGGGTTAAGGCCTTGAGATCATTTAGAATGATATTTTATCAGAAAGAAGTAACTATTGAATACTTAAAATATGCCCAGTATCATTCTAACCCATTCAATCATCACAAAAACCTATGAAGTATTATTAACCCCTATTTACAGATGAGGGTACTGAAGCAAAGAGACTTTAAGTAGTGTCCCAAAGATCACCCAGCTGGGAAACGTTAGAGCTGGTTAACTTCCCAAAGATCACCCAGCTGGCAAATGTTAGAGCTGGTTTCAAACCCAGGCAGTTTGGCTCCAAAGCCTGGCCTTTTAACCACTCAACTCGACTAGCTTGTTTTATCTTAGCTAGTCACAGTTTATAAATCAAGGGTCAAGATTCTTTCTCTACCACAAATTGTGGAAGAGCCTTTGACTGCCATCTACAATGCAGGCAGTATTAATTAACATTTCAGGAGGGATTCCTATGTAGACATTTAGGATCCCTGGTCCCTATTTCCTAAAAGCCTTTGGGAAATCCTAAAAAGCCTTTGGGGATCCTAAAATCCCCCTTCCAGATGCAAACACCCCTGGAATGTGGAGGGGCAGGGGAGGAGAGTGGGTTTGCCTCAGTTAGAACCATTACAGTAAACAGAAAAGCAAATCAAAAGGACATCAAGAAAACTGAAACAAAAAATACCTGTTAGAAAGCAAAGGCAGATGAAGAAAGAAAGGAGAGACAAGAAGACACATACCATATTTCCTCCCTTCCCCTGCCTCAACGCTGCATTGTTAGTTTGGCAATTAGACTAAAAACAATCCAAATGTTTGAGAAGTCATCAGGACTCAGCAGCTGACAGAAAACTGTTTTCTTAAAACAAAACCATATAGGGACTTCCCTGGTGGTGCAGTGGTTAAGAATCCGCCTGCCAATGCAGGGGACACGGGTACGATCCCTGGTCCGGGAAGATCCCACGTGCCGCAGAGCTACTAAGCCCGTGGGCCACAAATAGTGAGCCTGCGCTCTAGAGCCCGTGAGCCACAACTACTGAGCCCACGTGCTGCAACTACTGAAGCCCGGGCGCCTAGAGCCCAGGCTCCGCAGCAAGAGAAGCCACAGCAATAAGAAGCCCACGCAACGCAACGAAGTGTAGCCCCTGCTCACCGCAACTACAGAAAGCCCGCGCACAGCAACGAAGACCCAACACAGCCAAAACTCAATCAATCAATCAATAATATTAAAAAAATAAAAAAATAAAAACAAATCCATATATGGTAGGCATTCCTAATCTGTTCTTTCATAAACTCTAAGCCCAAGATTTCAAATTAACTTAGGACCTGCCAGACGATCTCCAATCTACAGGTGAGAAGCCCTTCCCTTTGTTCAGACTAACACAAATGAACTCAGATTGTCCAAAAATAAAAAATCCAATTTGGAGCCAAAACCTGGTACTACAATTAATAAGAACCTCTATTCTGACACAAAGGGAACTGCTCACTTGGCTCCAAAAATACAAATAACCAAGATGGTCATAATGATAGATATGCAAGAAACACAACCACACTCCTTCCTGAGCCTGCCCTCTCTTCTCTGCCATCTGATGAGGCAACACGCCAGCAGGACCACCCAAAGGTAACCCCCCTAGATGACGACACAGAGGGAGCTCACCTTTGCAAAGCTGGCGCCGGGATGTGGGATCTGAAGGGGCCAGTGGTACTCATGCTCTCAGGACCAACAGTCACACTGTGTCCTCCAGCCCCTCACCCATTCCTCCTCTCTCCTGTCCTCCTCCTTCACTCTTCCCTCTATTCCTCTCTTCCCCACTCTCCCATTCCCTTGGCAAATGCAAACATCCTTTCTCAGGTTTTCTTTGTAGCCATTCTGACTATGGATTGCTTCTGAGGACATTTAACACAAAAATCACAAAGCCAGAAAGGGATTTTGGCAAGAATTCCAAAGCAGTCATATCCAAATTTCAGAACACCGTGCCAACAGATGCTCAGCCCCCCTAATCCCTGGACTGTGAACTGACATATCCCAGAGAGAAAAGGAAAGGATGCTACAAGGAATTCAGAATGTGGGTAGCCTTGCAGCTCGCCCGAAGGCAGCCTGATGTCCAGCGGCAGTCCTCCCCGGCTCTGCAGAAGGTAACTACCACCCTCCTTGTCAGATTACAGCCAACAGTTCCTGAGACTAGTATGATACTCGTCACTGACATCAGCATCAACAGTGACATCCCGGACGCCCACACCCCTAACAACCTGGACTTGTTTATATGTGGGCAGCTCACCCCACCCACCTGCCCTAAGTTAGGAGAAACGATCCCTGCATGTGAATTGTTAATCCTGACTTTCCTGAAGCAAACTCTGGCTTCTGGGAGAACTCGTTATGCACACTTAAAATCTGAAGCATCCCAAGTCTCTTCTTATGATGGTCATTATGTTATTTCCAGGCTTCTTAAAAGTGCCAGTAACTTCACATTTACAAGGACACTATCAGTTCTCTTGTAAGAAAAAGGTCAGTACAAATAATTGTATGTTTTCCCTCCCTAACTGGGTCAGCCTAAGGGATAGTCATTCTGGCTGCTCACAAGCACACAGACACGCAGCCATACTCCCAACGATTCCATTTTTACAACCTATACTTTAATTCTGATCACCTCCAGGAGACATACCTTTTAGAGTGCATGCAACCCCAGTACTGGCTTTAGGGCACATTGATCTAATCTTGTAAGAATAACTGAAAAGCTCTTTCAAACTGTGGGCTTCAGGGAGGTTCCAAAGAGTTGCCTTGGGCAAAGAGAGCATTAATGTGGGATAAGGCACCAGATGAAGGCAAGGGCTCTGACCCTTATCTCCAGATTAAACCATGGCAACTTCACTTTTATTTGCTGAATAGTTGTTATTAAGCAATATTTGTTAAAATTAAAATATTTTTAATGCCCGAGAGGCATCACAGTCGGCAGTGAGGCATAACATGTGCAGTCATGATTACCCTTCAAAATTTCTTTAGAAGACCAAGAAACCACCTCTCAAGAAGCTTCTAGGGGCTTCCCTGGTGGCGCAGTGGTTGAGAATCCGCCTGCCAATGCAGGGGACACGGGTTCGAGCCCTGGTCTGGGAGGATCCCACATGCCGCGGAGCAACTGGGCCCGTGAGCCACAACTACTGAGCCTGCGCATCTGGAGCCTGTGCTCCGCAACAAGAGAGGCCGCAACAGTGAAAGGCCCACGCACCGCGATGAAGAGTGGCCCCCGCTCACCGCAACTAGAGAAAGCCCTCGCACAGAAACAAAGACCCAACACAGCCATAAATAAATTAATTAATTAATTAAATTTATTTAAAGAAAAAAAAAAGAAGCCTCTAGAATAAGTTTTATAGCACACTAGACAAAGTGGTTGATTTATTTTATTAGGGGTCATTTAAAACAACAACTTTGACAGCGTCTCACACTGTGTGTGCCAGGAATCTGGGCAAGGAGCAGCTGAGCGACGCTTCTACTCCAGGCAGCAATGGCAGGGGTCGTTAGGTCGTAGATGGATGGGCTAGTCTGGAGGGTCCAAGATGGCTTCATTCACATGTCAGTGGGGCTGGCTGGAAGGCTGGGTTTACCTGAGACTGTCCCCTGGAGCACCTGCCACAATGACCGTAGGGCAGACCTCTTAAATGACGGCTCAGGACTTGAAGAGCAGTGTTCCCACCATCAAGGCAAAACTGCATGGCCTTTTATGACCTAGACTTGGAAGTCACATGTTGACACTTTTTGTCACACTCTACTGGCAAGAGGAGTGACAAGCCCACCCAGATTCAAGGAAAGAAACCTTGTTTTTAAAATCCAGAACCTCCCCAGCCACACTGTATGAAAAATAATTCAAAGACTCTGACAAAGGTAGTTTGCACCGAGCCTTGAACATATCCATTCAGAATTGCCTGTTTCGGGACGCTGAGCCTGAGAAAAAGGAACCAGTGACTGCTTTTCAGAAAACTGGTCAAAAACAGCAGGGAAACAGCCCAGTGGTATTATCCAGACTCAATAAACAGACTTGGGGTTTAGAAATTGGCAATGAGCCCCAACTATTACCAAGAAATTCTGAACTGACAAGGCAAGGATTTGTGTAAAAGCACCAATCGCTTTTCTTTTTTTTTTTAATTAATTTTTATTGGAGTATAGTTGCTTTACAACGTTGTGTTAGTTTCTACTGTATAGCGAAATGAATCAGCTATACGTATACATATATCCCCTCTTTTTTGGATTTCCTTCCCATTTAGGTCACCACAGAGCACTGAGTAGAGTTCCCTGTGCTACACAGTAGGTTCTCATTAGTTATCTATTTTATACATAGTATCAATAGTGTATATAAATCAATCCCAATGTCCCAATTCCTCCCACCCTCCCCCCTTCCCCCTTGGACCAGCTGCTTTTCTTTATAAGGATTTGGCCTTCAGAAACTTCTAGGAGAGATTTCACTGAGGCCGCTCTCCCTTGAGGCATAATCCCCAAAGCTTTAAACTCATTTTCTCTGAGCTATCCTTTGCAATTTACACTTGTTAGGCCTCAGTTTTTATTTTCTTTTAACTCAGTCATACCCAGTAAGGCAAGATGATGTGTGAGAGGACCTGGAACCCAGGTCACCTGAGGTAACAACAGAGTGAAAAGAACCTCCTAACACTCTCACTCTAAGGCAGTGGTTCTCAGCCAAGATAATCTTGCTTCTCCCCGTTCCCTGCCCCCAGCCCACAGGGGAGAAGGGGCAGTGTCCGGAGAAGTTCGGATCTTTACAACTGGGGGAGGCGAGTTCTGCTGGCGTCCAGTCGGCAGAGACAAGAGGTGCTGCTAAACATCCTACGATACACAGGACGGCCTCCATAGCGAAGAATGATTCAGCACAAAAATGCCCACGGCGGCGAGGTTGAGAAATCCTGCTCTAAAGCACACACTCTCATTGAGCAGACGGTTAGCAGTTCCCCATCATTTTCATTGTTACTTCTCTCTCCTCTGTTTTTGCACCATGCACGTACAGTTGAATTTCTACGAGCCAAATGCACAGATGCCATGGCTCCACTGGAATATGTCATTTTAAAAAAAGAGTTCTCCTCAAAGTCTGAAAATCATAATTCTCATCATGAAATCATTCTTTAACTTAATTTTTAAGAGTCCCTTTTAATTTAGATGACCCAGTCACATCAGCAATACTACAGACAGGCAAACGAAAAAAACGAACTTTAAACAAATCAGAACTGAGGGGCTCCCGTATGCTGTGGTCTTTTGTTTCTTAAAATAATGAGCTGAAACGTTTATGCATGGGTGCGAGCAAACCCTGAGTTACAGATTAACAGCCGCTCTTTCAGGACAGCCTCTCCCATCTGTCATCTCCCAGCAGGAGAACAATAGCAACAATGACACAGACATGGCCTAATCTGACCAAACACAGCCGGTCCTCTGCCACCTGTCCGTAAGACAACACAGATGACCGCCTGAACAGCCCAGGGACTGACTTTCTTCCCTACAGTAACATTCACACATGCTCTGCTCCGTTCATGGCACTCATCCTTTGGTTTACACTTACAAATCAAAAGCTGTCAACTTACCAGGCAGAAAACACTTTTCATAAATTCTGATGTTCACCTTTGGGGAACTTCTGACCGTCATTTTTATTGGGTCTCTTCCACCACAAATTTGTAAAGCTATTTCCTATTTCTAACATTAATTGCTATTTTCCTCTTAAAATAAGGTTTCAATGACACCCATCCATGGCACAAAAAAACCCACAATTCCTTCGGTGAAATAAATTACCTCGCTGAGTTGGCACAAACTGCAGTGTGGGCCAGGCCCGTTAACAGCAGGTGATGTGTTGCCATTCCCCCAGGATAAACATAAACACTTTTTATACAATTTTTGGGTTTTGAACCCCCCTTTCCAACAAAGATTTTTGCCCCAGGAGGGAGAACCTTAGCTATCCCACACATCACCATGGAGCGTGGCCCTCACTCCTGAGAAACACATACCCACTAACAAATCTGACCACAGGACTAACTTTTAAATGACGACTATTAATTTTACCTCATGTCAAAATACACACTCCTTTGATCCTTAAGGCAAAGGAAGCCCTGGGAAAGGCCAGATTACAGAAGCTGCCGGCTGAAGAAAGGGCAAGCAAGGCAAGGAGTGCCAGGAAACTCACAGCGAGCTTCAATATGGAAAGGGCGGCACCAGCACTAAACACACCACATGCCTGAAAACGTCAGCTACAAAAACGCTTTGAACACCTTGGCTTGAGGGGCCAACAATTCGGGAGAAACTTTCAGAGTTCTTGGATTACTTAAAGCTGACTTGCTCCTATTTTAACAGTGGTGATAACCACCACTTACTGTGTTCCAGATGTGCCTTACAGAGGTTGCCTCTATTATTATAACAATTCTCTCCATTTCACAGATAAGGAGACCAAGGCCTAGAGAGATTGGTAACTTGCCTAGGGCCATGGATCCTAGGAGTGGGGAGTGGGGAGTGGAACTTAGGCCTGCCTGACTCAAGGCTGGTTCTGCCCCATCCCAGATCCTGCCCAAACACAGAGCCCACTCCCCCCTGTGACAACATGGGGCTGAGAAGGGCTGTCTCCCAAACACTCTCTCCTCCAAAGAGCCTGATATATAGCTCTCTAGTGTTTGTTAACTGGTAAAATATATACTTAAACAGGCTGCATACTCACCAAACAACATCTAATCCTGTGTGTTTAATCATTAACAAGTTTAGGCTATAGAAAATGCATACTCTTCAGATTCAAGGTGAGCTGGGCTGCTTGTTAGGTACAACTGGGATCCAGAAAGGACCCAGAGACACAGACCAAGACATCCTTGGGACCTGGCCTGACTGGAGGAAGAACTTGGTCCTCTCATGAAGACCCTACGGTTGAGGCCTTACAGACAGAGGGTGATGAAACTGGGGTGATGATCTGGGATTTAATACTGGTTCTGGGGAAAGAGCACGGCAAGGGAGGAAATCACCTACAGAAAATACAGAAGGTATAAATGGAAGAAAAACAGATGGGCGCATGAAAGACTTCTCCGATTTGTGTTACAAAAACAGGAGCAAGATGCTTGCAAAATAACTACAAACTTTGATTCTTACTCTCCTATTCCCTATAAAACTGTACCTACATGATTTATACCTTATTTGGGGAGTGACCAATGAATGTACATATATACTATGATTTCACTTTACAATAAGAAAATCATGAATGCGAATCAATCTTCTAACTTATTAAACTTTTATAGCAAGTTGGAACCCTATGAACAGAGAATTCCATCACATTTCAGCATCTAATTTTGTAAACATGAACACTACTAGATAAACCTCCATGAGCTTTTTTTTTTTTGCCATTGTGGTTACAAACCCCCATAGATTGCTTAAAAAGAAAAAAAAAAAAGAGAAAGAGAACTACTGAATTGAAACGATTATCACATGCAATAAAACGAGTAAATAAATAAACAAAAAGTATGCCTTCATCAACAGGCAGTATCAAAACACTTCTCCACTAAAAGGTTTGCTTTCTGGGACTTCCCTAGTGGCGCAGTGGCTAAGAATCCGCCTGCCAATGCAGGGGACACAGGTTCAAGCCCTTGTCTGGGAAGATCCCACATGCCGCGGAGCAACTAAACCCGTGCGCCACAACTACTGAGCCCGCGCACCTACAGCCCGTGCTCCACAACAAGACAAGCCACCGCAATGAGAAGCCCACGCAATGCAATGAAGAGTAGCCCCCACTCACCCAACTAGAGAAAGCCTGTGCTCAGCAACAAAGACCCAACGTAGCCAAAAATAAATAAAATAAAATAAATAAATTTAAAAGGTTTGCTTTCTAAATCACCCTTAATAAAAGCTCAGGGCTCATAGCTGGGAAGTCAGGCACTCCCACCTCAATTTCCTTTGTACTTCCAAGAAATCTAAAGAGAATAATCAAGTTTTCCCCACATGTAAATGAATTCAAGAAACCAGATGTTCCAAACACACTGTTTTTATCAACATATATGTATTCTTAAAAATTGAATTTGTTTCTGATTTGCATGGTTTTTCATATAAAATGTTTTGGGTTCGAGTATAATATTTACTGTTCACTTCCAAAGCACTATGCTAGCACTGAACAGCATAGGATCACAAAGAACCATATCAGTGCCAAGGAACAGCCCCCATGAGAAGTTCAAACACCAGACCGTGCTGGCACTATCACAAGATTACTTCCCCAGGCCTGACTTTCACCAAAAAACAAAGTAATGATTAATGCCACTGTGCAAGATTAAGTTTGTTCTTTTTATTCAAGATCTAATAACTTATCCAACAGTCATCATTCTTCTTGCTGCTATGGAGACCTGGTCAGGCCCACCTCTGGCCTGCAGAATGCCTGCCAGCTTTAGATCAATAAGCCCTGTGATCTATAACACAGAGCAGAAGCCGATAACCCAGTGGTACCTTCCTGTAGGCATCAATCAGGGTTAGACCCACCAGGAGACTGGATGTCTGCTGCCTATTTCCTGAAGAGAAGCAAGGAGATGTCATGCAAAGCCAGCATCAGCAGAGGTCTGGTGAACCTGTGAAGGGACTGTCGGCTGGAACAGGTTTCCAGAAGGAAATGTGCTCTCTCTCTCTGAGGCAGCACAGAAAGTCCACCTGAAAGTGGTCAGGTGCCAAGTGTTCCAGAGGAAGGACACTCACCCCCGGACATCAAGGCCACGTGGTGAAGCCTAGAGGTCAATTTAAAAAGATGCAAAATGCTCAGCCAGGCTAGGAGGCTGGGCCAGAGTGGGTGGATGAAACCAACCAAGCAGTAAACAATGACATCTCTTCAGTGATTGTGAATTCAAACAGAATATCTTGACCTTCCAAATTCTCTTTGGCAACTTTTCATCTTGAATTAATCTCCTATAACTACTCTAAAGTGTAAAACTCGCTTGCAGTGGTAAATCTTTTTGTGAGTTAACTGGGAGGTTAAATAAGGGAGAGAGATGAACCGCAACGCTCTGAGCTACCAGCCTGAAAGCAGCTGTGTGCTTGCCACCACTGTGGGTCTCTAGGCACATGACACTGCGCAACTTGGTTTATTCACTTGGCTGGGGCCACTGACAGCAGGGCTGCAATTTTCAAAATGAGGCTGGGAGCGGCGGAGAGCCTGATGTACCGGTCAGTGGCATCTACCAGTGTGGAGGACTGAGTCCTCCTCCTCTGGCTACGGTGCTCAAACGTATCTGGGCCTTCCGCTCATACCCACAGCACCGTGTACACACGCACACACACGTCCACCAACAGACTGCAAGTGTGATAAGCTCCAAGTAGCATGTCCCTCTGAAAAGGAAGCACTGAACCACAGAAGGAGGGTGGGCTCTGGCTGTCAGGTACTGTTCTTGGGTAGAGGGGCAACTTCAAGCCCAACCTCCACAGTTGTCCTGATTCCTCCGGACTGATTGGGACCACCACCTCCGCAAGGCACAGGCTCCGCCCAACTCCACAGGGCACCCCTCACCCAGGCTACCACGTGGCATCCTGCCTCCCAGCCACCCCCAAGCCTGAGAAAGCCTGTCTTGCCGTCAACTGCACCACCAACTTTAAGGCATCAGTTTAATCTTGCTACGTCTCAATTTTCTAACCTACCTGTAATCTCAAGAAAGCCTCAACTATGTACAAGCTACTTGACACCACTTCTTACAGACTTTTCAGCCTATAAAAGTATCTCAAAGAGCACTAGACTGGGAGTCTGAAGTCATAGCTTCATGTATATCATTCACCCGCCTAACAAGTGCACATGAAGCACCTATTATAAAACATGCCAGGGACCAAACGTACGAAGCTGTCCAAACAAGACAGAGCTTGGGCAGAGCCTGGGCCAAGTCATTCAGTGTCTTGGACTGAAATTAAAAGGCTTGGACAAGAAGCTCTTTCAAGTCCCTCCCAGCTCTCCTATTCTCCACTCTTGGCTTTGGTGCCAAGAGGGGACTGAAGCATTCTGGAATGTTCTGCTTCCCTGAACAGATGCTATTTTTACTCCATATTCATATAGCTCAGGTTGCAGACGTGTGACTTCTCTGCACTCTGCCGAACATAAACGACTCATTTTCATCCCAGAGTTTAGGAGACTAAGTGTAGCCCTAACACAGAAGGCCCACAGGCAGGCACAGCTCAGGCTCCCGGCACAGGGACCCTCACGGCCTTGTTCCTTCTACACAGAGGCAATCTGGTTCCTTGAGATCAAAACTACAGAAAAACAGGAGCAGGGCTGCCAAGGCTTCCTCACATGTTGCCTGGGTTTGTTTATTTCTTCTTCATCAACTCACATCATTTCTGACACTGCACTTCAACTGCCTGGACACAGCCAGAGAGAAAGGCTTTTAAGAGTCACTGAAGTCCAGCCAACTTCTGATTAGCCACAGTAATGAAGGAAAAGAACAGTACATGGCCAAAGTAAGAGGGCCTCTGAGGACTGTAAGGGCAAAGATGTTTGTACAGGATATGGAGAAGCACCAGCGAAACAAGTGAAAATCTTCCTCCAACCCCCGAAATTCCCCTCAGACAACATTTCAGGAAAACATTGGCTGGAGTTCCCAAGAGCACCACGCCCACCCAAAAGGGAGGCATCTATGGTCTCCGTTACCAACTTGTACGGGGAAATATCGGCTCCTGAACCAATGGGGGGATAGAATTTTATAAGAACTCTACAAACTGAAGCTATGATTAAATGTACTTACTAGTGGTTGAGGTTTTTATTAGCACATCTTAATAGAAGTTTTCTTTTTATTCAGAGCTAAGTTCACAAATATTAAGCGGAAATGTCGACAGCAGAGAGGGAGAAGCTGGAGACTGGAAAGCAAGCAGATATGAGACAGTCAGAGTGTAAATGAAGATGGACACGGAAAAGGCTGGGCCCTGGGAATAAACCACCCAGAAGCAGTGATGCACACAGCTGAGGCCTTGGCCTTTCTGAGCGTAGACACAGGCTCTCCAGACGTTACTCAGCACTTTACTTAGGACTGTTTCATACATACAAAGAGCCCTTCCCATCCTGCCCTCTCTCCAACCTCCCCCAACTCCCACCTCCCTGGCCCTGCCCACCTGGAAAACTCTGCTCACCCTCAGAAAGAAACCAGGCTGCCTTGGGGAATGGTGCCAGCTGGTGGCTGGTACAGAGAACTATCTGTTGATCATCAAACTTTTTTCTCCCCTCTCCTGGAGGACTCTCTATCATTCACCCCCTCTTCCCCTTCCCTCGGTTTCTTCTCATTACCATCACAGAGGGCTGAATTTGAAAGTCAGAAGTGCAGGGACAGAATCCCAGACCCCCCACTTCCCCACCCAGAGAGGGCAAGTCACATAACCTCTCTCTGCCTCGCTCCCTTCTCTGTAAACATGGACAGAAATACCTGTCCACCCAGCAGGGTCTTTACGAAGCAGCAGAAGTGCAAGTACACCGTGAACAGAACAGGGCTCATCAAACAGAAGGCACAGCCTCACCGTCCTGCTCACTCCCTGGCACCTGAACACTGCTCAGCTCGCGGGAATTCCGGGGCCATCATGCTCTGAAGCAGTGACCTCGACAACAGATGACGGGCAAGCCTTCCTCAGAGGTAAAGACACCGTCCCAGAGCTCTGAACGAGCTCTCTTGTCCGGCGGATGTCTGTTATTTTCAGTGTGAATGCCATGTTCCTGAGTAACAGGCCAAGTGGTCCATCAAGACCTGTATCAGCTGGTTTGAAGTCGCTAACTCATTTGCAGCAGGAGAAACTCTTTTCCTGACCACAGTGCCCTAAATGATCACTGGGCCTCCCAAGCCCTCCCCAGTGCTATGGAAATCGGGCTCTAGGTTTACCAGGAGGCAACTGGCCAGCCCCTGTGAGGCTCTGCTCCATCCCCAAATGCCATCGCCCTGTGATACAGATCTTAAAGGGGCTAACGAAATTATCTCCTCTGCCTTTTATTCCTCCGTAACAACCACAAAATTTGATAAGAATGACCCCCTGCTCCTCTAATTTAAGGCCTATTTTATTACCTTCAACCCTAATTCTCTCTCTTTTAAATGGATATGAGACCCTGAAGACCCCACTGGCCAACGGGATTAGTAATTGATGGCTTCCTCCTGGCCGGCTCTCCAGAGGGCGCTTCTGCTTCCCCCCTCGGGTGGGGTCACAATCAGTTCAATCTTCATGCTTCAGAGACATCCCCTTTGAACAGGATCAAATGTCCCCCCACCCCTGCCTGGTGCTCCGCTCAAAGGAGCAGCAGCTGCTTCTCACTCAGAGCAGTAATGTCAACTCAGCCAGAAAGGCAAAGGCAAGAGGAGGAGGTCGGTGTGGTTAATTGTCCACCAGGCTCAAAGGCAGGCCCACTCAAACCAGCACCCTGGGAGGGCTGATCACCCCCGTAAAATGCAAAGTGCACTTTGAACCCAGGAACAAGGAGGATGAGAACGATTTTCCCCAGCCTGCTGGGACTTGATGGAGCTTCAGCTATTTGTTTTCTTTTTCAGATTGTAGCCATAAAGGGTAGAAGCACTTCTCTGCAGCAACCCCAGGCAGGCACATAAAACACAGGCGAGGTGAGCAGCAGGGCTTGCCCACCAGGAAATAAAGGAGAGGAAAGATAAGCATCCGTGGCATCAGTCTAAAAAGGGAGCCAGCGAAGGGTTCCTCTAGCTTTGAAGAAGGAACCTGAGAGAAGAGAATTCCGAAAGCCTCAGAAACCGCTCCTTCTAAGAAATGCTCTATAGAGAAAAGGAAGCGTTTAAAATGCAGGGAATTTACTCTTTCTCATTAAGAGATGGAAGAGAAAATTTTTTCACTCTTTTGCCTATTTGAAAAAGTTACTTTTATTCCCTAGTTATCTGAAGGCCTCCTTCCAACTCAGATCCATAATAACTGTAAAAAGACTCTTAAGAAACAGAAAATAGTCATTTTGTAACTGAAAGAGGACGAGAGTGATCAAAACAACACCTACAGTCCTTTTGTAAAGCAAAAGCCTAAGATATTCCATTTAAAACCAACGTTCCCTGGAAACAAGTACTTCTAAGTTTTTCTTTCACATCAGTATCAAAACTCCCATAGTAGATAAGACAAACCAGCCATCAAATCACAGCTGACAAGTGACGTGATCAAAGTAGAAAGTGGTTCCCAAATTATGCGTCAACTGTGTTCTGGAAGTAGAAAAAAGCAAACTCTTCCCCAGAGATGTCAATACCTGGGTGCAGCTTTACAATGAAACTTGGAAACCAATTTTGGAGATTTTGCTTCTTCTTTAAGAGAAAGATAAGATAAAGGCTCACCTGAAGCTGAAGATAAAGGCTTCACCTGGAAAAACCATACACCTAAGGGAGGATGTGACACTTTGTGTGTGTATCTGTCAGCAGCTGCAATCTGAGGTCCCACTCGTTTCAGCAATAAAGGAACTGGCTGGTCAGAGACCAGCAAGCTAACGACAGTGGAGCCCGGGACCAGCAGACCAGTTGCTGTGTCTGCTAGTTGCCTTTGCTCTGATTGCTCCCAAATGTCTGCCCTGGATACAAGGGGCCCATGCTGGACAGTGTCTTTGGATCAAGGCCAAGGCTCCAAAATGGCTATATGAAACACACACACACACAGACACACATATGCTCGTGCACCCTGATAACACAATTTTACTGCTGCTGGGGCACTAGCAGTTCTTAGTAAAACTGTTCTTTAGAAACAGTAAACATTTAATTGAATGAAAGAAGAACACCACATTAGAAATCCAAAACAAAGTTCAGAAGCTCTAAGGAAATTCAGGAACTAGATCACTTCTTGGACTTTCTAATTAGGATGACGTTGGGTTGTCAAGATTCAATGAGAGAGCTCTGTGAAGTGTGCCCAAACGCACATTGATGTGTGAGATGCCCTGGGTGGAGGGGAACCAGCTCAGTAACGTGATGACTTAACCTGCCTCATTTTTTTTTTCTAACCAGATTAGAATTGTTATCATAAAACAGGAGACACTCTGAGAATCAGAGATCTCCTAGGGCTCAGTGAGTGGCCAATTATTATCAGTTGGGAAGTACTCCCCATGTGTTTGGCGGCATGAAGACCAGACATACTCACCACCTTGCACTCAGCTTCTGCAGGCATGGTACAACAGAAAACAGTTGGTAATATCTCAGACTCCATAACCTACTAAAAAGCTAAAACTCACTCATATATTAACATCTGAGCTTTTAAACTGTAATTTTCTTCGTTCATTTTTCAAGTATGATAGACAAAATGGAGTCCATGGAGACTAGAAATCCCTGGGCAAAGCTGAAACCTTCCCTCTACCCAAGCCCTAGGAAACTTTAAGATGAACAAGGTCAGGTGAGAGTCAAATTTCCTCTACTCCTTTGCCTTTCACTAACTTCTCCTTCACGCAGCTCTCTGGCTGGGGCTCAGCACCAAGCAGAAGAAACCATGGAGACATGACCGCTTTTTTTATGTGAGACTAGTTGGCTGGTACTTCTACTAGGTTGTGGAAAGCACACCCAGAAACCAGAAAACTTCTTTCTCTTTGCTTTCGTGCTGCACACAGCCAAACAAAGCAAATGGAAAGGCTGAACAATGAGTATTGTTCATGTAGAGGCAGGATAAGAAGGCAGGAACGGGGACTTCCCTGGTGGCGCAGTGGTGAAGAATCCGCCTGCCAATGCAGGGGACACGGGTTTGATCCCTGGTCCGGGAAGATCCCACATGCCGTGGAGCAACTAAGCTCGTGCGCCACAACTACTGAGCCTGCGGTCTAGAGCCCGCCAGCCACAACTACTGAAGCCTGCGCGCCTAGAGCCCATGCTCCGTGACAAGAGAAGCCACAGCAATGAGAAGCCTGTGCACCAAAACGAAGACCCAACACAGCCAAAAGTAAATAAATTAAAAAAAAAAAAAAAAAAAAGGCAGGAACGAACACTCAAGACCGCATTCTCCTGTGTGACCGTGGTCTTTAATCAGACTGAAGTCCCTCCCGCCCCACCTCCACACTGGCTTCTGGGAACGCAGCCACCTGCCAGTTCCTAAAAGGACTCAAGCCCCATTCTGGCTCCAGATTCAGGTAAACCACTGCCCTGGGGGTTGCTACTCCCAACCCACAGGATGAGGCAAAATGGCATCAAGCCAATCAGTGTGTCTCTCAAAGATCCCAGCATACTAAGACTACAGGGGAAATGGAAATGCATGATTTAAAAGCTTTTTATTAAAATTATTTAAACCTAAACTGTGTTTTAGAAATATTTTTATTTCCTCTGGGTTATAAATTGGTCAAGTCAATTGTTTGCTCCCTTACTGCCATACATTTGGTTACACGTTCAATCCTGGGGCTGCCCAGGACTCCCAGGGGCTGGCAGACGGATGTCTCTCCCAGGGCAGCCAAGGGGGCTGGCGGCTCAGGGTCCCAGGCTGTCAGTTAGCACCTTACTGACAATGACACAAAAACTCCTGACTTCTCATCCTTTTCAATAGGGGTAAGAATCTAAACTCCTGCCGACTTAACATATTATGGCACATTCTCAATTACCCGTGGTAATGTGAGCAAACAGCCATGTCATTAATCCAAAAAGGCACTCTACACATCAGCTCATTGGCTTAGGAATACATTATCATTTTTTTGTAGCTGTGCCTCAGTTTAGTTTACTAGGGCTTTTTTTCTTTTTTTCCTCAGATGAACATTCACTCATTTACTGAAAGTCTGTTCCATGCCAGAAACCATGCGAGATAGGAGATGGCAGCAAAAAGAACTCACACGCTAGGGGAAAAGACGTGTACAAACAAGTAAGTAAAGCTCACCACGGGCACGTGCAGTGTGCTCTGTCAGCAGAGGGGCAGCGATTCGTTCCGCTGGAAAGCTGGGAAAAGGCTACGCTCCGAACACCCTCTCTTTCAGACAGTTTGTAAATAACAAGTGAAATGTTGGCTGAGCCTTAAATGAGGAAAAGGAATTCTAAAGCACCAACTCAAATGGAGAGGTGAAGGGTGCCCAGCAAAAAGGAAAGAGCGTTGGGCACTGAGATGGGCAGCAACATCCAGGAGAAAGACAGGCAGGTCAATAAACATCTTCACCCGATAACCCAATGGGGCAGGTGACCACTTTACACCTTTCGTTTTTTTAATTTTTTTTTTTTTGGCTGCTCCAGGTCTTAGTTGCAGCACGTGGGATCTTTTTTTTTTTTTTTAGTTGCGGCAGGCAGGATCTTTTAGTTGCAGCATGCTGACATCTTAGTTGCGGCATGCATGTGGGATCTAATTACCCTGACCAGGGATCGAACCCGGGCCCCCTGCATTGCGAGCGCAGAGACTTACCCACTGGACCACCAGGGAAGTCCCTTTATACCTTTCTTAGAGGAGCTGCCACCCTATATTTAAGGATTTTCTTTTTAATGCATGAGAACTTGGGGTGGTTATCAGAGCGCATTGCATGGCTGGAGTTTTCCCACAACCAGCCTGAACATGAGCAGATCCAGGAAGCAACCCCTTACCTGTACGAGGAGGAGCTCCTTGATGAGGTGCAAAACCACAGGCCAGCTGTGAACTCGAGAGTCCACTTCCCAGTTTACCTGAAAAACAACAGGAGAGGGCCATTTTTGTTAACTTGGAATAGCCAGTCTTTGAACAGCCCCAGTAGAGACCTGCAGACCGTGCCTAAGGCTCCTTGGCCTCAAAGCAGAAAACCTGGCCAGTGTCACTTGGCCAAGGGGTTGGATCAGAGAAGTGGGTGAGAATCCTGGTGTTTAACTTGGAGGGTAATGGTAAGCCAGGCACGTAACCCACCTGTGTCTTGGTTTCCTCCCCGCCATAGCTATCTCACAGAATGATCAAGAAGGCCTTCGAAACCACAATTCAAAAAGAGTCGTGTACCAAAATATTCATTGCAGCTCTATTTACAATAGCCAGGACATGGAAGCAACCTAAGTGTCCATCAACAGATGAATGGATAAAGAAGATGTGGCACATATATACAATGGAATATTACTCAGCCATAAAAAGAAACGAAATTGAGTTATTTGTAGTGAGGTGGACAGACCTAGAGTCTGTCAGAGTGAAGTAAGTCAGAAAGAGAAAACCAAATACCATATGCTAACACATATATATGGAATCTAAGAAAAAAAAAAAAAGGTCATGAAGAACCTAGGGGGCTTCCCTGGTGGCACAGTGGTTGAGAATCCGCCTGTCAATGCAGGGGACATGGGTTCAAGCCCTGGTCCGGGAAGATGCCACATGCCGTGGAGCAACTAAGCCCATGCGCCACAACTACTGAGCCTGTGCTCTAGAGCCCGCGAGCCACAACTACTGAGTCCACGTGCTGCAACTACTGAAGCCCGCGTGCCTAGAGCCCATGCTCCACAACAAGAGAAGCCACCACAATGAGAAGCCTGCACACTGCGACGAAGAGTAGCCCCCACTCACCGCAATTAGAGAAAGCCCGTGCGCAGCAACGAAGACCCAACACAGCCAAAAATAAATAAATAAAATAAAAATAAATAAAAATTAAAAAAAAAAAAAAAAGAACCTAGGGGTAAGACGGGAATAAAGACATAAACCTACTAGAGAATGGACTTGAGGATATGGGGAGGGGGAAGGGTAAGCTGTGACAAAGTGAGAGAGTGGCATGGACATATATACTCTACCAAACACAAAATAGATATCTAGTGGGAAGCAGCCGCATAGCACAGGGAGATCAGCTCGGTGGTTTGTGACCACCTAGAGGGGTGGGATAGGGAGGGTGGGAGGGAGGGAGACGCAAGAGGGAAGAGATATGGGAACATATGTATATGTATAGCTGATTCACTTTGTTATAAAGCAGAAACTAACACACCATTGTAAAGCAATTATACTCCAATAAAGATGTTAAAAAAAAAAAAACTCTCTGGATAAGATGTGGCACATATATACAATGAAATATTACTCAGCCATAAAAAGGAACGAAACTGAGATATTTGTAGTGAGGTGGATGGACCTAGAGACTGTCATACAGAGTGAAGTAAGTCAGAAAGAGAAAAACAAATACCGTATGCTAACACATATATATGGAATCTTAAAAAAAAAAAAAAAAAGGTTCTGAAGAACCTAGGGGCAGGACAGGAGTAAAGACGCAGACTTAGAGAATGGACTTGAGGACATGGGAAGGGGGAAGGGTAAGCTGGGACGAAGTGAGAGAGTGGCATGGACTTACATACACTACCAAATGTAAAATAGCTAGCTAGTGGGAAGCAGCCGCATAGCACAGGGAGATCAGCTCGGTGCTCTGTGACCATCTAGAGGGGTGGGATAGGGAGGGTGGGAGGGAGATGCAAGAGGGAGGAGATATGAGGATATATGTGTATGTACAGCTGATTCACTTTGTTATAAAGCAGGAACTGACACACCATTGTAAAGCAATTATACTCCAATAAAGATTAAAAAAAAAAAAAAAAAGAAGGCCTTCGATATGCCGGGCACCATGCCAAGCCTGGAGTCATGTGAATGACCATGTCATGGGTTCCCTGCCCTCAGGGAGCCGACAGTCCACAAAGACAGAGAAGTAAATGGGTGGTAATCATGACCTTGACGCAGCTGAGAGATGCTGAAGTGAGGAAAATACAAGGTGACACGGAGCCTTTGCAGAGGCACCAGCTGACCCCAGAGAGGTCAAAGGGAGCTCCCCAGAGCAGGTGATGGCTAAGCTGAGGTCTGATAAGCAAGAGGTGGCCAGACTACGAGCATACCAGGCAGAGGAAACAGCAAAATGGGTGCCCAGGAAGCAAGAAGAACATAGTGAGTTCACACGAAAAAGGAGTATTTCAGAGGCCGAGAGGGAGACTGGCAGTCATTTTAGGAGAGTTTGGACTTTCTCTTAAGGCCAATGGCAAGCCCATGAAGGGTCTCCTGTAGGAGAGTGGCATGGTCCAGAAAGCTTTCTGCAACATCAGAGAGAAGGGATTGCAAGGAGGCAAGGAATGCCCCCCCTCAGCTACCCCAAAGGCCACATCCCTGGTCTTCTGTGGGAACGAGCAGGAGAGAAGGCCCCAGGGTAAGAAGACGGGGCTAGGGCTCCCTCCAGTAAACCACGGCTTTTGAACTACCCGTTCCTCCAGCATTAAGTGATTCCACCCAGGCAGACACGCCATCAGGAGCAGAGTCTGCCCGTCCCAACACACCCTCCAGAAGGTGGAGAAGTGCCTGGTGTCACAGTGCTTCTCCACTTGTGCTCCCCAGACCAGCGGCATCAGTATCACCTGGGAACGTGTTGGAGATGCAAATTCTCGGCCCAACCCAGACCTAGTGACTCCGAATCTCCGGGAGTGGGGCGCAGCCAGTGTGTGTCTTAACCAGCCTCCGGGTGATTCTGATGCTCCCTAAAGGCAGCAAGCACTAAGTGGGGGCAGTGCCAGCACGGGGTTGGCGGTGAGCAGAGTACGGGGTACAGAGATAGCCCGGTCTGATACCCCAACAGCACCTCCGTGCTCAAGGCCTCACACTTTACAGGGACTGTGATGTCCATTTATGCTTAAAAGGAAATACACAAAGCTTTTTTTTGTTTGTTTGTTTTTTGGTTTTTTGGTTTTTTTGGCCGCACCGCGAGGCATGCGGGATCTTAGCTCCCCGACCAGGGATCAAAGCCGTGCCCGCTGCAGTGGAAGTGTGGAGTCTTAACCCCTGGACCGCCAGGGAAGTGCACACAATGCTGTTTTTATCGATACTTAGAAATGATGCTAGCCCTGCGGACCATGGGGAAGAGTACACGGGCCCACCTCTGGCGTGGGGATGTAGTACTTCAGGAGGGTTTCATTTCCCTAAGAAATGCCCCATCCTTTTCTGTGGCCCTCCTTTATTTCAGAGTAGACAAAGGAAACTCCAGCTTCAGGAACAGGGACAATGTTTCTCCTCCCACCCAGATACAGAATCTGACCACTCCAGAAAAGAAACAATGAAGCCATCCAGAAAGCTCCCGTGGTTTCATCGAAGGGTCAAGTTTCTTTCTGGAGTGGGTCAGTTTGTAAAAGTTTCCAGAGTTCTGGTCCCTGGGATGTACTTGTGTGTAACTTCTCTGTTGGTCAAGCAGTGGCAAAAAGACTCTCCCCACCATCTCCACGCTATTCTGAAAACACCCTAGACCACTCAGACAAGCTTCAGCTGGGCACCAGAATGGCCAAGTTCAGAGTTTCTTTCAGCCAGCTAAGAGTTGAGAAATTCTTTAAAATGTAAATATTTTTTGCAGCTATGAGAGAGAAGGCATGCCCTAAAGCACTTTCTAGGTGGCATGAGGTCTCAGAAGAGTCAAGCCCTCCTCAAAACTGACTGGAAAAAGGCCCTTAGTGGAGAAGGAAAGGTTTCTGCTGCTGGCCAAGTTCTCCTGATAAGCAGGTACAGAAACTGGATCATTTCCTGAGCTTCTCTCTCAAAATTAAATAGACTAAAAAAAAAAAAAAAAAAAAAAAAAAAAAGAGCAACATCATAATCCCAAGCACAATTACGGTGTTTAACCTTAACTTTCATATCTAGATCACCTGGTTTTTCATTACAACTGGTCAGGCATATGTGAAATGGCCACACTAGATAGAAAGAAGTATGCCAGATGCATCATCAAAGATAGTAAAGCCCCTATTACACAGCGTGCGCATGCGCGCGCACACACACACACACACACACACACACACACACACACACACACACACACACACACACACACACACACACATATTAAGTGAATGAGAGTTAGTTCTGCCTAGTGCCCACCACCAGGTATCCTGGGCTCCTCCGGACACCTGAGCTGTCCTCGGTGGCCCTGCCCCAGCCCTGCCCTCACAGTGCCCACACTTCACCACATCAAAGTCCACTCTCTTCATACCCTGATCTTTGCTGGCATTTTATGAAATTCTTCCTGTTAAGTCCTAAGTAACTAATGTAGTGCCTGTTCTATGGATGCTTACATGTTGAATAAGAGGTTTGAAGAGAACCATTTCACCCAAATTCCTCTAATGGTAAAATTTTAGGCACAACAATAAGTGAATTCCAGCTTTTCGCTACAGAGCCCCTTCCACACTCCGCCAATCCCATCACACTGACCACTTCCCACTTCATTTGCTTCATAAGTGTCAGCTTATGAAAACACCTCCACCTCCTAGGATGGAGGTGAGATGGATCCTGCATTTGTAAAAATGGAGGTTAATGTTGATACAATGACGTGCAAAGTCCATCTCCTCCATCTGTCAATTCACCTGGGTCAGAACCAAACTGTCTCTGGAGGATGAGGACCCCTTCTCCATCCATTTCTGGTCACAGCGCTTACTGAGGAAGGGGACACGCTAATACTATCTCCAGTGTCTGAACCCACGCAGGGGAGAGAGTGGGAGAAGTCGGCCTCAAGACATTCCTTTCTCTGCAGAGGCCCAAAGTGTACAGCCCAGTATCTCCAAGAATGCCCCAAAGCACTTAATAATCAGTGTCTGTAAAACCTTCCTAAAAATAACGGCTTCAGAACTGACTCTTACACTGTTGACAAGGGACTCTGATTTGGTCCCATCCAAGATAAGAAAGAGCCTTACTGTAAGAATGAAAACATGAGTCAAGATAAAAATTGAAGTGGGTCCAATGGGACAAAAGCCAGCCCTTCACAACCAAGTATCTAAGAGGCCTAGAAAAGAACAGGTAAGGGTGCCCCTCAGACATGACTGATGACACAGGCTCAGATGGACAGGTTTCTAAATTGATGTTACTCAAAAATGGTGTTTCTAGAACGTGCCCAATTATAAAAACCATCTAGACACGTTGTTCAAAAAATTCAGATTCCCAGGACCCACACCAAACCTATGAAGTCAAAACTCCAGGGCAGGGTCTGAGAACACATAGGTCTAACCAGCACCGAGCAGAGGGTCAGGCAAGTTTCAGAAACAACGTTCCAAAGGAAACAATATGTAACTTTTTAAAACGTTGTAGTCACATAACTTCAAAGTGATACTGCACGCGAGAAAAGGCAGGCTTAACTGGAGGAAGTCAGAGCCTTCTTTAAGTAGTTAAAATTATGGAATATAATCATCAGGTAATGAGGAAGTCAATTTCATTAAAATGTAGCAAAAACAAAACCTCTCCCTTTAGCTTAACTATATTCCACCGGGAAGACCTTCCATGACCTCCCTCCCTGCCCTAAGGATGGAAGGGAATCCCCACCCCACAGCTTCTCCTTGGGGCTGTCACAGGCCGAATGGCAGTGACAGGGTTGAGAGCCCTCAGGGTTATCCCAATAAAGACAGCCCCAAGAAGCCGGCAACAAACTCTAAACCAGCCCCTACAGGTACCCTCCTGGCGTCAGCCTTTACAGGTCTGAGTCTCCGGCTGACTAATCCGCAGCCTCAGTCGTGTCCCTGTCTATGTGAGGCCTTGCTCCACAGGACCAGTGGCACCAGCCTCACAGGGAGCCTATCAGCAGTGCAGAAGCCCAGGCCTGCTTCGTCAGAATCTGCCATTTAACAAGATTCCACATCATTCTTGTGTACCTTCAAGCGTGAGAAGCCCTGCTTTAAGGCATGGAGAGTGCCACCACGGGGAGACTTTCACCCCACCTGGAGAGGCACCAGCTCACCAGCCCACCCACCGCGACTCCACACTCTAAGAGGCCTTCTTCCCTCACAATCCTTACACAAGTCTTCTCAGACTTGCTTTGCCTTGGAGCCAGATCACCATCCGCGGGGCCCAGTGACAGCTGACAATCCAAAGCCCCACCTTAGGGCATTAAAAGGAGGTGGTAAGTACTGACGCCCCTTACATTCTCCTCCGGCTCCTCTACCTATCAGGCTGCCTGAGGGGGCAGGAATATGGACCCCACGACCACAAATCAGTAGAGACGATCCAAAGTCAAACAATACTACGGAATGCTGGCTCGCTCTGGCCAGCACAATGTTAATGAGGTCGAGGTCACGAGTATGATTAGCTTCCTCTGTATCGTGGCACAGACTCCAACCCTCTGCCCTCTAGCTGCCTGCAAAGGCTGACACGCCCCCGGTTACTAAGAGGAGAATGACCGGGGAGGCTGAACAGAGCAGAGGCAGAAAAGCACTCAAAGAACTTGGATGACTGGTGAGCAGAATGGATCAAAGAACAGCACTCAGCCCAGAGGGGTGGCTGACATGAGAGATGACCGGTGAGAATTCAAAATCATCCCGATGGGCTGAACAACACACACCAGGATGAGAAAGCTGAAATTTGACAAGAAGTGGGAAGTCCTATGGCCAAGATTTTAAAAATCAAAAACACGGGCTTCCCTGGCGGTGCAGTGGTTAAGAATCCGCCTGCCAGTGCAGGGGACACGGGTTCGAGCCCTGGTCCACGAAGATCCCACATGCCGAGGAGCAACTAAGCCCGTGCACCACAACTACTGAGCCTGCTCTCTAGAGCCCGCGAGCCACAACTACTGAGCCCACGTGCCACAACTGCTGAAGCCGGTGCTCCTAGAGCCCGTGCTCCGCAACAAGAGAAGCCACCGCAATGAGAAGCCCGCGCACCACAACGAAGAGTAGCCCCCGCTCGCCGCAACTAGAGAAAAGCGCACGTGCAGCAACAAAGACCCAACACAGCCAAAAATAAAATAAATAAAATAATTTTTAAAAAAAATCAAATACACATATGTAAGCTAGAGGAAATCTAACCTGACGACAGTTGTTTTAAAATGTTTAAATTTTTTTTAAAAACATGTAAGTTTTGTTGACTAATGTAGTTGCTAAGAAAGCTAACATACTTAGGGTCCATGAGTCTAGTCTCCAGACCAAGGGGAACAGTGGTCCCTGTGCAGCACAGCTGACCAGACTATCCTCAACAGTCCCCCGGCCACCTGTCCACACAGGTGTATACACAACCTGCCCCATCTCTTCATCGCTACCACCACTTGTGTTCTTATTATTCAGTATGGCCTCTGCACCGGCTACCGTTCTTTTGGGCTTTGGATTATAGTTTAAACATTCCCCACATCAGCTTAGCTCCCTTTAATGCTACCTTCTCTTTACTAATCAAGAAAAGAACAACAGACCCAAGCACAAATTGGAAAAAACACATTTAAAAAAAAAAAAGACAAGACAACCTAAGCAACCCATTTACCAAAAGGATTCAAACCCAAAGACCTATAGTCACCTGTGTAAGCCGGCACCCTAGGCTACATATTACAGCACGGATCTGTGCAGAATCGTAATCAGGTTGGTAAATTATAAGCTTCCAGCACAGAAAAGCCCTGAAATGGCTACTATAAGAATGAGCACATGACAGAGTAAATATCTGTTTAGACATACTTCCCTGTGCAGAATCATCTTCTAGGAACGGACAGTTAGCCATTAAAAAAAAAAAGATGTGATTTTAGATTGTTTTTCAAGTTGTGAGCCGTGTTTTCCTTACGTGTATATTTCATATACAAAGGGTAGCCATTTATAAACACAAAAACACCAATTACTGGTAAGTCTGTAGTTGCGAGACTGGCCAGTCTATTATTTTTAATTTCAGAAAATTTGATCCCTATGGGTGAGAGAAAAGTTATAAATTTTTAAGAGGTTAATTTGTCCTGAGTAATAAGTGTGTCATGCACCACTTATCTGAAGATTAAATGTGGCTACTGTCTATGCAGTTACAGGCGTCTTTAAACAACTGGCTAACTGCCTCAAAACTGGAAAACAACATGTGAAATTCAGCCCAACTGCAGCCTGCCCCAGGAGAAAGGAAGCTTGAACTCCAGGTGCCCTTGACAACACAGCTCAGTGTGGAAAGAGAGAAATTGCTGAACAATAGAATCAGTAGAGGAAAGAGAGTCCCTCTAACTTTCCGGGAATGTGGGGAAGTTGATGCTAAAGGGATATTTAAGATCTCACTGCTGGTTTGAGTTCTACTGAACACTGAAACAACTGAAAACAAGAAAAAAAAAAAAAACTCCCATGTGAGTATAGTATATTTATATATATATATATTTATAGATATTTAATTAGGTACATATCAATCTGACAGATGTTTACACATTTAGATATAGAAGTGAAACACCTCTCAGATCACACTTAACAGTGTTTATGAAAACATACAAAGTGTACCGACAGGAAGGAGTGGGTCCTTCCCTATTGTTGGGAGGAAGCTGCCCCATTCTGGCTCTGGGTCACAGGACCCAGGCCTGGTTACATTCCTCCACAACTACATTTATAACAAATAGGAATTTCAAGTCTTTTTAAAGACAGAGACCTGCTTTACCATGGATGTAACCCAGATGTAAGGAGGTGTATGGTGCTGTGGCCAAAACTGCTGATACAGTTTTGCACAAAAAAAGAATGGAAGAAAACATCAACAACTGTTTTGTTCTGGTTTTTTAACTAACATCTACTTTTTAAAAATCTGAAAAGCAGAAAACTAAAGAAAATAGTCACCTGTAACCCCACGAGTCCAAAATAACCAGTCAGAATTTTAGCCTACATCCTTGCAGTCTGTCTAGGCTACCAGTTTTCCTTTCAATGGCAGATCAGTTAGGCAGGCAAGAGCAAGGCGAGGCATTATTGCTGGTTACACAGACTAACGATGATTAATAATTCCCACTGGCCATACCCTAAATCCACAACAGTAAGAGGAGTAAGGCTGTACACAAATCAAATAGCATGCCTGCCCTTTAACAGGCATTCACTGGGGGCTACTTTGCGCATGTTATTTTATTCCACAAATGAATGAAATTCAAATTAACAGCCCCTTGAGGGCCATACGGTAACTTCAAAAAAGAAGGCAGATAAGCCTTGTCCCTGGTGGAAAGGAAAACACTAGTTCTCCAAGTACAAGTTCTCAAGGTGCCTACAGACTGGGTTCCTAGGAAAAGCCCTCCTCCTGGCTTGCAGATGGCCACAGTCTCACCATGGTGGAGAGAGCATGCTCCAGACTCTCTCCTTCTTCTTAGAAGGACACTAATCCCATCATGGGGGCTCCACCCTCATGACCTCATCTAAACCTAATTACCTCCCAAAGGTGCCCCCTCCAAGTACCATCACAATGAGGGATTAGGGTTTCTATTTAGGAATTCGGGGAAGAACACAGTCTGTCCAGAATATGTAGATGTGTCGGGGGGTGAAGGAGGATCGATTTTATCAGTTGTACATCCTAGCTATTAAAAATGTTCAGAGCCATTCTATGTACATTCCTCTAAATTATCTCAGTTCAAAACAATAAACAGGTCTCACAAGTCGGCAAAATAACACCAGTAAGAGTCTGGTCATTGAAGGCCAAGGTCAGGGGCTTGATTACCCGTTAGTCCCGTTGAAAGGATGAAAGAGAAAAATTCAGTTACAAGGACACAGATTACTCTCACCCTGAACACTATTCACTATTCACTCTTGAGTAAACCGCAAGAGACCAGCCAACCACTTGCTGCTACTGTAAAAATAACTCCATCTTTCATCTCCAGCTCCAGACCTCTCTTCCTGCCTGTGGATCCAATGCTCTGCTGGGCATCTCTCCCTGGACGGCTCACAACTCAGCTGTGGATTCAACTGAACTCACTACTCCTCGCCATCTCCCCAGACTGAGGTTCCCATAGCTGCTTAACTCAGTGAAAGGCGCCATGACCCACTCCAGTCACCCTGGACTCCCTCTTACTAAGAACCCACCCATGGGACATGACCGAGGAAGTGCGGTCAGTCTCTCCAGGTCTCTCCCGCTCTCCCTCACCAAGTCCCACCGGGATTCCTGTACTAACTTCCCGGCTCACCTGCTATCCCCGGCCCTGGCCTCCTAGTCACCGAGCCCACCTAGAGTTCCTTCTAAAGCACAGTATGATCAGGTCAATCACCTGCTGCAAGTTCCCCATCTTCCACACAGGTTTCGAGCTGAAGTTCAGACTCCCCAGCTCAGCACCCAAGACCCAGCACCCTCAGGGACTTCCCTACACCACTCTGCCTCTAGTCCAAACAGCTACTCTCAGTGCCCTGATGACTTTACACCATTTCGAGCCTTCTAGACTCCAAACATAATGCATTCTTACTGTACCAGATATTACTGTAACCTTAAAAGTAATGGGAGAAAAAAACCTTGAAGGTACATGAGGGACTAAGTCTCCACTCTTACCTTTACTCTCGGGCCCGCCTCCTACAGCAAAGGGTCCAGTATTTTAAGTACCAGACCAGACTCTTCCCTGGACACAATCTGGGTTTTATAAGCTGATGATCACATCTGACCTTTGATTCCTTCTTTGCCTTTCTAAGGCTGTGAAGTCTCACTTCGGAGAAAAACCCGTTTGTTCTCGTGGCACTTTGGCTGGTGATTCTACTCAAACAGGACACATGCTTTATTATAAAGCACAGAAAGAAACAGGCTCCCCCTTCTTCCTTCTCCCTGTGGAGGACCCACAGGACCAGCTGGCCCTGGCCACCACCCCCAGCCAGATCACTTCCCTCCAAGCTGGCTGGCTTGTGGAAGAGAAGCACGCCCAGCACGCTGCTTTCCCAGCGCAGGCACTTCTAAACAAAAAAGAGAGCTTCTTGGGTTTATGGAGGTCCTTCGCACACAGAGTTTGCTTCTCCAACTAGAATGAGTGCTCTGTGAGTGGAGAGGCCTGCTCTTGGTTCTTGCTATGCTCCCAGAGGCCAGAACAGAGCCTGGCCCATGCAAGAGGCTCCATGGGTATTTGCTGAATGACTGGATAAAAGAATGGATGAATGAGCAAACAGGCATTCCTCCCAGATTACAAAAGAAATATACAGCATAGTTCCCCAGCTCCAAATACTACTGTTTTGCTAAGAATGCCTTTTGTTCATTCTGCAACTAGGTACAACCTTAGGAAAAACTGGGCAATGTTCCATTAACCCCAAGACATACTTTAAAGGTGCTTTTTGGAATAAATTGTAGAGATCACGTATTTGCTTACTATTTGTATTTTTCTAAGAGCCGTAAACACTGAGAAAACACTGCTTTAGAATTCCCAAGAGAGACACCATGTCCACCACTCAAGTTTTCTTTTTTTTTCTTAAATAAAATATCGATATTGACTTTGGCGGCACCTGGAACCTGAGAAGGTTCCTTTGCAAGGGGGCAGTGAGGCTTGGAATTACAGGCCACACCTGTGCTCAGGTCCTCAGACCCACACGGAGCCTGCACTACACATTCCCCACAGCTGGAGTCCCAGAAAAGGTTGACTAGAGGGGCCAAAAAGATGCAGCCTACAAGTTCTAGAAAGAGCAAATGTTTCTGAGTGTGGGCTGCTGGGGGCACAGGGACAGCCTCAACTAAGGGTCGACCATCAGCCGACCTAAAATCAGCAGTCGCTCAAAGTCAGCTCCCCTTGCAGCCCGGCTCTCTGAATCGCACTGCTTTCTCCCGGGCATTTGAAATACTTGACAACCATCATCAACATTTTCTGAGCACTTACCCAGCGTGAGGGACCACCCTAGGTTCTATGCAAAACTACATAATCATAGTTAAACTTCCAGGTGATTCTTTGACTTGAACTTTATTACCATCATTTTACAGACACAGAAACCAAGGCTGAGAGAAATTAAATAACTTGTCCCAGGTTCAGGTAGTAAGTGACACCTCTGGAAATTCAACAGTCCCAATTTTGGGTCTCCTACATTTTGGTCTCCTCTTTTGTCAATTCTTTGCAATAAAGAAGTTGAGAAGCTGTATATGTTGTCCATTAAAAATGGATACTTTTCTATATATTTTCTATCTTCTCCTACTATGGACTTTTCCTCCCTGCCCTGCCCAAACACTACATGCAGTAAAATCTCTTTAATTCGTCAGTCCACACATCTGAGCCCATCCACATGCATAAAGAGCATATATTACTTTTTCCAGAAGGCACCGTTTTGCTCTAATCCACAAAGATTCATTTTCCTTCCTATAGACAAATTACTGGTTCATGTCTCGCGACTCATATATTCAAGAATCTTCATTTGCAGTGTAATTATTCTTCTTAATTGGACTGCTCTGAAGACAAATGATTTCCCCTCCCTAACCCCATCAACTCCTGCACCACACAATGTCTTTTTTCCTGGCATAAAATGTTTGCTGCACCCTTTGCAAACACACCACAACAATCCACACACACTATCTGCTCCCTGTGTGACCACTTAGGAAAAATATTATCATGACGTTGGGTTTTATCTGGTATTACCTCAAACTCTTTCAATATTATTTCATCAGAATCAGATCTCTGACAAAGATTAATAACAAGTCTATCACAGTATGACAGCAAAAAGAAATGAGCATCTTAGGTTTTCTTTTCCCTATCTGTAAAAACATTTAATCTCCCCACCAGCATGTGTTCCCTATCTCTTACATTTGAAAAGGAGAAGTCGTTTTTTAAAGAGGACCAGTAGAAAAGAGGAATATCCGGGAAAGAGCAACGCCAAAGAAATTCGCATCCATCATCGCTTAAACCTGGCGCGGGTGGAGCTCTCTCAGGCGAATGGGCGAAGCAAAAGCAACGTGCGGAGGAGAAACGTCCCTCGGAACTCGGTTACTCAGGTTTAACTCTCCGCACCAGGCTCTAACAGCTCCCCCTCTCCCTCCCGCCCACACCTCTCCCCGCTCGGGCTCCAGCACACACTTGTCTACAGAGGCCGCTTTGCGATTTCAGACAGAAGCTCTCCTTTTACTTGTGGGTCGCTGATGGAAACCTACATGAACGCACACAATCACAGTAGAAAACGCGCTAAATACAGGAAATAGCCCAGGTGGGAGTGAGGGTGGGGGTGGGATGGGGGGGGTAAGACTTTACTCCCATTGAGGAAACAGCTCAAGGATTCTCATAAAACTCACGACCCTCCTGAAACGGGAGAAAAGGTGAACAGGATTGAAGAAAATGCTTTCGCCCTTCTGAGTTCAAAGGACACCAGACAGCTGAATGAAACGGAAAAAAGGACACACACACAACTCTGTGCCTAAAAAACGTCCGGAAACACAGAGTCCCCCGCTGTCCTTCACCCCATCCCTTGGGTTCAACCCACTCAGGCCAGATGTGGTCTTCCCCACTCCACGCCCACCTCCTCCTCCTCCAGCCCGCACCCCCAATCCCTGCGCTGCCCACAAAAATGCAGCCCAGATCTGAGAAGCCGCTGACGTCTGTGGCCGGCGTGACCCACACGCCGCAGACCGGGCCCCGCGGGGGCGACCGCGGGGCGGCCCCCGGGCGCGGTACCAGGCGCGCCGAGCCCCGCGCCAAGCTGCGCCCGGGACCCGAGCGCCGGTCTCAGTCCGCCGGCAGCGGCGAGAGAGCTGGGCTCGCGCCGGCTTCCCGGAAAATCGTCTTTCCAGGCACAACTTTTTTCCACTTCTGCTGCGGGCGACCACGGCGACCAGAACCGAAGCGGCGCTCCCTCCCGTTCCCAGCGTCCAGCAACCGCCCCGCCAGCGCCTCCCCGGCTCGGTGCTCCCTCCCCTCGGGCTCCTCGGGCGCCGGGAAGAAGTTCCCGCGCCGGCCGCCGCGCACGCAACCCGGACTCCGCTGGTCGCCGACGGCTCCGCGAGCCCCGCGCCGGGTGCCCTACCTGGCGGAGGCTGCGGGCTTTCCCTCCGCAGAGCGCGCGGGCCCGGCGACTCCAACTCAGCCGGTCCCGGCTCGGCGATCCCGGCTCCGAGCCCGCTGCCTTCCCCAAGCCGGGGCTTACCGTTACGCCTCCTCGCAGCCACCTCTGTCGCTCTCTCTCTCGGTCTCTCTTTCTCTGGCCCGGCCGGCCACTCGGGGAAGGAGGAGGAGGGAGGGGTGGGGAGAGGAGAGGAGGCGGCGAGAGGAGGGGGAGATTGAGGGAGGGGAGAGGGTCCCCGGGCAGGGGAGGAGGAGGAGGAGGAAGAGGAGGCGAGGAGAGAGCGCCGACCTCGGCCGCTGCAGGGGCTAGCACGCAGGAAGGGGAAAGAGGGGCGGGGGCAGAGAAAGAAAGAGGCCGCCGAGGCTCCCTGCCCAGGACCCGGCCCCGCGCCGCTGCCCAGTCACCATCGCCGCCGCGTCCCGCTCTCGGGCGGCGTCGGGGGGAGGGGTCGGGGCCCGGGGCTCTCCCGGCGCGGCGCGCGGGGCGGGGCGGGCGGCCGGGGACGCGGCGGGGGCGGGCGGACGAGGCCCGGCCTCCGGGGGGAGTGTCCTGCGGGGCCCGGGAGGGTGTGGGCGAAAGGGGATCCCCGAGAGGAGGGGCGGAGGCCTGGGGGCCTGGGAGCCGGTCCCTGCGCCCGCCGGGCGGCGGCAGCGTCTCCCGGAGTCCCGCCAGAGTCCCCCGAGCCGCGCCGGGGAACCTCCGAGCACAGTTCCGGGAAATCGTCTTCGGAGCCCGGAGAGCGCGCACCGCCCGGCCGGGGAGGCGGGGAACGGCGAAGTCGGCGTCGGGGGTGAGAGCCCGGACTCTTTCGGCGGAGAGCGTGCTCGGCAGCGCCCGGAGCGGTTCCCCAGGCGGGGCCCGAGCGGGAAGAATGTCCGCCCGCTGGTCCTGGAGAATCCAAAGCGGGAGGGTGGGCTGGGGGTGCCTGGACCCCCATCCTCGCCTTCCTCGCCCGGAGTCGAGGCTCCGGGCGTAAATTTCCTCGCCCTGGGAGTCTCTGAGAAAGGAAACTCAGTGCGAACAGCCGCAAAGAATATACGTAAATTGATTGCTTGGGATCCTGAAACATCCTCCCCTGAACTTAAAATATGGTTTCGGGGTGAATTTCTAAGGCACTTTAGCTAATAGTCTGGAAAGGCATCTTTGCCCAGAGAGGGGACTCACCAACTGCCCCCCACCGCCCCCAGGGTGGGGAGCAAAGAACCCAAAGTTAAATGGCCACGAATTAAGGTGACAAGATTCCTTGTGATTTCAACGTCGGGACGCAGCATTTTGCCAAGCAAACCCTTCTTGTCTTTTTTTCCTGGCAAACTTGCTCCTGTCCTCAGCTTCTCAGCCTCTCGTCTGGGTCACCTGTAGCCACTAGTCGCCTGAACTCAGACCTTAGCAGTCAGTTTGGGGCCTTTCTCCACCACTGCCAATAGCCACTCCCATTGATTCTTTAAGGTCCTTCCAATTGCCCCGTCCTTTCCAAGCCCCCTGCCACCTTCCTAATTTTCGCTGATTCGGGATTTCATAGCTTCAGTGACCTCCTCCCTGGTTCCCTGCTTTGGCCCTCTTTGCACTGGCATCCATCTGCACACTCCTAGCCTACACGCTAATGGTTCTAGAACACCGCTTTGGCAGGCTACTTCCTGTTCTAGAAGCTCTAAGAGGCACTTTGCCACAGAAAATTATGAATTACTTAAAAACTTTTCCATTCGAAGCCATCCACCTACCCACTCCTTGGAGCCTGGCACTCTCACCAGCGTGGGGCGGATCCTCCCCTCCCCCCGAAGGTTCCATACTGTATGAAACATGGGAGGTGCTGATGCTCTTGCCAGAACTGGAATGCTGTCTTTCATCTTCTCCCACAGCCAAATCCCACTTATCTTCGTTGAAAATGAAGTTTGTAGTACAACATTTCTTCTATAAAAGGATGTGTGTGATCTTCCCACTTTTGAAATCATGCACTAGAAATAACAAGGCTTATGGGGGAAATAGGATAAGAAACAACTCAGAAGTTATGTAACACTGCAACCAGAGCACCAACAAAAACAGTAACCATTCCAAAAAACATGCTAGCAGAGTTTAAGAGCCACATTCAATTCCTAATAAATATTACAGTAAATATAAATATAGGACTTTACCTTTATAAAAAGATGGAAGTAACTGATGAAGAGATTGGAAGGAGAGTTGTTTGAGGCTGCTGAGTTAGGAAGGTAAGCACAAAATGTACAAGTAAGAGGTGAATTCACCCCTCCCAAGTTAGAGCTCATGGTCAAACCAATCCAAGAGAAAGAACATGGAGTGAATGAACATCGGGCATAGCACTGTGTGTCCTCCCCAACTGGCATTCTGCTGTGTTTTGTTTGCAGCTGCTGTTTCTTGATGGTGCAGAATATTAAGGTGTTGGCAACAATTGCATATGAACCAACATAACCACTGCATTTTACTAATATCCTTTCCCTACATATCAGTCATGAATGAGTTAATTTCTGTTACACATGCTTTCATTACAGAAACATGCTGGTAACAGAGTAGACTGTACTGTACTGAATTCCATGCTTAGAAAATAGATTCTACTTCATTCCACACATCTGTTGAGCACTTACTATATGCCAGGGACTGTTTCAGGCACTGGGAATGCATCGGCGAATAAAGAGAAACACAGAAATGTCTGCCCTCGTGGACGGTGGGTACTTGAACATGGCATCACAGGATGACCCATGTTATTGAGCTGTGTTATGTTTCATATCTATGTAACTTGAATTGATGCCTCATCTACATTTTAGTCTCTTTGAGGGCTAGAGTCAAGCCTCATATCTGTGTATCTTTCGCAATGTCTGACACAGTAAATACCTACCGGAATGTGTAAAAAAGGGAGTTTACACCCATTTTATACCTTGTGTTACTGAATTCACAGGAGAACCACCCGGGAAATCTAAAAAGAAAGTTTTTTTCAGAGCCACGTTTGTTGCTATTTGGACTAAAATCAAAGCAAGTATCCCCAGATAGGATCATTTGGATCTGAAGAGTAGATAAATTATGCTTAACAGGAAGCAAGAAAATAGGCATGGGCAGGGGAGGGAGGACAGAAGGAGAGAAAGGCTAAAAGGTGTAGTTCAAGAAGAAAGTGCCTGCCAAGTTCTCTGGAAAGGCAGGGCTGGAGAAAGAACAATAGCGGGAACTTTGGGTTATTGTGAGTGCTGCTTCTATCATGGGCTTCAGCCAAATGTTCAAGAAATATTTACTGGGAGATAAGTGAGGAGGAAATTATAAGAAATTAAAGGGTACCTACAATGTTTGGTCAGATGACAAGAAGACCTTGGGAGAAAGTAATTATGAGCCAGTGGGTCATAAGGTAAAATTACAGTGGTGCCTGGCTAAAATGTTGTGATTCTGAACTTACCTGCCTGTGCAGATCACTCACTTCTCTGAACATTATACCCCACCTAGTGTAACTGGCATCAGCAAAGCTAGGTATTTTCATGTGTGAACACTTTTTATCCTATTCTGAGTATGAATCTGGAATGTAAATAAACTATGCATTTATGACAGATACATTGGATATATTATGATTGTCAGCATACTGAATATTGATTAACTTTATTTTATTTATTTATTTTTTTAGCATCTTTATTGGCGTATAATTGCTTTACAATGGTGTGTTAGTTTCTGCTGTATAACAAAGTGAATCAGCTATACATATACATATATCCCCGTATCTCCTCCCTCTTGCGTCTCCCTCCCACCCTCCCTATCCCACTCCTCTAGGTGGTCACAAAACACCAGAGCTGATCTCCCTGTGCTATGCGACTGCTTCCCACTAGCTATTTTACATTTGGTAGTATATATAAGTCCATGCCACCCTCTCACTTTGCCCCAGCTTACCCTTCCCCCTCCCCGTGTCCTCATGTCCATTCTCTACGTCTGCATCTTTATTCCTGTCCTGCCCCTAGGTTCTTCAGAACCTTTTTTTTTTTTTTTAGATTCCATATATATGTGTTAGCATACGGTATTTGTTTTTCTCTTTCTGACTTACTTCACTCCATATGACAGACTCTAGGTCCATCCACCTCACTACAAATAACACTATTTCATTGATTAACTTTAAATTTGTCTCCTCATCTTCATAAAAATCTACCACTCAGAACCAGCCCCCCCCCCTTCTGAGAGCTTGCTGTTTCCTAAAACTGTGATCGTAGGATTTCAGTGCTAGACACAAACTTGAAAATCCATGTCTTTTGAAGATCACGTAGAAAATGAAACAGTTTAAGCTGAGAATCTCTTCAAGGAAACTAGCAAAATTATAGTTTACCAACTTGGGGTCCTCTGAAAAATCACTCTCTTAAAAATTTTCATTCTGCCTTTTTATTCCATGGATCGAATTATACAAAGAAGCCATCTGAAATTCTAAGAATCCATTTTCCTTGACAAGTACCTGTTGATAAAAGGCAATTTTGAAGGGCTCTACTGATTTAAAAGGGCTCTGTCAATTAAAATTAGTGCTCTCTGATCTATGTGAGATAGAAGCCATCTTTCGGGCCATAGGAATGACCTGGCCAAAGTCTCCAATGGACTTAGTAATGTCATATTTCAATTTCTGCTTCCAACTGGCAGTTAAGTCAAGGGTGAAAATTGAGCCTGTAAATACAAAAGAAATTTCCCGCCATTACCAAGGTGCTAGACTATCTGTTGAATGAGGATAGCAAAATGTCTCCAACTGAGAACAAATATTACAAGTGCAGATGAGCATGTAGGATTTTCCAATAACCACATAAAGGGACGGCAGTAGGACCAAGTCAGCCATGGGCTCCTGATGAAATCTCAATGAACTGTAGAAAAGACTTCGTTTTCCCTCACGGATCTATTAAGGACACTGTCCACACTCAAGCCAAGGAGAAACATTGCCCTGAAAATACACCACGGCTAAGTCATGAGAGAAATAAGAGCACTGAACTGTGGGCATTTGTTCTCTTCTGGAAGAAACTGAGGGCTGTCAGCCACTTTTATCTTCCAGCCACAGTATCTACCTCCAGGCCTTCCTTTCTTCTATCAATGAAGCAATAGTCTTAATTTGCCACTGACTTCTCCTAAAGTAATCGTCAAATTTCCTGCCTCTAGTTCCAGAACTAGACTCCATGTGACTCTGGCAAAACTAAACCCAAGAAGGTGCTTCATTTATTTCCTCCTATTATGTCATCACGGCCATAAACAAATGTATCTGGCCCTCATCCAGTTGAGCTTACCGTGAAGTGAGGTGGAAATTTCCATATGAGAGAATGTTTTATTGCAATATTACTTTATAAGTTGCATGCAAATTCTGCAACATTCTTAGCTGCTCAATAATATGTAACTGGCAAACTCAATTCACTGAACTTTTATTCACTCTGAATGTTCACCTGCAGACATTTTCCTGGATTACAAACCTTTCTCAGAAGAGGTACAAAATACAAAGAAGCTTGGGGGATTAGCTGTCTTACAGTATTCATCACACACATAAAACCACCCCGAGAGAGCATGCTGTAGCCCTTTATAAGAACAGTGCTGTGCATCTGGTCCCTGACTTGTGCTTGCAGGAGCTTTATGTTTTCGATTATGAATTATGTGTTGCTCTCAAAACCTCTAATAGGTAAGGTTTTACTGTTACCCTCACTAGTACCTACAATGAAATTTGGAAAATATTCAGCCTGTTTTAATAACAATGCTAGGATGAGAATTTGAGGAAATTCCTGCTGTTTTCTTGCATTGTGAAGAGGATATTTGTGCCTAATATAACCCAGACTGAAAAAAACCTAATCTCCAATCTGAAAACCTGGCCTATAAGAAACTTTTTTTTTCTTTTTCTTTCTCTTACAATTCTCTTTCTGGAAACACGGAGCATAAACATGTATATCTGTAAAACTAGCAACTGTTGGGCACCCTATTTTCACACAGTGCTAGAGTTAGAATATATATTATTTTCTATTGATAATAAAAATATTTAGTATTATGGATTATAACATGTACTCTACTTACTTCCAAATGGCCCTGGAGTAACTTGTTATTAAAAACAACAGAAGGAGGTAAGAGATCCTCTTGCCGGGGTCCTGGTTTAACATAGTTGAACATTAAATTTAGCTCTGGGCTTCCAAGAGTCAAGACAAGAATGACATACAATGAATAATATAGTTCTCATGGTCTGGCAAAAACATCACAGTTGTTCTTAAGTTAGGCAAACTTTTTCCTGGCACTAACTTCTAAGAGGAATTGAGTCATGGGAATCTTTACATAAGCGACACTGGACAATCTAAACATCTAGGTGCAGCATCTTCACTGAAAGAAAGCAACAGATTCTTGCCCTGCAGAGCAGAGAGGGTAAAAAGTTAACAAGAGATGACAGAATTGTCTAGACTGTGTTTCTGTCATGGCTGAATCTGCATTATCTAAACTTAACTTCTACCCAGACTCTGGGACCCAGAAGATACTCTCTGTGCTCTCACTTAAGAAAAGAAAAAGAATGGAGCTTGTATCAACTGAATTATGCAAAAAAAAATGATGCCATTTCTTCGTTGACTTCACAAATCTTTCTCAATTCTAAATCTTCTATTATTTCACATAGAACTCATTTGACAACTATGACCTGTATTCATTTCAGAACAACCTTGGGAAGGTTTTCAATGAAAACAAGAACTAAGGACAAGGCTAATCCACCCACATAGCTGAGATTAGTTCTAGCTTTTCTTCCAACAGGATGGCATTGTGCTATGCTAATTATACAAAATAACGTTCAACACTTTTGAGGTCATATAAATGAGAATAACATATGCTGTGAAGTTAAAATTAACCACAAAGCTAGTTTTTATAGTTGAAGAGTGATTTCTTGAAATATCCTGTGAAATTTTGCTGTTAGACAACTGTCTCAAAATAGTTACAAGTACTCCTTTAATTTCCTAGAGTGTCATGAGAAAAATGTTTGATATTAATGAATTCAAGTCCCTCCACTGCCTTCAGATGCAGCTTGTGTTCACTAGATGTGTGGTAAGAAAAGTTCCTTGTTATGAAAAGACCATGGGTTTGAAGTCCTAGGGACTGTGTACAAATCCCACTTCTTTCACCAGTCACTAAATTATTTTAAGCAAGATACTTAACCTCTCCAAACTTCAGTTTCCTTGCCTTAAAATGGGGATAATTCTACCTATTGCATGGGGTTATTACAACTATTACATGATTGTTATCACAACATATGTGAAGGCGTCTACTATAATGCCT
This sequence comes from Balaenoptera physalus, assembly GCF_965194825.1. Lineage (NCBI taxonomy): Eukaryota > Metazoa > Chordata > Mammalia > Artiodactyla > Balaenopteridae > Balaenoptera > Balaenoptera physalus. The sequence goes on along the minus strand of NC_138890.1, from coordinate 115,429,310 downwards.
AACATATAATAGTGCTCAGTAGATGTTTATTTCCTTCCCTGACATCCATATTCTTGCAAAAAGAATCTTCTCCCAGTTCAAGGAGACCACTCTTCCCAACTTGCCAATACACAGCTTTCCTGGTCTTCTTTTTAAAAATGATATGAATATCAAAACACTGTAGTGTTATCATGATGATAGACATATAGCTCAATGCAGTAAAATTGAAAGTCCGGAAATAAACTCTCACATTTATGATCAACTGATTTTCAACAAAGTGCCAAGACATTTTAATGGTGAAAGAATAGTCTTTTCAACAAATGGTGCTGGGACAACTTGATATCCACATACAAAACAAGGAATATGAATCCCTACCTCACAGCATACCAAAAAAGTTAGCTCAAAATGGATCATACAACTAAATGTAAGAGCTAAAATGATAAAACTCCTAGAAGAACACATAGGAGTAAATCTTAATGACCTTAGGTTAGGCAATAACTTCTTAGACATGACACTAAAATTATAAGTAACAAAAGAGAAAAATACATGAATTGTACTTCATAAAAAACTAAAAACTTTTGTGTGACATGAGGACACCATCAAAAAAGTGGAAATAAAAATAAAATGGGTTAAAATATTTGCAAAATATGTTCCTGACAAAGGATGTGTATCCAGAATACATAAAGAATGCTTACAAGTCAATAATAATAATAATAAAATAAAAAATGGGCAAAGAATCTAAATAGATATTTTTTCCAAAGAATACATACAAATGACCAATGAGCACTTGGAAAGATGCTCAACATCATTAGCAATCAGGAAAATGCCAGTGAAAACCACACTACACATACAAAGATAACTAAAATAAAGAGGACTGATAATAACAAGTATTGGTGAGGAAATGGAGAAACTGAAACTTTCAAACATTGCTGGTGAGACTGTAATGGTGTAGCTATGTTGAGAAACAGTTTGATAGTTTCTCAAAAGGTGAAACATAGAATTACCATATGACCCAGAAATTTCCCTCTTGTTATATATCCAAGAGAAATAAAAACATGTCTACATAAAAACATGTACAAAAATGTTCAAGCAGTATTATTTATAATAGCCAAAAGGTGGAAATCCAGATATCCATCAACTGGTGAATGGACAAAGAGAAAGTGGTATATATACACAATATGCTATCATTTTATTCAGCCATAAAAATGAATGAAGTAGTGATACATGCTATAACATGGATGAACTTTGAAAACATTATGCTAAGTGAAAGAAACCAGTGATTAAAGATTGCATATTGTACGATTCCATTTATATGAAATGCCTAAAATATGCAAATTTATAGAAATAGAAAAGTAGATTAGTGGTTGCCTAGGCCGGGGTGGAGTTTGGGGGTAGGGAAAAGTGAGGAGCGACTGCTAATTGGTACAGATTTCTTTTGGGGGGGGGGCGACAAAAATGTTCTAAAATTAGATTGTGTGATGGTTGCACACCTCTGTGAGTATACTAAAAACTACTGAACTATACACTTGAAGTGGGTGAATTTTATGGTACATGAAATACATCTCACTTTAAAAAAAGAAAAATGATAGGAGAAAATGGTTGCGCTATCAGATACAACCAGGAATAATTTTGGTAAACATTTGCTAAACACTTACTGTGCGTGGGGAGGATACAAAGATGACTAAGCATGGACTCCATCCTCAAAGAGCATAAAATCTAGTGAATGGATGTAGTTCAATGAAGATCAATGCATATTTTGATTGCCAGTGGGGCCAGGATTAAATAAATAGCTGTAATACATAGCATTCCTCTAATACACAATGCTGAGCTTACACTGTGCTAAGCTTGGGATACAGAGTTTGCATGTCCCAGTCCTCTAAAGGCACCCAGCCTTTTGGGGGTGAGAGGAAGGATCTAGGTAAAAGTGCTGTGCTACAGATAAGAGCAGGTGCCATGGGAGCCCAGCAGCAGTGAAAACAGGTGAGGAGAGGGGAGGGTATTAGAGGAGGTTCTCTGGGGGTTGTGACCTTGTTTTCACGAGTGAGTAAGAGCTCGCAAGGTGAAATGTAGAAGGCAGTCCACTCAGACAAAGGATACTGCCTGCACAAAGGCCCCGAAGCACCAGAGAATGCATGGCTGAGGGTATTCAGAGAGGAAAAGCGAGGGATGAGAAGAAGTTGACTGGGGAAAGAGGGTGGATGGCAGTGGGACCACTAACACCCTAGGAGTCACATTACGAAGTTCAATCCGAGGTCCATGGGAAGCCGTTGAAGGTTTTAAATCCCAGGAACCATCAGATCTTGTTTTAGACAGATTGCTCTGGCTGCTATGTGAAGAGATGGATTGGATGAGAGCTATACCGGGAATGGAGAGACCTACCTTCCAGGGGAGGGGATGAGGACTTACATTGGCGATGGCGGTGGGCTTGCAGCACCAACTGGGTGGTCAGTGAAGGAAAAGAAGTCAAGGATGGCCTCCAGGTTTCCAGGCTGGGGGATGCATAGCAGGTTGCGTCAGCCACAGAGGCAGCAAACATGGGACAAGTGACCAGATTCCCGGAGAGGCATGGTGAATGTGACATACCCCACTTATGAGTGGGAGGGCCACAGATATGTGACACTGGAGCTTCCCTCCTGGAAACTTTAAAGACCAATGTCAAATCCTTCCCTTTGCCAAAAGATGGTGGAGTTGGGCTCAGCTATACCTTCCTTGGTACTCAAGCCAGGAACAGGCCTTCAGGCGCTAGAAGATACCAGCTTCTGTCTCAATAACTTGAACTACACCAACATTACATAGTGCTGATAAATCTTGGCATACTGCATGCTTTCCAGCCAAATGAAAAATGTCAGCTAACAGGCTGTGGGAAAGACTTTCCCAGGCGATTTTATGATCCAGGGTTTGAGAGAGGCTGGGAAACTCTTTTTAGAAGTTTATCCTGGTTGGGTTAAATTATATATCATTGTCATTTATTATGGGGACATGTGAAACCTACTAGTGGTCTAAATCAGTATTCCTGATGGGTGTCACCTCATTACCTAGTTCAACAACTTAATAACAAGTAAAAAGAAAATTTCCCTTCTTCTGAGTTGCTCTTTTGCAATTATACAAAATACTACTTTAGAAAACTTCATATCTTTGCGAACCAGATAAGGCCCTCAAATCCTAAAGGAATTATTGATCCTCAAGTCAAAATAAAGTTTCAATGCAAGGCTTAATGCATTTAGTGATTGCTGATGGGATCAAAATTAACATGAAAAAATAATCGATAAACATATCCTAAAAATAAAGTTACATCAGACACCATCTCTGTGTCTTCTAATGTGGGATTTTTCCTGTCAGTGCAATGTTTTCTTAGAAACCTGAACTTTCTTTGGCCTGATAGAAACTAACCACTTCAGCAATAGAAAGACAATATGATATGCCTGTTCAGAACTAAACCATTATTTAAAGTGCATTTTAACCTCAGAGACCTCAAAAGAAAAAGCAACTGCCATGTTTACTGATAATACAAAAGGAATCCAGGAGAAACATTTCAAACTTAGAAAACAAATTGTTAAATCTTTCTTATTCTTTGTCTGAAACTGGCTGTGGTCTAGAAGCATAGCTTCTCGTTCTCTCAGCCCAGAACACCTCTTAAAGCTTCCAAGCTCGTGACATTGTAAGTAAAGGAAATCTGCCAATGCCTGAAGGTAACAATGCCAGCAACCTGCTAACATTTTAATGTAAGAGATTGTTTGTGCATTTACTGTGTTCTTCAAGGAGCTGACTTATGAAATTACCTTGAGAAAATGTATTAATGTCTCTCATTTCTCAATATTGCAAAATGAAGCCATTTAATAATGCTTGCTTATATGCATACATTGAACTTTAATGAACTCAAAGTTTTATTACATTTTTTAAACCCCAAATCTCACAAAGTTTTATGGAAAGTATTAGCAGTAGTTTATAGCATTTTACAAAGTACAAACTGTAGCTGTGATGGTTCAGTTATTATCTTGAGCCATTTCAGCTAGTGGCAGAATGGGAGAACCAAACATTGGTTTCTTGTCTCATAATTTATTGTCCAAATCATGATCCAATCAGGATCATGATTTAATTATAGACCATTTTTTGAATAAAGTAACCTAACCATTCTATATGGCAGTGGGATTGTGAGGAAATGCTTTTAAAAGTTTCATTTCTAAGTTTCACTTTATTTACATCTTGAGAGAACTTATGTTAGACTATATCCCCCATTGAGACAAACTCATGATGATATAATTTGCTGAGTGGGAAGTTCCAGAAGAGACCAAGTGTTTACTGACTCAAGTCTTACTCTTCAATGTCTCATGACCAATTTCCAGTAACCTCTCAAAGTATTTATTAGAAGGATAAGTTGGACCCTTACCTCACACCATATAAAACAATGAATTCAAAATGGATAAGAACCTAAATATAGGAGCTAAAACTATAAAATTCTAAGAAGAAAACATGGGAGTAAATCTTCCAGAGCTTGGATTTGGCAATGGATTCTTAGATATGGCAGTCAAAAGAAAAAAAAGAAAAATAAATAAGTTACATTTCATCAAGAATTAAAACTTCTGTACATAAGGATCTAGTATCCAGAACATATAAAGAGTTCTTATAACTCAATAACAAAAAAACAAACAACCTAATTAAAAATGGGTGAAAGATCTGAATAGATATTTCTCCAAAGAAGATATACAAATGGGCAATAAGCACACAAAAAGATGCTCAAGATCATTAGTCATTAGGAAAATGTAAATCAAAACCATAATGAGACAGCACTTCATATCTACTAGGATGACTACAATAAAAAACAAAGAGAAAATAACAAGTGTTGGTGAGGAAATAGAGAAATGGGAACCATCAGGTATCACTGGTGGGAATGTAAAATGATGTAGCTGCTTAGGAAAACAGCTTGGCAGTTTCTCAAAAAGTTGAACATAGGGGTTAAAACATGACCCAACAATTCCACTCCTATATTAAAAGCCATCGGTTTATCTTGAGAAAGTATAAAATAGAAAGGTGAGACTGAAAGGTGGTAAGGCTTTTTTCTTTGTACATATATAATACTGATTTAATTTCAATACAAATAATATGTTCAAGGTTACTTGTTAATGATTAGCAAATTAAAAAAAAGTTATTCAGCATTAAGGAACATTTTTATGTTGAGTGACAGGGAGAGATGTGTTTTTAGTTTACAAACATTAAAATTCCTTCCATATGCCAGAAATTTGGCTGGGTGGTGGGAGCAGGATGCAGAAAGGAGATGGTAGAAAGTGTACAACTGAAACGTCTGCCTACTTCAAAAGTTTGCCCAGCCAGGCTGGGTTAAGTCTGCTTACCCAGGATCGGGCGGTAGTGGGGAGGAGACTTCACGGCCCCTCCAGCCTGCACCAGTGGGCAGGCTTCTCAGGGCAAGGCCAAGACATCTGTGTCATTGAGCCACCGGCACAGCAGGTGCACAAAAATCCTTGTTGAACTATACTGAATTAGAATAACATAGACCAGTGGAAAGATTTTTCTTTCTCGTTGCTTGACTTAAAAAATTAACAAATCTTTTTTGAAAAAACTGTAAGTTCATTTATTTCATCATTTTCATGTATCTCTTTACATCATTGAGATCATACTCAGATATCCTTCAACCGTGTAGGTAGCTTTGTCACTTTCTTTTTTCACTTAACACCTTGACCTATACATTTCCTCATGTTAGTAAAAATTCTGTCCACTCCAATCCTCATGGATTTCCTTCATCTCTGTTAAGACCCTATATATTTCAATAATCATTTTTAAAAACACCTCAATTTTCTATCACACCATGTGTCCTGCATTGCTGATACACGGTACCTTCTGCCACCAGCCTGAGAAGGCCCAGGCAGTACAAACAGAGTAAGGAAGACCCAGGCCTGCGGGCAGTGAGGCGCCTGGACTACTTGTCTACGTTCAAACCCAGCCATACTATGTAACACTGTGATCTCAGACATGTTATTTAACCTCTTTGTACTTCAGTTTCCTCATAAGTAAAAGGAGGGAAATGATAATAATAGCTCCTACCTTGTAGGTTTGCTGTGAGGACATACATGTCAAGGACTTATAACAATGCTTGGCAGGTAATAAATACTCAATACATTTTAGCTATTATTATTATTCATCAGAAACAGACAGCCCTGGGCTGGAAGCCCCCATTTTCTACTTGTTCCCAAATGTCAGTGGGCACCTTGCTTAACCTCTCAATGTTTCAGTTTTCTACCCTCTAAAATTGGTCTTATAACACCCATCTCACGGGGTTGCTGTGAGGATGGACATTTAAATGAACTCAAAGCAGAGCAGCTACAGGACTTGCTCTCAGCCGACACACAGGAGGTGGTGGTCTCAGGCTCCTTTTATAAGACGTTGCCCCTATAATACCACAGAGCAAGTGTTCAGGGAACTGAGGGGAGAAGTTTGGAGACAGAGGATTTTAAGGGCAGGAAGTGGGCACAGTTGCCAGTATTTGGGTGGCTTCCTTCTTGACGCCTAAGTGGAGAGGCCTCAGGGGTCCTCACTACCCTGAGACCCACCCGTGGAGACGAGAGGGGACCCTGGGCCAGCAGACTGTCTGAGTTTCCTTAATTTGTTTCCAATCAAATGTTAGGGCTGGAGGACTTTTCCAGCTGTGGGAGGGTGGGAATGTTTCAATGAATGTATTATCGGAAAGATCTAGTTTCTCTGTTTAAAAAATATCTACCACGTGTGGAATCGCAGAAATGGAAGGGTTTGTGATGAAACAGGCACCCCAGGCCATTCCCAAACAGAAGGTTTCTTTGTGGAGTTTTCTTTGGGTGACTTTTCAAAGGCTCCTTTCTGGCTGGCCTGCCCCGGGCAAGTCCACAGAGTGTGGGACAGCAGTTGGAGAAGAGGTGGTTCTCAGCAGACAGGGCCTTGGGCAGTGGTCCCTCTCTTTGCCCCTTTTACTGTGGCACAGCACGTAGGCTCGGCCATTTTTAAAGTGCCTAACTACTCTGGGAATTAGGAAAGGGAATAAAAGGAATCAATTAATATGTAAGTCTGGTACTCAAGTATCTCATGAATAATGAAAACATGACTCCAGAAGTTTATCTGTCTCTCTGAGGAGGGCCTGCTTCTTCCACCCCCCAAATCCTGATTCCTCCTCCAACTCCATCTTGGAACAGCTCCTTTTCTGTATTGTGCCTTACTTTCAGCCCCCTATCCAAGTCTGGGATCTCTTCTTTAAATCCTTAAACCCACCCTGGAGACTCAACTTGTTGTCAGAGCTGCTCCAGGACTTTGATCAAAACCTGCCAACCCACACCTTTAGCAGGAGTTAACATAAACCTTTAAGTTAGAGGGTCCAGAGATCAGAAAGGAAGCTACAGACAAAAAACCAGATGGAACCAGCTGGGACCAAGATGATGATAAATCGGACCTCCAACAAACCCTGAGTCTCATTGTACGCTGATTTTTACTACATTAGCATATTAAACAACGCACCTACCAAAGGCAAGGGCTGGACATTAAGGAATAAAAAAAGGATAAAAAGGGGGTGGCACCCCACTCCCTCAGAAAAAGCACTGCCTCTTCCGCAATAGACTAATGCATATGCCTCCCCATCATCAGCCTCACTCCTCCTCCGTCTTTACTCTTTAAAGACACCTCTCACCAAGTGGGTGAGAAGTTGATCTGTGAACTTAGTTCCCGCTTCTTCGTTCTTTGGCCAGTGAATAAAGCTTGTTGCTGTGTCCATCTCAGCTTCACTTTCGTTATTGGCTGCTCAAACCCCAACAGAAAACAAACCCTCCCCTGCTAAGGCAGAGAGCCTCATCTGGGCTAGAGCCCGAGCAGGGTCCATAGGACTTAATTCAGTAACAAAGTTATCTGCCTGGACCGGAGGGCAGCCCCTCTCCAATTGAAAGCTGCCTCCCCAGGCCTCTAAAATGCAGTGCATTTAGAACTTCGCATGGACTTTCACTCCACCTCGCCCCACTTCTGAGGATCCCACGCTGGGCTCATCTGGCCTGAACTGAGCTCCTGCCCTCTTGCAGCTTGCCTTCGCTTGTGGACATAAGGTGTTAGAGAATTCCCTGTTGCTCCCACATCCTGCCTTGGTCTCCTTCCATCACATACTCCATATCTATTTTTGGTTACACCTGCCCCTCCAGCCTGTGGCAAACAACTGGGAAATACTTACAAAGGTCACTGTGGCATGGCGCTGTGCTAGTGTTACCAAGCAAGGGCTCATGTGCCTGCAGCACGGAAGGCCAAACTCTGACAGTGAGTGTTTGCAGCAAAGAGTTTATTTGCAGGGAGCCAAGCAAGGAGAACTGGCAGCTCATGCTCAAAAGAACTGAACTCCCTGATGGCTTTCAGGCAAGGGTTTTTAAATACAGTGTTAGGGGAGAGGGTCGAAGGATGCATTATGGACCTTCTTCTGATTGGTTGGTAGTGAAGTAATATTACTGAATCCAAGCTCTTGCCACCGGACAGGCCAATAAATCGGGAAATGAGGTGTTGGGGCAAGGAATTGCAACTTGATGTGGAAAGCCAGCAGACCAAGAAGATGGTGGACTAATGTCCCAAAGAACCATCTTACCAGAGTTAGAATTCAAGCTTCTTTTATACTAAAAGGGGAGGGGGTGTGGTTGGTTGCTGCAGATTTCTTGGTGCAGGAATCCTTTGTTCTTGCAGCTGTCCACATAGCTCTTCACAATGTCCCTGTAAACCTCCAGCAAGACAAATGTTATTCTCTGTTCTGCAACTTTTTATCTTTATATGAATGGAAAAGTATTATACCTTTAAAGGTCAGAGCCTTGAGAATGGGCTATCCTGTATATTTCAGGTTGTAGGCAACATTCTTTTACAAAGGTGCAGAGCCAGCATGACTAAAGTGTAGGCGAGAGAGCACAGGGGTTAGAGCTAAAGGAATAGATCCAATATGATGTCAGGTTTGTTCTTCTCTGTTACAGGAACAGGGGGATGTTTTGGGAATCTCAGCCTTCTGGCTCCAGCCTCTCTGGGGTCTACATGCTTGTGGTCAGCAAGTAGTCACTCTCCTCCACCTGGGTGGGGATCTTAGTTTCTACAGAACAACTCAAAGGTTGTTATCTACATCCTTACAGGAGGAACTAGGAGTCCTGTGACTCTGTTGCTCTAATCATTAACTGCTTGAGTCTGCTCTTTGGAACTGGGGGAAAGCCTAGGAGACTAAAGCCTTTTTTTCCCTACAAACAAGAAATGAGGGACACAGGGGGGCTTTTGTACCTGGAAAGGCCCCGAAGAGTCCTGCTTGGTTTCAATCTACCCCTTTTCTTTGATACTCCTCGATCCTGAGGGGAACAGGGTGGGACACCAAAGGGTATAAAGTTTTGGATAGAGAGATTAAACCTAAACTCAGTAAGAGAACTTGGTTTTCGGGGACTCAGTTTCACTAATGGCCCAAGAATAGAAGATTATAAGACTTGGTTTCATGGTCCACGAAATTCTGAGCTAACGCAGGGTCATATAAGGCTATAAGTGTTAGGTGCCATTGAATGTAGTCATACTGGCAAGCAGGAAGGACTTTCTTCCCTGGCATGGTCAGGGATGTCTTCCCAGAAGAGGTGGGATTTGAACTGAATATTAATGGATTAGGTAGGCTAGTGGTTCTCAATGCATTTGAAAGAAATATATGTGCTGGGCTCTACCCTCAAAGTGGGGATCTACTTGCTGAATTCTTCTTCTTTTTTTTTTAAGTTGCACAGGTGATTGAGTGAGGTCATCAGTGTTGAGAATTGTTGGGTTTTGCCAGGCAGAGAGAAGAAGGACAGCATTTCAGATGGAGGAAACAGCTGTAACCAAAGAGGAAATGCAGGAAAGCACAGAGCTTTTATTTTGGGGAGGACAGGTAAGAAATAATTTAGACGAATTTTGCTGTGTATATTAGTGCTTGAAAGGCAGCTCAGAAGTTTAGATTCTACACTTTATGTGATGGGAGGCCACTGATGGTTTTTGAGGAGGGGAGACGTTCTAAGTGATATAAAAGTGTTTCTACAGTGGGCACTTGCTCTGCCTAGAATTGTCAGAATTAGACTTGGAGGAGGTATAACACTTTTCTGTGTCTACAAGTGTTAGTCCTAGTCTCTTTTGCAAATTGCAGGTGAAGCTACAACTAAATGTCATGTTGAATCTTGCCCCAGAATGATTGGTAGTGATGATACACATTGTTTTGTTCCCACATTCTCCAAAAGACAATCATAAAATTGAGCCTAATGTTATGTTTCCCAAAATTTCAACTGTCTGATCATGTCTAGGGAGAGGTAGTGAATTTTCACAGAAGTACAGGTAAAGGTGTTGGAAGACAAAGAAAGAAGGGACCAATGTAAAAGATACAGCAAAGGAAGAAATGTAGGACTTATTGCCCAGTTGGATTAGGAAGCAGGCAGCCAGGATAGTACGTAAGAAATTCTTAAGGAAAATAGGGAGTCTTTGATTTGCAGAGCAGCTGCCTTCGAAAATCCAAAGGGTCTCACAAGGTAGAAGCACTAGGCTTGTTGCATGTATTGGTAAGCTTCCTCAAAAGGTAATGGGATGGAAATGTACAAACAGATCATGGAAACCAAGATGTAACACTGTAGGATTCTACTGTAGGAGTCTATATGTTTTAATTGCTTAAACATATAGAGTCAGCCATTACCTTCAGCAAAAGGCCATTAGTAACACAAGCCTGGAACAACAGCCCTGCTTATAATAATGACACCTTTTGTTTATATAAGGTCAGGCATTAAACTTCATTTGGACGCTACATAAAACCTAGCATGATTTGGGGCTGTAGTAGTTCTGATGAAAAATATATTACTTAGGGCTTCTTACCTCCTTTAACCTAGTGGCCCAAATGAGCAAATGCATTATCTAAAAGAAAATGCATGTTATACTTCCAGAACATAATCTTTTCCCCCTTGAAAATTAAAAATCTCTTTCTAAAGAGCTGTCCACTATTATTCAGGTTATATCCTAGTGCTCTATTCTCTCTGGAGTCAAGGAAAGCCCCTAGGGACCAGTTAGATGCTTGACAATATGCATGAGCTCTGCAGGAACTCCTGACAAATAAGACCTTCAAGAGATAAATGGTACAATAGAAAAATAGAAAAGGGCAGCTTAATAGCTACTCTACTAAAATATATAGAGTTCCCCTTAGGAGGATACTGAGCAGAAGGTCTTCACCGCTGTTGAGAACAAGAAAAAATAGTCTTAAATTCAACAGTGATGTCCAGAGTGACCCTCAGGAGGATGTAATAAAATATTTTCTAACTAAATCTCTGAATAATGCAATCTTCTTCTATGAGGTTGGTGTAAAACTGGGCCTCTAGGGGTTGCACCTTAGCCCTCTTATTACTTCTCTTTATGCTACATGTGCTAGACCATGAGCACCATGAGAGCAGGAGCATTGTTGTCACCTTTTCTATGACTGTCATCACCACATCCCCAGGATCAAGCACAGTGCCTGGCTCAGGGTAGGCACTCACAGAGCAATTGATTAAAGAAAAAAAATAGATTTGATTACCTACTGCCTGAGAGTATTACATAGCTTACTTTTTGTTTATGAAAGTAAAGAAGTAGTCCAAAAGAAAACCCCCAGCACCACCAATCTCCCCACATAATATGCAGTTTGGCAAGTAAAGGAGAACCTTGGATCACAGTGAAGAGCTATAAGGAGGCAATCAGTGGAAATGCTGTAGACTTGGAAAAGGACCACAGATGGTTCAGGCAGATCCTGAGTTCAGCCAGCACAAGATTAGAGCAATAAACTGAGTAGATTTATCACTTAAATGAACAACAAATGGGAATCGAAGATAAGCTGACATTCAAACTCACTTAAACTTTGTACTTGGAGAATGAACACTTTGCAAATGGCCTCAGGGTTACACTTCTTTTAAACTTTTCACATTATTATTCTAATACCTGGTGGGCCTGAAATACCATAAGAGTGTGAGGTTTATGCCAAAAAAACAAGCAAGGTGGATAAACAGGAAGGGAGACTGCCTGCTTTCTTCCTGACTGCATGTTTCAGAAGTCCAGCTACTTTTTAAAATGGATAAAGATCTAAAAAGCAAAAAGGAGGTTGGTAGAAAGAAAAGCAAAAGTGAAAAAACAATACAATACGTGGAAAAAGAAGAAAAAAGATTAAGGACTAGCAAAGGAAAAGAGAGCACGAGTATGAATAAAGACTCTAGGACCTTATAAGTATAAGAGGAGGACCTTTGGGGCTTCCCTGGTGGTGCAGTGGTTAAGAATCCGCCTGCATTGGCAGGGGAAATGGGTTCAATCCCTGGTCCGGGAAGATCCCACATGCCGTGGAGCAACTAAGCCCGTGCGCCACAACTACTGAGCCCGCGCACCTAGAGCCCGTGCTCCGCAATGAAGAGTAGCCCCCGCTCGCCGCAACTAGAGAAAGCCCTCGCGCAGCAACAAAGACCCAAGGCAGTCAAAAATAAATAAATAAATAATTTTTAAAAAAGAGGAGGACCTTTGAAGCTCTATCTGCAAAAAGAGTAAAAATATAACCACAGAGCAAAAGTCTTTTGGGAAGTCTTGAAATTTAAAGGTATACCATATATGCGTCTTATAAGTACAGCTTGGTGTTTTATGTTTACCTTGTGACAGCAATCCAGATTTCCTATGAATCCCTCTTTCTCTCAAGGAGAAATACTATCTCCAAGTAAGAACAACTCAATTATAAATATGACTTAGAATGCTATGCCAGGTCATAGCCAATTCTGACATCCTTACCCCCATCAAAATCCTTCTTGCCACCAGCTCCAAAGGGCGGCCAAACTACATGGCACAGATGACAAGCTTGGATAATAACATTTCCTCTGTTACTTCCTCACCACTTCCTTCATCTCCTCAGTTTTAATCTTGGACATGAGTCCTTTTTTACCTCCATTTTCCACCTTTCATATGACATTGACTTTTGCCTTAGGCAATTTATTTTTTCTTAACCTGAATAAATATAATAAGACACTAGCACCATCAGTCCCTAAAGAACTTAAACCAGCCTAGAAATTCCATCCAGAATATCCAAAAAAATCTCTATCAGTTTACTGCTGCATGCTCTAGCATTTATCATAAATAAACACTATTTCTTTTTCTATTTACTTATTTTTTTTTTCCTGTCTTGTTTAAATACAGGTGTGTTGCTTTCTAGTCCTCTTCATTCCCATTACATTTCAGCTACCTTTTAAATGACAGATCCTTTCTTAGAGTTGACCTCGGCATGGTGACAGTGGAAATGGTAACAGACAGGGCCTGGTAAAATGGCAGGTCAGGGTCAAGGCCTGGCTCTCTTTGCTTTGATGTGCACCGGTGCTTCAAGCCTAGCGCAACATGGCCTCCCTGTTCATGTTTCCAAGGTAGACTCTTCCTCAGTGTCTCTGTTCAAACTCTTAATAATCCAAATGGCATAGCCCTGTCATGACTTTACTTCTCTAAGGTGAGAAGGTTTGAACTGTGGCTCTCCAGCCCTGTCCAAACAGCTGAGAACAGGGCTGGGAGGGGAGGCAGGTCCTCTAATGAGCAGATGTGAGTGGGGAGGAAGCAAATGGCATCTCTTCTACAATTTGCTACAGTCTCCCGCTCGACTATGGTCCATGTGAGTAATGAGCAGATTCCGGTTTCTTTTTGCTCTTAGCCTTAACAATTAATGCCATTATCCACCGAAGCAGTTATCAAACAGATTCTGTGAAAATTAGTATCTGATTTTCCTACCTCTGGTTATTCGTTCTACAAAAAGATGAGCTCTGGGGAACATCTATGGGATTATTCCTTTCAGGTTTACACAGAGCAAAGGCTCTCGGTATAAAGACAGAGCGAAGTCCAATATATATAATGACTTCTACGTGTAATCACTTAGAATGGGCCCCAGGAAAATATCCAGAATGGTGAGGTTTGTGTGTCCCTCTTTGGGACTTCTCTCCCACCTCCTCTCAAGTTATTATAATGACCTCCATTTGCACAGTTCCTTATAGTTGACCAACATTTCGACATGGATTATCTCACCTCACGCTCACAGACACCCTGAGAAGGGGAGCATTACCACCATCAACCCCATTTTACAACGGAAGAAACTGGGGCTCATTCAACTATTATAGAGTGAAGACCATGTGTCAGGTCCAGTGAAGATATAACGATGAACACACACAGTTCCTACCTTCAGAAAGGCCAGTAGAGAACATTAACCGCAGACAGGAAGTGACGACACGGCCCTAGACTCTGAGAGCTCAAAGAAGGGCCAATGACCAGAAAGAGGTTTCTGCAAGAGGTGATACCTGATTTTTATAGGACCCGGTTGGTAAGGTAACAAGAGCTACAGAAAGAACATTCTAGGCCCCCAACTCATTCTTATTTGACCTCTTAAAGAGGAGATCTATCAACTCAAATGAATTTCCAATGGTGAGATTTCAGAACTTATAACCAAACCAAAAGAGTTAATTGGAACAGGTAGTGTGTGGGGAATTTTGGGCTCAGAGTCTCACCCTGCAGTCACCAAATTGGATGTGCCCCCTTTCGGGGGATCCCAGACCGGCCTCCAGGACAATCTTCTGAGCAGGCCTGTCTGAAAACTGTAGCTTCCTCTCCAGAGGCAGAGCACAGAGTAACTCTCCCTGACTCTTCTCCCCAGTGGGAAAATATACATGTAGATCACACATGCTATGTGCCTTTCTGGAGGTGACAACCAAGAAAATGATGCCAAAGCTTTTCAACCACAAAAATGTAGTCTAATAAACTCAAGCACCAAGAAATATTACTATCAGTTGTTTGTGGTCAGAGGTTCTATCCAGAACAACATTTCCTGCTTCTTCTATCTCCCTGAAAAAGAGAGTCTGAGTACCCCAGATGTCCCGCGAAACAGGGGTGCAAAGACAGCTAATTTCCAAAGGCAGTAAACAAGTCTCCAGAGTTTTGCCCCAAGAGACTAGTCCAATATCTCCAAGGACAGTCATAACCACCACAGCACAACTTTGACTTTTCTCTCAGTTGGACACAATAGAAATTTTAAATTATTTTGAGGAAAGGTAAAACATCACTTTCAGCCATGCAATTCCCCCTTTTAAAACCACCTGGGATAGCAAAATGGGTGAGATAAGTGTAAAATAATTTTAAAAGACGCCATTCCTAGAAATAGTACAGAAGTGCTTCGCCATGTGGCCTGCGTGGTGGCTAGGGGTCTGCAGGCTGTCCTGGATCCAGGCCTAGGAAATGACTCAGACATGGAGAAGAAGACACGTTGTTGAAGAATATTCCGGGGCTGGATTGGGGAATGGCACAGATTCGATGATGATATAAATTCTGCTCTTGTGCACATATTGTTTTGCAAAATCCAGGCATGAGATCATTCGGCCTGAATGTTTTCCCTGAGGGTTTCTCACAGACAAACACAGTTATCTGAATTGAGTTAGACCAGGGGAAAGGCATTTTGGAAATTATCTGATTGTGCATGTGGACATTTAAACATTTCTCATTCAGGGCAAAAACCAAAGGTTTTCCAGAGGGCCCATGAAAGAGGAGCCCACAGATCTCTACTCATTTATTTTTCTACTACTTTATGGGGAAGAACTAAAAACACTCTTTCCAAATCATGGGCAAGAAGCGGTTGCTATTGCTTCAGGCAGCGTTTATTTGACTCGATGTGTGGATATTTTCGTTTGTTTTGTTTTAGTCTTTTGTTTTAGACTATTCAGAAGAATAAGAGCCTCTAAGATTGCTCATAGTTTTTGGTTTTTTTTGATTTATTTATTTTTAATTTTTGGCTGCATTGGGTCTTTGTTGTTGTGCACAGGCTTTTCTCTGGTTGCAGTGAGCAGGGGCTACTCTTCGTTGTGGTGTGCGGGCTTCTCATTGCGGTGGCTTCTCTTGTTGTGGAGCACGGGCTCTGGGTGTGCGGGCTTCAGTAGTTGTGGCACGCAGGCTCAGTAGTTGTGGCTCACGGGTTCTAGAGCACAGACTCAGTAGTTGTGGCTCACGGGCTTAGTTGCTCCGCGGCATGTGGGATCTTCCCAGATCAGGGCTCGAACCCGTGTCCCCTGCATTGGCAGGTGGATTCTTAACCACTGCGCCACCAGGGAAGCCCCAGATTGCTCATAGTTTTAAGTGGAATTTTCTATCACAAGTGAGAAGTCATGAATAGTGTTAGTTTTAGATCAGCTACACTGCCTCTTTCCGTAAGAGAATGGTTTGACTGATCACATCACACCATTTCAGTGCTTCTGACCACTTATATTGGAATCACCCTGGGGGGGCCCAGTTAAATTGAAGATTCCTGGACTCCACCCTAGAGAGCTTCATTTATTAGGTCTGGGGTTGAGCCAAGGAATCTACAGATGTTTCTGATGCCCACCACACTTGTGATCCACAGAACTTTTTTTTTTCCTTTAAAAATTTTTATTTTGGGACTTCCCTGGTGGCGCAGTGGTTAAGAATCTGCCTGCCATGGAGGGGACACAGGTTCACACCCTGGTCTGGAAAGATCCCACATGCCGTGGAGCAACTAAGCCCATGTGCCACAACTACTGAAGCCCAGGAGCCGGTGCTCCACGACAAGAGAAGCCACCGCAATGAGAAGCCCGCGCACTGCAACGAAGAGTAGCCCCCGCTTGCAACAACTAGAGAAAGCCCTCACGTAGCAATGAAGACCCAACACAGCCAAAAATAAAAAAATAAATTTATAAAAATAATTTTATTGTATTTTATTTTTTTAGTTTTTTTATTGAAGTATAGTTGATTTACAACGTTGTTTTAATTATTGCTGTACAGCAAAGTGATTCAGTTATACATATAGATACATTCTTTTTAAAAACATATTCTTTTCCATTATGGTTTATCATAGGATATTGAACACAGTTCTCTGTGCTATACAGTAGCACAGAACTTTTGATTGCCAAAGATAGTGGGTTTTTTTCTCTCTCTTTCTCCCACATCCTTTGCTTGATTCATTAAAAAAAAATTTTTGTAATGTGACAGCTTTCATAAACTAAAATTTTAGCACTCATCAGAAAGGTAGGAGATATTGTGGCCTATTAACTGTGTGAAATAATGAAGGGCAAGAAAGAACCTAAATTCTAGTTGGTTATTAATCCTTGAGTGAAAAGAAGAGAAGGCAGTAGGTGTCCTAAAGGCAGACCTGCAGGACACAGGGGGAAGGAGACCATGTCCAACCAGGGGGAGGCCTGTGAAGGAGGCCAGGTAGGCAGGTTTTATCTTTTTTTTCATCTGCAAGATGCCCTGAGTCAGCTTCTGCAATGAAGACACTTGCTTATGAGGCCAGATTCAGACAGACTCAGAAACTGAGTATTCTTAATTAGGGAGGAAGATACAAGCAACCTTTATAAAATTCTGAAAGTATGGATAGGGAAAGAATATGTACCCCAAAATTCAGAACACTAGAAATGCAGAATATTCACTGAAGTGTGAAAAATATTTTATGTTGATATAAAAGCAATACTGAAAAACACAACTGCTAGTAAACTTAAGGTACTTCTTATCCCAAGAGATATGCCGGGTTGGAACTAGAAATAAATTTAGGAAATATTAAGAAATTTATAGATTACAAACCTATTCAGGTTATCAAGGAAAGTAGTGATATTTGAGATGTATGTCTTAATTTTGAGGTTGATTTCCTTGGAAACAACTGAGGTATTCCTGCAGTTCTCCTTGGGGTCACAGGTCAAAATATATTTCTAGAGTTTTCATGTCCTGAGTTTTTTGGGTTATACATCTGTTATTTGGCAACAGCCAAATAGAAGGACCTGAATTTCAATTCTATTTCTCCTGCTTACTAGCTGTGAAATGTTGGGTAAGTTATTGTACCTTTCTGGGTCTTGGTTTCCTCATCTGTAATATATATATATATATATATATATATATATATATATACACATACATACACATATATATATATATAATTATTTATTTATTTAGTATATATAATATTTAGTCATGTTCACAAACATGATCATATTTCATTTTCATGATAATTTTAAGTATTCTTGAGGTAGATAGGTGCTCAGTGTATGCTTCTGAATGGTGACATTTTGGGCTGAGTTCTGAGTAAACCACATGTTCTATATTTCTGGTCACACATAATAATTTCAGCCCACATAGTAAATATCAGAATGTCCACACTAAAAATTTATAGGAGGAAAAAAATGGATGAATACATTTATCCATTAGCATATTAAAAATACAACTTCATTCATTTATTTCTGAGTTTTAAAAATAATTTATGATAAATGCTCTGACTTTGGTTAAAAAAAGCAACTTATTAAATAAGAAATGCTAAGTATCTGCATTTGAGAGTCCACATCACCTAGATAAGGCTGGGGGTAGCTGTGTCAAAGGTTTCCTCCTCTCTCTCCTCTTCCTATTGGGGAAATAAGGTGGAATCAGACTTCCTCCACAGAACAGGTAGGACCAAACCCTGATGATCTGGATACTGAGGGAAAAACATGACTTAGATGCTTAGGCTGACTGCTGGCAGTGCTCATAAATTATGGAAGGCACAATTAATTCTTTTCCATTCTGAATACACATTACTTCTCTGTTCCCAAATGCAACGTTGTACTTTATATTCTGTTCTTCACATGGTTGCGATGGAGAGTTACATAATCTATATTTCTATTAAAACTTTCCTGACTGTAGAAAATGCCATTGTGTAAAAGCTTTTTTCACACAATTAATAGGGTCTCAAAAAAATTTCAAGTCGCATGTTCAAACTCATGTGTCATCTAACTAAGTAACTGAAAGCAGATGTTTGGATGCATACACAGACAAACCATTCTCCTGTAGCCACTAAAATACCATGTTGAATTCAGCTTGCTAGCCTACTGTAGGTTTGAAAGGCACCAGGTGTATGATGTTCTTTTTTACATTAGAGGTACATTAGTGCTGGCTTAGGACCTATGTGGTAGTTTGATCTTCTTGGTACCAATTTCTTACAAGTCTTACTTTAATAGCATCTTGTTGCAATTTTCCCCAACTAACAGGTTATTTTTTCCAATGTAACATTGGAAAAAGGAAATTTTTAAAGGACACCATTTTCTGATTATTTCTAACTAAATCATCTCTTATGAAAGCTATCTTCTAAAACTTTCACTGGTGGCAGATTTTTCTGTAACACTTAACACTTTCTAATGAAAGTGTTTTTCCTTTGACTGCCACATCAAACCGGTGAGAGAGAAAGGGCAAGAATTATTACCCGTGCTTTAGAGATTAGGAAACTAAAGCCAGAAAATTTAGAGAGGATGTAGAAAGACTTGCTGGTTTTTCATTCCAGATAACCACAAATACCTTCTTTCAATGACAAAACATCCTTTCCAGCTTCCTATGGTTTTCTTGAGTTCTAAGTTATTACCGAAAAGAAACTCCAAAGAAGTCAAGTTCATAGTCCATGTTCTCACATAGTTAAACCCTATTGCAACAAATACTATTTCAAAGAAGGTAATGAGAGCAATAAGAGTAGTTTATACTGACCACTCATTATGTACCAGGTTCTATACTAAGTACATTATGTGCTTTATCTCATTTAATCCTCACAACATGCCTAAGCAGAGAGGAACTATTACTATTTCCATTTTACAGATGAGGGAAATAGGCTCGGAGAGATCCAGTGACTTTTCCCGAGTTACAGAAGTAATAATGTTGAATCCAGTGATGAACCCAGCTCAGTCTGACTCCAGGTCCAGTGCTCTTAAGCAGTGTTTTATACAAAGCTAATTCTCTGTCCCTGCTGATGTAACAGGGAAGAACAAAATCTGACCCCATGTTGGATCTGTTTCTTTGCTTTTCATTGCTTTTGCTATTATAATCATACAGAATGGCCTGCCTCAGGGAACCCTGCCCCTCTGCCTGAATGTTAAACTAACATGCCTTTGTTCAGCTCACAGGGAGGTAATCTGACCCTGCCCACCTGTGAATGGCTGCAGAAAAGAAGAAATGAACACATCCCCTCCCCGATGCTGGCCAAGCCAGGCAAAACTAATGGCCCTTTTACTTTACTTCCTCACCTCCTCCCCTTCTCTGCTCCATAAGAGAAACTGGTATCCAGACCCCGATAAGACGGTTTTGTGGGGAACCTAGTCTGCCATCTTCATGGTCTACTGGCTTTCAGAATAAAGTCGCTATTCCTTGCCTCAACACCTCGTCTCCTGATTTCTTGGCCTGTTGTGCAGCAAGCAGAGTGAGCTTGGTCTCGGTAACACTGATGACACCAAAGAAAGGTGTTTGTAGATCTGTCTGCAATGAACTGTTGTACATGTCTACATCATGTCTTTGTCAAAAAAATTCAGTACTACGTTGCAGTTGCAAATGCAAAATGGTACAGCCATTGAAAAATAGTTGGTCAATTTCTTATAAAGGTAAACATACACTTAACATATGACACAGCAATCCCACTCCTGGGTATTTACCCAAGAGACGTTAAGACACATGTCTGCACCAAGACCTGAGTAGGAATACTCACAGCAACATTATTCATACTAGCCCCAAACTGGAAACAACCTAAATGTCTATTAACTGGTGAATAGATAAACTGCGGTACATACAGTGGAATACTAGTCAGCAACAGAAAGGAAAACTTACTGATAGATGCAGCAGTATTAGATAAATCTTTTTTTAAAAACTTTTTAAAAATTAATTTATTTTATGTATTTTAAAATATTTTGTATTTTTCACTTAAAAAAATTTTTTTATAGATAAATCTTGCAAGCATCATGCTAAGTAAAAGAAGACAGACACAGAAAACTACATTCCATGTGATTCTATTTACTTGGAATTCTAGAAATCAAACTATATCAACAGAAAACAAATCAGTGGTTGCCAGGAGCCAGGTATGGCAGAGGGAATTGGCTAAAGAGGAGTTCAAGGCAACTTTTGAGGTAACGGAGATATTCTGCATCTTGATTCTTATAGTGGTTACATGAGTTTATATTATACATTGATCAAAACTCATCTAATTTCTACTTTAAAAGGGTAGGTTTTATTGTGTGTAAATTATACCTCAGTTAGTCTGATGTAAAAACAAATCTAGTATTTAAAAAAGGCCTCAGTCTCTACTGCTGCTGCTTTCCAAAAGTATTTGTTATGGGCTGTTGTCACAACAAGGTTATTACAGCTCTTCTGTACCTTTCAATTCCCCTTGCCCCTTCAGAACAATACTACGGCTCTCTTCATTTCTTCTCTTCTCAACTATTCTATCCACCCCCCTCAGGGAAGAGCCATGCTGTAGTTCAAGTCTAAGGCCGGCTGCTGCAGAATTCACTTTTGCTCAAGGGGGATCAGCCTTTTGTTCTATTCAGGCCTTCAACTGATTGGATGAGGCCCACCTGCATTACCGAGGGCAATTGGCTTTACTCAAAGTCCACTGATTTAAATGTTAATCTCGGGGCTTCCCTGGTGGCGCAGTGGTTGAGAATCTGCCTGCCAATGCAGGTGACACGGGTTCGAGCCCTGGTCTGGGAGGATCCCACATGCCGCGGAGCAACTGGGCCCGTGAGCCACAATTACTGAGCCTGCGCATCTGGAGCCTGTGCTCTGCAACAAGAGAGGCCGCGATAGTGAAGAGGCCCCCGCTTGCCGCAACTAGAGAAAGCCCTCGCACAGAAACGAAGACCCAACACAGCCATAAATAAATAAATTAATTAATTAAAAAAAAAAAGAATGTGGAAAAAAAGGAATAAATGTTAATCTCATCCAAAAACACCCACATAGAAACATCCAGAATAACACTGGACCACATATCTGGACATGGTGGCCCAGCCAATTTGACACATAAAATTAACCCTCATAATCTTCATTCAACTCTTTTTCTTCTCCAAATTTTAAAAACAAGGAATGGAATTTCAGGCAATGAACTCCTCAAAACAGTGTTTTCCAAACTTGGTGATGATGAGAATCCCTTGAAAAGGCTTATTAAAACTGCAGATCCCTCCCCTGCAGATTCTGACTCAGGAGGTCTGGGGTGATGTCCAGAACTCTGTAGTTTAAATAAGATCCCAGGGGCTTATGATCAGGCAAATTTGGGCAACAGCACCATAAAACAAATCTACCTGCAACCAAGGAACCAGGCTATCTGGTGGGACTTATATGGGCAGTGATTCAACGTCAATTTATAATTTGAAGTTGCTTTAGGGCACACAACAAAGTCTATGTAAGAACTCTTTTATTAAGCAATTAATATTGCCCCGGACTCATCTGGGTCTCTTCCCGAAGGAATTCCATTATGATTGGTGCAACTTCAGAGGCTGATGTATTAGTTGCTCCCAGTTTATATAGGCCTATCTTGGCCCTTTGCAACCATCAGTTTGAGGCAGAGTCATAGCTATCTTCTAGGCAGCAGCTTCCAACCACACACTGAAGAGATCCAGGGTATGCCCTATTATGAGGTTGGACAAGTGGTCCTGCAGTGTCACAAGTAGGAAAAGAACTCAGAAACTAAAGGGAGAAATACATTTAATACCTTTAAAACAGATATTGATCTTCCTTTCTTCTCTTCCTCTTTTTTTTTTTTTAAGAAAGCTTTAGCCTGGAGTGGAAAGGACATCAGATAAATATCTTGAAATAGCTGAAGAGTGTTAATGTGGAAGAGAGGTGAGGTTTTTCCCTCTATGCTCCCAAGGGACAGAAATAGCCCTGGTGGATGAAAGCTATCAAAAGGGGATATTATGGGCTTGACAAAAGGAAGAACCAATAGAAAAAATGAGGAGTTACAGCCAGAGAGACCACTGTTCTGCTGGCTCTGCCACTCACTAGCTGTGGGATCTTGGGCAAACAGTTAATCTCTCTGAGTTTTCTGAATTGCAAAATGGGAATGATAACACTTCCAGGGCTGTGGTGAGGTTTAAATGAGATATTTGTAAAGCTCGTGGCAGAGAGCTAGGCTCATCATTGGTGCTCAGTAAGGGGTAGATAATAAAAATCAGGACAGTTAGACTTGTGAAGGGGGAAGAGGTCGCCTAAAGGAAGAGTAAATTTTCATCACCAGATGAGTTCAAGTACGGTCTCCACCCTCCTTTTACAGGTTGATGGGGATGATGGGGAGTGGGGGGCTCTAAGCCTTGTGTGAGTGGTTGAATTGGACAACTTTTCATGTCCTTTTCACTGTGAGCAATTTTATGTTTATCTTAGAAAAGGTGGAGAACACAGTTTTATGCTTGCAAAAAGGTTATTCTTTTCCTTTTGTGGAAACATTTACTCTCTCTAGGCAGCCAACGCTTAGCCTTTGAGTTTAAAAATCTGAGGACTTATGATGTGAATTTCTACTGGGAAGTTATGATATTACACAGTGTTCACTCCTATTCCACCCTTAATACCAAAGCTTGGAATATGAATCACAAAACAAAGTCATGGCATAGTACATTCCAAAAGAGCTGGGAAAATGACTGAACCAAAGTCTTGCTTGACAAGCATACTGCATGAAGAACACTGTGTAACATCCAGGACAATCAAGGAAACAGCATTATCAGAGAGTCATGGGACTCTGGAACTGCTGTTTTCCCTGTGTCATAAGGATGCCCAAATGTTTGCAAGAATTGGAATAAAGTTAAAGGGAAATTACTATGGTCTTCCTGTAAACCCACTGGAAATTCATGTCAGGGATTTTCAATTAAACATGGTATATTAAATATATACATTTATGTCTCTTCTGTCTGAAAAAGCACTAGTAAAGATATTTAACAAATATGTATATATATATTCCAAATTAAAGAAGGCAACAGCCACTTAAAGGTATAAAAATTTTGGAAGAGGTAGACATAGGAGAAGTGACTGATACAGCAGAGCGGAGAAAGCTGAATGTAAGAATGTGCTTGCAGAGAGAGGCACAGTGAGGAGCAAGACAGTTCACACTACAGAACCCTGGAAAGTCTCAAGAAGTGGAGTGTTAGGCGTTATGGAAGATGTCAGTTAAGTATGGAAATGAAAACAGGGGACGAGTTGAAAGTTGTATAAAGAGAATTTATAGCTCCATGTCTTTCTTCTCCCCCACCAGCAGGCAACCACCTCTTACCCCCAACCCCTAGTTTAGAAGCTAGATGTTTATTCTCTGGAACATGTAAACATAAGAAGCTCCCCATTCTGGGATACCAGCACATCTTAGATCTTAGGAGAGGATGGGAGGGATATGCCCTATTGAAAACAGAGGCTGAATAAAAATCTGTGTACTAAATGGAGAGTCCCTCAGTCTCTCTCCCTCCTGGCTTTCAAAACAATGGCAGCCAGGATTGAAGCACACAGATAGGAGACTAGAGTTTTCTTCTTTGAGAGAAACTTAAAGATTCCACAGAAAAGTTCTATAGATCCTGACCTTTTAGGACCCCCAATTAAAAGGTCAGCTTGCCACTTGGTCTCTCCAGAGCAGAGCCTACCATTTAACAAGCCTACCTGTATACTTTTCAATGAGCTCTACAGTATCTCACTCTTAAATTTGATCAGACAACTAAAGATCATCAGATACTTGAAGAAAACCTTCAACCTGAAAGACAGAGAACAGAATATATAAGAAAAGGAAAAAAAAAAAAAAAAAAAAAGGAACCTGGAGGAAATTGAGATAATACAGAGAGCAGAATTTTAAAAAGACCCTTGAAAATGAAAGCCATGAAAGCTGAAATGAAAAATTCAATGGACAGATTGGAAAATAAAATCTTTTTTAGAGAGTTTATGAAAAAAGACAAAAGATACGTATAGGAGAGAAAAGATCACAAAAGAGGATCAATCCAGAAAGTTCTACCTCTGACTAACAGATGCTCAAGGAAGAGAGAACAGAAAAAATTAAGTGAAGAAAATTATTAAATAGGTAATTAAAAAATTTTTTTCAGTGCATAATGGCATTATTCTCCAGATTCAACATGTCCATTATGTACCCAACCTAATGAATAAAAAAGTTTACCAAGTCACATCATTTTAAATTACAGTGGGAATTACACTGGGAATAAAGATCTGAAGTTTCCAGAGAGAGAAAATAGTAGGGAAAAAAGTGAGAATACAAGGGGTGGGAAACACAATGGCATCAGATTCATCAACAGCAACATCAGAATCTAGAAGACGATAGAGCAGTTATCTTCTTACAATTACTTCAAAATTATAAGTCAAAGGGATGTGGAATTCTATACCCAACCAAACTATCAAGTATGAGGATCGAATAATGACATTTATAGATATTCTAGGTTTCAAAAAATTTATATTCTAAGTGCTTTAAGGAACTACTGAGAGTGTGCTCCAACAGAATGAGGGAGTAAAATAAGAAAGAGGAAGATATAGGATTCAGAAAATGTGATCTGTGCAGACCTAGAAATGTGCTGCTCAGACCCCCTTCAGAAAATGACTTGTTGCCCAACTGAAAGAAGTGTGGTTAGCTGACAGCCTCTAGATGGTAGCTCCTTTGGGTTATGCTTCAGCTTTGAGCCAAGGTTACATTCTTCTTGGGGTGGCCCTTGGTCAACAATTGAGCAAGGCGGCGATAAAAGGACCGAGCCATTTCCACTATCATGGGGCCTCCCAAGGGGACACTGTTTGCACTGGCACTCCTTATAGGGCTGGTAGAGTCGGGTCTGCAACACAATCTGACAGCTCTCCTGTCCAGTCCTGCTCTTCCCTTTCCTTGCATTGGTATTTCTCCTCAATAAATCTCTTGCTCTCTTAACTCTATCTTAGTGTCTCCTCCTCAAAGGATCCAACTTGGCCCAGGACCAAGGAGAGGAGTAAAGAGGAGCCCTAGACTGATGGTCGTTCAGAAGGCCTGGTGAGTAACCAGCCCACATAAGGGTAGAAAGCCTTCAGGCTCCCAGAAGGTAACCTCCAGATTAAAAACCAAACAAACAAAAACCTGATCAGAAAACCTGTCTTTACCATGAGGAAAATTGTTTTAAGGGGAATTTGTCTACAATATTGTGGGAGAGTCTAGAAAGATTCAGAGACAAGTATATACAAGCCTAAGAAAAAGGAAAGGCAAATAACTGCAGGTAAGACAAAAATCGTAAAAGAGAAGAAATATAATTACCTTACACTGCTTAGCTTGGCTGGGAACATAATATAAAAACTAAATGTCAATTATAGTTTTAAAAGTTTTGATATTTTATTGGGGGAGGGGAAGGAGGGATGGTAGTGAAAGAAAGTTCAATCCCCATTCTACCATTGGTTAGAAAGTCAACAGATAATGTGGGTATGTCTAAAAACTGATATGTCTGTAATAGCAAGGTAAGTATGGCAAATAGCTGGAGAAACCACTGAAAGAGTTCAAAATTGTTGCCTCTGGGAAATGGGACTGGAGTAGAAGGTGGAGGAGTGCTGTTTTCCTTCACAAGTCTTGTGATACAATTTGACTTTAACTTTGTGCATGTAGACAAAAAGTGAATTTACAAAAAGAAAGAAAGAGGCAGGAAGTGGAAACCTCATCAACAGGCATTGGTCTCAGCAGGAATCTGCAGAAATGGTTGAGGAAAGAATGGCGAGAGGAATATCATAGCCTGCAATTGCCCTGGTCCCAGGCATCATCCTCTGGGATGTGTGAGGGCTGCAAGGTCCCCTCCCCTAAGAGCCTGTAACTCTGTATGTTATAAGCTGAGAGCCCCTGATCAGAAAGTCCTCCATTAACTACCTCCTGGTTTATCAAAGTTAAAATTTCCTGGCCTATTCAGGGATGTTATTGATCCTGGCTGGAATTCACTTATTGGAAGAGAAGAGGAAAAAAAAAAAAATTATTATTGACCCGCTGGCTAGGGAAAATGGGAATGTGATAATAAAAGAAGAGGAAATATATACAACTCAGTGGGCTACTTTTGTCAGACAATACTTTTAACCTGCTTCCCAGTGGTCAGTGTCTGTGACAAAGGGTAGCAAGGCAGGCTAGGACAGAGATTTAAGAACAGGTTGCAGAAGGAAACTTCCAACAAGTCAGGGTAAGGAAGAAACCTTGTGTTTGTTCCCCATACTGATAAACAGATTGTCCTAGGGAGATCTGGGGGATGCTCACTCAAGATAAGGTGTGATTAAGGGAGCCAGAGAGAGGTTACATAAACACATTGAAGAGACAAGGAGAAACACGTGAAAGGCATCTTAAATGATGACTCTCAGAAGAAATAGATTACACGGGGGGCGGGGGTGCTTGGTGATGATGCTGAACAACTGTGGGGGCTCTGATTTGGCACTTACCCTGATTTGAAGGGTGACTTGGGGAAAATCAAAGGAAATATTAGCACAGAAATTAGGTTTTGAGCTGAGTTTGCAGGGGAAGGTATAAAATTAATGATAGCCTTTCGCTTTTTTCTTTTGAAACATTTAAATTTCTTTTACCTTTAATTAGTTTTGTGAATTTAATTACAGGTTCACAGGAAGTTACAAAGGTAGAATAAGAGAGGTTCCATGTCTCTGTCACCCAGTTTCTCTCAATGTCTGCATCTTAGGTAACTAGAGTAAATAGCAGAACCATGAAAATTGCATTGATACAATGCATATATATGGTTCTATTCCATTATATCATATACATAGATTCATGAAACCATCCCAATGATCAAGATACTGAATAGTTCACCACTACAAAGATCTCCCTCTTGCTACCCACCACTCCTCTTCCTCCTGTCCTGTTATAGTCTCGTTCACTACCCCTCTTCTCCCCACCATCCCTAACCCCTTGCAACCACTATATGTTCTTTATAATTTTGTCATTTTGAGAATATAATATAAATAGATTCAAACAATATGTGACATTTTATGATTGACTTTTTTCACTCAGCATAATACCTCTGAGGTCCCTCCAGGTCTTTGCGTGTATCAGTAATTAAACACAGTAGTATGTTGAACCAGTAACCTATTGAATGACTTTTTGGTTGTTACCACTTTTTAGCTATTGCCAATAAAGCTGCTATGAACATTGTGTCCAGGATTTATGTGGACACAAGTTTTCATTTCTCTGGGATAAATTCCCAGGACCACCATTCCTGGGTTGTATAATAGGAGAATGTTTAGTTTTGTAAGAAATTGCCATACCATCTTCCAGAGTGGCTCTACCATTTTACATTCCCACTAGTAACGGATGAAAGATCCAGTATCTTCACATCCTTGCCAGCCATTGGTACGGGTTTCTTTCTTTTTTGAAAGATCAGAAACTTCCTACTACCTTCCATTTTTTTTTCTCTTTAAATAAAAAAATTCAATATTCTATACAGGTGCGTGTGTGTGTGTGTACATATATATATGTATGTTCAAAACATCATAATTGGACAAACATCTATAAACACACTACCCAATTTAAAAACTAGAGCATTACCAATCCCAATTTCACCCCTCTGCCTCACCCACCAAGAGAGTAATCACGCTCCTGACGGTATAAACCAGTTCTCTGGGGAAAAGGCTCTCATTTACAGTGCTCATCCATTTCTGCAATGTAAATACTCCTACATGACTGATTTCAAGCTACCAAGCTGAAGTAACTGAGTGTGGAGCTGGGAAGAGATGTGCAGAACCAGCTCTTACAAGACTGTACAATCCTGTCCCAGCACCACTTATCCTGAATTTAGTATTTATCGTTCTAGGAAAAAAAAAAAAAATGTATATGTATGTGTGTGTGTGTGTGTGTGTGTGTGTGTATATATATATATATATATATATATATATATACACACACACACACACACACACACACACACACAGTAGTGGTAGGCTGAATAATGGACCCCCAAGATATCCTAATCCCTGGAACATGTGATTGTTATCTTATACGGCAAAGACTTTCCAGATGTGACTAAGTTAAGAATCTTGAGATGGGAAGATTAGCTTGGATTATCCAGGTGGGCCCTGAGTACAATCACAAGTGTCCATATAAAATGAAGGCAGAGAGAGCTTTAACTGTAGAAGAGGAGAAAACAACGTGACCTTGGAGGCAGACATTGGGGTGATGTGGCCAAGGAATGCTGGCAGCTGCAAGAAGCTGGGGGAAGCAAGGGACCATCTCTTCTCTAGGGCCACCAGAGGAAGCACAGCCCTGCTGACACCTTGACTTTAGACCAGTGAGAATGATTTCAGACTTCTGGCCTCCAGAACTGGGAGAGAATGATAATCTGTCATCACAAGCCATCAAGTTTGTGGTAATTTGTTATAGCAGCCACAGGAAATGAATACACATATATAGTGTTTTGCACATAGGTACTAGTAAAATATCTATCTATCTAGTTCATCTTAGCTAGATTTTAT
Organism: Balaenoptera physalus; assembly: GCF_965194825.1. NCBI lineage: Eukaryota > Metazoa > Chordata > Mammalia > Artiodactyla > Balaenopteridae > Balaenoptera > Balaenoptera physalus. Next base: position 115,400,120 of record NC_138890.1, on the reverse strand, counting down.
CTTCATAAAATTATTATATTATTATATATGTAGATTCTGGGAATTACATTTTTTTTACTCAACACTGTTTCTATGACCTACCTATTTTATTACAGAGCTGTAAGTCATTTATTTTCACTGCTGGGTAATAGTGCATTATGTACTGCACCATGCTCAGTAGGATTCTGTTAGGTATCCTTTATCAGATTAAAGATGACTGCTTTCTTTCCCTGAACTGAGTTCATATCCAAGTTGTCACGTTGCCTATGTCCTTTTATGTCAAATATTGGGTGAGGTAAAAATTGTGGAAGATAACAAGTTGGAATGAATGTTATGAGATTATGAGATTCCAGATACTCCACCAAGAGTAAACGTGAGGGAGTCGTTTCATCAATAGGGAGGAAGAGCTGGGTAATGAAAATTGAGGTGTGGCGTAGGCAGGATCTCTCCCTGGCCACCCGCAGATGTGCTCAACCAGGGGAGAAAGGATGTCTGTTCTGCTCCCTGCCCCACTCCACCCTCACCCCACTCACTGCCGTGATTAGTGAGGAGTCAGGGCTGGTCTGGTCGAGGAAGAGACAGATGTGGCTAGAAAGCTGACCCAAGACACCATGACTCACCAATGTGAGAATGCCCCATTAGATGAAAATCAAGAATAAGATGACCTCCAAAAGATTTCCGACTTCTAGTTGGACACAGGACCCCTGCTTCCCTGAATATCCAGGAAGAGCCAACACACGAAAATCTGAATGAACCAAGAATGATTCAGCCTGTGATGATATGGGTGAGTGTTCATGAGACATTTCTTCATTTTACCTTCATGGTCTTGGACACAGTCTTGCTTGACTGGCAGGTGAATCAGTTCACAAACCTGAGAGTCATCAGCCCACCTCTCACTATGCAGTCACCCGTTTCTTCACCCATCACCTTATGTGTGAGCTCTTTCCTCAGCTGCCATTAAAATTACTGCTTTCATGAGAACCATAGAATTTATTGATGATTTCGGTGGGGAGGCATATTTTGCACCACAGCCCAAGCAACCGAAAAATCCATTTTTTCAAATTAATGTCCTCACAGGTTTTCACCCAGGAATTGCTGAGTCAAAGGGCAGCTGCACTTCTTGTTCTGAAATACTCCCTTTAGCTTGGAGCATCACCATACTTCAGCCCGTGAATCCCTAAGCGCTTTATATGGAGGGCTAGCTCCTTCACTCTCCAGAGGCAGAGCCAGTGACAGGGAGGGGACGCTTGGTCAGCCTGGCAGGGTCCACATGTGTCAGCAGCAAGTACCTTAGCTCCTGGGCAAAGGCTTCATTGTGGTCATTCTCACGGCACCATCTCTGGGGCTGGGGAGCTGGCTGAGCTCACCCCTCACCATCATCCTTGCTATATAATTAGAGGCAGCTTTCTTTCCTTTTTTTTTTTTAAATTTATTTATTTAATTTAATTATTTTTGGCTCTGTTGGGTCTTTGTTGCTGCACACGGGCTTCCTCTCGTTGCGGCGAGCGGAGGCTACTCTTCCTGGCGGCGGGCATGCTTCTCATCGCGGTGGCTTCTCTTGTTGCAGAGCATGGGCTCTAGGCGCACGGGCTTCAGTAATTATGGCACGAGGGTTCAGTAGTTGTGGATCGCAGGCTCTAGAGAGCAAGCTCAGTAGTTGTGGTGCATGGGCTTAGTTGCTCCACGGCATGTGGGATCTTCCTGGACGTGGGTTCTTCCCGGATGTGGGATCTTCCCGCACCGGGGATCGAACCCGTGTTCCCTGCGTTGGCAGGCGGATTCTTAACCACTGCTCCACCAGGGAAGTCCCTAGAGGAAACTTTCAACTGTTTAGCATCTAGTCATCCAACCTGAAGATGACTTAAATTTTTTCCTTCACTCTTTTCTACTGCTTGCCCTTTGGCCACTAATTTCTCATGTGCTGTATGCAAGAGACTGGGTAAAAATCTGGGGGATGATTTGTGAGGAAGAAAGGTGAAAAAAATAAGGTAGCCTTCACTATTCACGTTATCCCCAGCGCTTATCATTTAGTGACCATCTAGAAGAGTCTGTATGATACAACCTCCTATTTATGAGTTGTTCAGCAGCCTTTTTCTCCAGAGCGTGGTGAGGTATTCCATCTAGCCAGAGCACATTAAGACTATATTCTCCTGCTTCTCCTTCCAAAATTCTCTCTCCATTACAGCATATCCTAGTTTTTAGAGTTGAAATTGAAGACACATTTGCCATCAGTGGGTCAGCAGGACATTTAACAGGTCATTCTTGGTTCTTGTTGTCATGAATAGGCAGATGATAACTCTGAAGGTCTTTGCCAAAAACCGTCAGCAGTCTTTATTTCCACAATCATACACTGAGACAATAAACTCACTTGCAAGGCAATTTCTAATGCCTTTTAGTAGCAACACTAAGATTGGCTATGTCACCAAAAGCTCCCAACGTTTCTAGATCTGTTCAAAGTCAATGGCTTTCTTTGCAAAGCACAAAGGCAAACATCAAACCATCCAAAATCAATAGAGAAGAGTGATAGACAAGGAAATAGAACTGGGTAGCACAAAGGATAAAGAAATAACAAAGCCAAAGGTTACGGAGTGATTGCTTTCTAATTTGTCTTTATAAAAAGGAAAAAGAATCAAATGAAAAACTGGCAAGTCACAGAGTGAAAATGTCAGAAACATTTTATATTCTAAGGCTTTGCCACACACTGTCTTGCACAATGTTAGAGGAAGTGAGGTTGAAATCGAGACTATTTTTGCAAGTCTGAGCCAGCCAGGAAGCCAGGGGAAAATGCTTTTAAATTTGGGAAAATTACAGGCCTGCTATTTGACATTAGTTGGAGAAAAACATCAAACCTCAGAACTTACTCTGAGAACTTCAGCAAGAGAAGTACTTCAAGCGCTGTGTTTGATCCAGGGAGGGTGAATCCCTCCAGGACGTGGAAGCACTATTGGTGAAGGCCTTTAGGGAAGCCCCTGCCAGAGGGGGATGAGTAAAGGGGGCTCACATTTCTGCTAAGCTGTCTTCTAAGTGTGCATGAGAACAAGAAATAGAGACCCTGACTCAGGACTGGGCCTGGGAAGAATATATGAGCTGGCTGGAGCCCTGAGGTATGGACCCAGCATCACAGTTAAGAATAAGAAAGCTCTCTGTTTTGAAAAATAAAAGTGGTGAAGACACAAGTTTTATCTGACAATAAAACATGTTATCAAAATATAATAAGTAAAACTGTGAGGTATTGACACATGAATTGTCATAAAGTTCAATGAAACAGCCTTGAAAGTCCATAAATGGACCCGAATACAAACAGAAATTTAGTATAGATGGACTCAGTTGGCATTTCAAATCAGGAAAGAAAAATGGCTCGGCCGCCACCCATCAACTGAGGCTCGTAGCTGGCGACTCTGGGGCCCTCGGGTGGCCGGGGCCGAAGAAGGAGAAGGAAGCCGAGGAGGTCGGGGTGACTGCTTAGAAAACTGCACAGCCCACCAACAGCTGATGAAATTAGGGAACAAGCAAATCAACTATGTCTTACACTCCAGGAATTGGTGGTGACCCTGCCCAGCTGGCCCAGCTTATTTCTTCCAGCATCCAGAAGATCACACAATGTTCTGCGGAAATACAGAGGACTCTGAATCAACTTGGAACACCTCAAGATTCACCTGAATTGAGGCAGCAGCTGCAACAGAAGCAGCAATATACGAACCAACTTGCCAAAGAAACAGGTAAGTACATTAAAGAGTTTGGATCTCTGCCCACCATCCCCAGTGACCAGCGTCAAAGGAAAATACAGAAGGATCGCTTAGTGGCGGAATTCACCACATCACTGACAAACTTTCAGAAGGCGCAGAGACAGGTTGCTGAGAGAGAGAAAGAGTTTGTCGCTCGAGTAAGAGCCAGTTCCAGAGTGTCTGGTGGTTTTCCTGAGGAGAGCTCAAAAGAAAGGAATCTTGTGTCCTGGGAAAGCCAAACTCAGCCTCAGGTGCAGGTGCAAGATGAAGAAATTACAGAGGATGACCTCCGCCTTATTCAGGAGAGAGAGTCTTCTATTAGGCAACTTGAAGCTGATATTATGGATATTAATGAAATATTTAAAGATTTGGGAATGATGATTCATGAGCAAGGAGATGTAATAGATAGCATAGAAGCCAATGTGGAAAATGCTGAGGTGCACGTTCAGCAAGCAAACCAGCAGCTGTCAAGGGCGGCAGACTATCAGCGCAAATCCAGGAAAACCCTGTGCATCATCATTTTTATCCTTGTTATCGGAGTTGTAATTATCGGTCTCATCATATGGGGAGTGAAAGGCTAAGATTGTAAAGGAGCACACTATTGCACTACATTATGTAAATTATGTAGGAAGATTCCTTAAATCATGGTAGGTTTTTTTTATTGTTATTATTTTAAAGCTGTTGCTTAAAGGATGGTTCCCATACTTTGTTATTTTTATTTGGGGGGAAGTTTTCTTTGGATTAAATCTGATATTTTCTAATACTGGAAGTTTTTCTAAATATCACTGCTGGCATAGCTTCATGCTTTTCGACCTAGTAACTGTTAGGTTTTTGCCCACATTGTATATGCCTTTCATTTATAATTTATTTATCCTGTTGACTTAGTTTTTGGAATTAGTAAATTCAGAGGTGTGTGTGTGTTCTATGTGCACCTCTCTGTCACAGTGTAACATGCACCCATGTTTGTGTTACTTCAATTACAAATCTTAAATTTAATTTTGATTTGGGCCAGCAGAGGAAGTATTGTCAATAACTTTAAAAATTAACATATATGTTTGTGTTTGGAGTTTTGTTTTTATCTAGTTCACAGCAACACAAATTGTCTATTTAACTTTTACTGTTATTTTTCTCTTAAGACCCTTGTTTATTCTGAATGAAATCAGTGAATAACTTCCTAGTATATCTCTTACTCCTGATGTGTATATAGTAAACATTTGCTGTAGATTGGCTAGTAAAATACTAAGGATAGATTGTTTTTATATAGGTTCTGTTTAAGTCTGACGTTCGTTTGCAGGGGATTGTGTGGTCACTATAAATGTTTAATGTGATTTGGAGGAAGAGTATGACAGATCATTACCTATTGTGTTAGAATACTAAAGATCCCAACTTGTATTCGGCTGTGTATTTCCACAGCTGTATGATGGAAAATTAATTACTTTCTCTTATGTCCTACAGAATAATAAAGATTACTTTTGGGAAGTAACTTTCCCACAGTTACTGTTTTTGAGCACCTAACACTTAAAATTCTGTTTCCCTTCATACCATTTTGTACCATCCTTCATTAGAAAGGGAATTGGATGTGTTCGCCACTTAACTCACTTGCCTTTTTAAATCAATGTTGTTTTAATGCACTAATCTGAATACTGTAAAGAAGATTATCTTAGTTTATAGTTTGTATTTTATAATGTTCTTATATAGCAGTTTGATAGTGAAGGCAATGTTTTACATGGCAAGCTATGAGACTTCAAATGGGAACAAATAAAATACTAAGTAACTAAGTAAATTGTATCTTTGCAACCAAAATAAAGATGATTTTAAAAAGTGAAAAAAAAAAAAGGCTCACTTTAAAAATAATATTGGGACAATGGGGTAGTCATCCAAACAAAGACAAAATAAATTCTAGATAAGTGAAAGGCTTAAAAGAACCATACAATTACTAGAGGAACCTAAATATGACACAAGACTTTGAAACCATAAAAGACAAGATTGACAGACTTGACTACATGAGAAGAAACAATTTCTGCATGGCAACTCCTCTGCATAAGCAAAGTTTAAAAAGTTTAAAAAAAAAAAAAAAGACAGACTAAGGGGAAAAATTTAAATTACAAGGAAAGGGTAAAATCCTCTAATATATAAAATCTCCTACAAATCATTAAGAAAATGACTGACAACTCAGGCTCACTCTTATTTGTAATATGAGAAAGGCAAATTAAAACTATAATAAAATACTATTTTCACTTATTAGATTGGCAAAGATAAAGAATTCAATAAGGGCTCTGGAAAAACAGGCACTCTCTTGGTGGTGGTAGTGTAAATTTGTTCAAGTTTCTGAAAATCAGTTTGGAAAACACCTATTCAAATTATAAGTGCACAAACCCTTAGATCCAGAAATTTCACTCTTAGGGACTTAATATACACATATTCTTGCACATGTATGAAATAAAGTACGTGCAAGGATGTTCTTTATAACATTATTTATAATAGGAAAAAAATGAAAACCTTAATGTCCATCAATGTGGGGCAGGTGAAATAAATTTTATTATACTCAGTCAATGGAAAACAATGTAGGCATTAAAAGAATAGGCAGCTCCCTATATACTAACATGGAATAGACTCTAAGATTTTTAAACAAAAAAAAATCAAGTTGCAAAAGAGTATGTGTGTATGTATAGACTATATACACATATACACTTACAATTCCATCGTTTATTTTTAGAAGGGCACATAAGAGACTGGTAACAGTGGGATGGGCTGGGATGGACACTTACACTTAACTGTGTACCCTTTTGTACTTTTGACATTTGTATCATGAACCTGAATTGCCTATTCAAAGATACTTAAAGTAATTTTAAAATCAAACTGACTGTTTTGAATGATATAAGACTTGAATGCCCTGACCATGCATAGGAAAAGTAAATGTCAAGATAGCTAACTCTTTTCAAAATTAATTTAGACATTTGAGAATATACAACCAAAATATTTTTTTCTATTCAGAACATGACTGTATAATTTTGTTAGTTGAACTAGAAGAATAAACCAGTGAAATACATTTTCTTTTTTTAAAAAAAGAGACAGTATGTTACAGCAGTTAAAAGAATAGTCTTTGGAATCCTACAGGCCTGGGTTTGAATCCTGGCTCTGCTGCTTACTAGCCTGTGATCCTGAGTAAGTGCCCAGTTTCTCTGAATCTCTCACTCCTTATCCGTTGAAGGGAAATAATAATAAAACCTACTTCATATGAGTATTGGGAGGATTAAGTGATACAATCCAAGTGAAGATCTTAGTTCTATATCTGGATCATGGTAAGTATTCAGGAAACATGACTTTCCTTCCTCCTCCTCCTTCCTCTTTATTATTATTAAGAGCAATAAAGAATCACTAGTGTTATCAGCTACTGAAACACATTGTAACGTCACAACAATTAAATCAGTGAGACTTTGGCACAAGATGAAAGAACACATAGAACAGTAGAGTTGGGTAACTTAGCAAGAGATCCCAGAATTTTTAAGAGTTCAATGAAAACCATAAGAGGTTCCATAAATTAGTGGGGCAGGAAAGTATTAGTCAAGATATAACAGTAGGATCTTGGGTAACCATGTGGATATAAATCAATTGTTTCTTACCTCATACAATTTATAAAATAAGTTTCAGATGAATTAAAGTGTTACATTTTTTAAAACTTCTATTTTGAAAAAAATTATAGGCTCATGGGTAGTTGCAAAAACAGTAGAGTCCTGAGTGCCCTTCACCCAGCCTCTCCCAGTGATGACATCTTCCATAGCTGCTGTACAAACCAGGAAACTGACAACGAAAAGTTACTTTTAAACCAAACTACACACTATACTTAGTTTCTACCATTTTTTTAAAACCTGCATTTGTGTGTGTGTATGTGTGTGCATGTGTGTGTGAGTGTGTGGTTCTATGCAATTTTATCCCATGAGTAGAATTGTGTAAGCACCACCACAAACAAGGCACAGAATTGTTCTACCACCACAAAACAACTCCTTCATGCTACCTCTTTATGTTCTTACACATCCCCAACCATTCCGCTCCCCTGGGCTCCTCAACACCCTTTACTTCCCGCCTACCACCATTCCTGTCCTGACAATCACTAATCTGTTCTCTATCTTTCAGTTTTGTCATTTCAAAAATGTTATATATAATTGGGATCACACAGGTAACCTCCTGAGATTGTCCTTTTCCACTAAGAATAATGCCCTTGAGGTCCATCTAGTTGCAGCCATTAATAGCTTATTTCTTTTTATGGCTGAGTAGTATTTATTCTGTTGTATGGATGTACCTCAGTTTGTTCACCTATTAACCAATTGAATGACTTTGGGCTGTTTTCAATATTTTGCTGTTGTGAATAAAGCTGCTGTGAACATTTGCATATAAGTTTTTGTGTAAACATAAATTTTTATTTCTCTGGAATAAAGCCCAAGGACACAATTGCTGGGTTGTATGGTAATGTTTAACTATATAAGCAACTAACAACCTGTTTTCCAGAGAGACTGTACCATTTTACATTCCCACCAGAAATGTATGAGAGACCCAGTTTCTCCACACCTTCTCCAGCACTTGGTGTTATTACATTTTTTATGTTAGTGGTTTTATAGGTCTAGAGGAGTTAAATGTTTTTAAAATATCAAATCTTTGGAGAAAAAACTAGAAGAAAATATGGTTGAAATTTTCTGACTTCAGGTGGGGGATGCCTTTCTAAAGTCAACAGGTTTGAACAGATAAAAGCTTAAAATTTCTAATGCCCTGAAATATCACTAACAATAACAACAACAAATACAAACAACAAATTAGGCGAAAGTGACCATGAAAAGTCAACCCTGTGTTACCCAGACCCTTAAGCCATGCTCCCTGAAACCTACCCTGTTCCAGGGCCCTGGGTCCAGCTTGTCTTAGAGAGATTTCAACAGGTGGAAACATTTTAAAAATTCTTGATACACACTGCAAAAGGCTTTCTAGAAATGTTCTATCAATATTTATCCTACTAGTAATGTATAAGAGTGACTACAAAAATGGTTGAAGATATTTTTAAAAAACCAAGCCTGGATCTTAATAAAAATAAATGAACAAAGAACAGAAAGAAAAAAATCTCAAACAAAATAGCAATTTAAAAACATGAGAAAAAGATTGCAACTTCATTAAAAATATTCAAAATTACCCAGAAAGGATATTCTAATCAAAATATTAAAGACATAAATAGTGGAGCACTCAATCATTAATAGGAGTGGGGTGAGGCAAACATTGTTATACATTGTATTCTTTCATTGGCTTTCCTTCCTTCCCAGTTTTATTCCTCTGGTTCCTCACTCCTACTCGTTGGGGTCACTCCCAAGAAAACCAGCTGACGTGAGCTTTTGTCTCAGACTCTGCTTTTAAGAGAGCCAAGGCTAAGAGAGTTGGTAGCAGTGGTCCTAAAAAGCAGGCTCTCCAGGTGGGATTTTGGAGTGTGGCGGGGATAACCCCCAGCCTGCAGTAGCACCATGGTCCCTAAGACTCACCTGTACAGGTACAGGTAAAAGATGAAACACTGGGTTATATGGCAGCTGTAACACTTGAATGGAATGGCGGTAAGGGAAATTAAAAGATTGGGGAGCTGGCCCGATTTTAACTTTCTGGAAGCCTTGAAAAACCAATGATTCAGTTTAGCCAACTATCAACTGAAGGTATGATATGAAAGCCAGAAGGCCTCCAGCAGTTGCAGGATAGAATGTGCTCAAAATTGGCCCCAGAATAGTTATAAAAATGGCAGAGCTGCAGAGGAAATTAAATCACAGCTTCAACAAATCTCTTATGTCAAAGTCAGGGTTAAAAAAAAAGGGTAAGACCTGAGATTTGGTTTGGGGATATTTGGACTGATGGGCCTGAGAAGCACACTCCTCTGAAGCCCCTCCCCCTGCAGAGGAGAGCAGACACATCCGTGATGTCTTTGTGCCTCAAGATTACCCTGCCTCCTTTTATTGTCTCCAGATAATAATAAAAGAGTAGGTCCCAACATAGTCTGAGCAGGGAAACACAGCTCCTTCTCCAGGAGTAAAAATCTTACACACCAAAGACATTGCAGGACCCGGTTATTATGGACCAGTAGGAACCAAGGATCACATGAGGGCTGGGTCTTAAATGAATCCGTTGGGGCAGGGGTGGGTAGGTGGAATTGGTGGCAAGAGCAGAATACAAGGCTGGAGGGGAGAATTTTTTGATATAGGAGCCCTCTCCCATGCTTGAACATCAGGGAAATGATATCTAGGACTGATCCTAATATACTGCTGGGTTAGCTCCTTGAAGTTTGCACCAAACAATGGCCACAGGAAATGAAGTGGAAATGTTTGAATTGCCTTAGCACTGTGTTGATGAAGAGGTCATAAAGTTCAGATACGTGGGAATGTTAGAGTAGATTTATTGGGCAAGACCATAGGAGCCACCAATGTACTATACACCTCAGGATGGCCAAGGGAAAGTTCCCTTCACTAAGGCAATAATGGGTACAGGTGAGGGAGGCACTGACATCCTAGAGAAGTTTGGTGGTGGTTGTTCTTGGTAGGGACCAGGGTTGATAGTAGGAGATGCTGTCACAGAAATGGGCTCCCTAGTATCAATGGAAATGACAGAATTCTGAAATGACAGACTGGATGGTGGCAGTTAACCATCAGAGCAAAGGAGACAGAATTGCCATAATGGGCGGGAAGGACAGGGCAGCAATCAGGGTGCTCTGGCCAACAGGGAGGGCTCTATGGTAGCGGCTATAGATCATGGTGTTTCTAGGAGCAAGATACAGGGACATGACTGGGAAGATGCTACTTGACTTGCCAAGAATCATGAAGGGTCTGCGTTTTTGCCCTAATTACAAACTAACCAAGTAGCCTGCCATAGTTTCATGGATGCTGGTAGACGACTCCTGAGTCAGAGACAAAAAATTTTATTGTTCATGGCACAGCAAGTAGCATGAGCTTCACATCTGCATTGGTGCCTCTTGACACCCCCCTACCCCCCAGATCCCACGGGGGCAATGCTGAGGGACACAGGTGAATGTGCACAGACAGTGGCTTGTGTCACAACTGAGACCCTGGGCTTGGGGAACTTGACTATTTTATAGTGGGCAGTAAGCAGGTCTGGTGGCTTTTGCTCTAGAGGAAAACATCTGCTCTCTGACCCTGCTCCACAGGGAGCCACTCTATCTTCCAAGTCTATTTGCTATATAAACATACTTGGAAATACAGCTAGGAACAAATGGCAGTTAGTGCCTCTATTCACAAGACATGAAGAAATGAGAGCGATTCATGGAGAATTATCTCCCAACACTTGTTTAAAAAACCAGAACCAACTTTGTGGCAAATATTTCTTGTTATTAACACTCTAACAAAGCGATCTTTCTCTAGATCGTTCATGGGGACAAAGATTTGACTTTGTGGGTTGTAACTCATCACTATGTTGGGATTGCTATTGTGGGAGTTTATCTTCTCTATGGAGTGAGCCTAACCCCAGTTGAGACCAGGATGGGGGTGATATTTGCAACCCTCCCTGTATCCAGCACCCTTTGCCATGTTACTCTATGGCCCCTCTCCCTAAAGAGGCAATGTGTTTCCCTACTCCTTGAATCTGGGCTTGGCCATGTGACTGAGTTTGCTAGTAGGATGTTAGCAACACCTCATAAACAGAAAATAGAGTGACTTGCATGATTCCACTCCCTCCCTTGTGTTCCTCCACCTTGCCATGAGAACATGCCCGGGCTAGCCTGCTGAACTCAGTCACCTTGGTCACCCAGCCAACAGCCAGCCCACTCGTAGATGTGTGAGGCACCCCAGCAGATGGCCTGGCTGACCACCCCAGACACCCAAGCAAAACACTGGTTACCATTATATGTCATGGAGATTTTGTGGTCATTTATTACACAGGGTTATTGAGGTAAGAGATAAGCAGTATTGTGAGGCCAGCACATAAGGATGAAAATGGCTTTTAAAAGGAGGAAGACGTGATAAACTTAAGGAGTCTTTTGCTCTTCTCTACAGTTGCACAGTTGGAACCTGGTTAGAAGGAATACTGGCGGTGGGCTTTAACAATACAACACATACTAACCCTGTATGTCTAATCTAGGAGGACTATACCGGAACAGAGCTGTGTCTCACCTGCTACCTGGAATATGACTGCACCGACAGGAAGGGACTGAATGGTGTGGAGCCCGGGTAACAGGGGACCAGGAAGCAAGATGATGCCAGCTTTATTCAGGGCCATGCTAGCAAGAACCTGGCCAGAGGGTGGGCATTCTAGGGGCACATGCTTCTCCAGGCCTGGGTGAGACCCCCTCAGGGGGTTGGTCCTGAATCCATGGCTTTCTTCCCTCCTGCATGATGAAAAATGCACACTCTTTCCTTGGCTTTGCTGCTCTGGCCATGTGGGCGAGTGCCTCATCTGGTTCTTCCTGACCCAGAAACTTGACACCATGGGGGCAAGCCTGCTGGGTTTGTCCTGGCTCCCCTCCAGGACTCCCTGCTGAGATCCGGCTTCATCAAGCAGCTTCCAATGATTAATTTAGCCTCAAGCGCCCCACTCCCCAATCCGGGAAGAGATCCCCTGCTTGGAGACAGGAGTTTGCTGGCATTGTGAGTAACAATTATTCCATAGGGACAGCTTTATAGAGAGGGAGCATTTGATACAGAGTAGGGCTTAGAAACTCAGCAGGGGACAGAAGACTTTGAGCTCCTGCAGACCTGTTCAGATCTGTGACAAGTGTCACACTCTAGCGGAAACAGATTATGACCCCTCTAGACCCTGGTGGACACTGAAGGGATTTGGGGAAGTCTGGATTTTCTATAAACACTATTTGTATGAACAGGCGCTAAATACAACAGTCTGTCTGGTTCCACGATTATGGGAACTCAGTCCTTGGTTTTTATCCACTCAGCCCGGGGACTTTGAAGAGGGTAACTTTTCCTCTTCCAGAGCCAAGACACTTTCAGACTCAAAGGCAGCCCTGCTGGGACCCTGACATTGGTGCAGCCTTCTCTACTGGCAGCACCAAATCTGTCCCCAGCTCTGGCTGGGTGCTTTCTCACAGCCTCTAGCAGAGACATGGCAGCTAAGCAGACACTTGCTTTTAAGTCCCAGTCGTGGTTCCTCTTGGATCCTACTTGAAGCTCTTCGGCAAAGCTCAGGAGCTGCCCACACTGTCAAGAGTTCAATGGGGCCCTGCCCTGTGCATAAACAGGAAGTCTTAAGGTTCCAGGAGGCACCTTCTTCAAGCAATAACGGCTCTTAACAAGCTTTGCAGTAAAAGACATTGAACCAGGAAAGTAAACTTTCACAGAGGGGAGACTGCATTGATGGAGTTGACCAGTCATTAGTACTAATTCTCTAACTTGAATGATTTGCACAAATGACCTGGACAGGAAAAATGAAAGCAGGCCTTCCAAAGAGGTGCAGAGCAACGCAGTTCAGAAAGTGTAGCCCACATGTAGGAAACGCCAAGTAACTATTAAAGGGAATGGAAGAGAAAAGAAAGAATCGCACTAAAACTCTTGAAGGAAATGAAAATATAAAAGGAAAAGTGAACCAAAGACAAGAAAAGCAAACAAGACAAAACAAATCTATCTTGTCTGGGGGAGAATGAGTTTCATGAAGACCTGGAAGGCTAAATGGGTCCTGGGAGTAGGGGATTTTCCAGTGTCAACAAGCAACAAACAGCTGCAGGAAAAAAAGGTAAACAGGACGCTGGAGTGAACGGGAAGATGATATAATATGATAGCAAGGGCTGTTACTCCTATAGAAGGTTTAGATTAAAATCTCATTTAGGTTCACTGCTTTATTATCTTGAAAAAAACTGACATTTCCAGCCTTTCTCCCATATACAGAATTCGTCAAATACCCCTTTAAAAAAGGCACATCTGTCACATTTGAAAATGAACCACAAAAAAGAAACCTGTGGAGAAACAAATACCTTTATGATTTTGAAATATGGGAATGCATTCTCTCCAATGCTCGATTTTCAATTTGATAATAAATTAGAAACTTCAGGAAGAATACTCATTCCTTTAGGCCACAATAATAACAGTGGTTACTCTTATTTTTTCACACATTTTGGAAAGAAAGGGCTAATTCTAAAAATAATAATAATAACAACATAGAGAGGAGGCACATGCTAAGCACTATTCTCTCTGCTTTATGTATATTAACTCTTTTAATCCTAACACCAATTGTATGAGGTAGCTACTATTATTATTTCCTCTTTATAGATGTGGAAAACCAAAGCACAGGGAGATTAAGTGATTTGCTCAAGGTCACACTAGTAAGTAATGAAGCTGGGATTTGAACTCAGATTGGTTTCAGAGTTCAAGTTTTGGACACTAAATTGTGCTTCTAGCAAGAAGACCTCCCAAACACACAAAAGAATGTTGAGAATTGACTAACAGTTGAGAATTGACTTTAAATGAATGTTTGGGTGAACTACTAGATCACTAGCTCAGATGCAACCTGGGGTTCATTTCAAGTTAATTTTAGAGGATCCCAAATATGTTTTCCTAAAGCTAAAAAAGTGAACTTTTCCAAGTTTGTTTTCCCTAAACTCACCTTCCTTCTGAGGTGAGAGGCATCCCTCATGTATACTATACTTCCTTCTCTGAACAAGAGTCACTTCAATGTGTCCCATTTAAATTAGTTACCTCTGTAGCAACTGTGACGATGTCATCATTATATAAGACTAAATAGGGAATTCCCTGGCAGTCCAATTGTTAGGACTTGGCACTTCCACTGCAGGGGGCACGGGTTCGATCCCTGGTCGGGGAACTAAGATTCCACAAGCTGCGAGGCATGGCCAAAAAAAAAAAGTATTTGTTAAAAAAAAAAAAAAAAAAGACTAAATAAGAGTTGGAGAAGAAAAAAAAACTGGTCCATAAAACCTCAAGTCTTGGGCAATAATTTTAACCTTTTCAGTCTTCCCCACTCCACTTCGATTTTGAAATACTTATTTCAGTTACACTAAAGAGCATTTTCCAGACCAAAGACCATCAATGGACTGTCAATGAGTCAAGTTTACTCCTAACCCCGTTTTGTCGAACTTCTCAATGCCTCTGGTTTCCAAGGAGATCCCATCCCATCCCAGGGCCCATCTGGAAACATGTGTCTGAAGTAAGCCAGCCTTAAAATTGGTATACTGTGACCATTTTCACCCTGTAACCTTAAACCCAGCAAAGAAATAGAAAACAGCATGTTTGTGTGATTACCATCACGTTAGAAAGAAACAGAATCTGATGACCACCCAACAATCAGAGTTAAGAAAAACGGAATTCATAGTATTGGAAGCATTAGGATGTTTACCAGAAATCTTATCCCATGCATTCAATATCACTTGGTCGCAAAATATAATCTAGAGTTACTCTTTCCTTAAATCCTGTAACTACAACCCAAGTTCTCTGGATGGTCATTTTCACACATGTGAATGTTTTTGATCACTTTTGTAAATCTTTTAAAAATCTGAAAATCAATTTTAGTTGAACGTGATTATGTGTTAAGAAGCAGTGCTTAACTGCTCTAGAAATTTTGCCCTAATGTCTTGGTCTCCAGCCTTCTCAGAGAGATCATTTGCAATCTTTTAGGAGAAATAGATTTTTACTGGTGGTCACTTTTATTTTTTCAAACTATACAGATGCTAATGAAGATTTGCTGGCAGCTTGTTTAAAGAAAGTCATTAAGGTCTATTAAAGTGTCTTTATGGACCTGGTGCCAGGTGCTTTCTATCATACAGTTGGAGAGAGAGAGGGCTAATACCAACAAATAACACAGGAACAATTGTACAACGCATGCTTGCTGATCTCAACAGCATTTTATGAAGGTTGTTTATTATGTAAACTAAAGGGCCTTTGTTCTACAGTGAAAAGGAGGAGAAAGTCAATCACTCTGGAAAATTAGTTTCTACATGATTTTTTAAATAAAATTTTATTCTATTAGTATGTTTTATGTATTTATTGTAGAAAATATTAACAATATTTTAAAGTATAAAGAAAACATTAAAAATCACCCCACCTCTCAGAAAGTAAAAAAATCACCATTTTGTCTACCTCCTTTTCTATGCATATACACACCCATGTATTTCAGTTTTATTTTTTTATTTTTTAATAAATTTATTTATTTATTTTTGGCTGCGTTGGGTCTTTGTTGCCGCATGCAGGCTTTCTCTAGTTGCGGCGAGCGGGAGCTACTCTTCCTTGCGGTGTGCAGGCTTCTCATTGCAATGGCTTCTCTTGTTGTGGAACACAGGCTCTAGGTGCACGGGCTTCAATAATTGTGGCACGTGGGCTCAGTAGTTGTGGCACGCGGGCTCTAGAGCACAGGCTCAGCAGCTGTGGTGCACGGGCTCAGTTGCTCCGTGGCATGTGGGATCTTCCCAGACCAGGGCTCGAACCCATGTCCCCTGCATTGGCAGGCGGATTCTTAACCACTGTGCCACCAGGGAAGTCCCACACCTGTGTATTTTAAAACTCTGTTTTGGGACCCAGAGTTCTGTTCAGGTTTGTCCCTTTCTCCCAGTGATCAAGGCTTAGCGGTGGGTCAAGCTGTTACCTTAGTCTTACTCCTCTCCTTGGGTGAATTCATTCCTAATAGGATCTTCACATTCTCATTCAAACAGGCTTCTGGTGGAGACACCCCAGCAGTTTCCAGAAAAGCCCAGGCATTTCTGCACTTTAGCATGGATTCAGTTGGGGCTATCCTCCCACACCCTTGTCCCTATATTTCATGTGAAGAATAATAGAAACATGGCAGCTGCTTTCAAACGGTGGAAGGGTGATCAAAGGAAAAACAGCATGATAGTTCTGTAAAGTTCTAGGGGGCAAAGCTGGGACTGATGGGAAAGGTAGTCTTACATGAGAAGAGAGAGGTCTCCGCCGTTGGCCATATTCACTTGTTGGGATGGATGTGGGATGGATGTGGGATGGATGTGGGATGGAGGGCAGAGGCAGAGACAGTAGATGACAATGTCCTTGGCGTAAGGTTCTCAGACTATATTTCTCTCCGGGGTTCACCTTACATCTATTATGGTATGACTTGTGGGTTCTTGAACCTTCTTCCTCCACATCAACATCTTGATCACAGCTGTAGCCACAAGACCCAGAACAGTGTCTGACACATAGTAAGTGCTCAGTAAATGTTTGTTGGAATGAATGAATGAATGAATTGAATGAACCTGGCTGCTGTGACTGCTCCTTTGCCCTCCACTTCTGGAGACTATGGACAAGCAAACATGTTGGAATTTGAAAGGGCTTTGGTGGGAAAGATGGAGAACTGTTGGCCTCTTAGCTCACAGAATTACCTATTTTCTATTGTTTCCTGGGAGGACCCTTGGTCTTGGCTTTCACATGGTGGTGTATAGAATGGACTGGGAAACAGCCAATTTGGACTTTTTCATCTACCAAACAACACAAACCCAAACATTGGATTTGATGGATGGAATCCCCAAGTGGTTGATTTCACTCAGTCCTTTAAACAATGGAATAAAACCACTGGCCTCCTGCAGGCTTTCTCTTGGTGGGGGGTGAGGGAGGAGTGGTGGGCTGGAATGGAGAGATAACAAGAGGTAAAGGATGAAAAAGGCAGAGGATTACTTGAAACTAGCAAACACCACTTTTCAGGGATCAAATGCCACATACAACCCTAACTTAAAATATAGAGTCCTAAAATTAAGTATTACTATATTTTTGTGGCTTAAGGGCACAATATATTTTTAAACTTTGCTACCAAATGACATTTTAGGAGTTTATAATATTAACATTTTCTGGCCTGCTTAAAAGAATACAAATAGCAATTCCATAAGCAGAGACCAATGTACATATAGTAGATTTGAAGCCATAGCTTTAGAAGATTACGTACCTGAGTTAATTTTTTTTTTTTAATTTTTATTTATTTATTTATTTATTTATTTATTTATTTATGGCTGCGTTGGGTCTTCGTTTCTGTGCGAGGGCTTTCTCTAGTTGTGGCAAGCGGGGGCCACTCTTCATCGCGGTGCGCGGGCCTCTCACTATGGCGGCCTCTCTTGTTGCGGAGCACAGGCTCCAGACGCGCAGGCTCAGTAATTGTGGCTCACGGGCCTAGTTGCCCCGCGGCATGTGGGATCATCCCAAACCAGGGCTCGAACCCGTGTCCCCTGCATTGGCAGGCAGACTCTCAACCACTGCGCCACCAGGGAAGCCCCATGAGTTAATTCTGTGCCTGAGAACTGGAGGTAAAACCTGCCAGCTAGGAGTAAATGTCCCCCCCCCCTCCCCCCGCTGTGTCATATGCAAGTGGGCTGTGCCTGGGAATCTCACCAGAGTTGAGGTCAGCTAAGGTTTTAGTTTGGAAGAGCGGTAAAAGGTGGTGGTGTTTCTCAGAAAAGTGGCCTCAGAGGCGAACCAGGTAACTGGAAATACCTTGCTCCACCCAACACAAGAATGACAAACATCAACCATGGCTCCTGCTTCGTTCACACCAGTGTAGTTTACAGAAATTAAACATTAGTGGACACATTCTCAGGGTTTTTAGGGGGCACATTATATCTTGAGGTATTTCATCTGTAGAACCTGCTTAGGTGGGACATTGTTGGCCATTTACTTCAGACAAATAAAAACTTTTTGTGCTACTTGAAAGAGAAAATATGTTGAGTTCGTTTCAGGAACTGACAGTTACTAAAACGTGTACTTTGGCCTCAGACCAGTTTGACAAGTGAGTTCAACCAAATATACTCACAACCCACCAACTAGTTATATAGAGATAACACTTTCTAGACTAAATACCAGTTCCCAGTGTTTGCTGACTAGGAAAATAATAAGGTTATACCCATCAGTAAAATATCCAGAGCCAGAGAGAACATAACAGTGCAACAATTTTGAACCTGGTTAGGAAACAGCCCAAAGCTAGTCTGGCAGGAGGAATAGAAATTGCCTGGCTTTAGCCCCAGGGACTCTCAGGGCCTTATCTGCTGTCAACTAGGAGGGAGCCTGAGGTTTCAGTACTCTTCCGGACTCTGCCCCTGGCTTCCAGAACTAAGCCAACACCAGTCCAGCACATACACCTCTCTCCACAGTAACTGGACCCACCCCAACCAGACTGGGCCCACCAGCCTTATTTTTCCCCCTCCTGATTTTTCCAAGTTCAGGGACCAAAAAGAAATGCAAAATTTTTTCACTGAGATTTTTCTGAGGCTGCTCAGCTCAGCTGCCCCCTTCAATTCAGTGACTTCCGCAGAAGCTTACCTCTCTGTGCTAACAAGGCTGCAATACACTAGCCCTCACCCCAACTCTCTGCCCTTACCTGAACTAAATCCTTCTCTTCATGCCCCCAAAGAAAGCTCACTACACAGATTCCTGAGAAGTCATTCCTTTACTGAAGATTTGCCAGGGTGTGGGGTGGGAGTGGGGCCCAGGGGTATAGAGGCAGGGTGTTTACACCACCCACACAGAATTGCACTTAGAAAAGTCCCCTAGATGTGTCTTTCTTCCCAGATCTCTCACCTTCCCTGTAAGCTCCCTCAGCATCAGCAAACTAACCTTCCCCCTCACCCTAAACTCCCCATTCCAACGCCCTTACCCCTTGGTTCATGCAAAGGCAAGAGCATCCTGCAGAGGCAAGATGACCTTGGGGTCCAAAAACAAGAGCTCCCTTAGCTACCAGGAGCGTTCCTGCTAGAGGAATTTTAAATACCTGATCATGTTTGTTTTACTTTTTTTTTTTTCCCATCACCTATACCAACTCATCTGGGCAGCCTGAACAACACCTCCCTTGAGGTCCCCTTGCCAAGCCCATGTCTTTGATGGTGGCAGCTTCTCTTTGTGCTACACAGTTTCTGGAATGAGCTCAAGTCCACAAATAGATGCCCACTGACCCAAGTTACCACAGCCCCTCACTTCTGATTCAAAGTTTTTGGTGACTCCCATGCGGGGCCAGCCTCATGGGCATGCAACCCATGTGGTGGCATAGGGCCCCATGTTTAGAAGGGCTGTGCCCTCAATATCAAAAAACCAAACAACCCAATCCGAAAATGGGCAGAAGACCTAAATAGACATTTCTCCAAAGAAGACATACAGATGGCCAAGAGGCACATGAGAAGCTGCTCAACATCACTAATTATTAGAGAAATGTAAATCAAAACTACAATGAGGTATCACCTCACACCGGTTAGAATGGGCATCATCAGAAAATCTACAAACAATAAATGCTGGAGAGGGTGTGGAGAAAAGGGAACCCTCTTGCACTGTTGGTGGAAATGTAAATTGATACAGCCACTATGCAGAACAGTATGGAGGGTCCTTAAAAAACTAAAAATAGAACTACCACATGACCCAGCAATCCCACTCCTGGGCATATACCCAGAGAAAACCATAATTCAAAAAGAGTCATGTACCACAATGTTCATTGCAGCTCTATTTACAATAGCCAGAACATGGAAGCAACCTAAGTGTCCATCACCAGATGAATAGATAAAGAAGATGTGGCACATATATACAATGGAATATTACTCAGCCACAAAAAGGAACGAAATTGGGTCATTTGTAGAGACATGGATGGACCTAGAGACTGTCATACGGAATGAAGTAAGTCAGAAAGAGAAAAACAAATATCGTATATTAACGCATATATGTGGAACCTAGAAAAATGGTGCAGATGAACTGGTTTGCAGGGCAGAAATGGAGACACAGATGTACAGAACAAATGTATGGACACCAAGGCAGGGAAAGCAGGGGTGGGGTAGGGTGGGATGAACTGGGAGATTGGGATTGACCTATACACACTAATATGTATAAAATAGATTAATAAGAACCTGCTGTATGGCACAGGGAACTCTACTTCTCTGTACAGTAGAAACTAACACAACATTGTAAAACAACTATACCCCATAAAAAAAAAAAAAAAAAAAGAAGGGCGCTGCCATGGTTCAGTGCTCGGCTGTCACCATCATGACATGCTTAATGAGTCTGAACAACGGGCTCATATTTTCAATATGTTCTGGGCCCTGAAAATTATGTAGCCAGTTCTGGCCACACAACCCTCATGGAAGATCTCCTTTCCTTCAAAGCAGTTTCTCCACAGCACCCCACAAGCCTTAACCTCCAGGGCAACCTGCCTTGCCCACCCGGGCCTCCACTCATTGCAGGGCGCTGGGCCTGGAAAGGGCATTTGTGCAGCTGGAGGTGGTGGGATCCTTCCTTTGCTCTGATGAAGCCACAGAATCCAGGGTCCTGGGGAAGCGGTGACGGGGAGAAGGCAGGGAGGACTAAGTGGGGGAGAAGACCCTCAAAATTATCCACCCCACCACATGCCAATTCCAGAGATTCCTCCAGGAGAGAGAATTCCTTTGTGATAGGGCCCTTTCCAACTGTTTTAAAAATAAAACTATTCCTGAGAAGGTCATCACCCCACGTTATTGGTTTCCACCATGCTGTGAACAAGCTCTCAAGCTGTTGTAAGCTGATCATGGGTGGATGTCTGGGCACAGGAGAAAATTTGAAGAGGAAGTGAGGATACTCCTGAATCTGGGAGAGTGAATCACAGAGGAGAAGTCTGAGTGAGGCCTGCAGAGCGGGTGCTGGGGCTTGGGAGCCCCAATAGGGGGGACCTGAGGGGAGCGAGGAAGCTGGGTAGAGGTATTTCTTCTACTTCACGATTTTCCTGGACTCTGAGAATGAAAGCTTTTCTGCTCAGCCTCTCTTGATGGGTAAAGAGGTCTATATTAGTTTCCTGTGTCTGCCTTGTTTTTTTTTTTTTTGCCAATAACAAATTACCACCATCTGGGTGGCTTAAAATAACAGAAACGTATTCTCTCACAGTTCTGCAGACTAGGAGTCTGAAATCAAGGTGTCAGCAGGGTTGGTTCTTTCTGGGGGCTCTGAGGGAGAATCCAGTCCATGCCTGTCTCCTAGCTTTTGCTCACTGCCTGGACGTCTTTAGTGTTCTTTGGTTTGTAAACACATTATTCCCGTCTCTGCCTCCGTCTTCACACCAACTGCTCCTCTGTGTCTCTCTGTGTTAAATCTTTCTCTCCTTTCCCTTACCAGGACACCACTTGTTGGATTGAGGGCCCGCTCTAAATGCAGGATGATGTCCTCTTGAGAAACTTAACTTAAAATACATCTGCAATGACCCTATTTCCAATATTCAATAATACTGAATTAGATACTTCAAAATTGCTAAGAGACTAGATCTTAAATGTTCTCACCACAAAAAAGAAATGATAATTATGTGATGTGATAGAGGTGTTAGCTGAAGCTATGGTGGGAATCATACTGCAATATATAAATGTATCAAATCAACATGTTTTATACCTTAAACTTACACAGTTATATGTCAATTATATCTCAATTTAAAAACTAACTTAAAAAAAAAAGATCTTATTTTCAAACAAGGTCTCATTCACAGGTACAGAGGTTAGGACTTGGACTTATCTTTTTGGAGCCACAATTCGATATACAATACAGTTTTCAGTTTCTGTTTGCTTTTTATTCATGCTTTATTTGAACTTTCGAGCTTTGGTTTTTTTCCCATGATAGAAATCCTGAAATTCTGAGACACATTATTAAATAATAATAGCAAAACCTCTGCAAATCCAAGGCATTTTACAAGTATGTAATGCAAGAGACTCTGAAGGCTCTCACAGTATCCCAGGAGAACAAGGAAGGAACAATAGCAAATGCCTTTGATCCCTTCAGTAGGAAAGTTGCAATAAGAGCCAAGTTCTATGATTTTAATATTGTTGTACATTAGTCAGAACACAGAAATGTGAGTGTTTACAACCCTGAAACTGAAATGGAAAAGTAACAAAAATGTACTTCTAAGAGATTTTCATTAGATTCATTGGTTTGTTGAAAAATATGGAAAAGCCTAACACAATATTTGTGAATAAAACCTCTAAAAACTGAATCCCATCCACTACCCCCTTACCATGCTTTCAGGAACAATTTGCTTTTTTGGCAAACTAGATCCAAACAGTAATACAGACAAACAATCAGAAATTTTGCGTGATTCCTAATCATTAAGAAAGATTCAATTACCCTGAGAGAGTTGGCACACTAAAATTCTTAAGAGAGGAAAATGATCTTATAAAAAGTTAAGGTTTTTTTTTTTTTTTCCTCATTAATCTTTACCACTCTGGGTCATTTCTATTTAAGTATCATCATGGCTTAGATCAAGGCCACAGAATATTTTGCAGATTTGAGATTGAAATTTGTCCCTGTAAGTGCCAGTTTTCTTTCTAGGACATCAAGTTACCTCCCATTTCCTTCTTTTATGTGCAGAAAATCCCAAATATCTCAGCCTAATCACAGTTCATGACTGGTAATATCACCATGCAATTAACTTAAGGAATTGTTTTCATGGAAAAATAAACTAGAAAGAATAGCCTAGATAATTAGGAAAATGATAAATAAGGGGAAGTAGTCCTACCAGGTGTTAAAATACATTATGTGGCTACAATACTCAAAACAGTGTGGGACCATCACATAAAAACCCACAGGAACAAGCGGGACAGAAGGAAAAGACATGCAGAGCTCATGAATGTAACATGACACAGGCAACACTGGTTAGCCATTGGGAAACAGGACATTTGAATCCATACTTCACACCTTAAAATAAATACTAACTGCATCAAAGGTAAAAATGTAAAAACTAAACCAAGCCAAAGACACACACAGAATAGAAGAAAACATGGGAACACTCACAATTTCAGAGTGAGAAAAGCCTTTCCAAATATGACAAAAAACCCAGAAGGCTAAAAGAAAAGAGAAATTTAACTACACACACACACAATTTTTTTTCATAGAAAAACCACCAATGTAAGTTGGTCCAGCCACTATGGAAAGGAGTTTGGAGACTCTTCAAAAAACTAAAAATAAAATTGCATATGATCCAGCAATCCCACTCCTGAGCATATATCTGGACAAAACTATAATTAAAAAAGATACATGCACCCCTATGTTCATAGCAGCACTATTCACAATAGCCAAGACGTGGAAACAACCTAAATGTCCATCAACAGATGAATGGATAAATAAGATGTTGTACATATATACAATGGAATACTACTCAGCCATATAAAAGGATGAAATCATGACATTTGCAGCAACATGGATGGACATAGAGATTATCATACTAAATGAAGTAAGTCAGAAAGAGAAAGACAAATATCATAATGATATCATTTATGTATGGAATCTAAAATATGACACAAATGAACCTATCTACAGAACAGAAACAGTCTCACAGACATGAAGAACAGACTGGTGGTGGCCAAGGGGGAAAGGGCATGGGGGAGGGATGGATTGTGAGTTTGGGCATTAGCAGATGCAAACTATTATATATAGAATGGATAAACAACAAAGTCCTACTCTACAGCACAGGGAACTAATTTCAATATCCTGTGATAAACCATAATGGAAAAGAAAAACGAATGTATATATATGTATAACTGAATCACTATGCTGTACAGTAGAAATTAACACAACATTGTAAATCAACTATACTTCAATTAAAAAAAAAAGAAAAGAAAGCAAAGCGGGGGGCTTCCCTGGTGGCGCAGTGATTGAGAATCTGCCTGCCAATGCAGGGAACACGGGTTCAGGCCCTGGTCTGGGAAGATCCCACATGCCGCAGAGCAACTAAGCCCGTGAGCCACAACTACTGAGCCTGCGCGTCTGGAGCCTGTGCTCCACAACAAGAGAGGCCGCGACAGTGAGAGGCCCGCGCACCGCGATGAAGACTGGCCCCCGCTCGCCGCAACTAGAGAAAGCCCTCGCACAGAAAAGAAGACCCAACACAGCCAAAAGTAAATTAAAAAAAAAAAAAAAAAAGCAAAGCCACCATAAGCAAAGTCAAAAGGTGAACAATAAACTGGAAAAAATGTTTGTAACTCACATCACAGACAAAAGAACAATTAGCTTTCTCCCCTCCTCCCACATTGGCTTAACCAATAGAAAAATGGGCATAAACCAATAGAAAACCAATAGTAAAATGAACAAAGCTGCTAAAGACAGCCAAAGAGGAAATAAACACTCAAAAGATATTCATCTCACTCACAATAAGAGAAATGCAAATTTAAAAGCACAATTCAATTATATTCAGAAAGAAGTTCATTTTAAAAAACAAATAGAAAGCCATGTTTCAGATTGGAAAGGTACAAAACTTGAGCATATATCCGTTAAGCTCTTTATACAATGTGACTGACACTGTTCTTATCAAGATGGAGTTCCCTCTGGGTTCCCTCCCTTTGCCTCTGGGCTTGTAACTCTTCTGAAGAATGGAGTGTGGAAGAGATGCTATGTGACATAGAAGCAGGGTTGGGAATAGGATGAGGCAAGAGAGGGGCCAGGGCGCAAAATGTCAGAAAGCACTCATCTTCAAGGGTGTGCAAGTATAGGGTCAGCCTTCAAAAAAAATGCCCTCTTAAACCCTGTGGTCCAGAGACCTCTCTTGCCTCTTGCTTTCAAAGGAAGTCTGGCGACCTTGATGCCACCAGGTTGGAGAGACTATGTAGAAAGACCATGAAAGGACAGAGACACCTGAGTGGTCCCCACAATTCCATCACCTGGAGACTCAGTTCTTCCCAGTCCTGCACCAGACACTTGACTGAAGAAGTCTTTGAAATGACCCCAGCCACCAGCTGAATGCACCTCCTGAGAGATCCCAAACCAGAATGACCCAGCCAAGTGACTCATCATCTGGACCCACAGAAACTATGAAAGATAAGAAATGATCACTGATGTTTGAAGCTACTAAGTTTTGGGATGATTTGTTATAGGAGTAGTTACAAAATTTATAGATACCTAAGATAGGCACTCTCATATCTTTCTGGTGGTAGATTAAATTGGTATATCCTCCTTGGAGATGAGCAATTTACTAACATCTAATTAAAATCAATACATACAGGCCATTGGCCCAGACATTCCACTTTTAGAAGTTTCCCAATGAATATATTCACACATATGCAAAGTGATATACGTACAATATATTTATCACAATATTGTTTAAATAGAAAGAATTGGAAACAACCTAAAAGGACACCAATATGGACCTGTTTAAGCAAATTATAACATTCAATGGAATGCTCTTCAGTTCAACAAAGAATGAGGGTATTCTTTGTATGATGATATTAAAAAAAAAAAACTGCAATGTAATTTCTAAGCAAAACAATAATAAAAAAGTAAGGTACAAGGCAGTATGTATAGTACAGTAGCAGTTGTGAAAGAGGAGGAAGAAAAGAATATCTCTGATCATAATTGCATGAATATGCATAGATCATCTCCACAAATTACACAAGGCACATTTACACCCATTGCTTGGAGAAAAGAATGGATGGCTGACAGGCAGGGGCTGGGGGTATGGAGATTTACTGCATGTGCTTCAATGCCTCTTAATTTTATACCAGGCGAATGTATTACCTAATCAGAAATAAATAAATAAAATGAACTTGAAATTTTTCTCTTTCAGTTGTTTTGCTTTAACTTAACACTGTCTGGACTTTTAGATATTAGAGCTGGATCTTCAAACTGAGGTTCATGTAGTCCTGAGGATCAGGAAGATTTTCTTCCAGGGTGTATATTCATGGGTTAGGAGGCTGGAATCAGTTTCTAGATGTAGAATGAATACAAGTGCTCGTGCCTAAAATTCATTTGTCTGGGAAAGTACCTTGCCGGGCTGGTTCTACTTTCTCACTTCTTTTCTCCCAGTCCTCCTTTTCTTACTTGACAAAAGTTAGTCTCACCTGTCCTGCATTTTATTCTGGGTGTTGCCCAGATAGGGAAGACCCCTGGGAGGCCAAACAAAAGAACATTTCAAAATATTGGCATTGGTTTTGAGAACGTGAACAACTTTAAAGATTGGGAAATAAATCCTTTTGCAAGTCTAATTTCTTGTGAAAGGTAGTTTCCAAGTTTTGGCTTTCAAAATAATTGAAAGAGGACCTATTGAGCTATCAGCTGATAGAACATTAAAAATTATTTTTAATAATGGATCACAGGGCCATTTTTTACATATAACTCAGAACTTCAAAGAGTGATATTGCTGTAAGAAAAATCCTTCCATTGCCATCTGCTCATATATAAATAACGTTCCTCAGCATTGACATTTGTAAAAACAAAAAAAGGGGAATAACTTTGACGTGACAAATTATACTCAACCATAAATAACTGAACTTGCTTAAAAACTATGGCAACTCCCACCTTCCCTGGTGGCGCAGTGGTTAAGAATCCACCTGCCAATGCAGGAGACACAGGTTCGAGCCCTTGTCTGGGAAGATCCCACATGCTGCGGAGCAACTAAGCCCGTGCGCCACAACTACTTGAGCCTGCGCTCTAGAGCCCGTGAGCCACAGCTACTGAAGCCCATGCACCTAGAGCCTGTGCTCCGCAACAAGAGAAGCCACTGCAACGAGAAGCTTGCGCACCGCAACGAAGAGTAGCCTCCACTCACCGCAACTAGAGAAAGCCCGCGCGCAGCAACGAAGACCCAATGCAGCCACAAATAAATAAATTTATTAAAAAACAAAAACTAAGGCAGCTCTATCTATCTTACCAAGAGATACATTTCCAATAAAATTTTACTTTTATGTTTAATGATTACAGTTGGTCAGGTCAATTGTAGTGATAACTCCATCTAAAGTTTTTTCTTCTTTTTTTTCTTTTTTTTACCTTTGAGCTTTATGGTCACAGGAAATTTTTTAAATTTCCATGTGTTCACACACTTTTGTTGTATCAAAGAATGAGAGAGTGATTTTTTTAAAAAGCTTCCAAGCATACAGATAAATTATATCAAGGGTAAAATTCTTTGGAGGAAGTAGAATAAAATGACTTCAAACTGAAAAGGGAACAATGTAAAATTTCCATGTATTTAAGAATAATTTTTTGATAAATTTTCAAAATGATGATGGTGGGTATAAAATGGCTGTGGTATTTGGATACATTTTAAAGAATGATGTAACAAGGTTTTTAAAATGTCCATATTTATCATGTGTTGGAAATTACATCTTGTGTTAAAGAAACATTTTAAATAATGTAAAATTGCCTAAGGGAGAAAGTTCTTCAAATTCTTTAAGCAATATACAAATATTTTGAACTATTGCCTTAGAGACTATCTGGTTTAGCTCTCTTTACTTTGCAGATTAAAAACTTGCTCATCAAAGTGAAAATAACTCTCATGGTCACCAAGTGACAAATGGTCTCCTACCTCCTTGTCCAGGCAGCCAGATCTAATCCTGGCAACCTGCCTGGTCAGGGTGAGTCCTCTATAGTCCTTGGCAGGAACACCTGAATGGTAAGGAGCAAAGGGAATCAGCCCAGATGCCAGTACTGTGCAGCTCACCAACCCCTTGGGAATGCAGATAAAATTCAAGAAACATAATGCTGTCTTCCCACATCCTCATGGGGTGTATATAACCTTTTGATGCCCCCTTAAGACCATCCTCCCTTATCTTTTGAGTCTTTTCACCTCTAATTTCTGTGAATCTCTTGCTTTCAGTTTGCTTATCAGACACCTTTCCTGAGAACCAGTCTCATCCCCACTATGATGCCAGCAAATCTGGTTGAGGACCAGTGAGTAGGGGAATGGGGATGCAGGAGAGACAATGGTTGGCACCTTCTAAACTTGGCCTTATAGCTCTGCTTTTTCTTTTTCCTCACCCTAGATTTGCCTTCAGGCTTCGCTCAAATTCATTCAGTTACAGGTAAGGTTACCATGTATTTTATTTTCCAAACTAGCACACATTTGAAAGAGCGATCAATATATTGATAATTATGCCAGAAAAACAGGTAGAATCCGTGATCATCCTGGGATATATATTGTCACCTTAGCTATAGGTATTCTAGTGAGGAAGGAAGGAGAAAACTGCTGAAAATGTTGGATTAAGTGTGGGGAGTGTCAGAGCAGTAGATTAATTGGGGTGATCTGGCCTGGAATTGGGTAATAAGACTCAAATGAGGGGGAAAATGTATGGACAATCAATGTTGTGTTGATTTTGCCTAACATTCTGGAGAAAGCCAACACTACCTATGGGCAGAATCAACAGCTATGCACTCCATGTAATTTGGGGAGTCCAGAAAAATCCAGAATTCTCTCTCTCTCTGTCTTACTGATGACTTCTGCAGTACCTGATATTCCCCAAATCAAAGTTATTGCTTAGGCCTTCTGGAAACTAGTGCATTTTATCTGAGTGGTATAATTTGGCAGGAATATCATAAATGAATCCTTCTTTACCTTACAGAGAAGAATCATGAGAACATGGGTCACAGGATAGGTAAGTTTTTTTGTTTTGTTTTGTTTTTGCCTTGTACCCATCTAAGCTTTTGTTTATTACCTTTTTCATGGATTAAAACAAAAATTCCATATCAAGAATATATAAAGAAAAAAATTAGAATAAAGAAATGTTACAAATCAATAATAAAAGCTAAACAGCCCAGTGTAAAAAAAAAACTAAGCAAATATTTGAACAGAAACTTTACAAAAGGAGACATAAAAATGGTCTATGAAAATATGCTCAAATCACTACTCATCAGGGAAGGACAGGTATGTTTTGAAGTGGTGACTAGAGGTGATATAGTATATATAAACATAGAACAGAAGGCACTGAACCAAGATTGGTAGGAGGCGGAGGCCACAGCCTCTGGGGCGGGTGTTGGGTGTGCCACATACACACAGCCCACTCCATTTAATCCTTCCTACAGCCCTGTAGGTGGGCACAGGCTTTTCTGCTTTACCCAGGATGTAACACCCAGATGGCTTGTCACTCCTCTGAAATTTCTTTGAAAGGATCATTACAGGTGATAGACTGTGCCAGAAATCATTCATGCAGTTCTCCATGTTGACAAGTGCTTTCAGATGAGTTTGTCCATCCAGACTTGATAAGACCTTCATGAAATGGATTGGCCAGGTATCATTATGATCCCATTACTATGAGCACAGCTGAGACCAATACTCTAGGTGGCCTGACTTTGGGTTTAGTGATTCGGTGCTTTTCCCATAGAATACAGACCTCTAGGCAGTTTATGACAGATCAATCCTGATAAATTTCCTTGGCCTTATGGGGAAGATATTGGATCACTCCATACTGAGAAAATATTCACTCACCATTAGATTCACATATAACCTTTACAAAGGTCTCTAAATCCCTAAAAACACGATTCCTTCCCACCTTCCTAATCTTTTTTTTCCTGTTCTCTCTATATTCTAATGGGGCCTCCTTTCTGGGCCTTGACTATACCTTTCTGGCTGTTCCCTCTGCCTGGACCTCTTTCTCCCCAGATCTTTGTATGGCTGGCTCAGTCTCATGCCTCCGGCCAAGGTTGATTTCCTTAGACTCTCCCCTATCCCCTTATCTAAAGTGGCCTCTCTGGATACTCTCTTTCACATCATCCTGCTTATTTTTTGATGACACAGCACAACTTGCAATTCTCTAGCTTATCTGCTAAGTACTATTATCATATTTCCTCTATTAGAACATAAGTCCCATTAGACAAGGACCAAGTCTGACTTTTTACTGCTCTATTCCCAGTGCTGGTACATGGGAAGTACTCAATAAATGTTTTTTATGAATAAAATGAATAGGCAACTTTGACTGGGATTGCTTGATCTTGGTGTGTGGCCAGCTAGCATTTCCAGCAAGGATGGTTATGCCCTAATTCCAACAATAGTTCGTTCAGGAAGTTATAGTCAGTCAGTCACTCACTCACCTAACTAGAGGTACCTGCTATGATGGAAAGGAACCACCATCTACTTGAAAGGATCTTCTAATCTACATACCTCAGTAAAGGGAGTATCAAGATTGCACTGGGCAAATTTTTTAAGTCCAAATCTTCCAATCTACATATAAAGTGCTTGATTTTTTAAAAAGCAAATCCCAAATGCTCTAATCCAGTTATAATGGTGCAGTTATGGGGAAGCATAGTGTATAAGATTATTTAATTGGAAAATATATCAAGCAAAAACCATTCTTCAATCTGCTTTGACAAGATACTGAGCTCAGGAATTATTCAATCCCAATTCCAGAGGCTCCAGCACATGTTAATTGCAATGATTTCCTTGGACTCTGGTCATCTCAGACCTTAGATACCATTGCCTGTTTTAAATTTTTAAAATTCCACATTTACTGCTGTCTTATGACCATGATGCTGGTTCCTTTAAAGTGAGGATTCCCCGGGATTCTGGCACAAGATAGCCACCAGTGAGAAAGGACCTAAATACTCTTTGGGAAGGAGGAGAAATCTTAGAAATATAGAATTTTTAAAAATTTGAAGTCTGAGTTTTTCAAGGGCCAAAACATTTTCACACTTTCCTTAAAAGAATAGAGGCCAAACCAAATTTATGCAATTCTACATTTATATATTTTTTCCCTGTGAGAATATATCTAAAATAAGTTTAAAAATTAGAGTTGAAGACTGAAAATGGGAAGAGAGAGACATCTTATATCAGTTTACTTCATACCATAAGAAAAAAATTGGAAATCCCCAAATTGTGACTCTAATTTTGGCAGTTTTCTTCCTAGTTTCTAATATAAGAAAAAGTATTTTTATACTCTAATATTGGTATAGAAATGGAATACATCACTATGGAACTGAGATATACGTTTTTTACCTCAGTGATGTAATGATGTGGTGTCATTACGTAGATTCCATACTCATTTTTTAAAAATTGCTGAGATTCTGGTAATGATAGACTGGCTAACTTAAACCAGTACAGCCACTGAGGAAAATTAGAAGAGGGGGACAAAATATTTTAAATGCCTGCTTGAGAGCATCTGAGAGGAATGAAGATAACAAAGAATTCCCAGGCTAGAGGAGAGAGGCTGAGGAATGACCCAGCATGTGGAGATGGTTTTCCCTGGGGACTTTTGCCACGCTGAAGGAGCTGGCTGAAAGGCTGAAGGTCACTTTTGACAGTCATATTGGACTAGTGCTCACCAAGGGGACCTCTGGTGAATTCTAAATTGAGACCCCAAAAAGATTACTCTAGGAATAAGGGTGAACTGGAGTTAGAAACGCCTTACAAGGATTGGAGCTCAACTTCACAAGAGCTCATCTCTGAGCTTGGATTGAGGTAACACAAATTGGTGGTATTCTTCTCCGGAGGAAAATGTCACCCTAGACCTAAAGTTGATCCTACAGGCAATGCTGCAAATACAACGTGGGGCACACAATAAAGAATAACCAAGTAGATGATGAGACAACATGAAACAAACTAACGAACAAAATCAGAAACAACAAACTACAGAAACCGACCCACAGGAGCTTCAGATATGGTAATTAGTATCAGGAAAAGTCTTATATTAACTGTTTACTATGTTCAGAGAGACAAACAGAAAGACTGGGAATTTTTGACAAGAACTGGAAACTATAGGAAAGAACCAAGTGGAAATCTTAGAACTGAAAAAGATAACAACTGAAATTAAGAACTCAGTAGATGGATTGAACAAAGACTTTAAGACAGATGAAGAGAGAATTGGTGAAATGGCAGATAGGTCAGAGCAAATAATTCAGAATGAACTGTGAAGGGGTAAATTAATGGACAACATACAGGCAATGATTAAAAAAAAAGATACAGTAAGAAGATACCACAAATTTGAGAGAGAATGAGGCAAAAGTACTATTTGAAGAAAGAATGTGAATTTTTCAAAGTTGATGACAGATGATATGCCATATATTCAACAAATCTCACCAATCTCAAACAGATTTTTTAAAAAGAAGGAGAAAACCACATCTAGTTACATTATAGTAAAACTTGTAAAACTAAAAACAAAGAGAAAAATCTTAAACTGATCCTGATTATGATACAGACAACACTCAAGGAGCAACAATGATACAGACAAGTGAGTTTAACAGAAGCAATGTAAAATTATGCAAAACAAAAGACAATGGATGGGGGCTTCCCTGGTGGCACAGTGGTTGAGAATCTGCCTGCCAATGCAGGGCACACGGGTTCGAGCTCTGGTCTGGGAAGATCCCACATGCCGTGGGGCAACTGGGCCCGTGAGCCACAACTACTGAGCCTGCACGTCTGGAGCCTGTGCCCCGCAACAAGAGAGGCCGCTATGGTGAGAGGCCCGCGCACCGCGATGAAGAGTGGCCCCGCTTACCGCAACTGGAAAAAGCCCTCGCACGAACGAAGACCCAACACAGCCAAAAATAAATAAATAAAAAAATAAAATGCTGGCTTTACTCCTAGAGAGTTTCATTAAAAAAAAAAAAAAAAGACAATGGAACTTTAAGGTGCTGCCATTTGTGACAACATGGATGAAGCTTGAGGGCATTTTACTAAGTGAAATAATTCAGACAGAAAAATACAAATATTGTATGATCTCACTTATATGTGGAATCTAAAAAACAAAAATAAAACCCCAAACCCATAGAAAAAGAGATCAAATTTGTGGTTGGGTGGGAGGAGGGAGGAATTGGAGGAAGGCGGTGAAAAGGTATAAACTTTCAGTTATAAGATACAGAAGAACTAGGGATGTAATGACAACATAACTGTAGTTAACACTGCTGTATCATATATAGGAAAGTTGTTAAGAGACAAAATCCTAAGAGTTCTCGTCACAGGGAGAAATTTTTTTCTTTCCTTTTATTGTATCTGTATGAGATGATGGATGTTAACTAAACCTATTGTAATCATTTCACAAAATACGTAAATCAAAGCACCATGCTGTACACCTTAAACTTACACAGTGCTGTATGTCAATTATTTCTCAATAAAACTGAGAAAAAATTCAAAATAAGAAGAAAGGAGAGGAAAGAAAAAAGAATGTAGACCAAATAAGAGTAACAGTAAGTTACTTAATAAGTTTACAAACCCCGATATCACAGTAATTGCATAAAATGCAATGTGACAATTAATGGTCAAATATCTTTGAACTCATATTTTAAAAACACTATGCTTATAAGAATTATCTATATCTATATAAATACAGAAGTGTTGAAAGTAAAAAGATGGATTAAGAAATATAATGTAAATACCAATGAAAAGGAAGTGGGTATAACTTTATTAATATCAGATACAATAAACTATATCTGTAAAGAGGGACACAATAATGATAAAATGTACATTTTATTAGGAAGATATGACAATGGTAAATTTGTATTCACCTAAAATATATGGCTTAAATATAAAGCAAAAATTGACAGAACTAAATAGGAATAGTCAAAAATATTATTTTACTGGGAGTTTTAAAAACATACTTTGTAACTGTTGAATAAGCAGACAAAAATCGGTAAGAACACAGACCTTCAGCAACATGACTAAGAAATAATCTAATAGACAACATGGAGTATTCAACAACTGCAGGGTATGTATTCCTTTAAGGCATATATGGAGAAGTTGATCATATACTTGTCATAAAGCAAGTCTCAGATTTTTAAGGATTGAAGTCATATAGCATACTCTCTCTGACCATATTGCAGTTGAAAAGAAATCAGTAACAAAAATACACTGGAAAACATCCATATATATGGAAATTTAGAAATGTTCCTCTAAATAATCCCTGTGTCCAAGAAGAAATCACAATGAAAATTAGAAAATATTTTGGACTGCATGAAATGAATGAAAATGTTATATATTAAAGTATGGGGAAATTTCTTGATTTTAAACTGTTGGACATTGTCTATTGACTTTCTATTATGGAAGGGCTAAATTTAACTCTTTAAAACTTTCTTATGCTCCCCTACCCCACCCCCAATATATCCTTTCTCTCTTTCCCCATCTTCCCAAATAGTTATAACATATTTTGTTTAAATTAATATTCACTACTTATATTATTTTGGCTATGTAAATATTTTTCACAAAATATGAATGGGATAGATGTTGCCTTCAAAGCAGATTAGTCTTTACCTGTTATTTACCCAACTGACTTTCTCATACCTTTGCCATCTCCAAACCTCACCCCAACCGCCAAAGTCACCTACCAGTTGAGTAGTTACAAATCTCCACCATCCAGACTGCCAGGGCAAAATCTTCCCTGAGTTAACGGCAACTCAAGATGGAAAGAGATGTGTTTGCATATTGCAAGATGGTAAGAGCAAAGCTAAGGAATGCACAAATGAAATAGTGTTAAAGAATAAAAATGAAATGAAGTAGGTGCTCTCAAAGGGGATGGGAATACCTGTTTCTTTTTGGCTAACTGAGAATGCAAAGAGAGAAGAGACTGGGAGTTGAGATTCTTAATGATTTTGTGACAGGAGAAAGTAAAAGTTCAAAACTGTCTTCTTATTTTCCTTCCTTTCAAAAGAAGAAAGAAAGGAAGGAAGAAAAAAAGGAAAGAAAGAGAAAGAGAGAGAGAGAGGGAGGGAGGGAGAGAGGGAGGGAGAGAGGGAGGGAGGAAGAAAGGAAGAAAAGAAGGAAGAAAGGAAGGAAGAAAGAAAGGAAGGTGGGGGAGAAGGAGGGAGGGAGGGAGGAAGAAAGGGAAAGGGAAAAGGGAAAGGGAAAATGTAAAGGAAAAGGGAAGGGAAGGGAAAGGAAAGGAAAGGAGGGGAAGGGAAGGAGGAAGAAGAGGCAGTTACCAGGATACAAATACATCACTTAAGGAATGTTCCCCAGGATACAAGTATGTGCTTATGAATGTGAGTAGGTGGCATTCTTTCTGCTGTGACAACCTAGGAGACATCCTCTTTATGCACTAAGTGCAGGGGGTGGTTTATAAAGAAAAGAAAAGAGCAGGTGGGGAGGCAGAAAGCAACTGTCTTCATTAAAAACACTGAAGCGGGATAAACATGTTTTGGGAGTCCTAAGATCCTGGCTCGAAGCCAAAATGCATTTTCCAACAGAAACAATGGAAATCTATAGCTTTATGAGGAATGGTCCCACATGGGGTATACTCATATCAGGATGGGAGAAGGGAACAACAGATATCATCTATAAAAAACCAGAGTTAGGGTTTTATTTTTCTCCTGTTGAAATGTATAGATTTCTATGGAAGAGCTGAAAACTTAACAACGGCTCATTTTTTTCATTAAACAGATATTTACAGAACACTTCCTGAGGATCCAGCAATGAACTAAAGCCAGAGAGTTTTCTCAGAATGAACTTAGAGTCTATTAGGGGACACAGATATAAAAAGGCAACCACAACAGTGTAATAAGGTGAAATTGGGTGGATTCAGGTGCTACAAGGGCCCCAGGAGAAGTGGTCCTCAGTGCAGCCTGGGTGGATGGATGGGATGCTTTTGGAGTAACGGTCATCTGCGGTGACATCTACAACATAAGGATCTTTGGCCTTGTAACTATGGGAAAATGTTATAAGTCCAAACTTCAGACTTACTAACTAAAGACCTAGCCAGGATATAAATTTCACATTGCTTGTATACTATTTCTTCTTGATACAGAGAAAAAAGTCAACCATACTCATTGTTACTAAGACTTATGATTTTTACCAGTTGTCTTAAGGCTGAAACGATTTCTGTTGCTTTGCCTTCCACATTACCACCTTAAAAGATCCCAGTGCACTCATCTGCTTTGCTCCACTTCTTTCTGACCCATTATGCAGTGTTGCCTCAACGTATTACTTGGGAATTCAAGGAGAGTTCATGGTGGGGAAGACTGAGAGCTGCTTTTTAGAACTTGCTTTCGGAAAACGCCATCCAAATGTAAGCCAAGTCCAGCTTTTGATCAAATTTTAATGATCACACTGATACAAACCATTTTCTGGTCCTGATCTATTTCCCAGGATCTTTCCTGCAATTAATCACCTGCTGAGTGGATTCTGGGGCTCCAGGTCAAAGTGAAAATGCTCTGAGGCTGGCAAGCATCTCAACAGTTTGTGCAGGGACATTACAGAGCACTTTTATTAGCTCTGACTTACCCTGGGCAGTCTCTACAGCCTGAAGTCAGGCTGCCTGTTACCACTGTTTCCTCCAGTTGTTATGGATACCACCCGAAGGGGCTTTGGATGCTTCTAGTATAAGCTTCCTCTGTCTTTCGGTCCTTCCGTTGGAAATCCACGGTGGGGTCCATCTGGCCCTTAGTGTTCAGACAACATGGCATTCTCGTGGTCCCCTACCCCAGGTTGGCACCAGTTCCCTTCGGTGATAGGGAAGGTGACACTGCAGTGACCTAAACACCGTGGCTGCCTCTAGAAGCGGCCTCTTGGACTTGGGACTTGAACCTTGTCAGGAACAAGGCAATTAACTCAGTTCCCTACAGGTTGGCTGGACAAGTGAAGTGAAACAGAAAACTGAGGTAATTTTCTGAGACAGTCAGGCTAGAAATAAATAAAGATAAGCAACCTGGCTTCAATCTTCTGGATCTTTCAGTGAAAGAATTTTAGCCCAAATGATCAGGAGAATGGCCTCTACTTCACACTGCGTGTGTGGACACGGCCTCGGGCAGTCCGTCCTACCACTCCACCTCCCCTCCCCATCCCCACCCAGACCCCTCTACCCTGCAGGCACTTTCATAAGAGTGACTGACCAAAGAAGCGCTTCCTGGTTCCCCCATATTCTTTTATAGTCCATGTAGGGGAGACAACCATTCCTACTTCTTTTTCTTTTCTGAGCCATGCCTGTACTTGGTCACAGCTGGAAACTATAACAAGCAGGGTGGAAGAAGTCAGTCCTACTCACAGCTGATGGGTGAAACTGCACATTAATTACTCATGGGGATG
This sequence comes from Balaenoptera physalus, assembly GCF_965194825.1. Taxonomy (NCBI): domain Eukaryota; kingdom Metazoa; phylum Chordata; class Mammalia; order Artiodactyla; family Balaenopteridae; genus Balaenoptera; species Balaenoptera physalus. The sequence continues at coordinate 115,362,816 of NC_138890.1, read as the reverse complement.
CTCAAGGTTGCTAAGGAACCAGGTAACGTTTGTGGATGAGCTAAGTGCAGGTGGGCTGTCCTCAGTGAGGCCCAATTCCTCCCGGACCTGGGCGGTCCAGAGGGTGGGGTCAGGGGCAGGGAAAATGGCGGTGGGGAATTTTGTTTCCTTGGCAGCCCATCTGCTGAGTTCATGAACAAGCCCTCTTCTGGCCTTCCTGCCATCCTGGCCTTGTGGGTGGTCTCTCACACATCCAGCTACACAGCACAGCCCACCCCCTGCTTATGGCCTCTGCCAGAGTACTAATTAGGAACCCTGTCTCCTTGGAAGACTAAACAGCTAGGACTTTATAATTAAAGACTTCATTAGTTTCCTAGTGCAAATTTCCATGGCTAATGGAACTGAGGCCTGCATTATTTATGGCACCAGAAGGTGTACCGTCGATCTTAGCCATCCTCTTACAGCCAGGGGCCCACCACACCCCGTCTCCCCCAGGAGTCTGTCAGCAGAAGAGGAGGTAGTCAGTGTCAGAGTTAACAAGAGAGATCCCCAGAGTCTCCATACTGGTTTGCATGAATTCATAATTCGGCCAAAACTGGCTGGCAAATGTAACAAGTCTAACACCCATTTATCATTAATTGTCTTCTCTTCTGAGCTCATCCCATAAGTAAAAGGGGCATTCCAGCAGACGACGCTGGACTTTCTCCATGGCTTGTCTTTCAAGATTGCCACTAGGGAGTATTTTAGAAGCTCTTCGGGCCAGAGGAATGGAGGCCCTTAGAGAAAAGGGGTGAGTGATGTGCTGAGAGCTGCCAAGGGAACCTGGCAGAATATGACAGTGAGATCAGAAACATTTTTCCTAGAAAGAGTCATTTTGTAGCCTAGTTTGAGGAAAAGCTTTCTTTCCTAATTCCTATTGCATGAGAGAATTAACAATACTGCAACAGCTAGTATTTGAGAACTACCCTGTGTTAGGGAATATTCTAAGCACCTTAAATGCACCATCTCTTTTACACCTTGTGCAGCGGCTCTCCACTGAAATCTGTTCTTCCCTCATCACTGGCAAGAGTTGTAGCTGGAACATGGCTGTTCAGCCTGAGACTACATTTCCCAGCCTCCCTTGAGCCAAGTGTGGTCACATGTCTACACCTTCACCAGTGGATCCTGAGCAAGAGTGTGCCACACTCAACTGGAGCTGCCTCCTCCATGCTCTTTCCCCCTTTCCTGTTGGCTAAGTTGGTGTAAAATGTAATGGTCTTAAAACCCATGAGTTGGGCTTCCCTGGTGGCGCAGTGGTTGAGAATCTGCCTGCCAATGCAGGGCACATGGGTTCGAGCCCTGGTCTGGGAAGATCCCACATGCCGTGGAGCAACTAGGCCCGTGAGCCACAACTACTGAGCCTGCGCGTCTGGAGCCTGTGCTCCACAACAAGAGAGGCCGCGATAGAGGCCCGTGCACCGCGATGAAGAGTGGCCCCCGCTTGCCGCAATTGGAGAAAGCCCTCACACAGAGACGAAGATCCAACACAGCCAAAAATAAATAAATAAATAAAGTAAACAATGCGTTAAAAAAAAAAATACATTAAAAAAAAAATTAAAACCCATGAGTTGCTATCAGACCTGGTGCTTAAGCCACCCACCAACACAAGCACCTGTCCTGGATGGTTTCATAGAAGAGAAATAAACCACTTATTCCTTAGCTCACCACATTGTAAGGATCTTTGTTAGAAAGCTTATATTAGAAAGCCTAGTATACTTTGCAATGACCCTCCAAGGCTTTTTTCTTTTTTTTTAATTAACTTCATTTTACTGATAATACTACAGCTCAAAGAAGTTAGTTTGTCTAAAGTCTTACTGTTGATAATTAGCAACATTGGGATTCAAATCCAGGTTTTCTGACAATCTCTAATGAAAGAGGTCAGAACAGTGATTCCTTTGGGTAGAGTGGATTGGCTGGGAGGGTCACGAGGGAGACTCCCTACCCCCCCCCCCTTTTTTTGTAGGAGAAAGGTGCTTGGATTAGTAATTAACATTCAGACAATGTTTTATCATCATACAAAACACTTTCACACTATCAGCTCATTTAAGCCTCGCAAATACCTTGTACAGATGAAGAGACCGAGGTTTGGACAAGTTATATATCTTGAACACAGAATCGGCTCTACACTTCCAACACAGGTCTTCACTCTAAATCCTGAACCCAATCCATTATATGCATGCTGAAGCAACTCTCTCAGGTGTAAATTACAAAAACCAACTCCTACCAGCCTAAGCAACAGGCACACACCTCTCCCCACCGTACACACCCCTCTATATGTCCGTTTACATGAGTGGGGTGGGCTGGGGGGTGGTAAGGAGCAGAACTGGCCAAAGTAGCATGACTGTCATCAGATTTCTTGTTCTCTTACTCTGTCAGTAGTCTTCCTCAACGTGGCTGGAGGAAAATGGGGCCAAAAACAGTTCGATCGAACTTACAACTTCCAAGCTTAGCAACCCCATAGGAAAAATTGAGTTCTTGCCTACTGTTTTAATATAATGTATAAGGAAAATCCCTGATTGGCCCAGCTTGGGTATGTTGCCTTTTCCATGGACCAATCCCTGAAGCCAGCGGGATGGGGCAATACATTGTGACTCGCAGTCCCACGAGAACCATATGGAATGGGTAGCGGGACAGGAACAACTGTCTGTAGGAAGTGGAGGAAGGTGGATACTGATGTCAGAATTGGGAAGGGATGTTGGACAGACAAAAACAGATCTGTTATACATGCCTGCATTATAGAAAGGATTCAGCAGAAAACTGGCAGCAGTATCCCTTAGTTTGGAAAACACCGTGTGTGTATATATATAATTATATATGTATAACTGTCTCCTGGTCTTACTATAGACATCCTCTTGCACAGTGTGGTCCAAAAAGTTGCACTCCATAATGTGCCTATCCATTCAAAACCCTCTCTAGAACTTCTTAGCAGTTCCCTTTTAATTACAGTCCCCAGCATACGTGCACATAGTCCTGTCCCAGGGAGACTGAAATTCCTGATTTAAGGTGAGACAGAGTGAAGTAATCGCACACAGGTGTGGGGATCCGTATGGGGATAGGGAGGGAAGGATTGCATGTACCCTTAGTTGTCTGTCTCCAGGGTTTGTTTCTCATTACTCTCTGAGGAGCAAAATTCATTTTCACCACATTCCCTCAGCGTGATGGGAAGACTTTAACAAAAAGTCAGACCTGCCCTTCTGTCTGCTCCTCAGGTGTGCAGAGGTTTTTGACTGCTTTCAGCCAAGCAACTTGCTTACCCTACGGGACCAACTTTGGGGACACAGACACGAACGTCACAGTGTACTGAGCCAAGAAAGCAAATAGTCAGAGCTGCCTGGTGGGGACCGTCACCTCTCTCCTCTGGCATGTGACCTTTCTAGCAACTTGTGATCCATTTCTAAGACTCCAGACATGTCTGTTCCATGCTTTGCGTTAAGTAGTGGCTTTTAAACTTTTAAAGAAAATTAAACCCATGGTAAAACATACATTTTACATTGAAGTAGTACACACACACACACAATATAACCAAAAATATTTCTTGAAAAATGACTAATATTTACCCCTACCATCGTATTGCACTCTGATATATTCTATTCAATTTTATTTCATTTTTTAAAAAATTGCTGAGTATATTGATTTCATGACAGGTCACGACCTACAGTTTGGAGAGTGTATAGTCCAACCATTTCATGCACTGCCCAAGTGCGTCATCGGCTAAAACCATGAACACCTTCTCATCAGATGCTTCCAGAGCCCTTTGTTTCAGGACTCCGGCCCAGGAGAACATGAACTGTGCTAGATTAAGTAGGCGGGTTCTCAGTCTCAGACATCATCTTCCTACTCTTTCATGACGTGACTCATGGAAGGGAGGGGAAGGGACACTTTCTCAGCTGCATAAATTCCTTCCCCAATATGTCAGCACAGGTGGACACCCAGCCTCTGCTCCGCATCTCCAGTAGCTCACTGCCTGCTGCGTTAGCTGAGTTATTAAAGAGATCTTTGACATTTCTAATGAAAATGACCTTGCCGCCATGTGCATTCCTCCATCTGGTCCTGCCCTTTGAAGCCAGGTGAGTTCAATCTCTTTTCCACACTGTATTTTAAACCTTTTGAAGACAACACCCATTATTGTCCTGGATTCCCCCATCACCAACTCCTTCTATCTCTAAGGGACAGGGTTGCCCGGTCCCTTGCCATCATCCTGTCTGCTGTTTTTGGACACCCACTTGTTTGCCAACATTCTTCTGAAAGTGCGGCTTCCAGAACAAGGAATTGAGTACTTGGTGAATATAGATGTGTGTGTGTTTGTGTGTGTGTGTGTGTGTAAAATCCTATTTTAAGAAATCAGGTGATGTGTCAGAGCCCTTGATTCCAAGATTGTAAACTCTTGTCCTACCTGCATGACATTGGGCCAGCCCTTCTCCTTTACGGTTGATTTCTTCATTGTTTAAAAAAAAAAAAAGGCTGTATCGTTTAATGGGTACAGAGTTTCAGTTTGGGATGATGAACAAATTCTGTAAATGAGTAATGGTGATGGTTGCACAACATTTTGAATGTACTTAATGTGACCGAATTGTGCACTTAAAAATGGTCAAAATGATAACTTTTATGTCATGTATATTTTACCAAGATTAAAAAAAAGAGAGAGGGTTAGATAAGATGATCTCTAAGAATCCTTTGAACATTTCTAAAGCTTTTGCCATCTAACCCCACAATACTTTGACTTAAAGGCCTGAAGGGCCAGGCTCAGATCTGAGCCTTCCATGGAAAGTGGTGGCAAGATGCTGACGGAGATTCTCAGTCCAGAATGAGGGAGGCTGGCATTCAGCACCCCCGTGCACAACCCCTCACGCGCATTGTCCTGGAACTGAGTGGTCTAGTGAAGCCTAAACACCAAACACATCCCCGAGAAATCAGAACAGTGATTCCGGCTAGAACCCCTGGGCATTAAATACAAGCAAATGCTCCTCTGACAGCCTGACCTCTGAGTTATCTTGAGGGCCAACTCAGAGAAGACCCAGAGGCCCAGCCCTGAGAAATTCCTTCCCTGCTCCCTGTCTTTGGTTTTTAAAATCCTTTCTCCTGCTGTCTATTCTAGGGCGGTGGTGGGTTTAGAGAGCTGTTGGCATGCAGGTGGGAAAGCTATCCAGTTGGGCTTTAATTCTTTTTCCCTAGTTGTGGGAAGCAGCCTCCTCTCTTCTATTTAAAAGGTGGAGGGAAGGGGAAAACAACAGAAACCCCAAACAAGCTGAATCTGAGGCCTGAACAGACAGCCTCACGTGGGCCGGCAAAGGGCAGTCATACTGTTGTGTGACCCGAGCACCCTTGCCTTGGTGCTCTTGACTGGATCAGCACCCTCAGGCTGCCTCCCTGGGGCTGCACTGGGATTTCCAGACCCTCCAAGAAGTAGCACCCAGGTCTGACGGCCAAGCCCCTCCCCTCCACCCCACCCCGACCCCCGTGACAATGTGAAAGGCTCTGCACCTCAGTCAAGAGATATTTAGGGTCTTTGAAGTGAAAAAGGAGGGCCTAGAGTATTTGGTTCTTCAATGATTTTCTTCTTCTTTTTACAAACTCTGGGAGAATGCCCAGGCAGCTGAAAACTACATCAAGGGCCTGATTTAGGGAGTGTTGTCATATTTCAGCTATTCAACAAATAGCTGGAAGCAACTCCACAGGGACACTAAGAGGCAAGATGAGATGATGTTCATTCAGTGTGGATCTGGTACCCTTCTTGTGATGCAGAGCTGAGGAGACCCCAGCACTCACCAAGGTCGACATAGAGCCCAAGGAAGGAGTTAAGACTGAGAACGAAGATGACATTAACTTGAAGGTGGCTGGTTCTGTGGTGCAGTTTAAGATTAAGAGGCATTTTTATACCACCTAATGGAAGCCTGTTGTAAACAACAGGGTTTGTCAGTGAGGCAGACCAGATTCTGATTTCATGGGCAGCCAATCAATGAAACCGACACACCTGCACAAGTGGAAATGGAGGATGAAGATACAATTAATGTGTTCCAGCCGTGTCTACCAAAAAGGAATCTGGTACCTTACTCCAGAACTCGGTTCCTACAGACCACGAGTACATTCACGATTAGAAAACCACAATCTGGGGTTTCCCTGGTGGTGCAGTGGTTAAGAATCTGCCTGCCAATGCAGGGGACACGGGTTCGATCCCTGGTCCGGGAAGATCCCACATGCCGTGGAGCAACTAAGCCTGTGCGCCACAACTACTGAGCCTGTGCTCTAGAGCCCACGAGCCACAACTATTGAGCCTGTGTGCGGTAGCTAGAAGCCACCGTAATGAGAAGGCTGCACACCGCCAGGAAGAGTAGCCCCCGCTCGCTGCAACTAGAGAAAGCCCGCGGAGAGCAACGAAGACCCAACGCAGCCAAAAATAAATAAATTAAATAAATAAATTAAAAAAAAAAAAAGAAAACCACAATCTGTTTCCACCACATCCTGACTACAAAACAGTTTTCTCTATTCTTTTATTTTCCTTTTCCTGTTCCTTTATTGTACATCCAGGAATGGTGTATGTGCACAAACATGCTGCATTAAAAAAAAAAAATCTAAATAGTATGTTTTGATCAATTTCAAGTGGAGGTGGGATGGGGAAAACTTCCTGATTCCATGGAAATTCTCCCTTTCCATCAGCTGCATGCTCCTTCAGCTCTTATCTTTACATTCCAGTAAGTTGTTTTGCTCTCTCAATGTTTAACAAAAACAACAACATAAAAAATCCTTGCATAGTTTGTTCTACTGTAAACCTTTAGTGTTTTTCATTTATCATTGTAAAACCACGGGCAATTTGATAACATTTTTGTATGTAGCTGTTACACATAGGACGATCTGTCTTGAAGTGGGGGTAATTACTCTAAAAGGAATGCATTCTATATAGTTTTTCTTTCAAGTCAAGCAGCTTGTTGTTTAAGTAAACTTCTTGTTCAAATTGAGAAAGAAAAAAGAGATGAAAGCAGAATAACACTCCCAGGTGGCGGTCTGGGTGTCTATTAACAATTAAAGAACCAAACCATTTGAAACCCACTACAGGGGAAGGCAGGGCTAGCATAAGGGCATCCCTCCCACTTTCCCCCAGACATCAAGTGCTTTCCTCCCAACACAAGGTGCTATGTCAGGCATCCACATCTGGGGCCCAAGTGTGGTACATTAGTCATGGCTTTGAGTTCTGGAGTCAGTCAGACCTGGGTTCAAATCCTGAACCTGACACTTACCAGCTGTGTGACTCTGCGCAAACATTTCATGCTTTCTGGACCTTTCTGCGCCATTTTTTCCAGGTTGTGTGTCCCATCTATAAAGTGAGGGTAATGGTACTTCATAGGTGGTTGTGAGAGCAGATGAGATAGTGCACATAAAGTGCTTAGTGAACAGCGAGGACTCGGTAACCTACATCATTATATTCTGTGGTCTTCCCAGTCTGCGACAGCTGAAAGCCATTTGCTCTCTTCAATGGTCAGAGCTACGTGGATTTTTCTCCCCAATGTCTTATTACAAAAAATTTCAAACATACAGAAAAGTTGAAAACTATACACTGAACATCCATATACTTATCACCTAGATTCTATAATTAGCATTTTGCTATAAATGAGTTACCACGTACTTTTTAAATCTCTTATCTACCCATCAATTCATCGGCTTTTAAAAATGCATTTTCAAGTAAGTTGCAGACATCAGTACTTTTCACACAGTTCTGTGTCTCCTTAATGAAGTTTCCCAATGGCCAGGACCCCATCTAAGGCTTCCGTATGCCAGCCTGAAGCACTGCCTTCCTTGAAGGTGCCAAATGTGTGTGTGTGATTGACTTAGATGGAAAAAAGTGAGGATATTACATCTGTTAGATATAAATGTAATTGATGTGTGAGTCCAAACAACTTAATGAGCTTTAGTCTTTTAAACATATTTTGGACCACATACCATGAGTAGGAAAGTTTGTGCTTTACTCAGTCTGTATTCTGTAGAGGAAATAGCCGTAGAATATAACACCTTAACCAAGAGCCTTGATTTATGACGCTATGAATAAAAATATGGTTCCGCTAACTCTGTGTTGTTAAGGTAGGGCTGGCTGCCTGAGCCACCGTGGCTGTATACTTTGGATTATTAGCATCAAAATTTTGGAGGAGAAAACCTTGCTATCTAAGAACCTTCTCTGAAGTGTTACCCAGTCTTAATGTCCACCCCGAGGCTGAAGGCCGGGAAAACAGAATTTCAATCCAGGGCACATCAAAGTGTGTTCTGGTGTAAGGTTTCTTCCAATGCCCCAGACCTATCCTCCAAACAAAACCTCCCTGTTTTCCATAAAGGGCACTGGTTTCTAGGGCACTGTGTGAATGAAGAAAGTCCAGTTCCATTCAGGTGTTATCTATTCACTTGCTTCCCAACTCATTCACAGGAAACCCAAGTTGAAATGTCTTTAAGTAAACTTTCTTTGATACCATAAATGCCTCCATTTGGGGCAGGCAAATGCTCTGCTGACTCAGCTGGTTTACATTTTTTTCAGATTGTGTTTACAAAAAGGAAAAACTGAGCTAATTTTTACCAAGCCTTCTCCTCTCTCCCCCGACGAGACCAAGAGTTAGCCAAAAGCCAAAAAATCACTCTGACAACATAACTGTGTCCTTACCCTGCATGTTTTTCTTTTCTTCCAAAATGAAGAAAAAACCCCAAACCTATGGTCACGTATAGTTTTCATGAGAGGAAAGAGCTGTTGACACCCAGCAGATGGGGCCTGGGTGGCACTGGTTCTGCCCTGGAGCTGGGCAGGGTTTTCAGGGAGAGGAGAGAATCAGAGTAGATATACTTGCAGAGTAGATATACTTGCAATGACTTGTGTACACTGGGAGCTTAGTAAATGTAAACTGAGCCTAAGTGGGATTTTACTGCAAAAGTCAGGGTACAAAGGCACTTCTCCAGCAGTAGGATAGCATTCAAAAGGGCCTCTTTGGGGAGACATCTACTTAAAAAAAAAAAGAGCAACTTAGGATCTCAGCATTTTTGGAGAAATGTGTTTTGTTCACTCCCTGCTACAACCCACCTGTTGCATATGGCCCCATGGTCCCCACAGGAGTTACAGACTATGATAGTTATTGGCTGTTCTCCAGAGAGACTGGGCCTTGTCCAGTGGAGGTACTGAGAGGTGGTTCCTGAAACAGCCAAGAATAAGAGGGCCACAGGGAGTGTGTCCATCATGCCTGGACCGCACCAAGGGTCAAGCCTGGGGGAGCCCAAGTCTGTGTCCAGTGCATTTAACATGGCGCCTGGAACAAGTACAAAAAGCCCGCTGGATCGGCTGCTGAAATGGATGGAAAGTGAAAGAAAGGGTAGGAGGTGATAGGGAGAGGCCAGGACGATCTACTGTATTAATTGTCCTGGGTCACCAGGACAGTTTCCCTGAGCAGACGTAATGTCCCAGCCTGTGTTTTATTGCTTGCCCAGTGCATGGCGAATCTGTTTGGTTTACATTAAATCACAGCACCCTGGAAAACAGCTGCCTTCAGAACAAAGTGATTTTGCTTTCCGGAGCTGCCCTAGCAGCTTTAGCAGTCTCATCTTCGCTCTGGGGTCAAAAAGATCTGCCTCTTGAATGTACAAGTCAAAGCTAAACTGTGTCAAGTTTTTAAAACCTATGACCTTTAACTGCACTGTTGATTCACAATGTCAAAAAGCCTCAATCTTCTTCTGGACTGGAAAGTTTTAAAGATACTTGGCACAAAGTTGGATACTGAATCCACATTAAAAAAAAAGAAATCTTTCTATCTCAGTTGGAAGAGCTTCATTTTAACTGTCAGAGCCCTGCTTGATAGACTTATAAACTATGACCATAAAATAACGAAACTTTTTAACAAATACATTAGAATGTGCAACCCAAATATATGTCTATATACCCAAATAAATGTTGGTCTTGAAAGCATCTTTTTAGCCAAATGATGCCATTATTGCCCAAAGCATTTTCCAAATTTCTCTTTCAGAGTAGCCTTCAAAACAACTGGCACGAAAGCAGAAAGATGTCACCTAACTTAACAGTCACAGGGTTGTTTTTTTTGATCCAATGCAATTCTCTGCCTTTCACATTTTTTGCCATTTTAACCTTGCTCTTCTCCCCTCCTTTCCATCGTGAACTAATAACTAGGGGATCCCAAGAGATGGTTGTAATGGTGCTAACTGAGAATGGAAAGGTCCGGGAGAAAGACTGTGGGACAAACAACAGCCTGGAATCTGAGAGACTGATGGAGCATGGCCACTGCCTCAGGTCTTTGGATATTGAGTCACTGTAAGAAATTGAAGCGGATAACTGGCCAAAGTGTCCTCAACCCAAATCATCTCAAGTTGGACCCTCATTAAGTCAGGCAATATTTCTTGGCTATAGCCAAGAGGTAGCACCATGCATCTAATATAGATCTGGACCTTGGTCAATGTCCTTTTTTGCAACAGGCCAGAACACGAACACGGGAGAGCCATGCTGGTGCTGGTTGCCACTGGGTGGCAGGGAAGTTTGTGGCACAGAGGTAAGGTAGAAAAGAACCCATTGTTGTTTGGAGTCCCTCAATGGCAGCAGCTGTAAGAAATACTTATGAGTTAGCTTGGGCCAGTGTGTGGGGAAAGATTCGTTTGAGGGAGTTCTTAGCTGTGTGGGAGGAGAGAACACCAATTCAGAGCCAAGGGTAATATAGCACCTGTGGTGTGTACCCAAATTTGGAACCAACCAGAAGACCTCTTTGGCTTCTTGGGAGGATTAAATATTTATGCAAATATTTTGAAAGTATAAAATGCTTTCACTGATATATTATTCACCACCCTTGTTACCCACCAGGAAAGCAAATAAACATCAACCTTTCTTCCCCTCCAGTTATCACTTACCTATATCTACGCCATCTCCTCTGCTCTTTGCTCTTTCCCTAGCTTAGTCACAGACTGTTCCTATTGTTATCCAGGGCTAATTACTTGTGCAACGCCTGTGCTCTTCTAGATCCATCCCTCCCTGTTTCCTGAGTCTTTGTTTTATCAGTTATAACCCATTCGTTCACCTCTTCAACCTCTCCCTCCCTCTTCCCCATCATCATTCAAACAAGCTCTAAGATTTCACAACTAGAAAAGAGAAAAACCCTCTCTCATGCCATTACATTCCTACAGGTACTTCCTGTTTCTCACACTATTGCCTTTCCTTCATAGGCAGCCTTCAGGGAAGGGCAATCTCTACTCCCTCCCTCCAGTTGCTTACATTTTATTCATACCTGAGCTCAGTGCATTCTGGCTCCTGAATCCATCACTGCACAGGAACTGGTTTTGTCAAGGTGGTCAGTGACCACCCCCACTAAATCCAAAGGACACGATTTTGCTCTTATATTGATCAACTTTCTAAACTCTTTTCCCTCAGCTTTTACGGGAACACACCCTCCTGCCGTTTCTCTCACTTTTCCAACCGTCATGTCCCATTTTTCTTCCTCTATTCGTTCCTCAAATATTGGGGATCGCTCTTGGCCTCTAGGGGCATGGATGGTTCTTTAACTCTTAGGAGGAAACTGGTTGGCACATAGTTACTTCAGAGCCAAGACCCTTTCTTGAGCCCCACATTTTGGAGTTGGTGCCTTCTCTCTTGGCCCCTTCTTTGGGATTCTTATCTTCCTGGCTATTTAGTGTAGTGAGTCAGCCAGTGGCCATCTGCTGCTGGGAAAGCACATGTCCTAAAGGTGCAATGTCCATCAGCAATGCTCCAAGCACCAGTATAAACCTCTCTTTGTTTCCTTATCTTTTGGGCCATGCCTTTTCTAGGGTTTACCCGGTCTCTCTCTAAAGGGGATAAGACAGAGTGGAGACTTGCATCTGAGCTTATGAAGACAGGTGGCCACTCAGTCTGTTCTTAGATCTTCCTACTGTGGTCCAGAGAGTCTGTGCAGCTCTATTACCTAAGCCCAGCTCACCAGGGCTAGGGCTCCTCTTTGAGGTCCTGGGCTAAAGCCCTCAAACGTCCATTCCTTGGGAGATTCCTCTGTTTGGCTACATTCTTCATGTACTTACCTGCCCCAGGGTCCTAGAACAGGATTTAGGTGTTGAGGTCCTGGGGACAGGTATTCTCAAGTGCATCCCAATCTGACCAACTTGTATCCACAGCCTGTGTCTTCTCTATATGTACTTTTTCTGAGAGACCTGATCCACCTACAGGGCTCCAAACTCTGCACTCTAGTGATGTTGCCAATCACGATCTGTAGTACACAGACAGGGCTCCTGACCTCCAGGCCCATATTCACTTATGTGGATGAAAAATGTCGCCTGCCATATCAGCCAACAAATGACGGGGCGGCCATCAAGCCATCAGCCACTGTAGCTGTCCTGACTGTGCACTCTTTGGGGATTCAGGCTGGAGAAAAGCAGGATGCTGGCCCTAGATAGTCAAGGTGTACATCAAAGCAGTGATCTCAATAAGCCCAGACTCTTGCATCTTCCCATACACAGAAAAGTGTTAACTTCATTAACTTGGGATGTCTGGTTTTTATTTAATTAAAAGTAATCTTTTGATGTTCTGACTACCTGGATTTTTTCTTTTTTTTCTTGCAAAAACTCCTATGTATCCCGGCTCCTCCCTCATCTTTTTGGAGCAGTCCCCCAGAGGGATCTGACAGGCTGCCTCCCTGGCTTAAGTCCTCAGAAAGTGTGCCGAATAAAACATAATTCTCAACTTTTAGGTTGTGTGTTTTTTTTTTTTCTTCAGTTGATACTTACATGACCAACACAACTAAAAGTTAATTCATCAACACTCCCCCCTTGTCTGGTCGGCTCTGTCTTTTCCATAAAAACCAAGATATCATCTCACTGGAAGCCTTGCCTGGCCCCCAGGATCGGGTTGGCGGCCCTCCTCTCTGTTCATATAGTGCCCTGTACTTTCCCAATATGACACTGTATTATATTCCATAATCACTTTCTTTCCAGTTTTCCCACTAGACTGTGCATTCTTTTAGGAAAGGAGTGATGTCTTGGGTATGAAATTCCAGGAGTAAGTACACTTGTGAAATGGGAAAACTCCTCTATTCCAAATTGGAATACTACTCTTCCCCAAACACTTCATCAGTTTTTTGAGCAAGCTGAACTTGGTAAGAGTCCTTTTTTTTTTCCCCCCCTAAAACCACTGTCTTCAAATGAGCTCTGTCTGGGTCTCCTTTCTTGTTCTTTGGTGATTTCTCCAGGCAGATCTCAAAACTTCGATCGCTTTCAAATATCAGTTCCATTTTAGGATCTTAAAAGCTCCAATCTACACCTAACCTGAGTCTCACCTCCAATTTAATGTTTCTTCCCTCCCTCCGACTCGGGTCTGACATGGTGGTTACCGCCCTATAATGGAGATGGGGGCACGTCTTGTTCCTTCACCCTCCTCCTCTCTCCCCCGTCCCGCCTTTTTCAGGATCCTCTAGGGCTTAGCAGATGAGGAAAAGTGAGAGCAAAGGGGCAGAGGCCATCGTGTTCAACATGTGCACTGTGAGTGGCTTGTGTCTGAAGGTCTGGAGTCCCCTGCATTCTCAGTCTAGCTCTCTCGTAAGGCATATTAATGGGACTTTTGAGGTACCCTCTTCCGCCCCCACTACAGGGACTTCCCACACTGCAGTCTCCAGCTGATCTCTCAGTCTCTCTCTCTGCTGGAACCCCCTGCCCCAGAAGGTAGCCCTCTCACTACTAAAGCAGGCATGGGAATCTTCTCACTCTTAGCCTTTCAAATGGCAGAGCCTCATCTTGCTATCCCTGCCACCCAGCTCCACTCTAGCTTCCTGCTTCCTGAACTCCCAGTCTTCACGCCCCAGACTCTAGGAGACACAGGCAAGCTCTCCCAAGACGCTTGGCGTCCTCCATTCCGGTAGCGGCACTTTGCAGGCCGACGCGTTTTCACCACTCAACAAGCGTCTTTGAAATGAGAGGCAAGTTTGTCTCCCTTTCTTGCAAGACACCCCCAGACCTGAGGGTCTCTTGGCCCCCCTCTCTTCTTGCTTTGGGTGGCTGGATCCCCTTCCCCCTGGGGAGGGAGGGAAAAAACCAAGCTTGCTCCTCTTACAAATTCCCTTCAAAGAGCCCTCAGGAACCTCTAGCCTTTCCTTCACACATCCTGTGGGATTTCTGTAGCACCTCTCTTTAGAATGTGCGGGTTCTTATCACATTGGCTTGAGCTTTGAAGCTTTAGCCAACACCTGAGACTACAGGAAAAGTTCCATTTCACATCCCGTTAGCTGTTGCCTCTGCTTAAAATAGTCTTTTTTCTTCCTTAGACCTGCCTTGCACCTCATAACAGTGCCCTCACCAACCTTACCTAAAATATCATAGTAAATAGGAAGGAAAAAAATGGGTTTGGTTAGAACTTGATCTTCGAACAAAACCAAAAATTATACATACATATTTAATCTACTCTATAAAATGGATGTTGTGTAATTGTGCACCAATTCTTATACTAATAAAAAGAATGAGTTGTGTTTTTCTGGCATTAGCTGTCTGATAAAATTATATAACAACACAGTATGCCTTCCTTCATTTTACATTCAAGGACAGGAAGATAAAAAAGAATCTTTTTGCAAAAATATTCAAGAATTTCATCAGTTTCCTGAGGGCCGCTCTTCCATCTCTGATATTCAAATCACCTTCTTTTGAATAGCCTGTTGTGTCAATATCCTTGTCAATTTTCTCTCCTCTGTTAACTGCTCCATTTCTGCCAGATCCTTCTTTGTTAGGGGCTTTACCCATGAGTGAGTAGTTCTCCAACTTCATCAAAGTGCATTCGATTTGCATCTTATTCTGCATTTGTAAGACACTGGAAATCAGCTGGAGGATGGCTGACAAGGAGGAGGAGGTGGCTGGTTAGGAAGGAGGCTGGTTTAATTAGGATCAAGGTATTTGCATGACACCTTTTATGAGTGGTGGGTAAGTTCATTCGTCACTATTGTGTTATAACAACTGTTGCTCCCCATGCCACCTTATAACTTTGGGGCTTAAATCCTGAACCCTGGGAAGAGCAAGGGCCTCTGCCCATCCCCACAAAGGAGCTGTACCTTAAGAGCTTCTCAGCTAAGATGGAGGCAAGGACTGACTGGATCTTGCAGAGAGCTCACAGGAGACAAGGATGACTGGGTACTAAGGGTGACTGTGCTGAGTCGCAGAGCCAGGAAGGGATTGGAAGGTCTGAAAGGGGAGATGGGGAAGGTACCAAGAACAGTTTGGCCTCTGTGACCATATGGGAAAGGCTTAGCCCTGAAAAGGTACAGAAACTGTACTCTTCTGCAAGATAGCTATTCGGCCCTGTGCCTTCAAGGAGACTACAAGCATCTTTAGAAGATGGCAGATGACTTAGCAGATCAAGGGACAGGCCGAGGCTTCAAGTCATAATTTGAAAAATGGCTCCCCTCTAGCCAAACACTTCCAGAAATGACCTCTTCCTGAACATATTGCCTCCCGTTCACTACTTGGCCTCTTTTTTTTAAAGCTAAACTTTATTATTATTATTATTTTAGCCAGGCAGAGTGTGGGATCTTAGTTCCCTGATCAGGGATCAAACCCGTGCCCTCTGCATTGGAAGCACTGAGTCTTAACCACTGGACCGCCAGGGAAGTCCAGTACTTGGCCTCTTGAGAGGGAGGCTTTGCTAGCACCGCCAAGTGCCTCTGGGTCCCCCACCTGTACAAGCGGAACATCCAACCTAACATCCTGCTGTGATGTAAGGCCATTCCCCACTCCCGGTGACACAGAGGAAAGAGGGGAGCAATCACTAGTCCTTTTTATGAGCGAAACCTGAACTGGGAAGAAGGCAATGAGCAAGCGAGGAGAATGGGGCCAGGGGAGAGGCACAGTGGGCAGCCTCTAAGAAGGCCCCCAGGGATCCCTGTCCCTGGTATCCACACCCTTGAGTAATCCCCTCCCTTTGAGTATGGGCTGGATTTAGTCACTGGCTTCTAACACATAGACCATGACAGAAGTAATGGATGTCACTTCTGAGAGAGTAGGTTATATATGATTGTGGCTTCCACCATGGGTACTTGTGCCCTCTCTCAAATCCTACCACCCCCGGACTCAGTCAAGTCTTCACTGAGATGGCCACCCTATGAGAAACCTTAGCCAGAGACACCCAGGCAAGATGCGCCCAGATTCCTTGCCCTCAGAAACTGGAGGAGATTGCTGACTGAAAAAAAAAACCACACACACACACACACACACACACACACACACACACACACACACACACACACAATGTAAGAGCCGTGAGTTGAGTCCTACTGAGGACTGTAGCCCAGGAGAGAGCCTCTCAGGTAGCTGCGAGGAACTCCTCTGAAGCGGTAGGGAAAAGGCCAGTATATGTGTGATTTTGGCTAAGGAGTACGTGCAGTCAAGCCTATATCTCAGTAGAAGGTTACTGCTACTTACGAGGAACTATCTCAGTTAATGATTTCAATGCTTTGCTAAGTACGTGGAAGATGCAAGAATCCAGGTTCACAAAACAAGTTTTCCTGAGATATATCTAACCTTCTAAGGGGCCTTTTCCCCCAAAGCACAGAGTGCCTCGTCCTGCATTCCTTTTGGGGTATACTGTCAATCAGCAATTGCAGTGGCTAATGACCTGATCCTTATAGAAGTGGATGGTGGGCAACATTCTTTGTTTTATAAGATAATAAATATTCTTTGTCTCCAGATGTAATTTTGTGGTAATTTGCTACACAGCAATAGGTAATCAATACATGGGGCAGGAGTATTGTGTTTGGGTTGTTTCCCTGGTTTCTGAGTCCAGCTGAGAGAAAAATATGAGACTCTCCAAACAATCTTGATGACCGTGAAGACATCTGGGATCTTGGGCCCCAGGGATTTGAGGCTTTTTAAAACTGGCTTTCTAGGTCCCATTGCCATAGTCAGTAGCAGTGCTGCCAGGTCAGAGGTCATGCATGCAACCCAGATGGTTCTGCTCTCCCTATCTTTAACTCCCACCTCCCTACCTCTACGTGGCACTCACCATTCCATGTTGTCCTTGTCCTAATATACTGTGGGCTCCCTGATGGTAAAGACCATGGCTTATGTATCTTTGTTACCAGCTGTGCCAGACATAGTAGGTGCCTGACAAATGTATGTGTGTGTTTAAAATACATTTGTGTGTGTGTGTGTGTGTGTATGTATGTGTGTGTGTGTGTATGTTTTTGGCCGTGCAATGTGGCATGCAGGATCTTAGTTCCCCAACCAGGGATTGAACCCACACCCCCTACAGTGGAAACACAGAGTCTTAACCACTGGACCACCAGGGAAGTCCCCTAAATACGTTTGTGTCAACACTCTTCACCGAGGTTCATGCTATCCTAGTCTGCGCCTGGGTGACTAAGAGTGGATCTCTATTAACACCAACCCTGACCTTAAAAAAAAATTTCCAACTCCACTTCCCTTAAGGAAACCATTAGTTTACCTCCATTGTATCTATACCAAAACCTCCACCTACTCCACCCTGTGGAAGGGGAAAAGCCTCTTAAAGATGGATGGATAACTAAAGAGCATCAGGAGACATGCCGCCTGCCCTTTGCAGCTAGTCCTTGGCATTTGCAGGACTTCTCAGCTCTAGGCAGAAGCTACGCAGCCAGTTTTCTGCAGGGAAAGTCGCACAGGGAAAAGCATTTATAATAAAGCTTGAACAAATGAAGGGGGAAAATCTTAGGGAAGGTTTGGAAGATGAAGGAGGAAAATCTGAGTCTGTCCAAATGTAAGACCATAAAAAGTGTTTGAAGCCATCAGCTGATATCTTGGAGGAGATCCCAGAGTAAACAAAACCTGCCTGAGGAGTCTGGATAGTGTAATGTTCACCCCGATTTGATGAAGGTGCTGAAGTCCTTCCAGCTGATCCAAACAAAGCCCTCTGAAGATAGCCAATGCTCCAGACACACACTTCCCCAGAGCAGGCAGCGGGGCAGGGCTGCCATCAGGCTGAGTAAACACGGTCTGCAGGTAGGATGGAAGGGTTGGGGACAAGGGCCAGGCTTTGAAGTCAGGGACTGCAATGTCATCCTGAAATCAGAAGGTATGGCCTTTGAATTCAACAAATGGAACATTCATTCAACTAGTCATGTCTAAGTGCCAAACACTGCTTGATGAGACAAAGATATTCCATAAAACAAACCAGACAGGAGACTTCCGCCTGGTGGGAAAGACAGACATTTATTCATGAATAACAATAAGTGTGATATCCTCTCTCACAAGAGAGGGGCCAGTCAGGAACACCGGTCCAGTTCAGCAGGGCTAGAGGGAAAACCTCCCAGGGGAAGGCATCTTTAAGTTTACACCCGAAGGATGAGCTAGTCCAGCAAAGAGGAAAGAGAAGAGGGAACTATGGGCTAGCCTGGGTCAAGGCTGGAATCACAGGAGTGCTGGCAGATCGGAAGAGCTGACAGAAGTACAGAGTCAGATGAAAGGCTCTGGGATTATTCACACCGGAAAAAGAAAGGCTAAAAGTAGAAAGAAAGTTTTCAGTTATACAGAGGACCTCCACCACTGACGGTCGCTTGGAGGAAATGGGCTTCAGGGGTCCCGCCAGAGTAAATTGAGACTCAGGGATGGGCCAGCCCAAGGATGAGGGCCTGAAGGTGTGAAAGCGCTGTCGCCAGGGAGACACAGTTGTGGTCACCAGAACTCCACTCCTGTATGGGGCTGGGTGGGCTATGGCCCTCGGGGGTGAGATCACCCCAAGGGGTATGCTTTATAAGAAACCAGGGGTTGTTAAACTGCCTCTAAGAAGGGTGACTCAGTTACCTGTAGGGCTTTTGTTTTGCCAAGTGGGGAAAATGGGTGTGCCATTGGGACCAGACTTGCCGAGTTTGGGATCACGGGGGAACGACTGGGCAGCTGCCAGTGGCCTTCCCTCTCCGGCTCCACCCCTCCCCCCGCCTCCAGTGCTCTTATTTCAATATTAATATTCCGATATTAAAAGAACATCACTTGGAAGGAGCGCCATTAGCCTTCGCAGGGGGCTCACAGGTCTCAGTTTGGCTCTGCCCATAAGAAAAGAAAAGGATCTCGCCCATCCCCCCTCCGCCTCCTTACTTTTTCCTGCCCACTGACACAGTTCCAAAGACGGAATAGAAAGCAGAGGCAACTGACAACTTGAAACGCACCACCTGGAAACGGGAGGCTAGCAGCCTCAGCTGAGATGATGGTTCAGGTCCGAACAGAGGCTGGCTTTGCCTTGCGTTACCCTCAGCAGGGGCTACTGTTCCCCCCGCACCCCAACCCATGACAGGGCCAGTGAGACTGGGGAGGGGGCGATGGGCTGATCAGGCCACCCAGAAAAATAGCCATAGGGGCCAATAAATACATGGAAAAGTCCAACCTCCCGGCACTGAAAGAAACACACACTAATGTTCCATTTTAAAGCCTGTCAAACCAGCAAGAATTTTTAAATTGTATAATAATAAGTACCGAGAAAAGGTCAAGTTCTCTTCACTGCCAGTGTTCTGTGTACAAAGGAGGAGAGGGCAATGGCACTACCTGCGCCCTTCATCCTGCCCTCCCTGACCCAAGACGGCATCTCCTCCTCGTCTGGGGATGGACTAGCTCCGCCTTGGCTTGGCCATGCCTGGTAACTAGGTGGCTTTGCCCAGGGGTAATCAGTGGGATGACTTAGTCTGAAAGCCAGCAGAAGCCCCCCCCAGCAGCCCAGCCCTCCTGCAGCATCAGACCAGAGCCTGCTTTCAGGGGCAGACAGCTTCCACGGCTGCGTGAGAAGCAGGGAATTACCTCTCACCGACATTTCTCCTTCCCAACCCACTAGAGGAGCTGTCAGCAGCATCTACCATGGCTCAGCCACTTAACTTCTGACTTAGGGCAACAATGTTTAACTATAGAAATCAAAGCATTTCTCTAACCAGGTCCTGTTGACCAACATGGAGCTCTCTCATTTATACAACGATTTAAACCAAAATATACCATCTGAACCACACGGTCATTATTTGTGTTCCTCTTTTCAAGGAGAGATCTTCACAAAGCAATGTTCCTCATAAGAAAGTCCACATACACAGGCTAACCTTTGCATTACCTTCTTTCATCCCAACCCCCAAAGATAAATCATTACAAACTGAACTGTACAAAATAGCCTATGTATCTGAAGTGTTTGTTATGCTTCATCTCAGAGCCCTAAACACAGAGGGGGACTGAGGTTCTACGGACATTATATAAAAGAGAGCAGTCAGGGTTGCTGGTAAGACCCACTTCCTGCTCCAAAATTCAGCAAGATGGTAAGTGCAGCTAGAGACTAGTTGATGCCAACAGGTCATAGGACATTCCATTCCATTTTCCAGCCAGCACCCTCCTCAGAAGCTGCAGTGCGTTTTGAGGACCCACCTGTCACTCTCCTCTCCTCCTCCTATTAACATTGTGCTGCCGGTTTTGTCTCTGCTTTCACGGGGAGGATGGTCACCAGCCTCAGAGCCCTGCGTGGGGGAAGGCGATTTTCCTACGAAATACATGAAAAACATTAATAAACTTCCTCTCCAGGCTGAGTTATTCCAACTCCTTTCAAATGCTTTTTATTTTCTAAGCCTCCAATTAGCTTTCTACCCTACTAATCTCATACCTCTTGCTGAACTGTTACACTAGCCTCTTCAAGGCTTCCCTGCCCTCCACGCATCCCAAGCGGTCTGTGGGGCTGAGTTCTCAACTCTAGCTCTGAGTATCACTCACCTGAGGCTCCCCGGTCCTAAATGGTCAGAACAGGACTTCCTACAAATGATCCTTAAAGGCGCAGGACAGAGGGAAGGGAAGGAAGCTGAGTACTAGAGGTTGCAGGGAGGCTGAGTAGAGAGCTGGGGCATTTTAAGAGCAATCTGGGCTCCAATTCCAGCTCTACTGGCTGTGTGACTTCACGCAAGATAGTTTCTAAAATGGTAAAACCATTTACCTAATGATTAGATATTACTGTGAGGAGTTTAGTAGCTATTGTAAAAGTCAAACGGTATCTGGCATACAGCGTGTCCTCAATGAAGGTTAATTCCTTGCCTTGCCTCTGTAATTAGCAAGATATGACATCCCTGATGAGCTACGTTACAGGACCAGACGAGGCCCACCTGGGCACCTAGGGGGTGTGAGAGGGCTGTGAGGCAGAGCAGGAGAAATTTCTAGGCATTTGTGACACAGAGTCTCCTGGGAGGGTGGCTTTATAGTCTCTGGGACCACAGATTACAATCCTGGAAATGAAGGCTCAGGGAACTTCTTAACCCAAGAACTTCCAGGTTGCCTCTTCTTTCCTCCCCTCAGTGTTTATTTCTTCTAAACATTTCATCTCCGTATGTCGCATCTCCTCCAACTTGTTTATTGAGTTTCCTGGCTTCTTCCTGTGGTCGGATCCTCTGTGATTTTCCTGCTGTATTGCAGAGGATGTGTATGTTGGTTTCTTCTTTGTGCTTGTATGTTTACCTCATTTCGAATGCTTGCCTTGCTTTGGGGCCTCCAGGCACACGAGCAAGACAAGCTGTTGGGAGAAGAGTACAGCTGTGATTCTTCCTGGAGGCCATGGCAGGCGAAGGGGACAGCAGCGCATCAGCAAGCAGAGTTACCAGTCACGTGGAGTGCCACCCAGCACCGCCCAGGGCCTGGGCACACGTTGAACGGGCGGCTGGCCCTCGGGGCGTTTCCTTGTCTCCAAGCCAAAGTCACAGCCCTGACACTGGTGACACTGAATCATTTAGTGAAAAAGTTAACCGCTCTTCAATACTCTTTCCTTCCAGGTCAGGAACAGTTCCTAGATCCAATGTAAGAGCAATTTATTTATCTATTGAGTACCTACTGTGTGTATTTATTAAGAGTATTCATTGTGTGTATTTTTATGATTACCCAGGATATTAGTTTTCCCCTTACCACAGTGGTAAAAAAAGCATTTCAGGCTTCCCTGGTGGCACAGTGGTTAAGAGTCCGCCTGCCAATGCAGGGCACACGGGTTCGAGCCCTGGTCTGGGAAGATGCCACATGCCACGGAGCAACTAAGCCCGTGTGCCACAACTACTGAGCCTGTGCACTAGAGCCCGCGAGCCACAACTACTGAGCCCACGTGCCACAACTACTGAAGCCCGCGCGCCTAGAGCCCGTGCTCTGCAACAAGAGAAGCCAC
This sequence comes from Balaenoptera physalus, assembly GCF_965194825.1. Lineage (NCBI taxonomy): Eukaryota > Metazoa > Chordata > Mammalia > Artiodactyla > Balaenopteridae > Balaenoptera > Balaenoptera physalus. The sequence goes on along the minus strand of NC_138890.1, from coordinate 115,340,693 downwards.
CGCAATGAGAAGCCTGCGCACCGCAACGAAGAGTAGCCCCCGCTCGCCACAAGTAGAGAAAGCCCGCGTGCAGCAACGAAGACCCAATGCGGCCAGAAAAAAAAAAAAAAAGTCTTTACAGTACTTATTCTACTAAAGAATGTGAATTTAAGGAAAAGTACCACATTAAGACACGCAGCAGTGAAAGGGCCCATGTGAGCCACGGAGGTCTGGGTGGGGTCGCAAGGAGCCGTGGGGGCTGGCCTCCTGGCTCTGGCTGCCCGGGGACCTCGAGCCACTTCTTTTGCAGGGAAGGAGTATCTGCGGACCTCAGTGACAGAACACAAGCAGGTGCCCCTGGGAAGGGCCCTTCTCCTCTTTCTGGGTGTTGGGGGCCACATATTTCCATCACCTGCATGCGTTAAACCCGAACCCTTTTGCTCAAGCCCTGGCTTAAGGACCAGGGAAAACCAGATGCACCCTTGTGAAGCCCCAACAATAATGTTTTCATACCAAACCCGCCGCTTCCCTAACAAATCAGAGGCTCCTCTAATCAAATGTAAAAATAGTTTATACAGAAAGAACTCACTGCTCTCATGGGTGTAAAAAAACAAGAAGCAAAAATTAAGGGAAAATGAATTCCCTTGCCGGGCGCTAAGGTGCATTGTCTCTGACTCTGAGCCCCCTCCACCTTGCCACTGCCCTTTCTGGGACCTCCTCCTCCTGTCTGCTGTGTCTCCCATCTGTGCTCCCTGGTAGGTGAGCTTCCTGGGAGTGGGGTCTGATCCAGTGCACCCATCCGGCCCTGCTGCCATCAGCTGCCCTTGTCCTAGCCTCCACAGCGTGGACTTGAATGATCCCAGCTACAAAATCCTGGCACATGGGCAATCCGAGCTTTGATTCATTTAATGTAAATAAAAACACAATAAGTCCTGTTCACCCAGGAGGGGAGGAGAGTATGTGTTTATGTTTATCCCCTCTGCTCTTCTCTGCAAGACTCTGGTGTGAATAAGAGGTTGGTGCCTAGTTGCTGGTTTGATTGATGGTACACTGGCCCTCTCTGTGCCCAGGTCCCCTGTTGAGACCCATGGAGAGGGAGGGAGGGAGGGGGAGAGGAGGGAGAGGAGAAGTTATGCCTCTTTAGGGTAACATTCCTGGGATCATCTACAGTTCGTTAATGGGATTAAAATCAAGATTACCAAAAATGGCAACATTTTATTTATCTACCATCTTGAGTCTCCAATGAGACCTCAGCTGGGCACAATGGGATTTGAAAACCAATCTGGGAAGTGGGTCACTTCCTCTCTTAAAGGGGTGTAAAAAAAGGTGAATGGTGGCTAACTCCGGGTGGGTGGCTTATTGATTGCTTAATTTTCTTTGATATGTATTTTCTGTATTTTCTAAAATTCTTACAGTGATACATATTATCTCTATTATCAGAAAAATAATAATGGTTATTAAATGAAATAGCTTAAGCTCAATGACTGGTTACTTGAGTGAATTAGTTTGAGAATGAAATTGTCTCTCCAGTTTCCTGATGGTCACAGAGCCCTGACGTCAGGCCCAGGACAGCGTGAGTCACTGCTCTCCTCCTCGACTTTGTGCCATCTGGTGGGTGGCTCCCATGGCAATGGGACAAAGGTGAAAGGGATGTGGCAGGTACCTCTATGTCAGTCAAACCTACCTGCTCTGGTGATCAGTAAGGGTGATGCCAGGGTGAGCAGGCTGGTCTTGGAATGGCCTGAAAATTAACCAATCTACACAAGTGATGACTATTCTCTACTTGGACAAAAAGTAGATTTTAAGTTTAAGTGGTGATTGGGAAGGATAATTACTACTTCAATACATTTTGTATTGGCTGGACTATTCTTAAAAACTGTTGAGCTAGAAATAACTTGGTACCACAGAATCCAATCATAAGCCCTTTAGGGCCAGAGGCCATGCCCTCAGTCTTGGTTGTGTCATTTCCTGGTCTCTACACCCCTCCCCCAGCACTGATACATGGGTGTGACTCCTTCAGGAAAACCTGGGTAGCAAAATCTCAGTTTAGGAAATCTAAATCGACGTATTCAGGTTTTGTAAATACAGAAACCTAAATTTGTGTTTTCAAAAGGATTCATAGAAAGGTTTCATCAAATAGATTTCCTTGCAGCATTTAAAATGTTTTATGTACAAATGTTTGTGTGTTCCAGGTACATTTTTGTAACATAAGTACGTAGTGCTCTTTTTGTTCTAAGGGCAGGTGTTTTTTGTTTTAAAGTACTTTTTAATTAGGTATAACATATAAACTGTAAAGTGCATTAAGTATACCTCTCAGTGAGTTTTCACATATGGATACACCCACGTAAAGACCACTAGATCAAGACATAGAGCATTTTCTAAACCCCAAAAGGTTTCAGCATGCCCCTCCCTAGTTAGTATCCTTCCCCCATAAGGAAAGCACCAAGCTGACTTCTATCACCAAATTAGTTCTTTTTTTTTTTTAAGACTGAGCACAATCTCAGGCTATTTTTAGCACGCTATTATTTCTCACTGTTGTATTAGAATTCAGTCAGTTGAGAGTCAATCAACCGACATTTATTGAACATCTACTATGTGCCAGGAATTGTTCTGGACCCTAGGGTTATAAGAGAAGTTAGGGATTATCTACTTCAACCCATCACTTCATCAGGTAAAAAAACTGAGGCACAGAGAAGGTTAAATGATTTGTCCATGGTCATTCTACCAGTAAAGAGCAAAGCTGGATGCTTTGTCTACTCTTTCTCTTCAAATAGCAGCATTTGATAAACGCATGTGGACTTGATTGTACAATCAATTCCCCAGGAAGCTACACTTGTCCATTCTCCTCTGTTGTCTGTGGTGGTGTCAAATAGGTCCACAAGTCTAACACTTCCTTTAAAAGGTGGAGCCTAATTCTCCTCCTCTGTGTATGGGCTGGACTTAGTGACTCCTTTTTCAGGAAGTGAAAAAAGGTGGAAGGGACAGTGTATGATTCTGGAGACCAGGTCATAAAAGGTACTGCAGCTCCCTCTTTCTCTCTCTGGATTTCTGGCTCTGCTGGAAGTTTGCTGCCATGTGTGAGGATATGACACAGCCCATGGAGAGGCCCACAGGGCAAGGAACTGAGGCCTCCAGCCAAGAGCCTTGTGAGTGAGTCACCTTGGAAGTGGGTCCTCTAACCCCAGTCAAGTCTTCAGATGACTGTAGCCCTGGTCAACTGCTTGACTACAGCCTCATGAGAGACCCTGAGGCAGAGCCACCCAGCTAAACCACCCCTAAAGTCCTGACTCTCATGTAATGTGTGATGTAACAAATCTTCATTGTTTTAAGCTGCTAAATTTGGGGGTAATTTATTATATAGCAATAGAGAACTAATACACTCCCTTATTATCACTTTATATTTACTCTGACCCTCTCTTGACCTTCCTCCAATATCCTTTTTTATGGTTTGTGTCTTTGGGGCAATGATGGACACATTTTTTTTAGCTCTGATATTTTTTGCTATATTTATTTATTTAATAGCTTTCTTGAGTTATAATTCACATACCATAAAATGGGCCAACACATTTTTGAAATTGTGGTTAAAAACTACACATTTTAACCATTTTAAAGTATACAATTCAGAGGCATTAAGTGCATTCATGATGTTGTGCAACCACCACCACTATCCAGTTCCAGAACATTTTCATCTCCCAAATGGAAACCCCATACTCACAGCTGACACATTTTCAAAGATAAATTTAATTTTTTTGTCCCCCAGATCTGGCACAATCAGGTAGTAAAAAGAAAAACAATAAACAAAACTTCTTTAAAGGTAAACAAAATCAGAGAGAAACACCATTAATACTTCTAATGACAGCATATGAATCTGTTCACATTCTTGTACAGAATAAGAAAATTCAATGAGTACATTCTATTATGGATAACATAAAATCTCAGATAAAAGTTTTACCAAAAACTCTGTCTTTAAAGTTCCCTTTAGGTCCATCGAGTGCAGAACATCCACATCGTACATAGCGATCAAGGAACTAGAACTGGGAACAGCTGCTGGGACAGCGGGGGGAGCAAATAGGTGTCATGTAGTGATGTCCTCCAATCTTATAGTATTAATGGTACCTACAGTCCTGGGGTTAGAAGGATCCAGAAGGAACCTCTGGGCTCAGTTAGTTCCTAATATCCGCCACAGGTATGGGAGTGAGAGTTAGTAGCGTTTTGGCCAGCTGCATGCCAGCCCAGGAGTAGGGTACAGGTTGGTAACAGGTGTCATTAGTTCTAGCACCATTTCTTTCCAATCACTGTATTTTAATACAAGTTAGTCGTAACCGGAGAATACTGCTACTGAATTGAAGGATGGCTGTACCATGACCTATATCATACGGCTTGGTAGTTTTAGTTTCTAGTGTCCTCTGCAGAAGAGAACTGAGGATTATTGGCAGAAGAGTATCTTCAGTAGGCATATTTTTCTCCCCTCTCCCTCTGAGAGGACATTACAACTTCACTGTGGCGTGTCCTAGACTTCCCAGATATGCAGACTGTGCTCCTACCCCAGGAGGGCAGCTCGAGAACAGAAAAGCGACAGTTGGAAGATATTTATATTCAGCCCTGTATTCAGCTCATTGGACTAGCACCTTCCATGGTGTGAGACTTTCTCATTTACTCATTTGTTCATTCATTCATTTATTTTTTTAAAAGTGTATTGAGTGCCTTCTATGTACCAGGCATTGGTGCCAGTTTGACACTCCTGAAGCTAATCTGGACTGGTCCACATTAGTAGGACATTGGTGGGGCTAAGAAAGAGCTGGCAGGTCAAACTGTGCATCCTCCTTCCCCAACTTCAGAACCTCAATACAAGCAGTAAAACTGAGAGACTAAGAGAAACGTGGTTGTGCCTTCATCTGTGTTACCAAGGCCCGGTATCCCAGATGCCGGCCATTTCCTTTTTCAAATTGCCTACTTGCATCGTCTCAGGACAATATTATCCTTTCCCAGGGTTTCTCCTCACTGCTACTGAAGAGCAGTGGAACTGAATATATTATGAGACACAGCTACACTCGTGAGAATAAACTAGAAAAAAAGTCACCAAGCAGATGACAGAGACCCAAGCACTGCCATGAGCATGCCCACAGAGCCAGACGCACTGCCCTTTCTGGGCGGGGCTCTAGCTTTAGTGTCAGGAGCAAAAGGAAGGCACGCCTCAGCAGTGTTCCAAAAACCAGTGGTGCGCATAGTGGAGAAGCGAAGCAGCCTTCCCAGGCATGGGATACCTGAGTCAGAAGAAAGGGTAGAAAAAGAACCACAAAGGGAGTGGGGTAGCAGGCAGTCCAGACATGATGCGCAGTGGCTGGAAAAAACTGGGGAAAAAACAAATTTCTTTATTGTAAAAACCAGAACCAAGGAGTAGGCCTAGTGCCACACTGATCTTAATAATGCAACGAGCCTTACGCTCCATGACGGGATGAGTGACGAGGTGAGTGAAGACATGCATGAGCGAGGGGTGAACCAAGCCGGGGTATTCACATGGGATGCCTAAACACGATCTCTCACAGACAGGGAGAACCCCTGGCCAACAGAACCATTAACAACTGTCTGACCCTTTCATTTTGTTACAAGAAATGTGAATCACTCCAATAAAACCCAGCTATGGGCAGAGGGAAATCTAACATCTGACTTGTGAGGCAAAAAGAGCCAGCTGCTCCAGGTTCCAAGACTCAATAACTTCCTCTTTCAAATCGTGTTCCCTGCTGTCCCACGGCTCAGGAAAGAGGGAATGAAGCCAGTCACCCTCTCCTCTAGACACACGCCCCAGTCAACAGCAGAAGTACTCAGATTTTATCAGCATCTCAAATGTACTAGGGGTTGAAATTAGACCCCTCAGTGTGGTTTAGGAGCAAGAGAAGGGCCAGGTGAACCTAGGTTGGGAGAACAAATGAGACAAGAGTCATAAAGTAAAGGCCTGAAGTCCAACTCGCAACAGAAAGGCTTTCTAGCTGCCCCTCAGGTTGCCTGAAATCCTACATCCAAGGGCCCCAAGCCCCAGTGGCCTTGGGATCACAGCGGGGATCTTGTGCTGGGAAGTACACGGGCACCGAGTGTTTCTGGTAGAACTGCAGACGGGAAAGGAGCTGCTTGACGATATGAGGATATTCTCTTGACAGGTCATGCCTTTCCTGTGGGTCCTGATCAATGTCAAAGAGCCAGTAGGTCTTGGTCGGAGGGTCCGAGGAGGGTATCACGGAAACATTATATTGAGATGGTGGAGGAAACCAGTAACCACAGCCTGGCAAAGAAATACAAGAGTTTATTGGAGGAGGAGTATTGTAGGCAGGTTCTAATTTCAAGCAAGGAGTCTGGGGGACAAGGCTGAGCTCTGTTGTGGGTATGGACGCATAAAAAAATCTGGCCCTTGATGCTATGTCTAGATCTGTCTCCGACTCTGACTTCTGGGGCTTTAACTAAACATGTCTCATGTGTGTGTGTCTGGGGGTGGTGGTAGTAGTGGTTATTTTTAGTTGTCACAGTGACTTGTCGGGGGGTGCTACTGCCATTTAGTGGTCTGGGACAGGGATACTAAAATATCTTAGAACGTATGGGACAGTCACAAACGATGAAGGATTGTCTTGCCGCAAACGCCAAGAATGTCCTCATTATAAACATTGCTTAATTGCATCACAATCTTAACCATCATATCACATACCATAAAAATATTTAAAAGATGTCACTTCTAGAGAATGTGCTCAGGGGAAGCAACCTCCTCCCCCTGCTATACCATTGGTTGAAGATGTAGCTTTCAGAGATGCTCTTTGCCAGCTAGAAGTGCTGTGCTTGACGGCCGTGCATATCTGAAACCCTTATTTTCCATGAAGCACTAGAGCTGCATTTCTTCCTTTCACCCTCCCCCCACCTCTACAGTTAATTCTTAATTTTTTAAAATTTAGGACCAGATGACACTCCTTCCCCTCATTCAGCAGCCCCAGAGATCATGTTTTGCAAAAGGCAGTTGCTCTTTGGTAAAATTTTCCTAGCTGTTCTAGTGGGAAATGTTAAGCCTTCTACCTGGGTAGCCCGTGAGGAGTTTCCAGTTCCTGTATCTAATGGCAGCATGGACAGATGTGTTGAAGGCTGAATATTCTGGAAGGGAAAAATCATCCTTTGCCGGAACCATGCTGTTCCCAGGACCTGGTGAGAGGGTTTGGAAGAATTAGATCACTGTTACTGGAATGTGTCGTTATAAATCAACATTTTACATCCCTCTTGCAGAACAGTAGCTTTTATTCAACACTGGAGCGTAAATGTGGATCCTGCCACAGAAATGAATCTTCTATTAAATATAAACAGAAAGCTCCAGTTACATTAAACGTCAGTCATAAACCACCACTAATATAAAGGAAATCCCAAAGAGATTAGAACACTAATTCATCCTTAAAACCACTATGTTCTGCCTACGTACAGCTGGCCATATGCAGAACTGTGTTCTGTGACAGCATATGGGGTGGGTTCTTTGGTAGGTTTTGTTTTTGCTGTTAAATGGTTGAGTTAAATCCATTCTCTGTGTATACTTGTACACCTATGCAGATAATGTAATACATTATAAAATGCACATTTTAATGGAGTCTGTCTCAAGCTATGAGAGTTCAAGCATGCCATGATAAATCGTACATACATTTATTTTTTTAACCACACTTATGAAATCTAAAAGTAAGTGAGCAATGCTCAGTTAACTATTCAGATAAGATAATTCTGGTATATAAATTATTGGTTGGTATCATGGATTATATTAATTTATCATCTTGAGGTCTTATATTAATTGATCATCAGGTTTTGAGGGGAACAATTCATAGTACCTGCTCCCTCTTCCCCTCTTGACTTTGGAACCAGTTGAGAGGTAGAGGCCAGAGAGATGGAGCTAAAAATATTGCTTTTGTTACTGATGAAGTTGATTGGAGAGAACATAACTTCAGATCTGTGTCAGAGAGGCCTTGCTAATGATTGACCCTTGTGTGTTGACATATATCCTGGGGACAGGCTGGCTCCAAAATTAGACAGACAAAAGGGTCTGAACTGAGCATGCTCAGTTCCTTCTTTCGGATAACTTCCTTCTGCGCCTGCTTGTGGGGAGGAGCGAATAAGGTGAGAGAGACCTGAGTTCTACTCTAGTTGAAGACCCTGGTGGATCCCTGAAGGCAAGGTATGGAGGTCCCCACCTCACTCCTACCTGTGCATGTTTAAAAGCCTCAACTTAGGGCTTAATTGTTTAATATTCAGTCCGTTTTAAATCCACATTTATCTGTCAACTTTTCAAATACGGTCATAGCAATCGCCTTGGGTGTACTTCCAAAGGCTGTCAGACTACCTGTCCAATGACTAATAGCTGTAGTGTGTGATGTGTCTGTAAAAGTGCCCTCACCACCATCTGTCCAGCACCACCATCATGTGATAAAGGACTTTGAGAGTGCCCTCCACCCCGCCTGAGCGGGACTTCTGTGCTGCACGCAGTTTAACGCGGGAAGCACCGTCAGTGGTGGAAAAGGCAGGGAGTTTCATTCTTTGGTCAGTCTTGTGGCAACGACCCTGGAGAGGCATACTGCAGACTGAGCCAATAAACGCGGGTGGTTTCAGACCTTCAGTCTTAACAATCAGTACCAACAAATCATCAGCACCAAAGAGGAAATCTTTTGGACTTCTTGTTTCTCTGTTTGCTTGTGGCTATTTTGGCTCCAATACAAACGGATGCTTCTAGCGATCGAGGTGTACGAGGACGTCTACCATAGGAAGTATGTTCTGAATATACAGACTGTGGTAGAACTGTGAGCCCTCATGATTTACTACTCACAAGTTTGTATATAAAGACCACATTTTGATAGCGAAGAATGTTAAATAAAACAAGTATGCTTTGTGAACATAAACAAAGGAAGGAAATTTAGCTGTCTCAGCTATACTTATATTTATATACATTTATTTTTAAAACAAACAGGAACATAAAATACCTAAACAATAAATAAGTCTAAGACTAAATGATGAAAGATGCTGTTATCTCAACTTAAGTTTTTTTCATTTTGAGAAATTAAACAAAGAGCAAAGCACAAAGAATAATATAACTAACACCCTGTGAGCTGTCACCCAGAATGAACAGCTGTTAACATTTTGTCATATTTGCCTTTTTTTTTTTTTTAAATAAGGGAAGTAGGACAATTAAGATGAAGTGACAGACTCCTTTTTCTCCATCCTCAATCCCAGTCCCTTCACCTACTGCCCCAGAGGCTGCTGCTGTCACGACTTCAGTGCGTCCTTCAGCCATTTAAAAATACAGTAACACATATGTGTCAAGGAATAATACACAGTAGTTTTATACTTTAGAAATGTGTACATGTATGTTATGCTATACATATTTTGCAGCTTGCTTTTTCACTCACTACTGTGTTTTTAGAGCTCAGTGATTATGTATGTATATATATATGTATATGTATGTATGTATATATATATTCTTTTTAACTATTTACTATTTCACTACATAAAAATACCACATTTTGTTTATGCATTTCCCTTTTAATGGGAATTTAGGTTACTTTACTTATTTATTTATTTTTGCTATTACAGTTGACCCTTGAACAACATGGGTTTTTTTTTTTTTTCAAATGATCCTATTTTATTTTTATTTATCTATTTTTTACATCTTTATTGGAGTATAATTGCTTTACAATGTTGTGTTAGTTTCTGTTGTATAACAAAGTGAATCAGCTATATGCATACATATATCTCAATATCTCCTCCCTCTTGCATCTCCCTCCCACCCTCCCTACCCCACCCCTCTAGGTGGTCAGAAAGCATGGAGCTGATCTCCCTGTGCTATGCGGCTGCTTCCCACTAGCTATCGGTTTTACATTTGGTAGTGTATATATGTCCATGCCTCTCTCTCACTTCGTCCCAGCTTACCCTTCCCCGCACCCGTGTCCTCAAGTCCATTCTCTATGTCTGCGTCTTTATTCTTGTCCTGCCCCTAGGTTCATCAGAACCATTATTTTTTAGATTCCATATATATGTTAGCATATGGTATTTGTTTTTCTTTTTTTATTTAAATTTTTGAATTTTATTTTATTTATTTTTTTATACAGCAGGTTCTTATTAGTCATCAATTTTATACACATCAGTGTATACATGTCAATTCCAATCGCCCAATTCAGCACACCACCACCATCACCCCCTGTGGCTTTCCCCCCTTGGTGTCCATATGTTTGTTCTCTACATCTGTGTCTCAACTTCTGCCCTGCAAACCGGTTCATCTGTACCATTTTTCTAGGTTCCACATACATGCGTTAATATACGATATTTGTTTTTCTCTTTCTGGCTTACTTCACTCTGTATGACAGACTCTAGGTCCATCCACCTCACTACAAATAATTCAGTTTCGTTTCTTTTTATGGCTGACTAATATTCCATTGTATATATGTGCCACATCTTCTTTATCCATTCATCTGTCGATGGGCACTAAGGTTGCTTCCATGTCCCGGCTATTGTACATAGTGCTGCAATGAACATTGTGGTACATGCCTCTTTTTGAATTATGGTTTTCTCAGGGTATGTGCCCAGTAGTGGGATTGCTGGGTCGTATGGTAGTTCTATTTGTAGTTTTTTAAGGAACCTCCATACTGTTCTCCATAGTGGCTGTATCAATTTACATTCCCACCAACAGTGCAAGAGGGTTTCCTTTTCTCCACACCCTCTCCAGCATTTATTGTTTGTAGACTTTTTGATGATGGTCATTCTGACCGGTGTGAGGTGATACCTCATTGTGGTTTTGATTTGCATTTCTCTAATGATTAGTGATGTTGATCATCCTTTCATATGTTTGTTAGCAATCTGTATATCTTCTTTGAAGAAATGTCTGTTTAGGTCTTCTGCTCATTTTTGGATTGGGTTGTTTGTTTTTTTTTTGATATTGACCTGCATGGGCTGCTTGTATATTTTGGAGATAAACCTTTTGTCAGTTGCTTTGTTTGTAAATATTTTCTCCCATTCTGAGGGTTGTCTTTTCGTCTTGTTTATGGTTTCCTTTGCTGGGCAAAAGCTTTTAAGTTTCATTAGGTCCCATTTGTTTATTTTTGTTTTTATTTCCATTTCTCTAGGAGCTGGGTCAAAAAGGATCTTGCTGTGATTTATGTCGTAGAGTGTTCTGCCTATGTTTTCCTCTAAGAGTTTGATAGTGTCTGGCCTTACATTTAGGTCTTTAATCCATTTTGAGTTTATTTTTGTGTATGGTGTTAGGGAATGTTCTAATTTCATTCTTTTACATGTAGCTGTCCAGTTTTCTCAGCACCACTAATTGAAGAGGCTGTCTTTTCTCCATTGTATATTCTTGCCTCCTTTATCAAAGATAAGGTGACCATATGTGTGTGGGTTTATCTCTGGGCTTTCTATCCTGTTCCATTGGTCTATATTTCTGGTTTTGTGCCAGTACCATACTCTCTTGATTACTGTAGCTTTGTAGTATAGCCTGAAGTCAGGGAGCCTGATTCCTCCAGCTCCGTTCTTCTTTCTCAAGATTGCTTTGGCTATTTGGGGTCTTTTGTGTTTCCACACAAATTGTAAAAGTTTTGAACAACATGAGTTTGAAATGCATGGGTCCACTTGTACACGGATTGTTTTCAAGAGTAAATACTACAATACTACAGGATCCTAGGTTGCTTGAAACCATGGATATGGAACTGTGGATACAGAGAAACTATGGATACAGAGCTTTGACTATAAGTTATACGTGGATTTCCAACTGCACAACAGCACAGAGGGCTGCCGCCCCTAACCCCCACATTGTTCAAGGGTCAACTGCATAAGCTATCCTACAGTGAACATTGGTCTTCAAGAGTCATCTCATCATTGTTGGCCTTTTGTATTTTCAATATACATTTTAGGATCAGCTTGTCAATTTCCCAGACAAGCTGCTGGGATATTGATTATAAAGATACTGACTTCAGGGATCAGTTTGGGGGTATTGATGCCTTAAAACATTGAGACTTACAGTTCATGAGTATGGTGGATCCCAACATTTATTTAGGTTTTAAAATTTTTCTCTTAATAACATTTTATGATTTTCTGTGTAGAGGTCTTACACATCCTTTGTTAACTCCCAGTTGGTTGATGTTTTTTGATACTAATATAAATACTAAGATATATTTCACATTCTGAATGTTTGTTGCTAGTATATAAAAATACGATTGACTTTCTCACATACTGACCTTGTATCCAGTGACTTTGCCAAATTCATTTGTTAATTCTAATCCTTTGTTTATAGATTCTTGGGATTTTCTACACATGATATTGTGTCATCCGCCAATAACAACATTTGTTTCTCCCTGTATTATCCTTACATCTTTTAATTTCCTTTTCTTACCTTATGACACTGAACAAAATCTCCAGTATAATTTTTTTTTTATATCTGAATCACTTTACCACACACCAGAAACCAACACAACACTGCAAATCAACCACACTTCAGTTAAAAAAAAAAAAATAGCATCTATGGCAAAGTAAAATAGGTGGTAAAATCCAGTATAATTTTGAATAAAAGTAGTGATAGTGCAAATTTCTGTCTCATTCCTGATTTCAGAGGAAAAAAAAGCTTTTAATAGTTTACTGTTAAGTATGATGTCAATATAAAATTTTTATAGATACACTTTATCAGATTAAAGAAGATCCTTTCTCTTCCCAATTTACTAAGAATTTTTATTTTATCATAAGTGATTGTTAAATTTTATCATATGCTTTTTCTGCATAATATGAGAATATCATATAATTATTCTTTTCTATCCTTTAATGTAATGAATTATATTTATTGATTTTTAAATGCTAAACCAACCTTGCATTTATGGGATAAACTGCTTTTAGTCATGATGTTTATCCTTTTTATATATTGCTGGATTCACATTTTGTTTATGACTGATTATATTTGCCAGCAAATATTCACATTTTGTTTAAGATTTTTGCACCTATGCTCAACACAGAAATTGCTCTAAAATTTTTTTTGTAATGTTCCTATCATGTTGTTGAATCAAGGTTACATAGGTTTTATAAAAGGAATTGGAAAGTGTTCCCTGAAGAGTTTGTGTAAAATGAATGTTACTCCCTAAATATTTTGAAGAGTTCATTTGTGAAGCTATCTGGGTCTAGAGTTTTCTTTTGGGGAAGGTTTTACATTATTGATTTTTTAACAGATATAGGGCCATTCAGATCTTCTATTTCTCCTTTTGTCAGCTTTGATAAATTGTATTTTATTGGGAATTTGTCTAGTTCATATAAACTTTTGGGTTTTAAATTCTCTTTCTAATGCCTGTAGCGTCTGTAGTAACACCATCTTTTCATTCCTGATATTAGCAATTTCTCCTTTTCACTTTTTTCCCATGATAAATTTTGCTAAAGTTTAATTGATTTTGTTAGTTTTTTCAAACAACCTATTTTTGAGCTTTAGATCCTCACTGTAGTATGTTTTTCTATTTCATTAATCTCATCTCTTATCATTATCCTTTCTTCCCTCTATTTTCTTTGGGCTTAATTTGCTGTTTCTTTTATAACTTCTTGAATAATTGATTTCAGCATTTTTTTCATTTCTGATATATACATTTAATACTATAAATTTTTATCCAAGCACCAATTATTTTTATCATACAAGTTTCAAATATGCATCTTCATTATTCAGGTCAACGTATTCTCTAATTTCCATTGTGATTTTCTTTTTGTCTCATGATTTATCTGAAAGTATTGTCTAATGCTCAAATATTTAAGAATTTCCTAGTTATCCTTTTGTTATTAATTTCCAGTTTAATTCCATTATGGTTAGAAAATATATTTCTTGAGTTTTAAAAATAAACTTTTAATTTTAGAATCATTTTAGATGTACAGTATATGATTTAAATCCTTTGAAAAGTGTTGATATTTGCTTCATGGCCCAGCACATGGTCAATTGTGTACTATTCCATTCTTACTTGAAAAAACATGTATTCTCAAGTTGTTGGGTGCAATATCATAGTTTATTAACTATGCTGTTCAAATCTTTTATGTCTGTACTGACTTTTTGGTTTCTTTGCTTGTTCTATCAGTTACTGACAGTTATTTTGAAAATCTTTCACAATAATTTAGAATTTGTTCATTTCTCCTTTTAGTTCTGTCATTTTTTGCTGCACACATTTTGAGACTATATTATTAAGTGCTTATAAATTTAGAAGCAAAATTCTGGTCGATCGCCCCCCCCCCTTTTAAAAAAATATTTATTTATTTACTTATTTATTTGGCTGCACCGGGTCTTAGTTGTGGCACACGGGATCTTTGTTGCTGCGTGCGGGATCTTCCTTGTGGTGTGTGGGATCTTTAGTTGCGCCATGCAGGATCTTTTAGTTGCAGCATGCAGGCTCTTAGCTGTGGCATGCAGGATCTAGTTCCCTGATCAGGGATTGAGCCCGGGCCCCCTGCATCGGGAGTGTGGAGTCTTAACTGCTGGACCACCAGGGAAGTCCCTGATTGTTCTTTTTATAATTTTGAAAAATCCCTCTTTATCTCTAATAATGTTTTCTCTCTTTAAGTCTACTTTGACGTATAGATATTGCAGTATTAGCTGTCACTGTTGTTGTTAGTCTTTGAATAGTATATCTTTTTCCATCTATCTTCACAGTGTTAGGCTCATATGCAATACAAAGAAGTATAAAAAAGGGTGTGGTAGGCAGGATAATGACCACTAAAGATGCCCATGGCCGAATGCCCCCGGAACCTGTGAATATGTCACTATACTTGGCAAAAGAAACTTTGCAGATAGGATTAAGTGTAAGAACCTTGAGATATGGAAATCATCCCAGATTATCTGGATGGGCCCATTCTAATCACGAGTCCATAAAAGCAGGGACTATTTTCTGACTATAGTCAGAGGGAATTTTGGCCAGAAGAAGAGTGAGAGAGATTGCTCAAAGGCAACTTTGCTGCCTTTGAAGATGGAAAAGGGGGCCATAAGCTAAGGAATATGGACCACCACCAGAAGTTGGAAAAGGCAAGGAAATGGATTTTATACTAGAGCCTCCAGAAGGGAACACAGACTTGCTGATACATTGATCTTAGCCTTGTGAGACCTGTGTTGGACTTTTGACCTACAGAACTGAAAGATAATACATCTGTGTCATTTTAAGCCACCTAAGTTAGTGGTAATTTGTTACAGCAGCAATAGAAAACTAACACACAGGGGCTCTGTTATTTGTAATCTTACAAATTAATTAGGAGGAAAGGAGATTATACATGAAATGGTTCAATAACAACATGATATAGAATATGATTAAAATCCAACAGTAAATATTATAAAAAGGTCATGGTAGGAAGAAGTTGGTGAAGGCTGAAGCACAGAGAAAAGATTGAGGAAGGAAGTGAGACTTTAGGTAAAGACTTGAAAGATGCATCCCTTTGTTATCTACCACTCCTCCCCGTTTCTAGTGTACAAAAATATAGGGTATGGCCTAAGTTGGATTCATCTCTATAACCCCAAAGCTTAGCCCAGCGCCTTGGCACATCAATGATAAGTGCTCAACAATGCTTTACTGAATCAACAAACGACTAAAAATTGGATAAACTGGAGGTAGAAAAGGGAAGTTTAGACTGCAGAATGAGAAAAGCAGTCCCAATGATTAATGCATTTGAATCACAGTGATGTAACTGCTGTTGGAAGTTTGGGTGAGACAGTTGGAAGATGGGGTGAAACAACGTCAAGGCGCTAAATACGAGGTTGAGAAATTGCCGCTTTTCCCCTTCATCAGTAGGAAGACACAAGAGGAATTCAAATATGTTTTTTAAAGATTGAACCATTTTTTCTAACAGATTTATTAAGATACCATTCACATATGATACAATTCACTGCTTTAGAGTATAAAATTAAATGGTTTTTAGCATATTCATAGAGTTGTGCAATCATCACCACAATAAACTTTAGAACATTTTCTTAAAAGAAACCCTATACCATTAGCAGTTATTCCCCATTTCATTCCACACCCTCCAGCCCTAGGCAACTCCTAATCTACTTTCTGTTTCTTTGGATTTACCTATTCTGGACCTTTCTTATAAATGAAATCATATAATATGTAGCTTCTTTCACTCAGCATGTTTTCAAGTTTCATCCATGTTGTAACATGTCGCAGTACTTCACTCCTTTTAATGGCTAATATTTCATTGTATAAATATGCTGCATTTTATTTATCTAGTCAGTGGTTGATGGGCATTTGGTATGTTTTCACTTCTTGGTTATTATGAATAATGCTATGAACACTGATGTATATGTTCTTGTATGGATCCATGTTTTCATTTCTCTTGGATATTGACCAAGGAGTGGAGCTGCTGGGTCATATGGTAACTCTATGTTTAATCTTTAGAGGAACTGCAGGCTGTTCCAAAGTGACTGAACCATGTTATATCTCACCAGCAGAGTATGAGGGTTCCAATTTGTCCATATACTTGTCAACACTTATTATTGCCTGTCTTTTGATTATAGCCTATTGGGTGTGAAGTGATATCTCATTATGGTTTGGATTTGCATCTCCCTGATGACTAATGAAGCTGAGCATCCTTTCATGTGTTTATTGGCCATCTGTATATCCTCTTTGGGGAAATATATATTCAGATCCTTTGCCCATTTTAATTTAGGTTATTTGTCTTTTTATTATTTAGTTGTAAGAGTTCTTTATATGTTTCAAATACAAGTCCCTTATCAGATGCAAATATCTTCTCCCATTTTGTGGACTGTCTTTTCACTTTCTTGACAGTGTCCTTTGAAACACGAAAGTTTTAAATATTAATGAATTCCAGTTTATCTAATTTCTATTGTACTGCTTATGCTTTGGTGTCATATCTGAGAAACCATTGCTTCACCCAAGGTCATGAAGATTTACATCTATGTTCTCTTTTAAGAGTCTGTAGTTTTAGCACTTACGTTTAGATCTTTGATTCATTTTGAATTATATTTATATGTGGTGAGAGGTAGGGGTTCAACTTCATTCTTTTGCATGTGGATATCCAGTTGCCCCAGCACCATTTGTTGAAGAGACTATTCTTACCCTATTTAATTCTCTTGACATTCTTGTTGAAAATCAGTTGACCATAAATGTAAGAGTTTATTTCTGGACTCTCAATTCTATTCCACTGATCTATATGTCTACATTCTTAAGCCAGTACCTTGATTACTGTAATTTGTGTAGTAAGTTTTGAAATCAGAAAGTATGAGTCCTTCAATGTTTTGTTTGTTTTTTTCCTCCAAGATTACTTTGGTTATTCTGAGTCCCTTGAATTTTCTTATGAATTTGAGGATCGGTTTATCAATATCTGCAAAGAGCCAGCTGGGATTTTGTTGGGAAGTGTATTAAACCCATAAATCAATTTGGGGAGTATTGCCATCTTAATGGTATTAAGTCTTCTGGTCCATGAACATGGGATATCTTTCCATTTATTTAGGTCTTCTTTAAGTTCTTTGAGCAGTATTTTATAGTTTTCAGAATACAGCTTTTGTACTTCTTTTCTTAAATTTATTCCTAAGTATTTTATTCTTTTCAATGCTATTGCAAATGGGACTATTTTCTTAATTTCATGTTTCATGTTCATTGCACAGAAATACAGCTGATTGTTGTACATTGATCTTGTATTGTGCAACCTTGTGGAACTTGTTTATTAGTTCTAATAGTTTTTTAGCTGACTCCTTGGGATTTTTAATATACAAGCTCATGTCATCTACAAATATGGGTAGTATTACCTCTTCCATGTCAATTTGGATATCTTTTATTTCTTTTTCTTACCTAATTGCCCTGTTAGAATCCCCAGTATAATGCTGAAACAAATAATGAAAGCAGACATCCTTGTCTTATTCCTGATCTTAGGGTAAAGCATTCAGTCTTTCCCCATTCAGTATGATGCTAGCTGTAGGTTTTTTGTAGATGCCCTTTATCAAACTGAGTAAGTCCCCTTTTATTCTTAGTTTGAGTGTTTTTATCCAGAAGAAGCATGACATTTTGTCAAAAGCTTCTTCTGCATCTATTGTGATTACTAAATATTTTTTGTCCTTTATTCTACTGATATGGTGCATTACATTAATTGATTTTAGGTGTTAAACTAACCTTACATTCCTGGGATAAACTCACTTGGTCATAGTGTATAATCCTCTTTATATAAATTCCATTTGCTAGTATTTTGTTGAGGATTTTTTGTATCTATACACATAAGAGAATTTGTGTTTAGAATTATTAAATTTGTGTTTTCATTATTAAATTGACAGTGTATTAGATACACTGTTGAGACAAAAGACAGGAAGCAGAGATTTCTTAGAATGTTAATGACTTTCAGAATTTTACTGACATAGTTGGACTAGATCCAGATTTAGAAAATATTTATTAGCAACTATGTGATAAGACAGCATTGTGTTCTTAAATTCTACGACATGAAGTGATGAGCAAAGACACATCAAAGGGAAGTTTTGAAGGTAAAACCTAAGATTTCTGGCGACTAAGGGTTATAAAAGATAAAATTCCAAGGTTTCAAGTTTGGTGATTGAGAGAATATTGTTGATATTGGCAGAATAGAGACGTTAGGGCAGGAAACAGTGGTGATTATACGACCCTGGAGTTAGGCATGCTGACTGTGAAGAATTAATATGAACTCAAGAGAGAGAGATCCACTACCCATGGAGCTAAAACACTGGACTCTATAGGAGAGACTGAAGGTACACACTGATTCAAGCACTATCCACAATACAGTGATCATGGAACCCTGGAAATGGATTAGCTGTCTGTAGAGTGAAGCAAGAGGAAAGCAGAAGCCCAGAGACAGAGACTAGTGCCAAAGGAAAACTGTCAGCAAAGGAGGCAGAGGAGAAGAAAATAACATAAGGAAGAAAACCGGTTCAAAAGGACATCACAGAAGTCAAGAGAGCAGAAGCTTTCGGACTGTGATTCAAAAGTACCAAATATTCCATCCATCATCTTGATGGATGAGAAAAGGGCATAGAATTTGTTAACCTCTGGGCAGAAACGAGGGAGTTCAGACAGAAGCATAAACAAACGCATCTTCCTCTTTTCCTTCCGAGCTGAAAGCCACCTCTGAGACAGATAATAAAGCTTTCCGGTCAGACAGATATACTCAGTTATAAGATGGATTAGTCATGTGTATTGATTTTGGATGTGAAGAGGAGATCAGCAGAAAAATTTAGGGCAGATGAAGAAAATCACTATCTTACATAATATATAGTAAACGTATAGAGCTCCTTATCTGAGCAAACTCTGGAAATCTAAAGGAGTTCAAGTTTCCAGAACAAGGTGGACCATCAGTTTCAGTGGAGAACTGTGTTTTCCAAAGCCAGAAGGGCTTCCAGACACACCTTGGGAGTTGCCTTTAGATGGGATGGTGGGTTAATGGGTGAGGATCCAGGGTCCCATCTCCATTTCAATCAGCGCAGTTTAGCCCTTAAGGAAGAATCTGTAATATATATTTGCTACATATATTGTACTTCTCTACACTTTTGATAAAAGGGTCTGCGGCTGAGATAATATGAGAGACACTAATTGGGAAGGGACTGAGGGATGCCTGGGACACTTCTGATGGTCTGGTGTTCATGAAAGGCAATCTTGCCCTCTTGGCTATACAACAGATCCTCCTGACTTGGGAAACTACCCTCTGATATAGTCTATGATTGTATTTTATAAAATACATTATTTTTTCAATGTAATTTATATGTTTACTGTTATATGAGTTGGAAAACACAACGTATGAACAGGACAATTAAAATTACCTGTAAATTTATTAGCTGCTGTTAACATTTTGGTGTATAACCTTTGAGATTTTTAACTATACAAGGCTTAAATAAAATGTTAAGTCACGTTAGCTGACTTGCAAATAAGAAGAGGAAAGCTCATAGAAAACAAAGTTTCCATGGTTTAGAGAAAATTGGGCGGGAGGGGGGGGCGAGGAGTCTTCAGCATCAGTGCAGGGCTGAGCGGGATCGTCTGGGTCTCTCCCTCTCTGTAACGTCCGAGTAGAATGGACTGGTTGTGGCTGGAGAGCAGGGCCTATGAAGAGGTAATGTTGTGACCCCCAAAGGAAAGCACTGCTGGG
Organism: Balaenoptera physalus; assembly: GCF_965194825.1. Classification (NCBI taxonomy): domain Eukaryota; kingdom Metazoa; phylum Chordata; class Mammalia; order Artiodactyla; family Balaenopteridae; genus Balaenoptera; species Balaenoptera physalus. The sequence goes on along the minus strand of NC_138890.1, from coordinate 115,320,608 downwards.
AATGGTAATGAGGGCAAAAGGAAAGGGCTGGGGGATTGAAGTGAGCCCCTTATATCCCTCTCCCAGAAGGCCATGGTGCATAGCAGTACTGAGCACATACTTTGGGAACCAGATTGCTTGGGTTCGAATCTCTGCTCTATCACTCACTGGCTGTGTGACCTTAGGTGTCTCCTCATTTGTAAAACCAGGATAATCTAATTTATTTCACAGACTAGTTGTGTGGCCTAAATGTGATGACGCATCGAAAATGTTTATTAGCAGTATGTCTAGCACATAGTAGGTGCACAATAAATGTTATTATTTCCAGTTGTGCAATCTTGGGCAACTTTCTTAACCTCCCATGCCTCAGTTTATTATCAATAAAATTAGTAGAACAACAACAAGTGAGATAAGGCATATACAAGTGCTTAGCATAGTATGTGGTATGTTGTCAACACTATCAACATTAAAGATAATAACAGCTAATACTTATAAGCACTTACTACACGCTGAAAAACATGAAACACTGTGTTAAGTGTTCTATGTATAGTAACTCATTAATTAACTCATTAATTCCCACAGTAGCTCTATGAAATAGGGAATAATGTCCGGCAATAAAGGTCACTGAAAGCTAGCTATTATCAGTTTAAAATAGGTTTTTTCTTTTATATACTGTTCTACTCAAGACTTTACAAAGAAGAGGAAAGTAGATAGAATTCATTATTACACCAGAAAAAAACAAAACAATAAAACAAAACAAATCATTTCTCTGGTCTGGGTTTAGAGAGGACCTATTTGTTCCCCCATTCATGTTCTTCCAGAGTTTGAACAGGACTGGGGAGAAAAGCATTTATAGTGGAAGCATTAATTTGTCACTTTGAGGGTTTAGTTCCTTTTCTGCCCTGTTGTATGGCCTGTCATTCATTCCCACTGAGCTCCATTTGTTTTTGCTTTGTTTGTTTTATAATTCACAAAGATCAGTTTAAAATTTCATTCTACCTCTAATGACCCATTTGATTCTTCATGCTATCGTGACGCCATCTTTATACTTTGATGACAGTGCATATATACTTACCGCAAACTTAATCACTTGGGCTACTGGGGAAAATCCCCAGCTTTTCCAGGTATCTGGTTATCAAGGTGTTTTCTAAAATGCAATCCTTTCAGGTATATTTTTAGTGAACAGGTTGGATTTAAGTATAATTAGCAACAACTACCTTCAACTTTCGTGCTTAAAAGTTCTTGAAAGTAGCTTGTTTGTCAGTTTGTTATGTGAGTCAAACGTGTCTCAAAGTTTATTACACTAAAGTTTTATTTACACTCAACATTTGATTGGATTTCTTCAATCCAATAGAAGTTCAAGGGATCCCGAATTCAAGGTGAAGTTCAAATCACTAAGGTCCCTACTGTGCCGGCCAGTCCGAGCCCCACTGCCCACTGCCTGCACCTCCGCCCACATCATAGTGCATTCGGGCTACTTGTGGAGAGACACACAGGGTGCACATGTGGATCAAATCTCCAGTCTGCTCACGGTTTTACGTGTCCTGAAAGCTCAGGCCACGGCTGCCTCCCATCTCACTGTGTGGTAAGGACTTACATATCCAGATGCCAATGTGCTCATTGTTGTCTTGAGTTTGTTTTTAAAAATCATTCTGGGTCTAAAAATAGAAGTTTTTCCTCTAAAAATAGTTCCTGAAAAACACTGGTTAGAACCGCCACACTTTGAGCTGACACTTTACTGACCCTCTTTCCTTAATTTTCAGAGATGAGAAAAAAGCCCCTAACAACCATAGGGACGGCCCTCCCAGCTCGAAAGCTGGGATCCACAGAGCTTTTAGGAACGCAGCAGCATTCCCTCTGCCTTTACTCTCTAGTTCTGAAAAGGAACTCAGAGAAACCACTGTGCATTTCAGTGGCCTTTAGAATAATCTCTTTCTGTTATCTTGTTAGATCATTTAACCACTCTGACTTCCTGTTTCCAAGTATGATCAAATGAGGATAAAAATAATGCCTACCTCCCAGGATGGTTGTGAGGATGAAATGAGATCCTATCGATGGTGAGTGTAAGTAGAAAAATCCTGGTTACAGGTCTTGAGTTCCCACAGCAATTGCTACAGGACTGGGCACACAGACAAAACCAACTGACCAACTCAAAAAAAATCATTGCAAGTCAAGTTGAACCTGTGGCCTTGGAGTGATAGCCATCAAAATCAAGGTGTGATCAACTACCCAACCCTGTAATTACTGAGAGATTTGAACCAGCTGGAACAAGGTATTATTAGACAATTATAGGGAGAAGGGGATGGGGAAATTAGTCAAAGGTATTAGTCAAAGGGTACAAAGTGTCCTTTATGCAAGACAAGTCCTAGAGATCTACTGTACAGCATGGTGTATACAGTTAACAATACTGTGTTGTGTACTTACAAATTTGCTAAGAGGGTAGATCTTATTTTAAACATTCTTATCTCATACACACACACACACACACAAAATGATATAAATAAAGGAGGTGGGAGGAAACATTTGGAGGTTATGGCTATGTTTATGGCATAAATTGTGGTACTGATTTCATGAATGTATACTTATTTCAAAACCCAAGTTGTATACATTAAATATGTACAGCTTTTTGTATGTCGATCATACCTTAATAAAGTGGTTTCAAAGTGAGTGAATGAAGGAATGAATGAAGAAAGAAAGAAAAAAATTTTATGTGAAAAAAATGTGGTGACACCACCTAAATTTTATATGCTAAACCAGAGGTCTGGCCAAAATTGTGGAAATAGAGTGAAATAGAACAGGGATTCCCAATTCTGGTTCTACATTGGGATCACCTGACCCCTATAGTCATCTTAGTACTGAACTCTGCTCCCTGAGCCCCATGCAGCTCAGCCCTGGTCTCTTGCCTGGCCCAACCTGCCAACATGGACTGCCCAGTCTTCAACGACGTGAAATCACCATCGTCAAAAAGCAGCATCTATTATGCTTCCCATGGTCTTACATAGTTCTTCCCTCCGAACAAACTCTGTGGAGCTGCCCATCATATAAAACAGCTAAAAGCAGAGCTGTCCAGTCTCCACCTGGCTTCACTGTCAGCAGGCCCCAGAGGACCCCTTGGGCGCCACAGACCCCAGCGTAAAAGGCAGCGGCCCAGAGCACTCTGCCGGTCTATGGCCATACCCCCCGGAATGTGCCTCATCTTGTCAGAGCGCTCTGCTGGCTGCACCCACGCGGGCACAGGTGCTGCAGGTGAGGGGCTGGGGGCCTGGGGAGCATGGCGGCACTGGCGGATGGTGGCGCTGTTTAGTGAGTCTGGGTTACAGCGGGCCACGTGCCCTCTGCCCTTCAGGGCCACCTCCACCCCTCGGGGCCTGTGCAGCCCTGCTGGTGTGTACCCGGAGAAGGGAAAAATAGGGAGGCCTGACCACCATGAAAAATTCCTCACCAAACTCATCCTGCCTCTTATCTCTGGACTTAACCCTGATTGCTGCAAGTTTATTGTTACACCCACATGACTTGTTTAGAATCTCATCTCTCCTTGATGAAATCCTTACAACAGGAAACAGGAGTGTTGGGGAAAATATGCCAGACATAAAGCTAATCGGAAAAAGGTGAAGAGGAATATTACGGACGTTATTTATCACCTACAAGGGAAAAATCAAAATGCTCATAATTTTTATATATGCACTCCACCTGACAGATTTCAAATGAATCTAGGTTTATGATTTTTGGTTTACAAAGTCAGTTTCTCCAACACCTACTCATTCAGTCCATATTTGATATTTTAAAAGTCCTAGTGAAAAAAAGAGCTTTGATGTGGCTTGCTCAGCCTAGACAGAGTTCAAACGTTAATCATTATTGAATTGTGCATAATAAGCATTCAGAGAATGTGCCTGTGTTACAGGGAACTTCAACAGTTGGTCCATGTCTGACATTAACCAAGAGTGTCGATTGAACGGTGTAAACCAAAGCCACAGAAAAGCACCATTCAGGGAATCTTCAAGTCACAACTGTCCTAGAAAATTGAGCAATTTATACGGCAAATGGATTGATGAGAGATCTTCTCATACTTTGGTTCAAATGGATCTTGAATAAGTATCCTATTTTATATTAATCACTCATTTGCCTATTAAACAAATATTTCTTTGTTGATCACTCTACGTGCTAGATACTAAATCTTCAGCATGTAAAAACCGGAGTCCAGCAGGTAATAATAAAAGGATTTTGTTAAAACAGCAGAAATTCTAAACTAGTGGAATGCACAAAGTGCTGGGTGATTCCAAAGGAGATGTTAGCTGCCTGGGAGGATCCAGAAAGGTGGTGAGCCCTGAGCTGGGCCCCAAAGGACAGGATGACGTGACAGTAAAGAAAAGGTGACAAAGATGATTCAGGGACGGGGAGTGTCTTCTTGAAATGTTCTTCTCCCTATGGTATCCTCCTTCTTTTCTGTCTCTAAATAAGAAAATGTGTGCAATGCACTCACCAGGGTGCCTGGCACAGAGAAACTGCTCCATCAGAGTTAGTTATTATTCCTACCTGATATCGTTTTCCAGCCTCTTTTGCTTCTTCTTTCTCTGTTCATCTCTTAAGTGTTTTCCTTCCCCAAGGTCAATGCTTAACATTCCCCTGGGTATGCTGGACTCCACAATCTCATCTGTTACCCAGACATTCTTCTGTCTGTCCAATCCCCCATGTCTCTAACCCAGGCCAACCTGCCCAGGCACCACGAAGCTGGAGCCCAGCCTTCTTGCCTCACTCACACGTTGCCCTTCCCATCACACTCCAACCCTGCCTTTGGAGACAGGGCATTTGACATGCATCCCCTATTTATGGCCTTGAGCATCAAAACAGGTTCAGCTTGCTCCTCCCCTCTCCTCCACGGACAACAGTTGAAGTACTCTCTCTGGCTCCACCACCTCTCAGTTGCCCCCGTGAGCCACCCTGACGTTCTTCAGCCCTGTGACTGGGGTGATGAGGAGGGACGGGAGTCAGGGCGATCCTGTAGATCTGGCTGCGCGTAGGAGAGCTTCTACAGGCAGCTCCTCTCTAATGTCCCATACGCACCGCCAAGTCTTGGACTCCCAAGCTTGGTGCTTTATCTCCACATCTTCCTGTTGCAGATAAAGTGGCAGAAACATACAGACGGGGAAGAGAAAGGGGTGGAGGACGGAACCCTGGGGGAGAACCATCATTTGAAAGGCAAAGCAGAAAGGGAAGGAGCCTCCAAAAGACTGAGGAGGAGTTGGACTAGAAGAATGCCTCAGACGCCAGGGGAAATATTCCATATGGAGAAAACGGTTCGTGTCAAAGAGAAGGAAAGTATGAGAAAGCAGGGAAGAGAGGCTGAATTTGGCATATAGGATGTCACTGATGGCTGTGGAGATGGACTTTCACTGGGCTTAGAACATATAATGCCCCTAAGAAACATGAACGAGGGGTCCAGTGAGCTTGTAATAACAAAGATAAGACATAGAAGAGTGTGTGTTTTCTCTAATCAGCCTCCAAAGAACGTGACAATGGACAATCATTTCCAGTTCTGGCATCATTGTTCACGTGCCACCGTCTCCATTCTGATCCTGCCCCACAATGGGCTAATCTAATGCAGAACTATGGCTATCCACTGAATTCACATTTTTAGTCTGTCTCTCTCTAAGTACAAGTTTTTCAAGTAATTGGTAGAGTCTGTCAGCAAATAGCTATAAATAGGCACCATGTATATATAAAAAAAAGGGAAACTAACCAAAAATATTCATCTTCAGCCTGTGATTAAGATGATGAGCATGAACGAGGCCGAGTCGTCTGTTCCCTGGCTAGGGATGAAAGAGGAAAGACTCCCCTGCCCCCAGCATGGCATTTAGTGAAATCCCAACCACAAAGCCTCACGGCCCAAGATGGCTTACTGAAGGCCATGTCTAGGCTCTGAACACATTTTTGGATAAGGATGAAATAATGCTAATTTAATCCTTCATTTGGAAAGGGGGCTCTGCTCATGGGATCAGCCCATGATGGCTGTCAGGTGGGCCTGGCTGCTCTGGGCATCTAGTGAGGCCGCCCCTCCTGACCCTGGGAGCTCAAACTGGGGCAGCAGGGGCAACAATTACAGTGCAGAGAACTGAAGCTGGTTGGCACTCCTCTGAGGACAGCCCTTCCCGGCATTGCTATTCCATGGCCCAAACTCCAGCATGTTACACAAACCCTATAATCACCGAAATGAGGACCACTAGGTGCTGCTTGCCAAAGGTCAAAAAGCAAACATTTGCGACAACTCTTTCTAGACTACCCGAGTTGTTGGCAGCAGCCCAGTTGAAACGAAGGATGTTTTATATTTTGAGACCATGAGGTTCTCACAGGAACCAGGATTCAGGGCACACTCTCCCTTTCCATGGAAGACTGGAAACGCATCGGAGACAGTAAGCAAAGATGGTGTCTTGGCTCTCCAACTGAGTTAGAGAGAATGAAATGGTCAAGAGGTGCCAATAACTCTTCGGATCAACTTGAAAAGGTTCGGTTCCAGAGAGCACCTGCCTTAAAGACTCATGAATCTGCAGATGCTGATTGGAATCTGGCAGCTTGATTACGGAGTCCACCAGACAGATATCCTGAGATTCCTGAAGCCTCAGTCCTCTCCCTGAAAACCCCGTATTAACTGTCACATCCATATTCCTGAAAGTGCTTCCTGAAGAATGCTGGCTGTTAGGCACCTCACACAATTCATGAAATGACTCACAGAAGGGGCAGAGTGTGACTCAGGGGTGGCCGTCCCTGTCTGGACAGACGTTCTCTTCCTAGTAGTCAGGTTGCCTTTTTGAAGCCCAAAGCAGGTAGGAGGGACTCCATTCTAAATGCCACTCCCCACTTCTTCTCTTTCTCCTGACACTAGTGTCAGCCTTGTCACATTAAGGGAGGATGTGAACAGCAAAGCCCTGTTTCTGAGGCCTGCATACGGGAAACCAATTAAGATGGGGAAAAAAAAAACCAAGATAGTACTGAATTTCCCATCTGACTCAAATAAGACTGTTGAGAAGCAGGCAGGTTTACAAATGGAACGGAGGGGCCAGCTATCCTATCAGGGGCTCATCTAACTAGAGGATAGCACCCTACAATGGTTTAGGTGATCAAAACCCCACAGAGCCAGGGAGATTCTGCAAATATGGTCCTTTGGTCTGATGCTGTCTTCTGGTTCTTGTACAGTTTTTCACGTGAAAAATCTTGATAACATGGAAAATCTAAAAGACAGACATCCAGGGCAATACCGCTATTCTCTGCAACCCCTTTCTTGGGGGGAAAGGAGTATTGTAAATAGGGAAATGGGAATATTTGTAACTGAACCCTTCATGACAAACCCAGAGTTGGTCTCCTGAATGGGCAGAAGAAACAAAGTAGGAAGCTGCCTACAGACGGCTAGGGACTCACTGACAGGCACGGCTCCCCATCAAATATTTTGCCCAAAGATCTCCCTTCGGGGCTGGAATTCCCAGAAGCATTCCCCCTTAACTGGCTAAGGCTTTACATTTTAGAAGAGATCATATATTCAAACAACAGCAACAATGACCACAACCACAAGAAATCAAAAAGAATGTTCTGGGCATCTGCTATGTTGAAGGAACTGTGTTATAGGAATTATAGAAAAGCATTAATTACTTATTTCTTTTTGTGAGGAGGTACCAGGCACTGTTTTAGATACTGAGGAAAGTAGCTCTACTTCAGAAGTTTAGAATGAATTGGAAGGATAAATGTCAATAAAAGGTGAAACATGATAAATGCCAAAGGAGTGGTAAGATATAATATAAATAGGCATTAATTAAGCACCTAGTATTTGCAATCCATTGTGCAAAGGACTTTGGGGAGTGTAACAGGACTCCAAAGACAGAAAGCTTATTTGCTAGTTGGTGGGGTAAAGAAAGGCTTCCCAGAGAAGGTGAGACTTGGGCATGAGCGCTGGCCCTGAATAATTGGTAGGATTCGGAGAGATGGGTGGGCAGGAAAAGGATGTCCCAGGCAGAGGGGAATAGTATGAGATGGGAATTCACCGAGTCTGTTCGACTCTGGAGGATAGTGCTGATTCTCATAAAGCCCTCACTGGTAGTGATTCATGTCTGTGCACTTTAACTTGGTTATTGCATTTGCCTCTGACATAGGCTTGTGACCTTCAAGTCATAGGACCTCAGTATCTATGAAATGTCTGTCCTGCCTGAGGGCATAGAGAGAGAATCAAATAAACACTGAGCATTTGGAAAAAAATAATTTGTTTTTTGGAGAATAGTTGGACACTTTGGCTGGTTGGAGGGGGTCTGGGATAAGAACAGTTTGGAAAGGATAGGTTGACTGAGTTGCCCCAAACTATAGAAGTTAGACCTTTTTGCAGTAGGTAACTGGTAGCCAGTAGCATAATTTTGAGCAGGCATGAAAGGCACATTTTAGAAAGACTCATCCCCACGTTCACTATGACCTGATTATTAAGCTTCCCAGATGACTTGATACTGCAAAAACATTGCAGCCAGGAATAACAGGGAAGGGGTAGTCCACACTGCAGATGTGTAAATTAGCATTCCATAGTAGAGCTGGAAGAACCCAATCAAACAGCCTCGCCGGGAGAGTACTGAAACAGTCCAGGCCTGGGAGGCAGAAGGGAAGTCTGTAGACGGCAGAGCAGGGAAAAAAGGACTATGAGGTCTGGAACAGCATCACTGAAAGAAGAAGCAAACACCGCAGGGGAGAGGTTGCTTTTTGAGGGGGATGATGAATTAGGTTTAGACACGTTGTATGACATAAGCAAGCAGACACGTAGGTTTAGACGTGATGATGGATGTACCGCAGGTGCTCCAGGAATAGAGCCTCAACCCTGCAACATGGCCCACAGGGCCTGCACGATCTGCTATGCCTCCTTCTGGGGATCACAATCCCACCAGTTTCCTGGCCTCCTTGTTAGCTCTGTGCCAGTGGAATGCAGACGGGGTGGGAGCACGACTCCCAGGCAGGCCTGGGCCCAGAAAACCCTCTTGTGCACAGCTCTCCATGCAGACAAGCATGCCTGCCTTGGCCGCTCATGAAAAATGGCAGAGCCAAAGATAGAAGGAGCTGTGGTCCTTGAAACACTGCCGGGAAGAGAGCTGTCTACTGATTAGGAATACTCACCTTGTACTCTACACGAATGAGAAATGTCTGGATTATCAGAGAGTTTGGGTTTGTGCCGGATGCCAGCATTATCTTAGTGAATCCATCCCTCCTCTGGTCTTATCCACTCCCCTTGTCAGTATGTTCCAACCGCACTGGTTTCTTTCAGTTCTTTGGACACACGGAGCTCTGTTCCTCCGAACGGCCCTTCCCTGCTGCAGGCGTCTTTGCACCTGCTCTTCCCTCTCCCTAGAAAGGGAACAACTCTTTCTTTTTTTTCTACAACTCTTTGCCTGGTTAACTCCCTTTCAAGGTCTCAGATCAAATAATACTTCCTCAGAGTAGCCTTTTTTGACCTCTGAAATGAAATGAGGTCAACCCCTGTTCATCTTTTGTAACCCACATTACAATCTGTAGTTATCTATTTCTTTGTTTCTATGTCTCCCTCTACAAGTATAAGATCCGAAACAGGCAGGGACCATGACTGTTTTGTTCGGCAGTATACTGTACACTAGCGCTGTGAGCTGATCAACATTACTGATTAAGTGACTGAGCTGGAGCTCCCGGGGATGGTCAGACTTGAGAGGGAGCTACGTAGGGACAGATGGACAGAGAGAGCGGCCGAGATCCGACTGTGGGAAATACACATGCGGGGGTAGCATCTGTATCTCAATCTCACACCCCCAAAAGAATAAGGTGTAGAGAAAAGACACTAGAATAATTAAGGAGATAATTACTATAGAATGAAGAATGTTAGAGCTCCCGCGGGGCCTTAGACATAATGTAGCCTGAGCTCCGCTTGCAGAGATGAGGGCGTGGAAGCCAAGCTCCCTGACCCGGCTAGTTGGTGTCCGAGGAGGGAGTTGTGGCCAGGTGGCCAGCTCTGCATTAGGTCAAACTAAAAACGTGTGGTCTCTTCTGTTTGCATTGATAACTGAGAGGGAATTTGTGGCCAGGATGAACCTGCGGTCCTACCTCTCGATCTAAGGGTGTCTCCTGAGGTTCTTGTGATGGATTTCAATGAACTGGTATCTCCAGGATCTTTTCTCCTGAATGGTCAAAGAGAAGGAGGGCTGTTTGCAAGCATGAGGAGGACACATCTACGTCCTTATTTGGTTGTTTGCTCTCCTGAGAGTGAAACAAGTACTTACCCGGATGAGATAAAGAGCTTGCCTTGGAGGGATAAAGTGCAGGCACCCTGGGACCTGGGAAGCAGCATTTCCCCCTCCCTGTGCGACTCCTCTGCTCTCAAGGAGAGTGTTTTCACTCACCTGTGGCAGCTGGAGCTCCAGCCCTGAAACTGACACTTCACTATCATATATTTCCCTCTGCGCTGGGGACACTTCTTGTATTAATACGATTAAACCAGCTTGTCAGTCCTCTGGTATGCTTTGAACACTTGAGGGAAAGCTGGCAGCTTACTGGGGCTTTTCCAAAAGAAATATTTGCTACTAAAAAGTGATTTCCACACACATCCCTGCCTCCCTTGATCAGGAGATAATTACTGGGCTGTTCAAGCTGCTGAAGCTGGGACCTGGCACAGCAAAGCATGAGCTGCTGCTAAGAATGCCAAAGCGGGCAGAGGAAGCCCCCGGATTTGCACCACTCCAGGTCTGCTCCACTCTTGCAAGCTTCCGTGAGGTCAGGGCATCTAAGTTCCCACAGAAACAGTGCTGGTCTCCTTGGCTGGAGGGCTTGGATGCTTTCCTATTTTATCCAGCCTGAGTCCTTTTCAGAGGTTCAAATGAGGCAAGCTCTATGAAGACTGGAATTCTTCCTCCATGAAACACTGTAATTTATTCATATTTCAACAAACATTTATTGAGCATTTACTCTAAACCTGGTGCCATACCAGGAACTGGTTTTATTCCATTCAGTGATTATTTATTGAGCATCTACTAGGTGCAGGGAGCTATGCTCCAATGCTATTCCTTGCAGGCCAGGAGCTCTATGTCTAGCAAAGGGCCTGTTGCTTGTTTCAGTGGCCCTACCCCGCACTTGAAGGCGGCTGGCAGAATCAGACAGGCTGCCTGGCAGTCCTGGTGAGTCAAGGGTACAAGCAGAGTGCCCGAATGGCTCTAAGACTCTTTAGCCATTAATGCTTTGAGAATAGAAAAGAAAAGCCCCTTAGCTTCAAGGAGCTCACCTAAGATATATGTAGAGCTAGACTCCTGCCAAAAGAAACAGAAACACCAGGGGAGAGATTCTCTCTCAGGATTCGTCAGTGCTCACACAGATGTAACCAAACTGTGAAATGGAGAGAAAAAGAGTATTTCCCCCTAGGTCTGGTGAATTTTTTTCAAAATGACTTCATTCTTCTCCATGCCTGGCCACCTCCTCCAAACCCACCTGCCACTGAGGTTAGAGAATTTGGTTGATGCAATCACATAAGCTTCTCCAGAGGAAAAAGGGAGAGGGTAAGTTAGAGAGGAGAGGAAGGTTGGAAACTGCCTGATTTTCACGTGACACAGAAGAAACAGAAGCCATGGAACTATTCTGACTTCACAAGCAGGGTGCAACAGCCACTGGGAGGACAAGGGCGACAGTTCACAGGGATCAGGGGAAATCTCTTGCCGTGGCAGATAATTAATACACTAAAACTCACAACCAAAGGCAGAAATGGAAGCTGTAATTACCCAAGTGCTTTCAGAGTGGGCCCTGGAGAGGAGATAAAGTGGGCGGTCCTTACTTTCACAGCTGCTGATGGCCCAGTGGGGATGGCCCGTCTGTCCCCATGGGGTTGGCTACAGTTGTCGGCCTATCTCCCACCTCCCCACTCACTCACAAGGCTCCCTGATCATGGGCGGCAGTCCCCACAGCTGTGCACTCGTGGGGCATCAGGACAATGTGGCCAGGTGTTCCTGTGTCCTCAGAGGTCCCTGTCAAGTCTCATAAAATCAAGACCATTTGAGGGCAGGGACTAGACCTTCAAGTTCCTTTCAAATTACTAGGACTTAGCTCAGTAAGAGCCCCATAAATATTTGCTGAGTGACTGATACTTCCCTGCAACATTCCTGTATCTCCTGGCCAGGGACCACTAGTGGGGTCTCAGCATTGGCTGCCAGGGCTTTGTGAGAACAACACACAGACACGGTTTCTTAGAAACGGGAAGTTCCTCACCGATTTACTCAAAGGGATGTACGCTGGAGAGTGAAACCCCAACTAAATTATAAATCACATTTCAAACGGACAGTTGAAAACACCAAAGCTTTTTCCTAATGATCACTGGATCGTGTAACCAAAGCATCAGATTGAATCCTAGAGTCATATCAGGTTTACCTGTACGCCGAGTTACTTTCTTTATTTGCCCCTTATCTGTGGTGGGAATCTGACATTTCAGCTACATGTCAGAGCAGAATTACGCCAGCGAAGCCCATAGGCAGCTAGTATTCCATTGTTAGAACCTACACTTTTATACCGGATATGTGATTTTATACCGGCTACGTGATGAAGATTTAATAAGACTAGAAGGAGAACAAAATGAAGTGATTAGGAAGAAATATGTCCTTTTGTTTCCATTCATTAATTTTATTTCTAATTATTTTCCTTCTATCTATCTTCCACTGCAGAAGGAATAGGCAAATGCAAACTTGTCTTCTCTTTTCCATGGCAGTAAGAACTATTTCTGAGAAAGCAAAACTCTCTTTCTGACCTTGACTAGAAAAGCAAACAGGAAAGGGAGGGAATGATAATAAGTGAGGATAAATATATGCTCAACACTGCTTTGTCCTCTGATCAGGAAAACGGTGGGGCGAGCTGGCATGTCCACTTGAAGCAACGTTCCAAGTTTTGGTTATCACTGCCAGAGCACCGCCAGCTCCGAGGCTCTGGTATACGCCCACACCCAGAAAGGATGCCCGAGGCACTCACCAAAGCACCGAGCCCCGCAAGGAATACATCAAGGAACAGTCCCTTCAGGCTGTCCAAAGGGCAGCCCTGGAAAGGCAGGAAGACCCTGGATTCCGGCAATAACAGAACCTCAAATCCAGCTCTGACCCCTTCCAGCTGTGCAGCATGGGCAAATGACTTAACTCTTCTAAGGCTCACTTCTCTATAAAATAGGAATAACACCACCACCTATCTTCCTGGGGTTTCTGTGAGGATTAAAGGGGCCAATGACTGCAAAGTGCTGAGCCAGTGCATGGCACCAAATAGACGGAAGATATGGTGGCCTTCATTGTGATCGTTATTATTATTATAAAATCTACTCTGGCCCCATCCTTTCTGCCACCCTCTGTGTAACTTAGGAACTTAAAGCAGACAACAACAACAGCAACAAAACTAACCACCACTCAGAGGAAATGAAAAACAACAACAGAGTCACAGCGCCCCCTGACACGCATAACAATTTGATACTTGAAGGATGCCACGAGGATGTCAATAGGAAAGATCTTTATGGACCAACTTCTGCATGCAACACACAGCATCAGGCACCATCACAGAAATAATCACACCTTTCCTACTAACAGTTAATGTTTATTGTGATGGCTCCCTCCAGAACTTACAGGAAATAAAACATAGTATCTGGATTGGCCCTTCTGGACATGTTATGGTTTCGATGCTTTCGATCTCAATTATCCACGCAACTGGATTTTAAAAAATGTGTTTGTGGGTCTGTGCAGCCCCATCATTCCATTGCCTCATATTAAGTTCCCAGCCAGAGATTCCTTCTCACCCTGCTCTTTGCAAAAGGCCCCAAGAACAGCTCTTTACATTTACCCAGATCGCATTCCAGCCTGTTAGATTTGTCTCATTATTCTCGACTCTCGGCTTCTCCTGGATCCCAACTTGGTTGTCCACTGTACTCATGCTCAACCACAGTTCTTATGGCATCTGGAATGTGAATATGGCTTTGGCAGCTTCCTCCAAGTCACACCACTAGAAAGTGGAACATGGGCAGGAAGCTAGACAAGATGTTAACTCAAACGGGGACATGCCCCCAAACTCTTAAGTCTTACATGATTCCATCGAAGACTCCACCAGTTGGTGCACACTTGCCATGTTTACTCCTCCACTCCTTGTCACCCTGAATGAGCTAGTCTTTCTCAGCTCCCTTGCAACTATGTCTGTGGGCTGCATAGGAGGAAAGCTGGGCCAGGGAGCTGGGAAGTGGTTGAGGACCATAGCGTGAGCATAGAGCATCCCAAGGTGAAGTGTGTGTGTGTGTGTATGTGTGTGTGTGCACGTGCAAAGGGGGGGGGGTTGTTTTAGAAACAAGAGGGTGGTGGAAATGAGACCAGTGAAAATCTATTCTGGAGAACATTAAGCTAATGGACTTCAGAGCATCCAGTCTGTGGAGGGAGATAAATTGGAAACGTTTGAGAGATTAAATAATTCAGGGCTGAGCCTGCCCGCCACACTGTCTGTTCCTAAGTGGCTGGTGGTCCCCAGGCTCTATCAGATAACACATCTTCATCAGTTGGCTTCCAAGCAGAGTTAGCCCCATGAAGCTGTCTTTCTTTTAAAAGGTGCCCTTGCCAGCTCCCCTGGGACACAGGCACATGAAGTGGCACTTTCTCTTCAATAACCTGTCATCAAAGAGGCATCTCTCCCATTACCTCTGGGGAGAGGTAAGTGCTTCATCCCAGCAGGAGGCAAAGCCCAGCGCTCTGGGCACAGATCTGCTGTCCAGAACTCAGGGCTGTCCCCAACCCCACCTGAACAATGGGAGGAGATGAGTCTTCTTTACAAGGCCTTACACATATTTGAGAAACCTGAGGAAAGGCCTTTCAAGAAGGTGCTGGAGGGGCGGAGAAGCCAGTAATTTGGGTCCTCTTCCCTAATCTTCAGAGGTGATCTTGCACAAGGCAAAGAAACATAATAAAGTGAATCCAAGAATTGAGGGGATGAGAACAAAATAAACTTATTTCCACCTTTTCTCCTACATACTTAAAAAACATCTTATTATGAAAAATTTCAAACACACACAAGAGTAAACTGACTAGTATAACAAGCACCAGGGTACCCAACTCCAGCAATTATCTGCCTGTGGCCAATCTTCTTCCACCTTTACCTGCTTCCCCCTCCTCCCCACATTGTGTCAAAGGAAATCCCAGCCATCATAAAATTCGCCTGTAAATATTTCAGTATATATTTCTAAAAGACAAGGTTTCTTCAAAAAAACATAATTGTAATACCATCATCACATTAATAGTGATTTAATGGGCAGAGATGAGCAATGTTTCCTAGAACATTAACAGTAATTCTCTAATAGCTTCACATATCCAGTACTGCGGTCTGAATCTTTATGTCTTTTCGAAATTCGTACATTGAGATCCTAACCCCCAAAGATGACGGTATTAGGAAGCGGGGCCTTTGGGAGGTGCTTAAGTCATGAGGGTGGAGCCTTCATGAATGGGATTAGTGCCCTCATAAAAGAGGCTCCAGAGATATCCCTTCTCCTTTCACCTTGTAGGGCACAGGGAGAAGTCATGGCTGTGAATCAGGAAGTGGGCCCTCACCAGGCTGTGACCCCGTTAATACCTTGAACTTGGACTTCCGAGCCTCTAGAACTGTGGAAAATAAATTTCTGTTGTTTATAAGCCACCCAGGCTGTGGTATTTTGTTATAGCAGCCTGAATGGACTAAGATATCCAATTAGCGTTCAAATGTCTGACTCTGTGTGTTTTTTTTAAGTAATTAATTTTTAAAAATTTTTATTGGAGTATAGTTGCTTTAAAATGTGTTAATTTCTAGTGTACAGCAAAGTGAATCAGCTATACGTACACATATATCCCCTCTTTTTTGGATTTCCTTCCCATTTAGGTCACCACAGAGCACTGAGTAGAGTGCCTTGAGCTATACAGTAGGTTCTCATTAGTTCTCATTGATACACATAGTATCAATAGTGTATCTATGTCAATCCCAATCTCCCAATTCACCCCTCCCCCCCTTTTTCCCCCCTTGATGTCCATACGTTTGTTCTCTACGTCTGTGTCTCTATTTCTGCTTTGCAAATAAGATCATCTATACCGTTTTTCTAGATTCCACGTATATCCACATGGTTTTTACAACACTTTTCTGATGAGGCCTGCATCACCTCCAGGGTGGCCGGGAGGACACCATCCTAGCGCACATCCTTGTGTGCGTAGCTGGCACGGGGTACATGCTCGCAGAGCACATCCTGTACTGGGTGGAGGGAAATTCATTTCATGTTGCATTTACATCCCCCAGCACAGAGGAGCACTCCCATTCAAGCACTTCCCTGATTTCCGGAGCCACAGGCAGCTTCAGAAAGCCAAATACTTTGGAAGGCCACCAGGGACCAATCTCACTCCGCCTTCAGGACAGCTCAGTACTCAATCAGCTGACACCTCCGTCCTGTTTGCAGTGTCACTGGACGGACTCTGGCCCCCTTGTCCAGTCCCTCCCTGCTGGGGCTGATGTCCTGGCTGACACTTCTGTTGGATGTGGAGTGATGGGGGGCAGCACGTAGAAAGGCATAAATATTAGCTATTCCACTTGCCCTCCTTTTGACTTTCTTAACTAGTCAAGAGCTAAAATGTTAATGAGTGCTAAAGGTGTCCATCTTAAGTAACAGATTTGTAATAAGATGTGTAAATTACAAACTATGTTCCAGGTAAATTACAAATGGATTTGCAATAAGACTGTGTAAATTACAAGCAATGTGCTGGGAGGGGACACAAGGATGAATGGACAGACATTCAGGTCCCTGTCTTTGAGAGGTTTGGCATCTAACAAAAAATATACATGAATTAGCCTGCCATGATGGGCTAGAGGTGCTGAGTGGTCGTGGAGGAAGGAGCAATTAGGACTTAATTCTGCCAGGAAAGGAGGTGGTGGTGCTGCCTGGGAAAGCTTTACCGAGGAAGGTTACGTCTGAACTGAAGGATTAGCCAGATTTTACCAGGCAGAGGAAGGCAAGAAAGGGCAGTCAAGGCAAAAGGAAAAGCATGAGGAAAAGCGCAGAGGCAGGAAAGCATGTGGCGTATTTGGGGGGGACAGGAGGAACACGGCATTGCTGAGCAGTGGGAGGGAGGGTCAGGAAATGGGGCTGGACCCCGTGGCTGGGCCTCACCCGGGCAGGGCCTCCACAGTGTGGACATGAGCCCAGCTCTATTCTGCAGCAGCACTGGGGTCTCACTGAGCAGTGCTAACCAGGCAAGCAACTCTTATGGAGAGGATTTCAGGCCCACCTCCAGCCAGCAGGAGAAGCATCTGGTGACAGACCTTTCGGCACATACTGTGGGTGACTCTCTCGCGTGTCTACACCGAGGGCCGGTCCCATGGAGGAGCTGGAACAAGTGAGGAACAAACAAGGACACAGATGATCTGGAGCATGTCTGGGGAGGAGGGTAGGGGCTGTCAGGTCTGGCTCAGCTCCAGAGTCAGCAGCACTTGTTGCCCTTCAGCTGCAGCTGCGAGATCCATGCTGCGGTCAGGCTGAGGCAGGCCAGAGCCCCAAACCAGGCCTGACACCAGGCAGGCGCAACCCTGCAGCTGTTTGGGACAAAGCATTTAGCCACACTTGCTGCCTGTAGGCTTTCAGCCCTGGGCTCCTGCTCTGATAACCATGTCCTGGTAACCTGCCCATGAGACCTGGGGCCTGCCTTGCTCTGCCCACAGCAGGCCTGTAGGCCTGGCCCTGAACCACATCCCATCGACGTACTTCTTAAGCTCCAGGCCCACTTGCCTGGTTCTGTGATTCCAGCTGATCCGGGGACCGCCGGTCTCAGAGAGGAATCGGTGCGGCTGAATGTTGGCAGAAGATGTAGACTGTAAAAGCAGGGTTCATCTCTGGCCTATCCCCCTCCCTCCACTGAGAAACCTCAGTCTAGTGATGCAGCATGGCGAGCTTTCTCCTCGACCCCTGGATTAGGCAGACAGTAGTCCATCTGCTATCCCAGAAGAAAAGGCGCTGCACCCCAGCTTACCCTTAGCAAACTTGCCCTCCTAATCTCTATTCACTTCTCCAACTTCCTGTCAGCCCTATGCCTCATTGCCCCCAGCCCTTGCAGATCTCCCTACTGAGGCAGAATGAATGTTAACCTGTCTGTCCTTCAAGTGCTCAGAGTAGGACAGTTATTTCTCTTTTGGAGACAGATGCAGACAGAGCCTGCTATACAGGAAGTCAGGACAGGAGGGGAAATAAGAATGGAAGTGATCCCATTTATGTCCCAAACCAGATCTCTGATCCCATGAATTTCTAGTACCATTGGTACAAGGATTCTGGGGAGAACTCAGTTGTGAAAAGACAGAAACAGTATAGTGAAAACTCTCCTTGCTTTGAACTGAAAAATGAAGTGGGTGCCTGTGAGTTATTTGTTTCTCATTTGCTTTGGAAAGAGATTGTCTACAGAATTTGGAAACCTACATTCCATTTCAGAAAGCAGACCCAGATTTCTGCCGACAGTCAGTTTGGCGGGGGCGGGGGTGGATTTTGTCTGTTTTTGCCACGTGAGCTCATGTTCTGGGGGACGCACTCTGCTGTTCTAATTCTAGACACCAACAGAGCTGTACCTTCAATCACGCAACTGTAATTAGCATGGAATGAATGGCTTTTAAGCTTTTATTGAGGACGCATTTTCAGAAAACACAGAGCTTCCTTCTGCAAACGGTCAGGGCCACCAGGGACTCCATTAGTTAAACATCTTCAACCAGGATCTGTACTCGGCCTTCCTGTGCTTTGAGAGTTTCAGGAACTTTCAACCACCAAACCCTCCCATGTTCCACTGCACCAGAAAATGATCGTGGTTGGATTTCTCTCAAGCTCTCAAAGGCTTTGAATCTTTGACCTACTGTTAATGTACTTAAACTTCTTGCTATGCAGATGGCTTTATACCATAATAACAACTTAGCAATACAAGAAAAGTCAGGTAAATTTCTGTGGAAAATTCAGGTCCTGAAGGGTCAGGTTCAATTTAAGGTTTGGAGCAAGTGTCTGGATCTGTGGGTGTGATAAGCTGAGGGCTCTCCCTTCTTACGGGGCAGCAAGAGCACAGAAGCAGAAGGATAGTTGACACTTAGCATGCGCTGCCAGCCATTGTTATTTTAGGTTTCATCTGTCCAGCTAGACTGCACATTTCCTGAGGTTGGCATCCATATATTTTTGCCTTGCCCACACTTCCTCGCAGAGTGAGGCAACGGGTATTCATATTTGTTGATTTAATAATGGAGGGCACACATTGATAAGGCTAAACTTTTAGGGGGTGGCTCTTTTGGTTAGTGGGATTCTATTCTGGGTAATGAAACTGCATCCCTTATTCCCTCCCTAAGAACCCAAGTTCTACCAAGAAGACACGGTGAAACTAGTAATATAAACTAGTGGGACCTTGAAATTCATCCTAGGAGGCCACTAAAGAGTTAATTCAGTTCTTATAAGAGAATTATGAGGCAAGGCTATAAGAATTACACACAATGGATTTATAACACAATAAGATTTTTTTAAAGGACAAAAGTAGTGACTGGGGACGTTTCAGATGAAGAAATAACTATGTTAACTTCACTGCTTTTTAAACATTTGCATCTGTGAATTGCAGAGGCTCAACATAAAGCAGATTGCCTATATCCACTGAAAGTCATTCTGGCATGAGAAATTTCTCTTGCATAAAGCAAAACAGATGTGTGAGAAGGAAAAGCAAACTCTCTTATGGGTGTATCAACGTTCGGAATTATATAGTTATCTCAGGAACTGCATATTGTGTGAAGCAATGAGTACAGAATCTTGACCATACTATGTCCCTAAAAACGCAATATAAAAAGCAGA
Organism: Balaenoptera physalus; assembly: GCF_965194825.1. Lineage (NCBI taxonomy): Eukaryota > Metazoa > Chordata > Mammalia > Artiodactyla > Balaenopteridae > Balaenoptera > Balaenoptera physalus. Next base: position 115,300,792 of record NC_138890.1, on the reverse strand, counting down.
AACTTAATATCTGGAAAATAGTAATTAATGCATATGAAAAACCTAACAGTGTATTCACACTTCATCCACAATTTTTTTTTAAACTGGAAGGATATCAGCCAACTGAACTAAACCTGCACCGGAGATTAAACATTCAGAAGTTTTGGCCAAGTACTGCCCGGAAGATGTGAATTGAGATCCACTTAACTGTTCAAGCAATTAGAAAAAGTGCCACATCCTTGTGAGCAGGAAAGAGTACACCAGGGGCCTATGCGTGTGTGTCTACATATTGGGATCCACAAGCTCATCAATTTGGAGATAGGAAAGGGCTCAAAGGCTGCCCCACTCGAGGTATGTGTCAGAATTTACAGAGCAGTAGACAAGTGCTCTGCTGTCTGCTAGGTCCTGGGAAGTGCACAGAAGAATCACAAACAAGAGCACAGGCACCAAGCCAGGAAGGAAAGCATAGTGTTCTGGGGGGCGCCCACCTGGCCTGAGAGAAAAGTAGAAAAGTATTTATAGTGAGGAGGAGAAGAGAGAGCAGACCAACTCCTTAATGAACAACCAATGTGAAACCAGGCTGGGAAAGCTGTTCAAGGAAACTTCAAATATGATCTACGTGTTTAAAAAAAAAAAAAAAATATATATATATATATACACACACACATATATGCATACACATATATATGTACTAGATTGGGAATGGCAATATAACAGTCAAGATCAATTTGGTAGAAATTAATGCTAATATGATTAAAGTAATCCCAAATATTTGATATGGTCACATTCTAGAAGCAAAGTCACAGGAACAGTTTTTTTCAAATACACACACACACAAAATATCACTCACACAACATAGCATTAGCTGCAGCTAAGGCTCAGAATTGTCCTGGGCACAAATGAATATAATAATTGATGATGGTGATAAAAAAAAGTTTACAAATTATGAGTGTATATCTAAAGAATAAATAAATGTATTTCCACTAATAGTTTTTCTATTCATGCAGTTATACATATGAAACTTTAGATACAGTCTCTAGCAGAAGCCACACAACATTTATTTATCACTTTAAAAAAGCCACAGCAATGATTTGTACTCTAAATAATAGTCATGCAATACTGTACAAATACCTACTTTTCTCATTTTGTGTTTATTGTGAGTATCAGCAAAAGAGAGAGCGCTCTTCATTTCCTTCTGATTTTACTAAATATATTTTCTGAAATTGTGTTCTGATATTCAAAATTACTTGACCATGATGAAGAGTGGCCCCTGCTTGCCGCAACTAGAGAAAGCCCTCGCACGAAACGAAGACCCAACACAGCCAAAAATAAATAAATAAATAAATAAAAAATCTTTCCCTCTACTTTATTTATTTATTTTTTAATATTTTATTTATTTATTTATTTATTTATTTATTTATGGCTGTGTTGGGTCTTCGTTTCTGTGCGAGGGCTTTCTCCAGCCGTGGCAAGCGGGGGCCACTCTTCATCGCGGTGCGCGGGCCTCTCACTATTGCGGCCTCTCTTGTTGCGGAGCACAGGCTCCAGACACGCAGGCTCAGCAATTGTGGCTCACGGGCCCAGTCGCTCCGCGGCATGTGGGATCCTCCCAGACCAGGGCGCGAACCCGTGTCCCCTGCACTGGCAGGCAGACCCTCAACCACTGCGCCACCAGGGAAGCCCTCCCTCTACTTTAAAAAAAAAAAAAAATTACTTGAGTGAGAAAGAATTATAAAACACAAGTATCAAACACTCTTCAGTAAAAACACTTGGGATTTTTAAATCCATTTAAAAAGAATGAACTCCAAATATGGGTTGTATGAATAAACAGTCTCCACATTGCAAAAGGTTGATAGCGTGTCTTCACATCTAATTGTGTGACCACTTCCTTTATTTCACTGATTGGCAGTATAGTTTGAGATGTCTGTTGGCCTGCCACTTCCGAAGGAACATATAAAGAACAAACGAAATACACGGAATAAAAAGTTCATTTTTTTTTTTTTTTTTAAAAAGTTCATTTTTAATGAAAGGCTCTGGCATCTGAATTTAATAATCAGATGCCATTTGGAATCCATATTGTTTTTCAACATTAGAGACACTTAAACAAATCAGGCTGTAATTATACATAACTCATGCATATATTTAAACACTGATTAATCTCTCTTTTTTTTTTTTAAAACATCTTTATTGGAGCTTAATTGCTTTACAATGTTGTATTAGTTTCTGCTGTAAAACAAAGTGAATCAGCTATATGTATACATATATCCCCATATCTCCTCCCTCTTGCGACTCCCTCCCACCCTCTCTATCCCACCCCTCTAGGTGGTCACAAAGCACCGAGCTGATTTCCCTGTGCTATGTGGCTGCTTCCCACTAGCTATCTATTTTACATTTGGTAGTGTATATATGTCAATGCTACTCTCTCACTTCGTCCCAGCTTCCCCTTCCCCGCACCCCGTGTCCTCAAGTCCATTCTCTATGTCTGAGTCTTTATTCTGATTAATCTCTCTTTAGATGTACACATGCAACCTCTTATGAAGGATTCTTAAAAGCAACCTCATAAGGAAGAAGAATGAGGTTGTGGTTCAAGAGGGATCACCAGTGATGCAATGAGTAGATACCAGTTCAAGTTGCTTTGAGCTGTCTGTCACTGCATGAAATCGCAGTGCCTTTATTCATCTGTTTTCCCCACCTGAAATGGCTTCTCCCTTCTTTTAAAAGTCCAGTTGAAATCCAATCTCTTTTCTGAAGTCTCCTGAGAACTCTACTTAGGAATATTCTTCTTCTCCCCATATAACATCTCACTATTATCTGTCTTCTCTATTACTCATCTAGCTCTTCAGCATCCACTGAAATATATCTACATTTTATTTCCCTGACTCATTACATGCTCTTTGCAGACAGGGAACTCTGGGTTATACTCTTTCCATCCCTACAGCAACCTTTCTCAGTGTTATCCTTGTATCACTAGAACTGCCTGAGTGTTTGACCACACCATAGCTTCAGAGATCCTGCAGCTATATGGAGAGAGGGCCCAGGAAGCTGCATTTTTAACATGCTGCCCAGGTGAGTTTTATGCACTCTAAAGATTGAGGACCACTATATACAAGGACTACATATAAGAACTAGGAGAGTGCTCTGAACATAATCAGTACCAAGAAATATCTGTTGAATATACAAAGGCACCCCAAAACCCCATACTAAACCAAACCAAACCAAAACAACAACAGCAAAAGCAAACAGACAAACCAAACAAAAAAAGTGTGAAATTAAAAGGCATTAGGCTTAATTTTATGTCTATAAGCTTAATCACAACGCAATTATCTTTTCATGAAGTTGACTGAACATGAAGTGTTATTTTAAAGAAAATGCTTATTTTCTAGTATTATGGTTGCTGAACAGGGCAAACCATGTTTCCTAAACTTTTAATTAGGAGGTCTTATGGTCACCTCCCTTTCCCCTCTTTGCCTTTCCCTACTAGCTTTCCCCAAGAATTTTTTCCTTGGCTTTCCTTCTTGTCTCCAATGCTCCTTCCCTGCTTTTTGTCCAAGAGATTGATTACTTTTCACCCATTTCACTGTGACTCACAAGCTCAAGATAAGGAGAGAGCAGGTGCAAAGAACAGGGCTCTACAAGTTTACAGAGTACGTTATTCAAATTAGAACAAGACACCCTTTCTGTGCCAGGAAGCATAACTTGGCAGATGGAGGACAGGTTGTGCCCTTGTGCAGTTAGCAACCTGAGAAACTGTGCATGGCAGCCTGTCAAAAAAGGGGAAGGAAAGCATCTGAGCCTACTATCCTTGTTCCCACATTTTCCTGAAGAGAGCTTCTCTAGAGCTCCATTTTTACCTGACTTTACTCTTTTTGCTCAGGTCCAGATGCTATTAAGTAATAAGGAAAGTTCCAAACATTATTCATTTGAGTGCTCAGAAGAAAGCTGCATGTAACATATTATTGTGAAACTAGCGTGAAGCACTTGCTTTTTTTTTTTTTTTTTTTTAATTTGGCCAAGCTGCGCGGCATGTGGGATCTTAGTTCCCCGACCCAGGGATCGAACCTGTGCCCCCTGCAGTGGAAGCACAGCGTCTTAACCACTGGACTGCTAGGGAAGTCCCAGCACTTGCTTTTTATTTCCACAGAGGAATGAACAAAGGGAAAAGAGTTTACAGGTTGGGAAAAGGTAAAGAACTTTAGCCTTATGAAGGAGACTGAGGAATTCTTATCTCTGGAGATGGTTTGAAATAATATAGGGAATGATCCATCTTTGGTAGTTTATGGTTGATCTGAGCAAGGTAGCCTCCTAGGACCCGTTCTTCTCCATGAAGGCCCTTTCCCTATAATGTGAAGCTTCTGGTCCCTGCCTCTGCTGCCATTTCTGCTGGAGCCCCCTGAGGCCTTGAGGCCCCTTTCAGAACCACAACCTTGGTTCTGAAGTCCCTGCTTCTCAGGGCCTGAGTTACCCCCTAGAGTAGAAAGTTGGTGGTGGCTGCAATAGCAGAAGGTACTCAGGCAGGTCTGTAAAATATATAAAAGTACTTTCCTGAAGATATGTAGATTTCTCAGGGTACAAATTTGATCAGGACAGCATATCCAGTCTAGGAGATATCTCAGAATCTCACTAGCCTGTGGACTCCTAAATGGCAGGGACCCCACATTCTCCTTCATTATTCTAATGCTTAACAGTGCCTCGCAAAGAAACTTCTCAGCAAAAATGCTTACTGATGAAAGGAGCTGAATTCCTCCTCTGATTCTGCCTCCAAAAGTCCTTCTCTGTTTGGCTCCTGGAGGATATTTCCTTCCTTGTGTCGCTCACCATCCCCCACCACCACCCTCAGTCACGGGTTTTTGGGGCCCTAGGCCCTGGATCTCCAGGTGTTATTTCAAGGTCAGATGGAACCACACGCTGGGCAGCTGTGGTTGGCTGAATTCTCAGCCCCATGACCTTCACTCCCCGGTGTTACTCCTGTGATTATGCGACTTACATGGCAAAAGGTACTCTGCAGATGTGATGAAGGTTACAAATCAGTGACCTCAAGATAGGAAGATTATCTGGGCAGCCTAACCTAATCACAAGCCTTTTAAAAACAGACATTTCGGGCTTCCCTGGTGGCGCAGTGGTTGAGAGTCTGCCTGCTAATGCAGGGGACACGGGTTCGAGCCCTGGTCCGGGAGGATCCCACATGCCGCGGAGCAGCTAGGCCCGTGAGCCACAACTACTGAGCCTGCGCGTCTGGAGCCTGTGCTCCGCAACAAGAGAGGCCACGATAGTGAGCGGCCCGCGCACTGCGATGAAGAGTGGCCCCCGCTTGCTGCAACTAGAGAAAGCCCTCGCACAGAAACGAAGACCCAACACAGAAATAAATAAATAAATGAATGAATGAATGAATAAATGAGTTCCTTTAAAAAACAAAAAACAAAAAAAACCCAGACATTTCTCTGGCTCACAGCAGAAGAGACATCAGACATTCCAGACCTGAGAGGGATTCGACAAGAGGAAGATTCTTTCTGGCTCTGGGGTAACAGGGCAAAGATGTGAGAATGGGCTCTAGAAGCTGGGAACAGCCCTGCGGGGAGACCAGGGACCTCAGTCCTACAACTACAAGCAACCGAATTCTGCCAACGACTTAGAGAGCCTGGGAGCAGTTTCTTCCCCAGAGCCTCCAGGTGCAAGCCCAGCCTGACCCACACCTGGACTGCAGCCTGGTGAGGCCCTAAACAGAGAACCCAGTTGAGCCTGCCCAGACCTCTGACCCTGAGAACTGGAAGATGATAAATGGGTGTTGTTTGAAGCTGGGAAACTCGTGGTCATTTGTTACACAGCAACAGGAAGTGAACCCAGCAGCCCTCTGGGAGTGTCTGGAGCAGCGCTCCACATGCCTCCCGACTCTAGTTGACGTGCTTCTCTACTTGGGGAGATGAAGAATGGGCATTCATAGACCAAAAACAAACTCCAGCTCCAGTTCTTCTTATTGCTGTCTTTGTTCACTGACCCACTCGACCAACTACTTCATTCTCTCCCCTCTTAGCGCTGCCCTCCCCAAACCTGCACATCTGTCAAATCTTCCATTCTGCCCTCTGTCTAGCTGGGCTTGTACTTTACAGTGAAAGCCTCTATGCTCCAGCTCTGTCCTTTATGCACTCAGGACCCCACACGGCTTCAACCTAAGCAATTCGAAATACAAATATAGAACTTTTTTCTTTTTGCAAATTATGTGCAGTGCCTTTTATTTTAAAATTGGTTGGCAAACAACCAAGACCAATATCTGAACAATAACTTTTGTGGAATAGAAAGACAAAAAAAACCCACTATGACTGGGATGGGGTAAGTTAAAATGGGGGAGGCAAAAGATGCGTCTGAGCTATCCATGAAGATGGGTTTGGACATGGCTCTTTTAAAAACTTCATTGTCCCTTTGCAATCTTTTCAAGTTAAAAAAAAAAAAAAAGTCACCTCTGTCTTCTTGTAGTGGTTTACAGATCTACACAGATGTGGAGCAATGCAGTGGATGTGCCTTTAAGAATTAGATAATGTGACTTGCATAAAATGGTCTTGAACGGAAATGAGTCAAAGTAAGATCCTTGACATACCACCAGGGCTGCTGAGACTTGAGTATTTGGGGCAAAGACAGCCACCATCCTGGATGTTTTTACTGAGTCTTGAGATAAATATCTGAGATTAAAAACTCCTACGTCTAAGGTTCAGGGGCCTTACCCAAACTACATGGCGCTGGGCAGACCGGCACTCTAGAATCTAGTTCTCTAGACGACACTTCATCCTTTCTTTCCGGAATCCTACCTCCCTTGTGTTTAAATCGAAAGAATTCATCAAACAAAGCTGCTTGTATTTCTAAGAGAGAGGGGAAACGATTTTCAAGTGCCTTGCTTGATCCCCTGTCATAACTAATCCCCTCTTTCTCCTTAAGCAACTTGGCTCAGTCCTCTTTTTAGGGCTAACTGTATTCTGCCTTGCATTCTAAGTGGCCATTTATACATGCTCTTCACCCACAGCTCCCTCCAGCTCCTCGGGGCAGGGCCAGGTCCCCGTTATCTTTGTCCCTCTCAGGGTCTGCCCAGGGACCATTCAGTCCTTGCTCAAGGAGTCCACTTAGAGCACTGAACTGGATTTATAGTGGAGCTTTGCTTAGCTGTCAGCTTTCAGGTAGGGGCTTAAGGTTCCTTGATCCAGAGAAACAAGGGCCAGGCGGCAGCTGCACTCAGCCCACTCCCGGAGACCCTTCACAGGAGGGAAGGGCTCACAGCCCCAGGAGGTGCAAAGCACGAAGCGGGGGAAGGAAGGAGGCTCCAGATGCAGGGGAGGGCGAGCCAATCTCATTTCCCACCTGGTCCAGCAGCAGGCCGGCTTGCTCTATAATTTGATCTTCTCTCTGCCTTGGCCAAGGCCAAGTGCATTCCCTGTAGAGCAAGTGTGAAACAATGCAGTTGCTGTTTCAAAGCAGAAAAAAAAGAGTGGTGGTGGGAAGATGTGAGGAAAGCATTTTTCCTGATTTATTTTTTTAAATCTATGTGGTGGAAGAAGCAGTCATGAAGATCAAATATGCAGTAAATTCAGAACCGTGAAGGGAAAACATTTTCTATTGTCCTTTAAAATCTTTGACACTTTATCTAATCACTTATTCAGTCACTCAGCAGACTCAGCATATACCCTGATTAGGGCGTGTCTCACTTTGTGCAGCTGGTGTCTGTGCTTGTCCCCTAGACCAGAGGGTCTCCAGGGCAGGGACCTTCTCAGTCCATCTTCACATCCCCAGTGGCTAGCACGGTTCCTGGAGGGCAGCCGGCACGCTTCCAGGAGAAGGGAGATGAGCCCAGATGAATGTCACGGAAAGGCCAAGTCACCTCATCCCGAAAAGGAGCCAATGGATTTGGAAATTAGGAGGCTACTGGTGACCTAGAGGGTATTTGAGGGAGAAGGCAGATTGCAGTTGGGTAAAAAGTAAATGGGAGAAACACTCACTAATGGGCACAAATAAGCGTGTTTTAAAAAACTCATCTAAATGTACATTGTTACACGACTGGTGAAAGAAACTACAGAATACTATACAGCAGTTAAAAGAATACAGTAGAGTCATATTAGCGTTTTGCAACCTCGGCGTTATTGACACTTGGGCTGAATAATTCTTTGTTTTCGGGGCTGCCTGTGTATTGTAGGATGTTTAACAGCATCCCTGGCCTCTACCTACTAGATGCCAGAGCATCTCTGCTCAGGCTGTGACCATCAAAAATGTCTCTAGAAATTGCCCCCATTTGAAGACCACTGCTTTATACGTACTGACCTGGAAAGATCTCCAAGGTAGATCATTGGGTACCAAAAAAAAAAAAAAATGTGGCAAAGAAGTACATTTTATGATATCATTTATGTAAAAAAAGTACTATATATACACACATACATAATTTCCATAAATCCATATTATATAAGTACGTACATCTTCAGTGGTCTAGAAGGACAAAACTGCTAGCAGTGGTCATGTCTGGGGAGGGGCCTGGGGCTGGAGGAGTCACAGTAAATGTTGGCTTTATTTGTACTGCTTGTGTTTTTAAAACATGAAAATATACTTTATGTTAAAATTAAAGAGTTTGTAAATGAATGGAAATAGAAGATATGGAGAAAGTACATGCACGTTACTCCTTGACAAAGTTTAAAGATGAAGAGAAAGTTGGCTAGAATGAGGCAGAATTAAAGGCAGGAATTTTTAGGATGTGGGAAAATTGAGCACTGCTGACTTCGGTCAAGTTACAATTTTGTATAAAGCATTATGGGGGGGGGGTAACTTCTAGAATGCTTCCACTTATTAGCTTAAGATTTCAATAATGCTTTGCCAGCAATGACTTTCCCACTACAGTTAAATATGCATGAAATGATAGAATTTCTCTTTCTGTTTTTCCACCGCATGTTTCTTTAATTTGTGTTTCTTTGGTGTGTGTACAGCTTTCTGTAAGTAAAGTGCTGATGCCATTATGGAAACTGTCACTCTTCAGAGTTGGAAAGACCTGAGAATAAAAGCTGACTTTGACTTGTGTTTGGTCTGGCATGGCTGGGGATACTGCAGGAGTGTATTTGTTTTTCATTAATTTGTTTGTCATTTTCCTCCATGATCTATGGAACATTTATTTCCCCTGAAGCAAATGTCAGAGGTTTCTCTTGGTTCTGCTGGGGTAATGAATTGTTGAGAAAAAGAAATTTTTCTTATACGCTATTTGATTGTGGAAGGAGACATTTTGTGACCTTTTGCTATTTTACAGTGATAATGAATTTCCTGACACACATGGAAACTTTGGGCTTTTTTATTAAAATAATAAAGTTTGAGGAATAACTTTGACCGGGACCTTTGTAGAATTAATCAAATACAGATTTTGGAAAATTGATGAATTTGGTCTTTACAGAGACATTCTAATTTATTCCTGTCACCAAGGCAGTACACAGATCTATACCACATAGAAACATCAAACAATTAACTACAGACCCAAGTCCCAGAACAGAGATTTAGGCGTGTTTGGTGCGAGGAGGTATATATAGGCTCAGGGACTGTCAGCCTGATCACACTGTTGCTTTGTTTCCTTTTCCTTTGTTCCTTTTTTTTTTTAAATTGCAAAAGTATTAGTACAACTTGTAAAAAAAATTTGGCCTATACCGAACAGAATGAGAAAGATAATAAAAATCATCCATAATCTCACTCTCCAAAGCTAGTGGACCATCATAACATTTTGGCGTATCCCTTCTAATCCTATTTTGATGCCTATATTTCGTGTACAATTGAGATGATACTGAATATAAAATTTTATATTCTGTGTTTTTTCTCTTAAATATGCATTTAAGGTTTTGTTTCTCATCTCTAAACACTTAAAGAAAAACTATACTGAGTCCTCTTAGGATGTTCCAAACAAAGGCATCAACTCATGGGGAAAAAAAAGAATAGGTTTTCTTCTTCACAATATGATAGGAATATCAGATTCTACCATTTTTCCCTCTAAATGTGGTAAGTGATGATATGTTTTTCAGATGCTCTGAAATTATAGACATGTCTTTGTTTTTAGTTTTGAGAGGTGATAAGAGAAAACGAACCTGCTGAGTCCAGGATGCATGACAAGCTCACACGACGACACTAGGTGAGGATACTCTGTGTTCCTTGGAGGCAGAGTGACAGAGTGACAGGGTTCCCAGCCCCTGTTTTGACCAGCCACATGGATGCATGCATGTCCAAACCCACACCAGAGTAACCTCTCAGTCATTTACAAAGGCATGAGCACGGGGCATCTTCTTTTCCACACAGCACCCTTAGCCACTGAGTTTCTCCACATAGTCTCTTGGGGGGTTCACTGGAGTTTCTCTGTACTCATCCCCAATAGTCTGTAAGATCAGAGCAATACCTAGAAGGAGTCAGAACCCACAACCAAGGCAGGGTCTCAGAGAATCTGGGTGAAAGAAGTTGGCTACCCCATTCTTGACTTGGGAACCACTTCCTGGGTGGTATATGCTCAGCTTACTACCATTTTTTGGAAGCTTGGGTTTTCTTCCTGAATGTTGACAGAATGAGAACATCAGGAACAAAGGGGAAAAGGAACCAAGTTTCTGAGATAAGTTCTAAAATCTTCACGCTTCACTGGCTTGAATGTATTCTGAATTTTTTTCATCAAACACCAGATTACTTTAGGATCAGAAAACAATTTGGCATTTGGATAATGAGAAAGACAATGTAAATTGCTATCCAACTAGCCTAAATAGGAACTTGGGGGGAAATTTATAAAGACCTATAAAACAGTTCTAAGATTTAAGGTCTCGTATCTGTCTTTAACTGCATATCTCACGACAATACTTAATTAGTCTTAAATCAAATATTCATGCAAATATTTTAAATTGTAAATCTTGAACTTCAAATCCGGTAAAAGTCCTTCCTAGCCTAGGGACCGGCTACGCAAAGGATGCTCAGAGAACCAACAGCATCGGCACCACCTGAGGTCTTGTTAGAAACACTGAATTTGGGCCCCAGCCCAGCCCACCTTAACTGAGCGATCCACGCGCTCATTCAAGTCTGAGAAGCACTGGTTTAGACTCGGGTAACAGACCAGACTTTTGGAATGCAAGTGTTGTCACCTGGTGGTCACAGATGACTTCTTAGGCGATGCAGGAAAGTTGTTAGTACTGTTCACAGACTGCTTTTTTCTTCCCCATTAACAACCTAATTTCTAGTTTAATCTTTTCATCACCACCTCATCGATGGTCAGAAGCTAACCCTGACTGCTGAGAGAGACTATAGCTCAGGTAACTATCTGTGATTTTCTGAGGTGGGAAAACAATGCCAAGATGATTACCCTTTTGATTTGGGGTGAGATTAAATGAGAGAAAAGAGGATGCTTGGTGTGAAAGCATCTGAATGGCTGGAGTACTCCACTGATAATACAGTGCATTTTGACAGATACGATCCGGAACTTTAAGGAGTGTGTTTTTCTCTCACTTGCTTACTTCTGCTTCTAGAAATAAAGCAGCCTATGTGCAATATAAGTTTTCAAGAGTGCTTACAAGCAGGCCTAAGCTCAAGAATATGTTTGGTTTAGCAGTTGGGGGAATTTCAACTCAAACCCAGTTTTTTTTTTTTTTTCTTTAACATCTTTATTGGAGTATAATTGCTTTACAATGGTGTGTTAGTTTCTGCTTTATAACAGGGTAAATCAGCTATACATATACATATATCCCCATATCTCCTCCCTCTTGCATCTCCCTCCCACCCTCCCTATCCCACCCCTCTAGGTGGTCACAAATCACCGAGCTGATCTCCCTGTGCTATGCGGCTGCTTCCCACTAGCTATCTATTTTACATTTGGTAGTGTATATATGTCCATGCCACTCTCTCGCTTCATCCCAGTTTACCCTTTCCCCTCCCCATGTCCTCAAGTCCATTCTCTATGTCTGCGTCTTTATTCCTGTCCTGTCCCTAGGTTCTTCAGAACTTTTTTTTTTTTTTAGATTCCATATATATGTGTTAGCATATGGTATTTGTTTTTCTTTTTCTGATTTACTTCACTCTGTATGACAGACTCTAGGTCCATCCACCTCACTACAAATAACTCAATTTCATTTCTTTTTATGGCTGAGTAATATTCCATTGCATATATGTGCTACATCTTCTTTATCCATTCATCTGATGATGAACACTTAGGTTGCTTCCATGTCCTGGCTATTGTAAATAGAGCTGCAATGAACATTGTGGTACATGACTCTTTTTGAATTATAACCTAGTTGGTTTTTAATTCAACCTTATCACAAAACTTGATGAAGTGCCATCAAGTTATCTAAAAGAAAGCAGATATTGCACAATGGAAGAGCTGATGTCATCCTTGGAGCTGCCAAACCATAAACAATTTGGAAAGTGAATTTTTTTAAAGGGAAAATATAAAATATGAAAAACATGTAGTTCTTAGATTTGCTTACATGCTCTTCCAAGTGTCTGGTGATTTATGTACATTTTTTTCCATTCTTTTCTAGTTTGGTTTCCACTGTCAATATTTTCATTTTAAAAGAATGTATTGAGCTCAATGAAGAATAAATGTGACCCTTTGTAACTTGTAGAAAGATTAAGAAAAATAACCTCACATAAATCTGAAAATATGGTTGAAATTAGAAAAAAAGAGAGAGGTTTAGATTTTTTTGTCTCTAACATTAAAATTTTTAAACATTAGTTATTAACAGAAATCAGGTACTACATTCTAACTTGTCCAAGAAATAACCAAAGTCTAACCCTCGACTTTCTTTAAATGAAATATATATCTTACAAATAATTCTTACATCTCAGGCAAATGATTATAAAGGAGGGTGGTACTTGAGCTGACTTTCTTTCTCTTTCCTCTTTTATTCTTATTTTCTCTTTTGAGAAAAGAGCTAAAAGTCAGGTAAGTACCAAATTATTACCTGGAAGGAGTTTTTACAAAATGATATAGAAGAAAGGCACTGAAACGAATTTTTCTAAGTGGTCAAAATAATTGTGACTTCCTGATTAAGTCATTATAAATTATACTAGTGTCAGACTCTTATTTACCATCAATTAAGCCAAATCTAAGGTTTTTGTCTTACTTTATGAACAAACATTAGCTATTACAAATCAAGTACTCTGATATCTATCTAATCTCTTTTTAAAAGATATTTAAGTCTTTCCCAAGTCTTTCCTTTTTCCACTTGTTTTTAAATAAAGAAGGACATGTATTTGAACACTGCTTTTTGTTGTGCCACTGCTCTAGACACTTGGGGACAGTTACGAATACAAAAGACAAACTGCCCTTGTGGAATTTATATTTTAATGGGAGAGGAAGATGATAAACAAACAAGTATTTAAAATATAATTATGCCAGATGGTGATATGCACTCTAAAGAAAAGAAATGCAGGTATGGGGGAGGGGAGGGAGGGTGCCTAGAGAGAGCCTAGAACACAGTGCATTGTCAACATTCGTTTCTTTTCTTTATTTTCCTTCATGTGCTTTCTCTCAATTCCCTTACTTAAATCATGTGTGTACCCTGTTCAAAACTGCTTATGTGGACACATTTAGGAAAGGGGGCAACTATCACAGGTATCTAACACCCCTCACATTTTCAAGGGAGGAGTTAAAGCTGGCTGACAGCTCCTTTCCTGAGAAAATAGTCCAGTGCCCCAGGAGATGAGTAAGAGACACACTAGTAGACTTTAACAAACATTTCTAACTTGGAAATCAGGGCAGGTCAGAAGAACAGAAAGGAAGCCTCCAAGTGAGAACCTCTTTCATTACTATGGGTCAAGAGTATTAGAAATCACCTATGCCAGGAAGCCCAAGAGCATCTCTAGCACACTAGATGGGAAGATTGCATGCAGGGGGTCCATCCTAATACAGGGTACAGTAGCACAAGGAAAGGAACCTGCATACCTGGAACAGAATTGGGATTGATGAGAAATGACCATAAAACTGACTCCACATCAATGGCTACATCAAATACAAAGAGATCACCTAAAGATTATTTTCCCCTTTTAGGATGGCTCAGTGCACCAGACCACTCCTCCTCATCCACTGCCTGTTAGATCACTGAACTAGTTCTCTATATCTCATGTAAACTAGTTCTTCTGTTTTTATAGTTGAGATTATTCTAACAATATACAGAGATGGAACCCAAAGATAATCCATCTATGCCATTTTTAGCAAAAACCAGCTAAGTTACACTCAGTAACAAAACAATGCCAACATGGAACATATTAAAATATACAGAAATATGAAACTATTTCACAACATAAAAGAAGGAGACGAACATATCACTGGAGGCAGAGGCACAGCATACCTGAAAACTATTTACTGAAGAGAAAGCGGAAGCTGTCAGCATCAATTTTGTGTACTTCATACAAACAAGTGAAATATTAACTCTGTGAAGGAAGAGGCAAAAGATATAACAATAAATCTGGTAATTTTTTCTTAATAAAAAGAGCTGGGGGAAGCCTATAGAAAGGCAGGGAGGAAAGATAATTACCATTTTACATTTTGAAAAGCCCTTGGAAGCATAAAAGAGAAGTAGAATGAGATCTGTGAAAAAATAAAATAAAATCAGCAAAGTGGAACTCACCCCAGACTATAGGGGAAAAGGGCAAAGACATAAAAATGAGAAGTGAAAAAACATATATATGAAGGGAAAAGTTTATCTAACACACATGTAAGTGGTGTTACTGCCCAAAAGACCAGAGTACATTTAACAGAGATAAAATCCAAAGATAGATCAGATAGAAACCTCCCTGGGATTTAAAACAAACAAAGAAACAAACCCTGACTTGTGCAGTGCTCACTGTGTACCAGGAAATGCTGATGAACTAAATCCAAAATACATTGGTGATATAAATATTTTTAACTATCAGTACCAAAGACAAAACACTATAATTATCTAGGCAGAGGGAGAAAAACTGGATACCTGCAAAGCAAGGCTATCAGGGTGTACTAAGGTTACTTTTCTGTAATAATAAACGTCAGAGACCATAAGCAATGTCTACAGAATTGTGAAGGGAAAAATTGTGACCTTGGGATTATTTACCCAACAAAGTTGTCATTATGCGTGAAAGTAACAGAAAGATTCTCAAATATTCAAGGCCTCAGAAAGCACACCACCCATGAAATTTCTATGGAAAGAAGATAATTCAAAGATGTACCTAAACCAACGAAAAAAAGAATCAAAACGAAAATTCTATCTTAAGATAAAATTAGTTATAGTAAAAGGAAGCAAACACTGAAATCTATAAGTAAGTTACATAAAATTAAATTTGTTCTTCACTCCTACACCCTGGGATCACTTCCCAAGTAAACTGACTACATGCAAGTCTTTGTCTCACGTTCTACTTTTTTGTGAACCAAAACTAAGACAGTGAACAAGAATGAATAATTCAACACACGATGCTGAAAATATTAACTGAATAAAAAAAAATAGTTCTCTAACTGATGTCTCATAGTAAATGTTCATTTCTGGCAGTATGGTGAACTAGAAATCTCAATAGACCCTCCCTCCAAAAACAGCAAAACAACCTATATAAGTTTATTTTTAAAAGAAAAAAGTTCAAATGCATTGGTGATATGTTAAGAAATTAACATTGGGACTTCCCTGGTGGTGCAATGGTTAAGAATACGCCTGCCAATGCAGGGGTCATGGGTTCTAGCCCTGGTCCGGGAAGATCCCACATGCCGCAGAGCAACAAAGCCCGTGAGCCACAACTACTGAACCTATGTGCCACAACTACTGAGCCCGTATGCTGCAACTACTGAACCCCCATGCCTAGAGTCTGTGCTCCACAACGAGAAAAGCCACTGCAATGAGAAACCTGCCCACTGCAACCAAGAGTATCTCCTGCTAGCCTCAACTAGAGAAAGCCTGCATGCAGCAACGAAGACCCAACACACCCAATAAATAAATAAATAAAATTACAATAAATAAATTAAATTAAAAAAAAAAAGAAATTAACTTTGAAAATTATAAGGTGAGGACTGCTGCTTCCAACCAAGTAGGAGAAATGGGAATGGTGGTTGAAAGGTACAAACTTCCAATTATAGGATTCAGAAGTTCTGGGGACCTAAAGTATAGCATGGTGAATATAGATAACAATACTGTATTGTATACTTGAAAGTTACTAAAAGAGTGAACATAGGAGATTGGTTCAAGATGGCGGAGTAGAAGGACATGTGCTTACTCCCTCTTGCGAGAACACTGGAATCACAACTAACTGCTGAACCATCATCAACAGGAAGACACTGGAACTCACCAGAAAAGATACCCCACATCCAAAGACAAAGGAGAAGCCACAGTGAGACGGTAGGAGGGGCACAATCACAATAAAATCAAATCCCATAACTGCTGGGTGGGTAACACACAAATTGGAGAACACTTACACCACAGAAGTCCACCAATTGGAGTGAAGGTTCTGAGCCCCACGTCAGGCTTCCCAACCTGGGGGTCTGGCAACGGGAGGAGGAATTCCTAGAGAATCAGACTTTGAAGGCTAGTGGGATTTGATTGCAGGACTTTGACAGGACTGGGGAAAACAGAGACTCCACTCTTGGAGGGCACACACAAAGTAGTGCGAGCATCGGGACCCAGGGGAAGGAGCAGTGACCCCACAGGAGACTGAACCAGACCTACCTGCTAGTGTTGGAGGGTCTCCTGCACAGGTGGGGGGTGGCTGTGGCTCACCGTGGGGACAAGGACACTGGCAGCAGAAGTTCTGGGAAGTACTCCTTGGTGTGAGCCCTCCCAGAGTCCGCCATTAGCCCCACCAAAGAGCCAGGTAGGCTCCAGTGTTGGGTCGCCTCAGGCCAAACAACCAACAAGGAGGGAACCCAGCCCCACAGATCAGCAGACAAGCAGATTAAAGTTTTACTGAGCTCTGCCCACCAGAGCAACAGCCAGCTCTGCCCACCACCAGTCCTTCCCATCAGGAAACTTGCACAAGCCTCTTAGATAGCCTCATCCACCAGAGGGCAGACAGCAGAAGCAAGAACTACAATCCTGCAGCCTGTGGAACAAAAACCACATTCACAGAAAGACAGACAAGATGAAAAGGCAGAGTGCTATGTACCAGACGAAGGAACAAGATAAAACCCCAGAAAAACAACTAAATGAAGTGGAGATAGGCAACTTTCCGGAAAAAGAATGCAGAATAATGAGAGCGAAGATGATCCAGGACCTCGAAAAAAGAATGGAGGCAAAGATCGAGAAGATGCAAGAAATGTTTAACAAAGACCTAGAAGAATTAAAGAACAAACACCTAGAAGAATTAAAGAACAAACAAACAGAGATGAATAATACAATAACTGAAATGAAAAATACACTAGAAGGAATCAATAGCAGAATAACTGAGGCAGAAGAATGGATAAGTGACCTAGAAGACAGAATGGTGGAATTCACTGCTGCGGAACAGAATAAAGAAAAAAGAATGAAAAGAAATGAAGACAGCCTAAGAGACCTCTGGGACAACATTAAACGCACCAACATTTGCATTGTAGGGGTCCCACAAGGAGAAGAGAGAGAGAAAGGACCCAAGAAAGTATCTGAAGGGATTATAGCCAAAAATTTCCCTAACATGGGAAAGGAAATAGCCACCCAAGTTCAGGAAGCTCAGAGAGTCCCAGGCAGGAAAAACCCAAGGAGAAACATGCTGAGACACATAGTAATCAAATTGGCAAAAATTAAAGACAAAGAAAAATTATTGACAGCAACAAGGGAAAAATGACAACATACAAGGGAACTCCCATAAGGTTAACAGCTGATTTCTCAGCAGAAACTCTACAAGCCAGAAGGGAGTGGCATGATACATTTAAAATGATGAAAGGGAAGAATCTACAGCCAAGATTACTCTACCCGGCAAGGATCTCATTTAGATTTGATGGAGAAATCAAAGGCTTTACAGACAAGCAAAAGCTAAGAGAATTCAGCACCACAAACCAGCTCTACAACAAATGCTAAAGGAACTTCTCTAAGTGGGAAACACTAGAGAACAAAAGGTCCTACAAAAACAAACCCATAACAATTAAGAAAATGGTAATACGAACATACATATTGATAATTACCTTAAACGTGAATGGATTAAATGCTCCAACCAAAAGACACAGGTTTGCTGAATGGATACAAAAACAAGACCCATATATATGCTGTCTACAAGAGACCCACTTCAGACCTAGGGACACATACAGACTGAAAGTGAGCGGATGGAAAAAGATATTCCATACAAATGGAAATCAAAAGAAAGCTGGAGTAGCAATACTCATATCAGATAAAATAGACTTTAAAATAAAGAATGTTACAAGAGACAAGGAAGGACACTACATAATTTTTAAGGGATCAATCCAAAAAGAAGATATAACAATTATAAATATATATGCACCCAACATAGGAGCATCTCAATACATAAGCCAATGGCTAACGGCTATAAAAGAGGAAATCGACAGTAATGCAATAATAGTGGGGGACTTTAACACCTCACTTACACCAATGGGCAGATCATCCAAACAGAAAATTAATAAGGTAACACAAGCTTTATATGACACAATAGATCAGACAGATTTAATTGATATTTATAGGACATTCCATCCAAAAACAGAAGATTACACTTTCTCCTGAAGTGCACATGGAACATCCTCCAGGATAGATCACATCTTGGGTCACAAATCAAACCTCAGTAAATTTAAGAAAATTGAAATCATATCAAGCATCTTTTCTGACCACAACGTTATGACATTAGAAATCAATTACAGGGAAAAAAATGTAAAAAACATAAACACATGGAGGCTAAACAATACATTACTAAACAACCAAGAGATCACTGAAGAAATCAAAGAGGAAATCAAAAAATACCTAAAGACAAATTAAAATGAAAATACGATGATCCAAAACCTATGGGACGTGACAAAAGCAGTTCTAAGAGGGAAGTTTATAGCAATACAATCCTACCTCAAGAAACAAGAAAAATCTCAAACAATTTAACCTTACACCTAAAGGAACTAGAGAAAGAAGAACAAACAAAACCCAAAGTTAGCAGAAGGAAAGAAATCATAAAGATCAGAGCAGAAATAAATGAAATAGAAACAAAGAAAACAATAGCGAAGATCAATAAAACTAAAAGCTGGTTCTTTGAGAAGATAAACAAAATTGATAAGCCTTTAGCCAGACTCATCAAGAAAAAGAGGGAGAGGGCTCAAATCAATAAAATTAGAAGTGAAAAAGGAGAAGTTACAACAGACACTGCAGAAATACCAACCATCCTAATAGACTACTACAAGCTACTCTATGCCAATAAAATGGACAACCTGGAAGAAATGGACAAATTCTTAGAAAGGTATAACCTTCCAAGACTGAACCAGGAAGAAGCAGAAAATATGAACAGACCAATCACAAGGAATGAAATTGAAACTGTGATTAAAAATCTTCCAGCAAACAAAAGTCCAGGACCAGATGGCTTCACAGGTGAAGTCTATCAAACATTTAGAGAAGAGCTAACACCTATCCTTCTCAAACTCTTCCAAAAAATTGCAGAGGAAGGAACACTCCCAAACTCATTCTATGAGGCCATCATCACCCTGATACCAAAACCAGACAAACATACTACAAAAAAAGAAAATTACAGACCAATATCACTGATGAATATAGATGCAAAAATCCTCAACAAAATACTAGCAAACAGAATCCAACAACACATTAAAAGGATCATATACCATGATCAAGTGGGATTTATCCCAGGGATGCAAGGATTCTTCGCAAGTCAATCAATGTGATACACCATGTTAACACATTGAAGAAGAAAAAGGATATGATCATCTCAGTAGATCCAGAAAAAGCTTTTGACAAAATTTAACACCCATTTATGATAAAAACTCTCCAGAATCTGAAAGAGAAATTAAGAAAACACTCCCATTTACCACTGCAAGAAAAAGAATAATATACCTAGGAATAAACCTACCTAGGGAGACAAAAGACCTGTATGCAGAAAACTATAAGACACTGCTGAAAGAAATTAAAGATGATACAAACAGATGGAGAGATATACCAGGTTCTTGGATTGGAAGAATCAATATTGTGAAAATGACTAAACCACCCAAAGCAATCTACAGATTCAATGCAATCCCTATCAAATTACCAATGGCATTTTTTACAGAACTAGAAAAAAATAACTTAACATTTGTATGGAGACACAAAAGACCCTGAATAGCCATAGCAGTCTTGAGGGATAAAAATGGAGCTGGAGGAATCAGACTCCCTGACTTCAGACCATACTGCAAAGCTACAGTTATCAAGACAATATGGTATTGGCACAAAAACAGAAATATAGACCAATGGAACAGGATAGAAAGCCCAGAGATAAACCCACACACCTATGGTCAACTAATCTATGACAAAGGAGGCAAGGATATACAGTGGAGAAAAGACAGCCTCTTCAATAAGTGGTGCTGGGAAAACTGGACAGCTACATGTAAAAGAATGAAATTAGAACATTCCCTAACACCATACACAAAAATAAACTCAAAATGGATTAGAGACCTAAATGTAAGACTGGACACTATAAAATTCTTAGAGGAAAACATAGGAAGAACACTCTTTGACATAAATCACAGCAAGATCTTTTTTGATTCACCTCCTAGAGTAATGGAAATAAAAACAAAAATAAACAAATGGGACCTAATAAAACTTAAAAGCTTTTGCACAGCAAAGGAAACCATAAACAAGACGATAAGACAGCCCTCAGAATGGGAGAAAATATTTGCAAACGAAGCAACTGACAAAGGATTAATCTCCAAAATTTACAAACAGCTCAATATCAAAAAAACAAACAACCCAATCCAAAAATGGGCAGGAGATCTAAATAGACATTTCTCCAAAGAAGATATACAGATTGCCAACAAACACATGAAAGAATGCTCAACATCACTAATCATGAGAGAAATGCAAATCAAAACTACAATGACGTATCACCTCACACCAGTCAGAATGGCCATCATTAAAAAATCTACAAACAATAAATGCTGGAGAGGGTGTGGAGAAAAGGGAACCCTCTTGCACTTGTTGGTGTAAATGTAAATTGATACAGCCACTATGGAGAACAGTATGGAGGTTCCTTAAAAAACTAAAAATAGAACTACCATATGGTCCAGCAATCCCACTACTGGGCATATACCCTGAGAAAACCGTAATTCAAAAAGAGTCATGTACCACAATGTTCATTGCAGCTCTATTTACAATAGCCAGGACATGGAAGCAACTTAAGTGCCCATCAACAGATGAATGGATAAAGAAGATGTGGCACATATATACAATGGAATATTACTCAGCCATAAAAAGAAATGAAACTGAGTTATTTGTAGTGAGGTGGATGGACCTAGAGTCTGTCATACAGAGTGAAGTAAGTCAGAAAGAGAAAAACAAATACCATATGCTAACACATATATATGGAATCTAAAAAAAAAAAAAAAGGTCATGAAGAACCTAGGGGCAGGATGGGAATAAAGATGCAGACCTAGCAGAGAATGAACTTGAGGACGTGGGGAGGGGGAAGGGTAAGCTGGGACAAAGTGAGAGAGTGGCATGGACATATATACACTACCAAATGTAAAATAGATAGCTAGTGGGAAGCAGTTGCATAGCACAGGGAGATAAGCTTGGTGCTTTGTGACCACCTGGAGGGGTGGGATAGGGAGGGTGGGAGGGAGGGAGATGCAAGAGGGAAGAGATATAGAGATATCTGTATATGTGTAACTGATTCACTTTGTTATAAAGCAGAAACTAACACACCATTGTAAAGCAATTATACTCCAATAAAGATGTTAAAAAAATAAATAAAATGATCATATTAAAAAAGTAAAAAAAAAAATTAGGTAATGAAATAATATATCAGGTGATCTGCATTCTGTAAGAATGTGTGCGTATGTGTATGTCAGTCTGTGAGTGAGGGTGTGGAGGGGAGAGTGAGAGAGAAGAGAAAAGCACACCAAACATTAATATTAACAATGGTTACTTTGGGGTGGCAGGATAGTGGAATTAGAGTGATTTTTACATTTATCCCTGAGCGTTTCTATATTTTTCAAAATTTCTAAACAAAAACCCTCCCATGTATTATTTGTGTAAAAAACAAACAGGGAGCTTCCCACTGCAAACAAGATCAAGGCTAATCTCCTTTGTCTAACAACCTATCCTTATTTATCTTTCGCATCTCTTCTTTCCTGCCTTCCCTTTGCCCCCAGAACAATTTTACTCACACACCCTTTTACTGACACACTTCTTCGTCTTGGGATTGATCTCCACCTCAGGAAATCTTACAACCATGTTCAGAGCAAGGCTCCCTTCCTTTCACGAACTAGCCTTGCACAGCAGCTCTCTATCAGACTTTAGGGCAATGATCTGGCAGTTAATCAGGCAGAACTGGTAACATCTCTACCACGGTTGACTTCAACTGTATTTGATTCTCTTTTAACTTTTTGTATGTTTTTGTTCTTCTCTTCAAATCAATTATAAGCACTCTTTGTATTTTTCATCAGAGTAGTTATCTGTGGTAGACAAAATAATGGTCCCCCAAAGATATCACCTGTAAGCAAGTGACCAGAACCTGTGAATATGTGAGGTTAGATGGCAAAGGGGAATTCATACTCCAGTGGAGTTAAGGTTGCTAATCAGCTGACCTTAAAATAGGGAGAGTATGCTGGATTATCCAGCTGGGACTAATGTAAGCACAAGAGTTCTTAAGTGGAAGAGATGGATGGAAGAGGTCAGAGGAGGAGATGTGATGACGGAAGCAAGGCTGGAGTGATGTGCTCTGAGAAGGACTCAACTCTTCACTGCTGGCTTTGAAGATGGAAGAAGGAGAAGATGGAAGAAGGAGGCTGCGTGCCCAGCAAGGCAGGCAGCCTCTCGAGGCTGGGAAAGGCAGGGAAATGGATTGTCCCTTAGAGCCTCCGGAAAGGAACGCTGCCCTGCTGACACCCTGGATTTTTGTCCAGTGAGATCCATATTTTAACCTAGATAAATTTCTGCTGGTTTAAGTCGTTAAGTTTATGGTGATTTGCTCCAGCACCAATAGAAAATTAATACAATGTTAACTATTATCTTCCTTCATTCACATTAAAATCAAGAAAGATAAAACCAAAGTTGTTGAAATAATAAATTTAAAACTATACTTTCTGAGGAAGTCTACCTTAATCACCCCAAATGCCTCTCATTATTTCTTCATTTCTCCTTATGCCTATGTATTTGATTTATTGTCACTTATCATTTGTTGCTACTTTATTTTATAATTGTGTTAATACCATTTCATGGGCATATATATTTTTCCTCTGATTCAAAAGGCTCTTCAGAAGCAAGGACCATGTATTTATTCTCTAGGTATTTGCTGCCAGTGGTAGCAGATTTTATTCTATAAATGCCCGATTACTAACATCTTACATTATGGGTTACTTAAGGCAGACCATGTCCTCAGCTTTCTGCAGTGTACTTCTCAGAAATGTTTTTACAAGTTTCATTTCAGCCTTATACATAAGCACCCTAAAGCCCGTAAAAAAATCTGACCAGATTAGTCAACATTTAGAAAGTGGACTTAATACACTTTAATTCCACTGGATTTGTCCCATAAAATTTAGTGAGGTTTTATGTTTTTCCAGAATTTTACAGTTGACAATTTCAAGAACGGTATATATCTTTACCCTTACAGGCTATAAGACTGGGAAATTGAGGTAGGAAGATGTCTGGTCTAGACTGGGAGAGAAAGGAGACAGTCTGGACATCCCCAAATCTTGAAGAGACCTGGGTACAAAGAAGGCTCCAGTGTGGAGGGTGGAGGGGGCACAGGGGCTGGATCTGAAAGGGACTATTTGGACAGTAGTCTATTTCTGTGTTGAGTATCAAAATCAGCATAGACCTTCTAATAAACTAGGATTGTCAGGCTACTCTTGGAAGCCATTGCTAAAATTTCTAAGCTCTACCAGAATTAAAGAAAAGTAACCAAATAAATCAGCGGTCAGTTGGAAATGAGAGGATTTGGCATCATCGTAACCCTGGGGGAAGAAATAAAAGCTGATGTGTAAATGGGGTTTCGGGCAAGTAACCACATGGCCAGATGCCCTTCTCCCAGAGGTAGGCCCAGCCCAAGCCCTTCAAGTCAGTTTCTGTTATCTGGCCCTGAGAAGCCTTAAAAAAGGTGCTTACCCTGATTTCTCCAAACATAATATAGGGGCAATGGGATTTGCCATTTCTGTGTAGTCTAGGCCTGTGGTGAGGATTAATTAGTGTTTTGAAAGTGTTGTGGGTTTGGTTTGGTTTATTTATTTTCTCAGGATGAAAGCCAGTACGCCAGCACCAAGTGTTAACAGCGAAGGTTTGATGTATGTTACTTGAGATGCACTGGGTGAAGTGGGGCGGATGGGAAACGAGGCTTGTGGGACCACCTTCGGCATCAAAAAGGCCACATTTCCAAACACATTTAGTACTCCCCAAAGTGAAGGAGGCAGAATAAAAGGCTTTGAAAATTAAAAAGGAGAAAAGTTATCTGTATTTAGGCTCTGGGATTGAGGGTATGTACCAACCCAGACCAAGGAAAATTTGACGAGCTGCTACAGAAAAATATTGGCAGCTAGAGAAGACACAAAATTCTGCTAACTTTGTGACAAGCTGTAAAATGAGCTCCTATATTTGACAGAGAGAAAGAATGGAACTCAGGCAGTCAGGGTATCAGGGTTAATAGCTGAGGACAAATGCTGTCACATGCTAGCTTCTCTGACCCAGGACAGGTGGGCATAGGGACCAAGAACTCTGGTATGGCCCATACCTCCACTCACTAAGAACCCAGCAACCTTCTAGATATTACAATCTCATAAGAACCCTCTAAGCTGGTTTTTAGGAATAAATCTTTATGGCTTTATTCCCGATTATAGAAGTAATGCATGCTCATTACTAAAAAATAAAACTGCAGAAATACCTAACATAAAAAGTGCAGGGCTTCCCTGGTGGCGCAGTGGTTGAGAGTCTGCCTGCCAATGCAGGGGACACGGGTTCGAGCCCTGGTCTGGGAGGATCCCACATGCCGCGGAGCGACTAGGCCCGTGCACCACAACTACTGAGCCTGCGCGTCTGGAGCCTGTGCTCCGCAACAAGAGAGGCCGCGATAGTGAGAGGCCCGCGCACCACGATGAAGAGTGGCCCCCGCTTGCCGCAACTAGAGAAAGCCCTCGCACAGAAACGAAGACCCAACACAGCCAAAAATAAATAAATAAAATAAATAAATTTTAAAAAAACCCCACAGCAGCACCACGGAGAGTGACACCTGTCCCCATTAAAAAAAAAAAAAAAAAAAAGTGCAGACACTGCACCTCCAATCCAACAGCCAGGATATATAGGCTCTTAGTTATTGTTTGGACATATTTACAGGTGATAGCTATAACTGTCTCCAATTTATAGGTGATGAAACAGATAACTCAAAGAACTTATCCACCGGCTCACAGGAAATAAATCAAAGCTGGAATTCAAATTCAGGTCTTTCTGACACCACGGAACTCTGTATGTTCCATTAGGCTACACTGCCCTATCCCCACACCCTGCTCCCTCATCCCACCACCATCCTCAAAAGTAATTACTACAAGGCACCAACTGGGTTTCCATAACTAGCTTTACAAAGAGAAGCTGCCGTCATCCACAGCGTCAGGTTACATGTGAAATAGCAAGGTTAGTGCCACAAGGAGATCTGTTTTCCCAGCCTCCATCAACATGCTGTTATTTGAGTGAGATGATTATACTTTTCCATCAAAACCAGTGTAGAACAGAAAGCAAAGAGACCCCTGAAGTCAGTAGATCATATCTTATATGTGAGGCCTGGACCTGGAGAGCCCCGAGTTCCAGGTCTGTTATCTCTTAGTTGTTTGTGACCTGGTGCCTCAGTTTCTCCATCTGGATTGTAAAGCGGGTGGATGAACTGACTGTCAACGTGCCTTCTAGCGGCTGGAATGATGGGCAATCTCACTGACGGCTGGTGGGCCTCATGTATCCCACCTAACTTCTAAAATTCTGCTCAACATCTCATTTCAGGCTGAAAGACAGAAAGTTGTCCTGTGTGGCGACTTCTCAAATATGCCCAGAAAGAAATGAACATGCTTTGAAAATACTGTATAAGGTTATTGTTCTTGCTAGAGTTATTCTAATTAAATGAGTGGACGATAACGAACTTAAATGACTAGTTTATTAGCACGCATTCTTGCAGTATGTCTAAATCTCCTATACATAAGGCATTGAGAGAGCTATACTGATGAAACCTTGCCCTCCTTGAATATAATATACACATGAATATAAATAACTACAGTATGAAGAAGCAAGAGCTCAGTGTCTCAGGATGCTCCAGAGAAACTCAAGGGACTCTAGTTTGGAGGGATCAGGCAGGGCTTCATGGAGCAGTAGGGATGTGACCTGAGCCCCCGAGAAGAGTCAGAGAAGCAAAGGAAGATGGCGGAGGGCATCGCAATGGTGCTGAGGGGTTGCTTCGGCGGAAAGACAGAGGTTGTACGAGGCAGGCTAAGGAGTCTGCCTGTGGTTGTAGGCAGTTGGCAACCACTGACAGCCATCAAGCAGGGAAGTGAGGGGCTCTGTCTGTGTTCTCTTCCAACAAAACCTAAAGCCTACGTGATTTCCAGTACATACGACTGTACCTAGCACGTCGTGGGCAGGCAGTACCTCCTGAATGAATCATCTCAGAAATGGCAACCTAATGTCAGGGAATGGATTTGAATTTGCTTTTAGGAGGAAACATGGAGCAGCGCCAAGCATGCAAACCTGGACGACTCTTGGATCTCGAGTACGGATCTGGCAATTTCGCCACAGAAAATGCACGCGTGAGAGAGGGGAGGGAGCGAAGACTGTTCTTTCACCCTGTAATCACGAGCAGAAATAACATCCCATTATAACCTTTAAAGAGAAGAGGCCCTTTCAATGAAATAGTAACAACACTGTACAGTATCACTTTGAAGACTTGGCCTTTGGTGTGGAAAATGCTAACATCTGTCAGGGCCCTTCATGTCAAATCAAGCTTCTGCCAGCAGAGTCTAAGTGCTTTCTACGTGTGCATGTGTGTAGGGTATCTACGTACATGTTACACAATTGGACGGACGTGAGAATTCTGACGATTCACAGAATGCCACGTCTGACTTCCAAGGTGAGTTGCGCTCACAGATGGAGGTGGTAGCATCTTTACCTGAGAACAGCCCAGGTCAAGCCTGGGGGCTGTAGGATGAGTATATATATTTTCTCTAAGGCAAACTAATGCCTTTGAAATCATTTCTCCTCCTGGTTTGAGGCAGGCTGACTAGAACCGAGGGGAGCCAAGAGCTTGGAGCTGGAGTGCCTCAGAACCAGGCTGAGCGGAATTCACACCTGTGGGACCTCGGAGCCTAACCTGGGATCACAGATGCTCCCCACCACTTTGGATGTTTTCAGGCTTTCCCATTAAATCAGCTTCAGCGGTACCGTCCCCTTCCCTCAGGCTCCCGCACAAGTTTCCTCCACGGCCCACTCTGTACTGCTGAAGACACTGAGTCAGGTCAGCCTGCTAGAAAGGAACACTTTAAAGAAATGCGGCGGGTGTGTGGTCCACAGGGGGAGAATGAATCTTAGGATCTTAGAAAGGAAGGAGGGAAGAAAAAGATACTATGTGAGAACATGTCCATGCAAGGTCACCTGAGAACAAAGCCTCTGAAGATGAATAAAGTTTCCTCAAAGCACACAGGAAAGCAATTACAGCCCACATGTGTGACACTGGCCATAGGGGCTGGCAGCTGGGGAGATAAAAGTAGAGCCAGATTTGGGGGCACTGAGAGAGCCCGTGACCAATGCAACAATGAAAGGGAGCCTTCCAGGAAGGCAGGGATGGGAACAGAGCACAAAGAACAGGAAGAAGCAGCGCCCTCAACTCAGAGGGGAAGTCAGGCTGAGCTGAGACTGGGGCAGGGGCTTTGTCAATACGTATTTGTCCATCAAGGAGGTCTCGGGGAAAGGAATGAAGAGGGCAGGGAAAATGCCACATCATCTGATATTTTCAGTTAGGGGAAGGGTGAGGGTGGGCATTTGTATGCTGAATAACTCGTTTCAAATATCTGTATGTGATAATGTTAATTAAAATAAAAAGTAGCTTGTGAGTGTTATTTTTGTTTTAGGCACGAAAGGTAGGACGGGAGTTCAGGGTTTAAGAGGAGAGTGTGAATTGCCATCTGGAGGCACTTTTAGGTTCAAGGCTAAGAGACAATAAAACAGAGACTTTAACCTGTTGATCTGTTCATCATTAACAAATACTTATTGAGAACTTAGTATGATGGTAGGCCTTGTGCTATGCACTGGGAATGTGGCAGTAAATGAAAAGGGTATAGATCCTGTCTTCATGGAGTTTCTATGCTTTTTTTGGGTTTTACATTTTATTGTTAATATTTAAAATTGTGGTAAAATATATATAACAGGAAATTTACCATCTTAACCGCCATAGTCCAGCGGCATTAAGTGCATTCACATTGCTGTGCTACTATCACCACCATCCATCTCCAGGACTCTTTTCATCTTGTAAAACTGAAATGCTATACCCACTAAAAAGCAGCAACTCCCATTCCCCTCTCCACCTAATCCCTAGAAACCACCCTGTTGCTTTTTGTCTCTGAATTGACTGTTCTACGTGCCTCCTGTAAGTGGAATCACACAGTATTTGTCTTTTTGTGACTGGCTTATTTCCTTTACCATACTGTCCTCAAGTTTTAACCATGTTGCAGCATATGTTAGAATTTCCTTTCTTTTTAAGGCTGAATAATAATATTCCATTGTATGTATGTCCCACATTTTGTTTATCCACTCCTCTGTCAATGGACATTTGGGTGGCTTCCACCTTTTGGCTATTGTGAATAGCGCTGTTCAAGTCCCTGGTTTCAGTTCTTTGGGGGTATATATCCAGGTATGGAATTGCTGAAACATACGGTAGTTCTGTTTTTAATTTTTTGAGGAATTGCTATACTGTTTCCATAGCAGCTATACCATTTTACATTCCCACTGGCAGTGCACAAGGGTTCCAGTTTCTCCACATCCTCATCAATAGTTGTTATTTTCCTTCCTCCATTCCTTCCTGCCTGTAGCCATTCCAATGGGTAGGATCTATGGTTCTTCGAGACATCTTTATGCTTTATTGTAGAATCTCCTGGTCTATGGGAGATCCTATGACTTCTGGGGTGTGTTTGTGTATGTGTGCGTGTGTGTACACTAGTCTTTTTTGGAAATATTTTTACTATTAGTACCCAAGCCACAACCTACCAAGAGTATGTGGCCATGAAAAAACCCTAACTCCACAAGTAGGAAGGGCCTCTGGGGGTGCCCTCTACTCTTAGAATAAGAGGGAGGTGGTACAGATGTTAAAACCCAAGAGGCCAGATTTTGAGGGAGCTGGTCCTACACGGAAGGGAGGGCTTCCCTGGGAAAAGTCTAACATCGATTCCTCTAATTCATGACAGGAGGAGACATTGGTCCACCGCTGCCAACAAGACCAGCTAAAGGAGACAGTGCAGGTGAAAAACTGGAATGATGCAGTGATGTTTTAGAACGGGGATCAGAAAGGTGGGCAGGATGTAGTAACAGCAAAATCATATAATATTCACTTTACTCTAGTGCTTATAATGTTTCTAACATTATCACGTGTATTCATCTATTTACAGCCACGTCTTTGGCTACACCACTGCTTATTAACGTGTGCACCTTTTCCAGCAGGGTGAAAAAGGAGAAAGTGAGGAAGCAGCTTGCTCCCTTGAGGTCCTGTGAATACAGAAACCCACAGAATGCTGAAGCTAGAAGGGACCTTAGAGGTCACTTAATTCAGTCTTCACCTCACAGATGAGGAAGTGACAAAGTGGCTTTGGGGAAGGTGGAGGTGGAATATTACTCTCTTCTCCCGTAAGTAAGTACACATCATCTGGGAAGTGCTGGAGTTAGAAACCAAAGAAATGTTTCTGTGATAACACAGACTCAATTGTCAGTCCTTCATTGATACCCTAGATTGGCTGCTTTCTGATTTTATTCCACAACAGCCTCTAGAACATAGTCATAAAACATCTTCTGTGAATATAACATGCAGACTTGGCTGTCCTATAAATACATATTTTCTTATAGCTGGATTTAATTTTTCCCCCACAAACTAATTGCCCAGAGAAGGAACTGGGCTTGTATCACCATCCTCTGCAGGCACAGGACCCCAAAGATAACTCCCCTTTTTCCTAATTCTGCCACACAGTGGTGTGAAATGGATATGAAAGCCGGGCAGAAAAGGCACCCCCCCCCATCCCCGGGCATTGCCCACGCATAAGGAGGAGGCGGCACCTTGCCACCCGCAGGTACACACAGTAGGGGACACGCTGTTTTTGTGAACCAACAGTGAATGTGACTCTTTGTCAATGGCAGGGCCTGACAATGTCCCTCATTACATGCAGGGTTAGAGCAAGAGTCCCCAGGCTGGCAGGGAAGGCCAACAGGAAGGCCTGGAGTGGACTCCTAGGAGGGGGGAAGGAGGAGCAGGCAGCCAGAAAGTGTCTCTGAATTTGTGACAGCAGCAAAGGGTCTCAGTAAGTCCAGCAATTAACATGTGGGAAACTAAGTTGAAGAAAAGTGAAGGGACTTGCTCAAGACCTTACAATCTATGAGGGGCAAGGCTAAGACAGTTCTCTCTTCTGATTTCCATGCCCCAATTACACTGGTGAAACTTTCTGCCTGTGCTATTACTTTGCTAGAGGCACTTGAGGGGACGCAAAAATCACAGCAGGTTATGCTAAGAAGCCCGTGGCAAGCAGCACTACGGTTGGGTCACATGGGCGTATAGTTCTCAAGCTCCCATTTCTGATGCTGTGACAAAATGCAGCTTAGTGAGTGAAGGGGGCTTAAGGCTTTTCACTTGTAGATGGAACTTAGTGGATGAGGACAGCTTAAAACCACTGTAATGTGGGCAGCATATTCAGCACATCCCTGGAGGTTATCCTGGGCTTTGCAGTGCATTAAATTACTCAGAAGCTGTAAAAACCGTTCCTGCCTCCCTTCTGGCCACCCTGAGGGATTCTGATATGACTGGCTCCTGGTTAGCAATCACTTCTCCAGTGAGCCGGTTACAGACTGCAACGTGTCATATCCCTAGGTATGCTGGGGCAGAGAAAAGTTTAAACGATTGACGTAGCTCCACAGTAACTAATCATAGGTGTGTGATCCTCTCACACAGCTGATCAAATCATTTCCAAGCATTTTCTAGAACAATTCTTCTAGACCAATAGACATGCAAGGCAAATTACACATGTGATTTTAAATTTTCTATTAAGCACATTAAAAAAGGAAAAGGAAACAGATGAAATTGCGATCAATATATTTAAACTCAATATATCCAAAGTACTGCCACTTCAACAAGTAATAAATGTATATATGTTTTATATTTTTCATACTCAGTCTTCAAAATCAGATGTGCACATACTCACAGCACATCTTGATCCACAATTAGCCATATTTCAAGTACTCAGTAGTCACACAGGGCTTGTGGCTACCGTATCGGACATGTTACTACCCTTGCCTCTCTCACTGACGTCTCTTTACTCCAATAAAAATAGAAATTTCTCCATCCTGTAGCCATTCCTACCTATCTCAGGGCACTTTCCTTTCCAGGTCTAGTGATTCTAGGTTGTCTTTATTCCATTTCAACTCTCCTCCAACTGTCCATTCAGTCATTAAGTAATCATCACTGAGTACCTACCAAGTGCCGGGTGTTTGTGTTAACTTATGAGGATGTAAAGATAAATATGACATAGACCCTGATATCCAGGAGCTCTCGGCTTAGTGGGAAATGCAGGCACATACAGGAGAATTTGGTGAACACTATACAGAGATACATACGAAGGGGTGCACAGAGGAAGGAGTACTGCTTCTTCCAGGGCTTCTGGAAAGCATTCACAGAGGTGGGACAATAGCGCTGGGTTTTAAGGGATGAGGAAAAATTGTGGAGAGGCAGGGAAAGGTGTTTCAGGCATAGGGAAAAGCATGTTCAAGACATAAGTATGACGATCTGCATGCTTGGAAATGGCAGGTGTCTAGTAGGGCAAGAAGATGGCAAGGAGGGCCTGGAGTGAGGCTGGCGAGGTGAGCTGGACCTCAGATGCCTGAAGACACACTCAGAATTACTGGGGGCCATTCTCCAGAAGGGGGAATCTTAAGGCAGGTTGTAACACAGATTGGAGAGGACAAAAGAGTAAGGAGAGCCTGAATGATGGGGTAGCAGTATGTCTAAAAGGAGGGGATGTGAGCACCCAGGTGAATGAAGGGAGAACAAGAGCACTGTTTTCTGCAGACAGTCTCACGATGAGGCCTTATGATGGAACCTGGGCAAAGGGCCTAATAGTTAAGGTTTTCCAGGCCCAAACTCATGACGTAGGGGCATCAGGGCCACTAGCATGGTATTTATACAGGACTATTACAACCTGTGGGGATGTGAAAGCACCACATGGCCTCTTTCCCTGCAGGAATTAATAGGGTTCCCTATGGGTTAATTTAGGCAGTAGGCAGAATCAAGCTAAATTGCAGCCTTGCCAGGGAAATCATGGGTTTAGGAGACCCAGCAGGTCTGGGCAGCACCTGACCAGCCTGATCAGATGATGTGATGGCTTATTTGACCTTGAGTTTTCTAGAAGGAGGCTCTGACACTCTCAGGTAAGAACGGGGCGACAACAGCATGACATTTACAGTTAGAAGGAGGCTCGGAGATCCCATGGGTTCTCCTTTTATAGATGGGAAAACTGAGTCATGGAGAGGGAAATGGCTTATAAGGTCATGTAAGCCATTAAGCAGCATTCACCCTTTGTGGCACCAAAGCCACAGTGAGATTGGTACGACAGGTGCCATGGAGAACTGTTTACCTTTACAGCAAACTCAAGTGGAGAAAGAGAATTAGGCTAGAGAGACACTAGGTAATAAAACTGTCTTTGTGAGCCAACAGTATTTAAATTAGTAGCAATAAACAAGGTACTCACATGGTGAAACATCTACGAAGTTTGGATCGATATTGTGCAGCAGCTCCATTCTGGGGGACGGGCTTCCTTCACT
Organism: Balaenoptera physalus; assembly: GCF_965194825.1. NCBI lineage: Eukaryota > Metazoa > Chordata > Mammalia > Artiodactyla > Balaenopteridae > Balaenoptera > Balaenoptera physalus. The sequence continues at coordinate 115,267,703 of NC_138890.1, read as the reverse complement.
AGAAAAGAATTTTTTAGAAAATGTTAATTTCCTCTCTCAAATGGGTATCAATGATTTTAATACTTCCTTTCCTCGTATTTACAGGAAATAACAAACCTGCCAGTTAACAACTTGGTCATGAATTCAGAGGCCTCCAAAATGTGTGGTTGTGCATCTTCAAGTAGTCATCACTTGTCTACATTGTCACAATGACTGAACGTTTACATAACAACTTCAAGGTCAAGCACGTTACAATTTAAAAAATGAGTCCTGTGACCCTTTGCAATAAATAATCTGGCCGTACTTAAACATGACCATTCGTTACAGCAGTGAAATGAGAACTCAAGTCATCCAGTGTAGACTTCATGCTGAACACTCACAGGGAAATGAAGAAAGAGCATCTGCCAAGATGGCAGCGCCCATATCACAGATGCAACATGCCTTTTAAATATTAGCCTGCATGAGAAAAACAAAATGTCTTCCATGTCTAAACTTACAACGTGAAACTTGTATGTAATACAAATACATGTGAAATAGTTATACTTCTTTAAGATTTTTAAAAATTGTATGTGCAAATACAATCACAACCTACATTACTGTTGAAAAGAACTTGGAGGTCAGTTAGTCCAACGCCCTCATGTTACAAATGAGAAAGGCCCATAATAAGTTACTGGCCAAACGATGGGTAGTGGGTATTTTTTAAAAATTGGGAGCATAAACATTAACAGATGTATGCCGGGTGTGCATGAGGCACCCATGTCATTTTGCTAGTATAGACTTAGCCTTATGGAAGAAGTTGTTAGATATAATTTCAATCGTTGGACTACTTGATAATCCAATAAAAGGTTGCAAAGTACTGTTAACACCATAGGAGTTGTCCACATAGGAATAACCAATAAGGCCCCTGAAAATAAGAGGACATGTTTTCAGGTGGTTCAATGTCCACACCCCAAACTCACAGCTAGTTGTCTACAGCAGTGGCTTGGGATTTCAAGGACCCATAAATTTTCAAAAAATCTGGATTGTGACTGGCAACGTTGTATTTGCCAAGTAAGGAAATGTTAAAACAAAATTCATGAATTAAAAACAAAACCAAAAAACTTTCAACTACCATTACCATAAAATAAAGGTAACTGTAACAGCAACAAAAGGTAGGATGAATACAGTCTCAGAATAAGTGACAGTCCTTTAAAGTGAGTATGCTTAACTTCAGAATTCTGTAAGATTTCCTTTTTCCTCTCTATTCCATAAAACCCACTAACTGGAGAGTGAGAGGGAAATATGCAGGGGTGCCTCTACGCCTTGGGGCAGCACCATGGGGGGGGCAATATTTCCCTGGACTCCTCAGTTTCTTCCTGAGGCATTTAACTAACTACCTGTATACCATGAGACTGTCAACCGGTCCAAAATGGCAGGAACTAGGGTTTGATCCTGGAAGCTCTGAATGCAAGTAGAGATGATGAGCAAAGAAAGTGGTGAATGAGAGAAAATCTTAACAGAACGATGAAGAATGATGGTGTCTAATTTGTGGGGTTAAAAACAAGCAAACAGAGCTAAAATCTGGATGATAAAAATAGCAAGTAAGTCAGGAGGGGAAATCAGAATGAAAGCATTTTAAAGTCCTTGTATTGTTTGGAAGAGGGGAAAGCTGTTCATTAAATTTAGATTTAGCTAAGTAAAATTTGCATGTTAAAATTTTAAGGTAACTTAAAAACAAAGATAGGACTTTTCTGGACCACGGAAGAACAAAACAAAATTCATTCAATCCAAAAAAAGGCAAGAAAGAAGGAGGAACCCCCAAATTTCTCATCTTTAAAAGCAGAGCTCACTGGAATACCCCCAAAGTATTAGGCATGGTTAAATAACACATATTTTTCTAATAACTTTTAAAGAAAGTTTATCTGTATATTATTCATTTATTTCATTTTTTCATTATTCAGAAGAGCCACAGATATTGCAAAATAAGGGAACTTAATAAGATGAGATGAATTTTGAACACTAAAGGTTGTGAGTAATCCCAGTGATGAATTATTTGCTGGGAAAAATCATCACAGGCAGAATCATCATGATGCAAATCATGATGAAAAAAAACAAAAGCCAACCAACCTTCCTAAGTATGATGTGATGCTACTTTTTAAAATGTACGAATCAGAATATTTTGACAAGGATGTGGCTGGAGATATATGCCAAGGAAATACAATAGAAGACAAGTGATTAAAACAATAACCAAACACCCTAGGGACTCCACGTTATTAAATAAATCAAGAAAACCAAATGTACATATAAGGGAACTGAATAAAGTATCATAAATCTTGGGTTACTCCACATCAAAATGTTAAAAAGTTACTAAAATCCATAGACAAGGTCATGTACCAATTCCCTGGAACTAGTCCTTTGGAAAGTGATGGATTTTAGAAATATCTCCAGGTGAACTTTTTTAAAAGAGGCATACATCCATGGGAAGGGAAGATGGTAATAATGGAAATATGGAAAAATATACACCAAACTGTTAGCTGGGATGGGGGAATGGGTGGGGTGAGACTACAAAAGACTTTTATTTTCTACAGTGCTTTATACAACTAGCATGCATTATTACTGTAATCAGGAAAATTTTAAGATTTTTTAAAGTATAAAACTTGTGAAAATTTCTATGCTTCCAAAAAGACATTAAAAAGTATAACAAAAGCCAGCAGAAGGAAAGAAATTATAAAGATCAGGTCAGAAATAAATGAAAAAGGAATGAAGGAAACAATAGCAAAAATCAAGGAAACTAAAAGCTGGTTCTTTGAGAAGATAAACAAAATTGATAAACCATTAGCCAGACTCATCAAGAGAAAAAGGGAGAAGACTCAGATCAATAGAATTAGAAATGAAAAAGGAGAAGTAACCACTGACACTGCAGAAATACAAAAGATCATGAGAGATTACTACAAGCAACTCTATGCCAATAAAATGGACAACCTGGAAGAAATGGACAGATTCTTAGAAATGCACAAACTGCCGAGACTGAACCAGGAAGAAATAGAAAATATGAACAGACCAATCACAAGCACTGAAATTGAAACTGTCATTAAAAACCTTCCAACAAACAAAAGCCCAGGACCAGATGGCTTCACAGGTGAATTCTATCAAACATTTAGAGAAGAGCTAACACCTATCCTTCTCAAACTCTTCCAAAATATTGCAGAGGGAGGAACACTCCCAAACTCATTCTACGAGGCCACCATCACCCTGATACCAAAACCAGACAAAGATGTCACAAAGAAAGAAAACTACAGGCCAATATCACTGATGAACATAGATGCAAAAATCCTCAACAAAATACTAGCAAACAGAATCCAACAGCACATTAAAAGGATCATACACCATGATCAAGTGGGGTTTATCCCAGGAATGCAAGGATTCTTCAATATACGCAAATCAATCAATGTGATACATCATATTAACAAATTGAAGGAGAAAAACCATATGATCATCTCAATAGATGCAGAGAAAGCTTTCGACAAAATTCAACACCCATTTATGATAAAAGCCCTGCAGAAAGTAGGCATAGAGGGAACTTTCCTCAACATAATAAAGGCCATATATGACAAACCCACAGCCAACATTGTCCTCAATGGTGAAAAACTGAAACCATTTCCACTAAGATCAGGAACAAGACAAGGTTGCCCACTCTCACCACTATTATTCAACATAGTTTTGGAAGTGTTAGCCACAGCAATCAGAGAAGACAAAGAAATAAAAGGAATCCAAATCGGAAAAGAAGAAGTAAAGCTGTCACTATTTGCAGATGACATGATACTATACATAGAGAATCCTAAAGATGCTACCAGAAAACTCCTAGAGCTAATCAATGAATTCGGTAAAGTAGCAGGATACAAAATTAATGCACAGAAATCTCTTGCATTTCTATACACTAATGACGAAAAATCTGAAAGTGAAATTAAGAAAACACTCCCATTTACCATTGCAACAAAAAGAATAAAATATCTAGGAATAAACCTACCTAAGGAGACAAAAGACCTGTATGCAGAAAATTATAAGACACTGATGAAAGAAATTAAAGATGATACAAATAGATGGAGAGATATACCATGTTCCTGGATTGGAAGAATCAACATTGTGAAAATGACTCTACTACCCAAAGCAATCTACAGATTCAATGCAATCCCTATCAAACTACCACTGGCATTTTTCACAGAACTAGAACAAAAAATTTCACAATTTGTATGGAAACACAAAAGACCCCGAATAGCCAAAGCCATCTTGAGAATGAAAAATGGAGCTGGGGGAATCAGGCTCCCTGACTTCAGACTATATTACAAAGCTTCAGTAATCAAGACAGTTTGGTACTGGCACAAAAACAGAAATATAGATCAATGGAACAGGATAGAAAGCCCAGAGATAAACCCACGCACCTATGGTCAACTAATCTATGACAAAGGAGGCAAAGATATACAGTGGAGAAAAGACAGCCTCTTCAATAAGTGGTGCTGGGAAAATTGGACAGGTACATGTAAAAGTATGAAATTAGAACATTCCCTGACACCATGCACAAAAATAAACTCAAAATGGATTAAAGACCTAAGTGTAAGGGCAGACACTATCAAACTCTTAGAGGAAAACATAGGCAGAACACTCTATGACATACATCACAGCAAGATTCTTTTTGACCCAGCTCCCAGAGAAATGGAAATAAGAACACAAATAAACAAATGGGACCTAATGAAACTTAAAAGCTTTTGCACAGCAAAGGAAACCATAAACAAGACCAAAAGACAACCATCAGAATGGGAGAAAATATTTGCAAATGAAGCAACTGACAAAGGATTAATCTCCAAGATTTACAAGCAGCTCATGCAGCTCAATAACAAAAAAACGAACAACCCAATCCAAAAATGGGCCGAAGACCTAAATAGACATTTCTCCAAAGAAGATATACAGATGGCCTACAGACACATGAAAGAATGCTCAACATCATTAATCATTAGAGAAATGCAAATCAAAACTACAATGAGATATCATCTCACACCGGTCAGAATGGCCATCATCAAAAAATCTAGAAACAATAAATGCTGGAGAGGGTGTGGAGGAAAGGGAACACTCTTGCACTGTTGGTGGGAATGTAAATTGATACAGCCACTATGAAGAACAGTATGGAGGTTCCTTAAAAAACTACAAATAGAACTACCATACGACCCAGCAATCCCACTACTGGGCATATACCCTGAGAAAACCATAGGTCAAAAAGAGTCATGTACCAAAATGTTCATTGCAGCTCTATTTACAATAGCCAGGACATGGAAGCAACCTAAATGTCCATCGACAGATGAATGGATAAAGAAGATGTGGCACATATATACAATGGAATATTACTCAGCCATAAAAAGAAATGAAATGGAGGTATTTGTAATGAGGTGGATGGAGTTAGAGTCTGTCATACAGAGTGAAGTAAGTCAGAAAGAGAAAAACAAATACAGTATGCTAACACATATATACGGAATCTAAGGGAAAAAAAAAAAAAAAAGGCCATGAAGAACCTAGTGGCAAGACGGGAATAAAGACACAGACCTACTAGAGAATGGACTTGAGGATATGGGGAGGGGGTGGGGTGAGATGTGACAGGGTAAGAGAGTGTCATGGACATATATACACTACCAAATGTAAAATAGATAACTAGTGGGAAGCAGCCGCATAGCACAGGGAGATCAGCTCGGTGCTTTGTGACCACCTAGAGGGATGGGATGGGGAGGGTGGGAGGGAGGGAGATGCAAGAGGGAAGAGAAATGGGAACATATTGTATATGTATAACTGATTCACTTTGTTATAAAGCAGAAGCTAACACACCATTGTAAGGCAATTATACTTCAATAAAGATGTTAAAAAAAAAAAAAGTATAACAAACAGAAAACTCAGATATTTTACAGAGTTTGGGAGTTTAAAGACTGGAAAACTATCCAGAGCTACAAGGTACATGCAGTATTTAAATGCATTAGTTGATTTTTGGAATTTAATTGCATGCTACCCACGTATGTGCTATCACATACTGATAATAACTCATCATGTAATTTCCCTCTCAGGAGTGTGGAAATCTCCCTGTATGTTTAAGATCAGGCTTGCCTTTAGCAAAAACAGTAATAGGTTTAGGGTCACTGGGTCCTCATGTCTCACCACTTAAGTCACTTCTTTTCATTTTGGTAAAGGGTTCAGAGCCTCAGTGCCTGAGATGGAGGGAATAAGAGGAAAGAGAGAGAGATGTTAGGGAGAAAGGAGGGAGGGAGAAAAGGGAGATGAGGAGGAGGAAGAAGAGGGAGAAGGAAAGAAGGGAGGAGAAGAGACTGTGGGTTTCCTTTAACAGTTACGCACCAAGTTAGCAGAGACTCACTAAAGCACTTAATCGCGCACACACACTACACACATCAACTCCGCGTGGCTAATTTCTGTGGAGACAAGGGCACAGTATAGTGATGCTGGAACAGAGAAGTGGACCCAAGCCACCTGGAGAAGAACATGTGCAGAATGAGGCTGGTGGGAGGGATGGGGAGGGTGCGGGATGAAATGAGAGATCACAAAGGCCCGCTCTGCAAGCTTCATAGCCTTGCCTAGGGAATACTTTAGAGTATTTAAAGTAATTCTGCAAAGACCAGTTATGGGTAGAGAGGCACTGGTCATTACAAGGCGAGGCACATTGTTGGTGAGGGGAATCCTTCAGGCCCAAATGACACACCCAGGAAGAACACCCCCGACTCAGCTCAGCTCCCACCGTCTGTAGGAATTCAATTTCCCCAGAACTGAGAAACTGGACACTGATACTGGGACACTGGTACTCTGGTTATTGGGAAGGAATACCTACCACTGGATTAATAAACACTCTTTTTTTAATATATATTAAAAGAAAGGAAAGTTCAGTAAGCAGCCACATATTTTCCAGTGCAGTTTAAAAACAGTCTTCCCTTAAGAACTCACAGGGGCTTCCCTGGTGGCACAGTGGTTGAGAATCTGCCTGTCAATGCAGGGGACACGGGTTCGAGCCCTGGTTCAGGAAGATCCCACATGCCGTGGGGCAACTAAGCCCATGCGCCACAACTACTGAGCCTGCGTGCTCAACTACTGAGCACATGTGCTGCAACTACTGAAGCCTGCCCGCCCGTGCTCCACAACAAGAGAAGCCACCGCAATGAGAAGCCCGCGCACCGCAACAAAGATTAGCCCCCGCTGGCCGCAACTAGAGAAAGCCCGCGTGCAGCAATGAAGACCCAACGCAGCCATAAATAAATAAATAAACAAACAAACAAATAAATAAAATGTCCTTAAAAAAAAAAAAGAACACACAAACCATTGCCCACTTAAATTTGAGTAGTCTCTAATAATCATATAAAAGACCACACTCCTGTACCTGGAAGGGAAAATGCTTGGTCATTTTTTTTCTTTTCCTGTATCTTTTTAGGGCAAACCTTCCCTACTCTTGCTGTACTCCCGTTCCTTCCCCACACCTCTGCAAATTTTTGTCATCAATAATTTCCACTTGCTTATGCATGTTCCTCTACGTTTATGTCAAACACTAAATAAATAAATTTTATTTTTAACTATCTTTTCACCATTAAATGTCCCCCAAACAGTATGTTTACATCAGTTATTCTCTTTGTCTCACATTAGAATCACCTGAGGAACTTCTAAAATGCAGATGCTGTACCTCATACCAGAAGCATCACTGGGGGTGGAACCCAGGCGTCAATATTTTTTTTGAACTCCCAGATGATTTCAACATTCAGCCAAGATTGAGAACCACTGACCTGGAGCAGTGCTTCTCAAAATTTAGATTACTTGGGGATCTCATTAAACTGTGGATTCTGATTTACAGAGCCCGGGGGTGAGGGGAGCCCAGGAATCTACATTTTTAACAGGTTCCCAAGTGATACTGATGTTGCTGGTCTGAAGACCACACTTTGAGTAGCGAGACTGGGAAATCTACTAGAGTCTTCTTACCTGGGATCTGAACTCTTCTGGAGTTTCCTAAATCAGAAACTCATTTAGATTAGAGCTAATTTTAGAGCAATGATTCTCAACCTTGGCTACACAATGCCATCACCTGGGGAGCTTTAAAAAATACTGATGCTTGAGTTCCACCATAAGAGAGTGATCTCATTGATCTAGGTTCAGCCTAGGCATAAAGATTTATAAAAGTACCCAAGCTGATTTTTGTCAAATTAGCTTCACTGAAATATAACTTACAAACTATACAATTCATAATGTTTTCAAGGTGTATCTATTTTATAGCATGTATCAATACTTAATTCCTTTATATGGCTGAATAATATGTTATTGTATGGATGTATCACATTTTCTTTATCTACTCATTTGATGGACATTTGAGTTGTTTCTACATTTTTTGGCTATTATGAATATTTATGTATAAGTTTTTGTATGGACATTTGTTTTCATTTCTCTTGGGTATATACCTAGGAGTAGACTTGCTACATCATATGGTAACTTTATATTTAAACTTTTAAGGACCTGCTAATTTTACACTCCTACTAGCTATGTATGAGTATTCCAATTTCCCCACATCCTCTTATTAGTGACCCTTACGGATGTCTATCTTTTTTATTATAGCCATCCTAGCTGATACAAAGTGGTATCTCATTGTGGTTTTGATTTACATTTTCCTTTTCATGTGCATATTGACCATGTGTATAACTTCTTTGGAGGAATGTCTATTCAGATCCTTTGCTCATTTGAAAAGTGGGCTATTTGTCTTTTTATGATTGAGTTGCAAGAATTCTTAATACATTCTGCATGCAAATCCTGTATCAGATACATGATTTGTTAATATTTTCTCTGATTCTGTGGGTTGTTTTTTGCTTTCTTAATAGTATCATTTGCAGAAAAAAAGTTTAAAATTTTGGTTTAGTACAGCTTAACTATTTTTTCTTTTGTTGCTTTTGGTATTTTATCTAAGAAATAACTGCCTAATGCAAAGTCATAGAGATTTACTCTTATGCTTTCTTCTAAGATTGCTATGCTTTTAGCTCTTACATTTATGTCTATGATCCATTTTAAGTTAATTTTTGTGTATTCTGTGAGGTAGGAATCCAATTTCATTCTTTTGCATGTGAATATCTAGTTATCCCAGTAACATTTATTGAAAAGATTCTTCTTCCCAATTGAACTATCTTAGCATCCTTGTCAAAAACGCAGCTGATTCTCCAGATTTAAGAATGGGCAGAAGAACTGAATAGACATTTTTCCAAAGAGGAAATGCAGATGGCCAACAAGCACATTAAAAGATACTCAACATCACTAATTATTAAGGAAATGCAAATCAAAACCACAATGAGATATCACTTCACACCTGTCAGAATGGCTATCATCGAAAAGAACACAAATAACGAATGTTGGTGAGGATGTGAAGAAAAGGGAACCCTCATACACTTTTGGTGGGAATGTAAATTGGTGCAGCCACTGTGGAAAACAGTATGGAGGTTTCTCAAAAAACTAAAAATAGAAGTACCATACGACCCAGCAATTCCACTCCTGGATATATATCCAAAAAAATACTAATTCAAAAAGATGTATACACCCAATGTGACAGCAGCAAGTAACCACCAACAGATGAATGGATAAAGAAGATGTGGTGTGTATATATGTAATGAATACTATTCAGCTCTAAAAAAGAATGACATTTTGCCATTTGCAACAACATGGATGGACTTGGAGGGTATTATGCTAAGTGAAAAAAGTCAGACAGAGATAGAGAAACACTGTATGACATCACTTCTATATGGAATCTTAAAAAATGCAACACTTCAGCAAGTGGTGTTGAGAAAGCTAGACAGCTGCATGCAAATCAATGAAGTTAGAACACTCCCTCACATCATAGACAAAAATAAACTCAAAATGGCTTAAAGATTTAAATATAAGACATGACACCATAAAATTCCTGGAAGAGAATATAGGCAAAACATTTTCTGACATAAATCGTACCAATGTTTTCTTAGGTCAGTCTCCCAAGGCAATAAAAATAAAAACAAAAAGAAACAAATGAGACCTAATCAAACTTATAAGCTTTTGCACAGCAAAGGAAACCATCAGCAAAATGAAAAGACAACCTACATTATGGGAGAAACTATTTGCAAATGATGCAACCAACAAGGGCTTAATTTCCAAAATATACAAACTCAATATATAATTCAATAACAAAAAACCAAACAACCCAATCAAAAAATGGCACAAGACCTAAACAGACATTTCTCCACAGAAGATGTACAAATGGCCGATAGGCATATGAAGATGCTCAACTTTGCTAGTTATCAGAGAAAAACAAATCAAAACCACAATGAGGCATCACATCACACTGGTCAGAATGGCCATCATTAAAAAGTTTACAAATAATAAATGCTGGAGAGGGTGTGGAGAAAAGGGAACCCTCCTACACTGTTGGTTAGAATGTAAATTGGTGCAGCCACTAAGGAGAACAGTACGGAGGTTCCTTAAAAAACTAAAAACAGAGTTGCCATATGATCCAGCAATCCCACTCCTGGGCATATATCCTGAAAAGATGAAAACTCTGATTCAAAAAGATAGCAGTCCAATGTTCATAGCAGCACTATTTACAATAGCCAAGACATGGAAGCAACCTAAATGTCCACTGACGGATGAATGGGTAAAGAAGATGTGGTATACATATCATATTTATATAATGTGGCATATATGTACATATATATATATATATTTCACAATAGAATATTACTCAGCCATAAAAAAGATAATGCCATTTGCAGCAACATGGATGGACCTAGCGATTATCATACTAAGTGAAGTAAGACAGAGAAAGACAAATATCTGATATCACTTATATGTGGAATCTAAAAAATTATACAAATGAATCTATATACAAAACAGAAACAGACTCACAGACATAGAAAACAAATTTATGGTTACCAAAGGGGAAATATGTAGGAAGGGATCAATTAGGAGTTTCGGATTATCAGATACAAACTACTATATATAAAATAGATAAATAATAAGGTCCTACTGTATAGCACAGGGAACTACATGCAATATCTTGTAATAACCTATAATGGAAAATAATCTGAAAAAGAAAATCTATCTATATATCTATCTATCTATAGATAGATAGATAGATAACTGAATCACTTTGCTGTACACCAGAAACTAACACAACATTGTAAATCAACTATACTTCAATTAAAAAATAAAAAAAATACAACAAACTAGTGAATACAACAAAAAAGGAGTGGACTGACAGATATAGAGAACAAACTAGCAGCTACCAGTGGGGAGAGGGAAGCAGGGAGGGGCAATATAGGAGTAGGGGATTAAGAGGTACAAACTCTTATGTATAAAATACGCTATAAGGATATATTGTACAACAATATATAGCCAATATTTTATAATGACCATAAATGGAGTATAACCTTTAAAAATTGTGAATCACTATAGTATACACTTGTAACTTATACTGCCCAGCAACTGTACTTCAATAACAAACATACACACACACAAATGCAGCTGATTCTAACACACAGCTTAGGATGAGGATCGCTAATTTGAAGGCTTGCTGTATAAGGTCACCATATTTGATTGTATGTTCTAAATTCTTGATTTTTTTTTCTGTAGAGCAAAAGATGGGTGCTAAGCTTTTAGGGTGCTTAGGTAATGAGTCCATATATAACGATAATGACTTCCTCTTGAAAGGAAGTCAGTGCGCCAGAAAATACCTTAAGAAATCTATTGACAACTTCCTACATTCACTTTCTTTATATGTCCCTGTATAAGTACCTTGAACACGAACTTTTAGCAGATGATACAATTTCTTCCTCAAAGGTGTGTGTACCAAAGTGAGCTAGAGGGAAAAAAAAGTGTTTTCTATATTCATAACACTTTTCAGCAATATCAACTGTGTGATCATCACAATCTTGTAGAATAAACAGTGGCCTCGTGAAGCTCATAAAATGTTCATGGGATTGATTATTGCTATATTATAGTGTGTTAACTTTTATCTTCTATATGTATCTATGTATTTACAGGTAATGCTACAATTATTGTGGCATTTCATTATTCTTTTGTGTATCATACTGTTCCAAAGTTTCATTTCCACACAACTGAAGCACTAGAAAGTGGACAATGTCAATTGCTTCAACAGTTTATGGTCTTTTTTCCCACCAATTCCAAAGGCCTCACTCTTTCACATGCAGCCCTGAACTGTCTTTAAGAGCATAACCTTTCAGGGTCTGCATCTCAACTCCACAAGGTTATATAAACTTGAGCCTTGTTTTTCTCTCTAGCATAAGGTGGATAAAAAACAGCTACATACAGTGTTGTTATGAGAATTAAATGGGGAAATGTATGTAAAGTGCTTGGGTTACATACTAAGTGCTAAATAAGCTGATAGCTTAAAAACAATGACAATTTTGCAACCTTTTGTTGCAAAATTCGGATCCTGACTCTGTAAACATGGAGAGAATATAATCACGGATACAAGACTACAACCTAGATACAGATACAAGAATAATATGTAGATAAAATGGAACATTAATATTCCTATCCATCCCTCTTGCTGGCAAGAGTTCCCGTTATGAAATACACTGGTGTAGCTATAACTTTTATTTCCAAGATGTATTACGATATTCTCTTCCATGTGAGGGTCTCTTTTTAGAAAAGTATCAGTGCCAAATACAGCCAAGTCACACAGTCCACTCACGAACTGCACATAAAAAAGATACATTGCAATCTGTTATCTATGAATTTCCCCTATTTTTTGGATTAAGCATATGGTATAGTTTAGCTGTATGAGCAATACTATCTTCATTAGACTGTTGATTCCACTTGCAAAATGTCAATCTCTAAATAATGACTGATTATGTTCATGGAAAATGATTTTTCAATAATCACACAAGTTCATGAAATGCCCTGGTTTTATTATGGCAAGGTCATGGGTGTTTTTATTAGGGCAAAAGTCTGGGCTCCAGGCTGACAGGAATGAAGCAGAGCCCTCTAATCAGCTTCTTTAACGTAGGCACCTAGGGAACTGTTCAGAGACCCTTCCTTCCTGCAATGTTCACTACCCACCCTGGCGTACATTAATGGTCATGGCAGTAAGAACCATGGCGGTAAGAATTATGCAACAAAAAAGAACCGTAAGATGTTCACATTGACCACTTAACGCAGAGACCTACCTCTAAACCAGTGAAATGGGCTTGTCTCATGCACGTTCATAAAAACCAAACTGGAGTAATAAGGAGGGGGGGGAGAGTGTTTGTTTTGGCCAAGCTAGTTAGAATAATAGTAGCTAGAATTTAGAGAGCGTGCATTATGTACCACACACCATTTCAAATGTTTTGCACGTACTATCTCACTTAATCCTCAACATTATGACGTAGATACACCTTGGCACAGAGCAGTTGAGTGACTTACAAGATAACCTGTTTGAGCAGGTGACAGAATTGGGTTTGGAACTCAGGCAAACTCCTGAATTCCCCACTCCTAACCACTATGCTAAATTGCCTGCTTGGTCAAATGTAGACATGGCCTCAGTATCTTTTTAAATGTATGATGTTTCCATTTGTTCAGCTTATTTTTTCTTTTTTAAAAATTTTTTATTTTTGGCTACATTGGGTCTTCGTTGCTTCATTGCGCATGGGTTTTCTCTAGTTGCAGCGAGTGGGGGCTACTCTTGGTTGCGGTGCGCGGGCTTCTCATTGTAGTGGCTTCTCTTTGTTGCAGAGCATGGGCTCTAGGTGCACGGGCTTCAGTAGTTGTGGCGTGCAGGCTCAGTAGTTGTGGCTCACAGGCTCTAGAGCGCAGGCTCAGTAGTTGTGGTGCACAGGCTTAGTTGCTCCGCGGCATGTGGGATCTTCCCGGACAAGGGCTTGAACCCGTGTCCCCGGCATTGGTAGGTGGATTCTTAACCAGTGCGCCACCAGGGAAGTCCCCGTTCAGCTTATTTTTAAGGCTGAATTAACAAATATCTCTATTCACTTCAAATGCCTCTATTAACGAAAGAGTTAATCATTTTTCTCCATCCTCTTCTCTTAAAGACTTACATAAAATGATACATAGTTAATTGTCTCTGATGCCATTTCAGTATTCAATTCTAATTTACCCAAATTTCACGTTTTCTGGGTTAGTTTTTTTAAAAAAAGGGGGCAAGGATGCACTGATCAGTAACTAGTTTCCAATATGCTATAAATATTTTCTAAAAGTCTACAGTTTCAGACACTGAGATCACAGCACTGTCCACTTATAAATAGAGTTTCCAGTTTTTGGCTTTCATTTTCCAACTAGTTGAAGGGTGGGGCAGTAAAACATTTCCCATAAATAAATGAAGTACTATGATACTCCACACTTCTTTTACCACTAGCTGCTGACCATCTGTCATAAAAAAAGACACACCCTGGAAGGCAGTATCAAATTTTTAGAAACAGAAGTAGCCATGGCACTATTTCCTGAGATGAAATTTTGAAAAAAAAAAAGTTACTGACTAAAAAATTCAAGAAACACCCACAGGGTAACATCCACCCTGTTTACCTTTTGTAAGCATCATCCTTATCATCTTCCCCTCACGCTACTGAGTTGCTACTATGTTCCAGGCACTGTGCTAAGTGTCTCATACATATTCTTTCAGTACATCTTCACACAAGTGCCTATGAGGTGGGCATCACTAATGTTACATTCTACGCATGAGGAAACTGATACTTAAGAATTGTAAAGTAACTTTCCCAAGATCATACAAGTAATAAAGGGAAGAGACCGGATTTGAACCAGATCTAACCACAGACTTCACATTTTCAACCATTACACTAGTGAAATTCCCCACAGGACTTATTTTCTTCGTTATGTGGGTGAAGGTGATATTGGGTTTGTGTGAATTCCATGCTCCTTCAAAAGCCATTTTAACATGCAAACATTACCACGAATACAGTGTTTAGCCAAGGAAATTATAAACTTTTGACTAAATTTGGTGAGGAAATACGTAACTTAAATTCATCTGATGTCAGAGTTTTAGATGAGGAGAGAAATTTTTCATGTACATTTTTATTAAGGAATCATTAAATGTTTAAAGTAGGCTACTTGAGAAATATGTAATATTATTAATAACTGAATCACGCCCTTATTACAATCTTTTCCCATTCATTACTAAAAAATAATTGGTAGGACTTCTGGGTTAGTATCAGGGCAAATCAGCAGAATCTAATGTGCCTTTTTTCCAATTTCCATTATAATATCTGTGAAGAATTACAAAAAGAAGAAAACTGGCAACAGTGTTGGAAACTAAAGAGAAGACCAGATGCCAAAGTCTTGAGGGGATTTTCACTAATGTCAATGCTGAAGAGATTAACAACATATTCTTGGATTCTAACATAAGAATCAAAACCCAGTAAGAAAGAAAATCGAAAAAGATGGATTCACTTTGTCTACCTCTAGCTATAGAACTCAGGAGCCGCACTAAACCAAAAGTGGGCAGTGATCTCCTCTTAGCTGTCTTCCAGAGGTAGCCCATCATGCCTTTCCTCCCTCACTGCCAGTTTCTTCCCTCTCTATGTCCCTCTGGAAAGCAAACACCAGACCAACCTGGGAGGAAACAGAAGAAACTAGACAGATGTATCACATCCGAGAATGTGATGCAGCCAGACAGAAAATGTCTGCAACAACCCTCAGAGCACTACATAACTATGGACATAGTGTAGAAGCTCTTTTGTCAAAAAGGGTAAAGTAGGGAATCAAAAAAATAACATCATTTCTTAAACATTTTTTTTCCTTTTTTTAAAATTGAAGTATAGTTGATTTACAATATCATGTTAGTTTCAGGTATATAGCACAGTGATTCAGCCATATATATATATATATGGCTGAATATATACATATACATATATGAATATACATATATATATATTCAGCCATATATATATATATATATATATATGTGTATGTTCCACTTCAGATTCTTTTCCCTTATAGGTTATTACAAAATATTGTGTATAGTTCCCTGTGCTACACAGTAGGAAACATTTTGCTTTAACTTAAAATATATATATATATATGTATATTTACTTGACTGCAGTGACTACACAAATAGACTTTGAATGCAGGGCTACTGGTTGGTGTTCCCTATCATCTTTATTTCATAAGCCATTTTTATAATGTTCCATCTCCAGTTTCTAGTGCTGTTTTTCTTACACTGGAGCAAAAGCTGAAGAACATGTGAATTTCCAGATTTCCACAGAATAATGGTGGCCATCTACATTTGAATCTCTCCACACGCTTCCCTTAAAAAATGTACTGAAAAGGAAAGAAAGTCAAGTCACCCAACACCCAAGCCTACAACATGAGCAGGAGAGAGAACATATTTAAACTGGGATGGACATGAGGAAATAACCATCTAAGACCTGAAGGGTCAGTGCCAGTGCCCACGCTAGGGAAGAGTCAGGCTGGGATCATGCCAAAAAGGTGCAGGGTACAAGAGGGGAAGGGACTCAGATCATGTCTGATTAAATGAACCCAGAAAGAGGGCCCCACCCTGAGTGACCAAAGATCTGGTACCTGGGGGACTGGATGACTGGCTACCGGGAGTCATAACAAAGTGGCTTGGAAAATGTGCAGGATCAGAGTGGCAGCCCCGGGCAGGTGCCAATTCTGAGAGAGGCAGTTGAAGAACAGGTGTCTTTTGGAAGATGGATGGGAAAGGGAAAGGAGGCAGAGGCAAAAGATCATGGTCCTCCTGTAATGACATACTATCTATCATAGAATCATAAGAAGGTGGACCAGAAAGAAAGGGGCAGCATTTACTAAAGAAAGTGTACTTCACTGGAGCAACATAAGAAGGGGCTCTTGAACTAGGAAATAAATTAAACTATCCAAATCCCACCCCCACAGATCACCTGCTATCGTGAGTCCAGGAAAAGCTAACATACATAAACATGACAGAAAGAGCTCAGCATCTAAACAAAATTACCATAGAAATTTTAAAAAATAGCAAATGAGAATTCAAAATTTTGACAAATGAAAATATTCTCGCATATGGAAAAAAAGTCACAAAGCAGAAGAAAACATTTACATAATATTTCAACATGAATTAAATATAACTAAATCAGCAAATGCTGATATTAAAAAAAGTTACCATGAATCAAACATTTAAAAACTCAGACACCGAACTAGGGGAAGAAACTGAAAGAAAAAACAAAATCTCAGAAATGAAGGGACATTATATATAACTAAAAGTATATGAAAGCATATAGAGAATGAAAATGAAAAGAGAGAAGCTAATTAATTCAAAATAAGGGGAAAAAAGAAGTGAAAATGATCAGAAAGGAACTGAAAGAGGCAAAAGATATGCAAACAAGGTTCAATAATATCTGTAATTGGAGTCCCTGAAAAAGAAACACAATAGAATGTCAATTTAAAACTATAATTAAAATAAACTCTGAAATAAAAGACCTGAGTGTACCCTACTGTGCATCTGGGAACCTGACCCAGTTTGGTCACTTTTGAGACATATCTAGTAAAAAACTCTTAGACTTTAAATAATAATAGTGATAATAAAAATCTTTCAGACCTCCAGAGACCTGGTCTGGGAAGATCCCACATGCCGGGGAGCAACTAAGCCTGTGTGCCACAACTACTGAGCCTGCACTCTAGAGCCCGCGAGCCACAACTACTTAGCCCATGTGCCATAACTACTGAAGCCCATGCACCTAGAGCCCGTGTTCCGCAGCAAAAGAAGCCACTGCAATGAGAAGCCCGCACAGTGCAATGAAGATTAGCCCCCGCTCACTGCAACTAGAGAAAGCCCGCATAAAGCAATGAAGACCCAACGCAGCCAAAAATAAATAAATAAAGTAAATAAATGTATAAAAAAAAAAAGAAAGAAGATCACAGTAACATTAAATTTATAAACAGCAACATACAAAACAAGTATACAGTGGGGTAACATTTTCTAGAAACTCAAGGAAGGGAAAGTATGAGACAAGGATTTTATATCAGTTGAACTGCTTTGCTATTATCAAAATTGTAGGAATGGTTTTAATATATGGGCAAAAATCCAAAGAATCCTGAGAAATCTATTAAAGAATGAATTCCTCCAACTAAGAGATAATTGAGAACACTTTAGAAATGGACAAGTGGTTAGCACAAAATATATTATTATACATCTAAGACAAAAACAAACTTGTGGACAAGGATAGAAGAACAGCATTATATATTATATGCTCTGACAAAGTAGAAATAATAGAACTAAAAATAAAACTGAAAGAGAAAGGCAAGAGAAAGGGTAAAATTGAATAAGTTGTTGATTTCCTTATAGGTAATAAGTGGGAGTCGAAGATGACATTTAAATCTGACAAACCAAATAGCAGAACCTAAAAAGGGACTAGAGAATTATATAAAGATATTAGTATAATGATGACACTAGAATAAACTATACATTGTTCTAAATATTAAAAGAACCAACATAAGATCAAAGATAAAAAATAAATATAACATAAAACAATACAACAAAGCTAAGGATAAAAATTACAGCAATATATAAAAACTCATCTACTGAAATAAAATATTTTCTGATTGGATCACAAAGAAAAACCTAATATTACACCTAATAACTACAAAATACACATTCTTTTCAAGACTACGTGGCATAGACTCCAAGAAAGTGGACCAAGTCTCAAATTTAAAAGGATTGAAATAATAAAAAGTATGTCCTCTGACAACAACAGAATTAAACTAGAAATCAATAATCTAACAGAGAAAACCTGAAATATTTGGAAAATAAACAACACACTTCTAAACACATGGGTCAAAGAAGAAATCACCATTTGCACTATTTCCACCATTATTCTTAACAATAATTTTGACATAAATTCTACCTTGTCAGATATACCAAGATTGTAATCTCAGCTTTCTCTGTGTTTGCAGGTAAACTTGGTACACTTTGCTGTAAAGGTACTTACCAGAAGACAATAAAGTAGTGTCTATAGAATCATAAGGAGAAAAGATTTGACAAGAATTCTTTGTCAAATTATTATTTTTGTTTGAAGGTAATAGAAAGATATTCTTCCATATGCAAAGATTTTTTTAAAAAGCCTTATCATTTATGTGCCTCTATGAAAATTAAAGTATTAACCAACTGATCAAAAGATTAATTAAAATTAGGAACTGAGAATGTGAAAGTTAAGGAGTATTTGTAATATAAAAAGTAATTAACATATAGATCAGTATACATACTTTCTCTATATGTGATTACAAAGTTGAATGCAGAAGAAAAACTCTTTAGAAGAGTTATAAGATTTACAATATTACATTTCAGAAAGCTGGGTCTATGATCCCAGATTGAATTAAAAAGCACTTGAAAGTAGAAAATAAACAGGAAAATATCGATCAAAAAAGTAAAGGCACAATAAAATTTTCTTTGGGTATTTCTGCTTCCAGCCAAGATGGAGTAACAGGCAGACTGGATTTACCCTCCTACCTAAAAAACCTAAAGGGAAACAGACAGAATATATGAAACAACAGTTTTCAAAAGATGAGATATCAGGCAAAGGACAGTGATCCCTGAGTGACAGGAAACAAAGGAGGTGAGTCTTATTATTGCCTTAGCTTACTACCTTGAGAATAAAAAGATTCTAAGCCCTGGTACAGGGATGGGGAACTGAGGCATAACCCAGTGGACTCCCTGATTTGAGAGCTGAGGGCCCAGGGAGACCCAGGGAGCTACAGTTGATAGGATAGAGTACCAGAGAAGAGAAAGTTGCACAGAAAGAGAACCCTGGAGATTTGCAGAGAGCCCCCTTAGAATATTTAGCTGAGCACTGATCAGACATATGTAAGAGAACTACCCAAAACTAGGGAAAGAACCATCTGAAAGGACTAAAGGGACCAGTGCCCAACATTCACATGGAGTTGGGAAAAATAGTATCTGTTCCCATCAGCCAGATTGGAAAAACTTAAAATTCACAGGGCACTTGGTAGATTACTAGGGAGGTTTTGACTCAGCAGTGAAGAATAGGTAGCCCTAGACTGGACACTGCTCTGGACCTGCCTAATAAATCATAAATGCAATACCCAGAAGGCTCAAAGTGTTCTCAACTAATTTAACTTCATCTCAGAACAAAGCAAGAAGAGTTATAACAATAAATAAATATCCAAGAAGGTAAAACGTACAATGCCTGGCATCAAATCAAAGATTAAAAGTCATGGAAACATGACCCATAATGAGGTAACCATTCAGTCACAACCAACCCAGAACTGACATAGATGTTGGAACTAGCAGAGGACATTAAAACAGTTATTATAAACTATATTCTGTATGTTTAGAATGTTGGATATAAAAAAGATATGAAAGATCCAAATTGGACTTCTACAAGTGAAAACCTAGAATATGTGAGATGAAAAACATACTGGATGGAGGCAAAACATTCTTGGACATAAATCATAGCAGTATTTTCTTAGCTCTGTCTCCCAAGGCAAAAGAAATAAAAGCAAAAATAAACAAATGGGACCTAATCAAACTTAAAAGCAAAGGAAATCATCAACAAAATGAAAAGACAATCTGCAGAATGGGAGAAAATATTTGTACATGATGCAACTGATGAGGGGTTAATATCCAAAATATAAAAACAGCTCATACAACTCAATATCAAAAAAACAAACAACCTAATCAAAAAATGGGCAGAAGACCTAAATAGAAATTTCTCCAAAGAAGACAGACAGATGACCAAAAAGCACATGAAAAGATGTTCAACATCGCTAATTATTAGAGAAATGCAAATAAAAACACAATAAGGTATCACCTCACACTGGTCAGAATGGCTATCATGAAAAAGCCTACGAATAATAAATGGTGGTTCCCCTTTCTGGGAACCCTCCTACACTGTTGGTGGGAAAGTAAACTGGTGCAGCTACTGTGGAAAACAATATGGAGGTTCCTTAAAAAACTAAAAGTAGAGCTACCATATGATTCAGCAATCCCACTCCTGGGCATATATGCTGAAAAGGTGAAAACTCTAATTCAAAAAGATACATGCAGCCCAATGTTCATAGCAGCACTATTCATAGTAGCCAAGACATGGAAACAACCCAAGTGGCCATCGACAGATGCTTGGTTTAAGAAGATGTGGTATATGTATACAATGGAATATTACTCAGCTGTAAAAAAGAATGAGTAATGCCATTTGCAGCAATATGGATGGACCTAGAGAATATCACACTAAGTGAAGTAAGCCAGACAGAGAAAGACAAATATTATGTGATATTGCTTATATGTGGAATCTAAAAAATAATACAAATGAATTTATATACAAAACAGAAACAGACTCAGAGACATGGAAAACAAATTTATGGTTACCAAAGGGAAGGGAGGGGGCGAGGGATAAATTAGGAGTATGGGATTAACAGATACAAACTACTCTACATAAAACAGATAAGCAGCAAGGATTTACTGCATAACCCAGGGAACTATATTCAATATCTTGTAATAACCTATAATGGAAAATAATCTGAAAAAATATGAATATATAACTGAATCACTTTGCTGTACACCAGAAACTAACACAATATTGTAAATCAAGTGTATTTTAATTTAAATAAATAAGTGATATTATAAGTTCTGAATATTTTCAATTGCATGATTTATAAGATTATTGATGACTAGTAAAAGATTCATAAATATTAAGCTAATAACTGCATTCAAATATTTTAAATATACAAAATTCATGAATCTTTTAAAAAAACTATACATCAAAGGACATATTCATTAGAATGAAAAGGCAATCTACAGAATGGGAGAAAATATTTGCTAACTATATATATATATATATATATATATATATATATATATATATAATAAGGAGTTAATATCCAGAATATATAAAGAACTCCTGCAACTCAACAACACAAAAAACCAAACAATCTCATTTAAAAATGGATGTTTGTTTTTTTGATATTGAGCTGCATGTAAATTTTGGAGATTAATCCTTTGTCAGTTGCTTCATTTGCAAATATTTTCTCCTGTTCTGAGGGTTGTCTTTTCGTCTTGTTTATGGTTTCCTTTGCTGTGCAAAAGCTTTTAAGTTTCATTAGGTCCTATTTGTTTATTTTTGTTTTTATTTCCATTTCTCTAGGAAGTGGGTCAAAAAGGATCTTGCTGTGATTTATGTCATAGAATGTTCTGCCTATGTTTTCCTCTAAGAGTTTGATAGTGTCTGGCCTTACATTTAGGTCTTTAATCCATTTTGAGTTTACTTTTGTGTATGGTGTTAGGGAATGTTCTAATTTCATTCTTTTACATGTAGCTGTCCAGTTTTCTCAGCACCACTTATTGAAGAGGCTGTCTTTTCTCCACTGTATATTCTTGCCTCCTTTATCAAAGATAAGGTGACCACATGTGTGTGGGTTTATCTCTGGGCTTTCTATCCTGTTCCATTGATCTATATTTCTGTTTTTGTGCCAGTACCATACTGTCTTCATTACTGTAGCTTTGTAGTATAGTCTGAAGTCAGGAAACCTGATTCCTCCAGCTCCATTTTTCTTTCTCAAGATTGCTTTGGCTATTTGGGGTCTTTTGTGTTTCCATACAAATTGTGGAACCCTCTTGCACTGTTGGGGGGAATGTAAATTGATCCAGCCACTACGGAGAACAGTATGGAGGTTCCTTAAAAAACTAAAAATAGAACTACCATACGACCCAGCAATCCCACTACTGGGCATATACCCTGAGAAAACCACAATTCAAAAAGAATCATGTACCACAATGTTCATTGCAGCTCTATTTACAATAGCCAGGACATGGAAGCAACCTAAATGTCCATCAACAGATGAATGGATAAAGAAGATGTGGCACATATATACAATGGAATATTACTCAGCCATAAAAAGAAACGAAATTGAGTTATTTGTAGTGAGGTGGATGGACCTAGAGTCTGTCATACAGAGTGAAGTAAGTCAGAAAGAGAAAAACAAATACCGTATGCTAACACATATATATGGAATCTAAAAAAAAAAAAAAGAGAGAGAAAAAAAAAGGTCATGAAGAACCTAGGGACAAGATGGGAATAAAGACACAGACTTACTAGAGAATGGACTTGAGGATACGGGGAGGGGGAAGGGTAAGCTGGGACAAAGTGAGAGAGTGGCATGGACATATATACACTACCAAATGTAAAATAGACAGCTAGTGGGAAGCAGCCACATAGCACAGGGAGATCAGCTCAGTGCTTTGTGACTACCTAGAGGGGTGGGATAGGGAGGGTGGGAGGGAGGGAGATGCAAGAGGGAAGAGATATGGGGACATATGTATATGTATAACTGATTCACTTTGTTATAAAGCAGAAACTAACACACCATTGTAAAGCAATTATACTCCAATAAAGATGTTAAGAAAAAAGAAAAGAAAAAAAAAATGGATGAAGGACTCAAGTAGATATTTCTCCAAAGAAGATACACAAATGGCCTGCGAACACATGAAAAGATGCTCAACATCCCTAAATACAAGGGAAATGCAAATCAAAACCACAATGAGGTATCACTTCACATCTAATAGAATGGCTACTATCAAATTTTTTTTAAAGGGAAGGAAAGAATCAGTGCTGGTGAGGATGAAGAGAAACTGGAACTCTTGCACATTGTTGGTGAGAATATAAAATGGTACAGCCACTAGGCCAAACAGTACAGCAGTTCTTCAAAAAATTAGAAATAGAATTACCATATGATGCAGCAATTCCACTTCTAGGTATATAACTAAAAGAACAGAAAGCAGGGTCTCAAAGAGAGTTTTGTACACCTATGTTCATAGCAGCATTATTCACAATAGTCAAAGGTGGAAACAACACAACTGTCCAACAATGGATGAATGGATAAACAAAATGTGGTATATACATAAATGGAATATTAATCAGCCTTAAAAAAGGAAGGAAATTCTGATACATGCTACATGAATGAACCTTGAGGATTCTATGGTAAATGAAATAAGCCAGTCACAAAAAGACAAATACTGTAGGATTTCATTTGTATGAGGTATCTGCAGTAGTCAAATTTATAGGGACAGAAAGTAGAAGGGTGGTTGTCAGAGGCTGGGGGGAGGGGAAAGTAGAGAACTGTTGTTTAATAAATATAGAGCTTTAGTTCTGCAAGATATAAAAATTTCTGGAGATTAGTTTTACAACAATGTGAATACACTTAACACTACTGAACTGTACACTTAAAAATGGCTAAGATAGTAAATTTTGTTATGTGTATTTTATCACATTTAAAAATAGATTAAAAAAAGAAAAATATACTGGATGGAATTAATAGAAGATTAGGAATCGAGAAAAAAATTAATAATCTTGAAGGCATACTAACAGAATCTATCCAAAATGAAATACGTAGAGAAAAAATAATTTAAAAAAAAACAACGAAAAGAACATCAGCAAGCAGAGGGCAGCTTTAAGTGTCCAGGTGAGAAGACTAAATATCTCCATTCTTCCCAAATTAATTTTCATGGTTAATCTCATTTAATTTTTAAGAAGCTTTTCTTTTAATGAAATAATTCCAGAGTTCATCAGAAAAAATTAAAAAGTGGGACTTGTCAAGAAAATTTTGTAAAGGAAATACAATGGGGACGTGAATAGCTATTTCTGCCAGGTATTTAAATATACTCTAAAAGGTATGTTTACAACAGATTACAGATTACAACAGTGAGGTGCTAACACAAGAACAGCTAAGTCAGTGGACTAAAATAGATGGCACCAAGACAGATCATAGCACTAATAAGAACTTAGAACATAAAGTGGTACTGCAAATCAGTGAAAAAGGAAATATTCAATAATAATAATAATGAAATTATTATTCAATAATAATTACTCAAAAATCAGTCTGGGTTGTCTTGGTAATGTTTGAAATAAAGCATCATTTTAGTTCAGAGGTTCTTAAACTTTGGCTCATTAAGAATTATACTTCATTGGGCTTCATGGTATCTGTGAAAATGGGGTGAAAAGTGACTTATCTTTCCTTCAAAATTCCTCTTGAAACTGAATCCATAGGTGGGGAAAGTCTTTATAGTTTCATACTAAGTTTTTAAGATATTTCACATCATCAGGTAATATTTGATTGTCACCACTGTCATGTTTTTTTAAATAATTAATTAATTAATTAATTAATTTTTGGCTGTGTTGGGTCTTCGTTGCTGTACCCGGGCTTTCTCTAGTTGCAGCAAGCGGGGGCTACTCTTCATTGCAGTGCGTGGGCTTCTCATTGTGGTGGCTTCACTTTTTGCGGAGCACGGGCTCTAGGCGCGCGAGCTTCAGTAATTGTGGCACACAGGCTCAGTAGTTGTGGTGCACGGGTTTAGTTGCTCCGCGGCATGTGGTATCTTCCCGGACCAAGGCTCGAACCCGTGTGCCCTGCATTGGCAGGCGGATTTTTAACCACTGTGCCACCAGGGAAGTCCCCACTGTGATGTTATAACATCTAGAAGAGTTTCCCATTGATTAGAAAGGAAAAACATTCCTACCATTATGATTAGGGGTTCTGCTTTGGTTATATAAATTTAATGATATATAAAGTAAGTTTAAAAATCATTCGAAGTGTCTTGAAACAACCTATAGGCTGCTTATCAAGTTGAAAAGCAGAGAAACCATACAGAATCAGAAAGAACTTGGAGAAGCCATGTTCCCTAGAATTGACAAACATGTTCTGTGGCTACGAACAGGTGAAAAACTGAAGCAGTCAAGGAACTCAGATTGCAAAGAATGTCACCCACTCCAGAATGGCTATTTCTTCTAAAATTTAATATTTTGGAGCAGACCTAAGAGGAATTGATAACTACACGACTAGTGAAACGGATGCTCTCAGCATAGCCGACTCTGTTACTGCCATTTCCGGCATTCCTATTTCATGAGACCTTTTTGAAATTTTCAGAAACTACCATCATCTTGAAAATGGTATTTCCAAGTAAACATCTTACTGAAAAAAAGGTCGAGAACTCTGGGCATAGACTGAGAATCCGACATTTGGCTGTCCATTTGTTTATACTGCTTTGGAAGAGAAGCTCCTGACGTCAATGTGACTGGTTGCTTTCTGCATCGGCCGGCATGGGTGCCAAATGCTCTGCCGCTGGTACTGAATGAACGCTTGCCTAGTGCTGTGAGGAGCATCAACTTCATCGGGACAGTGGGGGCTGAATCATTGCTTTCAGGATCTTTCATCAGGAAAAGGGAGCAGAATGAGAGCAGTTCTTCACTTACTAAACAGAAATTTGCTGAATTTCCAGAGGAAAGTCTTGAAATGCTTGATTAGACATTGGGCAGAAATTTTACTTTTTTCAAATAGAAAAGGAAAGCCACTCTCTCATGGTTTCACGTACTTGGACAATAGTTTTGGTTGTAATATTCTAGTTACAGCCCTGCAGTCAACATTATGTCCGCTGCTGAAGGACTCAGAGCTCCTGTTCTATTCAAGATGGGTCACTAGGAGTTCAGCATGCCTCTGACACTGAGGAAAGACCTTCTGCAATCTGGAGTAAAGGGTGGCAAAACTTTTTCCAATTTCTCAGCAGGCAGAAGCAAGTATGTGCCAAACTCCTGACAAAGATAATTTTAAGATTGAAATGTGGGTTTATAGTCCAAAATTGGTGATACGGATGAACATCAATGACTTGCACTTTGCCAAAGATCAGAACCTCAGTGAATCTGGGAACAGAGGAAATTATTCAAAATAAATTCATCTGTTTCTCAACTCAGTTCTACCCTCATTTGGCCAAGTATGCCACGATAGCTCCATTTGCTCATGTGTGCTTTTATAAGCCACAATAAGCCAAGTGTGGTTTTTTTTTTGCCACCAGAACGAAACAAAACAAAAAAATCAAAACTGATTGGATGGTAAGCCTAACACATATGTTATCATATCAAAACCACTCAAAACTTTCTCCTGCTTCTGTAAGTCAAACTTCAACAGCCTTCATGGTGGAAGTTGGCGATAAGCTGAAGTTCAAGTTTTGCTTTGTTTGGAAATTTTTATTTCCTTTTTATCATAAAGTAGGTGTTAATTTTTGCATTAAAAATGAGTGAGAGGCAAAGGTTTTCAAAGAATGTCATATTTTTCTATGTGTACATAGAAAAGAATGTGTAATCAATATCTAACATCATAAAAATAAATTCTATCTAAATTATTGTACATATGCTTAGGTACTTTTTTTGGTAACCTCATAGCTTTCAGAGTCTCAAGGAGCTCTGTGATTCAAAAATTTGAGAAAAACCCCATTCCTCTGATTTAGATATTGACCTCACGTAGCACACAAAATCATTTCACAACAGTTCAAGAATTACATGGAAGAAAATCAAACCACAACACTTAGAAGAAAATATAAATGTTTAGTGGATTTCAAGCTGAGAAAAAAGCTTTCTGAACAAAAAAGCAAGAGAAAAATAATAAATAAATAAAAATGGCCATTCTCTAGTTCAATGATTTAATTTCACTTATATCTAAGGGGAAAACGCAAACTGTAAACAGAGGAGGTCATTTTCCCCTGGTCACTAGGGGACCAGTCAATCAGCCACTACCCCTTGCTGTAACACCCAACAGAGGTTTAAAACTATTACACTAGACATTGTCACTCCATCAGTAGAAACAATACCTCCAGTATATGTACATTTATTTATCTTTGTTTATCAATTGGGTATATGTACTAATCTACTAATATATTATATATCTTATAAAATATATACTTAAAAAAAGATGAGATAAAATTAACTACAAATACAAGTTTTAAAGTTTTCTTCCTGCACCCTTGCAGGTGTGTACACCTCCCCATTTTGGGGGCCGTAGTTCGGCATGGCGGTGGCTAAACAGGAAGGCCCTGCCACCATTGCCAAAGCTGAGTCTGCGTTCTGCTCCCCAGATTGTGTACCTCCTTCACACCTGCCAGCTCTCTGTATCACAACACACTGTTTTACTGCCTTCCTAGTGCAGATCATTATGGGACGTCATCTACTTATTTATGGGTTTACTTGTTTATTCCCACCCCCCGCCCCCCCGACTCCCCATCTAGAATATAAGCTCCATGAGAGTCAGGATGGTGCCTGTCTTGTTCATTCCTAGTTCCTCCACACCTAGAACAGGGCTTGGTATATAGTAGGTGCTCATTAGATACTTATTGTGTAATAAGGGTATACAGCTGCTCCCCCACTCAAATTCCAGCTCTTCCCCCTGCTTGGTCCTCCATTCTCCTAGCAGGCAACAGGGCAGGTCCCCTGACCCTCTGCAGGAAGCAAACAATACCTTATCCTACTTCTTAGCACAGCTTCCACTTTAAAGACCTCTTAAGGAGGGTGAGCCACTGAGGACGATCTTACTCCTCATAGAAAACACAGGCCCCCAATCTCAAATCCAGAACTTAAAAATATATACATATATAATTACAGTGTTTCTAAAGGCAGTTCTTCTTCTTTTATAATCATCTATTTGCAAGCTGAACTATCATATTCATGCAAAAGCGATCCTTCTCGATCAAGTCAAGCTGTTCTTAGAGCTTCTGTCCTGGGAGGGAAAAGAGACAGGTGGGCAGGTACCTGATGGTTTTCCACACATCGAAGCCATCCAGAGGCTTGGTGCCCTCTGTGCTGCCCCCTGCCAGCTTCACCAGGGTCGGCAGCCAGTCGGAAATGTGGATGAGCTCCCGGTTCTTCACGCCCCTCCGTTTCAGCAAGGGGCCGGCCACAAAGCCCACCCCTCGCACGCCTCCTTCCCACAGGCTCCACTTTCTTCCTCGAAGGGGCCAGTTATTGCCCCCTGCCAATGTCTGCCCACCGTTATCTGAAACACAATTAGGTCATGGCATGAGGACAAGGTTAACTATTAGATGCATTTAAGAACAGAAGACTTAGACGCATGTTATTATCAAATGGTGCTTAGGAACTAAGAAAGAAAATTCCTCTTTCCCCTCTCCCATTCCACTACCCTCCTCCCACCCAACACAACCCTCCATCCCACAGACATAACCAGGGAGCAGCACGGCACATGTCTGACACTAGACCTTTAAATCCTCCATGGAGAGGGCCACTGAAAAACAAGGAAGGCCCCTGAGGGGAACTGCTTGGGATAGAGCCCTGTGCTGAGCAATGACTAGGATTCAAATGCATGCATGCGACTTTGTGTAACACAGGAGAGTGAACCCAGGTAGGTGGAGCCCCTCCCCGTACATGAAAAGACACCTCTGAATAAGTTTCACTTAGGAACCTAAAGCTCCTAATTAGTGGGGATAGCGAACCTTTTTATTTTCTTCTTGGAAAATTTTTCTAACATTTAAACTGGTAACAGAATTAACACTTGATTCCCTGGTGATCTGAACTCTTAAGTGTGAAAGGTGAAGACTTCGCCAGTGGGTTAAATGTCTCTGTACACAGAACAGTTGGATGGAAAAAATAATTGCAAGAAAAACTCCTCCCTTCTTGACAGGATGGCAGGACAAAGCTTCATCGTATACTGTGTGCCAGGGAAGAGAAGGTTTCTCTCCCAAGACAGCCAAGGGAATGGAGGACATTGGGGAAGCCAGAGAAGATACAAAAGTGACTTCAGTATCTTACCAGCTGGGTGGGGCTCAGAGTTAGAAATTAAGTTGGACTGTAGAAAGTAAAAAGTCATATTTCTTATATACTGAGGTTGTAGAATCATATTATCTCCAAAAGTACTCATACACTTAGGTGACTTTAGAGATATGTTTTAAATATCACTTATTTGCATGTGCATTACACTCCGATTAAATGTTTTCTAAAAGCCACTGGTATCCAAATGAACCACAGGAGGGCAGTATGACAGATGTGCTCTATAGAACATTATGTATAAAGAACTCTAACAAAGAAATCAAGCTCTATCAAAGCCAAAGGATGCTCATGGAAGGAAAAAGAACCAATATTTGTTAAGCACCCACTCTGTACCAGGCGCCCTTTTAATTTCACATTATCACAGACTCTGGAGTCTGATAGACCTGGAATTGAAGCATGATGCCAGCCACTCACTAGGTGTGTGACCCAGGGCAATACACTGCCTCAGTTTCTCATCTTTAATGTAGAGATAATAATTCCTACCTCATTCATGTATTAGGGTGAGAATTAAGTGACATCATTTATAATAATGGTTTGGGGCTGGGTACCTGGCACAATCTAAGTGCTCAATAAATGGTAGCTAATATTTATAACAATACAAATAGTCTAGTATTATAACTATTTTGCCATGAGAGAGAGAGAGACTTGAAAATGCCAAACAGCTAATAAGTGGCAAAGCTAGGATTCAAACAATGTCTGTGTGACTCCCAGTCTCCTCCTGCCCCCAGAGTGTCCTGCTCCTGAGGTCCCTGGTATAGAGTGAGTTTTATATCTATATAAAACTTTACTTCTCTATGAAAAACATAAGCATGGTCAGTCTCTGCTAAGTGTACACTCTTCCCATGATACAGCAGGAGAGCTATCTCAAGGTGATGATAATTCCCTTACTAGGAGCCTCTGTTGCTGGTGGGTAAGAAATTCAAGGCTCTACTGTCAAGGAGGCTTCTGATCAAGCCCTTAACACACCAGGTCTTCAGTTCTTCTCTGTGCTTCGTGAGGGGGAGAAGGAAGAGTCTTGAGCTACATTAGCAGAAGGTAACAGTTCTTCAACACAGGTGGGTGACAATCAATCTCATCATTTGCTATCAGACAAGAACCTTCTCTTAAACCTCACATCTCTTCTTGACAAAGCAAACGGTCACCCCAAGCCAGTTTATTAAATACACATTCTATTTCACATGAGCAGACCTGCACGTTCAAAACAGGGGGCACCATCTTTAGACAAAGGGAATTCCTCACACTCCACTGAGTATCAGTCGCCAATAACCATTGTATCAAAACTTAAAAGAAGGTGCTGCTCATGTGATACAAAAATACACTGGAAAGAAGTGTTTACACTCTACCTGTGAAGTCAAGAATGGCTAAGACAGCACTATCATTTCCCTCTACTGTCTGGATTGCTATAAATGATACTGGCTCAGGGACTGCAGAAGATGCCTGTTGTCTCCATTTTTGATAGATAACACTCTTTTGAAATATTAGATAATGTCTCTTTCAGTTCCACCTATTCGTTAGTGCTCAATACAGAAATGGTGGATGGTGAAGATGGTAGAAACAAGAGTGGAGGTGACGGGGAGAAGCGTGGGGTGGGTCTGGAATCTGATCTTAGGCCCTTGAGGTATGACTCAGGAAGGAAAATACTCTGGGCTGTAAAGAGAATTTGGCCACGGCTGCTACCGTAGGAGCTGGAAGGTGTTTCGCATCTTATTTGGGAGGTGCCAATGTAGTGCGTGTAACTGTTTTTGCAGTAGCTTCTGTGATGTTTCTCCCATTAGCAATGATAAGCAATTCTATCGTCTGTTATCGATGTGGCTTCCTCCATCATTTTTTGAGAGCACTCCAGGGAGAAAGCACTGTTAACTGACACACCTGCAACGCATTCTCTTGGGCTCCCCAGTCACAAAGCCAACTGCAGAATCCACTGCATGAAGAGGACAATTCAGCTTTGCCAGGGACCTGGCCAGGCGGCACTGGCTGATGGTCTCCACTTATCAGCAAAAATCAAGACTTAGGCCTTTGAGAAATAGGGTGCTGTCATTGGTCCATTGGTTCATTTGCCCAAGTATTTCAATTCAAGGAGTTGGACATAAAACTGATCAGAGTAACAGCAAGAATAAAATCAGCTCTTTTGAAACAAGGTAGAGAAGGGGGCTTCCAATATTGTTCACTTAAGTCTGACATAAAGTTCAAAAAGACAATGGAACCACCACCATTTCAAACACGTTTCTTTTCATTTTCTCTCCTAATTTTCCTTTGGGCAAAAGTTAATTTTTGTGCTTGTTAAGAATTAATTTTCAAGAGAAAATTTTCATGTTTCATTTCCTGGCTGACTTATGAAAAAACTTCCAAATCAAAATAAAATGACTCGCCTTTCCATCCGGCGGCAGCCATCAGGTGAGCCGAGATGCGCGCTTACAAGTACATCCAGGAGCTATGGAGGAAGAAGCAGTCGGATGTGATGCGCTTTTGCTCAGGGCGCGCTGCCGGCAGTACCGCCAGCTCTCGGCGCTGCTCTGGGCGCCCCACCCTACCCGGCCCAACAAGGCGCGCAGGCTGGGCTACAAGGCCAAGCAAGGTTATGTCATATTTCGGATTCGTGTGCGCCGCGGTGGCCGCAAACGCCCAGTTCCTAAGGGTGCCACCTACGGCACGCCTGTCCACCATGGTGTCAACCAGCTCGTTTGCTCGAAGCCTTCAGTCTGTTGCCGAGGAGCAAGCTGGACGCCACTGTGGGTCCCTGAGGGTCCTGAATTCTTACTGGGTTGGTGAAGATTCTACGTACAAGTTTTTTGAGGTTATCCTCACTGATCCATTCCATAAGGCTATCAGAAGACACCCTGACACCCAGTGGATCACCAAACCAGTCCGCAAGCACAGGGAGATGCGGGGGCTGACGTCTGCAGGCAGGAAGAGCCGCGGCCTTGGCAAGGGCCACAAGTTCCACGACACCGATTGGTGGTTCTTGCTGCGCAGCCTAGAGAAGGCGCAATACTCTCCAGTTCCACCGCTACCACTAATATAAGTAATGTTTGTAAAATTCTTACCTAATAAACAGTTTAGGACGTCCATGTCTGCTTAAAAGTTTTTTAATGTCTGTTAAAACTAGTTGTGTGCAGATTGTTCATTGAATGCATTGTCAAATTCTGAAAGTTAAAGTGCAATAATGTTTGAAGACTTTAAGTGATGGTGTATCTTGTTTCTAATAAGGGAAATGCCTTTGTTTTTGCTTTATTAGGGAGTTGATATGTCCGTGTTTAAAATGCTGTTTGGGGGGGCTTCCCTGGTGGCGCAGTGGTTGAGAATCTGCCTGCTAATGCAGGGGACACGGGTTCGAGCCCTGGTCTGGGAAGATCCCACATGCCACGGAGCAGCTGGGCCCGTGAGCCACAACTACTGAGCCTGCGCGTCTGGAGCCTGTGCCCCGCAACGGGAGGGGCCGCGATAGTGAAAGGCCCGCGCACCGCGATGAAGAGCGGTCCCCGCACCGCGATGAAGAGTGGCCCCCCGCTTGCCGCAACTAGAGGAAGCCCTCGCACGAACCGAAGACCCAACACAGCCAAAAATAAATAAATAAATAAATAAAGTAGCTATTAAAAAAAAAAAATGCTGTTTGGGGGATTCTCCAGTGGTTCAGTGGTTAAGAATCCGCCTGCCAATGCAGGGGACACGGGTTTGAGCCCTGGTCCGGGAAGATCCCACATGCCGCGGAGCAACTAAGCCCGTGCGCCACAACTACTGAGCCTGCGCTCTAGAGCCTGCGAGCCACAACTACTGAGCTCGCGTGCCACAACTACTGAGCCCGCACGCCTAGAGCCGGTGCTCTGCAACAAGAGAAGCCACCGCAATGAGAAGCCCACGCACCGCAATGAGGAGTAGCCCTTGCTCACTGCAACTAGAGAAAGCCCGCATGCAGCAACAAAGACCCAACACAACCAAAAAAATAAAATAAATAAATAAATAAATAAATAATGCCGTTTGGTGCAATAGGTGTAAAATTCTGGAAAAGAGGAGTGCAGAAACCAGCCATGTAGATTCGTTGGTGCATGTGATGAAACCTACAGCTTTACTGGGGTGATGCAATGCTCTGCTGGTTTACTCTAAAGTGGCTGTTTTATGGAGTCTGGCAAGGACAAACTTTAAATTGGGTTTTCCTTGGAAATGTGAAGGATGTCGTGATCCTTTATCATGATCATATGCAGAAAAATAATGAAAGTTGACTAGGGCCCACAGTTTTAGACTTAATCTACTATTCCATTTATGTAACTGCTGCTTCCAAAAGGCGAAAAGTGAAGGAATGCCACCATTTTTTACGAGAATTGAATAAACCTTTTGCAAGAAGTTTCTCTTACAAATTGAAACAAATCCTGGTTAACCTAAATTAAATTGCCTTGGCCTCCATGGTGCCACTGAAGTTCACATAAAAGGTGGGAGCTCCTGATTCAATCCTATGACTCTGGGATCTGTAGAATACTTAACTTCATGCAAAATAGTGATGGTATTTACACTAGTGTATATCGAAACTGATGGAAATTGAACACTAGGTAAATGAGAAGGGAGTTTTTAACCCTAAGGTTTGTAAGCTAGTGATGCTAGGATTGGGAAATTGGTGTTCATCGGGTACCTTTCAAGTGTGGGAGGATAGAAAAGGCTTGGATCAAAATTTTAAATGTTTTATCTGTAGTATTAGTTTGTGACCATTATGAACTCTAAGCCACCTTAGGGGGGAAAATAGGGTTGGTTTTATTTAAAAGTAACATTGCTAAGTCCAATCAGTGTTATCTTGGGTCAAGCCACTTTATCCATTCCCATAAGGCTACTGAGGAGAGTCATGAAGTTGGTGTCAATACAAGTTCAATTGGTTTCCAAAAAAAAAAAAAAATAAGATGACTCCAAATAGTAAAGGAAGCTATGAAACATTTTTGGGGGGGAAATCATTTTTCAGCAATGTTTTTGGCAGGGGGAAAACCTAATTATAAAATCTTTGCCGTATAGAAAAGAAATGTCAAAATAAAACAAACGTCATCTACAGATGGTAAATCTCACTTTATTATTCATTATTGAACAAAAAATAGCTGTCAAAAAGTCATGGAAAAACACTGGTTAGCCAAAGATCCGAGCAAACACATTAAGTATTTGACAGTGAAGCCTCATTCGCATCCAGCTGATAAAAATTAAGATGGAACCATGACAACAGCATTAGTTTTTAGGACTACTCCTCAAACAGGGTAATGTTGTGGCTTGGCTTTAGAAGGCTGCCCTGAACCATCAGTGTATATCTCCATCTTGCTGCCCCCATGGATCCTTCAACCCTGGCCTACCCAAGACAGGTCCTCACTCTGACTTGGGGATCCTGGAGAGAAAAGCAAGGAAGGCTCCAGCACCCTTGCACCAGGCCCTGGACTTCTCTCTGAACAGGCCACCCACAGGAGTGTGACAGATGAGCAGACAACAGGATTTCAGAGACCAAGAAGCCTCTTTGTCCAATAAAGGACCTGTTACTCATGGTTGATTCTTTTAGACTAATTTTTTACTTAATGCAAATTGGAAAGAATGTATATCTTAGTAGTCATCTAAAGGATTAGGTAAATTCAATCTTCTCCTAATGAAAGATTCTAGAGAACATATCTACCCAGACATTCAATTTACAATCTGATGTTCTTCTCTTTCCTTCTTGCTCTACATTCAACACATTTGCTTCTGCCAAGTTGATCATGAAAATGGATTTCCAATCCACCTCTCCCTTCTCCAGCCCGGTTGCCTTGGGTCCAGCACTGGTCTCACCTGGACACCTGGGGTAACATACAGAATGTTTCACACTATCAGAGGCATCTTTGTGAAGCCCAAACCAATCAGGCCACAAGCATGTTTAAAGACCTCTAACTGCTTCCCAATCAGGAAGAAGTTCAAACTTCAGTCCAACACATGGAATCCTTCATATGCGACTCCAAACTACTTTTGGGGCATCAGCTCCTGCCCTTCCCCACAAAGCACGCACTGTGCTTCAGTCACAAAGAACTTACTTCTCGTTGTTAGAATACAACACGCTGATGCTGCCTGGGTACATGTTGGCTCCTTTGCCTAAAATGCCTTCCCCATCTTTCCTGCTTGACTTAAATGTCACAATGCTGTTTTTAACTTACTCCCCCAGACAATCTCTGTCTCTTCACTGTCCTCCTGCACTTTATACTTTTCTATCACACTTATCTCTGTATGGTGTTAATTAGTTATTTGTGGTTTGTCTTCCCCAAGAACTCTGGCTCTCCAGGACAAGAACAATGTCTCATTCTTCTTTGCATTCCCTAAGACCTAGCACAGGACCTGCCAAAGAGGAAGGCTCGAGATTTGAGGGTGGAGAGGGGGGAACAAATAAGTGAATGGAGAAAAGGCCACCAAAAATGGAGACTGAAGACACTAAAGATTAACTCTGATTACTGCATAGGGTTTTCTGAGCCTTCATCCAGCCACCCCATGACCTTAACTTTTAGGAAGCTGTTCTGCACACAGATGCTGCTTATTTTACAGGATATTGGCAAGAGGCGCTCCTGGAACCCCATGAGGATTTAAACAAATCCAACCCACAAATACCAGAATTGTTTGTCCAATCTGGATCAGTTACCCAAAGTCAAAGGGGTTGTTGGAGAGCATTTGAGGAAGCACGGTCCTGGACGGGAAGAGAGTCCTCACTCACCCCTTTAACAAATCTTTGTGGATTTCATGGCCCATGGACCACTCTAGCTTTGGGGAAATGGCAGAAAATAAGACAGACAAGGTCCTTTCGCATGGAGTGAGGAGAAAAAGAGGTAGGATCTCTCCACTCGCGGTAACTGGTGACTAGGCCTCTTAGAGAAGCTGTGACCAGAATGACGGGGTAGAGCCAACCACCGTCGGAGAGAGGAGAACCCAGGCACGAGGAGCAGGAGGCACAAGGGCCTGATTCAATTGCACATCAGATGGCGGGTGTTCTGTGTCAGGCTTCTTAATTCAAGACTAAATTAACCGTACTCTTAAGAACCACTCTGAACTTAAGGAAAACTTGAGCTGAACGATGACTAGATATAAACAAAAGGGTGTCTGTTTTATGACTAATATTATTTTTTCCTATCATTACTACAGTCACATTTCTAATTTTATTGAAGTGTACTCAAGGGATAGGAATTAAGTGCTGTGAGTTTGGGCAAAGCACTCTCTCTCTGAGCCTAAGTTTCCCCATTTGAAAACTGAGGATAATAACAATACCCATCTTAACATAGAGCCTGGCACAGAAGTAGTGCTTAATAAATATTAGCAATTTTCATTGATGATAATCACCACCAGCAGCAGCATCAAGTATGCAGAGCAGAACAGGCTCCTAGCTGGGTATTTATTAAACAGATGCTAGATTTAGGCTTTATAACCATACTCTGAAGTGCCATGCTTTTGTAAGAAGGTATTTCAAGCATAGATCCTTCCAGGGAGCATTCTCTTCTCTGTATGTAATTTCTTGAGAGTCATAAAAACACGATGAATTGTGAGGGGTTTTGTTACGATTCCTTTCTGTTTCCATGAATTTAAATAAAGCATATCAATTATCAAAGGAAGAGGTACAATGGCCATAGCCTGTCATTCAAATTAAATTTCAGAAACTGAATCTTTATTCAGATATTCATCTGAATATTTGTAGGGGTTTTAAATGGTTTGCAGCATTCAGGGCAGATCAACGCTCTGACCCCCCAACTCCCAGTCAGACACAATCAGACTTTACATCTTGATTAAAAGAACCAGACAGGGGAGTGTTCCTGCTGAGCTAGCGTTAAGGGGGATTCTGGTGGAATGGAATTGGCAGCCAGACGCCAAATAACTGATGCAGCCACCAAAAGAGCTAAAGATAAAGAAAGATGGATGCAGGGAAAGGGCAAAATCAGGAATGAATGGGGGTCAAAAAGAAAAAAAAAATTACACGGGGTTGTAGTAAAAGATTTCCTCATTTTAATGGGACTAATGTCATTGCTTATAATGATGAGATACCAGTGGGATTTTACCTTCTCCTTTAAAACTTATTAAGGATGAAAAGTCTCAAAATTCTGTTGAAAGATTGAAAACATTTGGTCTCGAAAAGTTAAAATGGAACTGGGAACTGGAAAACAGTGTCCTAATTTATTACATATTTGTAGGCAAATAACTGAACTTTTTTCTGAAATTTAAATCATAGGTACTCACAGATCTTAGAGATCCTTAAATGAAAGTTGTAAGCACAAAATGTTCTGAGTCACTCTCACTTAGATGGCAAGAGTGATGCTAGCTTTGATCTCCACATTCTGGATCCCCTAACAAGTAGCACAGAAGCCCTTTGTTTGGAATATTTAGGGTCAAGAAAAGTACCAAATGTTTATTCAGTCCTTTCTTACAACTAAAGTTCTCCTTTGCTTTTCCTGCAGTTCGATCTTGAAAGAATGCTTGTTTGTTTGTTTTTTTTAAGCTAATAAAGTTATGAATTTCAGGGCAAACTAAAATGTTTTGGCACCTTTACGGAGTATCATAGTTTACTCACAAATTACTTGGCTCCCCTTCCAGACTTGAAACCCCTTTAAGGTGGCCAGATAATTTTTTACTAGATAGCTATTTATCTGTCACTAACGCCAATCAAGAAGTGATAGACGAAAAAAGTATCACAGAAGTGCTTTAGAGTCTGGCAAGTTCAAAGACAGCAGGAGAGAAGTGAAAATATCATCAAGAGGTAGAAAAAAAGTAAAATTGTGGTTGCAAAATAGTAAGTGGACTACTTGTATGGTGAGAAAGATGGGAATTGAGGTCAATGATTTTTTCGGGGAGAATGATACTAGAGAAAGCTCACATATTCTATTTGGGCAAGCATCAACTACTTTAATTTGTCTTTATGTTTCTAAATCTACAACACAAGTTAAATGTTCTGAATTTACCCTTGAAGCAGAAACAACATTTTACTGGATCTCTACTTCATAAGTAGTAAGATTTGCTTTTAGGGTTACTTGGAAAAAATCAATAAACCAAACTAAGTGCACAGGCAGTTTTGTTTCCCCAAAGCTCTTCTCTGAAGTTTGCTAACTGCTAAAGGATCTCGCTAGTATGTGATTGTCTAATTATGGCACGAGAGACCAAGAAAAAGGTCATGAGAACATTGATTAGCACAATCTTCTTTGAAGAAAAACAGAAGAGTAAATCCTAAGAGATCTCATCACAAGGAAAAAGATATTTTCTTCTTTTTCTTTTATTTTGTACCTATACAAGATGATGGATGTTCACTAAACTTAATTGTGGTAATCATTTCATGATGTATGTAATTCAAATCATTATGCCATACACCTTACACAATGCTGTGTGTCAATTATATCTCAATAAAGCTGGAAGAAGAAGAAGAAAAAAAGAAGAACAGAAGAGCGAAACATTTAATGGCAGAAACAAACCAAAAAAATTCAATACACCTAAATACTAAGAAGTTTGTTAAAAGAATTTCAAATATTGAATGCATACTTAATAAAGGTATAAGAACGAGATTCCCTTCAGATCTGCAGATAACACCTGGTCCAAAGGCAGAGTGAAACAAACTCTGAGTTCTCAGACTCCTGGCCCTCCTGACCACGTGAGGTGGGCAGTACCCCTTCTGACCAGGATGACACAGTGAGAGGGAGGAGAAGTCCAGGTGACCCCGGCCATCCCAAGGGCAGGGGAAGACAGTGCTAGCTGTTGGGAGTGAAGGCAGCTGGAGGAGAAGAGAATGTGTGGCAGGCTGCCTGGGTCCCTTGCCCAACGAGAGGCAAGTAGTTAAGTGGAGGCACTTTAGCGAGACCAAAGGACGCTGAGAGAGAGAGAGGTCCGGTACCTGGGAAACGCAACGTCTCCTGATCAGCCATGAGCTAGGATTAAAAAACAAGACCAAATAACCAAACAAATCAAAATAAATGCCCTGAGTGACCACAAGAGGCATCACCAAGTCCCTGCAATCAGATCCTAACTCAGGGCCCATTGGGTCTCGGACACAATTCTAATAATACGTATGATGGCTGGCTTCCTAATTTCATAGCAAATGAGGTAGGTGCAGACTGCTGGAGTTGGTCTCCTAAAAATGAGGGAAGGAGCAGAAAAGATATGCATTTTAAAAGAAAAAAATATGCATTTTGGTTTTAAAACTAAAAAAAGAATTTCCCTGTTTTTCTAGTGTTAAGTGATCCACAGTGATGTATATTAAGGACACCACTGTATGAAGCATAACACAATGACGAAAAAATTAAAAAGATAACCCTACATCATTAAGACGGTAAGAGGCTCGGGGTATAGTTAAGGACAGCTTAGACCTAGAAAAAGGTTTATAGCCCATATTCATGTCTCTGATCCTACCTAGATCAATATAATTGTGACCACCTCCACCTGTCATTTTTAGGTCACAACTGCAGGCACACAAAAACTTTTACTATCACGGCATAGAGTTAAGCCTATACACGGAAAAGGGAGAAAATGATTCCAGGTCAGAGCTGGGACCCCAGCAGGACTGAGCTCAGCTGCAGACGGGGGAGGGGGGGGAGCAAGTTACATTTTTTGCACGTCTACTTACGTGGATTGAAACCTGTGATTACCACGCATATGTGTGAGCATTATGGCTGGACACCCTGTGTTTGGTGGCTAGAACAGTTGTGTTAAGTTACCCTGCAGGTGAGATAGAAGGTGTTTTTACTGTTGTGGTTATTTGGTTTTTATTGTGGATGTAATATGTGACCTGCCTGCAGGCTCATTCACAGATTTTACCTTTTTATCTAATAGCACCTGTAATAACTGGGAAAGTTCTGAAATAGAGAAAAAAAGCTTCTATATCATATCTATATCATATCATGGTTCTCAAGCTTTTCAAGCCTAACACCCCCTTATTATAACAAATGTTTTGCCATGCTCCTTTGACTCCCTGTAATGGAATTCATACACATTATACTTGCACACCTAATTTTTAAAATAACTTTAAATGTAATATAAAGGAAAAATGGCAACTGATAATAAAATAGCGTGTATTTCATATGAAAACGTGCAGGCACAGAATATATAGCAAAGTGGTTAGATAATTGCCTGGACTATATATGAATACAACTGGACTTAAAGGAGGCCATTCCACACTAGAAGTACAGAAGAAAGAAAGAGAGCAGGGATGAACACGAGAATAAAAATCAGAATTCATCTTCCAGAAAACAGAGAGAAGCCTAAGCTTCCCAACTCATTCTACGAGGCCAGCATTACTCTGATTCCATAGCCAAAGACACTACACAAAAAGAAAACTACAATGAACAGAGGTGCAAAAATCCTCAATAAAATTTTAGTTAAAAAAAAATTTAGTAAATCTATATATAGTAAAGCTATATATAAAAATGATAATACGTGATTGTGTTAGTTTTCTATGGCTGCCATAACGAACTACTACAAATTTAGCCACTTAACACAAGTTCATCATCTTATAGTTCTAAGTCTGAAGCAAGTCCCATTGGGCTAAATCACGGTGTTGGGAGGGCTGCATTCCCTTTCAGAGGCAAGAGCGGAGGATCTCTTCTTAGCCATTTCCAGTTTCTAGAGGCTGCGAGAATTCCTTGGCTCAACACTCTCTTCCTCCATCCTCAAAGTCAGCAATGGCAGTTGAGTCTTTCTCACTTGGCATTACTTTGACCTCCTCTTTGTCCCTCTCTTCCACTTTTAAAGACTCTTGTGATTCCATTTGGCCCAGTCAGATAATATTCCCATCTTAAGGTCAGCTGATTGGCAACCTTAATTCAATCTGCAACCTTAGTTCCCCTTTGCCATATAACATAAGATATTCAGAGGTTCAGGGATTTAGGACGTGCACATCTTTGGGGGAAGCGAAGGGAACACTGCCCTGCCTACCACAATCATGATGAGCAAATGAGGCTTACCCTAGGATTGCAAGTCATTTTCAAATAAAAGAATGATGCTGGGAGAATTACACTACCCAACTTCCAAGACCTCCTATAAAGCTACAGTAATCCAGACAGCCTGGTACTAGAATAGGGAGCCTAATAAAAGAACCACCCGTTAGTGATTATTTGACATTTAGCAAAGGTGCCAAATAAGCCAGTCGAGGAAAAAGTCTTTGCAACAAATGATTCTAGAGTAACTGAATATCTATGGGGGGGCGGGGAGGAAGAACCTTGACCAATCCCTAGTTCACAACTTACAGAAAACTTAATTGAAGATGGCTCATATTTCAACTCAATAGTGAAAAAAAATTAAAATATGAGCAAAGGATTTGAACAGATATTTCTCCAAAGAAGATATACAAATGGGCAAGAAGCACATGAAAAAAATGTCCAAGGGGATGCAAATCAAAACCACAAAAGATACCACTTCACACTTACTAGGACGGCTATAATAAAAAAGACTATGACAAGTGTTGGTGAGGATGTGGAGAAACTGGGACCCTCATACACTGCTGGTGGGAATGTAACATGGCACAGCTGCTTTGGAAATACTTTAGCAGTCCCTCAAGAAGTTAAACATAAAGGTATCACATAACCCAGAAATCCCACTCCTAGGTGTGTATTCAAGAGAAATGAAAACATATATCCACACAAAAGCTTGTGTATGAATGCTCATAGCAGCATTATTCATAACAGCCAAAAAAAGTGGAAACACTCAATGTCCATTAATTGATGAATGGATAAGATGTGATATATTTTCAGCAATACAGAGGAAGAAAAAAGGATCACAATAAAAAGAATAAAGTACTGACACATTCTACAAAATTGGTGAACCTCGAAAACATTATGCTAATGAAAGAAGCCAGATAAAAAGGCCATATACTGTATTTTTCCCTTTATATGAAATGTCCAGAATAGGCAAATCTATAGAGACAGAAAGTAGATTAGTAGCTTCCAAGGCCTGGGAGGAAGGGGAAAATGCTAATGGATACAGGATTTTTTTTGTGGGGGGGTGATAAAAAAATTAGATAATTATGACGATTATACAACTCTGTGAATATACTAAAAACCACTGAATTGTACACTTTCAAAGGATGAATTTGATGGTGATGTGAATTATATCTTAACAAAACAAAACTGTATGAGAAGAAAAAGATGGACCAAAGACCTGAATGTAAATGCTAAAACCATAAATCTTTTATAGAAAAACATAAGAGAATATCTTTGTGACTTGGAGGTAGGCAAATGTTCTTAAAATCAACAGGTTTGGTAATACATTTATGTATTAAAATTGATAAGACCCATAATGGTGTAAGATGAAACAGAGTGATAATATAACTTCAAAGGCAGAATAAGCAGTGGGGTAAAGTGCAGCTCTGGTCAGCTGGTGGGATCTCACTGCAATTAAGCAACCATTCTACATTTTTTGCCCTTTGGATGAGAGGTGGGTTAAGGAAGAAACCCTACATTCAGGAAAACTCCTCCTGTTGTCACTAAAATGTATACGATCTGCTTCATGGAAACAGTCCAAGCCTGCCCACTCCATGTATATTTCAGAGCACAGTACAACAGATGTGAGTCTTCTAGACAGGGCATTCTCAACACCACCCTAATTATCAAAACCCGGAGCTTCCAGGACATGGCAGATTCTTTGTTCTTGTTTTCACCAATCCATCAAATTGACTTGGCTTCTTTTTAAAACAGTAGATCTTTTCTGGAATCAATGTGTCTCTCTTTCTCTTACAGACTCCTACTTTTTATATCTCAGTTTCTCATCAGGGCCTTCTGTGGTAAGCTGACCCTACAAAACATCTGCCTGGCATGTGAGACACAAGATTTTCTTTTGGAAAGCTTTTTGTATGTACCTAAAGAGACTGCTTCACTGTTTATTCCATTTTTGGCTTCCTGCAAGTTTAAATGTGGAATCAAGTGGAAAATGACTTCAAAATAGATAAGAGATTACATGAATATTTCCATACTTCATGCAGTCATATGAAGATATATTAACCCTATCAGATATGAAAAACTGTGCTAGTGATTTATTTTTTATTTTCTGATTTGTGTACGGTAAAATTCACTTGTTTTGGTATGTAGTTCTATGAATTTTGACAAATGAAGTCATATATCTAGCACCACAATTAAATGTAAAAATTAATAAAGGGAAGACTCACTAAAATGGAGTTGAAGTCCAGAAGGGGAAGTTCTCACACAGTACCACTCAATGTCAATTTCAGGAAGAATTGTCAATTACAGACCCCAACAGAAGAATCACCAACAGGAAAGAATCATCAAATAGGGGACCTCAACAGGAAAAGACATACATTGCATCTCTTACAAGAAATCAACCACCTCAGCAACTCAGCCAATGAAAAACCACATTCACCTTGAACTCTCACTTTTCTCCAATGGACTTTCATTCAAAACAACTCTTCCCAACTTCTTCCTTTTTCTCTATAAAATAATATCCCTCTCCTTTGTTGGACTTGCCTGTTCTTTTGCTATATCTTGCTTGTCCTGAATGTGCAGTTCTTCACCATTCCTGAATAAACTCATTTTTGCTGGTAAAATAACTTTTAAGGTCAACACAAGATATAGAACAACTCCATCACCCCAGAATCAGTCCCTTGTGCTACCCCTCTATAGTCAAATCCTCCACCCAACCCTTAACCCCTGACAACAACTGACATTTTTTTCCATCTTCAAAGTTTTCCTTTTCCAGAATGTCATATAGGAAGAATCATACAGTGTGTAACCTTTTGAGTCTGGCTTCTTGCACTCAGCATAATGCATTTGAGATTCATGCAAGTTAGTGCATGTATAATGGTTCATTATATTGCTGAGTAATAGCCCACTGTACAGATGTACCACAGTTTCGTTTATTTACTAGTTGAAGGACATTTGAGTTTTTTCCCAGTTTTTAACAATTATTGATAAAGCTGCTATAAACATGGGGGCATAGGTTTTTGTACAAACATGTTTTCATTCCTCT
Source organism: Balaenoptera physalus (assembly GCF_965194825.1). Lineage (NCBI taxonomy): Eukaryota > Metazoa > Chordata > Mammalia > Artiodactyla > Balaenopteridae > Balaenoptera > Balaenoptera physalus. The sequence goes on along the minus strand of NC_138890.1, from coordinate 115,223,223 downwards.
TGGGTAAATCCCCATGATCAGAATTTCTGCTTTCAAGATGTTTTTTCACCTTTGGTTTTCAGCAGTTTGATTACAATGTAGATGTGGTTTTCTTTGGGTTGATCTGATTTTACTGAGCTTCTTGAATCTATACATGTATCTTTCACCAAATTTGTGAAGTTTTCAGACATTATCCCTTCATGTATTTTTTTCTATACCAATATTTTTCCTTTTCTTCTGGGACTGTAATGACATAAATGCTAAACCTTTTGATATTGTTCTATAGGTCCCTCAGCTCAAGTTTTCTTCTTTTTCCTCTCTGTCTTTCAGACTGTGTAATGTCCACTGATCTATCTTGAAGTTCACCGACCCTTTCCTCTATCATCTTCATTCTGCTATTGGGCCCATAGAGTGAATTTTTAATTTCAGGTACTGTATTTTTCAGTTCTAAAATTTCAATTTGGTTCTTTTTTTCCCTTTCTATTTCTCTTGAGAATTTTTATTTTTCCATTCATTTCAAGAGTGTTCAACTTTATCTCATGGAGAATGGTTATAGCTAACCCAATTAGATTCAGAGTACAAGTTCTTCTTGTCTGTGGACAGTGGTCCTAATATCAGTTTAGTTTTTAAAGTCTTTGCAATGACGTTTGGGTTTACCCAGTGTGTGCCCAACCCAGGGGTTATTCTGGGACGCGGGCAGTGACTTATATCACAGGTGAGTTCCTGAAGTCTTTGCTTTGCTTCTTTGGGTCTGTGTGACACCTGCGCATCTTGGAGGTGAGCCTGGGACTTATGTCAGTTCACACACAGAATCAGGGGATCCTCTTCTCCAGCTCTTTCCTCTCTGAGATTCCCCTATACTTTCCAGCCCCCAGCATTCCCTTTTCCTGGCTCCTCTGGTCAGAAAGACAGGTTTCTCTCAGGTTTTAGCCACCTAAAAACACAACTGAGGTTGCCTTTCGGAGCAAAGCAGCAAAAAGAGAGAAAGAGATAAAGTAATAGGATCCTCCTACTCTCTTTGGACAAAAGGGGCCCCTTTTCCCTGGTCCTGTGGTCAGAAAGAATCTTCTTTTTGCGTTTTAGGAGCCCAAACCCCTACCACAAAAGCAACGCAGATCCTCAAGTGGGGCTGGCCTTGGGGCAGGGTCAGGAGAGAAAACAGAGAGAAAAAAAAAGAAACAAATAAAACGTGAATTCTCCTATATTTTCTAGCAAAAGACTCCTTTCCCAAACCTCTGGTCTGAAATAGGGGGTTTCACCTGTAGATTCTGCTGCCAACACCTGCTTCATAGTTCCATAATTCCATCAGCCCTTGGGTCAAAGCCGAGAGACAGAGGAGTGAAAACAAAGCCCACAAAACTCACCCCGGGTATAGGGGATTGGTGATGCTTTGACTTCATCCCTGTTCACCATTTGCTTGCTGTTGTTTACTTTTTAGGTGGCCCAGGCAGCTGTTTTCTGTATTGTCCAGAGTTTTTAGTTGTAATCCATGAGAGAGACAGGCTTTACGTGGCTGCTCCATCCTGCCCGGCACCAGTAGGGTACGCTCAGGATTTTAACGAGAATAGGCCCATGGGACTTGGGATGTCTGGTCCTGGGTTTTGTTGGTGTTCGTTTTTGTTTTGTTGCTGTCGTTTTTACCTTTGCCTGGATTTATATAGAAACAGAATGAACGACACCTTATGCCAGGTAAGAATAAAAAAGAAAGCTATTGTTTGAAAGGCCTTAATTAAGCACCTGCTCGGTGCCCATGACTGCTGTCAGCACTGTGGGAAAAGACAACAGAGGGTCAATACGTGGTCCCTGCTCTCAAGGGACATGAGAAGCCCAGCCCAGGTGAAAGATAGAAGACTGTCCACTATTTGGGTTAAAAAGGATACAGAGAAAGAAGAGAGATGAAAACTGGGGAATTAGAGAGGGTGACAGGGAGGCTGTTCAACCTCGGGCCAGACCTTGATGGAGAGGAAAAGGCACATTCCACCCAAGGGGGAGAGGGCTTGATGGGGTAATTATTCTTCCGAAGTTGGTTTTGTACATTTTTATTACACATTGAGTTTATTTGCCCAAAGGAAAACTAAGAGGCAGTTTCTCAGGGCATTTTATTACTCCTGACCCTGTTCTTCCCTCCTCTTCCCTCAACTTGGTAAAAAGCGTTTCCAGGACTTTGGTTCAGAGTGAGGACTGGAGGCCCGGTCATGCTGGAGTGAGTCATGGGATCTTTCCTGGGGAGTCTTGAATTACCACAGACAAAATTCTCAATAATGGTTGTAACTCAGCTGGTTGCTGGCATTGTTCGTGTGCTTCAGCTGAGTTAAAACATTCGGAAGTTTAGTCTTCATATTTTATTTGGGTTTATTCCTACAATCACAAAGGCAGTATCTTCATTCGAGGATAGCATCTATTATATTTGAAAATACTTTCTGTGAAGTATTCAGGAAGGCTTTGCACGGAGAGCCCCTGTGAGCAGACAGCCACAGAGGAGGAAAGGCCACGGGTAGAACGGTTGCACAGATGGCCAAGTCCATTGTGAATTTTCACTTGCAGCTGTGTGGAAAATACCTATGCGGGTGACTCAACATCTATGGATTTCTAGCTTTAAATTACAGCACGGCAGAGAATGTTTTCAATGGCTGAGCATATAGGGAGGCTGGTGAACGTCAGCCAGTTTTGAGCCCATCAGCTACCACGTGTTGCAATACCGATGGATGATTAAATAAATAAACAAAAGAGACCCTGTCACCATCAGGGCATCAAGCACGGTACGCGGACAGCTGGCACGGCAACCAGACCTGTGGCTGACAGAGATACTGTATCTATTTCCAATAATAGAAACTTAGCTTCCTGCTTGTGTGACTTAATGCTGGGGTCTTGCTTTTCTTTTCTGAACTGAGGTGTGCTCAGATCCAAAGTTATTGCTTGGCCAGCCCATCAGGATCACATGTAAATGGCAGGACCCGTGACTGCATCACATTTGTGCCTTTTCACGGTTCTGTCTGGGAACTCTACCTTTTGTAAAAGACTTTGCTAGTGTCCTCCCATCCCCATCCCCCCACTTCCACCCTCCTCCTGGCTGGCTGCCGGGACTGTATTTTGTCGCTTATCTAACACAAAATAAACAGAACAATCTGGAGCTAATTTAAGTGGTTTACCATATCAGGATACAGCTGGGAAAGATTTTAAGAAAAAGGCTCAACAGGAACAATAGTTGTGTGAAGTTGAGCAGCGGCAGAGAGCACAGGAAGGCGGTTTCAGACAGCCTGGCAGACAGCTGTCAGCCACTCCAATAACAACCCCTGAAGCCAATGAAAACGGGCAGGGTCTGTACGGGCCGCTCGGCCGGAACCCTCACAAGGAAAACAAGGGATTCGCGGGCGTTCTGAGTTAATGGCTCAAGTGTGAGGGCCACCAGCCTCCTGGGAGCCCTCCGGCAGGGCTCCCATGCAGCAGGGACTCAAGAGGAATTGCAGACAACACTTCACTGCTCCACGACACTGGCCAAGACTGTTTTTTTTTTTCTTTTTGACGTGCATGCATACACGCTGGCTTTATCCAGACTTAGGAATCCAGCGAGGCCCCGCAGAGGAACATATGTTTTTGACATCAGTTTCTTCTACTCTGCAGGCGGGTTGCCTTTTTTTAACTCTTTGGGGGCCTCTGGCTAGACCTTGAATTTCCTGGTGCAGCTTGACAGAGATGAGAGGGCTTGAGGGAGTTAAATAAAGCTATGTGCTGCCCTTGAAAGAACTTGCAAACGCTTTATATATTAAAACAAACAAGAAAACCTCACTTGGATCAAGCTTTTGACAAAAATTCAACCAATTAGGTAAACGGCATGGTCCTGAAGGCAGTGACGTCTCATGCAGAGAATACTGGATTGGAAGAGTAGAGCCTGGGACTGGAAGTCTACTTCTGCCACCACAAAAGGCTTCTGGGTCAAAGTTTCCTCGCTGAGGACCAGATGCCCTTATCCTCTTCTTCATCCTCTAATTCATGATATTAGCTTCTGCTCACACCTTCTTCCAGAGAGCTTTCGACTTAGTAAAAATGTCCCTCTGACAAGGGACATAGACAACCTCTGGGTCTATTATGAAACAATTCCATTTGTAAGAGGATAACTTTTAAAAAAATCATCCTTGTCTACGTTCTAAAGGAAGAAGAATGCCATTTGGAAGATTCAATTAAAAAAAAAAACAAATAAAAGAGTAGAAATTAATGTTTTACTAGTCACTTTCCATCTATTGTATCCTGTGTCACAATAGATCATGATAACAGAACTAACTTAAGACTCAAGTTTCAGCATGCAAATAGGCAGAGATATGGATAGGCTCTGTAAGAGCAGAAAGGAATATAAACACTTCTAAAGGATATTTTTTAAAAAAAAGGAAGGCAGAGAAATATCCCCTTTAGAAATGTAATATCCCTTCTATTTCCAGAGCATGTAAGTTTGGACAATGATTATTTCAAAAATATCCAAGCACACTTAAAAAAATCTAACTCTCTGAAAATATAAAATCTCTCTAGAACAGCTCTCAAACAGCAGCACGTACCAGAATCACCTAGAAGGTATGTTTTTTTTTTTTTTTTTTTTTTTTATAAATTTATTTATTTATTTATTTTTGGCTGTGTTGGGTCTTCGTTTCTGTGCGAGGGCTTTCTCCAGTTCTGGTGAGTGGGGGCCACTCTTCATCGCGGTGCGCAGGCCTCTCACTATCGCGGCCTCTGTTGTTGGGGAGAACAGGCTCCAGACGCGCAGGCTCAGTAGTTGTGGCTCATGGGCCTAGTTGCTCCGCGGCATGTGGGATCTTCCCAGACCAGGGTTCGAACCCATGTCCCTGGCATTGGCAGGCAGATTCTCAACCACTGCGCCACTAGGGAAGCCCTAGAAGGTATGTTAATGCACAGATTGCTGGGTCCCACCTCCAGAGTTTCTGGTCCAGAGGTGGGCCTGAGAATTTGCATTTCAAAGAAGTTCCCTGGTGATGGTGATAATGACGCTTCTGAGACCACACTTTGAAAACCATTTCTCCAGAGAGAGTCTGAATGGCTGATACATTAAAGTCAACCAGTTTTACTCTGCATCTTTTTTGCTGTTCTTTTGAATCACTGGTCAAGTGTGGTTGATGAGTGAGAGTGGAAAAATAAGCAAGAACACAAAGGGGTACTGAATCCATGCAGAATATTCACAGAAGTCACACAAAGAGAAAATGGCTGGACCTTAACTTTTGTGCGGATTAAATTATAAAAGAATTATAAAAGTAGTTATTTTCTGAAGGGTAAAATTGACCTTTACTTAAGGATAAAAAAATGTGGCAAAGGAGAAATTTTTATAATAATGAGCCCCTACTCTAGACTCCATACACAGTGGTTCTCATCCTGGCTAAACTACAGAATCACCTGGGGAACCAGAATCTTCAGAGAGGGCTTTCAAGGTGCTTTGGAAATACAGAGAAGATTGCAAACCTGCCTAGAAGGTGTTCTGCCCTGTAGAAAAGAGTGTTTGAATTCATTACTGGACCACAAAGTCTCAAATGATATCTTAGAAATCAACACAAAGATGATGATGTCAAGGAAGATTAAATGGCATGCGAGAAACTGCACAGCGAGTTAGAAGCAAAGCCACAGTAAAAACTCTTTTCCTGAAGCCCATCCAAATCTCTATTGTATTATTTGACTACAATGGCAATAATAATTTGAAAGATAGAAAAAAAAAAAAAGGTAATCGGGGAGAATTGAAAAGAGAGATCTCAGTACACAACAGTAAGGTCAATAATCATCTTGGAGATTCCAGCGGTTTCATTCAAAGTATCCATTTTAAGAAACTGAGGAGTCAATACAGGCTTTCATCAATTCCGAAACCACGCTTCTAATGAATGGTTATGTAACCAGGCCTTCGCTATCTACAACCTAAGTGGTTGTGGTGAGGTTGGTTAATAACATTGTTGTAGTACATGAAGACCATATGTATTTGAAGAATAAGGAAAAAGAGAGAAGATGGACTAGAGCGATGCCATCTGGCAGCCTTAACTGCTCACAGGCAAGCTCTTCTCAAGCAAGCTGTTTCTGATACTCCATCCGCGAGATCACCGTATTGCACTGAGAGAGGTTTGCCAGAGGGAAAGTGAGGTCATGGAGTGATTTGGTAAGGCCCCCAGCTCGCCTGTGACTCAGCCTACGTTATGGGACTCAAAATGAATTAAAACTACATTTTAAGAGCCGTATCTTCCACCTGGTTCCCATCACTGCTTTTGGCTAGCAGGAGAAGGACCTGTCAGTTTTTATCGGCAGGAGGTAAAAAGGGACAGCACGTTTCAAGGAAAAGCAAATAAATATACTTGCCAGGATGGTTTCGGGTTTACCAACACAGCAGGTGGGTCAGGAAGCACTGCACCCATCCAAGTAATTGCAACGGCAACATTTCACTCAACCAGACAACGTGACATCACACAGCCGAGGGGAAGGTATGTTTTGAGCTCAGAATATGGAACAGAGGGTCAGGCAGGAGCTTCTCCAACTATCTGACTAAGGCACTTACATGTTATGGGAACTTTTTTCTCTTGGGATCAATTCACATTCCCACTATCCATTCCCATTTCTTGATAAAAACCAAACATACAATCAGAAATAATTTTTAAAGCAGCTTTGCTGAAAGAATATTTGAGGCATTAGACAGAAGAATCAACGTATCATTTTGATCACTAAAAGATTTTTTCATGGTTACTGAAAACACACTGAGAGCTTGGGGACATAAGTCAGGGCGTCAGTGGAATCCACGAATGTGTCCTGGTCAGCCAGAGCAGTGCCTCCTTCACCAGTCCATTTCTTGCCAGCCAAAATCATGATGGGAACCAGGCTTTTAAAGGGTAGTTTTAATTCACTTTGAGTATCATAAAGTCACAGACAAAAGCAGCAGTTTGGGGTGGACTTGGTAGTATTCATGTCCTATTGTATGATGGAGCCTATTTATTTCATTTGAGTCTCATGCTTCTCACGCTAGGATCAGACACAGACGTCCTGGTTCCTATCAGTTTATTTTACAAAAGTGCATTTGAGTCTCTTGATCCATATTTCAATATAGGTCCAGTGTTGTATATTTGCGCTTGGCGCTGAAATTTACAGACTTGCCATCCTAGATACATCACAATCATTCTCTTCCACTATGTGTAAGTGTTTATGCCAAAATATCAAATTGAGATACCCAAAATTTTAGCAAAATGAAAAACTCCCCAAAACCCTCTCTTTTCTAGCTGGAATCACCCAAAGCATGATTTCTTAAAATGACTGCTATTGTTAAAAACCATGTTTTAAAATAATTTTTAATATCAGAAAAATTGTTGCCATAGAAAGTTAGGTATCTACCTTGGGTAGTAGAATAATGGATAATTTAGTTTCCTCTCTATACCCTTCAATAGTTTTCTAGTTTTCTACCATTATCAAGTATAATTTTTTATCAGAAGCATGATTAATTTTAAATAAATTAATGAGGATATTAAGGATTTCTTTCAAAAGCTGATATTAAATCTAAAATAAGTGTGGCTCATTGTATAAATAAAGTCTTCTCTGGAATCCAAACGTTAGAAAGTATTATTTTAAATGTTAATTTACAAAGAAGAAAGAAATGAACAGAGAAGTACTTTTAGAGAGAAAAGTACATTTTAGAGCCAAATTATTAAAAAATATAAAGTGAAACAAGCCCTCAATGTTTCCACCAATCCCTGTCTAAGCCCCACCTTGTTGGAACAGGGTGGCCCACATACCTGAATGGAGTGGCCCCAAATACTCAGAATCGTATGATGCCGCTGAGACACTTTATATTCATTATATTTCAAGAAAGTCTTCTGATGGATATTAAACATTCCTATTAATTTTCCACATAATTTGCCAACCAATACACTAGTCTCTTCAGCCCCTGAGCATGTTCTTCGTTCTTTACTTGTTTATTTCTGACCAGAAGCGACATAGTTCAATTCTGGTAGAAACGTTCCCTTTTGCCAAATAAATCTGGTCTTTACGATCAACGTGCAATCTGTTTGGTTTCTGTTTCCCATTCACTTCCTGGATACCTTCTTGAGTTATCTGATAACTACCTGACCAACTAACTACTACTGCCACTTCAATTAACATGGACACAATTTATCCTGCTGACATATCTAGGCCCTTGGCTTCTTTTTTTGAGTTTCATCAGTCACGGCATAAGGGACTCTTCTGAGCTCTATCGATACTGTAACTAAAGGGAAACCAGTGATTCCAAGAAAAGACCCTCTACATTGAGGATCATGATAAGTAAAGCATTTTGTTCAGGTCAGTCTGAGGCAAGCTACCTTTATACACTAAGAGAAAAGATGCCCTAGAGGCAGTAATGGGGAAGGTCAAATGGGCTCTCTATTAAACACGAAGACTGCATTCACTAGGGAAAAAAAGAAAAGAAGGGAGAGGATGTAAAATCGAAGGTAAAATGGAATCTGACATCTGTCAGATCTAAGTGGATGTTGACTTGCCCCTATGTAATCTTAGTCTGTGACTTCATTTATATTCTGAGATCAGCATTTATTACAAATATCCTCTAAGCTAAATGAGCTATTATAATTTTAATAGGAAACTGAAGTCTTGGATGAGGATGCCATGTGATAAGTGAGGCATGGCTCCCACAAAATTCAAAATATTCTGACACATACGTACATCTCACGTGTGAATAGGTGATAATAAACACACACTCTACCCTACATTTCTTTTTAGGATCTCAGCAATTCTGTGAAGGCTTCCCATTCAAGTTCCAAGGCAGATAAGTGGCCAACTACATCAAGGTGCCCTGACTTTTGGGGAGAAAGAGCAAGCTCCTCCTTGGCTTGTTCCATTCCAGAGCAAAGAAGTCTGGGTCTGGGCACATGGACAAGCTTTCTTTAGTATAAAGCCAAGAGCAGATTTGATCAAATTTCTGGGTTATTGTGGTAAAACACTAAACTTGCCTGTCTTCTGGGAATATTTAGGTAGAATAAGAGGTCACTGAGATAACCCCAGGAATCCTACCCCCAAACTGCCCATGTCATCCCAAGTCATTCTTCTCTTACTGACAAAAACCAAAAGATAAGAAGGCAGCTAAAATACCAATTTGTTCTGCAGATAAAATGTTATCTTAATGCAAAGTTTTCTTCCTGAGATTTATCATTTTCCTATTAAATTGTATCATTTATCATGCCTTAAAAGCAATATAAGTGTCTAAGGAAATCAGTAACAGAGTAAGGAATGAGTAAAGAACTTAGTAACTGGAGATTGTTACTCGTTCATGGAGGGGATCTTTCTGGCCTGTTTACTACCAGGAATTATAAATGCATATATGCCTACACATATGCATTGCAAAGTCAAACTTAAAGTATCTATTTACTATGTGCAGTGTTCTGACCACAGGGGATATAGTGATGAATAAGACAGACAAGGTCCTTGCTCCCTTGGAACTTAATTTGATAAACAAGAAAAAAAAAACAAGCAGACAAGATAATTCCCACAGTGATAAGTGCTCTGAAGAAAACCAACGCTGTGATGGGATAGACAGTGAGTGAGGGGGCAGGGAAGGCAACGTCAAACGAGGAGTTGACTTGTTAGCTGACAAGGCATCAGCCCTGGGATGGTTAGGATGAAGAGAGTTCCATACAGAGGGAATTCAAGTTCAAAGGCCCTCTTTAATACAATGTTAGGATAGTGGGATACATTGTACCAAAGTTGCTTTCTTTTTTTTTTATAAATTTATTTATTTACTTATTTATATTTGGCTGAGTTGGGTCCTCGTTGCTGCGCGCGAGCCTGCTCCAGTTGCAGCGAGCGGGGGCACTCCTCACAGGGTGTGCGGGCCTCTCATCGCGGCGGCCCCTCCTGTTGCAGAGCACAGGCTCCCGGCACACAGGCTTCAGTAGCCGTGGCACGCGATTTCAGTAGTTGTGGCTTGCAGGCTCTAGAGCGCAGGCTCAGTAGTTGTGGCACACGGGCCCAGCTGCTCCACGGCATGTGGGATCTTCCCGGACCAGGGCTCGAACCCGTGTCCCCTGCATTGGCAGGCGGATTCTTAATCACTGCGCCACCAGGGAAGCCCCCAAAGTTTCTTTTAAATTAAAGACTATATTAACTATATTCCTATTTTAAATATAGCAGTGTGTACATGTCAATCCTATACTCCCAATCTATCCCTCCCTCCACCCTTCCCACTTCCCCCAAGTTCATTCTCTAAGTCTGCGAGTCTGTTTCTGTTTTGTAAATAAGTTCATTTGTATCATTTTTTTTTTAGATTCTGCATATAAGTGATACCATATGATATTTGTCTTTGTCTGGCTTACTTCAATTAGTATGATAATCTCTAGGTCCATCCATGTTGCTGCAAATGGCATTATTTCATTCTTTTTATGGCTGATTAATAGTCCACTGTATATATGTACCACATCTTCTCTATCCATTCATCTGTCGATGGACATTTAGGTGGTTTCCATGTCTTGGCCACTGAAAACAGTGCTGAAATGAACATTGGGGTGCATGTATCCCTTCGAACTATGTTTTTCTCTGAATATATGCTCAGGAGTGGGATTGCTGGATCATACGGTAGCTGTATTTTTCGTTTTTTAAGGAACCTCCATACTGTTCTCCATAGTGGCTATACCAATTTACATGTACCAATTGACACGTACACACTGCTCTATTTAAAATAGATAACCAGGGACTTCCCTGGTCTTCCAGTGGTTAAGAATTGGTCTTGCAACACAGGGGACACTTGTTGGATCCCTGGTCGGGGAACTAAGATTCCACATGCCGCAGGGCAACTAAGCCTGCGTGCCACAACTACTGAGCCCGCACACCACAACTAGAGAGCCTGTGTGCCACAACTAGAGAGCCCATGTGCTCTGGAGCCAGCGTGCCGCAACTAAGACCCAATGCAGCTAAAAATAAATAAATAAATATTCAAAAATAAAATAAAATAGATAACCAAAGAGGAACTAGTGTAAAAAAAAAAGACTATATTAACTATATTCCTAATAATTTTCTGTTGTTGAGAAAAACATAAGCTAAATAATGCCAGGCAACCAACCACAAAGAAACTTCAAATCAAATTTTGTAATTATCATCACTTTTCTTCCATTACCTATGCCACCCACCTATTTAATTTCATTGAAATGTATTTATGATAGGATACATATCCATTTGAAATCCTTTTTTGAATGCAACTGTGTTTAAAGGTGGCAAATTAAACCACAGGTTTGACCAGAATCAAGGAAAACTGAATGATCTTCAATCAAATTTGACCAAAGTCAGTTAACTTCTTAGAAATTTATAATGGAACAAACCAAGAGAAAGGTCACAGCTCAAACTGTCACCACACTTCCTCATGTTGGCCCATCAGCTTCATGAGACATCCTTTCAATCCTAAAGACAACTAATTCATAGTTTATAACTGTAAGTTTGAGGTGTAGAGTAGATTTATTAGTAAAGAGTAGATTTATTATTTCTCTTTGGAAAGGTATCTCCTATGTAGCAACTAAAAATTCCACATGCAATTTCATAGTTAATATATTGGCACATCAGGGTTTTCTGATGGTACTACTAGGAACTAAAACTACCAATACCAATACCAACATATTGTCAATTAAAGTAGAATTATTTGAAGTGGAATTATACTTATGGAAACTTTTCAGGAATATTCCCTTTCAGTTTATAGACTTCATCTGATTATCTGATTTGATTTTTAAGGGCCTTTCAAATATTATATATATATATCATATCTGCTCCTTTCTGAATCCCCACACTTGGAGCCCCTTATTCTCACATATATGTATATGTATGTATGTATTTTTAAAAACTTTTAATTTTAGAACAGTTTTAGAGGTAGAGAAACATTGTGAATGTAGTACAGAGAGTTCCTGGACCTCTGGAGCGTAAACACAGATACAATATTTGTACAATAACATATTCCCCAGAGATTACTGCTGTGGTGTCCTGGTCAACCAGTGTAAAAAGGTAAAAAGCTCAGATAGTGATGATAATAATAATCATAGCTGTATTTATCAAATTCCTTCCTTACACCAGGCCTGGTATCAGGTACTTTACATGAATTATCTTATTTAATTCTCATAATAGTCCTGTGAGTAAGCGTTATCCCCATTTTGCAGACAAGAATACTGATGCTCAGAAAAGTAATTTGCCCAAAGTCACCCAATTAGTAAGTGGTAGAACGAGGATCTGAACTCGGGTTTGTCTGATTAGACAGCCCCTGCTCTGTCCTAACCATTTGCTTCACTGTCTCTCCAAGATGGGCCCCTGAGTTGCCATGTCTTCTGGTCTGTTATAAATCAGACTCTGCCCCAACCTCGGAAGCCAATCCTGTAGGCAGCCTAGGGCCCTATTCCTGGCTTTGCCCAGATCTGGCTTCCTAACCTCTCCCTGTTCCCAGTATGCCAAGTAGTTGATTTTCCAGAGGATTCTAGATTGACTGAAACTGGAATCTTTGTTGGCATATTATATTGCTCTATCAGGCATCTGACTCGGGCAATCTTTTGGAGTTAAAATGTAACATCAATTTTGGGTGTTCTTTTGAGTTGGGAGAAAATCTAGGTCCATTACTAAGTTCCTATGATGAGCGATGTATGCCCAAGGCCAAGAATAGTAAAAGAGCACAAGGGCAAGAGTTGAATGGGCTTCATGGAATACACTGAACTGGAGTTGAGATAATCACATGTAACTTTAAAAACAAAGCATTGTCCTGAAATACCAACATTTAAAATCATTTTTCTTTTCCAAACTGTTTCTTACTTCTTACTCTTCACACACTGTGTAAGAAAGATCCACTGACCATTATTTCTGCACTTGCAGACATACTCTCAAGATTCTTGACATTTTTCAAGCCCTGAACGCTTAAGGAAACAAACGCTGGCTGACTGGTGGTGTCTCCAACGAAGAGACTGCTTATGTCTGCTCCTTTCTGAATCCCCACGCTTGGAGCCCCTTATTCTCACAACCTATCACATCTTTCTCGTTTACAGTTCTCAGCAGGATCCCTCGTTGATGGTTACACAGACTGTGCACTAATCTACAGGAACACCGTTTCCTCAGTCCATGTAACCACTGATCTCCCTGAAGCTCCAAAATCAATCCGTGCTTCAGGACTTGAGAAAAGATTATCAACAAAGGGACAGCCATCTAAGAGAAAAAGTAAATAAGTTCTTGCAGAGAAAATAAATGCTATTGTCATACACAGCAATAAGACTGATTAAATTCTTCAAGAATATGAGCTGACAATTCAAGCAGGGGGAATGTGATAACGAAGGTTTCATAGCATCACAGCAACTCGGCCTCCAAGAAGCCAGCAAGGATGCCTAAATCTTTTTTTTATTGCTATTAGGAAGAAAGTAAAAGTACCAAGATCAAGAATTCAATTTACTTCTCTTAACTTTCTAAATGTTGTATAAATAACTACATTATTTTTTATTTTTTTAATATAAACTTATTTATTTTATTTATTTTTGGCTGTGTTGGGTCTTCGTTGTTGTGCGCAGGCTTTCTCTAGTTGTGGCGCACGGGCTTAGTTGCTCCGCGGCATGTGGGACCTTCCATGACCAGGGCTCGAACCCGTGTCCCCTGCATTGGCAGGCGGATTCTTAACCACTGCGCCACCAGGGAAGCCCATAACTACATTATTGAACACAGTGCAGTGTAGAATTTAATAAAAAGAAGTGCAACTAAAAATGAGATACACTTCCTCACTTTTCAGAGCAGCATGTTCTATTGTGGACAAAAGACTCGATTTCTCAAAGAGCCATGTGATACTATGAATGTAGTAGCTGGAATGCAAAGCAAAAGATCTAAGTTTTCAAATCATTTCTGTTACTGGTCACCTATGCTTTTCAACAAATCACCTCCCTTGGGATTATATCCCTATTTACAAACAGGTGATAATTATTTCTTATCTACCCCAGAGAATTAGAAGACAAGGGGGCACTACAACAAAGGGGACATTTTAAAGACCTTAAGAAGCAACAGCACCCTGGTGGGTAGGGGATGTGATAAGCTCAGAGGCCACGCATGAGTGGGGGGCAGGGAGGATACAGGAAATCTCTCTATCTTTCCCTTAATCCTGCTGTGAGCCTAAACTGCTCTTAAAAAATAAAATCTTTAAAAAAAAAAAAACTTTCCGTTTTGGAAAAGATTACTTCTATTTTATGGAGAAATACTTTCCTAATAGTGAACTTGTCCAAAAAAAAAAAAAAAAGATTTTATAATCTTAAAAAAGAAAAAGATTGCTGAAAATGGATACAGAGGCCTTGAGAGTATCTTCGACCTATATAAGTCATAATGATTAAAATTTCAAAGAAACTGTTATACAGCATGAGCATTTAATAATATGTTGATCCCGGATCTCATAATTCTATTTGTTCTATGTTGCAACGGTATTTCTTCTGGCACCAAGGAGGAGTGTTATCACATCACAGCAAACAAGTTAAATATTTGGGGTTTTCTTTAGAGCAGTTAGAAAAGACTTGCTTTCCCACTTCTGCCTCCATCATGTTGCATTCTGCATTTATAAAATGATAATAGGGGGCTTCCCTGGTGGCGCAGTGGTTGAGAATCCGCCTGCCAATGCAGGGGACACGGGTTCGAGCCCTGGTCTGGGAGGATCCCACATGCCGCGGAGCAGCTGGGCCCGTGAGCCACAACTACTGAGCATGCGCGTCTGGAGCCTGTTCTCCGCAACAAGAGAGGCCGCGAGAGTGAGAGGCCCGCGCACCGCGATGAAGAGTGGCCCCCGCTTGCCGCAACTAGAGAAAGCCCTCGCACAGAAACAAAGACCCAACACAGCCAAAAATAAATAAATATTTTTTAAAAAAATGATAATAAGGGTGATCATCGTTCTTGGCCAAGTGCCTCTGTGCATGCTGAGACCCACTGGAGTAATATGTACTTCAAGTAATGAGACTGCCTTCTTTCTTTTTTCAATGTTCCAACCCCTGATTTATGCAACCAAAGGAATCACATCTTTCGGGAGAGTCACTGGGAGGCAATACCCTTATTTCAATGATGCTGTCAGTGCTCAAGGCTGTTTTTGGAAACATCTTCAGAGCCAGTTTACAAGCCTCCTAAGCAAAACGACCTCACCACTCCTGCCTCCAAAGAAGGAGGTTAAGAGACACAGCTCTTGCTTTGTAGAATCTTACAGTCTACTATGTGTTATTTTCATCTTAGCATGATCGTTAAGAGAGAAAAATCTTCAATAAATAATCCCTGGGGAACTCCCACAAGGAATGAATTACTGCAAAGCTACAATCTAGAGCAACACTGTCCAACAGTAATAGAACCTGAGCCACATATGTAATTTAACATTTTCTAGTGGCCACATTTTGAAAAAGGTAAAAAGAAACAGTTAAAATTAATTTTAATAATATATTTTATTCAACCCAATATATTGAAGATATCAGTTCAACATGTAATCAATATAAAAAATTATTGAGATATTATTTTACATTCTTCTTTCATACCAAGTCTTTGAAATTCAGTCGTTTATACTTACAGCACATCTCAATACAAATTAGCCACATTTCAGATGCTCAATAGCCCTCTGCAGCTAGTGGGCACCTATTGGACAGCACAGATCTGGATTTTTTTCTTCCCCGAATAATGAAGGCTAGTGAGCTATTTCGTATTGGATTAACTGAGTTCTTCTTGACATTTTCTTAATTCCTTTCACTTGTGAGTAGATGACCATGGTACAAGAAAGCTGTCTGTAACACTGGGCAGAGTTTGGCATTATAACAAAAAAACTATAACAAAGTCAATCTGACCTATGCCAGAAAAAAATGGAAATTAAAACAGAAATGGTAAAGAAAGGTCTAGAAGCTCTTTCACCCACCAACAATTTGGCCTCTGGTTGGCCTCTGAGATGCAACTGTAGCTTGGAGAGGCTGCCTGTGGCTTTCTCAAAACCGGGAAAAGCTGGAGACAGCTTTCAAGGGGAGGGGTTTGCCTTTGCCTAGGAAAAACAAAACCTGTGATCTAAGTTGCCTAATCATTCACAACCCAAACATGCTGAAAACAAAGGAATAGCGAGGGGGCAAGGACCTGGGGAGAGCAGTGAGCCAGAGGGGCTGGAGAAGCTAAGACAGGAATTTAGGGCTTAGGAACAGCAGGGGAGAAAGGAAAGGAAATTGAAGACTCAGGAAGTGCCTCTGAAGACCCTTCATTCCATTATCCAGGGAGACCAAGGAGGCCAGGCCTCCCTGCATTCATTCTTAGCAAGAGTGCAGACTCCATGGCCCAGACCTGCGCACAAAGGTACTTCATGTCTGTTGTGTGGGACGGAGGCACATCCTTTAAGAGGAGCCATACCAACCACCATCAAGATTTGCCATCCAGGACATGCAGTGTCCCAGCGTCACGTGGGGTTCTCTCACAGCTAAGCAAAATCCTTGGCCATGTGGCCAAGGGCTAGACTGCTTGCCCCACCTCCCACTGGCAGTTTCGAGGAAACACAGCTCCTGCCTCAAGCTCTAGGTAAGGATTAATGGGCAATTTTTGGTGAATGAATGGAGTTGATCTCCTTTAAAGAACTTTAAATTCTTCCATTAAATGATCAAGAGTGGAAACCTGAGATTTTGAACATTAAAAAAAAAAAAAAAAATCCATGAAATTAAATGTATTCTGTTCCATAATTTGCCCCATTTCTTTTAATATAAAAACGTTTTAAATTACTAACCAGTTAAATTAAATAATTTTCCTTCTCTACATTCAAGCAAAATTAACATTCCAGGAGGACACACCCATGGTTTTGGATGTCCCTTTGAACACCAGTGGGAAGGCTGGACCGGCCTAGTCACCACACCCAGAACACACCTTTGCTTCCCTCCCCCTGCTCGTCTGCTCATGCCACTCTCCATGCCCCAAATGCCCTGCCCTCTCTTTCCATTCGCCTGCTGATATTTTATCCATCGTTCAAGCACAGTTTAATTTATATCCTGGCTCCTCATGAAGCCTCTCCTGCTGACCCTGATCCAGAGGCTCTCTTCCAAACTTCATTTTCCAGTTCCACTCGCTTGACTTTGACCTGTGGCCTGCTGGTAGGTGGGTGTGTTGCTGGATCTCGAATGCAAGCACACTCCTCCACCTGCAAATATTTCCTGAGCTTTGTGCTAGGCACTGTGCTGGACTAGTGGCTCGACAGACTTTTTGCCTTCCCTGTGACCATTCACACTGCCCTCTGTAACATTTCTCCTTGAACTAAGTGATTTTCAGCCTGGAGATCAGGGAGAAAACACAACTCCTTCTAGTGCATGCATCAGAAACCCAGACATAGGAAAGGACTTCTCCAAGCCATACACTTGCCTGGCCCCTGCCTCAGCCTCAAGGGAATGTGACACTTATGCCTCACATCTTTAGCTTCTGGTCTCCTCAGGACCAACACATTGTCCTAAATAAAATCGAGAGTCATGCTTATTAACTGACTAATTCTTGTTGTCAGGAAGAAAATGATGACTCACATGGTCAGGTGACCTCACCTGGTGATAGCGTGATGATCACAACCCACCACAGATACCAATCATGCCCCTCCCTGCAGGGACTCCCCGATGTGAGCTGTATGTACTGCACACAGGGCACTTTTGGGAACTGGATTTTCAACAGATCCCACCATTTAGCCTGCTCTATTACCTCTGGACGCTAGAAAGACCTTCTAACATCAAACATGACACCGAAGTGGGATTTTAAAGCAGCACCACAAAGCCAACATTCTTAGTCCAAACACAGCACTCCCTTCCTTCTTGTACACTGCTGACGAACGTGTGTATGTCTGTGGATGTCAGAACATGTTACCAGATCACAGGCTGTTTTGAAAACAGATATAGCTTTGGGTTTTGTTGGTAGTCTCCACAGAAGTGGATGCCATTTTTAATGTTTGCTAAGTTTTTTGAAGCCATTTTTCTTTTTTAAAAGCTCTGCCCAAATAAGAAAGTGTTCTGGAGTAGAGACAACAAAGAAACAAATCACTGTACTTGGCACAGTCATCCTAGGAGGGGCTGATTAAGTGTGGACCATACTGTGAAAGAAAAATAGGAAAGAGATCATAGAGACCACAGATGGTTAAGGTTGACAGCTGCCGGAAAGGAACAAACCCGTGGTGCCAATAATCTCTGAAATATTTTCTCATTAAGGACACATGAAAAAAGAGCTCCCACTAGGTTAAGGATTATTCTGTAAGAAAGGAACAAGCCTGGAAGGCAGATATCTGTATACAGTGTTTTGTTGATGCTTGGTACCTAACTGCCAAAGTCAGCAAGAGACGCGATGGGGATTTTTTCAAATATATCATTATTATTGTTTTTAGGCCTGGCCGGGGGAATCTCATGCTTCTGAGAGCAAAGGATGAGCAGCCTTTTAGAGGCCGAGCACAGCAGGGCTATCTCCCACAAAGAGCTTCGGCCCTGGTTCCCAGGCCCTCCTCGGAACAGCAAGTCTCCTTAAACTCCTGGGAAGGAGGGAGACGGCAGCCTTTCCTCAGCTGCCTAACAGGGGGCCTCAGATCAAGTCGGAAAACCACAGCAATCACTGTATAAACCCAAAGTGGAGAGGAATCTGGGACAGAACGCCGGCACAAGCTAGCCATGGAATGCTCCAATTTTGGAGCAAATGCCTTGTTTCAAATATATTCCACACACATGCACAGCAGTTACCACTGCCTCGAGGAGAACCCCACACATGGAGAGTAAAATGGGGAAGAATTAGATTGTTTGGGTTCTTTAGTAGCTAAAATTCAGTCACTCTCATTTTTTTGTTTTCTTAAAAGAACTACCACACAGTCAGTCCCCATTACATTCTGGCAGATAGGAGTATAAACAATACACAGCTTTTGTTTGTCAACTGAAAATACTGGTTCCTAAATTTTTATCTTCCATGTATAATTAATGACATTGATTTTTTTAAATTCCAGGCGCAAAACACCTGAAATACAATCTATTTTCTGCTATTTCAGAAACTCATAATTCCTAGGCCATTTAGTCCTCTCTTTCATCCTCTGGTTGCCTACTGCGTATTTTCATCTATAACTGGGGTGACCTGACTTTACTTCAGCCCCTTCCTCCTGCTGTGACTGTGGTTGCCACGTGATTATTTTTATGTAGAACCTCCTTTTCACCTTGCTTCATCCTCCAGGGCAGCCTGTCCAACCTAACACTCCCCTCGCCTCCACAGGGGCTTTTGGCTCTAATGAGCTCTGTGAGAAATGTACAATATAAGCAATGGATCCATTTTAAATGTGACCTTTAAAATGGAGTGCAAAACAAGAGGCGAAAGTAAACCCAAACAAATCGGAAAGCTTGTAATTTAGTCAATAAGTATGCTCAGTTCAATATATATTTTCCATTAAGTATAAACTCAGGGAAAGGCCACTTCTCATAGAAGTGTGAAAGTAAAGATTATTTCATGTTTCTCATGCTAAGAAATTCATAATATCAATAATATGATATTATATTATAGTATATAAGTAGAATTATGATAAAACATGGAAGATCTGATAAACATAGGCATTGAGAAGCATCTTTGCCTTAGACTCTGGGCTTGTGGATTCAATGGTTTGTCACAGAGAATACAAATGCAAGACTTTGTTCTGGGGGCCTTTAAAATGTATTGATTATTATTTTGTCTCAATAAAATAATCAACAAATCTGTATGCATTACTGCCTATTACTAATAAAACCTTAAAGTGATCCGACATGCTTTTAGCATGGACATTAACATGAAAATTCTAAAGAGGTGAAATGGGTTAATGACCTCTGGCTAGGGAGAAGATAGTTCTCATCTCATAGTTTTGAGCTATGCGTTGTTATTCCCCTCTATGGAAGTTGTGTTGAAAAAAGCACTATTTGCAAAGAGAAAGCCAGTGTGGATCCACTATATCACTTATTCACTTAACAGGTTTTCCTTAGCTTTGTCAGAAATGCATTTAAGAGTCTGAAGAACTTAGTGAGATTGATTTGCCAGCATCAAATTACTTTGTTCCTGGCACAGAATTTCTATAATATTTATAAGTCTGCCAACTGCTTAATAAGTACATTTAAACTGTGAAGGAGTTCTCCATTTGTTGGTACCAGTTTTGAAGGGAATTCAACATACGAGGGAGAAAGGGACATAAGATTTAGGGGAATTAGTTAAGAATCTTTATCACTCTAAGGTATTAAATCACACATAATTTTGTGAAACATAATCAGATAATAAATGTTAAAAGTTTAGGCTCTGGAATAAATTACTCTGTTTGTTCAAGTAGAGATGTGTGATCGAACAGGATCTGGTCAGGGTTCCTCTATGGTGGTGCTACTGGGTTCTGTCTCTCTCTCTCTATTCTTCATTAGGTAAATTCCCAGGGTTTGAATAAGTTACCTTAGATCAAAAGTTCTCAAATTTCTCTATACAGAAGAATCACCTGGATTACTGTTAAAAATGAAGATTCCTGGGCCCAGATCCCAGAGTTTCTGATTTCATTCATTTAGGTTCTGATTTAGTAAGTCTGTAATAGAGTCTGAGAAATTGTATTTTTAAAAACTGAGATGAAATTCACATAACATAAAATTAACCATTTTAGTGTGTCCAATTCAGTAACCTTTAGTACATCCACAATGTTGTGCAGCCGTCACCTCAGCAAGTGCATTTTTAACAAACACTCCACTGCTGCAAGTGGTTCCCAGCTGGCACACTGAGTTATCACCTTAAGCCCTCAGATGATAATGACAAAGGATGAGGAAGCCTCATGGGTCTCCTGCAGATTATAAAAGAAGATTTTTTAAAGTGTCTTCAAACATCTGCACCTAAAAAATATATGCCTTTACCTCTCCCTTTCACTAAATACAAGTGTGATACCAAGCTAGTATATGTCAGGGTTTTCTATACTACTGGATTCAATAGTTATTTGTTTGGATGCACCCAGTATTTTTATGCTTGTGAAGAAGAGCAGTGCCAAGTGAAGTAAAGTGAGAAAACTGGAAAAAATGAATCACCATTCTATAACCAGCCAGATCCAGGGCTTGTTTCCTTGGGGTTTAATCACATTATTAAATTCAACTTCAGGCAAAGAAATTGTCAATAAACACAGAAAAAGTTTCCAGAGGAAATCAGGTTTGTCCTTATAGTCAAACTCTCCTCTAAATGTAAGAGAAAATGGTTATTCTGATAAGAGTTAATATAAACATATAATAGCTGCAGAAAGATGTTGAGATCAATCGTTGTTTTCTCTTCAAGGTTCTAGACTCAGTTTTCCTAGTTTTAATTCATGATCAAGTTGCTCCACAGTTGGCTCTAATTTTAGCTCATTTTACTCAGGGTTAGACTTCTGTGAAGATTCCTGGAGTTTAGCAACTATAAAGCTCAGCTGTGGTGATAGGAGCCCCGGTTAAAATGGTATCTTCCTAATGGCCGTTAGTGCTGCTTCTCTTAACCAATACTCTGCTAAAATTACATAGACATAGAATAAGATGAATAACATCACGTTGTGATGAGTTAGAATAAGATGAAAATTCATTACAATGTGAGAAACCAGGACTCACAGACAATCTGTAATGTCAGAGAGAACGCTGGAGAAATTTCCATAAGCTGTAGGGCTGGAGAAGCTGAGCTGAAGAAACAAGGGCTGGTCTACCCTGTCTGCCTCGACGTGGAGCCACTCGCCTACCTGAAAAGAGGCAGGAAGGCAGCCTGGGAGGGGACAGTGCTCATATCTGACACGACCAGAGCATTACTACCTCTTCAACTTCCTATCCGCAGTGAGAGATCACGACTCCCAGAGAACAGTGGGCAGAAGAAAGGGCCTGGCAGTGGGGTACACTGCCCTGGCAAATGCCCCCCTAAGTAAAGCCCTGAAGGTGTGGAGACAGGAAGAATCTGGTAGCCATGCCGAAGAAGCAGTCCGAAGATAAGAAAATGTGAAGTAGGTCAGTCAGGTTCACTGGAGTGTAGGACACTCAACGCCTAAAGGCCACTGGGAACAGAGCGAGTTGTGTGCATCAACCTGACCCCAAGCTATAGATGTGAGAAGGAATTAACCAGGGGACAGTGACCAGAGGCCAAGAGATGGCCATGCACTCTGGGCGGATAGGTCCTCGACTGCTTACACTCCGAGGAAGAGTATATAGCTGGAAATGATTTACTACGGAAATGATGATTTTAGGAAAGTTCTATTCAGAAAGATTCAGGAAAATCATGGGTTTTATGAATAGAAGTGTAGAAAGCCAAAAAGTAGAGATTAGGGACAATGGGATGAGACAGAAGGAAAAGATGAGATGTAAAAGCACAGCTGATGAGGTTTAACAGGTACTGACCTCAGGTTGATCTGGGTTTGAATTCTCCTCTTCCATCTATTAGATGTATGGCTCTTAGCCCATTCGGCAGCTATAACAAAATACCATGGACGGGGTGGCTTATAAACAACAGAAATTTATTTCTCACAGCTATGGAAGCTGGGAAGTTCAAGGTCAAGGCACCAGTATAGTCACCTTCTGGTGAGAATCCTCTCCTGGTTCACAGCCAACATCTTCTCACTGTGTCCTCACATGGAGGAAGGTGCTAGAGATCTCTCTGGTGCCTCTTTTGTAAAAGCACTAATCCCATTCATGAGGGGTCCTCCCTCATGACCTAATTACCTCCCAAGGGCCCCCACCTTCCAACACCACCACATATGAATTTGGGGGGAACACAAACATTCAGACCATAGCAGTAGACTTGGGCAAATCACTTAACCTCTTTAAATTTTGGTTTCTTCATTTTTAAAGTAGGGATAAAGAAACCCATTGCACAATGCTACTTGGAACTTTAATGATTAAAACATGACTAACAATGAGAAAGTATAGGAAAAGCACTAGAACGGCCTGGGATGCAGTAAATATTTAATAAACAGTAGTCATTATTATTACTAACAAACTTAAAAGAAAAAAGAACTGATTGAGGCAAAGAAAGGATTGCAAAGATGCTAAAAATACTATCAATAGTAATCTCCACTGGAGATATTAAGGAGCAGAATTAAAATTGCACAAATGTCTAACTGGTATTGCACAAGAGCTCCAGCAGACTGAGAAAAAGGATGAAAAACTGAAACTGATGAAAGAAAAGCTGAGTCAGTAATTCAACCTACAAATTAAAGACATTTTTGAGAATTAAATCAGAACAAAAGCAATAAACAGAACAAAAGCAATAAGCTAAAATATGAACAAGGAAGACTTCCTGGAGTGAAAAATAATCTCAGCATGCAGATCAAAGGGCTCACTGTATTTCAGGCAAAATTAATTTTAAAATATTTTAAAGACCCACACCCCTAGATATAATTAAGCAAAAAATTTAAACTATGGAGATAATTTTCTTTAAGCCTCCTAAAAAGGTTCCAGGGACCAGCTTACCAGAGGGATCTTTCAAACGATCTGCAAAGTGTTCCAGAGCATAAAAAAAGATGGAAAAACTTCCAAAGTATTTTACGACATGTGTATAACCAATACAACAAAACCCAACAGGGAGAAAAGAAACCACCTACTCCACTTTTACTTTTAAATCAAAGCAAATCTTCTAAATAAAACCCTAGCAAACTGAATCCAGCAGTATAATTAAAATACATACACACTATAAAGTTGGATTTAGCTCAACAAAGCAAAGATGGTCCAAGACTAATGTATCTATTAATATATCAAACTGTCAGAATAAGGCAACCCAATTATAAGGTAATTCCCATTTTCTCAGTGTAAAGCTCCAAAAATTATTTTTGCCGACTTGAATAAATATTATGGATATTTATGAAATAGTCAACTATCTATTTAAAATATATCTATGTATACACATTTGAAATCATATAATAAAAGAGATATACAGATCTTAAAATATTGCTTTTTTCCACCTTCACTTATCATGAAAAAACTGTATTCCACCTCTCCCCATGCACACTTGACATCAGTATCTGTTGTCACAGGAGCCACCCTGAGACGTTTAACAGTTTTCCAGAGCTACCATTTTCACTTCTGTCTGAGTACTTCTCAGTCTATGTATGATACATCAATCCATATATACGTTCATTTCAGGATATAATTTATCCTTAAATTGTATAATTGTGATATCTACAACAAAGGCTTGTTTCACAAACTTATAACTTCCAATTCTTAAAACAGTGAGGTCATTTCCCAGGAATAATTACTAAATCAGTATTAAATGTCTTGGACTCCTTTTTAATTGATTCTTTCCAGTGACCTCTATAAGCATTCAATACCAGCACTGATCAAAGTGCTTTACCAGGCTGTTCAAAATAAAGGAAATTGAAAAAGACTCTCGGACTATGAGAGAACTTGTAAGGACTTAAGTATAAGATGTTGCCCTCTTTTCTGAAGGGTAAGTTTTTTGGGGAAAACATATGTTATCTATACTCAACCTTTTTCACAGCAGGACACACTTAGAAAATTATAGTATTTGTATAGCACTAAAGCAACTGAAAAAGGCTGGTCAGGGTGGATGCTACCTCGGCCCTGCCGAGGCTTCTCAACAAATCAAAATTGCAGCACACCTCGGGGAAAGCACTGCTATATCTTGAGGTCCAGTAAGAACTTCCAGATCATCGTGTCAGAGGCAGAAAGGGTGACACCTGGCTCTGCCTGGCTGTGTGACCTTAGGCAAGTTACTTAGCCTCTTTGTGCTTCAGTTCTCACATCTGCAAGATGGGATAATAAGAGTCCCCAGAGAATTACTGTGAGGATTAACTGAACTAATTCATGTAAAGCACTTAGAACCATGTCCCACACATGGTAAGTACTCAGTAAATGCTACGTTCCATAACCATGCCTAATTACAAGCAAAACAAAACAAAACAAAACAACTCTTTAAAAAATCTATAAGTAGAATACCCAGATTAATTCCTCAATGTGTCACCTCATACTTCTCACACAGTCACTTTACAGTAAAACTTACCAGATGACAAGTCCTGACCTCACCCTTGGAGTTTCCAATCAAATTTTTGGGTTTTAGCCAAGGATCACTAGGGGTCTGAAAAAGCCTCCTTCATGAAAGACAGACCAAAACAAAGATACAAATGACCTTAGAAGAGAAAGAGACAAAGTTGGGAGTACAAGCAAACTTAAAAATATATACAATATTGTGAAGCAACTATACTCTGACAAAAATGTTTTAAAAAGTAAAAAAAAATACATGTATGTGTATACCTAATACACACATATATGTATATGTATACACATACCTACATACACACTCACATTCACATATATATATATAAAATTAATGGTTAAGAGTGCAGGCTTTGGAGAAATAAATTATTACATTTATAAAATAAAAACAAACTTTACAAAAAAGGAGTTATCAGAAAACAGGAAAGAGTTTTTGACAATTAAAAAATATGGTGGTTGCTGCTACTGGGCATATGCCCTGAGAAAAACATAATTCAAAAAGATACATGTACCCCAGAGACTTTCCTGGTGGCGCAGTGGTTAAGAATCCGCCTGCCAATGCAGGGAACATGTGTTCGATCCCTGATCCAGGAAGATCCCACATGCTGCGGAGCAACTAAGCCTGTGCGCCACAACTACTGAGCCTGCGCTCTAGAGCCCACAAGCCACAACTACTTAGCCCACACACCACAACTACTGAAGCCTGCGCACCCTACAGCCAGCGTGTCGCAACTACTGAGCCCGCGCACTGCAACTACTGAGCCTGTGTGCTACAACTACTGAAGCCCATGCGCCTAGAGCCTGTGCTCCGCAACAAGAGAAGCCACAGCAACGAGAAGCCTATGCACCGCAACAAAGAGGAGCCCCACTCGCCGCAACTAGAGAAAGCCCACGTGCAGCAACAAAGACCCAATGCAGCAAAAATAAATAAATAAATAATAATAAAATGAAAAACAAAAAAAATATACATGTACCCCAATGTTCATTGCAGCACTATTTACAATAGCCAGGATACGGAAACAACCTAAATGTCCATCTACAGATGAATGGATAAAGAAGATGTGGTACATATATACAATGGAATATTACTCAGACATAAAAAGGAATGAAATTGGGTCATTTGTAGTGATATGGATGAACCTAGAGTCTGTCATACAAAGTGAAGTAAGTCAGAAAGAGAAAAATGAATACCGTATATTAATGCATATATATGGAATCTAGAAAAATGGTACCAATGAACCTATTTGCAGGGCAGGAAAAGAGACGCAGATGTAGAGAACGGACTTGTGGACATAGGCGGGGAAAGGAAGGGTGAGACGAATTGAGAGAGTAGCATTAACATATATACACTACCATGTGTAAAATAGATAGCTAGTGGGAAGCTGCTGCATAGCACAGGGAGCTCAGCTCAGTGCTCTGTGATGACCTAGAGGGGTGGGATGGCAGCAGGGTGGGAGGGAGGCTCAAGGGAAGGGGATATATGTATACATATAGTTGATTCACTTTGTTCTATAGCAGAAACTAACACAACATTGTAAAGCAATTATGCTCCAATAAAAAAAACAATAAAATAGACTTGAAAAAAAATGGCGGTTGCAATGAATTCAATAGAATGATTAGAGAATAATGATAAGGAAATTTCCCAAGTAGTAGAAGAACAATAAAGAAAATAGGGGAGGAAAAAAACTAAGAAAATTAGAGGATTGATCCAATATCCAAATAACAGGAGTTTTGTAAAGAGAGAATAGGAGAAAGGTGGGGTGGAGGGCCAAACAATTCTGAAATAAAGAATACAAGGAAATTTCCCATAACAAAAGGATCTGCATTTTCAGATGGAAAGTGCTCTCTGAACACTCAGCATAATGAATAAACCATGATCTACACCCAAAGCACATCATAGGAAAATTTTAGAAAACTATGTCTAATGAGAAGGGGGAAAAAAACACATATATATAACAGATTAGGAATCAGAATGACATTGCCATAATGAAAATGATTTTTCAAAAAATTTTTCTCCCTTCTTTTGTTTTTTCTGTAATCAGTGATGTATGACTTTATTGTCAGAAAATTTTAATATAAAAAAATCAATACTTGGAGACTCTAGCCTAGATTTAAATGGTTCCATTTCTTAAGTGTCTTCATAATGTCACAATCTGTCTCTGCACTGATCAGAGACCCCTCTAGTCAGCAGAAGTCCTCTTCATAGAGGATGCCTGGGCTGTAGAGATTGTTGGGAACAAGTCAGTCCAAGGATTCACTGCCCAGCTGCCCTGCATAGGAGTGTTGTCCACTCACACTTACTCAGTTACTGAGAGCTTGTTTGCAAGCATACTCCAAGAATATTTTGATATCTGAAGGAAGACGGGAGAAGGCTCATAATTCTTTTTCCTTAGACACATTTTTCTATCTATTATTATCATGTCTCCACTCTTGCAGTTAGCATTTATTTTAATAAGGAACTGCTAAATGCTCCAATTTATCTTCATTCCATTTATTGAATACTATGTCCTAAGCTCTGCCAAGAGATGATTTTCCTATTGACTGACTTACCTGTGGAGAAGATGAACACCGTGTTGTTCCAGAGCCCACGGCTTTTTAAGGCTGTGGTGACATTTCCCACTGCTTCATCCATAAGGGACACCATTCCTGCATAGTAATGCCTATTCTTATCTTGGATAAAGTCGTATGGCTTCAGGTATTCCTCCGGGACCTGAAGGGGCTCGTGGACAGACTGGAGAGCAAGGTAGAGAAACAGAGGCTGGAAAGAGAGTTTGTGCAAATCAGTTAAGAGGGCTTGGAAGCATTAAATATAGAGAGAGAAGCCCAGATTTATCAGTTAATAAAAGTAATATTCAGACAACCCACAAACTGGGTTAGAAATATTTTTAAGTCATATATCAGATAAGGGACTTGTATCTAGAATATATTAAGAACTCTTACAACTCAATAATAAAACTCAATTAACCCAACTACAAAATGGGCAAAGAATTTGAATAGATGTTTCTCCAAAGGAGATACACAAACGGCCAATAAGCACATGAAAAGATATTCTGCATCGTTTAGTCATTAGGGAAATGCAAATAAAAACCACACTGACATACCACTTCACACCCGCTACGAGGTTTATAATTTTAAAAATGGAAAATAAGAAGTGTTGGTGAGGATGTGGAAAAATGGAAACACTCATTCATTGCTGATGGGGATGTAAAATGGTGCAGCCAGTTTGAAGAACAACTTGGCAGTTCCTGAAATTGTTAAAGCTACAGTGACCATATGAGTCAGCATTTCCATTCCTAGAAAAACAAAAGCATAAATCCACACAAAAACTTGTACACGAATGATCACAGTGGCATTATTCATAATAGCCAAAAAGTGAAAACGACTAAAATGTCCACCGGTTGATGAATGGATTAACAAAATGTGGTATATTTTCAGCAATATACAGCAATAAAAGGAATATGATGCAGCCGTAAAAAGGAATGAAGTACTGACACATCCTACAACATAGATGCACCTTGAAAACATTATGTTAAGTGACAGAAACCAATCACAAAGATCACGTTTTGTATGATTCCATTCATATAAAATGTCCAGAATAGGCAAATCTATGGAAACAGGAAGTAGATTAGTGGTTGCCTGAAGCTGTAGGGAGTTGTGGGGGAGAGGAGGGATGAGTGACTTCTAACAGGTACAAGACTTCTTTTGGGGGCGGCGAAAATGTACTAAACTTAGACTGTGGTGATGGTTGCACAACTCTGTGAATTTACTATTGAATTGTGTACTTTAAATGGGTGAATTTTATGAAAATAGAAGCTTGAGTTCTAAAATGGCCTAGAAAGCTCTGATCCAAACAAATAATAATACCAATAATTCTGTCTCATGTAATACTCAGAACCACCTTACTACACCCATTTTACAGGTAAGTTAACTGAGGCTTAGAAAGGTCATATGACTTGCACAAGTTCATATTAATTGCAGAGCAATTTCCTATTGGAAACCCCACTATTACAGTGTGGCTATGTCCCAATAGATGGGTTAGCTTTCTGCTTTAGCTGAAAAATAAGTTACCACCTTTTACGAGAGGTTTAAGGATTGTTTATATTTTTATAAGAAAACAAGTGAACACCATGCCTTGTTAGTCTTTGATCTAGGACCAAACATAAGGCCAATTTAATTCCTGGAAACTAAGGAGTATGCTACATTGATTCTATTTTACCTCCTACCCAATTTACAGAATTTAACGTTAGTGATATTCTGAGTCAGCCTCTTCCTCTTAGTGAGTCTTTCTGAAGGCTCTCTTCACTGTGCTCCTATAGAATTCTTTAATGAATTGAAAACCCTCAAAGAGACAGCAACTGGCTCAACCCAAGAGTAAAAACATAATTCTGTTGAAGTATTTGAGGCATTTAAATCTCATAAAGGAATGGGGAAAAGTTAGAATGCAGATTGGGAGGTGGGCTCATATTTCATTCATTACTGTTGATAAATTGTTTTAAATTACACATTACACATCACTGTGATACAGTAATGGGTATACATATATAGAACTCAAATAGACACCCAAGACAGTATTTTTAGTTCAGGTCTTTGGAACTTAGAAACACCTTTTCCTGAAAATCAAAATGTTCAAAATGGCTGTTCAATATCACAGACATCACTTTAAAACCCATTTTACTAAGGAGGCAGGTGATGGAATAAAAACGATGATGATGTAGACCCTAGGCTTCGTTCGTACATTATTTCCATGGGAACACATTCCAAATTCCAACTCCAAAATGCAACACTAACCACTCTGACACGGCTTTAGCTCTGCCTCTGCTGCTCCTTGACACACGGCGCGTTCTCCTCCAGCCACACAAGTCACACTGAAAAGTCTGTGTTCCTCCAGACCACGGTGAAGGGAATCCCAGCAGATGCCCCGCCCAGGTGGGGAGGAAGAACCCTGGGCTAAGATGTTCGGAGGGGAAAGGATGTGCAGGGGCAACCAGGACCTGCCAGCGCAGTGAGGTTCTGCAGTGGGAACTGCCGTCTGGACCTTCAGCACCAGACCAAGCCCATGCCCCAGCCACCAGCCAGGGTCTGGATGGGGACGGATTAAAAATTGGAAGGCTACAACAATCTGCAACCCACACAAAGTTTTAAAAATCAGGAAATGTCACATGAAAACCTGTTTTGTTTAGTTTTTTTATTTTCTTGAAAATCAGAACTTCTGACAACTCCAGGCCCACACTCCATCTGACAACAAATGGCTGGAGTATGAGAAACAGAGACCCCCGGCCTCCCCCAAGGGCTCCCTGATATTCTAGTCTCCCCACTGTCCTACCTGAATGACTTCATTTATTTAGGGTAGCAGCCTGGCCCTTGTAAACACTAGACTTTGTGACCCTGGTCTGGATTCTCTACAGTGGACAGGGGTGGAGAGATGAGAAAGGGAGCTCACAGTTTCAGGAAAAAGTGCTCACCCAGGTCATTATGGGCAACTCGGCAGCTCCCATGGTTAAGGAGGGAAAGGGGAAGGAGGGCAGGTCGTTTCCAGCCAACAAGTGATCCCTGGAGGCGATAGCTGGGGAGGGTGGTGGAGGAGAGATCTCATAACCACTCTGGGGAAAAAAATAATGTTTCTGGGACCATCATTAAAGGGTCTTATAAATATTCAGTGTGGAAATCATTCTACACACTTTGTTAAATATAGCAAGAAATTACCTGAAAACCTTTCCTGTAATTATTCTTTAGTGGTTGAAGACATGACCGTCGCTCTTGAGGGATTAAAATGATAATACTACAACAATTCCCCCATTTTTCCAGTGGTCAGGCTCCTGTTAGTTCAAACAGAAGGGGCATAACTGAGAAGAGAAAATGAAAACAACCCCTGGGAGATGCAGTCTTCCCTGGCCTATGACTGTTACAGGCCCTGCAAAGGCCTCGCGCTACCTGCCAACTAGACTTACAGGTAAAGGTGATCCTTGAACAAAACAAGTTGTCTTTTTCCCATTTCGTCAGCAGTGATCTAAGACCATTTAGTGTATGGGCAAACATCCTTGCACACATCGGTATGGCTCTGGGTCACCAGGAGTCAGAATGGTAAACAGTGTAGCCCATTTAATGAGGTAAGGACCAATGTACCACATTTTAGAGTATTTCCATCCAATACTGTAAAAATAAAGTTTCAGCTCTCACAAGGTGAGCTTTATTCATGGAACAACTCATTTGCCAGCAGGGCTAGATGTGAAACGTTTCTATACTACCTTTAACTTGAAAAAAAAAAAAATCAACAGAGTACTCTTCGTAGTATCACATGGTAGCCCAGTGGAAAGAACAATTAACTCGGGCCCTCAGGTTCTCCACCACGGTCAGGAACCCGCCTGCAGCCTCTTGTCCTAAGACCCTCCCAGTAAACAGCTGT
Organism: Balaenoptera physalus; assembly: GCF_965194825.1. Taxonomy (NCBI): domain Eukaryota; kingdom Metazoa; phylum Chordata; class Mammalia; order Artiodactyla; family Balaenopteridae; genus Balaenoptera; species Balaenoptera physalus. The sequence continues at coordinate 115,191,912 of NC_138890.1, read as the reverse complement.
AGTCAATTTCCCCACACCTGCCAACCTCAGCGCAAAGCGAGCAGCCGCCATCCTGGGGATGGGCTCATTATTATTATGCTGTCTACTGACTTGCGTTCCAACTTAATGGAGCCTTGGCCTTTCGAGACTTTCAGGCCCATTCTGACCTTACTGACATCCTGATTCAAAACACCAAAGTCCTGGACCCGAGTTTGATCTCCATAGATCTCCGGGTTTGTGCAGGACCTTGATCTCTCCCTTGGTCTTTCTTGGGTCCAGATCTCTGCTCTCACCAACCCAGTTACAGCTGCCACCTTTACACCAACCCTAGCTGTACACCTTTCTTTAGGTCTGTAAATTGGAATCCTAAATGTGAATCATGACCAAATGTTTAGGTATTAAGTAAAAGTATGACATTATAACCTAAAATTATTAGCATATTAAAATGGTGCTAAGGGTTCATCTCCCTTTCTCATTATGCTAATTCCAGTGAGGAAGAAAGCCTTATTTTCATTTCTTTAGCACATTTCCCTAATTTAAAGTATAACTTTTTAAAAAGCATATGACATGTTTTTAAAGTGTTATTCTCTTTGACTTCCAAATTAAGACATTTCTTTCCAAATTGTGACAGGAAAAAGTAAGTGTCTGCCACTAGAAATTCACATTTGTTTTAAGAAGCTGCTAGTAGATGAGGTATGGGAGAAAAGATTTATTTTTATTCTGCAAAGTTTTGAGGGGGGCTATTTTTAACCAAACGATATTTTGTGAATGTGTTACTTTCACACTGTAGTATTAGTACTAAGGGAATTATCCTGTAGAAAAAAGAGAAAAGACATTCCTTCTTAACACTGTGCAATGGTTATTAGCAATATCTCCTTGATTCCAGCACCAACTGTGTTTCTGTTACGAAATAGCTCCATATGCTTTTTTTTCCCCAAGTGCTCTTTAAAACAGAAACATTTTTAAGTCAGCTTGTGGATACTTTGTGTGTATGTCTTCAATGATTTCCATCTTAGAGCAAGTTGCCTACGTTACAGTCTGTAGATGGCACAGAGAAGTTAGCACAGAATTAGATTCAATGTTGGAATAAAATGATGAAAGTCCTGTAATTGGTGTGCTGCATCCTTTCATTGAGAATTGAAACTATAAACATTGGCATTTGCTGTCTTAAACTTTCTGGGGCTATTACTCAGCTACTGATTATTTCATTCATTTATGTCTATGCTTCAAACTTGACTTTGGGGATGCTGAAAAGGCTGGCTACTGCTTCGGAACATTTCAGTCACTGTAGGAAAATGACCACCTCTCACCCAGCAATTTCCATATTACCTATGAGCAGCACCATACTAATCACACGGGTTTGGGTGGCTTGTGAGCTCTTAGGGCCTACAGTTTTCCTCAGTTCCTGAGCCTTCCCCCGCTACAGGAGTTAAGACAGCCCGCCCACCAGGAATGATTTCACCCCAGGTGCTTCCTCTTATTTGATTAATGTTATGGGCACTGGGAGAGAATACTCTATTGTTCCTTAATGGAAACTAATTTTTATTGTAGGTATCTTATACTTGTTGCATGATTAAATAGTGGTATACTGTGAACTTGTAAAGGGCAGCTGGCTTCTGCTTGCTTCTCTGGGCTTGAGAGGAATCGATAGTGACTGCACATCAGAATCACTGGTTGGAGGTAGGGGCAGAGGGATAATTAAATACCAGTGATAGGGTCCCACCCCGGACCAATAAATCACAATATTTGGAAGTGGTATTTCTTACAAGCTTTCCAGATGATCCCAATATACTGTCATTGTATTGTATACTGGAACCATCAAGCTGAATCATACACTGGGGCTCATAGTCTCTGGTCTGGGATGTAAACTGTGAACTAGGGAGGCTTGTTAAGTGCACTGAGCCCTAGAGTTAAACAGTGCAGCTTCTGATTCTGTGACCTTGAACAAGTTACCTCATTTCTCTAAGCCAGTTTGCTTATCTGTAAAACGATGCCCACCTCAAACTTCAAAGGACAGGACAAGGACCACAGTTCCCTCAAGATCTTATCTTGTTCTTTGGGTTTTTAACCTTATCTGTAACATGCCAAGCATACAGAAGAAAACTGAGAACTTAAGCCAATTACCTAGCAGTTATCTGTCCAACTACCTGAATATTGGTTTAGATCTAGATTTAAAATCTGCATATGTCTACATATTTGAGAGAATATTCCAATTTCTTCCATGTACCACAGCAAGCATGGCCACTCCAACAGGTCAGCATGAAAGAGTAAAAAAAAGCCAAAAGTGGGGCAAAGCTGAGGACAGACACCAGGAAAGACACTCAATGCTACGTTAGGGTAGGCAGGAAGAAACTATGTCAAAAAGGGAGTCAGGAGCCAGGTACCAAGTCTGAACAGGTATCGAAACAGGAATCCAAATGGTGATCTGCACTGAGGACCTTCAGTAACTGCCAAAGAGGCAAAGCACAGGAAACTGGAAAAACTGGATAACACTGAACATTCTGTAATTTGCTGTGTTAGAGTCCTATTGAAGGTCTAATTTCGAGGGCATGTTAATACAGTTCTTAAAGAAGCCATATTTTGAACCCAATATCTGACAACACAAATATCTGACCCAGTTTTAAAGGCATTTATAAGCTAAATCCAGAGAATTCAGCTTAAACTTGGGTTCAAGAGGTTAACTCCAGATTAACAACGACAACAACAAATGTCAAGGCTATTCAGACTCTTTTCTACTTTTATCTGTAAATAAGTCAAAAGATTTCAGCACATGACATATACAAATAGCTTCAGTGTGGTGGATGGGATAAACAGGCTCAGCAGTGTACCGTGTTTACAGATTAGAAGACTCAATATTGTTAAGATGTTATTGTCCCCACGTTGGTCCGCAGATTCAATGAAATCCAAATCCAAGCAGGTACTTTTTTTTTTTTTTGGTATAAATTGGCCAGCTGCTTCTAAATAAACATGGGAATGCAGAATATTTAGAATAGCCAAAATAACCTTGGAGGAGGAGGGCTGGGAGATACAAAATTAGAGAACTTGCCCTGAACCTTAAGTTTGTGGATACCTAACAAAAAGCTTGCCATAATAATGCCTCATCTTGTACATAAGCCTAACATTTTTTGAAAAAGTCAATTTACTAATTACCACACCTGCACACAGGATACTAAAATAATAAAACTGTATTTGTACAGAAACACTATATGCACAGCTTTCCTCAAAGTGTGATCTGCGGACCACGTGCAGCAGAATCACCCTTGAGTTTCCTTAAAATATTGACATATGGATTTTTCCCAGACCTAATGAATCAGACTTTTAGAGGTGGGCTCCAGGAATTTCTATTTTTAACAAGCTTCCCAGCTGATACTGAGGTACTCTATAATTTGAAAGCGACTCCCTTAGAATTTATTAGGTTTTTCCCTAAAGGACAGTGGCCTTTTCCTATATTCACCTGAAGAGATGCTACCTTCACGCAATTTTGATATCAATAAAAAAGCAAGACTTACCTTCTCTGGTGGGTGGTTAGTTATGAGGGTTGTAGCCCTTTCAGTAAATACATTTGTTGAATACATATTTTTATACCCTGTTGCAACTTCTTCATCATCTCGAAAATCAAGAGCACATCGTGTAACATTCAGAGCATTGATTAACGTACAGCGCTCATGGGAATAGTAATCTTCACTACCTAGAAGATATCCTACAAGGAGAATGGGAGATGAAAGTAGTCAGCATAGCATAAAACATGTTAAACAAACGAAGGTTTCAGCATTTAATTGCCTAATGCAATTGATTATCCATGTCAGGGCTAATCAAATGACAAGGCTAATCAGAGCACCATTTCTTAACATCTCTATATTTGCTAGCATAAGGCATTAGAATGTTATTGTAAAAAAATTCAAATCCATCCCTTAGCCAAGTCTTTTTTTTTCTTTCAAAGTGTAAAGGGTTTTTTTAAATTATGTGTAACACAAAGTTATTTAAGTCAATAAATTTTTAAGGAATTTCACATGTTCTGATTCTTTCCACTGCCAGTCACCTTAGTTCCTCCAAACTCATAATCTTCAAGATAAAATAGCCCTTTCAAAAAGAAGGTATCGTGTGAGTCAGCCCACAATTCTTTTAGTTAGGCTTCTTTGATCTCCAATGAAATATGGACACACTTCAAAATTCCCCACCTGTAATCTTTGGGATCCAGTTTCCTCAAGCGATTTACTTTAGGACCATGTTTAGGGTCAGGCGATGGATCTGCCTGGTTCTGAATTTGACATTCTCTAAAAATGTATTAGGTTCAAATCATATTCACTCCTAAGCCATCACACCCTAGAACAGTGCAGATCATTGGGATATGCCAATACCTAAGATAAAAAGTTTGTTAGGTTTTTCATAGTTTACTTGGCAGCTCTGTCTTGTAGTTCTTTCCCACAGATCTAACAGGTAGTTCTATGAGTAAAGGAAACCACACAGTTAATCTATGAGGCGTTTCCAACGATGTAGGTTTACAGAAACAGCCCCATCGGGATAGACCTCACAAGTCTTTAGAATATAAGCTCTATCACGTAACTCTCAAAGTGGGTGATTCCAAGTAAATATGTTTTTAAAAATCAGAGTTTAAATTCAGTAAAGGTGATGACATTTTAATCTTTTAAAGCTATCGGTTAAAATAGCATATGGTTCAGGTGATTTGTTACAAATTTTTACTCTGAGGTGATCACATAAATGAACGCAGAATTCAAATAACGTTGATATTGACCTTGGTCGACTGGCTTCAAGGTTATTTACAGAAGTAGCTCTTGGAGGCATCATCTTTAGTCAGATGCTGACACCCACTGGTGAAAGACACAAAGATTTCCAAACAGAGGATCTCTAAACATAACAACCAAAAGAGCAAACTAACATGTGGCGTTGAAATTAGATTTTTCTACCTCTGGTGATCTCAATTTTGCCCCCAATTTAAATGGCATCAATGGCCTATCCCACAATTTAGACTTAATCATGGGAGAAATGTCTTCTCAAGTTTAGTTGTTCCTGCAAATGTTCCATATTTTCCTAAAATATTAAAATAAGCTGTGCTGCATGTTATATGCTTCTATTTATATGAAATGTTCAGAAGAGGCAAATCTGTAGAGAGAGAAAGTAGGTTAGTGGTTGCCTGGGGCTATGAGGGTCGGGGGAAAATGGGGAGTGACTGTTAATGTGTATGGGGTTTCTTTTTTGGGGTGATGGAAATGTTCTACATTTGGATTGTAGTGACAGTGGTACAACCCTGTGAATTTATTTAAAAATCAATGAATTGTACATTTTAATGGGGTGAATTATATGGTATGTGAATTACACCTCGATAAAGCTATTCAAAAGAAATAACTGTGCTGGCCTCTGAGTTATCTCCTGACAAACACTGCTTATTAACATTAAAATGAAGATAATAAAATTGGCCTCTTTCCCCAGTTCTAAATATTTCTTATAATCACAATTAAAAGCCCTACATACCTTACCTAGTAAATGAATTCATTTTAATTTAATTTCCTCCTTTTCCATGATTCAGTAAATTCAAGGTCCTAAATACAATGAATATCTTAGTTTTAAGATAACTCTTTAAATGGTAATCTTTTCTCCTACATGTATAACAGAAAGGGAAAGCCAATGTGTTTGCTAATTAATGTAATCGAAAAACAAATGTATCCATGAAAATAATTTCAGTCCTTATATGGGTAATTAAAGGGGTCAGGACACTGGTGTTCTATTTGGGGTTAGTAACTGCTGCTAACACCTTGAAGAATCACTTCAGGTTCTTTATCTGTAAGAATAAACTGTTTTCTATCATTTGGGGAAATACATGCAGAGGATATACTTGATAAAAAGATGCATAAACCATAAATATTAAAAAGTTAGTACAAACAGGATTCCAATAGAACTCTTTATTCACATAACAGAACTATCTATTCACATACTTGGCCAAACTAATACCAAGCAACCATGTGACAGTCACACAGAACTTTCTCATAACAATGATTCACAAATTTGAACTTACATGTTGAGTCTAAAGAAGATGGCAGCCGATGCTTTTTGGGGAAAAATGAGAAACTACGTTTTGAGCCATTAAATCTCTGACTGCTGTATTTAACAGCTTTGTTGAGAATAATTCACATATCATACAAATCACTCATTTACGTTGTACAGTTCAGGGGTTCTCAGTGTACTCAGAGCTGTGCAACCAGGCCCACGGTCATCTGCTCTTTAACACAACCTCTGAGTCATAACAGTGACAACAACCGCATGCTCATCATGCCCTCCTTCTCTGCAAGCCTCCCGTCCATGAATGTGCGGTGGGGTGCCTGTCTGCCTAAATCCAGCTAGGCTTCTTAATCCTCATAAAAGGATATGATTTCCACCTCTGTCCAACTGAATTTTTCAATATATAATTTGGTTTAAATATATAATTTTAAAATATAAAATTTGGGTTTTTTTTTTAAAGCATTATTCATTTTAATTAATTAATTTATTTATTTATTTTTAGCTGTGTTGGGTCTTCGTTTCTGTGCGAGGGCTTTCTCTAGTTGTGGCAAGCGGGGGCCACTCTTCATCGCGGTGCGCGGGCCCCTCACTATCGTGGCCTCTCTTGTTGCGGAGCACAGGCTCCAGATGCGCAGGCTCAGTAGTTGTGGTTCACGGGCCTAGTTGCTCCGCAGTATGTGGGATCTTCCCAGACCAGGGCTCGAACCCGTGTCCCCTGCATTAGCAGGCAGACTCTCAACCACTGCGCCACCAGGGAAGCCCTAAAATTTGGTTTTTAATAAAAACAATTAAAATATCCTTCCAGCTGCCGGAGTACAGGTATCGACCCATCGTTAAGCCAAGGCCTGATTGAAAATTGTCAAAGGATATAGAGGCTGTTTTTTCCTCTAGAATTTCCAAGATGACAAAGAGGTCTCACACCCAAGTCCTGTTTTTAACAGCTATTTAAGGGTACTGAGGATATATCCAGATTCATCAAGAAAGAGTGCATTATTGATTAAGCAATGTCTGCTAGAGAACCCAGATGGGAGTGGGGCACACGGTGTCACGTTTGGATGTCCTCACATCTCGACTTAAACTGTGGTTCCAGCTAAGCACTATAGAACTGTGAGCTTCAGCTGCACTGTGTGGGCCCCATATAATCACTTGAACTGAAAGGTACTTTGGTGCTCTGGTCCTAGCTTGAATAAAAGAGAATGTCTCAAGAAACATCTATAAGACAACCACCATTTTATTACTAAAATGATGTTTTTGAGGATGCTGTCACCTTACCTTCTCCCAAAGGAGAAATTTCTCTCAGGTCTAAGAGCCAGAAAATGCTTTACTCTTCCTGAACATCTGGTTTCCATTTAACTTATAAATAATGTGACTGTTATAGACTGCTTTTTTTTTTTTTTTTTTTTTTTGCTTTGAACATAAGAAGTCCCAAATCTCAGAGTTGAATGTGAGGTCTGCTACAGCCAGGCAGGTTTTTTTTTTTTTTTTTAATAACTCGGTGCCAAGCAACTATTCCATCTTTTTCTATTCATCCTGATTTTTAAAAAATAGATCTTTATTGGAGTATAATTGCTTCACAATACTGCGTTAGTTTCTGTTGCACAACAAAGCGAATCAGCCATATGCATACACATGTCCCCATATCCCCTCCCTCTTGAGCCTCCCTCCCACCCTCCCTATCCCACCCCTCTAGGTCATCGCAAAGCACTGAGCTGATCTCCCTGTGCTATGCTGCTGCTTCCCACCAGCCAACTATTTTACATTCGGTAGTGTATATATGTCGATGCTACTCTCACTTCGCCCCAGCTTCGCCCTCCCACCCCATGTCCTCAAGTCCATTTTCTATGTCTACCTCTTTGTTCCTGCCCTGCAACTAGGTTCATCAGTACCACTTTTTTTTTCAGATTCCATATATATGTGTTAGCATACAGTATTTGTTTTTCTCTTTCTTTTTTTTCTTTTTTTTTTAAATTTATTTATTTTATTTTTATGTATTCTGGCTGCATTGGGTCTTTGTTGCTGCACGCTGGCTTTCTCTAGTTGCGGCAAGCAGGGGCTACTCTTTGTTGCGAAGCACGGGCTCTAGAATGCGGGCTCAGTAGTTGTGGCACACGGGCTTAGTTGCTCCACGGCATGTAGGATCTTCCCGGATCAGGGCTCAAACCCGTGTCCCCTGCATTGGCAGGCGGATTCTTAACCACTGCGTCACCAGGGAAGCCCTGTTTTTCTCTTTCTGACTTACTTCACTCTGTATGACAGACTCTAGGTCCATCCACCTCACTACAAATAATTCAATTTCGTTTCTTTTTATGGCTGAGTAATATTCCATTGTATATATGTGCCATATCTTCTTTATCCATTCATCTGTCGATGGACATTTAGGTTGGTTCCATGTCCTGGCTACTGTAAATAGTGCTGCAATGAACATTGTGGTACATGTCTCTTTTTGAATTACGGTTTTCGCAGGGTATATGCCCAGTAGTGGAATATGGTAATTCTATTTTTAGTTTTTCAAGGAGCCTCCATACTGTTTTTCATAGTGGTTGTATCAATTTACATTCCCACCAACAGTGCAGGAGGGTTCCCTTTTCACCACACCATTTCTAGCATTTATTGTTTCTAGATTTTTTGATAATGGCCATTCTGACCGGCATGAGGTGATACCTCATTGTAGTTTTGATTTGCATTTCTCTAATACTTAGTGATGTTGAGCATCTTTTCATGTGCCTCTTGGCCAACTGTATGTCTTCCTTGGTGAAATGTCTATTTAGGTCATCCACCCATTTTTTAACTGGATTGTTTGTTTTTTTGATATTGAGCTCCATGAGCTGTTTGTATATTTTGGAGATTAATCCTTTGTCTGTTGTTTCATTTGCAAATATTTTCTCCCATTCTGAGGCTTGTATTTTTGTCTTATTTATGGTTTCCTTCACTGTGCAAAAGGTTTTAAGTTTAATTAAGTCCCATTTGTTTATTTTTGTTTTTATTTGTTACTCTAGGAGGTGGGTCAAAAAGATCTTGCTGTGGTTTATGTCAAAGAGTGTTTTTCCTATGTTTTCCTCTAAGTCTGGTCTTACATTCAAGTCTTTAATCCACTTGGAGTTTATTTTCGTGTATGGTGTTAGGGAGTGTTCTAATAGCTGTCCAGTTTTCCCAGCACCACTTACTGAAGAGGCTGTCTTTTCTCCATTGTATGTTCTTGCCTCCTTTGTCATAAATTAGGTGCCCACACGTCTGTGGGTTTATCTCTGGGCATTCTATCTTGTACCATTGATCTATATTTCTGTTTTCGTGCCAGTACCATATTGTCCTGATTACTGTAGCTTTGTGGTATAATTTGAAGCTGGGGAGCCTGATTCCTCCAACTCCATTTTGCTTTCTCAAGATTGCTTTGGCTTTTCAGGGTCTTTTGTGTTTCCATATGAACTGTAAAATTTTTTGTTCTAATTCTGTGAAGAATGCCATTGGCAGTTTGATAGGGATTGCAGTGAATCTGTAGATTGCTTTGGGTGGTATAGGCATTTTTACAATATTGATTCTTCCAATCCAAGAACATGGTACAGTTCTCCATCTGTTTATGTCATCTTTGATTTCTTTCATCAGTGTTTTATAGTTTTCTGAGTAGAAGTCTTTTGCCTCCTTAAGTAGGTTTATTCCTAGGTATTTTATTCTTTTTGTTGCATGGTAAATGGGAGTGTTTCCTTAATTTCTCTTTCAGATTTTTCATTGTTGGTGTATAGGAATGCCAGAGATTTCTGTGCATTAATTTTGTATCCTGCAACCTTACCAAATTCATTGATTAGTTCTAGTAGCTTTCTGGTGGTACCTTTAGGATTTTCTATGTATAGTATCATGTCATCTGCAAACAGTGACAGTTTTACTTCTTCTTTTCCTATTTGTATTCCTTTTATTTCTTTTTCTTCTCTGATTGCTGTGGCTAGGACTTCCAAAACTATGTTGAATAACAGTGGTGAGAGTGGACATCCTTGTCTTATTCCTGATCTTAGTGGAAATGCTTTCACCACTGAGTATGACGCTTGCTGTGGGTTTGTCATATATGACCTTTATTATGTTGAGGTAGGTTCCCTCTATGCCCATTTTCCGGAGAGTTTTTTTTTTTATCATAAATGGGTGTTGAAGTTTGTCAAAAGCTTTTTCTGCATCTATTGAGATGATCATATGGTTTTTATTCCTAAATTTGTTAACGTGGTGTATCACATTGATTAATTTGCGCATATTGAAGAATCCTTGCATCCCAGGGATAAATCCCACTTGATCATGGTGTATGATCCTTCTAACGTGCTGTTGGATTATGTTTGCTACTATTTGTTCAGGATTTTTGCATCTATGTTCATCAGTGATATTGGTCTGTAATTTTCTTTTTTTGTAGTATCTTTGTCTGGTTTTGGTATCAGGGTGATAGTGGCCTCATAGAATGAGTTTGGGAGTATTCCTTCCTCTGCAATTTTTTGTAAGAGTTTGAGAGGATGGGTGTTAGCTCTTCTCTAAATGTTTGATAGAATTCACCTGTGAAGCCATCTGGTCCTGGACTTTTGTTTACTTGTGATAGGACTGTTTATATTTTCTAATTCTTCCTGGTTCAGTCTTGGAAAATTGTACCTTTCCAAGAATTTGTCCATTTCTTCGTGGTTGTCCATTTTTTTGGCATATAGTTGTTTGTAGTAGTCTCTTACAATCCTTTGCATTTCTGCAGTGTCAGTTGTCATTTCTCCTTTTTCATTTCTAAGTTTATTGATTTGCAACCTCTCCCTTTTTTTCTTGATGAGCCTGGCTAAGAGTTTACCAATTTTATCTTCTCAGAGAACCAGCTTTTAGTTTTATTGATCTTTGTTATTGCTTTCTTTGTGTCTACTTCATTTATTTCTGCTCTGATCTTTATGATTTCTTTCCTTCTGCTAACTTTGGGGTTTTCTTTGTTCTTCTTTCTTTAGTTGTTTTAAGTGTAGGGTTAGAGTGTTTGAGATTTTTCATTTTTCTTAAGATTGTATTGCTATAAACTTCCCTCTTAGAACTGCTTTTGCTGCGTCCCATAGGTTTGGGTCGCCATGTTTTCATTGTCATTTGCTTCTATGTATTTTTTGATTTCTTCTTTGATTTCTTCAGTGATCTCTTGATTATTTAGTAGCGTACTGTTTAGCCTCCATGTATTTGTGTTTTTTACAGTTTTTTTCCTGTCATTGATTTCCAGTCTCACAGCGTTGTGGTCAGAAAAGATGCTCGATACGATTTCAATTTTCTTAAATTTTCCAAGGCTTGTTTTGTGACCCAAGATGTGATCTATCCTGGAGAATGTTCCATGTGCACTTGAGAAGAAAGTATATTCTGCCACTTTTGGGTGGAATGTTCTATAAATATCAATTAGATCTGAACTATTTAGTCATTTAAAGCTTGTGTTTCCTTATTAATTTTCTTTTTGGATGATCTGTCCATTGGTGTAAGTGGGATGTTAAAGTCCCCTATTATTGTTGTGTTACTGTCGATTTCTCCTTTCGTGGTTGTTAGCATTTGCCTTATATATTGAGGTGCTCCTATGTCGGGTGCATAAACATTTATAATTGTTATATCTTCTTCTTGGATTGCTCCTTTGATCCTTATGTAGTGTCCCTCCTTACCTCTTGTACCAGTCTTTATTTTAAAGTCTATTTTATCTTATACGAGTATTGCTAATCCAGCTTTCTTTTGATTTCCATTTGCATGGAATATCTTTTTCCATTGCTTCACTTTCAGTCTGTACGTGTCCCTAGGTCTGAAGTGGGTCTGTTGTAGACAGCATATATATGGGTCTTGTCTTTGTATCCATTCAGCCAGTATATGTCTTTTGGTTGGGGCATTTAATCCATTTACATTCAAGGTTATTATTGATATGTATGTTCCTATTACCATTTTCTTAATTGTTTTAGGTTTGTTTTTTGTGGGTCTTCTTCTCCTGTGTTTCCCACTTAGAGAAGTTTCTTCAGCATTTGTTGTAAAACTGGTTTGCTGGTGCTGAATTCTCTTAGCTTTTGCTTGTCTGAAAAGCTTTTGTCTTCTCCATCAAATCTGAATGAGATCCTTGCTGGGTAGAGTAATCTTGGTTGTAGGTTTTTCTCTTTCACCACTTTAAGTATATCCTTCCACTCCCTTCTGGCCTGCAGAGTTTCCACTGAAAAATCAGCTGATTACCTTATTGGGATTCCTTTGTATGTTATTTTTTGTTTTTCCCTTGCAGCTTTTAATATTTTTTCTTTGAATTTAATTTTTGTTAATTTGATTAATATGTGTCTTGGTGTGTTTTTCTTAGGGTTTAACCTGTATGGGACTCTCTGTGCTTCCTGGACTTGGGTGACTATTTCCTCTCCCATGTTTAGGGAAGTTTCCAACTATAATCTCTTCAAATATTTTCTCAGACCCTTTCTTTTTCTCTTCTTCTGGGACTCCTATGATTAGAATGTTTGTGCGTTTAGTGTTGCCCCAGAGGTCTCTGAGATTGTCTTCAACTCTTTTCATTCTTTTTTCTTTATTCTGCTCCTTGGCAGTTACTTCCACCATTCTGTCTTCCAGCTCACTTATTTGTTCTTCTGCCTCAGTTATTGTTACTGATTCCTTCTAGTGTATTTTTCATTTCAGTTATTACGTTGTTCATCTCTGTTTGTTTGTTTTTAGTTCTTCTAGATCTTTGTTAAACATTTCTTGTATTTTGTCAATCCGTGCCTCCATTCTATTTCCGAGATTCTGGATCATCTTTACTATCATTACTCTGAATTCTTTTTCAGGTAGCTTGCCTATTTCCTCTTCATTTATTTGGCCTTATAGGTTTTTACCTTGCTCCTTCATCTGTGACATATTTTTTTGCCATCTCATTTTTTTTTTTTTTCAGTAAGTGGGATTGTGTTCCTGTCTTACTGGTTATTTGACCTGATGCTTCCAACACTGGGGTTAGTAGGCTATTGGGTAGAGCTGGGTCTTGCCTGAGATGAGGAACTCTGTGAGACCTCACTCTGATGAATATTCCCCATGGTCTGAGGTTCCCTGTTAGTCCAGTGGTTCGGACTCAGAGCTCCCACCACAGGAGCTTCGGCCTGACCCTGGGCTTGTGAATCAAGATCCTGCAAGCCACCTGGGGAGGCACAAAAAAAAAAGAAAAACCAAAAAACAATAACAAAGTAAAAAATAAAATTAGGCTAGAAAACTAACAGATAGGAAGAATATAAAAATAAAAATATAGATAAATCAACAACTGGAATGTACAACAGTACCACAATAGTAAAAAAAAGAGGAGGAGGGAAAAGAAAGTGGGGGGGGAGGCCTTGGCTGTGGAGGGTGGGGCCTAAGCAAGGGTGAGGTTTGGTTGGTGGGCGGGGCTGATGCTCAGGACCCATAGGGCTGGAAAAGGCCCTGGAGGCGGGGCGGGCGGGGGGGGGCGGTGTTAGGCTCAAGGAACAGAAGGGGCCCAGGCGTGCCCCCCAGCCCTGGTCTCAGAGGGCAGGGGACATCACCTGGAAGCCAGCAGGCTTCCTGGGCTCGAGTGGGCAGGGCAAACACCCTCCTCTCCTCTCCTGCTCCTCTGGTCTGGGAGGGCCCCTCCTGCCTGCCTCTCCTGATCTCCCCAGCCTCCCTCCTATGCCCCCAAGAACCTATGCAGCCTGGAGGGGGCTTTGGAGGGCAGGGGATCGGTCTGGGAGCTCAGCAGGCTCCCTGGGCCCGAGTGAGCAGGGCAATCACCCTCCACTCCTCTCCTGCTTCTCCCAGAGGGCCCCTCCTGCCTGCCTCTCCTAATCTCCCTGGCCTCAGGGACGCTAATGCTGTCTGGCCTCCGCTTCTCCTCCCCCTTCAGTCCCCTTACGTCCTACCGGTTCACTCTGGGGTTCCTCCTGTCTCCTTGGGTGTCAGAGTCCCCCACCAGTGGCCAGCAGGCGCCCTAGTTGTGGGGAGACACTAACTCCACTTCTTCCCATACTGCCATCTTGACTCCATCTCCTCTCACCCTGATTTTTTAATTCTATTTATTTTTTAAAAATTTATCTTCATTGTGTGTTCCTTTTTGGATATGGCAGTTTGCAAATAAATGAAGAGACAAATGGGAGGTAGGTAGGGAGATAAACAGCTAGACAGATAAAACAGAATAGCTAGACAGAAAGCAAAATATGAGGGGGAAAGTTGGGGATGGGAGGTGGGATGAACTGGGAGATTGGGATTGATGTATATACACTAATATGTATAAAATGGATATCTAATAAGAACCTGCTGTATAGCACAGGGAACTCCACTTCACTGTACAGTAGAAACTAATACAACATTGTAAAACAGCTACACCCCAATTAAAAAAACAAAGCAAAATATGAAAAGAACTTGACAGAAAGCTATGTCAAGCTGGCAAGATATATAGATAAATAGATTGTTAAGAAATGGTTTGTAACAGGTTTAAAGAGAGCATTTTTTTTTAAACTGTAGGCTTTACATTTATTTTTATAGGGCTATCAAAGCCATTAAATACTTATTATTTGGTATCTTTCCTATTACCATTTGTTATTTACCCTCCCATTTTCTTTATTTGATCTATCTTCCCCAATCTAGTAATTTCAAAAACAGATCTCACAGAAGGAAAGAAGGATGCAAATTGGAAAAGAGTCTTGTTTACCATCTCCAGGAAATACAAAACAAAATAAAACCTTTGAACACAATTCACGAGGAGAAAAAAATATCCTGAACCTTTGTGAAGGAAATATTCTTGTATTGGGTTTTGCCTGGAATTTTTTTAAAAAATCAGTATGTATCCCCTTTTGGTAATAAGGTTCTCTAAGAATAGAGTGGTCTCTGACTTGGAGGTAGCAGACTCTTCAAAGGCCCCTATGTGGCACGTTGAACCCTGGCAAAGATAACTGCCTGTCCCATCACGAGCTGAGTGCATAGCCATGTTTATGGTGGTGGTATTAGACAGTGGCCCCACGGCAGTGCTGACCGATTCACTCTGTGTTCAAGTTTCCAGTTATTTCATTTGATTACACTTGGCTGTGTTTTATGAGAGGGCTGCAGTTGGCCTGAGTTGTTAAAGAAACATGTGCATTTCCCTTACCAAAGTAGGTATCAAATCCTCGGCGGGTTGGAAGACATTCTTTCCGGTACATTCCCAGGTGCCATTTTCCGACCATGTGGGTAGCGTAGCCTGCTTCCTTTAGAAGCTGGGGCAGGAGTTTTTCATCCAGAGGAATGCAGCTGGGCTGACAGGGCCAGATTATTTGGTGCTGTAGACCTGTGTGGATCTTAAAACAGATAAACATAAAATTATGGATTAATGATGTTGAAACATTCTGAACAAGCAGATAAAGTGGTTGCCTAATTTATTGGACATATGTGTAAACATGAATGCTTAATTCTATTTCTGTACCAGTTTAAGGCATTTCTAAAAGGCGTTTTTCTCACTTATTCAAATAAGGTAATAGACATAAATAAGAATTTGAAAGAAATGAATAAAAGCAGTCTAACAAACATTAGATAGTTTCAACAAATATTTATCCAGAAACTATGTTAGAAACTGTTAAGTTTTCACTTCCTACCTCAAAAAAGTAGCCATAATATGAAGTGTGGATCTATCAAGGAAAAAGTGTTCCAATTTCTATGCACATGAGATGTTGGTGTTTGATTAGACGAAGCTTCTATAAACTTTCAAGACTTGATTTTTTAAAAGGGTATAATGAAGATAATGATTTACATTTCTTATTCTACCTTACATAAAGCATAATTTCAAAAGACAGTGACCAACTTTTCCTTAGAAAAAAAAAAAGTGGCCATCTGATCCACAGGTTAGGAGTGGCTCCCACAAGTATCACCAGGGTGCAAGCACCACACAACTAATTTTAAGAAATTATCACGTGTCGAGTCTTGGTGTAATATTAAAATAGAATACCCACAATTATATGAAAAGGCTATTAAAATAACCCCCTCTTCTCCAACTACATATCTGTGTGAGGCTGGATGTTCTTCAGTGACTTTTACCAAAACAATATACAGTTGACCTTTCAACAACTGGGGGTTAGGGGCATTAACCCCTGTGCAGTTGAAAATGTAAGTATAACTTTACAGTTGGCCACATCCAGGGATTCATCCACAGATCATGAAACATCATAGTATGTATTTAGTGAACAAAATCCACAAGTGGACCCTCACAGTTCAAATCCATGTTGTTCAACGGTCAACTGTATTGCACAGGCTGAATGCAGAAGCAGATGTAACAATCTAGCTATCTTCTATTAATAGGAAACACGTACAAAAATATAAAACAGGGAGATTGGTTCAAGATGGCAGAGTAGAAGGACGTGCGCTCACTCCCTGTTGTGAGAGCACCAGAATCACGACTAACTGATGAACAATCATCGACAGGAAGACACTGGAACTCACCAAAAGAGATATCCCACTTCCAAAGACAGAGGAGAAGCCATAATGAGATGGTAGGAGGAGTAAAATCACAATAAAATCAAATCTTTAACCGCTGGATGGGTGACTCACAAACTGGAGAACAATTATACCACAGAAGATGACCCACTGGAGTGAAGGCTCTGAGCCCCACATCAGGCTTCCTAACCTGGGAGTCCGGCAATGGGAGGAGGAATTCCCAGAAAACCAGAATTTGAAGGCTAGTGGGATTTCATTGCAAGACTTCAACAGGACTGGGGGAAACAGAGACTCCACTCTTGGAGGGCACACACAAAGTAGTGTGTGTATCAGGTCCCATAGGGAAGGAGCAGTGACCCCCCATAGGAGACTGAACCAGACCTACCTGCTAGTGTTGGAGGGTCTCCTGCAGAGGTGGGGGGTGGCTGTGGCTCACCGCAGGGACAAAGACAGTGGCAGCAGAAGTTCTGGGATGTACTCCTTGGCGTGAGCCCTCCCGGAGTCCGCCATTAGCCACACCAAAGAGCCTGTAGCCTCCAGTGCTGGGCCGCCTCAGGCCAAACAACCAACAGGGAGGGAACTCAGCCCCACCCATCAGCAGACAAGCTGATTAAAGTTTTACTGAGCTCTGCCCACCAGAGCAACAGCCAGCTCTGCCCACCACCAGTCCCTCCCACCAGGAAGCTTACACAAGCCTCTTAGATAGCCTCATCCACCAGAGGGCAGACAGCAGAAGCAAGAAGAACTACAATCCTGCAGCCTATGGAATGAAAACCACATTCACATAGACAAAATGAAAAGGCAGAGGACTATGTATCAGATGAAGGAACAAGATAAAACCCCAGAAAAACAACCAAATGAAGTGGAGATAGGCAACCTTCCAGAAAAAGAATTCAGAATGATGATAGTGATGATGATCCAGGACCTCGGAAAAAGAATGGAGGCAAAGATAGAGAAGATGCAAGAAATGTTTAACAAAGACCTAGAAGAATTAAAGAACAAATACCTAGAAGAATTAAAGAACAAACAAGCAGAGATGAACAATACAATAACTGAAATGAAAAATAAGCTAGAAGGAATCAATAGCAGAATGACTGATGCAGAAGAACGGATAAATGACCTGGAAGAAAGAATGGTGGAATTCACTGCTGCAGAACAGAATAAAGAAAAAAGAATGAAAAGAAATGAAGACAGCCTAAGAGACCTCTGGGACAACATTAAACGCACCAACATTTGCATTATAGGGGTCCCACAAGGAGAAGAGAGAGAGGAAGGACTCGAGAAAATATTTGAAGAGATTACAGTCAAAAACTTCCCTAACATGGGAAAGGAAATAGCCACCCAAGTCCAGGAAGCGCAGAGTCCCAGGCAGGATAAATCCAAGGAGAAACACACCAAGACACATAGTAATCAAATTGACAAGAATTAAAAACAAAGAAAAATTACTGAAAGCAACAAGGGAAATTGCCAAATAACATACAAGGGAATCCCATAAGGTTAGTAGCTGATTTCTCAGCAGAAACGCTACAAGTCAGAAAGGAGTGGCACGATATATTTAAAGTGATGAAAGGGAAGAACCTACAACGAAGATTGCTCTACCCGGCAAGGATCTCATAAAGATTTGACAGAGAAATCAAAAGATTTCTTTACAGACAAGCAAAAGCTAAGAGAATTCAGCACCATCAAACCAGCTCAAAAACAAATGCTAAAGGAAATTCTCTAAGTGGGAAACACAAAAGAAGAAAAGGACCTACAAAAACAAACCCATAACAATTAAGAAAATGGTAATAGGAACATACAAATTGATAATTACCTTAAATGTGAATGGATTAAATGTTCCAACAAAAAGACACAGGTTCGCTGAATGGATACAAAAACAAGACCCATATATATGCTGTCTACAAGAGACCCACTTCAGACCTAGGGACGCATACAGACTGAAAGTGAGGGGATAGAAAAAGATATTCCATGCAAATGGAAATCAAAAGAAAGCTGGAGTAGCAATACTCATATCAGATAAAATAGACTTTAAAATAAAGAATGTTACAAGAGACAAGGAAGGACACTACACAGTGATCAAGGGGTCAATCCAAGAAGAAGATACAACAATTATAAATATATATGCACCCAACATAGGAGCACCTCAATACATAAAGCAAATGCTAAAAGCGATAAAAGAGGAAATCGACAGTAACACAATAACACCTCACTTACACCAATGGACAGATCATCCAGACAGAATATTAATAAGGAAACAAAAGCTTTAAATGACACAATAGACCAGGTAGATTTAATTGACATTTATAGGACATTCCATCCAAAAACAGCAGATTACACTTTCTTCTCAAGTGCACATGGAACATTCTCCAGGATAGATCACATCTTGGGTCACAAATCAAGCCTCGGTAAATTTAAGAAAATTGAAATCATATCAAGCACCTTTTCTGACCACAACGCTATAAGATTAGAAATCAATTACAGGGAAAAAAACCGTAAAAAACACAAACACATGGAGGCTAAACAATACGTTACTAAATAACCAAGAGATGGCTGAGGAAATAAAAAATACCTAGAGACAAATGACAATGAAAACACGACGATCCAAAACTTATGGGATGCAGCAAAAGTAGTTCTAAGAGGGAAATCTAGAGCAATACAATCCTACCTCAATAAACAAGAAAAATCTCCAGTAAACAATCCAAACTTACACCTAAAGGAAGTAGAGAAAGAAGACCAAACAAAACCCAAAGTCAGCAGAAGGAAAGAAATCATAAAGATCAGAGCAGAAATAAATGAAATAGAAACAAAGAAAACAACAGTAAAGATCAATAAAACTAAAAGCTGGTTCTTTGAAAAGATAAACAAAATTGGTAAACCTTTATCCAGACTCATCAAGAAAAAGAGGGAGAGGACTCAAATCAATAAAATTAGAAATAAATAAGAGAAGTTACAATGGACATCGCAGAAATACAAAGCATCCTAAGAGACTACTACAAGCAACTCTATGCCAATAAAATGGACAACCTGGAAGAAATGGACAAATTCTTAGAAAAGCACAATCTTCTGAGACTGAACCAGGAAGAAATAGAAAACATGAACAGACCAATTGCAAGTAATGAAATTGAAACTGTGATTAAAAATCTTCCAACAAACAAAAGTCCAGGACCAGATGGCTTCACAGGTGAATTCTATCAAACAGTTAGAGAAGAGCTAACACCCATCCTTCTCAAACTCTTCCAAAAAATTGCAGAGGAAGGAACACTCCCAAACTCATTCTATGAGGCCACCATCACCCTGATACCAAAACCAAACAAAGATACTACAAAAAAAGAAAATTACAGATCAGTATCACTGATGAATATAGATGCAAAAATCCTCAACAGAGTACTAGCAAACAGAATCCAATAACGCATTAAAAGGATCATACAACATGATCAAGTGGGATTTATCCCAGGGATGCAAGGATTCTTCAATATATGCAAATCAATCAATGTGATACACCATATTAACAAACTGAAGAAGAAAAACCATATGATCATCTCAACAGATGCAGAAAAAGCTTTTGACAAAATTCAACACCTATTTATGATAAAAACTCTCCAGAAAGGGGGCACAGAGGGAACCTACCTCAACATAATAAAGGCCATATATGACAAACCCACAGCAAACATCATTCTCAATGGTGAAAAACTGAAAGCATCTCCTCCAAGATCAGGAACAAGACAAGGATGTCCACTCTCGCCACTATTATTTTTTTTTTTTTTTTTTTTTTAGAAATTTCATGTAATGTCTGAAACATTTATATTAACATATTTCCATACAAATAACCCAATGAAAGTTTAGTATTAGTTGTTTTGTTTGTTTTTTTATACTGCAGGTTCTTATTAGGCATCAATTTTATACACATCAGCGTATACATGTCAATCCCAATCGCCCAATTCAGCACACCACCATCCCCACCTCACTGCAGTTTTCCCCCCTTGGTGTCCATATGTCCATTCTCTACATCTGTGTCTCAACTTCTGCCCTGCAAACTGGCTCATCTGTACCATTTTTCTAGGTTCCACATACATGCATTAATATACGATATTTGTTTTTCTCTTTCTGACTTACTTCACTCTGTATGACAGTCTCTAGATCCATCCACATCTCAACAAATGACTCAATTTCGTTCCTTTTTATGGCTGAGTAATATTCCATTGTATATATGTACCACATCTTCTTTATCCATTCCTCTGTCGATGGGCATTTAGGTTGCTTCCATGACCTGGCTATTGTAAATAGTGCTGCAATGAACATTCGGGTGCATGTGTCTTTTTGAATTACGGTTTTCTCTGGGTATATGCCCAGTAGTGGGATTGCTGGGTCATATGGTAATTCTATTTTTAGTTTTTTAAGGAACCTCCATATTGTTCTCCACAGTGGCTGTATCAATTTACATTCCCACCAACAGTGCAAGAGGGTTCCCTTTTCTCCACACCCTCTCCAGCATTTGTTGTTTGTAGATTTTCTGATGATGCCCATTCTAACAGGAGTGAGGTGATACCTCATTGTAGTTTTGATTTGCATTTCTCTAATAATTAGTGATGTTGAGCATCTTTTCATGTGCTTCGTGGCCGTCTGTATGTCTTCTTTGGAGAAATGTCTATTTAGGTCTTCTGCCCATTTTTGGATTGGGGTGTTTGTTTCTTTGATATTGAGCTGAATGAGCTGTTTATATATTTTGGAGATTAATCCTTTGTCCGTTGATTCGTTTGCAAATATTTTCTCCCATTCTGAGGGTTGTCTTTTCGTCTTGTTTATGGTTTCCTTTGCTGTGCAAAAGCTTTGAAGTTTCATTAGGTCCCACTTGTTTATTTTTGTTTTTATTTCCATTACTCTAGGAGGTGGATCAAAAAAGATCTTGCTGTGATTTATGTCAAAGAGTGTTCTTCCTATGTTTTCCTCTAAGAGTTTTATAGTGTCCAGTCTTATATTTAGGTCTCTAATCCATTTTGAGTTTATTTTTGTGTATGGTGTTAGGGAGTATTCTAATTTCATTCTTTTACATGTAACTGTCCAGTTTTCCCAGCACCACTTATTGAAGAGACTGTCTTTTCTCCATTGTATATCTTTGCCTCCTTTGTCATAGATTAGTTGACCATAGGTGCGTGGGTTAATCTCTGGGCTTTCTATCTTGTTCCATTGATCTATGTTTCTGTTTTTGTGCCAGTACCATATTTTCTTGATTACTGTAGCTTTGTAGTATAGTCTGAAGTCAGGGAGTCTGATTCCTCCAGCTCCATTTTTTTGCCTCAAGACTGCTTTGGCTATTCGGGGTCTTTTGTGTCTCCATACAAATTTTAAGATGATTTGTTCTAGCTCCGTAAAAAATGCCATTGGTAATTTGATAGGGATTGCATTGAATCTGTAGATTGCTTTGGGTAGTATACTCATTTTCACAATGTTGATTCTTCCAATCCAAGAACATGGTATATCTCTCCATCTGTTGGTATCATCTTTAATTTCTTTCATCAGTGTCTTATAGTTTTCTGCATACAGGTCTTTTGTCTCCCTAGGTAGGTTTATTCCTAGGTATTTTATTCTTTTTGTTGCAATGGTAAATGGGAGTGTTTCCATAATTTCTCTTTCAGATTTTTCATCATTAGTGTATAGGAATGCAAGAGATTTCTGTGCATTAATTTTGTATCCTGCAACTTTACCATATTCATTAATTAGCTCTAGCAGTTTTCTGGTGGCAGTTTTAGGATTCTCTATGTATAGTATCATGTCATCCGCAAACAGTGACAGTTTTACTTCCTCTTTTCCAATTTGTATTCCTTTTATTTCTTTTTCTTCTCTGATTGCCGTGGCTAGGACTTCCAGAACTATGTTGAATAGTAGTGGTGAGAGTGGACATCCTTGTCTCGTTCCTGATCTTAGAGGAAATGCTTTCAGTTTTTCACCATTGAGAATGATGTTTGCTGTGGGTTTGTCATATATGGCCTTTATTATGTTGAGGTAGGTTCCCTCTATGCCCACTTTCTGGAGAGTTTTTATCAGGAATGGGTGTTGAATTTTGTCAAAAGCTTTTTCTGCATCTATTGAGATGATCATATGGTTTTTATTCTTCAATTTGTTAATATGGTGTATCACATTGATTGATTTGCGTATATTGAAGAATCCTTGCATCCCTGGGATAAATCCCACTTGATCATGGTGTATGATCCTTTTAATGTGTTGTTGGATTCTGTTTGCTAGTATTTTGTTGAGGATTTTTGCATCTATATTCATCAGTGATATTGGTCTGTAATTTTCTTTTTTTGTAGTGTCTTTGTCTGGTTTTGGTATCAGGGTGATGGTGGCTTCATAGAATGAGTTTGGGAGTGTTCCTTCCTCTGCAATTTTTTGGAAGAGTTTGAGAAGGATGGGTGTTAGCTCTTCTCTAAATGTTTGATAGAATTCACCTGTGAAGCCATCTGGTCCTGGACTTTTGTTTGTTGGAAGATTTTTAATCACAGTTTCAATTTCATTACTTGTGATTGGTCTGTTCATATTTTCTGTTTCCTCCTGATTCAGTCTTGGAAGGTTATACCTTTCTAAGAATTTGTCCATTTCTTCCAGGTTGTCCATTTTATTGGCATAAAGTTGCTTATAGTAGTCTCTTAGGATGTTCTGTATTTCTGCGGTGTCTGTTGTAACTTCTCCTTTTTCATTTCTGATTTTATTGATTTGAGTCCTCTCCCTCTTTTTCTTGATGAGTCTGGCTAATGGCTTATCAATTTTGTTTATCTTCTCAAAGAACCAACTTTTAGTTTTATTGATCTTTGCTATTGTTTTCTTTGTTTCTATTTCATTTATTTCTGCTCTGATCTTTATGATTTCTTTCCTTCTGCTAACTTTGGGTTTTGTTTGTTCTTCTTTCTCTAGTTTCTTTAGGTGTAAGGTTAGATTGTTTACTTGAGATTTTTCTTGTTTCTTTAGGTAGGCTTGTATAGCTATAAACTTCCCTCTTAGAACCGCTTTTGCTGCATCCCATAGGTTTTGGGTCGTCGTGTTTTCATTGTCATTTGTCTCTAGGTATTTTTTGATTTCCTCTTTGATTTCTTCAGTGATCTCTTGGTTATTTAGTAACGTATTGTTTAGCCTCCATGTGTTTGTCTTTTTTACGTTTTTTTCCCTGTAATTCATTTCTAATCTCATAGCGTTGTGGTCAGAAAAGATGCTTGGTATGATTTCAATTTTCTTAAATTTACTGAGGCTTGATTTGTGACCCAAGATGTGATCTATCCTGGAGAATGTTCCGTGCGCACTTGAGAAGAACGTGTAATCTGCTGTTTTTGGATGGAATGTCCTATATATATCAATTAAATCTATCTGGTCTATTGTGTCATTTAAAGCTTCTGTTTCCTTATTTATTTTCATTTTGGATGATCTGTCCATTGGTGTAAGTGAAGTGTTAAAGTCCCCCACTATTATTGTGTTACTGTCGATTTCCTCTTTTATAGCTGTTAGCAGTTGCCTTATGTATTGAGGTGCTCCTATGTTGGGTGCATATATATTTATAATTGTTATATCTTCTTCTTGGATTGATCCCTGGATCATTATGTAGTGTCCTTCCTTGTCTCTTGTAACATTCTTTATTTTAAAGTCTATTTTATCTGATATGAGTATAGCTACTCCAGCTTTCTTTTGATTTCCATTTGCATGGAATATCTTTTTCCATCCCCTCACTTTCAGTCTGTATGTGTCCCTAGGTCTAAAGTGGGTCTCTTGTAGACAGCATATATATGGGTCTTGTTTTTGTATCCATTCAGCCAGTCTATGTCTTTTGGTTGGGGCGTTTAATCCATTCACGTTTAAGGTAATTATCGATATGTATGTTCCTATGACCATTTTCTTAATTGTTTTGGGTTTGTTTTTGTAGGTCCTTTTCTTCTCTTGTGTTTCCCACTTAGAGAAGTTCCTTTAGCATTTGTTGTAGAGCTGGTTTGGTGGTGCTGAATTCTCTTAGCTTTTGCTTGTCTGTAAAGCTTTTGATTTCTCCATCAAATCTAAATGAGATCCTTGCCGGGTATAGTAATCTTGGTTGTAGGTTCTTCCCTTTCATCACTTTAAGTATATCATGCCATTCCCTTCTGGCTTGCAGAGTTTCTGCTGAGAAATCAGCTGTTAACCTTATAGGAGTTCCCTTGTATGTTATTTGTTGTTTTTCCCTTGCTGCTTTCAATAATTTTTCTTTGTCTTTAATTTTTGCCACTTTGATTACTATGTGTCTCAGCGTGTTTCTCCTTGGGTTTATTCTGTATGGGACTCTCTGCGCTTCCTGGACTTGGGTGGCTATTTCCTTTCCCATGTTAGGGAAGTTTTCGACTATAATCTCTTCAAATATTTTCTCTGGTCCTTTCTCTCTCTCTTCTCCTTCTGGGACCCCTATAATGCGAATGTTGTTGCGTTTAATGTTGTCCCAGAGGTCTCTTAGGCTGTCTTCATTTCTTTTCATTCTTTTTTCTTTAGTCTGTTCCGCAGCAGTGAATTCCACCATTCTGTCTTCCAGGTCACTTATCCGTTCTTCTGCCTCAGTTATTCTGCTATTGATTCCTTCTAGTGTAGTTTTCATTTCAGTTATTGTATTGGTCATCTCTGTTTGTTTGTTCTTTAATTCTTCTAGGTCTTTGTTAATCATTTCTTGCATCTTCTCAATCTTTGCCTCCATTCTTATTCCGAGGTCCTGGATCATCTTCACTATCATTATTCTGAATTCTTTCTCTGGAAGGTTGCCTATCTCCACTTCATTTAGTTGTTTTTCTGGGGTTTTTTCTTGTTCCTTCATCTGGTACATAGCCCTCTGCCTTTTCATCGTCTCTATCTTTCTGTAACTGTGGTTTTTTTTTTCGCCACTATTATTTAACATAGTTTTGGAAGTCCTAGCCACAGCAATCAGAGAAGAAAAAGAAATAAAAGGAATACAAATAGGAAAAGAAGAAGTAAAACTGTCACTGTTTCCAGATGACTTGATACTATACATAGATAATCCTAAAGATGCCAGGAGAAAATTACTAGAGCTAATCAATGAATTTGGTAAAGTTGCAGGATACACAATTAATGCACAGAAATCTCTTCCATTACTATACACTAACAACAAAAGATCAGAAAGACAAATTAAGGAAACAATCCCATTCACCACTGCAACAAAAAGAATAAAATACCTAGGAATAAACCTACCTAAGGAGGTAAAAGACCCGTACTCAGAAAAGTATAAGACACTGATGAAAGAAATCAAAGATGACACAAACAGATGAAGAGAAATACCATGTCCTTGGATTGGAAAAATCAATATTGTGAAAATGACTATACTACACAAAGCAGTCTACAGATTCACTGCAATCCCTATCAAATTACCAATGGCATTTTTTACAGAACTAGAACAAAAAATCTTAAAATTTGTATGGGGACACAAAAGACCCCAAATAGACAAAGCAATCTTGAGGGAAAAACACGGACCTGGAGGAATCAGACTCCCTGACTTCAGACTATACTACAAAGCTACAGTAATCAAGACAATATGGTACTGGCACAAAAACAGAAATATAGATCAATGGAACAGGATAGAAAGCCCAGAGATAAACCTACGCACCTATGGTCAACTAATCTATGACAAAGGAGGCAAGGATATACAATGGAGAAAAGATAGTCTCTTCAATAAGTCGTGCTGGGAAAACTGGAAAGCTACATGTAAAAAAATGAAATTAGAACACTCCCTAACACCGTATACAAAAATAAACTCAAAGTGGATAAAAGACCTAAATGTAAGACCAGACACTATAAAACTCTTAGAGGAAAACATAGGAAGAACAATCTTTGACATAAATCACAGTAAGATCTTTTTTGACCCACCTCCTAGAGTAATGGAAATAAAAATAAACAAATGGGACCTAATGAAACTTAAGAGCTTTTGCACAGCAAAGGAAACTGTAAATAAGACGATAAGACAACCCTCAAAATGGGAGAAAATATTTGCAAATGAATCAATGGACAAAGGATTAATCTCCAAAATATATAAACAGCTCATGCAGCTCAATTAAAAAAACAAACAACCCAATCAAAAAATGGGCAGAAGACCTAAATAGACATTTCTCCAAAGAAGACATACAGAGGGACAAGAGGCATATGAAAAGCTGCTCAGCATCACTAATTATTACAGAAATGCACATCAAAACTACAATGAGGTATCACCTCATACTGGTTAGAATGGGCATCATTAGAAAATCCACAAACAACAAATGCTGGGGATGGTGTAGAGAAAAGGGAACCCTCTTGCACTGTTGGTGGGAATGTAAATTGATACAGCCACTATGGAGAACAGTATGGAGGTTCCTTAAAAAACTAAAAATAAAATTACCATATCACTCAGCAATCCCAGTACTGGGTATATACCCAGAGAAAACCATAATTCAAAAAGACACATGCACCCCAATATTCATTGCAGCACTATTTACAATAGCCAGGACACGGAAGCAACCTAAATGCCCATTGACAGATGAATGGATAAAGAAGTTGTGGTACATATACACAATGGAATATTACTCAGCCATAAAAAGGAATGAAACTGGGTCATTTATAGAGATGTGGATGGACCTAGAGACTGTGAAATAAGAGTGAAGTAAGTCAGAAAGAGAAAAACAAATATCGTATATTACTGCATATATGTGGAATATAGAAAAATGGTACAGGTGAACCAGTTTGCAATGCAGAAATAGAGACAGAGATGTAGAGAACAAATGTATAGACACCAAGGGGGGAAAGCTGCGGGGGGTTGGGGGTGGTGGTGTGATGAATTGGGAGATGGGGATTTACATGTATACACTAATATGTATAAAATGGATGACTAATAAGAACCTGCTGTACAAAAAAAATTAAATTAAAAAAGTATAAAACAATGTCACTCTTCTCGTGTAATTCTCTTGTTTTGGAAAATACAGTTATTTTCCCCAAGTTATTTACATTAATATGTAATGGAATTATTATTGCTATTTTTCGATGAATAAAAATATTTTAAAATTTCTATTTTAATTTCTGACATTGTAAATTTTGAAAGGTATAACCACACAAACGTAAGCTCTATGGGGTCTTCAATTTTTAAGCATGTACAGAGGTCCTAAAACCAAAAAGTCTGAGAAGGATGTTATGTCCGACAGTGATCATTGTTATGAGGAAAATAGAGAGGGAGATAGTGACAGGCGACTCTTTAGAGAGGATGGCAAAAGAAAGCTTCTTTGAGGAGGAGATACTTGAGCAGAAATCGGAATAAAATAAGAGAGTAAGAGAGAGCCTTGCAAAAATTGGAGGCAGAGCAATCTAGGCATAAGGAATAAGAATGCAAAGGGCCTGAACTTGCTAGGTAAGTTTGAAGGCCGCATGGAAACCAGTGTGGCCCTTGTCACAGCTCCTGTGCTGAGGGATGATACTGCACCCACTGCTGGTGCACAAGGGGGGTCCTTGGTGGCTTCCCTCATTGCCTACCCAGACCCTCCCTTCCCTACAATGTTACCCCTCTCCCCCCACCCCGCCCCGATCCCTTGTCCTTGCTTAGCCAGGGAGGTAACTCTTCTCTGTAGGAAGTGGGGTGGAGTCTCACATTTAATTCTTCACCGACACCAGCTTTCCCTAGCACTCACTGGGTGCTCCTGATTTCCCTAGAATAAATGGGGCTCTGGGGACACCAAAGGTTGACAGTGCCAGTGCTCAACCCAGCCATGACTCTCTGGCGCCTCCATCAGCTGTCAGGTGGGTAGCAAGCAATTATTAATAAACGGTAAAAACAAAATGTGTTTGCAAATGATTTACTTGCTTTTATAATTTAAAGCATAATAGCCCGAAGCTCAGAGAATTAAATCCCATCCCGGCTCTTTCACTAAACGTACACTAAACACTCAGCAACTGTCATGGTAATACTGTAAGCACTGTCATCAATAACACATCACGCCCTCTCACCTACATCTCAATACACTTTCTTGAGGAGATGGGGTGGCATTATACAGAACATGCACCTAAGCCTGGGCCTGCCCCTTGGAGTGGGATGTGGTGCATATGAACATCAAGTGACATGTATGCTGGTTCTAATCTATAGCTCTGCTGGCGCTATTAAATACTGATTTATCACTGATCTTCTCAGATTCAAATATTGACTACTCAAACCAGACAGATTTTTGCCTCGTTTTGTTTTAAATTCATGGCAATAAACAGATACAAAGTAAACACAAAAACAAAACAAAAACCCTTCAAACTCACCATCTTTTCTTTTTAATTTATTATAAGCTACTTACTATTAAATAGTTCTCTCATAAGCTTTGACATTGCCTTGAATTTCATTTTTTGGTGTGTCTGTCCAGAGCCAATACCTTTGGAATTGTCCCTGCTATTGCTTGATTTCACGATACCTTTCCATGCCCTCCTAAAAGAACCATGTGGAATATCTTCAATGTTAAATTAAAGTGGGTTTATTTTGAAGGTGATAATATGTTCGCCATCTTGATTATGTGGTAACAGCTTCACAGGCATATACATATCAAAACTTATCAAATTGTATACTTGAAATACGTGTAGTTTATTGCATGTCAATTATACCTCAATAAAGCTGTTTAAAAATAAAAGTGAGTTTAAGTTTTCTATTGAGATTTTTATACCTTGCCTAGAAATAATTGGACACCTTCATTGGGGTATATGCCAGATACCCTTCATTTGCCCTCCAAATCCCCAATCTGCCTTCTGTCCTGTCTCCAGCCTGGGAAGTTGACCTACTGGGGCCAAATCAAAGGGCTCCTGCACCTTCTGGTTCTGACTGGGTTCAGCCAATGGGGAGCCCAGACTGGGATTGGAAGGAGGGAAGAGGTGAGTGGCCCTGAGCTGCCAGGCTGTCCGTATCCTGCAGGCCATCCCAAAGGTGGCCTTCTTTACAGGACTCTGTTTCTAGGTTCTGGTCACTCCTCTTTCCTTTCTTCCCCCTGGTCTAGGGGTAGTAACAGCTCCAGTGGGTTATACGCTATGCCTTGTGTTTCCCCCACACATTCATACCTTTTCAAATAGTCCCTTTGCAAATAAATCCTCCTTAAATTATCCTAATTTGAATGTGCCATCTTTTTCCAGCTGGGATCCTGAATAATAAGGATGTTACAATACCCAGGCTGGCAAAGGGAAACATTGCTCTCTAAACATACACACGCACACACACCCACATCCCTCAGATAATAGAAGGATTCTGTCCACAGTTAACGCTAGAAGTTTACTCAATAGAAAATTAATCCTGGGTTCAAAAACTTAATAATATATACTAATTGGCAACAGCAGAGGATAAAGAAGGATAGTATTTTATGGAGTTCAAAAGACCCAGTGGAAATAAACGTTATGTGCAAATTTCTTTAAATGGAGAGCTCATCCATCACATGCAGAGAATGATCTCCGATCACTCTAAAGCACTGCCAAGGGATGCTGTGTGATTCACTTTTCCGAGGCCACATGGGCACCACACCAGGTGGTCAGCTGAAGCCTGCCTCTATTACCTGCAATCATACAGAGTAGGGAACATTCTTTTCAGTTCCTGAGAATTTATTCGACAGAACATTTTTATGGCATTACTGGGGGAGGGGAAGCCAAAGTCTGGATGATGGGCAAAAACATGTTTTTGGTCTGTTCAAACACTGTTTGAAGTAAGGAAACTGTAGTGTGTAGAGAAGCAGTAAACAGGCAAATGCAGAGCTGGTTCCAGCCCAGCACTTGAGTTTAGCACAGAACTGGAGAGCCACACTATGCTTCATGGGAAAGGATGGTAACAAGGCACCAAGAAGAATCAAAAGAAAAAATAAGCGTCACTTTGGCAACCCAACAGCATCTAAAACAATTTCATTCTAACACCCATCTTCAGTGTTTGGAGAGTAGGTGTTGAATGGAGAGGTCCTATAGATAATCTATGAAAGTCCAAAGGGGCTACTCTCTTTCTTCCACATGTAGCTATCTCTTCTTCACTAAACCAAATCTTTGAAAAACAGCTTCTCCTAAGATTTTACTTGACTGTCAAGGATTCCCTCCACAAAGGCAAAAACTGATGAGAAATCCTTGTTTACATGGTTTGTTGCATGTAAAAATTTATTTGATCCTGTAAGTTATTCTGTCCCCTGTAGACCTGGAATATACTATCAGAGTGGTCTCATGAGCATAAAAGAAAAAACCACTCTCCTGGAGCGGGGAGGAGGAGGATGGCTCCCACATCAGAACCTCTTTATTTCAGCTACATTTACAACAAACTCTCCCAGGGGCCAGGTGACCCACTGCTACATACGTGGCAATGGATGCTATTTCTCTCCAAACCTCAATAGCGTTGAGATAACATCCAGGTGAACAGAGGAAGATTCTATCCTGTCAGTCTGACCTGTGCAAGATGAACTCATTGCAACCATGTATTTGTGCAATACCTCCTCCTGCAATACTTGAAAAACCAGAAAAACAGGCAGCTCTACTATTCCACTTTATACACCAGAAAGCCTAGAGGGAAGCTTCATGACCAGAACACAATCACAGAACATGCTGGTGGCTGGCCAGGAGTTCGGAACTGCCAGCCTGGGCCTGGGCCAGAATACTACAGGTTTTAACCATGGTCAAGTACCACTCAGGCCACCTTAGGGTTTATTCCTGGAGATGCCCCACAGAACAAATGGATAGTGGAGAATCTGTTCCCTTCCCCCTAAGCCTTCTAGAAAGCCGTCAGCTGCCCATACTGCTGAAGCCAAGAGCTACAGAACACACATTATGTGTGTTAGGGGCCTGGCTTTGCCATCTGGCCTGGTCCTTCAGAACTCAGGCTGCAGAACTGGCTGGTATCACTAACAGTTTTAAAGGTCTATTTATTTTGGTGTTGATTAGCAAAGAGTGTAAATGTGACTAAACCACAAAGGGATGTTGTTTGTAAAAGGAATAAACAAGGCAAAAACTGTTTTTGTGCCTTCCTCTGTTGAAATTATAAATCCAACCAAAAGCCCAAAATGAAAATGAAGGAAAATATGGAGGAAAAAGACTCTTTAGAAAAGTGATATGCTTAAGGGAACAAAAACAGAGTTACCAGACAGAAACAGCTTATGCTCAAAGTGATTCTTGGAATAACAAACCTCAAATGTCAATCAACCGAAAAATCCCGTAAGTCAATGGGGCATATTCCACTCAACCCCAAACTTATTTCCTTATTTCCCTTTTCCAGTTACTTGGGAAGTAAAAAGGTAAAGATCAGATTTTTTTTTTTTTTTTTTTTTTTTTTAGTATCTTCAACACTTGCAGACTAAGGCCTCCAGCTGCCCCTTCCGTTTTGGGAAAATGCTTCTGGGCTCCGGCTAGGCTTAGGAAGGACACCTGGCTTCAGCAAAAGAGAAGACCCATCAGAGCAAGTCATCCCCAGGGCTCCCTGCGTTAAAACCCTGATGTGTTTTAGCAGGTGGCCATCTTGCTTATCAGTATGGAGCTGATGCATCCTTTACTTCTCCTCTTAAAAGAGCACAGGAATAAAGACTAGCAAGTTCTTTATCTTTGGAGGCACCTACGGCCTCTGGACTACATGCTCCTCTTATCACTCACTCCTTGGATGCCTTTGCCAGGAAGTCGTATGAACACTCCTAAGGACTACATCTTTCCCCAAGGCTCGCCCCTTTCTTCCAACTCTTGACTCCTCTTTGCCCCACTTCTAATCTTAGAGTCCGGGGAGAGGTAACCAGGGACAAGAGACACTGAGAGGCAAGCACTTGGAGGGCTGATAAAGAATGGGCAGGCAGGATACTGAAGGCAATGAGAAAAAGCAGCAGGGAGGTGAGGGCATCCCCAGGCAGAACTGCTTCCTCTTTCACGCCACAGTATGCAATGCCCTATTCTGCCTGCAGCCGTGGGTTTTCCCTGCTCACATTCTTCAAGCAAACTTGAAGCAAAAGTCAAAAATTACCCACAATGCTCCCGCACAGCCTCCTTCCTAGATTTCCTGTTCAAGGTTCTGCTTCAGGTGTGAGTGAAAAGGCGTGAAAGTGTCTTGTCCGTTTATCAACGTGATTCAGAGAAATGTGGCGTGGGTCCCTTAAGAATGAAACCTTGGCGTCACCTTTCATTGCTTCTATCCTCTGCCATGGTTTCAGAGTTCTGGCGGAGTGGCCCCCTCAGGTCCCAAGGTAAGAACATTCCCAGGTGAGGACCAAAGTTACTTTACTCTTTTTTTTTCCCGGAAGGAAGTGTTTCTACTAAGGCCTACCAGTTTTGTTACCCTTTTAATTTCTTAAAAAGGAAGCCAGGGCGCTAGAAATGACCTGCCAACCCTAAGCAGTTAAGACAGTGAGCTCTTTCAGGAAACGCACAGGTGTTAAAGCGCTTAGCACATTCATTCATTTAGTTGCCCAACACCAGGTGCTTCTCCAGGTCAGAGACAAGCGAGGCAATCTCATGGAGAAGCCGGACCTGAGAACAGACAACCACGCTTAAAATGTGAACTAGGAGTGCAGAGGTGTAATGAACATTTTGTGCTGAATAAAGTCAATTTGTAAGAATAAGGAAATTCAGTATTTTCAAGTCTTTTGTTTGAACTAAAAGGGGTATACAAATTCTATTAGAAAAGCTGAAGGATTTTTATTTATTCTCCCACTCTTATAAACACCTTTATTATATGTGTTTTTTATTTTTTATTTTTTTGGTACCCCAGGTGGGACACGAACTCACAATCCCTGGCTTAGGATGTGTGTGTTTTTTATTGAAATATATTTGACATAAAACATTGTATAAACTTAAGGTGTACCACATGTTAATCTGATACATTTATACATTATGATAGGATTGCCATTGTAGTGATAATTAGCACTTCTATCATATTATATAATTATCCTTTCTTTTACAGGTTGGAATCATTAAGTTCCAGTCTCCTAGCAAGTTCAATGGTTATCATACAATATTATTGTCTGTATTCACTATGCTGTGCATTAGATCTCTAAGTCTTTTTTGCTATGTGTTGCAAGTTTGTACTCTTACACAACTGTCCTAACTCTGTCCTAACAGAGACAACGTAGTACTGGCATAGGATAAACATAAGGATAAAAATACTCACAAATCATATATCTGAAAAGGGTTTAGTATCCAGAATATACAAAGTGTTGGCAAGGAGGTGGGGAAATTGGAACCCACATACATTGTTGGTGGGAATGTAAAATGGTACAGCTGCTATGGAAACAGTTTGGCAGTCCCTCAAAAAGTTAAACATAGAGTTGCCATATGATCTAGCATTCTACTCCTAAGTATATACCCTAGAAAACAGAAAAATATATATATATGTTCATACAAAACTTCTACATGGATGTTCACAGTGGCATTATTCATAATAGACAAAAAGTGGAACAATCCAATGTCCATCAACTGATGAACGGATAAATAAAATGTTGGTATATTCACACAATGGGATATTATTCAGCCATGAAAAGTAATAATACATATTATAACATGGATGAAAGGACATCTATTGTATGAGTCTATTTTATATGAAATGTCCAAAATAGGCAAATCCATAGAGATAGAAAGTAGATCAGTGGCTGCCAGGAACTAGGGCAAGAGGAGAATGGGGAGGAACTGCTAATGGGTTTCATCTGGGGTGATGGAAATGTTCTGAAACTAGACAGTGGTGATGGTTGCACCATCTTGTGGATATATGAAAAACCAATGACATATATTTAAAATGATTAATCTTATGGCATGTGAAATATAACTTAAAGATACATATATAGGGAAATAAGCATATCATATATTGCTGGTAAGAATGTAGATTGATACAACCTACTGAAGTACAATTTTGCAATATTTATCAAAATTACAAATGCCTCTACACTTAAACCCAGAAAATTCCTTTTCTAAGACTTTACCCTACAGATATATATTCAAACATGTGCAAAATGACATAGATACAAGGTATTGACTTCAGCATTCTCTGATATATCGAAAGGCTGGAAACAACCTGCATGTCCATCATTATGTGACTAGTTAAATAAATTATGATATATCCATCTAACAAAATATTATACAGCCATAAAAACTAATGAGGATGCTCTTTATGTAACAATATGAAATTATTTCAAATGTTAAGTTAAAAAAAAAAAAACGAGGTACAAAACACTGTGAAGAGTGTGCTACCATTCTGATCATTTTGGAATTTGTAGAAATAGGGAATCACTATGCTGTATACTAGGAACTAACATAGTGTTATAGGTCAGTTATACTCCAACAACCAAACATACACAGAAATAGAGATCAGACTTGTGGTTAGCAGAGGTGGGGGGGAGGATAGAGTGGATGAAGGTAGTCAAAAGGTACAAACTTCCAGTTATAAGATAAATAAATACTAAGGAAGTAATGTACAACATGATAAATACAATTTACACTGTTGCATGTTATATATGAGAGTTGTTAAAAGAGTGAACCCTAAGTGTTCTCATCACAGGAAAAATTTTCTCTTTTCTTTTTTATGAGATGATGGATGTTCACTAAACTTATTGTGGTCATCATTTCATAGTGCATGTTCGTCAAGTCATTATGCTGTACACTTTAAACTTATACAGTGCTGTAGGTCAATTACATATCAACGAAACTGAAAAAAAAAGAACCCCCCCCCCCCCGCCAAAAAAAAAGAGTATGCTACCATTCAAATCAAAGGAGAGGGAGGAATATCTACATATATATTTGCTTGTATATGCATAAAATACTTTTGGAAGGATATATACAATTTACATAGTGTTGTTTGCCTCCAAAGATTGGTAACTGGATGCCTAAGGAACAGAATGTGTGTGTGTGTGTGTGTGTGTGTGCGTGCACACCTGTGTATAGGGAGAGATTTTGAAACTTTTGAGTTTTTAAACCATGTGAATGGATTTCCTATTCAAAATGTAAATAAAATATAGATTTTATAAAAGATTTTTAAAATAGTGAATGAATGAGTCATAACGCTGTGGGAAGAAAACTAACGTAAGTATATAGAGACCTGAATTTTAGTTCCTGGATTACCAGTAACTACTTAGCTCATCTACTGATCAATTTCCCTCTCCCCTCCATCTAAACTCTATGAATTTTTCACCAAAGTATGCAAGTTTTAAAAGGTTCAAATGTGAGGATTCGGAACAATTAAATGTCTCAATATAAAAGGTTGAATTCACGTTCCTTTTTAAACAAGTTCCTAGCCGCGCAGCAAGCAGCTCCTGCAACTTGTAAGGCAGTGTTGGGCAAGATTAATCTCTCTTTCTACCAGTAGATGGAGATAGTGGGTAGATAATGTGCTTTTGCCAAGTTAGAAACTTGCTCTAGTGGACACAGGAAACAGAGTCAAAAAAATTTACAGCTAGAAAGAGCCTTAGAGTTCAGCCCAACTCCCG
This sequence comes from Balaenoptera physalus, assembly GCF_965194825.1. NCBI lineage: Eukaryota > Metazoa > Chordata > Mammalia > Artiodactyla > Balaenopteridae > Balaenoptera > Balaenoptera physalus. The sequence continues at coordinate 115,156,129 of NC_138890.1, read as the reverse complement.
TATTTTACACACATGGAAAATGATGTCCTTCGAGGTCAGGGTCTGAAGGCTGACATGGCAAAGACTGAAACCCACATCTCACAACTCTTAACTGGTCCTCTTCACTAAATACTCTTATAAGCTAAAAACCTAAAATTCAGCATTTATTGGGAATACAAAGTTCAATCAGTCAAAACTTGTTTATCACTTTGTGCACTCCTAATCTAAAGTTAGATGATTGAGGAAGGTGGCACCTCTATTAAAGCATGATTGTTAGGTTCACAGATACGACTATTAAGCAGTTCTTTCAAGTACCTAATTTTGAAATAGTCAACAAATTTCCTCATTTTATTGTCTAAAATTATGCACAACACATGACTCATTTTGAAATGAAACCTCTCTCCCCATTTTCACTTTACATTTAACATAAGGAACTCCTAACTTGAAATCTAATGGGTTAATTTTTTTCATCGAGATGTTTAGGAATGACCTATATGTCAAAAAATAAGAGAGATTAGTTAGTAAATCCGAAGCAGCTCTTGCGATGATGTTTTTAATAATTCTGAGTAGGCAATGTAGTGCAGTGGTTATAGAGCTACTGCCTGGTTCAAATCCTGACCCACAACTTACCAGCCCTGTGACCCTGGGCAAGCTTCTTAACCCCTTCCTCAGTTTCTTTGTTATCAAATAGGGATGATAATAGTAGTACCTACTTCATCTGGTTGCTGGAAGAGTTAAATGAACTAATACATGTAAAATGCTTAGAATAGTACCAGAATATAGTATCTGAGGCCAGTGAGGCTCCTTGGCTCTCCTAGAAATACTGACTCTTTTAAAAGAGGATGCTTGCTAACCAAAGATAATTTCTAATTGAGTCTCTTGAACTCAAACAGAATAAAACAGGGGAGAAAAGCCAAGCAAAATGTTTGGGGAGGCTACACTGATTAGCCTCTACCTTTCCTTCACTTCTTAACCTCAGGGTACTCTAAGTACTCGTTTTTTTGTTTTGTTTTGTTTCTTCCCATGATGGGATGTTGGTGACTGATCAGGGGGGATGTTCGGAGGCAAAAGCAGTCCGAACAAGTTTTTGAAGTGTGGTATTTGCTTTCCTGTTCAAGACTGTTGGAAGGGAGGAAGTTGGAGAAATGAATGGCCCTCCCATTCTTCTGCAATTTGAGTTCAGTTCTCTTACTTCAGATCAAATGCAGAACCATTTGGGCAGACCCTGTCTTCCCTCTTTTCCCTTCTTTATTCAGATGCTCTTTTACTCCTACAAAGTGTCCAGTGTGACATTTGCATCAGAGCAGAGATTCCTGATTCCCCGTAGCAGCCAGTTAGAATTGCAGAAAGTACTTAGGGCTGATGGTGAAGGGAACCATCCTTTACCTCTACTGCAAACCTTGACTTACTTTTCAGTCCATAGTAAAACTCTATCATTTCTGTTTCTAAAAGTCTTCAGACCACTGTGCAAATCTTTATTGCAAGTGAACCCTCCCTTCCCTTGATCTCAGGACAACATGAGGCTAGGGTTGATCTGAAAGGCTACATGAACACAGATTTGGGAGGGCAAGGTTCAGGCACATCCCTGTGACTTTCACAGTAAGGGCCCAAAGTATGGCTGTTGAATAAACAGTACATACAAACACTACCTGTTTATTGTATATTTAACATGGTCATAATCACAAAATGTCAATCTTATTCAGATTAAGAAAAAAAAAAGAGTCCAATTTTAGAGGCCTGAGATGACTAGTGGATGCAGGAAAGGCACAAAACCCAGTTTTACCACTTTCTAGCTGTGTGATACTGCCAACTAAAAACTGGCACTTGTCATCTGCCTCTACAAGGACTAAGCCACTGGCCACTGCAGCCGCTGACCTTCAACTCCCCTCCGAAAGGAGTTCAGGGTGGAAATCAGGAGCAAGGCACTCTGTGCTCTGGGAAAAACTGGCAGGACAGGCCTTCAGATAGATATTTTCAGGAGAAGGTTTTATCAGCCCAATTCTTGCACCTCCTCATATCTAGAAAAGCACTAAAATCATTAATGGTGACACCTGCTCCTCGTGACTAGCAGCAAGCCTCCGCCAAAACGTGTGCTTGACTGCACGCTCCCCCTTCACTAAAATCATATGTAACACTGACCTTCCCCCCTACCTCTTTGGAGCAGTTTCTCGGAGCTATCTGAAATGCTGTCTCCCAGGCTATAGCCCTCATTTTGCTCTAAATAAAATTTAATTCACAACTCTTACATTGTGCACATTTTTCAATTAATAATTCTTAACATGTCATTGAACCTCTACAGGTTTACTGCCTAATGTGTAAAAGGGGATTAAAAATAACAGCTACCTCACAGGCTGTTTCAAGAATTAACTTTAAAAACAGTAAAGCACTATGCAAATGTTCTTTATATTCTTCGTTATCTAATGTATGCGTGCTCTCTACAAATATACTTTACTCTGTTAACTACAGAGAAGTTTAAAAAGAGATAATGAAAATGCTCAGAGGCGTTCAATACAGGTTACATCTGAAGGGAAAGTCAGCAGCCCAAGAAAAATCAACTTGGTTTTCATTCCAGGGCTGCTGAGAACTTGGAAAAATTAATCTTTGGTCGGGCAGTCCTAACCTCTGACCGCTGGGTTTACAGGAACCGAAAGCGCACCCACTGCGGGCTCTCCTTCGTTTTAACGCTCCTCCCCACCCAGCTTTCCTGGCTCCCCATCTCTCTCTGCTTCACTCCTGGGTGCCCCGCCTGCTCGCTCTCCATCCTCCCACTTCAAGACCGCTCGGCAAAGTCCACTCGCACCTTCAGCCTACTGACTCGCAGTGCCCCGCATCTGGCACTGCCCAGAAACCCCTTCACCCCGACCTTTTGAAAACGGAAGACAGAAACACCACCCGGAGAGGTGGGGCGCCGGGGGATGAGCGGCGCCCTGGAGCCGGGCATGCGCAGAGGCCGCCGCGGGCTGCGGGCCTGAGAGAAGCAAGGACAGCGCTGCTAGGGCCAGAAGCCGCCTCTTTGGGACCCGGTTCGGGGAACCGATTCCGGCTGGCCGGCACCCGCCCAGGGCTCGGGGCCCACTTCTAAGAGGCTCGCGGGCCGGCCGGGCCGCCGGGGGCGCTGCGTACCTGGTAGCGGCCGGTGAGCAGCTGGCTCCGCGACGGCGTGCACAGCGGCTGCGTGTAGTAGTTGTCTAGCAGCACCCCGCCGGCCGCCAGCGCGTCCAGGTGCGGCGTGCGGATTTCCGAGCCGTGGAAGCCCACGTCGTTCCAGCCCAGGTCGTCCGCCAGCACGAAGACGAGGTGGGGCGGCCGGCCGGCCCCGGCGCCTGAGCCCGGTGGCGGCAGCAGCAACAGCAGCAGCAGCAGCAGCGGAAGGACGGCGGGGAGGAGCGGCCTCCGCGGCCCGGGGCCTCGGGGCAGGCTCGCCGCGCTGCGCGGGCCCATCCTGCGCCGCCCGCGGTGCCCGCGCCTGTGGCGTCCCCGGGACCCGGGCACCGCTTATAGAAGCAGGAACTGGGCGGCCGGGGCCTGCCCCGCCCCGGCACGGGATTTCACCCCCAGCAGGCCGCGGGCAGGAGAGGCCCGGCGCCGGAGCCTCCGCAGCCTCTGACCCGGGCCGGGGCCGGTGTGGTGGGGGAGGAGCCAGCGGAGAAGAACTCGGGCAGCCCTTGCTGCAGTGCTCCGTGGAAACTCCGTTGATGCTTGATAGGAGCTAAGATCTCTTATCTTTCCACCGAAGAGCTTTCCCTCGTGGCATCGTAAAAGAGGAGCAGATTTGTTCTTTGTACTAACTCTTCACTGCTTACAAAGCATATTTCACAGCCCTCATCTCTTTAAATCTCGGAGCAACCCTGGCAGCTAGGAATCACAATTATTGCCTTTTTTTTTTTTTTTTTTTTCCAGAATAAACAAGCTTGTAGTTGGTTGAGGCTAACCCAAACCCAGTTCCGACTCCAGATCTTGAGCTACGAGGTTTTAAAGGTCGTGAAAGAATAATTTCTAGCAGCATTATTTCTAGCAAAAGAACCCAGCCTCGTGCAGGTGGGGGGGACGATGAAGAGGCAGAGGTTTGTGTGATATTTCCGATTCATTTAAGAATAGCGTACGCCTGTGAAGCCATTTTCTCCCCACTAGCAAAAAGGGGTCAAACACACACTCCGACTGCACGGTGCCCTTTTGAAGGTGCAGTTTTACTTAGGCTGCCCTGGCTCTTGATTGGCGTGCTGTGTGGCCATTGAGTAGCTTATTAGTTTGTCCGGTTCATGAGCCCTTTAAGAGCTGGCTCCCCCAGAATCAAGTAGTGAACCAAAGAAGTATAGTATCTAATTTGCCTGAAATAACCTGTGGATGGAAGGAAAAATTCCCTTAGCCACATGCTCATTGAATTGAAGTTAGCCTTATGACCAGTATATTCCCATTGTCATCAAGACTCTGCCTACTCTGTGTCTGGAGATACACAATAACTGTTAACAGTTGTAGGGGAAGAAATTTTGCACAGCATCCTTTCACGTTATCTGCATCTGATTCCATGGGAATCGTTTTACAACTTTATAGGCTGTAGATAACCGGTAGCGATGGAAACTAATTCTTGTTTATACAAATGCAAATGAATTCTATCCAGCGGAGTGGCATCCTCACCACCGCCGGAAAAAAGTTTTGCCTCCACTTACACATTTATTTAATATTCCTGATCTGGTTCTTGGATTGTCCTTTGAACTGGTGTTAACACCTTACCCGTTTTCTCATTAATGTTAAATAAAATCTTTAACATGTATTCATTTTTATATATGTAAGGGTCACGATTTTATCTTTTTTTGAAAATTATTCTTTAATATGTGGAATGTTTCCCTCTTACATACATATAATTTTTGTTTTCTTTGTATGAAGTAGATTAGTTTATGTAACATCCACTTTTCACCACTGGTGGAATCAATGAAATTTAACAGGAAAAAAATTTTTAATTTAGCATTAAAGTAAAAAGAAAAATTTTGAAGTGCTGTTTGACTCTCATTAGGTTAAGGCTTGAAAATTCCATTTAAAGACCCTGTAAGAGATCTTATAGGGCTGAGAATTTTCCACAGTGGCACTTGCACGCCCCTCTCTCCGTAACTGTTCCTCTTTAGGCTTCCTGATAGAAATCAAATTGCCAGAACAATGGCTGCTAATCTGCAGGAACAATTCCTCCTTTGACCAACTGCTCCAGAAACTACTAAGCTTTCACTGAGCCTTCCCATGTCCTGAATTTTCAAATAAAAGCTTATGCAAATAGTGCTCTGGAAATGTGCACATCAGCTAATTAAAAAGCTAATTAATTCTATTTTTTATTTATGTATTGAACACCCATGATGTGCAGTACTGGCTAGTTATTGTAAAATCTCTGAAATGGAGTTAGTCTGTTGTTTCCTAATGATTAGATTCAGATTATGGGTTTGAGCAGAAATACTGCAAAAATGATGTTGTCTTCTCAACGCTTCATGTTGAGGCGCATGTTGATTTGCATTCGTATTTGATAACTTTGTTAAGGCCACCATTTCTCCCTGTAAAGTTACTATTTTCCCCTTGTAATTAATCATTATTTTATGGGGAGATACTCTGAGAATATGTATGTATTCTGTTATTCCTAAAACTTTTGCTTATTGGTTTTAGCACTTGCTAAAACTAATGCTTCTTGCTTCAGTCAATATTAGGATGATTGCCAAATGGTGATTTTCTAATTCTATCATTCTTTCTATAATTTATCAGCTGTCTTTCTACTGTAAGGAGGAACTTTGCATTCTTCCCCATTTGTTTATTTATTTGTATCACTCTGAACTCATAGATTATTATTTTAATCAGTATGCTATAATACTTTATTTCAGTGCTCAACTTTCCTCTGATTTGGCCAGTGGGAGCCCCTTCAGTCTGGCTCTTGTATCCTTTTGGCATGTCCTCTTTAATCTTTGAGCACTCCCTTACTTTTTGATACAACAAGATATTCTAGATTCATCTTGTACTTTTCCTTCCCTAACCCTGGAATCAGCCATTTCTCCAAGGAACCCTGATTCCTTTTAGTGGAGGATGGCTTCTAGAAACCAAGATCTGTGCTATAGGTGTACTCACTGTTACTGGGCTGTCACTGCTTGTAGGACCTCCCACTAAAGATGGAAACTAGGACTTCCCTGGTGGCGCAGTGGTTAAGAATCCGCCTGCCAATGCAAGGTACATGGGTTCAAGCCCTGGTTTTGGATGATCCCACATGCCGCGGAGCAACTAAGCCGGTGCGCCACAACTACTGAGCCTGCGCTCTAGAGCCCGTGAGCCACAACTACTGAGCCTGCGTGCCACAACTACTGAAGCCCGCACACCCAGAGCCCATGCTCCGCAACAAGAGAAGCCACCGCAATGAGAAGCCCATGCACCACAACAAAGAGTAGCCCCTGCTCACCACAACTAGAGAAAGCTCACACACAGCAATGAAGACCCAACACAGCCAAAGATAAATAAATAAATATGTATTTTTAAAAAAGATGGAAACTAGATATATGTGTACACATATACACATACATTATTTATATATATATATACACACACACAATTATATAGATACATATGTATAGACATAAAACCATGAGTTCATAGTGAACACCTCCAATTCTATTTTCCTCTTTTCCATATGTGTATGGGTTGTATCAATTTTCACTATCACCAGCCATTAAAAAATACTATGCTTTTTAATTTTTGCCAATCTGATAAGAGAAATGGTATCTCAGTATAGTTTTTGTTTGTTTTTCTTTTTGTATTTCTCTTATTATGAATAAGGTTAAACATCTTTTCATATGTTGAAGGGACATTTTTACATCATTTTTCTGAATTGTCCATGTCATTCTCAATTGGGTTTTTGATCATTTTCCCCTCAGTTTTAAGAGTTCTTTCTATATTAGATATATCACCTCTTTGTGATTTATATCACAAATATTTTCTCCCAGTTTGTCAATTGTCAAATATTTTGTTAGAGTGTTTTTTGACATGCCAAAGTTATTTTTTATGTAGGCAAGTTTATCAATATTTTCTTGTTGTATTGCATATGGATTTGAGTTAGACTTTCCTTACACTAATGTTTAAGTCAAATTCACCCATATTTTTTTTCTAGTACTTGTATGGTTTCAGTTTTTACATTTAAATCCCTGATCCATTGGCATTTATTTTTGTGTATGATGTGAGATAGGGATCTAATTTTATCTTTTTCCAAATGGTTACTCAGTTATCCTACCTCCACTCATAAAGAGAATAAAGAAGTCCATCATTGCCCCAGTGATATGAGATGCCACCTTTATCATATGCTTAATTTCCATATATACTTGGGTCTATTTCTGGGCTCTTTATTCTATTCCACTGGCCTACCTGTTGACTCATGGACTCAGTACCACACCATTTCAGTTACAGAGGCTTTAGAGTATGTTTTAATGAGTGATAGGGACAGTGACTCCTCAGAGCTTTTAATTTTTAATATTTTCCTTACTATTCCTGAATGTTTTTATATAAACTTTAATATAAACATGTCCAGTTCCATAAAAAAGTTTATTGGTATTTATATTGGAATTGCATTAAATTTATAAACTAACTTAGGGACAACTGAAATCTTTATGATATGAAGTTCCATAGCTAAAAAGAAAGGGTATCTTTCATTTATTAAGGTCTACTTTTGTTTTTTAGAAGTGTTTTAAATTTTTCCTCATATCAGTTTTGTACTTTTTTTTTCCAACATCTTTATTGGAATATAATTGCTTTACAATGGTGTGTTAGTTTCTGCTTTATAACAAAGTGAATCAGCTATACATATACATATATCCCCATATTGCCTCCCTCTTGCGTCTCCCTCCCACCCACCCCCATCCCACTCTCCCCATCCCACTCCTCTAGGTGGACACAAATCACCGAGCTGATCTCCCTGTGCTATGCGGCTTCCCACTAGCTATCTATTTTACATTTGGTAGTGTATATATGTCCATGCCACTCTCTCACTTTGTCCCAGCTTACCCTTCCCCCTCCCCGTGTCCTCAAGTCCATTCTCTACGTCTTTATTCCTGTCCTGCCCCTAGGTTCTTCAGAACCATTTTTTTTTATTCCATATGTATGTGTTAGCATACAGTATTTATTTTTCTCTTTCAGACTTACTTCACTCTGTATGACAATCTCTAGGTCCATCCATGTCACTACAAATAACTCAGTTTTGTTCCTTTTTATGGCTGAGTAATGTTCCATTGTATATATATATGCCACATCTTCTTTATCCATTCAACTGTCGATGGACACTTAGGTTGCTTCCATGTCCTGGCTATTGTAAATAGAGCTGCAATGAACATAGTGGTACATGACTTTTTGAATTATGGTTTTCTCAGGGTATATGTCCAGTAGTGGGATTGCTGGGTCGTATGGTAGTTCTATTTTTAGTTTTTTAAGGAACTTCCATACTGTTCTCCATAGTGGCTGCATCAATTTACATTCCCACCAAGAGTGCAAGAAGGGTCCCTTTTCTCCATACCCTCTCCAGCATTTTTTTTTTATTTTTTTAAAGTACAGATTTTGTTTTTTTAATTATTAGAACTTTTAAAACCCACAATCATAATTATCTTGTGTCTTTGGAGAAGAGGAAAAAAAAGGCAGATTTTTTTCTTGAATTTTTGAATTTTATTTTTTTATACAGCAGGTTCTTATTAGTCATCAATTTTATACACATCAGTGTATACGTGTCAATCCTAATCGCCCAATTCATCACACCACCACCACCACCACCCCCCGTGGCTTTCCCCCCTTGGTGTCCATACGTTTGTTCTCTACATCTGTGTCTCAATTTCTGCCCTGCAAACCAGTTCATCTGTACCATTTTACTAGGTTCCACATATATACGTTAATATACGATATTTGTTTTTCTCTTTCTGACTTACTTCACTCTGTATGACAGTCTCTAGATCCATCCATGTCTCAACAAATGACCCAATTCTGTTCCTTTTTATGGCTGAGTAATATTCCATTGTATGTATGTACCACATCTTCTTTATCCATTCGTCTGTTGATGGGCATTTAGGTTGCTTCCATGACCTGGCTATTGTAAATAGTGCTGCAATGAACATTGGGGTGCATGTGTCTGTTTGAATTGTGGTTTTCTCTGGGTATATGCCCAGTAGTGCAATTGCTGGATCATATGGTAATTCTATTTTTAGTTTTTTAAGGAACCTCCATACTGTTCTCCATAGTGGCTGTATCAATTTACATTCCCACCAACAGTGCAAGAGGGTTCCCTTTTCTCCACACCCTCTCCAGCATTTGTTTTTTATAGGTTTTCTGATGATGCCCATTCTAACTGGTGTGAGGTGATACCTCACTGTAGTTTTGATTTGCATTTCTCTAATAATGAGTGATGTGAGCAGCTTTTCATGTGCTTCTTGGCCATCTGTATGTCTCCTTTGGAGAAATGTCTATTTAGGTCTTCTGCCCATTTTTGGATTCGGTTGTTTGTTTTTTTCATATTGAGCTGCATGAGCTGTTTATATATTTTGTAGATTAATCCTTTGTCCGTTGATTCATTTGCAAATATTTTCTCCCATTCTGAGGGTTGTCTTTTCGTCTTGTTTATGGTTTCCTTTGCTGTGCAAAAGCTATGAAGTTTCATTAGGTCCCATTTGTTTATTTTTGTTTTTATTTCCATTACTCTAGGAGGTGGATCAAAAAAGATCTGCTGTGATTTGTGTCAAAGAGTGTTCTTCCTATATTTTCCTCTTTATAGTGTCTGGTCTTACATTAGGTCTCTAATCCATTTTGAGTTTATTTTTGTGTATGGTGTTAGGGAGTGTTCTAATTTCATTCTTTTACATGTAGCTTTCCAGTTTTCCCAGCACCACTTATTGAAGAGACTATCTTTTCTCCATTGTATATCCTTACCTCCTTTGTCATAGATTAGTTGACCATAGGTGCATGGGTTTACCTCTGGGCTTTCTATCTTGTTCCATTGATCTATGTTTCTGTTTTTGTGCCAGTACCATATTGTCTTGATTACTGTAGCATTATAGTATAGTCTGAAGTCAGGGAGTCTGATTCTTCCAGCTCTGTTTTTTTCCCTCAAGACTGCTTTGGCTATTTGGGGTCTTCTGTGGGTCCATACGAATTTTAAGATTTTTTGTTCTAGTTCCGTAAAAAATGCCATTGGTAATTTGATAGGGATTGCATTGAATCTGTAGATTGCTTTGTGTAGTATAGTCATTTTCACAATGTTGATTCTTCCAATCCAAGAACATGGTATATCTCTCCATCTGTTGGTATCCTCTTTAATTTCTTTCATCAGTGTCTTATAGTTTTCTGCATACAGGTCTTTTTTCTCCCTAGGTAGGTTTATTCCTAGGTATTTTATTCTTTTTGTTGCAATGGTAAATGGGAGTGTTTCCTTAATTTGTCTTTCAGATTTTTCATCATTAGTATATAGGAATGCAAGAGATCTCTGTGCATTAATTTTGTATCCTGCAACTTTACCAAATTCATTGATTAGCTCTAGTAGTTTTCTGGTAGCATCTTTAGGATTCTCTATGTATAGTAGCATGTCATCTGCAAACAGTGACAGCTTTACTTCTTCTTTTCCAATTTGGGTTCCTTTTATTTCTTTTTCTTCTCTGATTGCTGTGGCTAAAACTTCCAAAACTATGTTGAATACTAGTGGTAAGAGTGGACAACCTTGCCCTGTTCCTGATCTTAGTGGAAATGGTTTCAGTTTTTCACCATTGAGAACGATGTTGCCTGTGGGTTTGTCATATATGGCCTTCATTATGTTGAGGTAAGTTCTCTCTTTGCCTACTTTCTGGAGAGTTTTTATCATAAATGGGTGTTGAATTTTGTCGAAAGCTTTTCCTGCATCTATTGGGATGATCATATGGTTTTTCTCCTTCAATTTGTTAATATGGTTTATCACATTGATTGATTTGCATATATTGAAGAATCCTTGCATTCCTGGGATAAACCCCACTTGATCATGGTGTATGATCCTTTTAATGTCCTGTAGGATTCTGTTTGCTAGTGTTTTGTTGAGGATTTTTGCATCTATGTTCATCAGTGATATTGGCCTGTAGTTTTCTTTCTTTGTAACATCTTTGTCTGGTTTTGGTATCAGGGTGATGGTGGCCTCGTAGAATGAGTTTGGGAGTGTTCCTCCCTCTGCTATATTTTGAAAGAGTTTGAGAAGGATAGTTGTTAGCTCTTCTCTAAATGTTTGATAGAATTCGCCTGTGAAGCCAGCTGGTCCTGGGCTTCTGTTTGTTGGAAGATTTTTAATCACAGTCTCAATTTCAATGCTTGTGATTAGTCTGTTTATATTTTCTATCTCTTCCTGGTTCAGTCTCGGAAGGTTGTGCTTTTCTAAGAATTTGTCCATTTTTCTTCCAGGTTGTCCAATTTATTGGCATATAGCTGCTTGTAGGAATCTCTCATGATCCTTTGTATTTCTGCAGTGTCAGTTGTTACTTCTCCTTTTTCATTTCTAATTCTATTGATTTGAGTCTTCTCCCTTTTTTTCTTGATGAGTCTGGCTAATGGTTTATCAATTTTGTTTATCTTCTCAAAGAACCAGATTTTAGTTTTATTGATCTTTGCTATTGTTTCCTTCATTTGTTCTTCATTTATTTCTGATCTGATCTTTATGATTTCTTTCCTTCTGCTAACTTTGGGGGTTTTTTGTTCTTCTTTCTCTAATTGCTTTAGGTGTAAAGTTAGGTTGTTTATTTGAGATATTTCTTGTTTCGTGAGGTAGGCTTGTATTGCTATAAACTTCTCTCTTAGAACTGCTTTTGCCGCATCCCATAGGTTTTGGGTTGTTGTGTTTTCATTGTCATTTGTTTCTAGGTATTTTTTGATTTCCTCTTTGATTTCTTCAGTGATCTCTTGGTTATTTAGTAGTGTGTTGTTTAGCCTCCATGTGTTTGTATTTTTTACAGATTTTTTCCCGTAATTGATACCTAGTCTCATAGCATTGTGGTCGGAAAAGATACTTGATACAATTTCAATTTCCTTAAATTTACAAAGGCTTGATTTGTGACCCAAGATATGACCTATCCTGGGCATGTTCCATGAGCACTTGAGAAGAAAGTGTATTCTGTTGTTTTTGGATGGAATGTCTTATAAATATCAATTAAGTCCATCTTGTTTAATGTATCATTTAAAGCTTGTGTTTCCTTATTTATTTTCATTTTGGATAATCTGTCTATTGGTGAAAGTGGGGTGTTAAAGTCCCCTACTATTATTGTGTTACTGTCAATTTCCCCTTTTAAGGTTGTTAGTATTTGCCTTATATATTGAGGTGCTCCTATGTTGGGTGCATAAATATTTACAGTTGCTATATCTTGCTCTTGGATTGATCCCTTGATCATTATGAAGTGTCCTTCTTTGTCTCTTGTAATAGTCTTTATTTTAAAGTCTATTTTGTCTGATATGAGAATTGCTACTCCAGCTTTTTTTGATTTCCATTTTCATGGAATATCTTTTTCCATCCCCTCACTTTCAGTCTGTATGTGTCCCTAGGTCTGAAGTGGGTCTCTTGTAGACAGCATATATATGGGTCTTGTTTTTGTATCCATTCAGACAGTCTATGTCTTTTGGTTGGAGCATTTAATCCATTTACATTTAAGGTAATTGTCAATATGTATGTTCCTATTCCCATTTTCTTAATTCTTTGGGGTTTGTTATTGTAGGTCTTTTCCTTCTCTTGTGTTTCCTGCCTAGAGAAGTTCCTTTAGCCTTTGTTGTAAAGCTGGTTTGGTGGTGCTGATTCTCTTAGCTTTTGCTTGTCTGTAAAGGTTTTAATTTCTCCATTGAATCTGAATGAGATCCTTGCTGGGTAGAGTAATCTTAGTTGTAGGTTTTTCCCTTTCATCGCTATAAATATGTCTTGCCCCTCCCTTCTGGCTTGCAGAGTTTCTGTTGAAAGATCAGCTGTTAACCTTATGGGGATTCCCTTGTATATTATTTGTTGTTTTTCCCTTGCTGCTTTAAATTTTTTTTTTTTTTGTATTTAATTTTTGATAGTTTGATTAATATGTGTCTTGGTGTGTTTCTTCTTGGATTTATCCTGTATGGGACTCTCTGTGCTTCCTGGACTTGATTGACTATTTCCTTTCCCATATTAGGGAAGTTTTCAACTATAATCTCTTCAAATATTTTCTCAGTCCCTTTCTTTTTCTCTTCTTCTGGGAACCCTATAATTCGAACGTTGTTGCGTTTAACGTTGTCCCAGAGGTCTCTAAGACTGTACTCTATTCTTTTCATTTTTTTCTTTATTCTGCTCTGTAGTAGTTATTTGCACTATTTTATTTTCCAGGTCACTTATCCGTTCTTCTGCCTCAGTTATTCTGCTATTGATTCCTTCTAGAGAATTTTTAATTTCATTTATTATGTTGTTCATCATTGTTTGTTTGCTCTTTAGTTCTTCTAGGTCCTTGTTAAACGTTTGTTGTATTTTCTCCATTCTATTTCCAAGATTTTGGAGTATCTTTACTATCATTACTCTGAATTCTTTTTCAGGTAGACTGCCTACTTCCTCTTCATTTGTTTGTTCTGGTGGGTTTTTACCTTGCTCCTTCATCTGCTGTGTGTTTCTCTGTATTCTCATTTTGCTTAACTTACTGTGTTTGGGGTCTCCTTTTTGCAGGCTGCAGGTTCGTAGTTCCTGTTGTTTCTGGTGTCTGTCCCCAGTGGCTAAGGTTGGCTCAATGGGTTGTGTAGGCTTCCTGGTGGAAGGGACTAGTGCCTGTGTTCTGGTGGATGAGGCTGGATCTTGTCTTTCTGGTGGGCAGGACTGCGTCCAGTGTTGTGTTTTGAGGTGTTTGTGACCTTATTATGATTTTAGGCAGCCTCTCTGCTAATGGGTGGGGTTGTGCTCCTGTCTTGCTAGTTGTTTGGCATAGGGTGTCCAGCACTGTAGCTTGCTGGTTGTTGAGTGGAGCTCGGTCTTAGAGTTGAGATGGAAATGTCTGGGAGAGCTTTCGCCATTTGATATTACATGGAGCTGGGAGGTTTCTAGTGGATCAATGTCCTGAACTCAGCTCTCCCACCTCAGAGGCATAGGCCTGACACCCGGCCAGAGCACCAAGACCCTGTCAGCCACATGGCTCAAAAGAAAAGGGAGAAAGAAAAAGAAAGAAAGAAAGAAAGAAAGAAAGAAAGAAAGAAAGAAAGAAAGAAAGAAAGAAAGAAAGAAAGAAAGAAAGAAAGAGAGAGAGAGAGAGGGAGGGAGGGAGGGAGGGAGGGAGGGAGGGAGGGAGGGAGGGAGGAAGGAAGGAAGAAAGAAAATAAAAAGAAATAAAGTTATTAAAATGAAAATTTTTTTTAATTATTAAAAATAAAAAAATTAAAAATAAAAAAAAAGAAAAAAGAAAGAAAGAAGAGAGTAACCAGACCAAAAAACAAGTCCACCAATGAAAACAAGCACTAAAAACTATATTTAAAAAAAAAAAAAACAAAAACGGACAGACAGAACCCTAGGACAAATGGTAAAAGCAAAGCTATACAGACAAAATCACACAAAGGAGCATACACATACAGACTCACAAAAAGAGAAAAAGGAGAAAAACATATATCTTTTGGGAAGTCTGACATCTTCTGCCAGTGTTTAGTAGGTGTTCTGTAGGAGTTGTTCGACATGTAGATGTATTTCTGATGTATTTGTGGGGAGGAAGGTGATCTCCACGTCTTACTCCTCCGCCATCTTGAAGGTCTCCCCCTGTACTTTTCTTGTTAAATTTATTCCTAAGTATTTTATCTTCTCTGTTGCTACTGAAATGGGGCTTTCTTTACCTTTTTCTTTATCTTTTAACTGGTTATTTTTTGTGGACATGATGGCCACTGATTTCTGTATGGTAATTTACATTCTGCCAAATACTTAATTATTTTATTGTTTTAGTTTAGTCATTGATTTTTTTTAAGAGTTTCCCCAGTACATAATCACATAAAATAAAATAAAAAGCATTCCAATCAGTTTGAAAATACAAAAATTAGGACTGAAAGAAAGGGAGCTCACAACTCACAAGTAGGTATTAAAGTTAATTATTTGGTAGGTGGGGTGCTTGGAACTTGGGATATATGTTTTACATAGAAAAGATATTAGAAACACCTGATTTGCATTCTAACCCACACAAAACCCATTTAACCTACAGTTAAAAATCTCTTAACTCCTAAAAATCAGTAAGAAAAAGACCAACAATCCCTTTTAAATAGGCAAAATATAGGAACATAATCGTTTACAGAAAATGAAATATAAGTGGTTATTAAATATATGAACACATGTTAACGTCACTCAAGTGAGAAATACAGGTTGCAACTTCAATAACATACCACTGACACTCGTGAGAACTTACTGTTTGGGTCAAGTAAGCCCTCATACACTAACCACAAGTGAAATGTGGCACAACCTCTACGGGGAACAATTCTGCATATCTACCAAAACGCACATACACTTTAATCCTGCAGTTCCAGTTGTAGGAACTTATCCTTCAGATATAATCAGTGTCAGAAACATCATATGCATCAAGATATTCATTTTAGCCTTATTTTTTATTAGAAAAAGGTAAATAGTGGGGCCTGGTCAAAATAATTGTGGGATACTAAGCAATCATTTAAAAGGATGATATGGAATAATCTCCAAGATACACTGTTAATTTTTTTAAGTTAGGCAAAGAACATTATGCTTGGTATGTTTTCATTTGCTTAAAATTACATGTATAAATGTGTGTATATATACATATGTATGTACATATACACACATATATTCGTATATTGAGAGAGAGAAATGCTTGCATACTTATAGAGAATCTCAAGAAGGATACAGAAGAAATGATAACATTGGTTGTCTTTGGATAGGCTGGTTGACTGCAGACAGGGATAGGAGAGAAATTGACTTTCACAATATATCCCTTACACCTAAATTTTAAACTCTGAGCATATATTATCTGTTTCTAATAGTATTATTATTAATAATTTTGTAATAACATAATTTACATTTAAACAAAAAGTAAAATGAATTTTAAGTTAGAACAGAGTGCTAAGAATAAATATCCCCCAATGAACGTGGTTGTAAAGCCCGAAGGCCATACACTGAGAAAATCACATGGATGCTTTTGCTGTACTTCTTTATTTCTCTGGTTTGCAGAGACTCGGGTTCTTGTCATGGTGCTAACTGGCTATAAGCTATGCTCAGAAGTCATGATACCTGTGTTTCAATGCTTGTCTCAACCTGTTTGATTTCAGTGCCTTTGAATATGATAAATTTTGTATACAAAGGCTGAACAATTTTAAACATATCTCTAAAGGTTTAACCGTTGGAGTAGAGATAAGAATGGCAAGAGGTCTTTCCTCAGAGAGAAAATCTGAAGTTTACTAACTAAATGTGGTTAATTATGGTTGGTGTTACTCATTGCCCCATCACTACCTTGAATAGTCCAGAAGGAGATAGACTTGAATATCAGAAAGAATAGCCATACTTTGTTATTTTAGATGTCAGCTATTAAATTATTTTCAAAATATATTTAGTTTTGAAAATTGATCTGGGATGGGTTTGTTTCTACCATATCTAAGTGAGGGGGTGAGAGTCTTCTTAAAGGCTTGTAAGGTCATATACTGGACTTAGAGATGAGTATATAAGTTGGCAGTAGTTACATGCATCAGTTATATGCATGAACTGCTATCAGTGCTAACTACTGCCAAGGCATTAAGAATCGTCAAACCTCCAAGCATGTAGGAAGGTAATTTTCTCTAAGAAGCACCTTCAGTTTATTGTTGGTTTTGTTTTGTGTGTTAGTGTATGTGTGTGTATTGAGAGGAAAAGGATCCGTTTAAAAAAAGAAGAAAGATTTCTTTTAACTCTGAAAAATCTCCCAATTTCTGAAATTGAGAGTCTGGCTAAAAACAGCTATGGCCAACTCAAATTGAAACTCCTTTTACCCCCTCATCTTGCCCGTTGCTTATCACCTCCTACCTCCTCAAAACCAACTAGATGAGAGTAGATAGTGGAAAATAGTACCATTTGTATAAAAAAGATTTTGATATAGCATTTTCTGTGTGCTTAAGACAGTGCACAAAAGTGTACATAGGTCAATGAATTCTCAAAAAGTGAACAGACTCATGTAACCACCATCCTGATCAAGAAACAGGATGTTGGTATTACATTTTGTCTTGTATCTTCTTTCCTTACCCTCAGCTTTCACCCAGACTGAGCCTTAGTGTTCACACAATATTTATTATATACAACAACTGAATTGCATTCACTTTATCTGTATTGAATTTTTTTACATTGTATACCAATTTCTTAAGCAGTTCTAAGCCAACTCTTTCCAGCCATCCTTAAATATCTCAAACCAATGTGAATACTGTATTAAAAAATAGAGGGTCACATTACATGACCAAAAATAAGAACTTACTTTTACTAGATAAGAAAGCACAATTAATATATATATGGTCTTTTAAAAAGTGAAACATGTACATAATTTAAATAAATCATAAAAGACACACAGTGAAAAGTAAATTTCAACCCCTCCCCAGAAATACTAGTGTTACTCTTCCAGAGATAGTCTATAATATATAAATACAATTTAAATATTTACATTTTTTCCAATTTGAACCTAAATGATAGCATGTTGCATATTGTAATACACCATGCTTTTAAAAAAATTTTATTTAGTATTTATTTATTTTTTTGGCTGTGTTGGGTCTTCATTGCTGCGCGCAGGCTTTCTCTAGTTGCGGCGAGCGGGGGCTACTCTTCATTCCAGTTCACAGGCTTCTCATTGCGGTGGCTTCTCTTGTTGCAGAGCACGGGCTCTAGGTGTGCAGGCTTCAGTAGTTGTGGCACGTGGGCTCAGTAGCTGTGGCTCGCAGGCTCTAGAGTGCAGGCTCAGTAGTTGTGGCGCACGGGCTTAGTTGCTCTGTGGCATGTGGGATCTTCCCGGACCAGGGCTCAAACTCGTGTCCCCTGCATTGGCAGGTGGATTCTTAATCACTGCGCCATCAGGGAAGTCCATACACCATGCTTTTTAAAAATTATAATGTAAGCAGCCCTTTTAAATGTGTTAGCCCATCCCACGACCTCCTTCCATCCTAGTAGCCATGTTTGCACCTCTTGACCCTTTGGCCAGAGCTGAACAGAGTGTTGGTGTTGTATGCCAGTCATTGTCTTTTGCGATGCGATCCATTTCATGATCTTTCTTTTCTCTGCTCTGTATCACAGGTGGGCCAAACCCTACAAACTACATATCCCAGGCTCCTTTACCTACATGGCTCCCAGCTAGGTCCATCCAGTGGGAGGCACTTGTGAGAGATTGGAAGGTGGAAGGAAGAAAGAAGCCAGGGTGTTTCTTCCCTTCTGTCTGCTTCAGGCAGCATCTTCACCGGTGTGGATATATCTCTTCTATGGTTCCTGCTCCCACTAGCAGGCCCTCCCTGTATGGTCCTAGTGTCAGCTTGGCAGCTGGCATCCCTCGCTGATTCTCCATGTTAAGTTCCCTCCTCTGAACTACCTGGCAAGTCAGTCACACAGTGAGGCCATATGGAGAGAGGTGCCCTGCCAGCCCCAGGTGTTGCCATCAACCTTAGTGAGGTGCCAGACTTGTGAGCGAAGAAGCTACCCTGGATGATCATTTTTTAACGATTCTCTGCCCCTTTTACATGACAAAATTATTTTTAGCAATAATCACAAAATGAAATAATAACAACCAGAAAAGAAATGCAAAGAGTGAAAAGTTTCTATTAAACTTTGAATATATAGTCATGCCAGTAATAAGAAAAATAGAAATAAAATAAATGTTATAGTATAAAAAAGCAAGGGGTTAATATTTTTAAATTATATTAAGTAGTTTTGAAAAAGGAAAATATTTATACCCACAAATTGGTCTATTGTAATAAAGTGGTCTGTTGCCTGTGAATAATAAACATTTTCTGTTTTTAAGCTTTGCAGTGACTTCACTGAATTTTTTCTTTGCATATTAATATTTACCAGACAGTATAGCCAGATTTATCCAGTTATCTTTGCACAAAGTTGATAGAAGAACATTTTTTAAGCTTTTAATTTCAAAAGTTTCTTTTACATGAGCAACAGATGTAAAAAAAACTAGGAAAGGACTTTAACATAATGACAAATTTGGCAGAAATTCATAAAAATCTTTCACAACAAACTCCAGGAATTGCAATACTGCCTTTGGTTCTTTGGGAACAATTATAGTGGCTTTCAAACATGTCTATAGTTTAAAAGTTTCCACTAAAATATCTTCATCAGAAAATTCATCATACATTTCTATTACATACAGTAAAAACTTCTGAAGTTTTTCTTCATCTGCTAAAAATCAGAGAAAGTGGCTGAATGGTAACAAACTTTGATGTTATTTGATCTATTGCTTTAGAACAAGTGCCCAATTATTGGTGAAAAAGATGAAGGCATTCAAATACTGCTTTACTAATTTCTTCTAGCAATGTAAGATCAGCATCTTTTGTTGTTTCTCCTGGCATTCTTTAAAATTTGACTTTTTAAAATAAATGACCATTTCTTTAGATTTTGTTTTTGCATAGTCAATTGCCTTCTCCACAAGTTCTGAGTACTGTTCCTTTGATTAGAGTCTGCTATAATAATATTTTATGTAAATAATTTTCCAGTAACTGAAAAGTTACAACTTAGGTAACTATTAAATTGTGCCACTGACGTAGCGTTATATTTTCTCAATTCTTTCATTAGTTTTAACACAATTAACAATTGGGCTACAGAGAGGCAGAGAATGAAAAGCACCTATACCCTATACCAGAACTGGGAGAGAGGGGCTGGATAATATTCTAAATAATTAGCAAATGTTTGTTACCAAAAAGATTTCCTTCATTTCTCATGTAAGAGGAGATACCAAAGATAAATGAATGGCATGTTGAAGAGTTCTGATACATGATTACTTTTATAAAACATTTAAATGTAAATTTGGCATGTTTTCAAAACTTACAAGTTAAGAAATTATTTTAAAATCTATTCTAACTAGAGAATCTTATTATGCTTCACATTCAGCTTCTTTAATACCTATTTACTGAACTTTTCCTAGGCAGCAAGTGTGTGTGTAGAACAAATGATAAATGACAAACTACCTTTTATGAAAAATTTGATTTATTCTGTCAACTAAACACAAATAATTTCAAGAGGTACATCAAAGAATTATTCCTAAATGGCTTTTTTTTCTTGCTGTACACAATGTTAAGGGCAATCCTGTCAGCTCTTAAAGCTCTTGTTTGACCTGCTTTGTCAAATGCTTGTGAAGTGATATTCAGAATGGCACAATGTGATGTCAACTTGCATTAATTCTTTCCCAAAGAGAGGTGTTCAGTATTCAGACTGTGTTTGTACTGGCACAATTTATGTTTCGGCTTCATCTCAGAAGGTTTACAAGTACCATTTCCTTTGGAAGACTCTGTTCTTGTTTGCAATTTCTCTTCTAAAACAACCTTTGAAAGGACAATAATGACGTCCCATAAAACTGCTTTCAGGGAAGTCATTAAGGAAGTAAATATTTCAAGGAATTGAATAAAAATGTTACATATACCAATATTAAATTTTACTATTTTCTTCCTAGATATATTATGAAAAATTAAAATGATCCCTTATTCAACTAGTATTTTTCAATGAAGTAAATCCATCAACAATACTGCTTTTGTCTTTATGTAAAACATAATTTGTTTTCAGCTAACAAGAACCACATACAAATGTTCCTAAAATTACATAATGTTTTCTACTTCAGTTGTAATAATGATTGTATGTTAGCAAACACTTAAATGTTTTGCTGAGTTTCATAAACAACAATATAGAATAGTAAAAACATTAGCTTCAAATTTCATCTGGAACAACAATGTAAATCACTCATGCATTATTCTATCTTGCTTAGAAAACAAGAGAACGGTTTTAAGATTCTGATGATTTTGAAATAAATTTTTTGGTTTCCCTTATTCCCCAGCAAATCAGTTATAATTTTCAGTGCAATCACATAGCAACCATAATTCAGTTGCCTGCTCAAAGTCTTTTCAAATTTTGTCCTTTCCACCTTTTTTCTGAAGTTGGTTTCTGATTGGTTCCGTCAACACCAAGGGTTCTTTTATGACGGTTGCTGAGTAATTTTTGCCTAATAGTTCAACTTCCACCTGTTGTCCCACTTTACTTAGCTCTACAGGGACGTACGCGAAAGCCAGACTCTTCTGGATGCTGTAACTGTAGCTTCCGGAGGTCGTGTTGCCAACCACCTGAAAAACAAGACCCTACCGCCCTCAGCATCTCGGTCACAGCTTTGTGTGCTTCCTCTTTAGATGAAAATTCTCAAAAGATACGTTCAACTTACAGAGTTTTATGATATGCTGTCTGTGAGGATAACACTAGGAGGAAAACTTCACTTTTTTGAGAAGCTTAATGAAAGTTTAAAACTTATGAAAAACAATTCTCAAAATACACATCCATGTTGCTCTGAAATTTCTCAGTTTTAAATAACTACATCTAGTTTCTTAATACCTAGGACTATTTTGCTCAGTTTCGTGCCAAGAGATCTGATAGGAAGAAGAATCAAATATTTTCATTTTGAACTTTAAAAAATTCTCTTCCATCAAACTAGCATGGCAATAATAGATACAAAGGAGGAAAATCTAAAAATCCAAATGCAAATCTAGTCAACTGTTCCTGCTGGTATTTAGAAAATGGCCTGCCAGAATAGTGCTGAATTAAACTCTATTAATATATCAATAGTCAATGTGAAGTGAATCTTCTATATGAATATATACAGATTTAACAATTCCTGGTAATTGCTAGGCATTTAAATAAATGTTAACTTTACCCTCTCTAGCTCTACCATGTACAAAACATTTTGCTAGACATTCTGGAGAATGAGTAGAGGCATGGTTCCTACCCTCATGAGCTTCCTGCCTAGTTGAGGAATTAACATACAGACACGAGAAACTGTAACCAGGAAGCCAAGGTAGGCAACGTAAGTAAGCCAGGATTTGTTCTACATTTTGAAGGTAGGTGGAGTTAGGTGGGTAGAGAAGGTGGATAAAACTTTCCAACATGAGTGGAGACATGGAGTTCGGTGTGAATGATCAAAATTAACAAGGATGAAATAGGATAACTTGGGATGGCAAACCAGAGAAAAATACTGAACAAGGAATCAAAATTTAGGAGATGAAAACAATAATTTTATGCTACCAAAAAAAAAATCTATATAACAATCCTGATTAGAAGATTAGATCTGGTTTCCACAACTCCTCTTATCTGAAGGAAAAGATGCAAGAAAAGGAAAAACAGAGTAAAATGCAAAAAAATTACAATACTGGTTTAAACACCACTTTTTTTTTCTAACATCTTTATTGGAGTATAATTGCTTTACAATAGTGTTTTAGTTTCTGCTTTATAACAAAGTGAATCAGCTATACATATACATATATCCCCATATCTCCTCCCTCTTGCATCTCTCTCCCACCCTCCCTATCCCACCCCTCTAGGTGGTCACAAAGCACCAAGCTGATCTCCCTGTGCTATGCAGCTGCTTCCCACTAGCTATCTATTTTACATTTGGTAGTGTATATATGTCCATGCCACTCTCTCACTTTGTCCCAGCTTACACTTTCCCCTCCCCGTGTCCTCAAGTCCAGTCTCTACATCTGCATCTTTATTCCTATCCGGCCCCTAGGTTCTTCAGAACCTTTTTTTTTTTCCAGATTCCATATATATGGAATATGTATGGAATTGTTATATAGATTTTATATAGATCTAAGCTTCTAATCAGGATTGTTCCATATAACATATATATGGAATATATGTTAGCATACGGTATTTATTTTTCTCTTTCTGACTTACTTCACTCTGTATGACAGATTCTAGGTCCATCCACCTCACTACAAATAACTCAATTTTGTTTCTTTTTATGGCTGAGTAATATTCCATTCTATATATGTAAACACCACATTTTTAAAAAGTAAAAGGAAGACAACAAAAGCAAAATGATACATAGCCCGACTTAAAACTGCTTCTCCTGGCTACGCAACATCGCACTAATCCTTACAGCCTTACTGTCTAGCACAACGGCTGCTTATAGCTGGTGCTCAAAAATATCCATGGACATGAACCAGCCTGGTGATGTTTCAGCTGCCTCAGCAAAGGGCTCACGACAGTCAACAGTCATATTACAGCATTTCTAGTCTCTTATGCATATATGACATTAAGTACAGACTCCTATCTCTGTAGCCCCAGTTTTTAATTATCTTGTTGAAACCCCAAATCAGAAGCTCTCCATATAATTTCTGAACTTGTTATGGTGATTTAAAAAAAGTGAATGCATTCATTAGTAAAAGTTTCTCTCTGGCAGATTATTAACTGCCAAGGTATTGCTGAGATAAAACATATGTTTTAAAATGGTTTTTCTCCTCTAGATCATATTTCTGTGATATAAAACTGGGATTTGGGTCAGGGAGGCTGGAGTTTTAATCATCGCTTTTTTGAAAGACCTTCTTGGTAACTTTGGTTTCACTTCTGAGTCTCTAAAACAGAGATTTGTGTTTGGAGCTCTGGGAAAGTTAACCTGGTTTTCTTGGGCATCTTAAGAAAACAGGAAGAATCCTGATCGAATCTCTTGGTCAAATCCCCTAACTCACTGGATAAAAAACCCACAATCACTCTTCAGAGACTGCGTGCCCCATCTCCTTGGGCCTTCCCATCTCTTAAAATCCCAGCAGTGATTCTTCTTGCAGTTATTTCTGCATTAGTAACTTTAAAGAAATAGCATGTTTATTTTGTGAGTGCTATTCTTAAAATATTTATTGAATACTTTGCTTTCTGTTCGATTACTTTCATTTCTCCTTTAATTTCTCTCTAATCCAGGGGTTGGTAGTCCAAAGTATTTTAGAAAACTGGCCTTTCCTTTTATCTTATTACTAAGTCTCCAGGGAAAGGTTTTCCCTGGCATAAATTCTATATCATTCTACCTTAAAATCTTCCAGATTCAATTAAATCCATTGCTTCGTTTTGCTCAGTGAATCACAAGAACAAACCACCCTCACCCTTTGCCTAGTAGATTCTCATATTCTTTGTGAAATCAAACGTCAGCCTTCTTTTTACCAATGTAAACAATCCTCACTTATTTTTAGCCTTGTCTCATTCTTCTCTTAATTATGAGACTTAAAGACGCCTGTAACAGACTTAGAGAAGATAACATGGTAAATAACCTTTGAAAGCGGGAACATAATTTAAATTGGATGATATATTATGTTTCTTTGGCTGTCCCTGTGTGTTTTAGTTTATTAATAATGAAAAAGAAGACTTTCTAAACTCTTCAAACTTCCTTCCTCTAAAACCTTTTCTTCAAAACTTACTTCCCAGCAAAGCTGCTTTTATAACTAATTAAAGCCCCTCTCCTGCCCACACTTATGCCTTGATTTTTTTATATAAAGCCTTACTTAAAATCATAATCCCTCCCTCTAGCACTGCCCATCTCCCAATTAGACTTTACTTTTCCCCAAAGTATTCATCGCCCTCTGACATGCTATTTATTTTATGTTCATTGTTTATCTCTCCCTCTCCTGGAATATAAGCTCCATAGGGGCAGAGATTCTTGTCTGTTTTGTTCACTGCTGCATCCTTAGTGCCTAGAATATTTGTCACATACCAGAACTCAGATCTGTTGAACAAATAAATTAACATGTACCCTATCGCTAGCATTGCAAATATCTGCATGAATAGAATACCTAATACAAAAGGTAGACCAAATCCAAAGTCAGGAAATAAAAATTAAAAAAATTTCATATCATTCTAGAGATAAGGAAGATCAAAGAGTGTCATCTGCATGATAAAATAATGATCCTACTAAGCATCCAAGAGCAGACAAGCTGATATCAGGAAATTTAAGAGAAATATTACTAATAACTAAAATTACAGTTGCCTTAGCAGCTCTATAAACAGATGGCACGTATAGGAAAGATGAAAAATATAATGTGTAAACTCAGTGCACAAATGAGGCAAAGGGAATAAAATTTAAAAATGGAACTTGAAGGGGATATATGTATACATATAGCTGATTCATTTCATTGTATAGCAAAACCAACACAACATTGTAAAGCAATTATACTTCAATAAAAAAAAATGGTGCTTGGGTTTCCAGGGTTCTTCTTTTTTTCCAGCTTTGTTGAGATACAATTGACATATAACATTGTATAAGTTTAAGGTACAAGTTTCCAGTTTTTTAACTTGGGTATGGTCGCATTTAAGATGACTAAAAATCTGTCAGTTGAACATGGTCGATGTGGGGTTGCATACAGAATGGTATGACAGAGCTTCTCGTTCATTCCATGGCCAAGTAAAACAGACTATCAGTAGATGTATGAGTGCAGACCGTATTAGGAAGACTGAGATAGTTGGATGAGAATAGAGTGAAAAATGTAGAACAAAAAGATGAGGTGAGGGAAATGTAACAACCACGGAAAAATTAATTAGAGGCGGAAAGAACCTTAGACATTATCTCACTCAGTGGCTTCATTTTGTAGATGAGAACACTGAGACCCAGAGAGGCTCAAGCAGTTAGTTAATGGCAGAGGTGGTTATCAGTGGAAATTGTGGGCAAATCTTAAATCAGAGAAAGAGCATATTAAGAAAAGAAGGCTGAACCAGAGGTCTAGAATAGAAACAGGAAGTGGAGACCGGGAGGTAAGACTAGGAACGGTTCAAACAGAAGAGCAAACAACACAATTAAAGGTGAGGCATTTGAGAAAGAGCTTCAGATCTGAGAAAAGATCTATTGGCTTCATATAATCTAAAACTATAACATCCACCTGTTACTCAGATGTGCAAGAACTGTGGGTATATAATGAAGTGCTTAGGAGAATACAGTGGGCCATCAGACAAAGAAGAGAGCAAATGGGGGTATTCAGCATGGCTTAGAAGAAAGGATAAGAATTCAAAGTCCAGCTGTACCTGGGTCAGAAATCAGCTTCGTCAATCACATGTCATAGCTGTGTAGCCTCAAGCAAGTTACTTAATCTCTCTGAGCCCCAAAGCCTCATCTTTAAATGAGAATGATCATACATATCTAGGAGGGGTGTTGTAAAAGTAAATGAGAGAGGGACTTCCCTGGTTGTCCAGTGGTAAAGAATCCGCCTTCCAATGCAGGGGACGCGGGTTCAATCCCTGTTCAGGGAACTAAAATGCCACATGCCACGGAGCAACTAAGCCCGTGCCCCACAACTACTGAGCTCATACGCCTCAAGGAGAGAGCCCGCTTGCCGCAAACTACAGAGCACATGCGCCCTGGAGCCTGCGCACCACAACTAGAGAGAAGCCTGAGCGCCGCAATGAAAGATCCCGTGTGCCACAACGAAGAGCTCGCATGTTGCAGCTAAGACCCAATGCAACCAAAAAAATAAATTAAATAAATAAATATTTTTTAAAAAGTAAATGAGAGTACATAAAAATATCCAGCACTAGTAGGAACTCTGTAGATGTTAGTTCCATGTCAGACTGACCCCTGCCTCAGCCCAAATGGCCACATCTTTAGTAATCCAAAGGCTGAGATTGACACCACTGGC
The DNA here is from genome assembly GCF_965194825.1 of Balaenoptera physalus. NCBI lineage: Eukaryota > Metazoa > Chordata > Mammalia > Artiodactyla > Balaenopteridae > Balaenoptera > Balaenoptera physalus. Next base: position 115,129,573 of record NC_138890.1, on the reverse strand, counting down.
TCTCCTCTCCTCCAGTGCTCGTTTTGTCACTGAAGAGATGGGGAAAATGAAAACAAGTATTAAGTAGGCTGTAGTGCGTAAGGAAAAACAAAACCCAACCTGGGAATAGAATCTCTGAGTATTTGGGTGTTGACCAAGCAGACCCTGCTCAATACAGAACAGATGTTTAGATGAGTCTTGACGGCCCTGTGGTCGCCACATGGTCTAAGCTGAGTGTCCCTGCCTGATAACCCCTGCCTGATAACACCAGCCAAAACACAGCAAAACATTGAGCCAAACTGGGTTTTACAAATAGTCATAAAAAGTGGAGGAAGTGAAATTCTATTGATAGGTTATCTAACTCTGGCTTTACTGAAGACCAAGAGAGACAGTGAAATGTAGCATCCCGAAGGGAGAAGAAGGTAGTCTTACTCCCCCTGAAGAACCAAAGGATTTCCACTTTTCCCTTTATTTACTAAGGTTTAACCCTCCCTTGTCATAGATGTTTTCATTTGGAAATTGTTTTCTGCTAATGTGCTAAGGTACGAATTGCTTCCTCCTGAAAGATCCCTGAGAAGCTAAGTCAGAATACTAAATTCTCTATAAAATCTCTCTCTTGCATTCACAGATACAGATGTGGTGAGCCAAGAGGTCATTTTACCTTCTCAATCATACCTTCCTCATTGTCCAATGTATTTCAAGTCCTGCAGTTTATTTTCTTTCATTAAACCATATAGAATATTATGTTTTCCAAAATGAGCAGCATTTCATTATCCTTTCAGTTAAGTAATTTCTGTTTCTTGAATGTCACTTCCGAATTCAAAAGAGTGTCATCTCACCAATAGATAAATAACTAGCAAAAAACTGTAAACGGAAACAGAGACAAGGAGTTTCTGCTGCAGAAACACCGCAGTGGCCCCTCGCTGTGGGGCCTCAGCACTCACCTTGCCATCATACCAGATGCTTTCATTTCCCTCCGGATCAACATCGTCCGTTGCCAAGGTGAGGCAGACCAGTCTCCGTTTCAGCCCCTTGGCTTTAATCTGTTTCAGTGCTTGCTTTCCTATGAAGTCTGCTGGCTGCAGAAATCCAAGATAATGATGATGAATGAATACTCAGACACTGTGACAAGGTTAGAGATGCAAGCATTTAAATTTGCCTTTGCTATTTTCTCGCCAATTACACATTAAATAAAAATACAGATTGGATCAAACGTCTAGACAAATATTTCTTAGTCCCTGAATGACACCTATTCTTTCAGAAGAGGTTAGACTTAAGGGTAATAACTTGTGATAACAATTTTACCAGAACTACCTAGGCAGAAAAACGTAAGGCATGATATTGAGATGGTGGGTTACGAAAGGGACCCTTGTATCTACTGGTTCTGGACAGTGGGACCAGTGGGCAGTGATCAAGGCGCGACTCAGTTTCTACCTAAAGTAAGCCTTTCCTAAGAAGGAAATTCACTTTTTTGAAATGTGATGCCAAAGCAACTCCAAAATGCCTACAGTTTTTCCTTCTTCAGAATAATGGTCCCCGGAATGCATTAAGCTACTGGGTAGCACCGTTAGTTCATTCAAGAAATTTATTGAGCCCCTACTGTGTGGGAGGTATCATGCTGGGCCCTGGGTTACAAAATTAGTCAAACACAGACATTTTGATCGAAGAGCTTATTCTGTAATGCTGCGCTTTTCAACATTTTTTTCCCCTCCTTCCCCACAACACATGACAGATGACATTCCTACTCCTAGTGCAGTCCCCTGGGCACAATCAGGGTTATTCCCAATGCAGCGCAAGTGAGTGAGAGTGACACTGTTATACAGAGGACGTTGAATCCATTCTTACACATTAAGAAAAGTAGGGAGCATGCAAACTTTCATGTTTATTAGTAACACACCTTACAACTGAGTAGGACAAACAGGTGAGCCATGACTCCTCAGTGGAGACACTTAGCTGATAAAGGAGACACCATTCTATCCAAGCAGAATGGCAGGGACACTTGACAAGTATGAGAAACTAGTCAGAGGCTAAGAGCAGTGAGAGTGCAAAGGAGGAAAGGCTGACCCAGGTGGGGTATTGGGGTAAGGCTTCTACATAAATGTGCCCATCTCTTTTCTTAAGGAGCCAAAGGAAGAATTTGTGATATCTAAATCACATCTCTGGTGAGTTAGATTTATAATGTGGAAGACAAAATTCTCAAAACAGTTCTCATAGACTATTCTCTGAAAGAAAAGGAAACAATAATTTTGATTTCTTCACTGGTCACAGAAGAAAGGAAGCACTCTTTCGCGACACACATGTCCTCTGCTACCAACGTGTAGGATTTATACAGCTCTTTCTGTGCACATAACATTAAGCATTAGGTTCAGCAAGTCCCTTCACCTCTCAGTGAAGCAGCAGGAGGGGTCCTCACTCACCCTCTGCCTGAGACCCTCCCCAGCTCACTCCCTTACTGACTCAAAGCTTCTAGGACAAGCCCAAAATGCAGTATGATTTCTATGGATATTGCAACTTTTGATTGCTGACTGCACAGGAAGCTAAAGAAAGTTTCCATTGGCCAAGGTTAAAATAATTGCAAAACAAAAGTCCAATTCTTTCCCCTCTGCTGTGATCCAGATAGTGAGAACCAACTACAAGCTTTATTATGAAACCAGATAAAAATTCAAAGAAGACTGGAACCCATGTTATTTAAGACAGGACTACTGGGGGAAAACAAAACAACAAACACAGGAAGAGCTTGATTCATTTGAATTCTTATGTAGGATAAATTCATGATAACACAAGTCATAACAAACCAAAGTTCATTATAGTTAAAATATGTTTATTAAATACAGAAAGAGGGGCTTCCCTGGTGGCACAGTGGTTGAGAATCTGCCTGCCAATGCAGGGGACACGGGTTCGAGCCCTGGTCTGGGAAGATCCCACATGCCGCGGAGCAGCTAGGCCCATGAGGCACAATTACTGAGCCTGCGCGTCGGGAGCCTGTGCTCCGCAACAAGAGAGGCCGTGATAGTGAAAGGCCCGCGCACCGCGATGAAGAGTGGTCCCCGCTCGCCACAACTAGAGAAAGCCCTTGCACAGAAATGAAGACCCAACACAGCCAAAAATAAATAAATAAAATAAATAAATTAAAAAAAAAAAAAAAGTTGGGACAGTGGAGGCAAAATTTTTTAAAAATTTAAATAAATAAATAAATACAGAAAGAATGCTACAACAAAATTTTTTTGCTATCTTGGTATATTTTTAAAAGAAGCCTTGCTATCATGGATACATGATGACAAGGGATGCTTTTTAGTGTTCTTGTCTATATAGGAAGCCAGTGATTGCAATGAAAAAAAACCCCACTTTATTGTGTGGAAAAGCACACAATCCTGGAGTGGCCAAGCACTATATAGTGTGTTTTGTGGAGTGCTGGGAGATCCTGAATAACTTCCTCATCTCCTATTATGAAATCTGAATCTTTGCTGATAGAGATTCATTTAGATCTTGAAGGTTTGGGGTCCTCCTGAGTCCCTATTAAAGAATTTTCTTTCAATTATTTACTCAGCTGTTGTTATGCCCCTGCTATGTATCAGATACTAGATTCAGGATATTCAGAGCTAAATACAACAGGGTCTTGTAGCCTCTGGGAGGTCCCTGAGGAGATGTGACCCCTTCCCTCCACATCACAACACGCCCAGAGCTGAAATTATTTTATCTCCTCAATGTTTTAACATATCAGAGGAAAAAAGAATGACTTGAGATTACTGGAAACATGGTAGAATATGACAGTGATAGTACACAAATCAGCTATACCAATTTGAAACACGATTCACTGTTGCTTCTGTGAGTTTTATGAGAGTGTGAAAATCACAACATTTTGGAAATTTAAAACAAAAAATGTCTAATGCATGTCTAAGGCAGAAATGCAAACAAACAGTTGCTATGATGGGGGCATGTACAGTGGGACCTCAAGAAGGCGTATGATCAGTTCTATCTAGGGTGAGAGGGGGTCTGGGGCAGCATTCTGTCAGCAACAGTTTTATAGAGGAAGCAGCTTGAACCGAGTTTGAAAGATGAGGCTTCACGATAACTACTGTCTGCATACCCTTCTCCAAAAATCCTCGCGCTTTTAAGTCGATCTTCCCAACAATCCATAGATGGTGGATTTGGGGTCTAAAAGAAGTGAGTTAATTTAGCCAAAGACACTCAACCAAGATCTCAGAAGTCCCAGCCCCATTCTTTTCATCTATTTTGAGCTGTCTTCACTGAGCCTCTTAAGCCAATATCTGCCACACCTTCACAGGGACTGTGGTGAAAGCTGGCCGCATCCAAAGCTTTCAGAAATGGGCACTCTGGGGGGTGCTGGACAAGAACTGCTGGGGTGGATGCCATGGGGGTGCGGGGAATAAGATGTGCTGGAAGGGGAGTCTGCCAAATTCATAATTTTACCAAAGTCTAAGCAGGAACATAAGGTATCAGTTAATCATAAGAAATAGGAAAGATGGGCACCCCAGAAAACTTCCTTTAAAAGAGAAAAGTTATAGTAAAAAATTCAAAAAATAATTTAATTCATTATCAATTTAATTAAGTTACTAATTTAATTCAAAAATTAAAGTAGTAAGTAAGTAATATTAATAATATTTACAATTTATTAGGCACTTGCTATGTGCCAGACGCTATGCTGAGGGCTTTACAATCGTGAGCTCATTTAATCCTCATTAAGATTCCTATAAGACAGATCATTTTATCCCCAGCTTATGAAGAGAAGGCCCAACAAAGTTAAGGGTCTTTCCTGAGGCTTGGTTATGTAAGTCAGCACCTTTAGATTTTATCCATACGCATTTTTTAAATGGCTGTGCCTGGAGTCTATCACTGGCAGGAACAGCTGATGTAAATACTCTAAAGAATGTTTCTTTTAAATTATTTTGAAACACAAATATCTGATATCACTTATATGTGGAATCTAAAAAAAATGATACAAATGAACTTATTTACAAAACAGAAACAGACTCACAGACATAGAAAACGAATTTATGGTTACCAAAGGGGAAGGGGGGAGGGAGGGATAAACTAGGAATTTGGGAGTAACATATACACGCTACTATATATAAAATAGATAAACAACAAGGACCTACTGTATAGCACAGGGAACTCTACTTAATATTCTGTAATAACCTATATGAGAAAAGAATCTGAAAAAGAATACATATATATGTATGTATTCTGAATCACTTTGCTGTACACCTGAAACTAACACAATACTGTAAATTAACTATGATTCAATAAAATAATTAATTAATTAAAAAATTATTTCTAGGTAGCCTGAACCTATCTTGAATGACATTCACTACACAATAATATTTTTGTACTATGTGAAAGGATTTGAAAACAACCTGAAGGTTAATATTAATGAAATTTAACCTCTATATCTGTATATCCCTGAATTAGGAAGTGACCTTGTCAGCAATATCATCCTTAGACATGAATGAAAACAATACTCAAACAACAACAACAAAAACCTAATTAAAAGTAAGGAACACATACTTAAAACACAGATAAGAGGTGACACCTGCCCCTTGAGACAATTCTCCCTTCCCAAGCTAACCCTGGGCCTGACTTGGGAAGATTTAAAAGTGGGGTTATAGCATTTCATTCTCATTTTGCTTGGCTTTCCTCCCAAGATTGTAGACTTTATTATATAGTTATTATTTATAAATGAGAGAGGAAAATGTGTCTGAAGGTTAAGTGCTGTGATTAAAATTGGTGCCTTCAGGATGCCCTGAGAACAGAAATGTATTTCTTAATGAGTCACTACCAAATTAACTATATAAATAGCTGTTAATGTCTTTGAGAAACATTTCTGGGGCACTGAGATTATACCTTAAAATAATTTTGGCTTATATTTCTAATCTATTAATTTTTAAGAAGCAGTAAGAGCCATTAAAGCAGCCACCTGTGATGCATCCTAAATATAACATCCACATAGATGAAAACATTAAGTAGATTTTAAGTGAAATGTAACTCCTCATCTCTTACTAGCTTTATTAAAAGCACACATATTATCAAAAAGCACATGGAAATGAAATAAATTAAACCAGTATATTTTGGGTTGGGATTCTCAGAGCAATGGAGAGTTTTCAGATGTGTAGCTAAAGCGAATTCGACAGCAGCAGTGGAAGGAAGGTTCTGATACGAACTCAGGGTGGTGGGCTCTTACAGACCAGGAGAGAAATGATAAAAACCTAGTTTTGGACCTCTTGTGTTCCATATTTAGAGTCAAAACCCATCAGAAAATTCAAAGCAGTCATCAGTTTGATTGAATTTCTGGCCAAAATCCTTTTAATCTAAATGTCAAAAGTTTCCAAAGGCATAAGAGAATCAGTGTAACATCCTGGGCCCTAAGAAAGCCCCCCTTAGAAACCAGGCACAGCACTGGTTGTGGAATGACGCTCCCGCGTTTGCAGACCTGAAGAGAGCTGCAGAGAGACCCGGTGGTCACCAACTACTGTCAGTGGCAGAGCAGAGATGAAAATCTGGGTGATAGATTTCTGCCGCTGTCCCTCAACACATTCCTGAAAAGTTCCTTATTTAAAATGAGGCCAGGAATCATTCATTAAAAACAGTCCTCATGGGACTCCCTTTGGAAAGCACGTGCCCCTGACTAACCTGCGGTCCATGTGAACCTTAACTTTCTCTGGGTATTTGTCAAATACCAGGTGCATCTGTGTTTGTCTCGCAGTTAAACTGATGAAGCCATATACTGGATTCGTTCATTTGGGGGAATGGATCTGACCGGCCCACCACCCCATCAAGACAAATTATACCATCATTCATTTCATAGTCACACAGTTAGAATCACAGAAGTTTTTAAGCAGGAAGAAAACTTAGTCCAAGGTCATTTTTCATATGAGAAAATTAAGGCCCAGAGTTAACGATCTTGCCCAAAGTGACAAAGTGAGTTATTACCAAACCTCGAATCCAGGCTTCCCAATTCTTGCTTCCTTTTCCTCTATGCAGAACTTTGTAACATTCCATGTAAGTTTATAACAACCACAATTTCTCTATCTCTTTATTAGCAAAATATTAAATTATGAGTGTAGCAAGTCCAGTCTGTTATTGACTGGAAATGAATACTCTCACATTCACAGTTTTTATTCTTTGCTCTTGGCAATTTAAAACAAACAATTTATCTAGCATTTTTCTAACCAAAACCACTAATCAATTAAGTATTCCTTCTCAAAAAAGTCTTTAATATAACTAGAAAATGGACTCTATTAACCCAAAGAAAGGTGTGGATACATTGAAACCTGGAGAAAATATTTAAAATATGATTCCCAAGCCAGGCCAATAATTCGTTAATTAGCATCCAAACCAAACTAGATGTTTCAAAATGAAAATAGCCCCCATTGTGTTTTATGAATTTTACTAGATTCAATATTAAAGAAAATATTTACTTTTCAGTCTTTGAGTCTTATGATTCACAGGAAAACAGTGGAATGGACTTGTGGCTTTGTCAGATGTACTTTTTTTTTTTTTAATTGGAACATAGTTGATTAACAATGTTGTGTTAGTTTCAGGTGTACAGCAAAGTGATTCAGACGTACTTTTATGCTTAACTGCATTAGCAACAATTAGAACATAGAGTTTTCATAATAGCTTTCATCTCTCTAGACTACAGTGAAGAACAATTGCCCATTTGGTGTTTTAAGTAGAGCACTCAAGCCTAAATACAAAGTAAATAATTATTATTTATTTCTTAAAGGAAATAAGAAAAACACAAAGAAATGAAGCTGGAGTCTTCAAAAAATTGAAAGGGTTTTATCTATAGTTGGTTTTCCATAAAAGATTTGTTTTAGATTCCATTCAATAAGATGGAAGGGACCTAACATTTATTGAGGTATCAAATGTTCTTTAGTTCATCTAATATTTATAACAAACTTATAAGGTGGATATTTTCTTCATTTTACAGTTGATAAAACTGAAGTGCTTTTAGGTTAAGCAACTTTAGTTTTAGAATAGGTTAGTGGCAGAGCCATGGTTCAGACCCTTCAAATACTTACTAAACCTGTACGAATTATTGGACACAGAACCAGCCCTGAGGATTCTTGGCCTCTGTCCCCAAGGAGCTCAGAGTCTAGCGAAGGAGGCAGCCGGTATTATGGGGTGTAAAAATATCATGGTAGAGATAAGTACAGGGTGCTATAGAAGAGGGATCCCAGCACTCCCCTGGCTTTAATTGCCACCTATATATCAATGATCCAAATCCATACTTTCAGAGCAGAGGTCTCCAAACCAATGTGCTCAGCTGCCACCGAGACTCTCCACTTGGCTGTTCCATAGCCCCCAACCTCGCAAGTCTTTCCAACCTCTGAATCACACCCCACCTGTGTTTCCTAGTTCATTAACAATATCCTAGATCCTACTTTCCACTCCCTTCACAAATAGTCCTTCATGTGGTCTCCAGACTACCTTTTAGATTATCACTCATACCTCTTTCTTCTCTATCCTATGGCCACTGCCTTAGTTGAAGCCCTCAACATCTCTCCACTAGATTTCTTCAAAAATTGGGGAAAGTGATCTTCCAGTCACCAGGGTAATTCCCTTTTAACCTGTTTTTCCATCACCAGAATGTCACTCCTTACTCAAAATCCTTCAAAGGCTTCTCAGTGTCTCCAGGATACACCCCAAATTCCCTAGCCTGGCAGATGAGACCCTTCCTGATGAGGTCGCAGTACTTCTCTGGCATTATCTGCATCTGTTATGTGCCAGCCCTGATAAGTGTTGTGGATAAAATGGTAAACAAGATGTATTTTGTATTGCCAGAACCTGTACTCAAGAAGTTTATATCAAAAGATCAAGAAAAATGAACAAAATAATTGCAAGCTGTAACATATCCCATAAGGAGGATGTAGCTACAAAATTTCTTTTAAAAATTATCAAATAAAATCCAATAACATAGAAAAACATAATATATCATTACTAAGTGGGTTTTATGCCAAAATTAAAGTTGGGTTAACATTTGAGAATAAATGTAATTCATCATATAACAAAGTAAAAAAGAAAAACCATATGATTATCTCAATGGATGCAGAAAAAGCACTTGCCAAAATCTAATATTCCTAATTCAAAAAACAAAAAACCCAAACTTTTAGCGCTAAGAACAGAAAGGAATGTCCTCAGCCTGATAAAGAGTATCTATGAAAAACCTACAGCTTACTCTATGAAAAACTTACAGCAAACATCATACTTAATGATGAAAGACTGATGATGATGATGAATGTTTTCCATCTAAAATCAGGAAACAAGATAAGCATGTCTGCTCTTACCACTTCTATTTAACTTTGTTGCAGTTTCAACCAGCAGAGGTTCTAACCAGTACAATAAGGCAAGAAAAAGAACTGAAAAGCATCCAGATTAGAAAAGAGACAAAGAAAAGCTTTATTTTCATACAACGCAATTGTCCATGTAGAAAATCCAATGGAATCTACCAAAAAAAAAAAAAGAAAGAAAAAAGAGAACTACACAAAAAAGTACTAGAACTACTAAGTGGGTTTAACAAAGTTGCAGAATGGGAGATCAATATACAAAACCCATTGTTTTCTACACACTAGCAGTAAACAACTGAAACTTGAAATTAAAAATGCCATTTACAATAGTATCAAAATACTAAATACTTAAGGATAGATCTGTAAAAAGATATGCAAGAGCTATAAACTACAAAACATCTTTGGAATTAAGATTACCTGAATAAACAGAGAGATATACCTCATTCACGAGTTAGAAGACTTGAACTGACCTATAGATACAATGCAATTCCAGTCAAAATCCCAGCAAGCTTTTTTTTTTTTTTTTCCAGCAAGCTTTTTGATTCATGGAAATTCAAAGGACGTAGAATAACTAAAACAACATTGTAAAAGAACAGCAAAGTTGCGGGACTATCACAACCTGATTTAAGCTACAGTAATCAAGACAGTATGGTATCATTATCAAGAAAGATAAATAGGTCAATAGAACACAGGAGAGTCTGGAAACAGACCTAAACATATATGGACAACTGTTTTTTGAGAAAGGTACAAAGGCAATGCCATTTGAACATATAGCCTTTTTCAACAAATGGTGCTGTAAACAACTGGACATCTATATGCTAAAAAATAAACTTCAATCCATATCTTTTACCAGATAGAAAAATTAACTAAAAATAAATCACAGCTCTAAATGTAAAAAGATGATAAAACATCTAGGAGAAAACAGCAGAAAATCTTTGTGACTTTGGGTTAGGCAAAGATTTTTTACATACAACATGAAGAGTATGATCCACAAAAGAACAAATTGATAAGAACTTTAAAAATTCAAAAATTAAAAACTTCCGCTCTTTGAAAGTCACTATTAGACAGCTATATGTATACATATATCCCCTCCAAGTTCCATTTTTAAATTTTATTCCCTTTGCTCCATTTGTGCACTGAGTTTACACGTTATATTTTTCATCTTTCCTATATGTGCCATCTGTTTATAGAGCTGCTAATGCAACTGTAATTTTAGTTATTAGTAATATTTCTCTTAAATTTCCTGATATCAGCTTGTCTGTTCTTTGATGCTTAGTATGATCATCATTTTATCATGCAGATGACACTCTTTGATCTTCCTTATCTCTAGAATGATATGAAATATTTTTTTATTTTTATTTCCTGACTTTGGACTTGTTCTACCTTTTGTATTTGGTATTCTATTCATGCAGATATTTGCAATGCTAGCAATAGGGTACACGTTAATTTATTTGTTCTACGGAGCTGAGTGTCTAGCTGGTATACTTTAAATGTCAATTTATTGCATGTTAAGCTGTTAAAATTATAACAATAAAATAAAAGCAATCTAAAGAATTACTTCAATTCATTCCCAGCCCAGGGTTTCCATAGACTTCCAAATTAGAAAGCAGTGAGCTAAATAGCACACTTAAGCTTTTAGGCTGGAAATAGAGTATTGTTTCATAACAGAAATTGGATATATATGAGGATAATGATTCAATGGTTGTTAGCTTAATGTGCTCTGACAGATGTTTCAAGAATGATAAACTGGATCTCAGACTAGATTTTACTTACTTTTTTCCTCCCTTTCTTTTTTTCCCCCGTTATCATTCAGCAACAGAAATGGGTAAGAGACTAAGGATGGCTTAATTAAAATAACACAATCGTGTGGCTCATATAGATAACATAGCAAGTGTCTTCGGCCACTCTGCAAGGTGGTATTTCATAGAATTTTAGACACGGAAGGGAGCCCTCATTTTACAGACTAGCAATCCCAGATGGAAAATGAAGTTAAATAGCTTTTCCAAAGTCACAGAGCTAGAATTTGGTGACATTTAAAAAAAATTCATTCAAAAAAAGAAAAAGAAAAAGATTTGGGGCAGAATATATTAACTGGTAGCCAATTGTCTGACCAGGCTGTTTTTCTGCTTTCCTGTTTATGCATAGGACCATAAGCAGGTATGAGGTTAAAGTAACTAAGACAGTGGTTCTCAATCTTCATTGCATAATAAAAACAAGAAACCAGACCCTACCCCCAGGGTTGATCCAATTGGTTTGGGCAGGTCAGTGTTCTCAAACTTCAGCGTTCATCAGAATCACGTGGAGGGCCTGTTAAAACAGATTGCCAGCCCCACTCCCAGAGTTTGATTTTGGGGGTTGGAATGGTGCCCGATAACTTGCATTTCTCATAAATCCTGAAGTCACATTGATGCTGCTGGTCTGTGAACCACACTTTGAGAACCACTGGGGGTAAGGCATCAGGTAATTTTTCTTTAAGTTCCTCAAGATGGTAACGTTCAGCCAGTTGAAAATCACTGGCCTAAAAACAATCATTCTCAATCTTTTTTGGTATCACCTGGGGAATTAAAAAAAATACTGCTGCCTGAGTCTCTACCCCAGCGCTTCTTTTTTAATTGATCTGGGATGCAGCCTGAGCCTTGGGATTTTTTTAAGGATTGCATGAATAAAGGAATCATACTTCAGATGATTGTGACATGCAGCCAGGACTGAGAGTCGCTGAAAATTTTTTGCCTCCTCAAATCTTATTACCATTTACCTAAAATTTCCCCAGAGCTGGGTACTTTCACCACCATCACATATTAGAAATTCCTTTCTAACTGGTTGTCTGTGAACAATGATTTATTTCCACTTCGATGTTTTACTAATGTTAATATTTATTGAATACTTGGATGCAGTCGGCCTGGTGGTGAGGGCTTTGCCTCTTTACCATACTTTTGTTTTGCTTTGCTTACTGAATGGTTATGCTTTAAATCATCTTTCCTTAAAGAGAGACCCTGTAATTTCTAGAATCAATACTGTCTTGTAAGTTGTGGTTAATACATATCACATTTTATTCTGTTTCTGCTGGTTAGAAACTCAAGACAGGAAAAGAGAGGGAGAGAGATAAAGGGTGGGGGGAAAAAAAAATTCTTCTGATCTTAACACATTACCCTTAGTATTTGATTCTCTGTGGCTCTTGGCTGGGGTTATCTGGAAATGGATAGATTCAGTAATTCCAAGAGGAAAATTCCAAGAATACTTATGACTGCAACCTAAGGCAGCTGATTTTCCTTTTGCTTTTAATTAATGCATTTCTTTCATTTCCAACTAAAAAAAAAAAAGCCACTAATTTTTTCCCCCAAAAGTAACTTCCTCTGGAACAAATTATAATACTATTAAGCACAATGATATGACTTGTTTCAGGTAAAGGGGTTTTAGCTGAGAAGACTTAAAAGGAAATATTCAGTTATTTTTACCTGTTTCACAGCTGTGCTTAACGCTTCCTGTCAGGACCCTATGCTCACTCTTTACAAGACAGTACTGATACGTGCTACTACACAGCCCTCCTCATGCAGAACAGTATTTTCAGAATTAAGGTTAAGAATGCATCCTACAGCTTTAGTTCCCAAAGTTCCATTTGTTCCAAGCTTCATGAGATCTGAGAGCCGTCAGGAGCTGTATCTTTAACTTTTAGACCTGTGGCCTAGCGAGGTGTTTAATAAATGGTACTTAATTAATGTTGACTAGATGAATGAATGTATACACACGTCTGTATTTGCTTCACATAAGCCCACACCATAGGGAGACCAAGGCTCAGACAACTCTAAGAGTTAAGGAAGGCAAATGCCACCTTTACGATCTAAGATGTCTTCGATACTCCATTTTTCTTTTCCCGACTTTTGTACCAGTTTTGATAAGAACACAGTTCAGCCTAATGAGGTCAGATGGTCCATCTCCTCACCCACCCACTTCTTAAAATGGCCAAAGCAGCTATTCTGATCCTACCACAAAACACAAAATTACTTATCACAAAAACATAACTGTGGGAGGTATTCATCGATGAAATGTAGCCATGTAGATTCTATGATACATGTTGCCAGAAAATTTGGGGGCAGTTTTTTAAGGCCGATAAGCCCCTTATGGGAAAGGACCTGGCTGGGAAAAGTGGTGGGTGAGAGAGCACTGCAGGGAGGTCAGAGTTCAACCTGGGCCAACACACAGGACAGCACCTGGGTCACTTCTCTGCGCTTCAGTTTCCTCATCCTCAAAGGAAGAGGTGGTGCTGAGTGATCTCCAGTGGTCCTCCTAACTCTGACACAGCCTGCATCTCTATATTTCTCTTCATATTATGGCTTACACAATCACTGTGGAAACACTTAAGGGCCGAGCAGGAAAGTCTACATATTTACTTTGAAGGATAAGAAAAGAATTGATTTTAAACTATTGTAAAATGTCAGGATTTAGGGTTTTGTTTTGTTCTGATTGGTATTAAATACAAATATTCCCCTGTATTTGCTGCTTCAGTTTTCATATAACATCAATTTTCCAAAGCAATATGGACTTGCATTATATTATTCTTTAAAATGTTGTATGAAGCCAGGTTGGGTAACATTTTTGTTTTGAGGCACAGGACTTGAATTACCAAGGGACACAGTTCAGTTTATACTATAAATAAGTTTTCCAGGAACCTGTTTTACATTAGAGACTGCTACAAAACTAAGATAAAATTGTTGTGAGACCACCAAACAGGCTTGAAACAAAGTTCATCCAACCTATTCACCTGTCTTGGAAATTAGCAAGCATCGCTACAGTTAGGTTGATGCCCACTAACGACCTGAGTCATGGTAATTAAAGAAGACTGGCTTGATTAGGTCCAGGTCCTTGTGCTACATGGACCTTCACCCAATGAAAGCATTAGAAATTAACTTTATGACACCAAAATGAGAACCAACAATACAGAAATCATAAAAATATACCATAAATAAAAATCATTATCTATTAAATTACTTAGTTTTGAGCTGAGCTTTGGTTACTGAAATAATTTAAAGGAACTAATAAATATGCAATCCACACTACACCTGCTTATAATCATAAAGAGAGTTTTAAAAATCCATTTTCAACATGAAGAGATTGTTTGTGCCTTATTCCCGAACAATAATACCCAAACACTGAAGCAAAAAAGTCAGCTATCTATTTACCTATTGGTGACCAACAACAGAACTTTAGTGCTTTCAGGAGTCAGGCCATTTTCACCCTTATTTTACAAAGCTAAACCAAGACTTCTGTTATCAGAAGGAGCAATCTGCTGCTAGGGTCTGCCCAAACTTCAAGCACCTGCTTTCTCTGGTCTGGAGGCAGATGGTACATCATAAAAATAAAAGTCATGGGGAAAATGCACAGAAAGATATTCCCTTTAAAACCCTTTAGGAGGTTCTTTTTTCCTAAAATCTAATGCTATAAATATACATGTTTATGTTAATATCTTAGCTTAGAATTTGGGAACTGATTCAGGGGCATTAAAAAAGTTTCCTTAGCCTGATTCATATTCATGTGTTCACATATTTCCATAGAATGGGGAAACAGCCTTTACTTTAGCTGATTAGCACCTAAGGCAGGCCAGAACAGGAATTTTGGAATTCTAACAAATATCCTGAACGAAAGCAGCTGCCATCCTTATCCTTCAATATTACTGCTAACTGTACCTCCATTAAGCTCTCTTATAGTAAGTAAGACACCGCTTAACAGGTGTCTGAATCAGCTCAGGCTGCTATAACAAAATAGCACAGCTGGAGTAGCTGAAACAACAGGAGTTTACTTCTCACAGTTCTGGAGGCTGGTGAGTCCAAGATCAAGGTGCCAGCCAATTTGGTTCCCCCATGAGTCTCCTCTTCCTGGCTGGCAGACAGTGCCTTCTCACTATGTCCTCAGATGGTAGAGAGACAGAAACCTCTGATCTCTCTTCTTCTTCCCATAAGAACATTGATCCCAACATGGAGGCCACACCTCATGATCTCATCTGAACTAATTTCCTCCCAAAGGCCCCGCCTCCAAATAGCATCACATGGGGCTTAGGGCTTCAGCGTATGAATTTTGGAGGGACACAAACATTCAGACCATAACAATGGAATAACCTCATTTATATTTGTGGGATTTGTATAGATGAGCTAGGGTGTAATAAATTGGCCTCATAATATGCTTTTCCACAATAATTATGTAGGGTGGTGTTTCTCAAACTTTAGGTGCATCGGAATCCCCTGAAGCTTGTTAAACACAGATCTCTTGGCCCGACCTCCAGGGATTCTGATTTAGTAGGTCTGTGCGGGGACCTGAGGATTTGCATTCGTAACAAGCTCCCAGATGATGCTGACGCTATCTGATGCAGGGGTTCCCTTTGGAATGTTAATATCAGTTATGATTCTTTGGGCCTGTATTGGCTTCTCAGTAATACCTGTTTTATGCTGAACATATTTGAAATGTGTCAGTTTGCTTATACGCAGATGTTGCAGTTACATACAAAGATGCTCAATAAGCAGATGGATAGATCTGCTGGGGCGAGGCTTCTTCGTGCTGTGAGCACGCAGGGAGAGTCAATTAAGGCAGTATGTCTCATTAACCAATTGTGACTTCACAAGCCACCAAGATTTACAAGAGTGTCCGCTGACACCTTATCCTTACTGATTTTTAATCTTAGAATTTAGATCTAGTCTTTAAAGTTGCTGGATTCTGCTATCTTACATCTACAAGCACGTTGCAATTGTTTGAACGAATATCAAATTTTGACAAATATTAATATGAAGCATCTGAGCAAATGCTTACTATACATGTTCAACTCATTTGTCCTGTAATCATACTTGGCTAAATTTTAAAGCATGGCTCTGTCGTGAAACAGCATAATTTTAAGATTTACTTCAAGTACGCTTTGGAATGTAAACATACCTTATTTAGCTTTACAAAATACTGCAGTCCAGCTTCCAAGGGATTTGTATCACAGTTCATCTAAAAGGGAAAACACGCATTTTAAATCTTAGATGAGTGCAAATTGTTTTAATAACATCACTTTCATATATACTTTTTAGGGAAGAGAACGCTTTTTCACTATGAATATAGATTCTGAAAAAGGAAAATTGTGGACTGGCCTCAAAGTAATTTTTTTTAATCTAAAATTCAAATGTAGCCTTTCAGCAAATACTGTTATTTCAATAGCAAATTAGAAACTAAAATTCACAGTTTGTTTCCAAGGCTCTCTTTGCATAATAAACATCTGAGGGATACCACAACAATGATGTCTTCCCAGAAACAAGACTTTCAGAAGCTTTTATCTAATAATTTTACATAAATAGGCTTTGAAAAGGTATTAAGTAATTTACTTATCTTACAATCATCCACAAATTGGGATAAGTAGAGGAAAAAGCAAGTGGTAGGAAAATGGCTTCTACAGAGTTCAGGAGAGGGAAAAGGAAAAAATAGAGATTGACTCTCAATCTTTTCAAATTGGTTGAGTTATTACAATATAGTTCAAGGGGAACTAAAGCCACTATTTGGGACTAGACCTGATATTTGTTTGCTTGTTTATTTTGTTGTCGTTGGTCTCTTTTGCTTCAGGACAACTGGTCTAAACCTCATAAAAAGTAGCCAAACTTAAAAAAAAAAGACAACACAGCCCTCGTATGAACTGGATGAGTAATATAAACTTGTTTTACATAACATAAAATTTTGGCCTCATATTTCCTAATCCATTTGAGCACCTCTAAAATTATTTTTTACCTGCTCAAAGTTTCAGAATTCCAGGAAAAAAATGAAAACAAAGCCCAGATGCTTGATTGATGTATTAACACTAGAGGGCGTGCTGGCACTGCTGGGAAACCGGAGGAACAGGGGATGGAGGAAACCATTTCAGAGGAGGGCTCCCAGGGAAAAGGCAGGGAGGCGCAGAAACGCCTGACCGCACAGGCTGCTTCAGCTGCTTCATCCCTTGTGGAGTGTGGAGGCAGAGCCATCCTCTACTTTTCTCCCTGCAGCAGCCTCCGCTGAGAACCCCACCCACACCCGGCTTGTAGGCGGAGAATCCTTGTAACACAGCACCTCTCCTGCAAAACAGTGACTTGCCCCAGGGCCCTTGTTCTTTCAGGGGCTCCAGGAGGCTGCCCTCTCCACCTCAAAGCCCACTTGCTTCTGCCCCTGGTCTAGCTGTCCAAGGGACCCTGCCTGCACTTTCAAACCCACTCTGCCCTCAAATTTATTGTTATATCCTAGGCACTTTGTAGACTATCTAATCTCGACAATAACTCTGGAGGAGAAAGATTGGCCCTATCTTATAGAGAAGTAAACAGACTCTAGAGGGTTAAGGCCACACAGTTAGTATGTGGTGGAGGATACATCTGAACCCAAGAGACCCTACCCTGAAGTAAGTACATCTTTTACCACTGTCCCTTATCTCAACTCCCAGGCCTAAAACCTTAACGTCTTCCAAGGAAACAACTAGCAAATCTGAAAAAATTAAGGGGTCTAAAAATAGCCTGCCATATTGGAGATAAAACAGAGAACAGAGCCACTTTTGTGTAATCTGGACCAAGTTGTTTATTATTTCTTAGTGTGATTGTGTTTTGAACAGGGATTGTGTGTAGAACTGCCAACCCCTTGCCCAAGAATCACCAATAATACCTCCTTCAGGGAGAGTTGAGAAGGTAGATGAGATCATGCCTATGAAAGTGGTGTGTCACTACACAAATAGAAACCCTGAGTTCCCATTATTAATGGTGGGAGTGGGCTGG
This sequence comes from Balaenoptera physalus, assembly GCF_965194825.1. Classification (NCBI taxonomy): domain Eukaryota; kingdom Metazoa; phylum Chordata; class Mammalia; order Artiodactyla; family Balaenopteridae; genus Balaenoptera; species Balaenoptera physalus. The sequence continues at coordinate 115,111,536 of NC_138890.1, read as the reverse complement.
ACCAACACATCCCAGACCACCAACCCCGTCCCCCCTCAGAAAGACCCCTTTGGTTGCTACTTCCCCAAAAGGTGCGGGATAAGAAAGAACTGAGGATGGGCAATGTGACAGAGGAGAGGGAAGAATTTGAAAGGTAGTCCTCAAGTCCCGTGCGGTAGGCAGGCTCCCTTGGGATAGCCACAGCTCGGCACACAGTCAGAGACAGATGTCCAGGGCTCTCTGCTAAGCCGGAGGAATTAGGGCAGAATAAACATTATGTCATAATTCCACTGAATTTGCAACTGGGAAATTGAGGAGAAAAACCTCTTTCCCTAATTAAATAAAACTTCGGGGAATTCCCAGGTGGTCCAGTGGTTAGGGCTCTGCGCTTCCACTGCGGGGGGCATGGGTTTGATCCCTGGTCTGGGGAACTGAGATCTCGCATGCTGCACGGCATGGCCAAAACAAAAAAAAATTTTTTTTATAATACATACTTTCTCTTACAGCCAGAGCCAATGTTAACGCAGTTAAAACTAACCCTTATACAAAAATCAGATACAATACACGTAAAATTTTAATAAAGATGCTAGCATTTCAAACCTCTGACCCCCAGGCTCTGAAAGCTTTCTCCAGTCTTAAGGCATTCATGGCATAGGTTCCAAAGTTGTCAATTCCCTCTTTCTGGCCTGCATTCATGATAATGTCATAAAGTGCCGTAGAATCTTCTCGTCTGTGGTACAGCTCCCAACCCAGCTCACCTGAAATACACCCACAAGTGCCCACCAGAGTAAGAATGATGATCATTGAGTCTAATGTGCATTAGCTAAAACACATCAATAAATGGAGAGATTCCATTTATGCAATATAGACATTGTTGAGTTCTAAAAGACCAGTTCAGAAAAAGGTTGCAACCAAACCCCACTGCAAAGGAGCCTGCCATATCACAGACGCTTTTGTGCCCAATCCTGTCCCCCGCACAGAGGGTAGCATCTAGGACATCTCATGACACAGAAAGACTGTGATGCAGGAGTTACTCTTGTCCCTTGACCTCAGCTTCATAATGTTAAGTGAGGAATTAGCATGGCAGAGTTTATCAAGAAAAGGGGTTCAAGGTTTAGACACCTCAACCCCCAACTCCTTGGCCCCAAATCAAAAGGCTTAAAGATAAAGGCAACTGATGACAATTATTCAAATGGTCTTCATTGTGGGATAGCCATAGTCTCTAATGCCCCCCACTCCCCCATTCTTCCCCATTTGGTCATTTCATTCACCATTAGAGCGGTGGGCAAAAAACAAAGAAAATGAAACCCAACCCAAAGAGTCTGCTTATTTTTTATTCTGCTTATGTTTTATTCTGGTCACCATTTTGCCAAGGTTGGGCAGAGGAAGGATGGTGAAAAGGGACAGAGGAAGCCCAGGGAAGAGCTATGGCCTTTATACTGTGTGTTCGCCTCACTCCTCATGTCAAAGGCTGATGGTGAGGTGCTTCTCCAGGACAAACACCAGAACGTGAGCAACACGTAATTGAGTGAATGCCTGGGCACCCAGTACGCCTTCTGTGAAGGGACAGGGAATCTAGAGGGAGTTAGAAGTGAGCCCAGAGCACCAATGGGGAGCATTCATTCATCCCTGTTTCCAAATATCTACTATGTGCAATGTTAGCTGCAGAGCAAGTCTCCCCTAATGCACTTAGAGTCAGAAAGAAAGATGATCAGTGGTAATGCTTTAAGAGAGGTGCCTGATACATTCAGGCTGTTCTCTATGGGAGACTCTATCAATGGGAGACCATTTTGAATGTTCCCAAACAGAATCAGCTGGCCTGAATATTCTGTCAACCCTTCCAACTATTCCAACAGCCATCTTCTTCCCACTTTCTTACCTACCTTTCCAAATGGTAGGCAGCTAGCTATGAGCCTGGAACAACAATTGGAAATCTGTGGAAGGACTCTCTCAGACTAGGAGTGAATAAACAGAATTGTCAGAAGAGTCAGGCAGGAGAAATCTTTCTCCAAAGTTAAAATGACCAAAATGAATGTGTGTGTGTGTGTGTGTGTGTGTGTGTGCTGTGTGTATGTGCATGCGTGCACACATTTCTGGTAACTGCTTTTAAATTTTAGAGACTTATTCTAGGTTGTTTTCCAATTCTTACCAGTATAAGATATCCTGATAGCAGTGACAGGAATGTTGGAAACCTTTAAAGACTTGGTCTGAAGAAACTTGAAAATATCATCACTAAGATCTTCAGAGGTCAGTTTCTGAAGGACCTTTCTTGCATGTGGCCCTGCGACGCCAAGGACTCCAAGCTCGTCGGTTATGTTTTTAATTTCAACATCATATCCACCTTTGACAGCCTCTTCTTCAATCCATCTGCATTTGAGATTCATAAACATCGTGTTAAATCTTGCTTGAATAATGCATGTTGGTAACAGATTATTTCTCGGAAGAAATGCTCTGTGTCTAGAATTGCCAGAAAGTCCCTAGAATGTCATTTCATATAATCACCTAATTTTTAAAGTTGAGGAAACTGAGTCCCAGAGATGTTAAATGATCCTCTTTAAACTACCCACTTAAATGTGTGGGTAATTTTTCACAGTACAGAAGGACCCTTCCATTTAAACAAGCTCTGCCACACGATTCTTTTAAATAGTGACAGCCCTATTGCATTTAAACTGATGATTCAATCTTGGGAGAATTTTCTCTGATACCTGTACACAGGAGGCATGCTTGTGCTGCTAAAGGTTAATAATGTGCCTGCCACCAGACACATACTTGCTTTGACAATGACAAGGGAAAGATTAAAACTCTAAAGACTAGTTTCAATTTCTGAGTCTTGATGAGTTATTGGAACCCAGTTATAGGGTTTGTTTATAATTTATTGAGCAGTCCCTGGAGCTACACAAGTCTATCATAAAATGATCATCTGGATTGACACAAAGCTAAGCTACTAAGATGGCTCCCAATGCACCTTGGAGTGGAGGATATAATTTGCATCATTTTACAACTAGAGTGAGAATCTGTCAGAGTAAGATGTTTATTAAACAACAATATTCCAAATATTTTTGAAATACTGAAGATTATAGATTTTAGAGTAGACTAAATAGTAGACTAAAGATTCGTGTGAAGGATTGACTTGGCAGGTCAATGATTTACATGCAGCTTTGTGGCACAAAGCATGAAAAAGGAAGAAGAAAAACCAGGGAGGCAGTTCACTAAAGTGGACCAAATGTGGGCATCAGAATCAACAAGGCTGGCTTGAGCAGGTTACTTTAACCCAAACTTCACTTTCCTCACCTGAAATTGGGAATAATATATACCTTGCAGATATATCTATTAAAAGAATTTATTGAGATAATGTGTAAAAATGGTTTTGACATATTGGTGATGCCTAACAAATGGGAGTTAATATTATTAAAACCAGTAAACCCCATGGATGGATTACCTTTGGGAGGGGGATGGTTATAGGGGCCCTTCAAATAATTTCCTCTAAGAGACATGAAGTTTTTTTAAAACAATAAGATTTTAAGAATTAAAGTTGTACTTTCAATTACTGGTAAAACAAACAAACAAACAAAAAAAACCTCGGTGCAAGATTGGGTCAATATATAATCCATGTAAAATTTTCTTACTAGGTGTACACTTACCTAAGATCATGAAGTTCTGATCCAGAACCAGTTATTAATAGAAACTCCCCAGGAGACTGGTGAGAAACTGTCAACTCAGCATATACTTGACCTTTTGGTGTTAACATGTGACTTATATTTGTAAAACCCACCTACACAAAAGAATTTTAAATTACCTCAGGATGAAATAAAAATCTTATGTGTCCTTTTAACACCACATGGAAATAAAAATGTGGGTGTCAACAATGAAAAACATCTGAATGCTATCATTTATATCAATTGTGTGAACTATCTGTAAACTTAAACCCATTAATTCTGAAGTTTTCAGTTTAAATGACCATTATAATTACTTGTCATAAAAATTACACTTCAGCCAATTTGGGGGTTCCCATTTACACAACTAAACAAAGTCATAAGGTCCTTAGATGATAATTCATTTAACAAAAATTTAAATTTGAAAATTAGCTAGAATACCCTTGGTTAGTTGAAGGGTTCTGGTGTTCATACAGAAATCATTAGGTGAATTGAAATAACATATTGGTTTTTTTGAAAACGAGAGGTAGAGAATTAAGTAGGCCAGTATCCTGGACCTTGTACCCCTATAAGGTTATTTACCTTGGGAATGACATTTGCAAAGAGATGGTCCAACAATCTAATGGAGTCTTGGCCTTTGATATTAAACTTGCCAAATGGTGACAGGTCAATCACCCCTACTCTTTGCATAACCTGTTTATACTCAGAGCCCACAGGATCAAACCAGTTTGTGCGGTGAAAACTTGGCCTGAAACACAATGTTTGTCATAAAACAAGAGTTACTCATTTTCAAAAAATTACAGAATAAGGATATTTTAATACATCCTATTTGCCTAGAAAATTTCATTTGGGGGAAAAGTGCCACCTGTTCTACAAATCATACATATATACTGGAATCTGATTCTTTAAGTTACTCATCTATCCCTTGACCCATTTCATAGTGAATGAAGTATTAATTAACTAGAAAATAAGATAGGCCATGTGGGTTCTCAGATCTGGAAAAGAGCTTAGAAGTTAACCAATCCTGTAGTTTTCAACCTTGGTTACATATTAGAATCACCGGGGGAAGCATTTTAAAAACACTAATTTGGGGGACATAATTAAACCAGAATATATGAGGGGTAGAGCTATCTTGTTTGTTGTTCCTCAAACATTTATGCAAATACATCACTTGTACTTGTTAAGATGCCGATTCTGATGCAGCAGGTCTAGGGAGGGGCCCTAGATTCTGCACTCTAACAGGCTTCATGCTGGTCCACCTGGAGTAAGCAAGGATCTGGTCCAACATCTTCATTTTTTAGAGAAAAGGCACAAAGTGACTTCCAAAGTCTTTGCATTAGTTAATGACAGAGCTGGGCCTGGAACAAAGGTCTCCTAACTCATTATGCAGGGTCGTTTCTACTTTACAGAGCGGACTATTAATGTGGTATTTTAACTTCAGAGCAGGATGCTAAGTCTGCAAAATGAGTTTCCAGTGGTTTAATTATTAAAATAGTAGAAGAAACAGGCCAGGTCCAAATAGCACAAGGTGAAGAATAGATCTGGCATTTATCTGAGTCATTTAGGAAAAACCAAACCAGTATTTTGCCCCCAGGTAATCGCCACTGGCTGACTACAGAGTCCAAATTCATTAATCAACAACTGGCCCTCTACTATACTTTGGACCGCTTAGATCTGACCTTAAAGTAGACATCAAAACCTGTTTAAATAAGCAAAATGACAGGTCAAGAAAAAAAAGAGAGAGAGAGAGAATTGGACTTCCTGGTGGTGCAGTGGTTAAGAACCCACCTGCCAATGCAGGGGACACTGGTTCCGATCCCTGGTCTGGGAAGATCCCACATGCCGCAGAGCAACTAAGCCCGTGCGCCACAACTACTGAGCCTGCACTCCAGAGCCTGTGAGCCACAACTACTGAAGCCCGCGTGTGTAGAGCCCGTGCCCCGCAACAAAAGAAGACACCGCAATGAGAAGCCCACGCGCCGCAAAGGAGAGTAGCCCCCACTTGCCACAACCAGAGAAAGCCCATGCGCAGCAATGAAGACCCAACACAGCTGAGAAAGAAAAAGGAGAACTTAACGTGAAAAGGAAACTTTGTTTTCTCTTGGTTTATGGATTCTCATGAGAAAAAAAATATAATCACTATTAATCCCAAGTACAACAATGGTATGCAATCCAAGTATAATGGCAACAACTTTAGAGGAATTCAGAGAATTGTTTTAGTGATATGCTTTACGTTTTAGCTCAAACTAAAATAGTAAGTAAATGACATTTTCCCCTAATTTATTAGCAGTGCATATAATTTGCATGATTCAATGCACACACACTAGAAAGCAGTTGCTTTGAGCTATTCCTTGACAAATAGAAAATCCATATTTCCATACTGTTTCCATACTATGTGACTTGGCCAGGCATCCTAAACCAGGACAAACCTTTAGGAGCCAACTGAAGCCACGTGGGGATTTGGAGAGGGTGGGGAAGGTTCTCTGAGCAACTGGAAAACGCCAAGCAGAGGCTTCATCTGGGCTGGTTGTAGGTCTCGCGAGGCCACATGGGTCCTAGATGTGGGCCAATGTCATGTGGGATAAACTAAGGCCTGCACTGCACAAAAAGTGATTTTTGTGGGAAAAGGCTCAATGCTCTTTGGAATGGGGTGGAGTGATGCGGTGGGAGGGGGACACGGCACTTCTCTGGGGTCCCTCCATTCCACCCCCAAATTTCATTCTGCGGTGAGAGTGACAGGCAGGTTAAGTCACTCACTTACCTGTACCCAGTGTCCTGGCCTGGTTTATAGAACCAGTGTGGCTGCTCCCAGCCTGCATGGAACCCCATGGAACACTTAGACTCCAGGGTTTTATAAAGCCCACTGACTCGCTGAGTTGGCCTCCCGGCAAACCGTTCTTCTTTAGGGTAACCAACTGAAAAAGGAAGATCGGTGCTCTGAACAGCATAGAACCAAAACTATAAAATATTTTGAAGGAATTCAGAAAATGGAAAACACAGCACTTAAAGTCTAGAAGCATATATATATATATATATATATATAATATATATAATATATGTATATATTATATGTATATTATATATATAATATATATACATATATATGCATTAAATTTATGTTTGAAAAAAACCCAAAGCTGTCATTTATATTGATCATCAAAGGGTAAAGTAAAAATAGATTTAAAAGTTAAAATCGGGCTTCCCTGGTGGCGCAGTGGTTGAGAGTCTGCCTGCTAGTGCAGGGGACACGGGTTCGAGCCGTGGTCTGGGAGGATCCCACATGCCGCGGAGCGACTGGGCCCGTGAGCCACAATTACTGAGCCTGCGCTTCTGGAGCCTGTGCTCCGCAGCGAGAGAGGCCGCGATAATGAGAGGTCCGCGCACCGCGATGAAGAGTGGCCCCCACTTGCCGCAACTAGAGAGGGCCCTCGCACAGAAACGAAGACCCAACACAGCCATAAATAATATAAATAAATAAATAAATAAATAAAATTTAAAAAAAAAGTTAAAATCACTTATGCATTCCTCACATTAAAGATATATATTCATATAGATTCCTTTTTGTGCCTTAGAAGCACATGCTTTTTAGACTCCCTAACCATTCCCCCACGATACACAGAATAAAAAGCTTCTGAAGTCAGAAGTGATGTAAGTCAATTCTGAACACACTTCATAGACAACAGTAAATTTGCACTTTACCAATATTGTTGAATCCATATGACTCTCTTGCTTTGGCCTCGGTGTACTGAGTTGTTGTCCATTTGCCATAGCGATTGGGATCCAATTCTATCAGATCAAAAGGAGGTTCTCCATGCAGGATCCAGTCACTGAGATATTTCCCTACCCCACCAGCATGGATTATGCCATACCTTTCAAATACAGAAATAAACACCCTGTTACTAACACATATTGTTTTCCAACAGTGAAACATGTCCACATATTTAACAAGGCCTCAAAGCTACAGTGTTCTGTGCTATTGCTATTCAGAACACACAATCAACATAATCTTTATGCTATCATTTTTTTTCCTCAAAAAAAAAAAAATGTTTAGGCATCCAAATTAAATGTGCCTGACTTGATAGCTAGTTTCTTTCCACAGTTTCAAGAGCTATATATCTGCAAAATAGTCTATGACTCTTAGCTAGTAAGGATGCTTGCTTTAGGAAAAGGGAGGAGAGGAAGCACACAGGCAGATGTGGTTGGTACCTTATCAGCCCTCTTGAGCTATGATTATCCTCACTAATAGGAACTTTGCAGGAGAAATATGTACACTGTAGAGTGGCACACCCCTCTCTTCTCAGACTCAGTTTAGTTCAGGTTCCCATAGCGATGACCTCTGCACAAGGATCTTGGGCCATTATCGTAGAAGCATTCAGACAAAGAGGCATTCACCCAAGGACTTGTGGGAAAGAAGAGGAAGAAACAATGGCTCCTGTATTTTGCAATTTGGGTCACTTGGTGGGGAGGGTTGGCTTGTTTTCTATTTCCACATGAGGATGCTTTAAAATCAAGAACATGACTGTGGCAAATAATTTAATACCAGATGGAGGGATCACAGTTTAACGTCGCCCATGGGCAGTCCTACCCATTCATTCTTGTGGATAAAGGAAAGTCTTGATGAAGGACTTTACTGTGGGTTCGTCTGTGGTTTAAGTCAAGAGAAGCTTCTGAGGAATTGGATGAGCAGGGAGTCACCGGTAGAGGACCAGGAAAAGGAGCTACACGAGCAGACTTCAAAATGCAAGAAATTCCAGTACCCCAGATGACAGCTACTTAGCCAGCATCGCAGCTTCTAAGAGCATGGGAGGACCTTAGCAAAGACTGGAAATGTTAACTAACTTTTTCTACAACAAGATACCAGTTTTTCTACTTTATAAAAATGAGTGCTTATATTTGTTATAAGGATATTTCTCAAGCAGAATAAAAAGACAGCAATTTATACTTCTTTGGATAGTTTTAAAAAGAGACATGGCTCATCCAAATCACCCACATAACAATCTCATTAAGTTTCAAGAAAGCAAAAAAAAAAAAAAAAAAAAAACAACTTAAATACATGCTTAAAATAATTGTGAAATATATGCTTAAAATGTTTATTCACTTAAACAGTCCCAGTGTATGATATACAACACTTGCCATTTTTGAGAGCTAGAGATACTGTTTATAAGACTTGAAACTATTTAAAGTTCTTCTGATATTCACTGAGTACTTACCATTTACCAAGCATTGTTTCCTTCTAACATGTACCGGCTGATTTATTCTTTAGCAACTCTATTTTACCAATGGGAAAACCAGCCTGCACTCAGGGGTTAAATAAGGTCACGCAGCAACAAAGTGCAGATTCAGGATACAAACTCAGTTTTCTGCCCCCAGTATACACTCCCTGTTATTGGACTTTACTTCTTCAATGCTTCTCAATCTTTTTTCAGCCAAGACACACATAACAGAATTTACATCCTTGGCAGACTCCTTGGGCATAGCTAGGGTTGTGCTTCGGTTTCCTGTGGTTTCACTGCTACACCATCATGTTCTTTCCAATAAATGAGGCAGAGTGCTGTTATTTGAGGATAATACTGAATCAAATCTATTTTTAAAAAGTAAATTTCTGCAAACTTCAGCTCTATAACCATTATTAAGTTATATGTAAAATCCCATACAACTGAATGCTATGAAACATCTATTGAGAGCCCCTGGTGTAGTGGTTGAAAGTGTAAAAGCATAGAGTAAGAGAGATCTGGGTAGGATTTTTGTTCTGCCACTACCAGCTGTGTGACCTTGGGCAAGCTGTGTAACCACCCTGAGCTTTAGTCTCCACATGTGCACACTTTATGGTGCTGGTGGAGAATTAATTGACATGGCATTTAAAAGCACATAGTAGGCAAGCAGTACATGGTGGCTGTGGGTCCTTGTATAACCAACAAGAATATGTCTCTGCCCAATGGATAAGATTTTCATAAGGAAGTAACGTGTGAAGTGGAAGTGAAAGGGAACTTGAAGAGGAAAGAAGAGTTAGGCTCTTCTTCTAGGTCTACCATTAATCTGTAGAGCCCACTTCTTCTACATGGCCCAGCTGCTATGCTTTTTGAGTGTTGTATGCTTTTTTATGATAACTGTGAAACTGTCTCTCCTCTCTTTAAATTTGCTGTTTATAATCTGTTCTAAGCCAGGATAACTAGATTCAATTCAATCCAACTCATTAAACATTTGGGGAGCATTGTGTTAGTCACCTAGAAGCAGAAGAACTTATTAGATCTGGTATAAAAGTAAAACAGCTTTGACTGAGGGTATTCTGTGAGTAAGGTAAATGAGCACTGGCATATATGCAGACAGTTTGCAAATACCTATTCTCTCGACTGGTTGGACTAGAATAACAGACAATGCTGAAATGCTGAACCCTAGGCCCCTCTCCAGACTACTGAATCAGAATCAATAGGAGGGGTGTCTGGGAATCTGTTTGCTTGTTGGTTTTCCAATTCCACACACCTCTCATGGATTCTAGTGATAACTAATAAGAATTTCACAGATAAGATGCAAAGGAGGATGAAACACATGTAAGTGACTAACCACAAAGTTGAGATTCTGCTTTTTAACAAGCCCTGGTGCTCAGCCAGATATGGAAATCACTGGCCTTCAGAACCATGGGATGGATCACTGATATAAACTGGGAGGGGTAGCTGATGTGAGGATTCCACCATGTTACATAAGAAATATCTTAGCAATCCCAAATTTAAATAACAAGAAGGCCTTTTGGGGTCAGACCAAATTGGTCAGAGAGAGTGTGGCACTTTGTCCACCCCGACCTGTCATCTTCCCCATTCACCTCGCAATGTCCACAACCTGGGAAAATTACCCAGAGCAATCAAAGCAGGAGTCCAACATCAGCCCCATACAAGCAGATTTACAAGAATTTACAAGAATTTCTAGGTGATAAGTAACTAGTGTTCTAAAGAAAGCAACTTCCTAATTTCCTTAGTGACAAGTGTTCTATTAAAATACAAATATCATGAGGCCAGGAATACTGTCTGCTCTTGTTCACAGATAAAGAGCAATGATCTGCAAATATGTGTTGACTAAATCAATAATTCAGTGATTAAGCTAATTGCAGAATCAAAAAGAATAAAATGTTTAGGAATAAATTTAGCAAAAGAAGTACAAAACTTACACTCTGATAACTACAAATCATTATTGAGAGAAATTTTAATTAAAAGTCCTAAACAAATGGAAAGACATCCTTTGTTCATGAATCGGAAGACTCAATATTAAGATGACAATACTACCCAAGTTGATCTACAGATTCAATGCAATCCCTACCAAAATCCTAGGCGGCTTCTTTGAAAAAATTGACAAGCTGGTCCTAAATTTTACACAAAAATTTAAGAAGCCCAGAATAGCCAAAACAATACTGAAAAAGAACAAAGTTGGAGGATTCACACTTCCCAGTTTCAGAACTTACTGCAAAGCTACAGTAATCAAGACAGCATGATACTGGCATAAGGATAGACGTATAGATCAATGAAATAAAGTTGAGAGTCCAGGAATAAATCCATACATATATGATGAATTGATTTTGACAAGGATGCTGTGGTACAATAAAAAAAATAAATATTTGGTCTTTGTCCCCAGTTCCTGGCACAGAGCTCCTAAAACTTTTGCAATTTATATTATTTTGTATGCTAACAGATAGCTCCATGGAAGGGGGGGGCAGGGGAACTAGATAGCTTCAGAATAGGGGCTGGTCACCATAAGTTCAATCACCAACAGTCAATGATTTAATCAACTGTGCCTGTGTAATGAAACGTTCACAAAAACTCCTAAACAACAGTGTTCAAAGAGCCTTTGGGTTGGTGAACCCATTGATGTACTAGGAAGATGGTGCACCAGAGAGGGCATGGAAGCTCTGCACCAGACCCCTCCCTCCCATACCTTGCTCTGTGCATCCCTTCCATTTGGATGTTCCTGAGTTGTATTCTATAGAATAAATAGGTAAATGTAAGTAGGGTTTTCCTGAGTTTTGTGATTATTCTAGTGAATTATCAAACCTGAGGAGGGGGTTGCAGGAACCTCCAAATGTATAGCCATTCAGTCAGAATTACAGGTGATCCCTGGAAGCTGAAACTGGCATCTGAAGTGAGGACAGTTTTATGGGACTGAGTCCTTAAATAGTGGGGTGTGCACTAACTCTGGGAGTTAGCAGCAGAATTGAATTGAACTGTTGGATAGTCAGTTGGTGTCAGAGAATTGAAGAATTAAATGTCAGAAGTGGTGTCAGAAAAAAGACATCATAGATGCCAACACATTTCAATGAGTAAAGAATAGTCTTTCAACAATTGGTGCTGGGACAATTGGTTATCCTCAAATGAATCAAGCTGGGCACTTACCTCATAGCACATACAAAAATTAACTCAGAATTGATTAAAGACCTAAACATAAGAGTTAAAACTAGGGACTTCCCTGGTGGTCCAGTGGTTAAGACTTTGCCTTCCAATGCAGGGGGTGTGGGTTCAATCCCTGGTCGGGGAGCTAAGATCCCACATGCCTCAAGGCCAAAAAACCAAAACACAAATCTGAAGCAATATTGTAACAAATTCAATATAGACTTTTAAAAAAATGATCCACATCAAAAAAATAAATATTTAAAAGAAAAGAGTTAAAACTATAAAACTCTCAGAAGAAAACACAGGTATAAATCTTCATTAACTTGGATTAAACAATGGTTCCTTATATATGATATCAAAACTACATTCAAAAGAAGAAAAAAATTCACATTCTGGACTTCATCAAAATTAAAAACTTTTGTGTTTCAATGGTTACGATCAAGAAAATGAAAAACCCACAAAATGGGAAAAAATCACAAATCATGTATGGGATAAGGGTCTTGTATCTAGAATATATAAAGAACTCCTACAACTTAACAATAAAAAGACAAATAATCCAATTTCTTAAATGGGCAAAGTATACAAATAGACTTTTCTCCAAAGAAGATATATAAGTGATGTACAAGAGAAACACTCCCACACGAACATGCCTACATACGGAATCTATAGGGGATTTCCTAAGCCCTCAGTTACATTATACTTTCCAGCTTTCTACCTTCATCTGGTTTTCTCCCTCTGGATGTCCCAAAGACCTAAACTTAACACTGTCAAAAATGGAACTCATTATTTTTCCAATTATTTCTTCCTTTGGCCCCAGCGTCCAACCAGGAGTCAAGTAAGAAAGGTTGCCAGCATTTGCTATTTTTCTCTCTCCCTTAAGACCTAATGCAATCAATCACCAAATCTAAATAATTTTGTTTCCTATCTCTCAGTGCCCACTGCTGCTTCCTTAGTTCAGACCCCAGCCTCCCTACTGTATTGGAAGAACAGCACCCCAACCAGCCTTGTGCCTCTGATGAGACTTACTGCCTTGTTCTCAGCTGTAGCCCAGTGCCCAGAACTAAACCTGGTACAAAGCTGGCCAATCATCAAATATCAGTTGAATAAATGGCCAAATAAAATGGGGAAGAAAAGTAAAATATTAGAAACTGTGATATGATAGTAAGGTAGGCTTGACGTTAATATTCACCAAATTAATGGGACAAATATTAGAGATGAAACATCAAATGGGTAATAGAACCATAAATAGTAAGTAACCAGAGGAATCATAAAGAAACAAAAATCATGTTGAACAAACATGAATTACGGTGAAAACTGCATCAGACATATTACACATTTGATATTTGGTTTATCTTTGTCACATTGTGTTATGAAAACATCCTTGCAAAAGTGGGGCAAATTGACCTATCTGAACATTCACAACATGAAAGGAAACATAAATAATGGAAATGGCAGGAAATATGCAAAGAGAAAATTCTAGGAAATCATTGCCCTTCTGTGTACAAATCTTTTAAACCTATACAATTCAAAGTTTTAAGACTAAAATTTTTTATTCCTCACATTTCATTGGTCATAAAAGGGAGAAGACTGTCTCTCTCCCATTTTCCATTCTTGGCCTGAGATAATGGGATAAGACTTCTCTAAACTACATAACTCTATAATAAATGTTGAATTACATAGAGATACTCACCCAAAGCCTATAGCCACCCAGTAGTTTCTGACCCCCTGATGGGGCCCTACCATAGGCAGAATGTCAGGAGAATAGGTGATAGGACCATTGACGATATTGATGATGTCAGCCTTCTTCAAGACTGGAACCATTTCCATGGCAGCCTCAACGTGTTCCATGATTCGGTCTAGATCAGACTCAAAGAGCTCCTTTCCAAAACCTGAAGAGAAATGCCATTGTGGTCAGGATGCCACAGCTGCCCTGACGTGTGCTCCAAAGTGATTTAAATCTCTGAATCATCTTACATTTAAAGATGGCCCGTTAGGAAGGTATTGTACTTTCTTTTTTAAGCCTAACCTTGATATTTACTATCAACAGATGAGTACCGTTATATTAGTATACTATATTACTGAGAAGAATAATGTTATTTCCTGAAACAATAAATCATGAAAGTTAACCTTTTTAATAGAAAATTTTAATTTATGCATATTAGCAGTTTCCAGCATTTAGGCCAATCACCATTTTAAAAAACAAAAAATAATAATTTGGTTTGTCAAGAGAGGTCTTTTATCCTTCAATTAACCATAGAAGTCTGCTTCATCCTCTCAGGTGAGGGCAAATGGGAGTTTGCAAAGTCATGTCAGGACACTGGGGATAAATGCAAAACCACTTTAGCATCTAGGATGATGAATTCTAGACACCTTTTAACTCTTAGCGGGGAAGGAATGGCATGGAGGCTTCATTCCCCTAGCCCCCTTCTATACACATCCGGGGGCTGGAATTCTGTGAAAAGAGTCAGGGTCTTGGAGCACAGTCGTCTTCTCAGTCATAAAAGGCACTGGGATTGAAGGCAGGGCCACAGATGAGCAGCTGAAAGAATATCGCCACCAATACCAGGGATGCTCCCGCACAGCAGCCAGCCAGCTCTTTCTTGTCCCTCCTGTGGACGGCACGTCAGGTCAGGGAGGCCTGCAGATCACTAGGGTTAGACCAGGGCATGTGGACGCCCAGGGCCAGCCAACAATCTGGCTCTTCCTCCAACTGGAATTATTTAAATATTTGTTCAATAAATATTATTAAATATTTGTTCAAGTATTTATTTGGAGGAGAGATTGCCAGCATGGGGGAAGAACAGAGAAGGAGACTCCCAGGTGGCAGATTAGCCCTCCCTCTGGGATCAGGAGCTATTCCCCTCAGGCCCGAATGTGCAGAGCCCACCCAGCAAAACCGAAGCCCTCAGTTGGCTGGCCCAACTTCTGTGGAAGGTGGTTTATCATTTGTAGTAATGTGGGCACAGATGTTCTTTGAAGAGTAGGAGGGAGGGATTCATTCCCTAGCCCAAGTAGCTTATCAAAGTATAATTCTAGAAAGCACAATTACCTCCATTTCTTTATATTCCCTATAATATTTGTGTGCCAATGACATTTAGCTCCTTTTATAGATTAAAACCTGAGATACCTCCTTAGGTGACCCAACCCTTCATCTGGCTCTGAAGAAATGTTTCATGAAAAACAAAAACAGGTCCTTCTCTCCCTTACAGAACTTGAAAGAGAAACTATGGTACCTCCTGAGTTAGCACTGAGGCCTAAGACTTTTCCACATCCATTTATGCAGCACAGGAGGGCTTCAGTTCGCAGTACCAACTTATCCTGCTCTGCTATAGACTTTGAGGCTTTCATTCTTAACAGGCTGGATGTCCTATCTCTGCTACCTGTTGTTTTTCCAACTGTCAAAGCACAAGAGCAGCTATATCCAAATCTAGAAACTAGACCAAGTAAGCAGGGGAGTAAGGAGAAAAGGGGGATGCAGGAGGTTGGTGTGGGCAGGTAAAAATTACCTGGGGCCTTCCAAAGCAGCGGGGAGCATCTTTTTCAGCTTTTCCACCACCAATTCTCTTTCCTTATCCCCTGCTGTGATTGTTCAAAGGGATATGAGAACAGAATTTACCTCGAATCCCTCACTTCCAATGTCCCAGGTATCTGATAGTCTAGTATCATGGTGTCATCTTATTCTACAGCCAGCCCAGAGTTACAAGGAAGATAAAATAGATGTGTCTGCACACACTTCTATTTGCTGAACCCACCTGGAGGTACTCCACTGGTGACCCATGAGTCCTGAACTTTCATCTTCTCTTGACTTTCATATGGACCAAACAAAAGCCCATCCCTTTCCTGTCGGAGGTAATAAGATCCTTCCAGGTCACGGAGCACCGGGAGTTCTCGCTTTAAAGCTTTCACTTCAGGGATGGTCGATGTGACAACATACTGATGCTGAACCGGAATGAGAGGATGTTCTAGTCCAACCATCTTACCTACTTCACGAGCCCAAAACCCTGAAACAAAAAAAACATTAAAAAATGTCACCACATATAAAAACATACCACAGACGACATTGATACAGCAATTTCAATTAAAATAAAATATTTAGAATACTTCAGTGTTCATGGCAAAGTCTAAAGAATGTCCTAACAATGCAAATGAACTTATCTACAGCACAGAAACAGACTCACAGGCATAGAGAACAGACTTGTGGTTGCCAAGGGTGGGGTGGGGGAGGGATGTCCTGGGAGTTTGGGGTTAGCAGATGCAAACTCATATACATAGAATGGATACACAACAAGGTCTTACTGTATAGCACAGGGAACTATATTCAATATCCTGTGATAAACCATAATGGAAAAGAATATGGAAAAGAATGTATAATATATATCTGAATCACTTTGCTGTACAGCAGAAATTAGCACAACATTGTAAATCAACTATACTTCACTAAACTAAACTTAAAAAAAAGAATGTCCATAAAAACTTTACATTTTTTTGTCATTGCAAAATTGAACGGGAGAAGAGAAGACAATATTTTACACTACCCCAGAGTTTTGAAGAATCTAAGGGAACTCCATTCCTGAAAAACAATTTTGCCCATAAGCAAAGGTGTGCAAAAAAGAAAATTATCTGAAGGAAAAAAATAAACAATCCAAATATATAGAATGTACAAATGTTGATAAGAAAGACAGTAATGGACTGACCTTAATTATAGAGCAGGGACAGTCAGGCAATGGAAGAGGCCCCGGGTTGATGTGGTCAACATAATAATCATGCATAATAAAGCCCTGCTAGTCAGTCCTCTATCCCCCAGACCCTCCTCTCCCCAAATTGTTGAAGCCTAAAATTCCACAAACACACAATGATTCTGTTAACTTAAAATTTGAAAATGTATACACTTTGGGAGAGATAGCCTTTTAAGTTTTCTCTTCTTTTAAAAGTTTAGTGTGAGTATGTTTGGAAGATCCTTTCTTGCAAAGGCATGAAGGCACCTGGTGTCCAGAGCAGGGGGGAGGAGGTGCCACAGCAAAGAGGAGAGAGCTCATAGATAAGTGGGAGTTCCCACAACCTATGTTTCTCCCTTCATTGTACAAGGGGACTGTCTTCTTGGGGGAAATGAATATTATTTTTTTTCCTTTGCAAAAGATGGAACCAGATAATTTGTAACTGAAAGACCCTTGATTCTCCCCCTAGGTGACTCTTCAGGCTACAGATGTGGAGCTAAAGTCCAGAACGATAAAGAGACACGCCCAAGGTCACACTGGGAGACCCTGAAATGGTGGTCACATCTTATTGGTTTTTCTTGCTACAGAAAGACTATTTTAAAAATCCAAGACTCCTTCACTTGTATAAAGGTATTTGACAATCTAAAATGATAAAAATGATTAGTTGGCAGGGATGCAGGGTCACCTGACCCATCAATAAATTCTTGGGGGGAAGGAGGGTTCTATTTGCTTGTTTGTTTGTTTCATAATAATTTTGAATAATCATTCAAATGATTAGGGAATCTTCCTTAAGTTATTTCTTTAGAGGCTGCATTCTCTAAATTTTTAACCATTTCTGTTTCTCCTTCTTTTGGCAATCTAATAAGGAGTTCTGAAGTCTCTGTCATTATGAAGTTCAGAGCTAGACACAAATCATCAATTATGAGTCTAGGAACCCTGACTACTGTACTCTTACATGGCATCTAAACATCACTCTTGCATTCTGTTGTTTTGTTTTGGCCTAACGGCTAAGTTGGTCACACTTGGATAACAGCCCCAGAAATGGGTGTCCATTTACAAACCAAAAATCTTACCTGTGGGCATTAGAGCTGTTTGCTGGTCTTTGAATAATTTAATGACTTAATTTATTCTTGCCTAGGAAGATGTGAATTACCAATGTCAGGACTTTGTAGGATAATATAGTAAAGCCACATATTCTAGTTATATGCACTGGAGCAGTTTTAAAATATAAAAAGCCAAAATATTTAGCCTAGCAATTCAAACTACTGCAGTGGTTAATATACTTGCTTCAATTTAAAACATAAATTGAAGAAAATAAATCCTGTCCTATTCAAATATATTTATAAATTCCTGAATCTAATTGCTTGTTTATTAATATACTTCATCATTAAAATAAAGTGGAAGTGTATGCATAAATATCATATAACTATGTTACTCCAAACCCCATAGCAAGCTCGACACTGTTTTTCCCTATGTGGTGGTGTCTGTTGGCATTCTCTTCCTCTATATGTCAATCAAGTTAACATAAAACTTGCCAGGATTACACTTCAACCCTTGCTAGATCACCCACCCAGCAAGTTCAAAGGGAAGAGAAACAAATGTGGAGGAATCCTCTGTAATCTACCATTATCACCTGAAAAAACACTGAAGAGAAGAGTCAATAAAAAAGTGATCATTAGAAATGGCTTCCAATTTTTAAAAATGCAGTGACTGACAGAAATGGAGTTAAAATGAACAGTACAGGTTGGTGGACAGGTTTACTTCTACTAGATGGTTTATACAGTGACAATGATGTTTATACAGTGACATTCTCTGATGCAAAGTATTGGTAAAATTAAGCAATTCTTTTTTGGCTGAACACTGGGCTTCATCTTGGCATGACCCAATCACATTTCTAATTTACCATATTAGGAAAATTCTTAAGTAAAGTTTACAAAGTTATCTCAGGCTTAATGAGTCAACTGTAAACAAGGTCAAGTGAAACATTCCTCACCTGCAAAGAAAAAGCTTGCATCACAGTGAATAGCTCCTGTCCTTGCCTTCGAGCTGCCTCTGGGGCTCAGGTTTGACCCAAGGTAGAGTGAAGCTGTGTTTAAAGCAGTACTGAAGGCAAGTTAGCCTATTGCATACCAAGAGGTCAGCAGGGTTAGAAACTGTTCCTCAGCTCTGCTTGCTCAAGAATAAGGTTTCTACATTCCCTCTCCTGTAGGAACACTGATATAGCAGTGTTTCTCAAAAGATATTTTACAGACTATCTGGTACAGACAGTACAGTACCTGGAGTACTTGTTTAAAATACAGCTTCCCAGCCAGACCACCTGGGAAACTTCCCACGGTGACTCTTATGCACCTAGGTTGAGAACCAAGCTCTTTGGGAAGTCAGTTTACCAGCAGAATGGGTGCTGGATGACTACAGAGCAAGTGAAAGGATCTGGGGAATCTTAAGGCTGGTACCAAGAAGCAGTGACACTTGACGCTAGTGTTTTCCAGACCAGGGCATAGACTTTCAAGGAAATAATTATAATAATCATAAAAACTATCATTATTATACTTAATTTGTTTATTGCTTTCTATGTGGTAGGACTTTTCTGGGTACTTTACATCATTTACGAATCAGAATAACTTGTTCAGATGGCAATTATTATCTCCATTTTACAAATGAGTAATTTGCCCAAGTCACACAGTTGGCAATAATGTGTCTCTGGTCGAGATAGCCCCACTGCCCTGGACAGTGCTGGAGACACATCAGCAAACTGACAAATTTCTGCTTTTAGACTTCCCTTTCCATGGATATCCTGAAGATCCAGCAGCCTTCTGTTATGACCCCATGTAAAGAAACTTTTAGCAGGTTATGGTACAATTGAGTAGATAAGAGTGCCCTTTACATCATTTACGTTTTGGTTGTATTTCCAAGTCTATATCCTAGTTACTTTAATTAGGTTTCAGAGATGCCTGAGGGCCTCACCTGAATTTATGAGACATCCTGGACTCACTGAGTAACTCTGGGAAACATTCCATCAGACACACATTCTAAATCATGTTAGCACAATGCCTTCTGCAGATGGTTGCTTTTATTCATAAAATTAATCTTTGTTAGCTTTAAAGTCTAGAAAGGGCCATATCCAAAACTTCACCCCCAATTACTGAGGTTTAGTTTTTGGGGAACTTCTATACTTTAAATAAAGTTTTTTTTGGAAAACAGACATAAATAACTAAACACACACCCCTCCACACCTTCCACGGACTATTTATATGTGATCAGTTAGATTTTCTCCAATAACTTTTGCCCAGTGGAAGAGAAGAGATGGAGAAGAAAAAGGAAAAAAAAAAGATATGGGCCAGAGATGTGATCTGAATGATGTAAAGAACTGAGAATTGAGACCGTATAGTTCTTCATACAACTGTGAACAAGGAGCTGCCTGGAGTTACCAAGACCTGAGGATGGAACTCAGACGTGGCTGAGTTAAAGGCATCAGGAGCAAAGAATGAAGAAGGACGTCCTGAAGAACAGTTTTTCTGGTGCTGGTCTGGGATTTGTTTTCTGAGGGCAGTACCAGAAAAACTGTTCTCCAGGACCTCCTGCCATTGTCCTCCTCTGCCCTGATCACCCCACAAGATTGCACAGCTGCACAGAATATTTCATCTGGTAACCAATGTCCTGGGCTTAGGTCACATCTCTTTGGAGATTATTCTTTCTCTTCAGAGATTCCTTATTCCTCACAGATTGTGCTTTAGAAAACAAAATATTACAATGGCAATGAATCATGCAAATAAATATTTATCCATTTTAGGAAAACAATAGATAAATGTGTTAAATTAAGGTCTTCTATGTTATTTGTCAAAATATCAGTTGGGAGTGTGTGGCTGCCTGAAGCACTGTGTTAAGGAAAATCGTGGGGTTTGTCCAAGTCTCTCTGAAATGAGTGCAGTGATCAATTAGCAATGTCTGACACGGGTGCTGGATATGAAGTCAGAGCATGTTTATTTAGTATTTGCTATCACTATGAAAACAGTCAAATGTTTTTAGAGGCTGAATTCATGAGACCATAAGAAAGTTGCAAGATTACAAAGAATTTTTGCTACTTGTAAAAAAAAGGATGAATGATTTCCTTGCCTTAGATCTTCTAGCAGAATTTAGACCAGATGTACCCAAGGACAGTGGGGGATGGGGGGTGCCTGATGGGGATTTCCTTGGGGGCGGGGCAAGTGAAATTCAAAACAAAGCAAAGTTTTATGCTTTTGCTCTTATTTATTAGGTAAGTCATTTTACATTATTTGGAATTTCAAATGATGTTAAAGAATGAATGAGATTTTATGCTTTTCAAATAGGGGGCATGGGTTAGAAAGATTCAGAAATACTAACTTAAACTCTTGAATACTGAAGACATGACTTTTTCCAGGGCCACTAAAAATGGTTTGTTAAAAAATAACATCAATCAGAAGTTACGATTTAGAGGAAAGAATACTAAGGGTATTTGTTTCTGGCATGTCCTCATGGCGTATCATCTGATCTGATAAATAATAAAGATTGTTTTCATTTTGTAAATTTAAGCAATGACTCAAAGAGCAGAACATGAGAAAATCAGTAGCTGCCTCATGTTTATTTTAGGTTTTAAATTAACCATTATGAACTATAGATAAATATAAATTATTAGCCCAGTTTAGATTGCACGAGCAGTTTCATTTGCACGAGGATTTATTTCTATGTGTGATATTTGAAAATTACTTCATAGGCAAAGAACCTGGTAGAAAGTATGTTAATTCAAGAATTAAAAGACCCAGGTTCAAGTCCTGGCTCTGACATAACTGTCACTTTGCCAATTAGTATAACCTTCTTGGACCTTGGTCTCCACAAATGGAAAATGAGTGAGTTGTTAGATTATCTCAAATATCCCTTTTGGCTTCATTACTCTGAGTCTAAATTGTAACAGAGCAACCTAAAGAAAAGATTATGAAATATATTTAATAATGTGCTGAAAGGAAAAGGGTTAAAAGTTTTTTGAACAGAGTAAAGTAATCAAAATAGATGAGAAAGAACACAAATAATCAACTCTGCTCTAAAAAGCAAACTGAGAGCCAAGAGGATGCTCGTGAATTTGAACATTAGAATTTGGTTATTATTATAAAGAAAGTATGAACACAGGAAGGAAAAAGAAGCATAATTTGGCAAAACATTTTCCGGAGCAGAATAAAATGGAGCATGGAGAAGAAAACCAACTCGCTACGGATAACCAAGGACAGAGTTGTATCTCACACAAGAGCAAGGTGATGGAGGGAGAGCTTTGTAGCTCAGAAACAGACAAAATGTTCGCCATGGGAGTACCACGGTGTTTCATAACAATGTTCATAGTATAAAACATTACGTTATGACTAAATATCTTCTTTCTTTGCCACTTGAAAAAAAAAACAGTATTTTTTTTTTTTTTAAATGACGCTTACCTGCAGCATTCACAATTCTATTTGCTCTCATAGATCCCTGTGGTGTTTCAACATCCCATGTTCCATCTGACTTGGGTTTCAAAGAAGTCACCGGTGCAGGATATTTTAAAAGGGCACCATATTTCCTAGCCCCAGCAGCCAGGGCCATAGTTAGAGAGTAAGGATCAATGTGACCATCTCCAGGATTATACAGTCCAGCTAAAATCTAAATCGATCACAAAAGAGTCAATATTCAAATGAATACATATACTCACTTAGTGTAACTGTATCCTGCCAGCAAATGTTTAGCAAAACTGGACTTGAAAAATGCATCATGGCATCAGATTGATCAGTCTCCACTTTTTTTTTCCTATGTCCAAGCTCAGAGCTAGGCAGGACTCACATTGAGAGTTAAGTAGACAGGCTATTTGACAGAGGCTTGCAATTGTCTCTAACATTTATTCTCCCCTTCCCCACAAAGCAATGGAAACCAAATGTTTATTTAGACACATAACCACTAAGAACAAAGAGTTTCCAATAGTTGGCAGCTACTAGTTCCAGATGGTAGCTAAAACTATCACTAAATTCTGGTCAATGAAATGCAAATGAAAGTGTCAAATGAAAGTGTCATGGTCACATGAACCATTTTAAGGAGACAACTGGCATATGCCCTTTGTCCCTTCTTTGTCCCTTCCTCCATTCTGCTGTCTGGAATGCAGACATGATGGCTGGTGCTCTAGCTGCCATCTTGGAGTGAGAACAAAGAAGTCACATCCTAGGAATGACAAAGCAATGATCCAGAAGGCGACTGGATTCCTGAAGTCTTCATGGATAAGAGCCACCATTCAGCCCTGGACTGCCAAAATGAAAGAGAAATAAACGTCTATCTTGTTTAAGCATTATTATTTTGGTTTCTAACATTTGCAGTCAAATCTAATACTAATTGATTAATTATTTATATTTAATTGTTTAATACTGTTAATAAATTCACATGTTAAATATATATCTGGTGTCAGGAAAATGTATACTTGATTCAGTCATCAACAACTAGTTCTTAAATACCTACTTTGTGCTAGGGCTTGAGGTACTGTGGGGGAAACAAAGAAGAATAAAACTCAGATGAAACAAGGAGGGAGCACTGAAATAGTACAGTTAGTTCTCACCCATTCAACAAAAATCTATTAATCACCAAGTATGGTCAAGAGGCTTTTGTCAATTTTTTTTCTGCATCTATTGAGATGATGATGTATTTTTGTCCTTCATTCTATTCATGCAATATTGCATTGATTGATTTTTAGATGTTAAACTAACCCTGCATAGCCAGGATAAATTCCACTTGGTTATGCTAAAAAAATCCTTATTATATGTTGCTGAATTCAGTTTGCTAGTTGAGGACTTTTGCATCAATATTCATAAGAGATACAGGTCTTTCTTTTCTTGTGATGTCTTTGTCTAGTTTTGGTATCACAGCAATACATTCTAGCCTCACAGAATAAGTTGGGAAGTGTTCAATTCTCTTCTATTTTTGGAAGAGTTTGTGAAGAATTGTAGTAATTCTTCTTTAAATGTCTGGTAGAATTCACCAGCGAAACCATCTGGGCCCCAGCTTTTCTTTGTGGGAAGTTTTGGATTACTAATCCAATCTCTTGTTATAGGTTTAGTTCAAGAGACTTTTGGTTTTCATGGAATTTGTATTACTGTAGACTTCTAAACGTCACTTTGGTGTTTTATAATGGATATGTCCTTACGTAGTGACCCTAGATCTATTTGATTTGGCACCCGGCCCAGAGCCAGAGAATACTCTTCCCACATATTTCCATTGCCCAATGTCCTTGAGAAAAATCTGTGATGGTGAGAACTTCCAGCAGAGCATCTCAAGATTGACATATAAACAGATATAAGAATATCCTTCCTGGCAGTGGTGGCAGAATTTTAACGCAGACAATGCAATGCAACACCAATCTGCCACCACATTGGCATCACACAAAACTACTGAAAAGGGAGTGCCAGCAACCTGTCAAGACTCACAGGGGCTAACAACCCAGCTCCCAGCGCAACGCTATGAACCCTTAGGTGTCAGAGATACTACACTGGGGAGAAACACAAACCTCTGCTTCCCTGAACAGCTCCACCTTGTACCCTTAGGTAGCATATGTACAGAGGAGTCAGAGAGCCTGGGTTCAAATCTCCTCCAGCTCTTTCTAGCTGGATGGGCTCGGGCTCACTAGTAAACTATCTAAGCTGCAATTTCCTGTTTGGTAATAATCTATACCTTCTATTATTATTGTGAAGAGTAAATGAGATTATACATGTAAATGGCTTTGCATAATACCTAGTACATTAAGTATGTGCTGTAGTGTTAGGTAGTGCAGTATTAGTCATTGTTATTATTATTCAAATGGGATTATCACCCAGCAAAAAAACTAAATTCCCAAGTGGATCTTCTCAGCTAAATTTGGTTAGATCAATACCTGTCAGGGTAGTACAGCTATGAGTTAGGTGATATCTGTGTAGCAATATAACATGTACTTTTACCTTTGATTTTGTAAAAAAAATGTCAGTAACACAGTCTTTCTATACACACATTTGTCACACCTGGTTATTGTCTTCTCTGCATTTCTCAAACAGAAGGTTTATTATAGAAACCTCCAGATCTGGGGGACACAGTAATAGAGAGGTATTGAAAATGTTTCCTCAGTTGTAATAGGTAGAAAGCTAATAAGATTTTTCATTACCTTTACTGTATTTAGCAAACATAATAGCCCATCTTATAATTTACCCAAATTCCAGCATTAATCATCTGATTTTGACATTCAAAATGTGTGCACAAAGTTTTTCTAATTAAATTTCTAAAATAACATTTTCTGATCTTAATTAAAATCAACAAATGGTAAAAAAAAAAATGCCCTTAGGATAAATACCTTATTCATGTTGAGTAAAGGAAACATCTCTTGTATTTTTTCAGGTTCAATAATATACTGTTCCGTTGCATGCCAGCCAGTCCGAGTCATTTGATATTTAAATTCATCTACCCTTACAGGAGTTGTAGCAATTCTGATACTACCTGGCTGATGGAATCCCACCACCTGTGACGATAATGCCAGTAAAAACTCACAAATAAATCATTATTTGGCACTCAAACATGGTTCTTCTCCAGCACAATGAAAATGAAGGTGTGTAAGAAAAGAGATTCACTATGCAGTGAAAGTGATAGCTATAGACCATATTTACATCATATGAAAAGATGTTCATTTTGCAAATATTTACTAAGTGTCTCCTCTGTGCCAGGCACTATGCTAAGCCCCAGAGATGCTGTTGTGAACAAGAGAGATGAAGATCCTGCCTGGATGGAGCTGACAGTCTATAGGTGAAGATGGACAGCTAAATGCATAATTACAACATGAGGTAGTGCTCATGTACAGAGTGGAAGAAAATTATGTGAAAAAAAGGAAGACAAAGGATTTGAAGAGGGAACATGAAGAATCGGAATGTTGCAGTGAGGAGATTAAGTGTGAATTGAAATAAACATTCATCTGGCATTTATTGAAGTCCTTTAGTTGGCCAAGCACTCAACAAGGCCCTGGGTGACAGTGATCAAAGATGCAGTCATTATCTTCAGGTTGCTTGGAATCTGTAGGGAAGACCAATCAGTAAAGCAACAATCACAATTGAGAGGGATTCGTATTATAAGAGGTATGTGCACACATGTTCTTAGAACCAAGAGATATGCCCTCAGCTCCGCCTGACTGCTGGGTGAACAAAGTCAAGGATGTCTTCTCAAAGGAGACGCCCCCCGGGAAAGGGTGGAAGGTGAATGCTGAAATGGGGACCAGAGGGAATGCTGTCTCAGGCAGACAGCCCAGCTCATTCTAGAACTGTAGGTAATTAAGAATAGCTGAAGCATCTGAGCATAGCAAAGAGTGGCAAGAGAAAACCTTGGAAAGGCAGGCAGGGCTTAGCTAATGAAGGCCCTTCTTCTTCTTTGGCTTTTGTCCTGTAGACTGTGGGGAGCCATGTGATGGTTTTAGGCAAGGGAAATAGCATGAAAATTTTAAGTAGACTTCAGTCTTAGTCTGTGGATACTCTTTGCCTGCCACTTTACTTTGAAAGTACTAATACAAATGAAAAGAGATAAAAATAAAAGTGAGGGGCTTTTACTGAAGTACTTTTCAAAGGCATGTGACAATCTGGCATGTACAGTTGTCAGATCCTTTGCAATCCAGTGCAGAAAGGCTGTGATATCTTAGTTTCTAGATATAGCAGCTGACTAAGGATATTTTTGAAAGCTGCTTTTTATTCTTTTCTCACTTAGAAAATCAGGAGCAGGTAATTACATGGGTAATACACTTCAAGAAATTAAATTGATTGAAAAGCAAGCTCTAGAGGTTCTCATCTTAAACTCTCATCAGAATCTTCTACCACATTTCACATGCCATGGCTGTCACTACACACAGCGATACATGATGATATCAAAATCCTTCAGTAATCTTGTGTATCTCTAAGAAACTGACCTAAAAGACAATTTCAAGCTAAATGCATTTACCTGTCCGGTTTCTTCTTCCAGTTTCTCATAAAGTTTGATGCTATCATAATGTATTTTCTTTAAGTTTATTCCAGGATGAAAGTAAGTTGTTAAACCTGCCTTAAAAGTGGGGAGGAAAGGAAATACCGAAAAAAATTAACATTCTCAAAATGTTGATAGTTTATCTGTTACGAAGTAATTTACTACTGGCAAGAAATTGACAAGCACCAGCCAGTCCTCTGGGATGAGAAGATATCAGCACCAGTTTGAATGCACACTGCATAAGGCTCGTGACAGTTATAAGAACCCACTTGAACCACATAAATAATGTGAGAGCCAGCCAACAAACATATATAGTAAGTCCCTAAAAGTTATTAGGGAAAGGATTGTTTGCAGATTCAGAAATGGGATGACTTAAATGGAATCACTTAGGTTAGGAATGTACGCTATTAGGAAGAATATGGGGGGACGGCATACAATGTGGATTCAAACCAACAAAGCATGTGCTCCCTTAAGGAGAAGGAATATGAACAAGCAAGCAAAAAGTTTTCCTTGTCCCGATCCCCACCATTCCCTTGAATCGAGCGGCCCTCCTATTCTCTTTCTTGGAATTTCCAAAATTGAAGAAGTGGAACATTCCTAGGAATCAGAGCCTGTTGAGTGGTGAACAGACCTTTGTCATAGCTTAACCAGTTGATGAATGAGCACATAGATTATACCCCGCAAACATTCCCTGAATAAATATTGAATCATCACTCTCAGGAAAATATCTAAATATTACCTGCCAAACCCATTTTATCAACTCTGGCGGATGCAATATAGTATCCAGACAAAGAATTCTAAGCAATGATATGAAGCAGGTTCTCTCAGTTAAGTGTCTGGGGCCCCATTCAGCAGCTAATTTATCCTGGAAAGCTCATCCGAATACAATCTGTTTAAAATAAAGTCTGTTTGGGAGTATTTATAAAGTTCTTCGTGTTGGGCATTTGGTTCTCCTGATATCACTTATATGCAGAATCTAAAAAAAGTGATACAAATGAACTTATTTACAGCACAGACACAGACTCACAGACATAGAAAACAAACTAATGGTTACCAAAGGGGAAAGAGCCAGGGGAGGGATAAATTGGGAGTCTGGGATTAACAGATACATACTACTATATATAAAATATTGATAGATAAACAATGAGGACCTACTATGTAGCACAGGGAACTATATTTAATATCTTGTAATAACCTATAATAGAAAAGAATCTGAAAAAGAATATATATGTATAACTGAATCGCTTTATTGTACACCTGAAACTAACACAACTTTGTAAATCAACTGCACTTCAATTAAAAAAAAAAAAACCCGCCATTAAAGTTCATCAGTGATCCTTTATGGACCAGAATCCTCCGTGCCTATCAAGTACTTGTTCAAGCATTTGGCTACTTTTCTGAGAAAAATGCTGGCCCAACGTCATAGGTCCTCTCATAGCACAGCCCCATAATGAGGCAACTGTGAGTCAGGCTTCCTAACTTTCAGCCAAATATCACATCCTTCTTTACATGCTTGGTATCTAGTGTGATATGAAGTTTTCTAGTTCAATAATAGAGAATCTCTGGCCTTCAGGTATCTCCCAGAGAACTCAATTTTGTTTTCAATATATCTCGTGACAGTTGAGAAAATGGATATTCACAAGCCTGGGCCTAGGGTTCTGTTCACCAGTCACTCCTCAAGATCCTCTAAGTTTAACCTAGGTTAAGCCAGACCACCCAAAAATGATATATCTACACTACATCAATCTTCTTCCCCACCCTGGAAAGCTGTTTTCATAGAATGAGTTAATGATCTCTCTTCTGAAAGAGTCACATCGGTTTGTTTTGTAAAGCTCTTACTCAAAACATTTAGCTCAATATCCTTTTTTTAGGGAACAAATTCTTCTAGGAATTTCTGGTCAAGGAAAAATTGGTCTTTCTTCCTGAAATGCTATAACTATTTCTACTGAACAATTCATACAACCCTAGTTTCCTTGCTGCCAGGACAGTCAGAAGCAAATTCTGAGCTCAATTTTTTGTCAGGTATAAAATCACACACATATATATATAATTTTTGTATTCCTTATATTTTTAATCAACCGGTTTTTGTCTTTTAATCTGTGTTTAAAATTTGGGGTCATGGGGCTTCCCTGGTGGCGCAGTGGTTGAGAGTCTGCCTGCCAATGCAGGGGACATGGGTTCAAGCCCTGGTCTGGGAAGATCCCACATGCCGCGGAGCAACTGGGCCCGTGAGCCACAATTACTGAGCCTGCGCGTCTAGAGCCTGTGCTCTGCAACAAGAGAGGCCGCGATAGTGAGAGGCCCGCGCACCGCGATGAAGAGTGGCCCCCACTTGCTGCAACTAGAGAAAGCCCTCTCACAGAAACGAAGACCCAACACAGCCATAAATAAATAAACAAATAAAATTTTAAAAATTAAAAAAAAAAAAGTTGGGGTCAACCGTATCTGTGCTTTTGTTGTGAGTTATTTGAATGTAATGTCCTGCACGGTATTTATTGTTAATTTGTGTGCCAGTCCTGCGGCATGGGGTGGAAGAACGGTACAATGCTTTTCCTTTCTGGGCTTCAGCAAGGATATTTTAAGTGGGAAGTTTGAAGAAGAAGAAAAACACTGTTCTTATCCTTCAAGATTTTATAGTCTGATTGGGGTCATGAAACTTTCATACATGAAACAATGAAATCAAGAGCATATGATTAAGTGCCAGAGCACAGAAAGAAAGACACAAGAACTAAGGGAACTAAGAGAAGAGAAGATGCTGGAAGGATCACAGAAGGCTTCATGGAGGACAGGCAGGGGCTTACTTTCGATTTGAAGAAAGAAAATGACTATAGTTGGCGGAGAAGATAAAAGAGGGAAGATGAAACACAGACAAGAATAATCATTAAGACAACAAGGTCCTACTGTATAGCACAGGGAACTATATTCAATATCCTGTGATAAACCATAATAGAAAAGAATATTATAAAGAATATAAATATGTATAACTGAATCACCTTGCTGTACAGCAGAAATTACCACAACGTTGTAAATCAACTATACTTCAATTTAAAAAAGAGAATAATCATTAAGAACTATAACCCTTTGAATAAAATAAGAATTTATAAATCCTTGTTGATATAAATAAATAAATAAGTAGGGAGAGTGGAAAGCTCTTCCTTCTAGCAGACTAACAATAAGTATGAAAGGAATGATGCAGTTAGAAAAATCATCCATGGATGCTAAAGTTAGTGATGTTCTCTCTCTCTTTAATAATCCTTCCCGCTCTGTCATGAGCCTCTACAGCCTCAAAAAGCCCAATGACTGACCTCAAGCCTTCCCATATCCCAGTGCTTCTATGCACTCGCATCCAATAAAAACATTTGAGCATACCCACTAAAATATGTGTATTTCTTTACTCCCACATGACATATAAATATGTATTACTATATTAGCAGAGATCATAAAACACACAAAAACAACTGGAAATGAATTAAATATTGTAAATAATTCCTACTTTATTGATTGTGCAGAAAGGTTTTTGAATTTTAAAAATTTATTGTGTAGAAAAGCTTTTGAATATTAAGCTTATTAATATTTTAGCAAGGGCTATGTAATATTTTATATTACTAAAATATATATGTTGGATTAATGTTGGTAAAACAGCGATTTGAAGGTCTAATTTCTTGGTGTGTTTTCTTTTGTGATGGTTTGAATGGCTGTGATACCTGAAGAAGCTATCTGTCAATGATACAAAGATGTTAGTGGGAGAAGTGCCCCCTCTTGGCTGTACACTCTGTATCTTGATGCCACTTCTTCCATTCCCATCACCACCTACCAAAAGGTTTTTACTGAAATTTGACTATTAACGTTTCACGTTCTCTTGTCCATCAGCTGTTACAAGTTAATTGGGAGGTATTGCATTTTACATTTTAAAAAATGGGTACAAACCCACTGAAACTCCTCATTTGGGAAAACGTTAAATGGGTTTAAACTTAACTTTAAATTTATCTCTTGCATGTATGAGAGTTTTTTCTAGGTGATACATATCATTTTGGCCAGAAAAATCTAATAATGATACCAACATTTCCAAACACCCCTTCTCAAAATGCTTTCTTTCCAACAGGACTATTTTCCAAAAATTATTTTTCACTTATTGTGAGCATCACCTTGACTTTGAAGGAATAAACTGCATCTATTGTTTTGTATGTATCTACTACATAGAATGACCGGCAGCCACTTCCATCACTACAAAGATCACCAAAGTGGGGACACTTGTCTTTCTGTAAAAGAAAAACTTTAAGTTTTACAACTCTTTTGATTATTGTTATGGGATAACCAACAAACCTCTGTGTAGTACAACATTCTCAAGGTCATTCCCTCTCCCTTTCATCACAAATAATATTATTTAAAGCCTGTTTCTATAAAATCGATCATAACATTGATATCCTATAGCATGTGATCTGCAATACGTCATGACAGACTGAAGACAAAAGAAAGAATGGGGACGTTCCCATTGTACAGCACCAACCTCTCCATTAGGCAGCATTGGTATCATACACAATATGTCACCCACATCAAAGGTGAGGGCTATTTATAAAGATTAGTAAAGCTTAATGTCTTTCTTATATTTTTAGATAAAAATAAATAGAAAGGTCTAACATTGTCTTCCTACACCCCAAATGGATAATCTTGCATCTTTAGTCCTCAGCCCTCCAAAATATCCACTTGGGCACCATTCCCAGGGGCAGCCTCTCCTGGGGACCCCATATGCCAAAACTGCTTCTTGCTCCATTCTCTCCCCTTTCTTTCCATCCTATAAGAAATGTTCTATGTTAGCAGTAGTATTGGGTGCTGACAAAACAGTCTCGTTAAAATCCAGCAAAACCTCAAGACTATTGGATTTGTGATTCCATTTTGAATATTCACATTGCAAGCTGTGCCCTCCTCCCCAGCGCATCTGATTCCTGCATGTTCCAGAAATGTTTAGCTTTGAGCACACGTTATTCTTCAGTGAGACTGCCTTTATTTTTGTAGTCTGCCCCTTCAGCTGGCCCCCCAAAACGTCCACATTCTCATATCTGCTCCAAAATTTCTCTGTGTTAAAAAATGAATGGATAAAGAAAATGTGGTGTATATATATATAATGGAATATTACTCAGCCATAAAAAAGAAGGAAATTCTGTCATTTGCAACAACATGGATGGAACTTGACAGCATTATGCTAAATAAAACAAGACAAAGAACTATAAATACCAAATACCATATGATCTCATTTACATGCGGAATCTAAAAACAAACAAACAAACAAAACAATGGAAGTCAGAGATACAGAGAACAGATTGATGGTTGCTAGAGGCAGGGGTGGTGAGGGGGTGAAATGGGTGGAGGGGGTCAAAAGGCACAAACTTTCAGTTATAAGATAAAGAAGTCCTGGGGATGGAACGTACGGCATGGTGACTACAGTTAACAATACTGTATTGTATATTTGAAAGTCGCTAAGAGAGTACATCTTAAAAGTTCTCATCACAAGAAAAAATTTTGTAACTACGTGTGGTAATGGATGTTAACCAGACTTATTGTGATCATTATGCAATATATACAAATATCAAATCATTATGCTCTACACCTGAAACTATTATGTCGATTATATCTCAAAAAAATTCTAATCTGTGGCATTTCTTCAGGATGCTCTTTGGTGGGAAACCCCCTTGTTTGCAAGAAATCCTCTTATCAGCTTCCTAGGGCAATCCAGTTTTCTTTTCCTTTATTTGTAGGGGCCCAAATAACCTGGTTTCTGATGCCTGAGTCCATCTTGAGCTCACACTGCATGAATCTCATTTTGTGAACCAGAGCCTACTACTTTGTTCACAAAGCAGAAAAATGCCTTTTCCACTCATTCTGGTATCTCTCTGCTTAAGGGGAAATTATTTTGCACAGTTGACTTTTAAGAAGAAGCCATCATCTTAAAAACTTTGCCCACTTTTCTTAAAAGATCTTAGGCTAAGGATATGTTGCTTTATTGTTATTATTATTATTCATGGGATGTTTAAGAAGTAATATTCAGGGATTCTAGTTATCCTAGTTATTCTAGTAACTAAAATGCAGGTTACATCAAGTCAATCCACTATAAATGAACAAAAAAGTTATTAAAATATTAAAGTGTACACCCTCCTTAACAATCCAGAAGTGTTAAAAGGGTATAAGCCCTCCCTCTCAGGATATTCCCACTTGCCAAAATTTCCCTCTGCTCACATGCTCTTACCTGGACAGCCTCATGGCCCCCTTGCTCCCTCACTCCTGCCCAGTCTCTGCTCAAGTGTCACCTTTTCGAAGTAGCCTCCAGGCTCCTCCACCCCATCAGTCTTCATCCCTTTACCCCGCTCGACTCTGCTGGCGCTGCTTACTCTAGAGCATCATTTGTGTTTTTTCCATCTGCCCCACCAGAACGTGGCTCCATGAGGGCAGGGGCTTTGTTTTGCGCACCGCTGTGTCCTCACCTCCTAGAACAGTGCTGGCCTGACACAACATAGTCTCTTCATAAATATTTGTTGAAAGACTGTTGAATGTCCACTAAAAAGAAGTCATAAGAGAGCTGTGGGAGAAATGCAGGCTTTCTGTTCCATGATAAAAGGAAATCTGCATAGAAAGTCTAGTTCAGGGAGGGGAGAAGAGCCAGAAGGGTCAGTAACTTCCTGGACCCCTCTCTCCAGGTAGCAGGAAGCAAGCTGAGTGAGAACTGGTGACACAAGAGACAAATGTGCCTATGGAGACTCAGAAAAGACACTCAGGGAGGACCAGGTAGCTGGGCCTCCCTCCCAGACTGAGGGGTGAGGGGGCTGGCAGGAGAAGAAAGAAGGAAGAGGAGTAGGGCTTGATGACGTTTTTCTAGAAGTCTCCATCCAATTGGTGGGTGTGGTCTGACTATGTGACCACAGGAACTCTGGGGTGAACCGGGCTTAAGTCTGGGCATCAATTTCCCCGAAACTCAGCTGGAGGCAGGAGATCCAACTCTATCCCTTACCGTGAGCAGGTTCTGGGTGTCAGAAGGCCCCTAAAAGCAGGGTTCCCTCTTGTCTCAGTAGGGGAAAGCTAATGATGGAAAGGGGTGTTGAGCAGAAGCTAACACTGCCCAACTTTTTTTTAAATTGAAGTATAGTTGATTTACAATGTTATGTTAGCTTCTGGTATACAGCAAAATGATTCTGTTATACATATATATATTCTTTTTCATATTCTTTTCCATTATGGTTTATTACAGGATACTGAATATAGTTCCCTGTGCTATACTGTAGGACCCTGTTGTTTATCTCAACTCTTCCTCCAAACAAAAATGGCACCTGCAGTCATAAAATCTTCCTCTCCCATCTTAGCTGACTTCAGAAATAATTGGTTTGGCAGTATGAAAGCAGTGTCAATAACCTCATTTACCTGAGCAGCTTTTGATGTAAGCCCAATTATTATACATCACTGGAACAATTATGCATACCATTAAATAGGCGAGATTGACTTGGTCGTGTGTTCCATTTAACACAACATGAAAGCTGTGTTGTATGTTCTCAGCCCTCATAGTTAAGCCATCATGAAGCCAAGCTGTTGTCTCACAGCACTAGCTTAAAATCATAAATCAATAAACATAAAAGGATCACTAAAGCCAGGTGAGGGGACGTAGGTAAAGGTCTCAGGCCTGTATTCAGGATCACCGAGCCACTATCCTTTGGTACAAAAGCTAACGTTTACTAACCACTTATCATAATAACTTTACACATATTAATTCAATCTTCATCACAACCCTATTAGGTAGGTACTATTAATATTCCCATTTTACACATCGGGAACTAGAAACTTAAGTAAGTTGCCAGAAGTCACATAAGTAGAAAATGACAGAGTCAGGATTTGAATCCAGAGTCATATGTTCAAGATTATCTTCTCATGATTTTCAACATCATAAATGTTGATCGCCCCCTTAAAGTATACCAACTAAACTGCAATTGCACCTTCCAACGCTATGGAAAGGGAACTCACTCTAAAGAGCTCTCCGTGGGGAGCTGTGAATGGGAAAAAAAATCAATTGCACAAGTGACAATTCAGTGCATACGACAGTGTTGAGATGGTTTTCTTACTGCGTGCCAGGTAGATCCAGCAGTGAGCTCCGATTTCTCCAGGAGGACCACATCTTTCATGCCTGCTTTGGCCAAGTGATAAGCCAGACTCACACCAACACAGCCACCTCCAATTATCACTGTTTCTGCTCTGTCTTTCCATCTTGTTTCTGCACGTAAGGGTGGGTTTTCTTCTCTGGAAGACATTTTTTTTAATAGTAGCTTTACTAGGCTATAATAGTTATAGTTTTTTTTGGGTTTTTTTCTGACTAGTGTGATTCTCCTTACTTATTCTTCCAGTACTTAACATCTAGTGCCTGTGAGAGTTACACGTGCTGACAATCATTTGGGAGCCTCAACCTGACTTAGGTAACCT
Source organism: Balaenoptera physalus (assembly GCF_965194825.1). Taxonomy (NCBI): domain Eukaryota; kingdom Metazoa; phylum Chordata; class Mammalia; order Artiodactyla; family Balaenopteridae; genus Balaenoptera; species Balaenoptera physalus. Next base: position 115,076,382 of record NC_138890.1, on the reverse strand, counting down.
GGTTGGGGGAGGGAGGAGGAGGCATTTGAACCCCATTCCCCTAATTCTGACCCATTGTAGATACTTAATAGAGCTAAAGAATTGAACAGATGACTTCTTTTTCTCCAAGAAATCTAGAGAATAATTTTTCTGTCTACTTTAAAAACACACTGATAAACATTTTATTCCATAAAAAAAAAAAACCCCATAATCATCATGAAGTCCATTATCTATAAATCTTGGATCACTTCCTCCCTCCAGTGTTTTCCAGGCTGAAGAGAGCCAGATGGAGTACAATGCTCTTCCTCGCTCAACGTCCTCTCACCGTGTACCTGCTTCTCTAATTATAAGGATTGCTCAGTGGCTTGATATATTGATTTGCATGTCTGTCTTCCTAGCTAGATCATGAGCTTCTCCAAGACGCATTGTAAAAAGCAAGGTATAAGTAAGTCAAAGAAGACCATATATACACCTGCGTTTGCCTCCCCATAGACCATCTCTGGATAGATACAGAAGGCACTACTAACAGTTGACTGGGGAAGGGAATGGGGGTAGGAGAGTCTTTGCACGAGGAACCCTTTGATATTCTCAGTTTGAACGGTTGTGCATGGAAAAGAACACACATAATTCGAGAAGAAAGCCGAATGCCCACTTCTCGGGGTCGGAAGCACCCCTAACCCGGAGACCGCCTCAGCCCTGCGCTCGCACCCCGCAGCTGCCCGGCCGCGGGCCTCCGCGCAGACCCGGCCCCACTCACCCTTCGCGGCCGCAGGCGGAGCGTGGGCGGCCGAGCGAGCCCCGCAGCGGGAAGCCCCGCAGCCGCAGCGCGCCCGAGCGGAACATGGCGAGGTCGAGGCCATAGGGCGAGGGCGCGGGCACCTACTCCCAAGCCAGCAGACAGCCGGCGCGGCGGGGCCGGCGGGAGGCGCTGGGACCCTCCCCCCGGCGAGGGGCGGGCTTCTGGCTCCGTGCGCTGCCCGCCACTCAGCGCCCGCCACAGCCGCCGCGCCATGGCACTGGCCGGAAGCCCCCGAGCCAAGAAGGTGAGTTTCGGGGAACCCGGGAGGTACTCAGCCCTCCTGGCCGCGGGACTTCACCTCAGCCCCTAATCAAGCTCTGCGGTCTGGGCGGGGCACCTGGACGGCTCTGAGCCTCGGTGTACCCGCTCGCGAATCGCCTGGACGACGGTACTGCCTAGGTGTCAGGATGAGATAACAATATTGGGTAGCATTTAGGGCGCCTTGACTCGCTGCCCTGCACTGCGCGAGCGCTTCATGCAAATTAGCTCCTCTTCACGTTTATTCCCATTTTACAGGTGAGGAAACTGAGGCTCAGAGTCCGTCAGCTAGCTCAGGGTCACCGATCTAGTCCAGGTGGAGCAGGGGTTTGAAGTCTAGCCTTCGGACTCAGGCCGCGCTCACATTTTCTGCCCTCCGCCCGCCCGCACCTACAGCTCTTCGACTCAGTGGCCCCAGTGCTCGTGCCCCTCGTGTGTTTGGGAAGGGCCGTTGCCTGGTCTCCCAAGCCTCGGACTGGCCTGAAACCGGTCCCGGGATACCCCTAGACCCGCGGCGGGGATGGAGGGTGGGGTGCGCGGAGCCGGGGTTGGGGTCTCCGCCTCATCTCACGCCGCAGTCTGGGTCTCCCGGCTCCCCTTTCCCGATCTGCTCGCCAGCTGTCGCCCTGTTCCCCCATTTTTACGCTGGATGTGTGTGGTGGGGAGAAGGGGTGACAAAACAAAATTAGGAAAAGGTCATGAACTTGGACGCGGGACATCTCCAAACTCCTCGAGGCAACCCACCTGTGCTCCCTAATTCAGAAGAGAGGGTGGGGAAGGAAGGGGGGATGTGCACCACCGTTTTATTTAGTAATACTAAAAAGATAGGAACAACCAAGATGCCCTGCAATAGTGGGCTCCGTAAATAAAGTGCATCCACTTAATAAGTTATTAGGCAGCCAATTAAAAAGCTAAGTATGGGAACAGGCAAAGTGCTTTGCAATGTTAAGTTACAAAAGGAGATATATCACAGACTGATCCCAACTACATAAAAATATTTATACACACACTGTAAGGAAGGACACAATAATGGTAGTAGTTACATAAGATGTGGAATATAGGTTTAAAAAACTTAACATAAAAACATATTTTGGTTATGTTTTTCTGATTATAAAGGTAAAATATGGGCATTGAAGCAAATGAGCATGATAAAAAGAAAAAGAAGTAAAGAACATTGTGCTGACTTCTTTCTCTGAACTTTCTCTAATAATATGTTCACTCTTACAGTTCATTTTTTTTAAAGGTTTTTTAAAAATATGCTGTCCCTGTTCTATTTTTCCTGGCCTCTGCTCTTTGCAACACCAAGATTATCATATGAGAATCCATGTTAATGTGTACCTGGGAGTTAAAATGTTAGTGGGGCAGAGCTAACCTCACCTCTCTGCTCAGCTAACAGGTGCATTTTAAGAATTCATTTAACTGCTACAAAGGACACCTCCAATTGCTTCTTTAATCCAAAAGAGCAGTCCTGGTGGCAATTTCAGGCAGATGGACCTCTGGCAGCTTCCTGCCCTAGGGTGAAGTTGGTCTACTCCTCTGTGTATGAATAGAGGTCCCCTGAAGCCAGATCTTAAATCCAAGAGGTCTAGATACTGTTATCTGCAAAAAGAGGGCATAAATGCCTCTCAGAGATCACCATCAGATCCAAGGCAGAGTCACTGCCACACTGAAAGGGAGGATGGAATGAAAATATAAATATACTGCAAATAATTTACAGTGTTCTTTATTTTACACAGTCCTGTCATTCTAGAGCTGGCTTTAGATCATACAGGTGTAGCAGTTAACTGAGGTGGTAAGTCTGTCAGTGAAGGAGGGGCTAAAAGACGCTCTGAATTCAAATATTGATAATTTAGTTATTTTGCTAATGGCTGTTTAGAAAACTGGCAAAATTTAAAATGTTGGACAAACATCTAGATAACAGATCAAAATGCCTTACATTTACTTGGTATCATGAAGGCAACAGTCAAAATTTGCACTGTCATTTTCTTAAAATCCTAGCTAATTTTCTGTTAAAGAGTATCATCTTTTTCCTCCTTGTCAGGACCAAGCTTATAGCATATGTGAGGTATGTGCCATTTTCAGAACAGTCCTGTCCATCTGCTAACTCTTGGCGTATTTTATTAAGGGCCTACTCTTTGTTAGGTGCTGTATGAGGTGGTAGAGATAGAGCCTCAAGCATCTTACAGCCAAACAGAGGTGACAGGAAAGTAACCAGATACTGCAGCACAGGTGACAGATGCAGGAATAGAGGGTATGAACTTAAGCAGGAGACAAAGGAGGATGTAATCACGAATAAGAGTAGGTCAGGCAAAGCTTTGCTCTGGCAGCAATGGAAGATAGTTTAGAGTGGGCTGGAGTGAATTGGAGACCATTCCAATAGCCCAGGGCAGTGAGGATGGGGGGACATATGTGAGATGTGTTGAATAGATATGCTTGGTGTAACCCTATGACAGATTGGAGGTGGGAGGTAAGAGACTAACCTATAACACCCAAATTGTGTGTTAATGTTTTTCCCCTCTAGAATTGTTTGATGCGTAGTATTAAATCTGATGAAGTTAACCTGGTTAACTTCATTGAAATGTGTTAGATTTTCAAGATGCAATTTTAGAAAGATGACGATACCTCTGATTCTCTCTTCTATGTCCCTCTGCAACATTTATTTATTACACTGTGCTGTGATAATCTGTTGACCTAATGGCTTTCCCCAAGGTAGCCAGACTTGGAGCTTCTTGAGGGCAGGGACCATGTCTTATTCCAGCGTTTACCCCTCTTGCCTAGAACTGGACCTGGCATGTGGGAAGGTCTGAATGAAAGCTGAAAGTTTAAGTCATTTTCATATTTTGAAAGTCCCAAATGAAAAGAGCAAATTTCATTTTATGGAGGGAGTAGGGAGAGAGGTGAGAACCGTAGACTACATTAACATTTCTTCTACATTCAGCTAAAATTCATCTTTAGATATAAAGCATGGAAAAATAACCAGAGTCAGGAGCTCTCTCTGTCAAAATAGTGTTTATGGTTAACAGAGCTGGGCTCCACTCCACTTCCCTCCACAGGAAAATGGAGATGTGGTGGAGATGGTGGCCTGGTGCTTAGCCTCAGGGCAACCGCTTCTAATGTACCTTCCTGGGCTGCAGATGTGACTGGTTAGAAGGGGCAGCGGGAGCCTTTCCTCCCCCATTCATGCACTGCTCTGTGTCCAGCTGTAGGCAGGGCTGAGAGGAACTGGCTGCTATTTTCAACAAAAGGCTGTATCTTCAACTAATGCAGTCTATACAAGAGAGATAGGGATCCCCATGGGGGTGTTTGCAGTTTTTGTAAATCGCAGGGAAGTTCTCTCTGAAAAAATGACACTTGACCAAAGACCTGAAGAAAATCAGAGGGCGAGCCATTCAGGTATCTGGGGAAGCACTTTGTAGACAATGGAAACCATAGCCTTGGATAACTGCTCTGGATGCAACCTTGTATTCAGATTATGGGTGGGCTGACTAGAAGGGTGGTAAATAGAGACTAGGTTAGGAATTTAGAAGGTCTGATGTCTGCTTTTTCACTTACTGAGCTCTATGATCTTGAGCAAGTCACTTAGCCTCTCTGAACCTCAGTTTCCTCATTTATAAAGTGGGAATAAAAACTATCCGCCTTGGGGCTTCCCTGGTGGCGCAATGGTTGAGAATCTGCCTGCCAATGCAGGCGACATGGGTTTGAGCCCTGGTCTGGGAAGATCCCACATGCTGCGGAGCAACTAGGCCCGTGAGCCACAACTACTGAGCCTGCGCGTCTGGAGCCTGTGCTCCGCAACAAGAGAGGACGTGACAGTGAGAGGCCCGCGCACCGCGATGAAGAGTGGCCCCCGCTCGCCGCAACTAGAGAAAGCCCTCGCACAGAAATGAAGACCCAACACAGCCAAAAATAATAAATAAATTAATTAATTAAATTAAAAAGAAAAAAGAAACTATCCGCCTTGCCTAGCTCCCAAAGTTGTTAAGGGTGCCAAATGATAACGTGTCCGTGAACATGCTGGAAAATGTAGGGTGTAATTATAAAATGTTGTGTCCAATAGGATTATGTCCAGTGGTTCACACACAAAAGAGTTTTATTTTCTCACCTAATGAGAGGTCACCTAACAGACGGTCACCGTCCACGGCCTCTGCAGCTACTCCAAGATGTCATTAAGACACCAGGCTGCGGTTATCAGCCTGCGTGTGGCTTTCAGTGGCATGGCTGCAAGATGATGGCTATACCTCCAGGGCTTAAGTTGACATTGCAGACAGGACAGAGAAAAAGTGACAAGAGGGAAGGAAGTGGGCATCTGTATCAGGAAAGCAAAACTTTTCCGGAAATCTTCAGCAGACTTTCACTTATTTCCCATTGGCCACCACTGTGTCACATGGCCACCCCCTCAGCAAAGGAGCCTGAGGATTTTTTTTTTTTTTAAGTTGGGGACATTGTCTCCCCAAACAAAATATATTAGCAAAGAAGAGGAGAAAAAAATGCACATTAGGTGACTAGCAGTGTCTGCCACAAACATCGTGAAAAATCAAAATAACCATTATGGAATCAGCACTTTAACTACAATTTGACTCAGATTAAATTGTATTTGAGAAAAAATAGTCACAGAACTTTGCACAAAACAAGTACCTGGACTGTCCAATAATAGAGTATTCTCAATCTTTCTGAAATACTATTAGGCACGGATGATTTCAACAGAACTGGAGCTGTGAGAGCATTGTACCACCTTTCCTAAAATTAGAAACTGCTTTTAGGAAAAAAAAAAGAGGGGTCTTAGGTGATTTTTCTTTCTCTTCTTCAGGGCATTTTGGAACGTCTGGATAGTGGGGAGGTTGTGATCGGAGATGGCAGCTTTCTCATAACTCTGGAGAAGAGGGGCTACGTGAAGGCCGGGCTCTGGACTTCAGAAGCCGTAGTAGAACATCCAAATGCAGGTCGGTGCCAGCATCACCCCTGAGTGTTTATCTGGGTGACATTTTGCTTAAATCTGACTGAGAGAAGATAAATAAAAGCGAGCATTTTCCTTTTTTAAAAAATAAATTTATTTTATTTATTTATTTATTTATTTTTGTCTGCACTGGGTCTTCATTGCTGCAAGTGGGCTTTCTCTAGTTGCGGCAAGCAGGGGCTACTCTTTGTTGTGGTGTGCGGGCTTCTCATTGTGGTGGCTTCTCTTGTTGCAGAGCATGGGCTCTAGGCGCATGGGTTTCAGTAGTTGTGGCATGCGGGCTCAGTAGTTGTGGCTTGTGGGCTCAGTAGTTGTGGCTCATGGGCTTTGTTGCTCCGCGGCATGTGGGATCTTCCCAGACCAGGGATTGAACCCATGACCCCTGCATTAGCAGATGGAGTCTTAACCACTGCACCACCAGGGAAGTTCCATGAGCATTTTCTAAGGACTGTTTCACTTGCCAAAACTGCCAAGATGTAGAGACAGTGGCAGTACACGAGCTGAAGAAAGGGCTTCTCTCTCCTTCCCCCCCTCCTCTACACACACACACACACACACACACACACACACACACTTGCATCTTCATATTCAGGGAGTGCTAAAATATACATACCAATATTTGTTCCATGAATATTTACCTTGTGTATATTCAAGAGTTTCCTTAACATAGTAAAACTGTTATTGCTTCAGATTCATCCTTCTGGCTAATTTGCATACGATATTAAAACAGTACATTTGGTAGGGACGATTAATGGTAACCACCAGCTTAACAGAATATAGACAGTAGGCAGCCAAGTTCTGTTGGGCGGAGGGGAGGGACAAAGAAATAAACACAGTTATACCTCATCTTCCTGGCTGAAAAAAAAAGAGTTGGAGGTAGAAACTGTGATAAGATTGGTTAGTAACATCAAATTGGAACTTTATTTCTATGTTTGCTCTTTTTCGTATTTGCTGTTCTAAATGAAAGTGGGAAATAAAGCCAAAGAAGATATGGGTGAAACGGGATACAAGCTGGGAATGGAACTTTTGATTCACTCTGATTTTATTCATACATACACAGTGTATCAGACAAACATGGGGTCATGTCTAGGTCCTTCTACTGACCAGCTGAGTGACCTTGGACAAGTCATTTGACCTCTGAGGATCAGTTTCTTCATCTGTCACACAGGGGCATGACATGGGCTGGTGGTGAGGACTTGTGAATTAACCCACATGAAATGCCCATATAAGTACCCACTGGCCATGATTACTGTTTCATCAGACACCCAGAGTTATACGGTAGGACAGAGTTTTGTCTTTCTGGTGTTAGCAGGAAGACTTCATCTGACCCAAGAAGAACTCATTCTTAATTTTAGAAAATCTTCTTTGCTCAACCAGGAAGAAAGTGTTGAAATAGCAAGGATAAAGACTGAGGTGGGGAGGAGATGAAGAGAGAGAGAGGAAGGAGTTTCTGATGGGCCAAGGAAAGCTCCTTGACTGCGTCTCCCCAGCTGCTTGCTATTGAATACACTTGATGGGGGCGCCACCCATATGCATTCTGCCCACTGTGAGAATTCCCTCATCCTACTTTGAGGGCTCCCCAGTGCTGACTGTAAGTAGAAGAGCTACATCCTTCATGACACCGGCAAATGGATAAACCCTCTCTAGACCAAGAGACCAAGGGACAGTTGGCCAACTGGGCCTTAGTGTCTGCATGGGACTGCACCAGGCCATGGGGCCCACTGGCAGGTTAACATGAGGCTACTCTAAACAGCCCCCATTTGGCGTGGACTCTGCCTTGTCCCTAAATTCTGCTGACCTGAATCTGAATTTCTTTATAAGTACCAGGTTTGAAATTGTGTATGATTGAAAGAGATGTGAGTAGATGAGCTGCCGCTGAAGATGATAGCTTCTGTGATTTTTACTTTTTTAATTTCAATGGAAAAAACAACTCCTTTGTAGTTCGTCAGCTTCACATGGAATTCTTGAGAGCGGGATCAAATGTCATGCAGACTTTCACCTTTTCTGCCAGTGAGGACAAAATGGAAAGTCAGGTAAACAATAATGGGGCAGGTGGGAGCGGGGAGGGGCGGGGAGAGGGATCATCTATAATAAAAATAACCTCTTGATGGGAATCCATGGAACTGACCTGATGTGTTACTACACTTTATTACAAACTCCTCCACATAAAATATCTATCCAGTAATCAATCATGGTGTAAACATATATGTACTAAATAAATAAGCATTTTCTGTCTCTTTATCTAGGGGAGGGGGTAGGACTGGGAGAAAATATGCCATTAGAAGGGCATGGCCATCCTTCTGTGATATGTTTTTGTAGGGAAAGAACACTTTATAGATGCTCTTGTTACCTTCTCATTTAACATTCTTCTTTTCTGACTTGTCCATGTGGAGACAGGGCGGTCCTAGGGAACACAGCACTGGCCTAGGAATGAAGAGAATTGGGTTTTATACCCAACTTTGCCACCTATTGGTTGTGTGACTTTGTGTTAGACACTTAACGACATGGAGCACTGGTTTTCTCTGCCAAATGGATATAACTGATGCTTACATGCATAGGGTTGTTGAGAAAAGTGGGTGAGGATGTGGAAGTATTGTGAGATATCCTGCAAATATAAAGTATTAATACTGTAAACGTTAATGCCCATTTATTCATTCAACCAACCAACATTTATTGAGTACCTGTTATAGTCCATTCTCTATGCTAGATACAAAGATGATACAAAGGCATAGACACTGTTCTGAAGTGGCTCACAGTCAAGTATGGGAGACAAACAAATGAGCATTTACTAAAATCCCGTGTGGTAAGTACAATATGGAAATACAAGCTCACTGGGAGTAGAGGAGATGATACCCAACTCTGCTGGTCTTCTCGAATTGCAGTTTAAACCAGTGACTTGTGCTCATGCTACTTGCTCATTGCCCCCTTTGATATCTGTTATATCTCACCTTTAAAATGCCAGGCTCACCATGTGTACTCTTGCTGTCTAACCTCAGTGGGAAGCTGTAAACACCGCTGCCTGTGACCTTGCCAGAGAAGTAGCCAACAAAGGTGATGCTTTGGTAGCAGGGGGGATCTGCCAGACATCGTTGTACAAACACCACAAGGATGAAGCTAGAATTAAAAAACTTTTTCGACTACAGCTAGAGGTTTTTGCCAGGAAAAATGTGGACTTCCTGATTGCAGAGGTAAGCCTAGCATTAAAGGGGCTGGGCTGGAAGTAGCTGTGGAAGGGGGGATAGAGGTTGTCGGGGAGTAAAGCCTAGAGGGTAGGCGGCTGCTCAGGCCTCACCATTAACACTCAGTGCCAAGTAGTAGTTTCCTTGCCCTCCTCCATCCCTGCCTTGCTCACTCCCATCTCTCTGCTTTCACTAAAGCTATAACATTTAAGCGATATTTTGAAGTTAGAATCAATAAGCATTGTCACTGACTGGATATGAAGGCCCGGAATATCCTCTTTCTCCCATCTCCCTATTTCCCATCATGATTGCTAGCATCTAGAGTCAAGGCCTCAACCCAGCTCTTCACCCCCAACAAGGACAATAGCCTCCCAACTGCTAGTTCCCCAATCGCCCTACCGAACGTGCTGAAAACCTTGCTACGTCAACCTTCCCAAGGCTTAGGGCTACCCGAGCCTGGCTAACCCACCTGGAAAAAATCATCTACAGAAATGAACACAAACTCTGCCCTATATGTTCTCCAGATGGATGAGAACACAAGTTTGTTTTTCAAGAACCTCTCTTTTGACTTTCTCTGCCATTCCTCACACACTGCTTCTGCAGAATCTAAGGCAAAAAGGAAGAAACAGGGAGATTTCTGCTAGCTTTTCTCCACTTACTTAAATTAAGTTCAGCTGTTCAATTGTGGCACTTATGGGGTTTCCTGGGAAGCACCCCTGCAAATGGCCTGGGTTTACCAGACAAGGTGTCCTGTCTACCATTGGCAAAGACACTCAGTGGCTACCCCTCCTTTCTCTGTGACTCGATGTTCTCATCTGGGGAAATAATCATATTTCCCTTCTTACTTTAGGAGCACTTTAGAATATCTAACTAGAAGCGAATATAAAAGTATTTTGAATTGTAAAGCATGATAAACAATTATTCTGCAGAGATCACCCAAGTTCCATAAAAAATGAGTCCAAAATTTATTAGCAAAACTTTTGTTCCTTCAAAAGTATGATTTTAAATACTCAGTTACTTTAAAACCTTTTTTTAGTATGATATCTGAACGAAAACCTATATGTTATTGTTAAAGGAATTAAAATATTTACTCATAAAAGTATTCTTTAGTCAGTCCGATAGAGACACATTTCTTAGCACATTTTATCACATATATTTGGTAATTTTTATAACTGTTTTTGCAACATTTGCGGTCTACCACTCAAAATCTGCTTTATATTTGGACAAATAGAAGAACATGAAATTTCTCTTAGTATTTTGAACATGCTGAAGAAGCTGTGTGGGCTGTGGAAGTCTTAAAAGAAGCCAGAAAACCCGTGGCAGCCACCATGTGCATAGGCCCAGAGGGAGACATGCATGGTGTAACACCTGGAGAATGTGCTGTGAAGCTGGTGAAGGCAGGTAATGTGGACCCATGATGTGATAAGCAGTTCAGTTATTGTTTATGAAATGTTTCTTAACATTGGGAGAGCAGTTCAGAAATAAAAACATTAATTGGAATCCATCTCTTTATCTGTAAAACTTAGGAGGTAGAGGGGGACAGCTAATTTCTAAGACACCTTCCAACTATTAAAAAAGAAAATAAAGATCTTTGTGTCTGTTTTTGTGCCAGTACCATACTGTTTTGATGACTGTAGCTTTGTGGTATAGTCTGAAGTCAGGGAGCATGATTCCTCCAGCTCTGTTCCTCTTTCTCAAGATTATTTTGGCTATTCAGGGTCTTTTGTGTTTCCATACAAATTTTAAAATTATTTGTTCTAGTTCTCTGAAAAATGCCATTGGTAATTTGGTAGGGATTGCACTGAATCTATAGATTGCCTTGGGTAGTATGGTCATTTAAAAATATTGATTCTTCCAATCCAAGAACACTGTATATCTTTCCATCTGTTTATGTTGTCTTCAATTTCTTTCATCAGTGTCTTATAGGTCTTTTGCCTCCTTAGGTGGGTTTATTCCTAGGTATTTTATTCTTTTTGATGCAATGGTAAATGTGATTGTTTCCTTAATTTCTTTTTCTGATGTTTTGTTGTTAGTGTATAGAAATGAAGTCAGACAGAGAAAGACAAATATCATATCACTTATATGTGGACTCTAATAAAATGATACAAATGAACTTATTTACCAAACAGAAATAGACTCACAGACACAGAAAACAAACTTATGGTTCCCAAAGGGAAACAGGGAGGAGGGGGGGAGGGAAAAATTAGGAGTTTGGGATTAACAGATACACACTCCTATATATAAAATCGATAAACAACAAGGACCTACTGTATAGCATAGGGAACTATATTCAATATCTTGTAATAACCTATAATGAAAAAGAATCTGAAAAAGTATATATGTATAACTGAATCACTTGACTGTACATCTGAAACTAACACAACATTGTAAATCAACTGTACTTCAATTTTAAAAAATAAACATGTAAATAAATTGTGAAACAAGTAAATAAATGTACTTCTTTGCATAGGGGCTTCAATCGTTGGTGTGAACTGCCGATTTGGGCCCTGGACCAGCCTGAAGACAATGAGACTCATGAAGGAAGGCCTATGGGCTGCAGGACTGAAAGCACACTTGATGGTGCAGCCCCTGGGGTTCCACATGCCCGACTGTGGCAAAGGAGGGTTTGTGGATCTCCCCGAATATCCCTTCGGTAAGCTCAGGCATATATTAGAGACCTTGTGGTTTCTTGTTGTGACAAAACGGAAATGGCTATAATGAACAACTACAGTACAGACTTACAATACGAGATTGTATAAGACAAAGACATTCAGTGTTAACCAAAAATTAGCTATCTGAGGAATTCATACTCTAAAATTTATAGTTTCTTCATTGAAAAAAGAAAATACCCCTTGAGCATCGATTGTTTGAAAATAGAGATGGTAACAGAAGTACCATAACTATTGTATTACAGCACTGGAGCCCAGAGTTGCAACCAGATGGGATATTCAAAAATATGCCAGAGAGGCCTACAACCTGGGGATCAGGTACATAGGCGGGTGCTGTGGATTTGAGCCCTACCACATCAGGGCAATTGCAGAGGAGCTGGCCCCGGAAAGGGGATTTTTGCCTCTGTCTTCTGACAAACATGGCAGCTGGGGAAGTGGTCTCAACACGCACACCAAACCCTGGATTAGAGCCAGGTGGGAATTTTTTAATTAATTTACTATTTTCCTCTAATCTCATTTTATTTATTGTTAGCATTATGCATGCACATGGTAATACAAATTCAAAAGTATAGAAATATACAAAATGAAAGGTAAAACCCGCCCATTCCTGACACCCATCCCATTCCAGGGGTAACCTGTTTGCCATTTATGTTTTGAAGTCTTATTTCTCTATTTCTTGTTTTATCAATTTTAAGTGGTAATTACCCTTTATGAAAGCTGAGGGATTTAAATCACATAATCTTCCCCCTTGCCCTGATCTCCTTTTCACAAATTTGACTTATTACATTTTTGCTTGTTCTGTTGGCGATCTTTACAAGTTTGAATTTCATATTTAACTACTTGTTTTTTAATCCATCAATTAAAAAAGAGAGTGGTATCTCTTGATTCCACTCTCTGTAAAATAAGAATTGCCTTCCTCCATTTCCCTCTACTTTTTCTCCCTCATCTACCTCTTGGTTTCTTTAAGGTATACAATTACTTTTTTTTTTTTTTTTAATTTTTATTTATTTATTTATTTATTTATTTATTTATGGCTGTGTTGGGTCTTCGTTTCTGTGCGAGGGCTTTCTCCAGCCGCGGCAAGCAGGGGCCACTCCTCATCGCGGTGTGCGGGCCTCTCACTATCGCAGCCTCTCCCGTTGAGGAGCACAAGCTCCAGACGCACAGGCCCAGCAATTGTGGCTCACGGGCCCAGCCGCTCCGCGGCATGTGGGATCCTCCCAGACCAGGGCTCGAACCCGTGTCCCCTGCATTGGCAGGCAGACTCCCAACCACCGCGCCACCAGGGAAGCCCTAAGGTATACAATTACTTTTACATCATCAAGGTTTATAACCAAACACAGTATAAGCAAACACAGTGACAATTCAGTAATTAAGTGTTCAATTCCATGTGAAATCAAGACTTGGAACATGTTTCAAACTTTTTTCCAGCAGGAGATTTCAATATGCAGGAAACCAGGGAAGGCCAGTCTGATCTTTCTCTTTCTCTGTCTTATGCTTCCAACCCTCCCTTCCCATATTGCTAATCATGGTTTCTGACCTCTTCAGATTCAAAGAGAGAGGAGAGCGGATGGAAAAGGGAGTAAACTTGTATTGCTTAATTGACACCCTGTTAGGAAGACCACATTCTCTGGGCCTGGCAGATCCTCATGAGTGTATTTACAGTTCTTCAGAGGCTGCCACTGGGAACTTTTGTCTGTATTTCTCATGCCCCAGGCATTGCATTTTTCTCTGAAAAATTTTCTCTGCTTCGCCCTCAGATCCCAACTTTCTCAGCAGGTCACTATAGATATACACTATTTTGGGGAGTCTCATTTTCCTTCCTGGTGTTTCTATTGAGCCTGATTTTAAATATGCCCAGGCTGGCTCCCTCTCTCCTATTAGGCTCAAAACTGGCTAGAAGACTTTTCATCCTTCATTTAAGGAGACAAACTGAGAGTGTGGTCTGATCCCAATTTAACCACACTCTCTTCATTCACAAAGTAGCTGACCCATTGGTCTCTGTGATCTAGATTTTCCAGTGTAGAGTCAAGTGAGTCATCTGACTGGCTCTTAGCCACCTACTTTGAAACTTCTGCAGAGTGTCTGTCTTGCTTTAATACCTGATATCTATCATATCTTGTGCCACCAATAAAATTTCCGATCTAATATCCTGGTATCCTGATCACTATTTTCTAAACATTATTCACTGCAGAACCAAGAGAAAGAGAAATAAACCTATTTTACAAAACCTGAGCCCCTTGTGAGAGAACGTTCCAAGCATCAAGGTCAAATTGATTCTCTCCTCTTAGATTTCATTCATAGTCCAAATTCAGGCCATACTTTAATTTACTTCATAGTTGGACTTTCTTTGTACAATGTTTGGTTTTATAGGAATTTCTAATTAACTTTCTTTTTTATTGTTGAAAGAAGAATAATAGACCTTCACCTTCTCTAAGGTCTTCCAATATCTAAATTATACTGTTTGTTACAATCAATCGCTTTATTATTGAAGATATTTTTCTAGGGGCTCCTTGAATTAATGTTCTGTTTTGAATCATTCTCTCTCTCTCTCTGTCTCTCTCTCTCACCTGTCAATCTTTTCCATCTTTTAGAAACTAACCACAATTTCTGCTCTTCTCTAATCAGAGCTGTTATGTCTTTAATCCATTTTGTACTTCTTTATCCATTTCAGTAGAATTTAGAACAGTCTTCATTTTTGAACATTTAGGACAACGTTCCTAACGTAAATGAATTTAGATTGTAGAAGTAGGCAAGAAATCATTTAGGCAAACATTTCTTCTGGGAGGTATGGATATTTATCCAGGAAGATTTTTTTTTATAGGTCTCATGCTTAGAAAACAAAGTACTAAATAGAAATATAGGGACTTCCCTGGTGGCATGGTGGTTAAGAATCCGCCTGCCAATGCAGGGGACACAGGTTCGATCCCTGGTCCAGGAAGATCCCACATGCCGCAGAGCAACTAAGCCCGTGCACCACAACTACTGAGCCCACGCGCTCTAGGGCCCGCGTGCTGCAACTACTGAGCCTGCGCACCTAGAGCCTGTGCTGCACAACAAGAGAAGCCACCGCAATGAGAAGCCTGCGCACTGCAAAGAAGTGTAGTCCCTGCTCACCGCAACTAGAGGAAGCCCACACGTAAGGAAGACCCAACGCAGCCAAAAAATAAGTTAACTAATTAAATAAAATTACTTAAAAAAAAGAAATATAATTAAAAGGTGAGGAAAGCATACTTTGATGATGATTAAAATAGTTCAGATAAGTGAGAAATGGCTTATTTTAATAAACACTGTCTAGGGATCCTTAAAATTCATTAGCAATTTCAAATAAAACATTATTCTATAGAATAAAGCCAGACATTCCTTGTACCCTAAACTCCCAAACATACTGATGTTCACAAAAATTTGTGATTACCCAAAAACCTGTAGACACCCCAGATTTCTGACATTTTCATCATCCAAAAATATTGGTTTATTCATTGTTTCATAGGTAAAATGGAAAAAACTATAAAAATACATTTAACGCAAAGGTCTGTGACCAGGAATCTTTGTGTTCTTTCTTTGTCTAAAAACAAGGCACAAACACTGACAAATTAATTTGTATTCTGTTTTTGGTTACTTTTTGAAGAATTATACTTTGTCTCATTACGTTTAAAACTGGTTTCATATACTTGTCATTATGTTAAAATATTGAGTATAGCTAGAAGGACCCTGCTAGAAATTTCCGAATGAATATAATTCACAAAAACATGTAAAATTCAAACACGTTGTTTTTTTCTGAAAGGTGGTATGAAACCCAGTGATTGTTATCGAGGATAGAAATGTAGAAAGACTCCTGGAATTAATGGATATGGGCATGGTTTTTCCGTCTGTTTATTGAAACTGAAATTCTGCTTTAGCCTGATCATCCACCAAACTTCTGAGTATTTAGCCAATATATATATATAAAGTATTGGACTTATAAAATAGACATGAATATTTTAATTGATTAACTATTTATTTTTTAAAACACAGGGCTAGAAGGGAGTATTGGGAGAATCTGCTGCCGGCTTCAGGCAGACCTTTCTGTCCTTCATTGTCAAAGCCAGACGCCTAAGGAGTAATGAAAGAAAACACTGAAATAGCAGAATGGAAAGAAATCCCCCTCAAGACCCATCTGGAACCCTTCCTCGCCTCTATCCTCAGGCCACCCTGATGTCTTCAGCTGCTGAACAGCTAATGTGCTGTCAATTCAACATAGGATGCGTATTGCATTCCTGCTGTGCTTAAGCTCCGAGCAGGATGCTGGGGGAAATGCAAAGCTGATGAGAAAGGCTTCTCGTCCTCCAGGCACTTCCTGTCCAGTAATGCTGCAGGACATGCTTTTGAAGGGAATCAAGAATAGTGAAACTTGTCTTTTAGGGTGAATTTGAGATGTTAAAATAACCAAGTCTGTGAGCAACAAACCCAGTGATTAATTCCGGAGACTAAACTAGGTACAGAAGGAGGATAGAGCAGCATTCTAAACTAAAATGAAAGTAATGAGTCTGCCTTTCTTAAATGATTTGTATAATGACTCCAAAGGCAATCCCAAAGGAAAAGATGCAAAAATTGTTTTAGGATTTTTTGAAATCATCATATAACCTTCCAAAGTGATTACTTTCAGAGATGATTTTACTTAAAGGTGTTAGGTCCCAGAATTTTTTAAATGTGTCTATATGATCACAAATAGCTAGATTATAAACTACTAAGGACAAGGACAATGTGATATGCTTCTTATATTTTTCCTTAAAGTATTGATCATTGTGCCAGGCATACTAATAGATGCTCAATGAGATACTTATTGTTGATTGTTTAAAACAAATAAAAATAGATAAACAGTTTTGGAAGACCTTTTTAAAAGTCAGAGTTCAAATCTATCTTGGTCTAATATTTTCTTGACTTATGTTTGAGCTATTTGCTACATGCCAATTTCTCTCTATTTTTCAAAACAATGTATCAATTTGTAACAATAAAATTAAAAATAATTTACCGTTTATAAAAGTGTTTGAATACTTTAAATTTTACAGACATTCTTTGGAATAGTAATAACAACAAGCATTTATTACATATTATGTTCCAGGCTCTTGCTTCTCTCTCTCTCTCTCTCTCTCCCCTCTGTCATATATATATATATGACAAAAGCCAACCTAGATTTATGAAACACACAGGTTTCATTTTGGGTTAGTAAGTGCAATGCTCAGAATAGAATGTTGATGAGATGGAAGTTGATAAAACTTCCAAGAGACAAACAGGTAACAAATAAAGTCCTTAAAAAATAGATTTCCTAGATTGAAAGAAAATTTATATAGTAATTGGATCACATTTTATTATAGATAATAATAAAAACATATTGGGGAACAGTATTTCAAACCATGTGGTTCTAACTCCAATTTAATAATTATGCCCCAAAATAAAGTCAGAAAATTATGCTCAGTCCTCCACTGTTATTGCCTTGGTCTGACAAGACTAGAAAATACATTTAGATAATTAAAAATAATGGAAAAGTAAAAATTATGTTTTATGTAGATGAAATGGTTATATAGCTAGAAATCTCAAGAAGATCATCTGGAAAGCTCTTACAAACAACAGGAGAATTCAGTAAAGTGACTGGTTAAAAATTTTATATACAAAAGTCATTGCTTCTCTATATACACTTGACAACAATTTTGAAAGTATAGTGGAAATAAAGATCTGTTTTATTTTTTCAGCAAAATGATTAAATATCTAGGAATAATATTACAAAAAATGTGTAAGAGCTGTTGAAGGAAAGTTGAGGATGCAAAATAAGATGAATAAATCTACACACATACTCATAATGAGAAAGACAATATTTTAAGATACAAAGTTGCTCTAAATTGATTAATAAATGTAATATAATCCCAAGGGGAAAAAATCATGAGTATTGAGGGGAAATAGACATGCAAACCCTCAAGTGCACATGGGGGTGGGGGGTATATTCTAGGGGTTATGAGAAAATTAGATAAAGAGAGATAGTGAGGAAGGTGTGGCCTTGCCAGATAACCACTATATATAACATAGTAATTAAAGCCACTGGATACTTGTATTAAAAAAAAGTTCAGGGGCTTCCCTGGTAGCGCAGTGGTTGAGAATCTGCCTGCTAATGCAGGGCACACGGGTTCGAGCCCTGGTCTGGGAAGATCCCACATGCCGCGGAGCAACTAGGCCCGTGAGCCACAACTACTGAGCCTGCGCGTCTGGAGCCTGTGCTCCGCAACAAGAGAGGCTGCGATAGTGAGAGGCCCGCGCACCGCGATGAAGAGTGGCCCCCGCTTGCCGCAGCTAGAGAAAGCCCTCGCACAGAAACGAAGACCCAACACAGCCAAATAAATAAATAAATAAATAATAATTAAAAAAAAAAAAAAAGTTCAGTGGAACATATATGTATATATATAAATGTTAATGTATGATAAAGGGGGTATTATTTCAGGTCAGTAAGGGAAAGCTGGATTGATAAAGGAGGTATTTCAGGTCAGTGAGGAAAGCTAGATTGTTTAATAATGTTGGACATTTGGTCAATCACCTAGGAAGAAAAATTTGGATCTCTCAGAACAAGTTCAAGGTTGATCAAAGTTTTAAACATAAGTCCATAAGAGAAAAGCCATAAAAGAAAAAAAAACATAAATTTCACCATATGAAAAATTTAAATGTGTGCACAAAACCCAAAATACTCTAAACAAAGGTAAAGTCAAATGGCAATAATGTGTAACGAGGGTTAGTAACCACTATTCCAGTAAGGGGGTCTTGAGCTGTCTTAGTTCAACCATCCTCCCACCTATGTAGATGTTGTGAGGAGGGCTCTCCTATGTGATTGGCCTTCAGAACTCCACCCTGTTTTCTTGGGCTTACCGGTGTTTTGAGAGGGAGATGTACCCAGCTAGGGACCAAGCAAAGCCTTGGGGTCAGTACTAACATCATCACCCTTGCTTGACCATCACTCTTTCACTGTGGGATATGATGCTGTGAGTCAGGTGCACCAGGAAGCATAGGGCACCTGGTAGAGATGATGTGAGGTGCTGGGTAGTGAGTCTGCAGGCACTGACAGGGAGTTCAGGCAGCTTCTGAGCACTGACACATTATTCCTTAATGTGGTGCTTAAGGAACCACAGGCCCAACTTGACTCTTTCCTTCCCAGGCAGCAGGTCCTCTCCCTTCTTCGGAAACATCTGGGGGTCAATTCTCAGCTCCTGTGGCCCACATGCAGCTCATACTGTCTCTTCCCCACTTCCCCCAATGCCCAAAACCTTTTAAGTTTTCTGAAAAACCTCTTTCCCTCTTGCTCTGTTGATATAACAGGATATTAGACCAAAAGTAATGGAGAAATGAGGTCCACTTTCCTAAAGGCACCCTTATTGGAGGTAGGGAAAATATTTGCTCTTTATCTTTCCAGTGCAGGAAAAAGAGGCGGAAAGAATAATAATTTATTCTTTCTTTTTAATCTGTAAATTATTATGCATAATAATAATTTACAGATTAAAGCAATCTGAATGCTAGTATCCTGCCACAAATATTTACATACATTTGATATACCAAGGGAGATTTTCCTTAACCTATAAATCAGAAAATAGATTTCCCTAACCTATTAAATATAGGAAAAGATATGCAACACATTCAAAATTAGGTAAATGCATGTGAAAACAAGAAGATACCTTTTTTCACCTATCATTAACAACAACAACAAAAATGATAATATCTTGTGTTGTTGAGAGTGTAAAGGAAAAGTCACTATCGTACATATGCTTTTTGGAGAAGTGTAAATTGTACAAGCTATTTGGAAAGCAATTTGGGCATATCTATCCAAATTTAGAATTCACACACCCTTGGATGAGCAATGTCATTTCTAGGAATGTAGCCTACAATTATTTTCATATTTGTGCAAAAGCACAAGTCTGGAAACTGCCAAAATATCCATCAGTGAAATACTAGTTAAGTGATTTATGGAACGTGTACAGGATGATAAACCATGGAGCCATTAAAAGGAATACATGCTATGATATCATATGCTATTGCTTACATGTGGAATCTAAGAAAAAAATGATACAAATGGACTTATTTACAAAGCAGAAATAGACTCACAGATATAGAAAACAAACTTATGGTTACCAAAGGGGAAGTGGGGGAGGGATAAATTAGGAGTTTGGGATTAACAGAAGATATTAACACACTACAATATATAAAATAGATAAAGAACAAGGACCTAGTGTTTGGCACAGGGAACTATATTCAATATCTTGTAATAACCTATAATGGAAAAGAATCTGAAATATATATATATATAACTGAATCACTTTGCTGTACACCTGAAACTAATACAACATTGTAAATCAACTATATTTCAATTTAAAAAATTAAAAAAAGGGCTTCCCTGGTGGTGCAGTGGTTGAGAATCTGCCTGCCAATGCAGGGGACATGGGTTCGAGCCCTGGTCTGGGAGGATCCCACATGCCACGGAGCAACTAAGCCCGTGAGCCACAATTACTGAGCCTGCGTGTCTGGAGCCTGTGCTCTGCAACAAGAGAGGCCATGATAGTGAGAGGCCCGCGCACCGCGATGAAGAGTGGCCCCCGCTTGCCGCAACTAGAGAAAGCCCTTGCACAGAAACGAAGACCCAATACAGCCATAAATAAATAAATAAATAAATAAATAAATAAAAATTTAAAAAAAATTTTTTAAATTAAAACAGAAACAGAATACCTGAGCTCAACATGTACTGAAGAGGAAGGACCTCCCAGATAAGTTCTAAATGAAAGTATGCTCCCATCATACATGTATAGAATATTTCTGGGAGGAATGCTTCCCTCTTATGAAAGGAAGACTAGTGATTGAAAGTATGGTGTAGAAGGAAGACTTCATTTTCTCTGATACCTTTCTTAGTGTCTAAATGTGTTAATATGGGTAGTTATTACTTTTTCAATGAAATAAAAATTTTTTAATTTTTATAATTTTAAAATTTATATCAAGATTTCTGATTGCAAGAGGGAAAATCAGATATCATGAATTTCCTGTTGTGATACAGAATGAGAAACACTATATCAGCAATGATGTACCAGCCAAAGGTGCTTGAGTGGAATCTAATCAAGCCTTTGGATTTCACTTCCAATTTAGAGGAAATACAGGTGATCTAGGAACAAGGTAAATAATTCCACAAGGAAACAATCAGATGAATCATATATGCTATAGGATAGCTGGCCTGGTCCATTCCACAGATCCGTGTATTGGGAGTGTATAATACACGTGTATAAAACAAACCAATGCAACTCATGGTCTCGTATTGGATCCTAGTTTTGACAAGCCTACTATAAAAGGCCTCTTGGGTACAAATTATGAAAAATTTAATATGGACTTGGTATTAAGGAATCAGAATTAATTTTGTCCTTACTTTTTAGAGATAAATAAGAATTTTTAATGCATACTAAAATGGTAAATTACTATTTATAATTCACTTCAACTATTTTAACATAAAAATGAGGGTTTTCTTAAAAAGCAAAATTCCTATAGGTTCTGATTTGGTATAGAGAAATTAAGAAAAAGGTCATTGTAAAAAGTCAAAAATGATCAGTGAAACTAAGAAAAACTGGTTGGAACTAGCTCTTTCCAGTTCCATAGCAGATGTTTACTGTACTAGGGAGTTACCAGGAAGAGTAGATGGCCCTCTGATAAACCCTGCGGTGCTGTGTGTAGAAACAGCGACGCAGACAGGCAAATTGCTGGCATGGAAACCATCACAAGGGATCGAAGAGATGTGCTGAAACTAAGAGGCGAAGTTCAGTTGGGAAAACAATTCCTGCTTCACAATGAACACAGCCACGATTTGATACCCTTAAGCAAAATTGTAAGCAAAGTTAAGCAACCCATTTTGGCTGTACAGCCAGCTGCCTTGAAGTCAAGCAGATATTTTGTCTAATCAATAATGAAAATGCTGAAGAGTGTCAGAAGGGTGCAATTTTGCCTGACATCAGAGTTATTTTATTAGAGTTTTGAGCAAAGTAGATGGGGCATGCTGACTATGGCACTGCTGGCACTCTGGCAGTCACATTTCATTTCATTCCTGCTATTTGGTCAGAAGAGAAAGGAGAAGAGGAGAAAGGGGGGAAGTAAAAGTTATATTTTTCATCATAGGGATTCATATGAGCTGGCCTCTTCAAAATAGTGAAACTGGAGAAACAGCTTTCCATGTGATGGTGACTACATACCGTGAAGATTCTGTGCTCTCACACCAATTATATTCACTCATTCATTCATTTATTCACTCAGCCACTCACTCGTCCATTTGTTATTCAAATAACATTTTCCTAGTGCTTGACCTCTGTTAGTTACGGCACCCCTCCCATGTGCTTCCAAAGTACCCTATATTTATCATGAATAAGTACAATGTAGTTTTAATACTCCCTTGATCATTCCTGTTTGTTTGCCTGTCCCCTACTAGAGGGGTCAGAGAAAATGTTTTGTTAATTGATGTATTCCCATTACCTGGCACATTACAGAACTCAAAAAAGATGTGTTGGTTGAATGAATGAATGAGTGGGTGAATGAATGTACAAACCAAGCTAGGGTCAAGGGATGCAAAGACAAATAAGCCACTGACTTATGCTGCCTTGTTGAATTCTCTTGCCAAAAATATTTTGAAGAACAAGTACCTGACATATGACAGACCGGCATCAGATTGTGTTCGTTTGAAAAAGCTGAAGTTGGGGAGACTGGTGTGAGAAAATAGGGGGCATCAGGAATCGGAAGGGCATGCTATGCAAGCAGAATGGCTCGGGGGCAACCCCAGGAAGGTCCTGGCTGGAGTAGATGGAGGAAGCGTTAAGGTAGAGGAGGGAGTTGGCACTCAGGGTCATTAGCAATGGAAAAAAAGCACCCCTTTAAAAATGCATCATTGCCATTTAAAATATGGAAACCACTTTGAAGTCTAAGAAAACGTAAAGCCAACATGGCCATTCTAACTGTTTCTTGAGAAGATGAGTGTGGGACACACTATTCCAAACTACTTTTAGCAGCAGCAAAATGATAAATCATACTTTTCTGATTAGGAGATGAAGACATATTGGTTCCCTATTCATGAAAGTTGGGCTTCATTCCATGCTGAAGAAGCCTTACAAGTTGCTATGATGAACAGATATACCTATATGTTCTGATTTCAGGGGCAATAAACACCCGCCTACACTCCCCTCTAAAAGCTTATTTCTCTTACCTACTTGTTCGTTCATTCATTCATTCTCTTCCAGAAATATTTATTAAGGCTGTTATGAGCCAGGCACTGTTCTGGGACTACACAGGGTGATTAAATGGATTGGTTGGTCCGGGACAAACCCAGTTTTAGCACTGAAAGTCCTGTGTCCTGGGAAACCCCTCTCTCCCGGGCCAAAGTTGGTCATCCTAGAGCCTGCATCAGTGAGGTGAGGTTGAAATATTAGATAGAGAGGGCCCTTACTAAAAAGGTTATTTTCAAGAAAAAACTTGGAGGAGGTAAGGACAATAACACATGGATAGCTTGGAGAAGAGAAGTCCAGAAAGGTCAAAGCCCGAGGCAGCCAGCTTGCCACACGTTTTCGAGGAACAGCCAAGGCGTCAGGGTTGCTGGGGACACAGTGAGAGAGGAGAGAGTGACAGGAGCTGAGATCTGGAAAGTAGGGAAGTCACATTATGTCAGGACTTGGCAATCTTAACGAGGATTTTGGCTTTTACTCTGATTCATATGAGAGGACACTGGAGGGTTTTGAACCAAGACAGGACAGGATTACTTTGGCTGTTGTGTTGAGAATAAGCCACAAAGAGGTCAGAGCAAGGAAAGAGAGGTGTAGGATTTAAATTGTCGTTTTGAAAGTTCTGGTTTCTCTCAGCTGTGCCCAAGGAAACTGAGGGACATGTTATGGTCCATTTGGGGGCTCAGTTTTATCTTTAAAAAAAAAAAAAAAACAAAAAGGCCAGAGGGAGGAGTCTTTACTCTTTCCTTATCCAATTGTGACTGCTGATTCTCAATTTTGTAACGAGAGGGAAGCAGTTTCAAACATGATGTTATCTAAATTGAAACTCAGAGCGGTGCAAACTTACTGCCATGGAGTGGTGTTAAGAATGCGCGGTCTGGGGCCAGACCACCTGAGTCTGAATCTCAGCTCTGCTGCTTACTAGCTATGTGGCCTTGAACAAGTGGCTTAGCATGGGGAAGCTCCTTGTTTTCCTCATCTGTAGGAATAAGGACTATACCTACTCTTAGAGTTGTTGGGACAATTCAATGAGTTAACACATGTGCCTGGAGCAGGGTAAGTACTCATTCATGTTAAACATTATTATAATTATTAAGTCATCCAGCAATAGATGATCAGCTTTGAAACAGATGCGAGCTTTCAGAGACAGGGCTTGTGACTTACTAATCACCGTATCCTTTTCAGCCCTGAGCACAAGATTTGCTGAATGAATAAATAACTGCTACTAAAGCATCAGTCATATTATTTTATGGACTAACAAAAATTGAGTTTAAGAACAGATAACTTGAAGATGATTTTTTGTCTTGGAAAGTAAATACTTAGGTCCTGCACACATAAGAGATTACTTTGAAAATAAATTCTATCAGTCAATGTTCTTGTTTGCCAGCAACAGAACCCACTCTACCAAGTTTAAGCAGGAAAGGGTTTATTAAAGATTATGCAGAAGTTCAAAGAACCTCCAGGAGGGCCAGAGTCAGCCTGATCTGATTAAACAACATTCAAACTAGTCCGTGGTGACGCCACTGCTGACACCAGATACAAAGACCACCCCTTCCATCACTGCTGCCGTGGCCACACCCATTCCAGAATAGGGGTCCACTTAATGCCTGCTTCATCACACCCACTGCGTCTCACTCAGACGCTCAAGTTGGTGTATGTGATTAGGAGGGCCTCAGTCACAGGCCTGCTACATCCTAGCTGTCAGGAAAGCTGGGAAAGTGAATTTTGGGAATTCTACCTTGGGAAGGCAAGACTCCTAAAATGGGAAAATCCCCCTAAACATAGGAAGGGTATTCAAAGATTGGTAGGCAGCCAGACAACAGGACCACATTAAGCAAGAGAAATCAAACATTCAGTTGACTAGAAATACTCTTATAATACTCTCACATTAGAATCTAATCATATGTATGAGATATATATCATATTGAATGTGTAATTGATGTTATAAACTGAAATTACAAGTTAGAGATAATGACTGAAATAAAAACCAGAAAGAGGGGGAAATTCTGTTTAAGTTTTCCATAAACTTTAACGACTGTGAGGACCTGATTTAAAATAGAGTATTTACATATAACTCTTGGACCTGCTCAATTTATTTTTCCAGATTTTCTTTCAAATGGAATACTAAAATAGAAATATAGCATTTTAGAGCCCAAGGAGAATAGCTCTTCTGGTTCGACTCTATTGTTGTTTGATGAGAGGAAGCTGAGGCCCAGGAAAGTTCAGTGATTTACTCAAGCGTCATTGTTGAAATGAAATTATGTTGAAAGCCAAATAGTTTTATTGTTTCTTGAAGAACCCTTTTTCATAGCCTCCCATAATACAGTGAGGAAGCAAGTTGCTTTGATCAAAAGGGCCCAAATCTTGGCTCTCTTCAACATCCAGACAGAAAGTCTGCTTGCACTTGCTGTGTTCTTCTGAAGAGATTTATTCCTGCTTCCTCCCAAGGATGCTGTATCCCAAAGCCTCAGACATGAAGAATGAGATGAATAAAATCAATTTCCACAGAGGCTATAATGTGGAAAATACTGCTCCTTTTTCCCTGCTAAATCAAACAATTGAACTGGCTTTCCCTACAAATCCTCTCCTTTCGTTGTAGCATCGCAACATTTATTTGACAAATATTTGTTGGAGGCCTACTTTGTGTCAAGCACCATACTTGGCGGTGGCCTGAATCTATTAGCATCAGTGCTTTGGGATTAATTTGGAGAGCATGGAAGCTTGCTCCATATAATTAGTCTCTTCTTTAAAATGTGGTAGAAAACCCCACCAGTTGTCAGTTGTTAAAGTAAATAAATAGCCTTTGGAAAACGTTCTGATTCTTAAAAACATTTTAAGGAAGAGAAAGGAACATTTTAAGGAGGATATGATGGTGAAAATAAATTTAATTAATTAATTAGCTAATTAATGTAACTAAAGGCACCCAGGTATGTTCTGTATCTCTATAAGCATCCCCACTGGATAGTGGGAGAGGAGGACTAACAGGGGATGGCAGCAAGAGGCTGGGTCATCCAAAGAACCAGTTAAAATTTTGTTGCTTGTTTCTTTGCCTACACAGTATCAATTGCCACAGGACAAACTACTGTTTATGTTGATGTGACCAAATGTTAGAGAATGGGGTGAGATAGTGAAAAAAGGAGATTAGGTAAAGAGTAGAGACACATGTTCAAGTCCAATAAAGGCTCCAATAAAGATATGTGTGATCTTCACAGGTCACTAAATCCCTCTCAGCCCCAATATCTTAAAAACAAACAAACAAAAAGAGTCAGGAAAAAAGACAAACTAAGGAATGAGAAAAAAAGTTTTTGCAAATCATACACCTCAGTAGGGTTAATATCCAGAATATATAAAGAGGTCCTACAACTCAACAGTTTTTAAAAACCTAATAAAAAAATGGACAAACACTTGAACAGACATTTCTCCAAAGAAGATATAAAAATGGCCAACAAGCATATGAAAAGATGCTCAACACCACTAAGTTTAAGGAAAAGCAAATCAAAGCTACGATGAGGTATCAACTCATTAGAAATAGCAAGTGTCAGTGAGGATGTGGTGAAATTGGAACCCTTGTGCACTCTTGGCAGGAATGTAAAATGGTGTAGCCACTATGGAAAAGAGTATGGTGGCTCCCTACAAAATTAAAAATAGAATTGATGGAATAAAATTTATGTTTTAAGGCAGGACAAGAAAATTTAGCATAACATACTCCCTGCCTGTACTGGGTCCTCCCTTATGTGCGATGTGCATCTGCATTATACATTAACCAGACCTCCTCAAAGGCAGGAATGCCTGTTGACCATAAAGATCATGGCCTTTTTTTTCTTCTTCTGATGACAGCAATGTAACTCCTTAGAAGATTAATTTTTCCTTTCCTAATCCTGTAAGGGGTCATGGTGACCTGTTGCTTGCTTAGTACAAGCTTATCTGGATTATGCATCTTTGGTAAACTTTATGTAAAAATGTCAGTGTGTCATTTTGATGTATAATCCTTTTTCTCCAAAATGTGTAAGACTGTGCCTTCAACTTCTAACAAAAGGAACAGTCCTCAGAGTTTTCTGAAGACTGTCTCCTGGGTTATAATCCTCAGACTGGCTTCAATAAAATTCTCTATTTCGCCTTTGGATTGACAATTCATTAATTTTTTTGTTAACAGAATTATCATATGATTCCACTTCTGGGTGTATGCCCAAAAATTGAAAGCAGAACCCAAACAGATTTTTGTATACCTATGTTCATAGCAGCATTATACACAATAGCCAAAAAGTGGAAGTAACCCAGGTGTAAATCAACAGATGGATGGATGAACAAAATGTAGTATATACATACAATGGAATATTATTTAGCCTTAAAAAGGAAAAAAAATCAGACATATGCTACAACATGAATGAACCTTGAAGACATTATGCTAAGTGAAATAAGCCAGTCATACAAGGAAAAATGTTATATGATCCCACTTAATATGGTGTTCCCAGAGTAGCCAGATTCATAGAGGCAGAAAATAGAATGGTGGTTGCCAGGAAATGAGGGAAGGTCAACGTGGGGAGTCATTGTTTAATGGGTACTGAATTTCAGTTTGGGAAGATTTTTTAAAAGTTCTAGAAATGGATGGAGATGGTGGTTACAGAACACTGGGAATGTGTTTAATGCCACTGAACTGTACACATGGCAATAGTTAAAATGGCAAATTTTGTGGTATCCATGTCTTACCACAATTTTTTAAAAAAAGAGTCAAGAGAATAATATCTGCCTGGAGTAACAGAGTGTTATACAATCAAATTTGGGGCCTTGTACAAATAAGCAATAAGCACCCAGAACTAGTTTCCCTAATTTGACACTGTGGAGAGCTCCAGACCAGAATTTCAAGCCACTGCAGTGTCTACCGTTTCGTATCCTCAATCCATCAGGTAACTCTAGCAGATGGCTCTGATGCCCCAGCTCCCATTCCCTCCACACCTCTGACTGAAATTCACCTGTGGCTGCCGAGGCCAGTTACCTGTGGCTCAGGCTCACCTGGCCAGGACAGCGCCCTCCTTTAGCTCTGCTCGAGTCATCCTGCTTGCTGGCCCAAGGCCCTCTCCCATGCAGGCTGCAGACCTCTCTTCCCACAGGAAAACAACCAAAAGGGTGAGGGTGTTAACAGCCACAGGGCAGCCCGCAATCAAGTGGAAAAAAATCCAGTAGGTTAATGCTCCAGCATCCTGTCCCTCCAAGTAGACAATGCGCATAGACATTCTGGTTAATTCTCAGGAGGTCCCACAGCAGAGGCAAGGCAACCCCATTGCCTATAGCCAGCAACTTCCTTAGGGCACCACACCTGGGCTTTACCCCATCCCTGTCTTACTCTCCTCCTCTTCACTCTGACTTCCCAGAGTCACATCCCAGATAAACTACCTGAAACCAAATCCAGATCTCAGGAAACCCAGTTAAAAACCTTATGATCCTTAATATTTTTTTATGATCTTTAATTTTATATTAATTTCTTTAACGTTTTATAGCTTAACTTTTTTTAGCAGTTCTTAGTTGTGTTCTAGGGTATGTTAACAAATTTATAAATGTTTTGAGACTTGAAACACGTCTTCCTACATTGGAAGGTGGTTGGGTTCCCAAGCCAGCACGAAGTTCCTACTCTAAAGTTAAATAGGAAAGGGTGGTCAGGGAAGGATTTTCCAGGCAAAACTTTGACCTGAATCTTACAGAATAACCAAGAATGCAAGGACAAGCACCGTACACGGAAGAACTGGAGAAGAGAATACGGTCTCAGCTTCTCACCCAACTGTATAGGCACATGGTTCCTTATGACTTTACGGGGATTTCTAAAAGCAGGCTGGCTGGGATCAAAAGACTAACTCTTCTGTCACCCCCCAGGGGTGCTAAAGGCAGATTGTTGGACACTCAAAGCAGAAAAGCAAGAGAGGTAGTATTCATTTTATTTCAGAAGAAAATAAGACTGGATGGGTGAAGCTATTGGAGATGGAACTTCTCTAGGGCCTTTTGCTTTCTGTGGTCTGACAGACTAACTCCAGAGCAAGCTGACCCGGTGTGCGATGAAGGTGAAGGGAAGGGATGGTTCTGGAAAGCAACTATCTGAAGGAGAAAGAGAAGGAAGAGGGGAAATTCCAAGCGATGGTCATGAGAGAGATCGAAGAGGAGCTCTTGAGACCTGGCTGTGGTCACTGGGTGGGACCCATTCCTTTGTCAATCACTTGCTACCTAATTTCTTCTGGCTAATTCAATAAGTATTTATGAGAGCCAGGCACTGTGCTATGTTTTCATCTAACAATTATTATTTACTTAATAATAGATAATAGACTCTTATCTATTATTAGATAATAGATAATAGACTCTTAATTTGTTGACCAGCAATGAAAAATCATAACAAGTACAAAAAGTAACATGTATTTAGAACTTCTATATCCCTACACTTTATACAGAATATCTAATTTGGTGAGTAAACCAAACTCCTTCCATCTATAGCTAAAACTGTCCTCAGGTAACTTGCAAAGAGAAGGAAATAAAACCTCAAGCCCAGCCCTGAGGGGCAAGAATGAAGTGATTTCAGGGTGGTCTATTGCTACATTCATATTTATCCTCACAGAATTGGCTCTGGTCTCCCCAGTTCTGAAGTTCTGAAATGGAAGCCAGGCATTTCTTTTCGCCACCTATGTGGCTACAGTAGTTTCAGCCTCCATCAACTCTACCCGGAATACAGCTTTTTGCCCTTGTCCTTCTATAACTAGTCTCACCCTAGCAGCCAGAACAGGGTTTCTAAAATGTAAGTCAGTTGAATGTGGGCTGGCTTAGTGACTGGTTTCCAAAGAATAGAAACTGGAAAGGGGAAAATATTAACTTTATAGTGGAGAAAACTGGCAGATCCACTTGAAACAAGTGATCAGGTTAATATCACCTTATCAGGTAGATATCATGTGGCCCAGATATGATGGAATGAAAAGGGAACATCACTCCTATAGTATTCTTTCCAAAAATCCATCATTCCATTCTAATCATAAGGAAAACATCAAACAAATCTGGACTGATAGATATTCTACAAAATACCTGATCAGTAATCCTCAAGACTGTCAAGGTCATGAAAAACAAGGAAATCATGAGAAATTGTACAGACTAGAGGAGACCAGGAGACATGACAACTAAATGCCATGTAGTAGCCCTGACTGGATTCTGGAACAGAAAAAGGACATTAATGGAAAAACTGGTAAAAACTTTTTAAAGTCTGGAGTTAACGTAATAAGAGGAAACCAATGTTGGTTTCTTAGTTTTGAAAAATATACCACAGTCATGTAAGATGATAACATCAAGGGAACAAAGTGGGTGAGCCAGCGTACTTGAAGAAATCCTCAGAACTGGGTTATAAAAAGCTGTGGGCTGATACTGGGGCCTATACTGGGGTAAGAAGCTGAACTACTTGTGCTATCTTTGCAACTTTTTTTAAACCTAAAACTAGTTTAAAATAAAAATGTTACTTAAAAAGGAGGAAAGAAACATAATGGAGGGAAAACCCTCCAAGGGTCCCTAGCTCTTACTGATGCCAACTCCTTACAGGGGCCTGCCACCCCTGTTTAAAGTTGCAACACCCTTCCTGGAATGACCTATCCCCCATCCCTGTTTTATTTTTCTGCAGAGCATTTAACGTTTCCTAACATATATATCATTTACTTATTTATTTGCATATTGTCTGTCTTCTCTCCCCACCTTACCCACAACATACCAGAATGTAAACACCAAGACATCAGGAAATTTTGTCTCTTTTGTCCACTGGGGAGAATAAAATAGGGCTCAATACTTATTGAAGGAATAAATGAAAGCATGAATCAGTGAATCCATTCTACCTGAAAACCCTTACGACTGTAACTCTAAAACTCACCTTCAATAGTTCTAGTTTCAAAACTAAAATGACCAAGTAGAGAAAGCAAGTAAATGTCTGATAATACAAAGTTAACTATCTTCCAGACTTGCCACAAACATGGATACCTTGGAGATACTGTGGATTTGGTTCCAGACCACTACAATAAGCAAATATCACAATAAAGCAAGTCATATGAGTTTTCTGGTTTCTCAGGGCATATGAAAGTTATGTTCACACTATACTGTAGCCTATTAAGTGTGTAATAGCATTATGTCTGAAAAAACAATGAACATACTTTAATTAAAAAATATTTTATTACTAAAAAAATGCTAACCATCATCTGAGCCTTCGATCTTTTTGCTGGTGGAGGGTCTTGCCTCAGTGTTGATGGCTGCTGACTGATCAGGGTGCTGGCTGCTGAAGGCGGGGTGGCAGTGGCCATTTCTTAAATAAGACAACAGTGAAGTTTGCCACATTGATTCACTCTTCCATCTACAAATGATTTCTCTGAAGCACGCAACGCTGTTTGATAGCATTTTAACCACAGTAGAACTACTTTCAGAATTGGAGTCAATCCTCTCAAACCCTGGGGTTGCTTTATCAAACAAGTTGGTAAATCCTAAATCCGAAACCCTAAATCCTTTGTCATCATTTCAACAATCTCCACATCATCTTCACCAGGAGTAGATTCCATCTCAAGAAACCACTTTCTTTGCCCATCCATAAGAAGCAACTCCTTATCAATTAAAGTTTTATCTTGAGATTGCAGCGATTCAGTCACATCTTCAGGCTCCACATCTAATTCCAGTCTCTTGCTATTCCCACCACATCTGCAGTGACTTTCTTCACTGAAGTCTTGAACCCCTCAAAGTCATCCCTGAGGGTTGGAATCAACTTCTTCCAAACTCCTATTATGTTGATATTTTGACCTCTTCCCATGAATCACAAATATTCTTAATGGCATCTAGAATGGTGAGTCCTTTGCAGAAGGTTTTCAATTGACTTTGCCCAGATCCATCAGAGGAATCACTATCTATGACAGCTATAGCCTTACAAAATGTATTTCTTAAATAACAAGACTTGAAAGTCAAAGTGATTCCTTGATCCATGGGCTGCAGAATGGCTGCTGTATTAGTAGGCAGGAAAAAAAAAAACAACCATGAATCTCATTGTACATCTCCATCAGAGCTCTTCGGTGACCAGGTACATTATCACTGAGCAGTCATATTTTGAAAAGAATCTTTTTTTCTGAGCACTAGATCTCAGCAGTGGGCTTAAAATATTCAATAAACCTGTTGTCATCAAATGTGCTGTCATCCAGACTTTGTTGTTCCATTTATAGAGCACAGGCAGAGCAGGTTTAGCATAATTCTTAAGCACCCTAGGATTTTCAGAATGGTAAATAAGCATTGGCTTCAACTTAAAGTCACCAGCTGCATTAGTCCCTAACAAAAGAGGCAGCCTGTCCTTTGAAGCTTTGAAGCTAAGGCATTGACTTCTTCCTCTCTAGCTATGAAACTCCTAGATGGCATCTTCTTCCAATAGAAGGCTGTTTTGCCTACATTGAAAATTTGTTGTTTAGTGTAGCCACCTTCATTAATAATCTTAGCTAGATCTTCTGGATAACTTGCTGCAGCTTCTACATCTGCGCTTGCTGCTTCATCTTGCATTTTGATGTTATGGAGACAGTTTATTTCTTTCAATTTCATGAACCAACCCCTGTTATTGCAGACTTTTCTTCTGCAGCTTCTTCACCTCTCTCAGCCTTCGTAGAATTCAAAAGAGTTAAGGTCTTGCTCTGGATCAGACCTTGGCGTAAGGAAATGTTGTGAGTGGGAGGGGCCATGAGTTGGATGAGGTTATAAAGAGTTTGGAAAGTTTTTTTTTTAGAAAAACAGTTTACTGAAAAGGAAGAATAGAGTCTCTCTAAAGAGTATGATCTCTGACGACATTCGGCCTGGGCTGAAATCCTCCTCTCAGCTCTGTGCTTGCTGTTGGCATGACCTTGGGAAGGTTCCCATTTAAACTGTGTGCCTCAGTATTGTCATCAGTAAAATGGGCATGGCAAAGTACCTACCTCCTGGGTTTACTGTGAAGATTACATAATGCCTATGAAGCACTTAGCATGGCTAACTCCACGTAGTAAGTGCTCATAAAGTTATAGTTTCTGGGTTTGTTTTGTTTTAAGAAAAAGAAGCAAAAGAACACATGACCAAAGAAGACAGACTAATTATCCTGTTAGAAAGCATTAAAGGAAAGGCAGGAGAGGAGAGAAAATTTCAGAGCTAGAAAGAGAACCTGGGAAGCAATTACCTTGCTGGGAGGATAGTCTGGGAAACTGGGGGTGTCCAGAATTCACAGGAACATTGGCTAGAGAACTCTTCTGCAGAATCCAGGAGACTGTACAAGATGGCAGATCTGTGAGCTCTGAGAGAAGCATTTTTGCCCATGGTGGAAAGAAGTCCTGAATAGTTCAGCAAAAATATAACCCACTATTTCTCCAGGAACTAGGAATGGGCAGAAGCTGGAGGCAGGGACAGGAGCCAGAGGTATCCTCTCAGCCAGTCTAAGGAAGTGCTTGCTGACCACAAGAGGAAGGCAGAGAAAGAACATGGGAAAAGGTTGTTTTTTGCTCTAAGCCTACACTAAGCCAATTGCAAAAAAGGAATCTGAGAAGTCACCTAGCTTCAGCTTGAATTTTACATAAGCAACCAAGGCCCTTAAAGGAGGAGTAATTGTGTGATGTGGTTTAATGTGCCTGGTGTGTTGGGATCATGTTGGGTGTAGCCATTGCAATGGACAGAGGGAATGAAGTTCAGTTGAGCCTTGAACAACAAGGGTTTGAAAAGTGCAGGTCAACTCATACAATGATTTTTTTCCAATAGTAAACACTACAGTAATACATGATTTGCAGATGGTTGAACCTAAGGATGCTGAATCATGGATACGGAGGAACTGCTGACAAGGAGGACAGACAAGAAATTACCGGCAGATTTTCGACTGTGCAGAGGGTTGGCTCCCCTAACCCCTGAGTTGTTCTGGGACCAGCTGTACTATCAGAAAAGATAAAGTGAGGAAAGGCTGTGCACCCAGGAAAGAGGGTTTTAGGTGAAAAGCCCACCCCTACCATCCCTTTACAATGATCCCAAACAGTGGCAACAAAAAATAACTGAGATTAGTGGCAAAAGAAAAATATAAGGAAAGTGAAACCTTCAGTTTGGGGATATTTGGGAGAACTCGGACCAAAGGACATCTCACATATATTTGATAACCCCCAATATTCCTTCTATTTACAGCAGAGGTTGAAAACTCACATGCCTTCAACGTAAGGTAAATATGTGAACCAATCAGGAGTGGAACAACTGGGTGTTGGGCAGATTGGCAAACGGGAAGGCACCACATAAAGGAATTCACATTCGATTTTTTCAAAACACTGGCCTTGCCAAAGTAAACACAGAAGTTGGCCCCATTTCCATGCCACCAGTTTGCAAACACTGTTCTACATGATGTTAAAACATAAAACATGTTCAACAGTTTAGAGGCTAAATGAAACATTTTTAGTCTAAAAAGATCTATGAAAAGCCACTTTCATTTTAAAGATGATCCCAGTTGAATGGAAAATGAAAAGTCCTGACAGTTTTTTCATCTGCATATTGATAAAGGGGACATTTTAACTCTTACATGAGATGGAATCTATTTCCCCCTTTTGGGAAAATGGAGGAAATATCCTTTATCTCCGGCAACAAGCATGGTGCTTGAATCATTGTATGCATGGGCCTTAAATGTCTGTTGAATGAATAAATAGGGTTATAAGTGCAGCAAAGCACTAGCTGGAGACGGAACCATAACCTCTCTTTTTGAGGTTATAAAACTGAGGGAGTGGACCTCCAGCTCGAACCCTCCTCTTTCCCTTCAGGATATATTTTTGACCCCAGATGTCTACGTAGGAGGTCAAAGACTTCCGTGCTATTTGACCTTCCTCATCTCACTGCTCTAGCAGAGAACAGAGAACATGGACAGCCTCTGAACAGTTACTACAGAACTTACTCCCCAGGTGGCATCCAAGCCACCTTAGTACTTTGTACTTTGGAAATGGGGCACAAGACCTTCAGAGATCACTCTGATAACTCTTCTATATCTCCCTGAGTTCATGGTTCTTGAGGACAAAGAGGGGGTGTCTACCTCACAGAATTGTGAGGAGTAAATAATATTGCATATGTAAAAGGCTTACTGTAGCGCCTGGCACATAGTAAGCACTCAGTGAGCTGTGGATATTATTAGCTATTACGGAAATAGTAGGTGCATGAATTTTTTTAATGGACCCCATTGGTGTGGGGGAGTGGAGGTAGAACAAACTGAGAAGGTGAAGAAAAACAAAATTATTTCAACAGCTGCCTATTAATCATTTTAGAAAAGGTGGAGGTGGGTAAGTGACTAAATAAATTAAATTCCCTACATTTAAATACAAATCCTTACCTATACATGTATACACTTACATAGGCACAGAGTTCTGGAAGAATAGTTAACAGGTAACAGTGGTTATCTTCAGGGAGGACTTGACCTGGGAACAGCAGCTGGGGAAAGACTTTAACATTTTTGCCATGTGTCTATATTATCTACTAAAAATTCACAATTCATTTTTAAATTAAATGTTGTTACTTTAAAATCTCGCCTGAGTTTTGCTGAAAGTGGACGAACTGTGAAATTGAGAACGGCTGCTTTCAGTTTTTACTGTCGAGCCCTGATACTGCCCCCTAGCGACTAGTACCCACCACCGCAACTGCTCTCTGCAGCCCTAACTAGACTCAGCCTGAACCTGCTCGTCTCACCCATACTCACCTGGTTAATGTCAATAATATACGTAGTTGACGCATTAAATAACTGAACTGTTACCTATTTATATACTCTAATGCTTTCATGGTCGAAAATCTAGGTACTGTGAAGGATGCCTACATTACCTCATGCCTCGTTCTTGCCGGACAGGTGAAATAATAGATCATTTGCATTACAATATATGCATCCATCATCCTTCCCTTTTCTCCATTTTAAACTTGACAATTACCTGAAGCAAAAGGACCTTTCTAATTTCTCAGTTTTATCTCAAGTGCACCTAATTTTAGCAACTAAATTTGTATTAATTCATCACTTGCTACAGTAATTTCCTTCTTTGCATTTGTTGAAATAGAGGTTATTGTTCCACATACAAAATTTCCTTGTGTGCTTTTATGTATTTGAGTAAAAGGTTCTGAACTCTACTTCAGACTTTTTAGTTGTTCTCTAGGCTATTTACTGTCACGTTGTACATTTTTCTAAAGTAATGGTTTCATTATTTTAAAGCCAATGTGTTCTGGGGGGTGGTGGTGGGGGTGTAATGAACTGGGAGACTGGGATTGACATATATACACTAATATGTATAAAATAGATAACTAATAAGAACCTGCTGTATAAAAAAATAAATATATTAAATTTAAAAAATTTTAAAAGTCAATGTGTTCTCACTGTAAAGAAAGTTTGGAAAATACAGTAAAACATAATGAATAAAATAAAAGCAAGACCTAACTCTACCATCAACAGATAACTACTATTAACATTTCTATTTTCCTCCAGTTTCTCTAATGCCTATTCGTTTTTATACAGTTTTCACGCTGAATTTTGAAGTCTCTAAAGTACATTTCCACTGTCATATATAAACGTTAAGTGCTTGTCCTTGTTAAATATTGCAAAGATATTATTAGAAACTGTAAGGCATGTTTGGATATAAGGGCAAAGTTCATTTTGAACACACACACACACACACACACACACACACACACACACACACACACTAATGCAGGGTCAGTATCGGACCCTTCTGTAAATGTCATATTTTGTTCGGATACATATCCACTGGGTGTGTATCACACAGGAGGTCACACTTTAGGCTGAAGTTCTTCCAAGAACTGCAAGCCTCCTCATTCAATAATCTTGTATCCTCAGCCTTTGACAAATATTTGGGCATTGGATGGAATTCTTAGGGGTCTGGCCTAGCGACTTAAGGAAGTAATGATACACGATCCCAGGCAAGGGAGAAATCAGGGTCGGGGACCCGCGAGGGGAAAAGAAGGGCCGGGCACACGTACGTCTGAAACCTGAGCGAGTGGCAGCATTATTACTATTATTATTATTTTACTTCTGGATGGTTTCACCCATTTTGGCAGAACAATCTCGATCACCTCCTCCTTACGCAGGTTCCCAAGCAGCGACAGGCCGGGATCAAGGGCTGGTGGGCGTGTTCCCCGCCCGAGGCCCGCGTTGGACCGCATCGGGGGTGGGGAAACCCACCCCGCGGGAGCAGCGGGTATAAAGAGCCCGGCTGCAGCCGCCGTGCAGCTCCGGGCTTCGCAGGGGGAAACGCTCACCTCTCCGGTCCTCATCCGTGTTAAGTACCGTCTGTCCGGGACGCCACGAAGATGGCACCAGTTGGGGGCAAAAAGGCCAAAAAGGTGAGTCTGCAGGGGACCCAAGGGCGCTGTCCATCCCGGCCAAAGCTCTGAGTTTCGATCCACAAACCAGCCCCGCATCGCATCTCAGCCGCGGGGAGCGCAGAGGAGCCCTTAGAGCCTGACTGTGACCAGAAGGCCCCCCAGAACTTCTGCTGCAGGACCCCAAGGCGCCTCTGAGTCCCCACTCCTGCCCCCTGACCAGAGCGCCCTCTAGAACTATGTGACCCCCAACTTCAGAGCGCCCCCAAAGCGCTGAGACTCCCAACGTCTTCTGAGTCCCGCACCCCAAGACCAGAGCACTCCCCCAAGATGCGGCTCCTAGACCCACAGGTGCGACTTCCCTGCCCCACGGCGGTGGGACTCGGGGTCGCCCTGCTGCGTACCCCGGGCTCCTCTGGGGTCTGTGTCCGTGCCCCCGCTCTCGCCCCTTGACGCCCCGCGCTTGCAGGGCAGGGAGGCGCGCGCCCGGGCTCCCACCGTTTCACGCCGCGCCCTCACAGGCGCCTAGGGTCTCAGGGCCCCTACCTTGCAGGGTTCTCGCTGCACCCACCAGCCCACCCCGCCGCAGCCCTAAGGCTCTGGCGTTGTCTGGTTGATGTAAGTTTTCATCCCGCAGTTTGGTTTCAGCGATCACAGAACAGTGCACCGTGCGGGCCTCGAAAAGACAGTTTCAGAAAAATTAAGCACAATGGCCGTAAGATATTGAGGAAGGACTGTTAATAAGTTTTAAAAATAAAAACCCAGTAACAAGCCCGCCCTTCCCTGGGGACGAGTGTTTCAGTCCAGATTGTGGGCCTTCGTCTAGTTACAGGGGTGGGGGGGGGGGGAGTGGCGGGGGTGGGGGGGAGGGGGGAGGGCGGGGGGCGGAGATGGATGGATGAATGGATGGATGGATGCACTGATAGTAGGACTATGGTTAGGAGTGGGAAAAGAAGGACGGAGGGAGTAGGGAATGTGCTTGCCCCTTGGGTGTCAAAGCACCCAACTCCATGCCTGGCAGACAGAGGCCCAGGGAATGGCAGCGAAGGAGACAGGGCCAGGCCGACTGTACTGCTGCAGCTGTAAGGACCATGGGGGAAGGTCCACCTCCCAAATTCATTGCCAGCCATCCCTTTAGAAATGGGCTGCACCTAGTTTCTAAAGGGATGACCCTGCCTCAAATTAAAAAGATCTCCACACAAGGGAAAAAATTAATTCAATTAAATTTTTTAAATGCCATGCAGTCCCAGGATTTAAGATGCTGAGATGGCAATCGATTATAGGCTGTCACCTGTTCAGTTAGGTGGAGAATTTTGCCAGTCCATACATCTACTAAAGGAATAGTTGATGTAGGCTGGAAAGGATGATTCCCATAGAGATTAAAAAAATTTTTTTTTGGTTTGGCCCGATTTACATTGCCATAAATCCTAATCCACTCCCCCAGACTCAAACTCACAAAATGAAACATTTTAAAGGATTATTTTAGCAACAGATGGACATAAGATGGGAAGAAAAAAAAAAGTTTCTTTGGCAACCTTGTTTCCATGCCTATGTCACTGTTAAAATATGGACAATAATACTTCTATACTTCTGATTAAAATTAAAACATATGTTACAAAACTAACACATGTTCATTGTAAACAACTAGGAAAAACACGAAGAACAGTGTCTACTACATTTTGCTGTATATTTGCTAGTTTATTGTCTAGGTAAATATGTACTTTTTAAACAAAAAGTCTGATATTACACATATTCCTTTGCAACACTTTTTCACAAACAATATCTTGACATTTTCTCATAGCACATTCCATTAAAAAAAAAAAAGCCACTTAGCTTAGGAACAAAAAAGTCTGAAGTTCAGGTAATTTAAAAATGCAGTAGAATCTAAGAGAGTGTTCTTCCTGATGTAATTGTTCAATAAACTAATGTACAGCATGGTAATTGAATCACCACTAGCCACTCTGCCACCAAATATCAGATTCTTAGCTATGCTGTGCATTTAAGTGTTGTGCTACTGAAGTTTGAAAACACACACAAGAGTCCGATGAGAGTTGCTAGGTGACTGAACAAAATATCATGAATTATTTCACCCAAATGAAAATTAGTAGCCAGTCATATCTCATTTATTTGACTGTTGTTCATGTTTTTATACAACTGCACCGACTAGCAATATATCTATTTTTCTTGTTAATTGGGTCCTAACGATCAAAGTTGTAGTTTTAAAATGTGACTTTTTTTTGGAATTTTATTTTATCTATTTTTTTATACAGCAGGTTCTTATTAGTTATCTGTTTTATACATATTAGTGTATATGTGTCAATCTAAAATGTGACATTTAGACACATTGTAATCATGACAGGTATTTGGATTTCAAAATTACATGTGATCAATTCTATATTTTTGTATTTGTTATCTCATGGACTTGTATACTTGACATTTTTTCTATATGGAAGGGCTATTCAGGAATATATAGCATAGTCCTCCTATTTTACTGCTTTAAGGTAGAAATGTCAGATGTTTCTTTTCTC
Source organism: Balaenoptera physalus (assembly GCF_965194825.1). Taxonomy (NCBI): domain Eukaryota; kingdom Metazoa; phylum Chordata; class Mammalia; order Artiodactyla; family Balaenopteridae; genus Balaenoptera; species Balaenoptera physalus. Next base: position 115,036,448 of record NC_138890.1, on the reverse strand, counting down.
CGAGCACCAGTTGTCGAAATGGTGTGGGAGAGAGGCAGAAGTTGGTGAGGACCTAAGATAGAAAAGCTTACGAATGTCTCTCACAGAATTTGTAACCCTTGTTATATCAGCATTTGTTTTGTCAACCATTATTAGTAACAAATGGAACGCAACAGGTAAGTACATTCCAAGTTATTACTTTACATGGCCTTTGCAGGGCTATCTCACCCTCCCCACCCCCATTTAAAATCAAATCTAGATACCATTGAAGGATAAAAGAATCAGGAGGCCCTATACACTGCACCTGGGAGACCGTGTATAAATTACTCAGAGACTCTGGACCTTAATTCTTTATTTGTAAAATCAGAGTGACCTAAATTGAATTAGGGTACCTTTTATTTTTAAAGGCTATGATTTTTTGAAATTAAAAAAAAATGGTTACACTAGAAAATTACTTTCTAATTTACAAAGCCCTTTAAAAATATTAAGTTCAAAATTTCTCTATTAACACCAGGGTAATTACTGCATAGTACTGTAAATGGAATAGGTATGGAGGTATTGATTTGGCCATCTTTGTGGTAGTATCTCCTTCCTTCTGTCTTCACCAAATATCTTTTGACTTTTCAGTCTCAAAATGCCTTAATAGCATTGTATGCCACTTCAACTTCTTTATAAAATACAATCCTCTCTTTAGTTTATTGATAGAATAAGAAGAAAGACTAACAATCACCATTTTAAAAAGGTGTGCTTAAGTATTTATTTGAGGCTTTACAACAAAACCTTTTCATTTAACCCCTCTGAAGATATTTATTCAAATATAACATCCTCCCACAATATTCTTCAAATACTCTTTAATGTGTTCTGAAAGACCCCATCCCTGTCACATACACATGGATACACAAACTTTCAATATATTAGCATTCTGGTGATTCTCCTTATAGTCACAAATTTCTGTATAAAATATATATTTTCTGAGAATTCTAAAGAAATCATACTTCTCAAGAATATGATAGCAAAAGTTCTAAAGGTAGAAAATTGTCTTAAAAATTCAAGTAACAACTTTTCTTCCTCCTCTTCTGTAATTTTAGGGCATCCTAGAACGGTTAAACTCTGGAGAGGTCGTGATTGGAGATGGAGGTTTTGTCTTTGCACTGGAGAAGAGGGGCTATGTGAAGGCAGGGCCCTGGACCCCAGAAGCTGCTGTGGAACACCCAGAAGCAGGTTGGTGCACAGCTATATTCTAAGCTCTCATAAAAGACCACTATGTTGACCCAAGTCTAGAAGCATGCCATCAAACAGATACATTCATGCCGTGGTATCCAAATATTTATTATTGCCTGCTGGGCACTGTGCTAGGTACATAAGTACAGATTTGCCTGTTGGGTAAGTACCAATGGCCTGCTGCTCTCACCTATATCTACCTCTTGTTCCCTGGTCCTCACTCTAGATGAGTCTAGAACCTGGCTCACTGCCTTTCTCTGCCCCTCCCTTCTTCAACACTCTAGTTGACTTCAACACCCATACATGTGATCCATCCAGCACTCTTCCTGTTAGTGCCTTGATCTCCTCCTCATCTCCAGCAAACTTTTCCTCCATCCCCACCTTAGCAACCCTCTCCTAGACCTCACCATCGCCAATAGCTGTCCACCTCTGAAATCTCAAGGACAAATAACCACATTCTCTGACCACCCCCTCCTATCTTTTCTGCTCACTTTCTCTAGTGCTCCTATTCTTCAATCTCATCATGACCCTGGCTCTATCATTTTAGTGTGTTTTAGCCATTCTCCCCCACAAGTCCACCTTCCCTCCTTAACCCACTGTAAGTTCCATGATACAGCATCAATCACCATCTTGCAGATAAGCCCTCTTCCATTATGTATCTGCCAACTAGTTAAATTCATTGTATACTAGCGCCACCCTGTTCAACTACCTACCTAACTGGCACCTGCACCCACAAACCTTATTCTCACTTTACTTTTTTGACCACAAATCTTTTATGGACAGGAGGGGAGGTAGGATGCAATCTGAAGGGGATAAATGCTGTCTTTTAAGGCCTCTGTATCATCCTCAAGCAATAGCGAAGATTTAATCTTTAAAAGGGAGGAATGGGCCACTTTTGCAGGCCCATGGAGTTCTGAGGGATGTAGGTTTTCAAGGCTGATGGGTTAATCCACCCATATGTCTTTATTCCAGATCTGAGGGTCCCATTTCTTCCTAATCAGACCCTAACTTTTGGCAATAGAATGCTTTCCCAGTTGAGAACTCTGGAACTTTGGAACTCTGCTCCCTATGTAATTTAGTCCTGGGCCAGAGCCTCAGTTTTTCTGTTCTCTAGCAACAGGAACTGAGTCTCTTTACATACCACCCAGAAGATCCTCAGACTTTCACACATTGCCTGAAATCGGTGACGACCCACCTGTAGCCTTTCATTGTCTTTCTCCACTACTTTGGTGGTACCCAACAATAGCCATCTAATTCCGGAGTCCTTATAGTTACTACTTCCCCTGAACCTCTCAAACATCTGAGATAGTGTACCGGCAAGTGCATTCCCTTCCAAGGGCATCTCATCCTAGTTCACTACAGGTTGAAGTTTTAGTAGTTGCACCCCGAGAGCATACTGGGAGCTCCATCACCTGTGACGTGTGGGTGCTCATTCCTAGCTAGTCAGAAGGAGATCTGACTCTAAATGATGCCTTCAGAGTTATTTCCTATGACTAGTTCTGGCTTCAGCTCTTGCAGGTCAGACCACTCAGAAAACACATGATGAAGCAGAGAGTTGTGCCCAAGAGTTCTACTCTTGGGAGTGAACTAAGGGAGTGAGAGAAGCAGGACTGGGCAAAGGGAGGAACCGGAACTAAGCTGTGAAGAGCTGTAACAGAGAGCCCAGCCAATCTCTCAGGGAGCTCTGGAATTGCACAGGCCCCTCAGAGTTGTCCCAGATTGAGGCAAGGGGGCTAGGTCTTTGTGTTTTCCCCCTACTAACAGACCAAGCCCTGCGCACAAGCTGTCAGCCCTCCCCTCCTCCAGGAGAGGGCTTAATCCTGGGCAAAGGAGTGCCCTTTGGCCTAGGGCACTTCCTAGGAAGGGTCTCAGCCAGGAGCCATCAGCAACCAACACTTTGAAAGAATTTAAATCTTTCAGAGGAAACCAGAGTTCTTGTGAATATTGTATAAGATAATAAACAGATGTTTTTTTATGTTAAAGAAGAGCGTATTCCAATGAACTCAGTGATGAAGGATGGAAACTAACGAAGAACATAAACTGAGAGACAGTACAGCTTTGAGATCCAGTACAGACTCTGGATCCAGACAAACTGGATCAGATCCTGACACAGCCACTAGGCTGTGTGGCCTTGGGGAAATTACTTAGCTAAGAAAACCAAGATAATATTGATATCTACCTCATAAAGTTGTTATGAGGATTAAATAAATTATATGTGCATTGTTCAAAAGAGTGCCTGGCTCATGTTAAACACTACAACTATTCGCTATTGTTATTAACTTGAGTGAGTTGCTTCCTCTCTTGATAATATTCTTGGTTGTATTAATCTATTACTGCTAGAGAAGTACAGAAATGTATTCAAATCACACTGTCCCTAAAAGGTATCCAAAGTAAAAGAGCCATAGTCACACTATGAAACCTAGCAAATGTATGCAACTTTTATATTTCCAAATGAAAGTAGAAATAATACTGTGTTCTACCCTTTAAAAAAAATGAAATTAGTAAGCTTTGGAAGCTAAACCAACAAGAGTTCTCAAATTTTAGTTTCACCAGTGGAGTTTGTTAAAAATAATAAATTCCCAGGCCCCACTTATAGATTTGGTTTCATTAGGTTTGTGATGGGTCCAGGAACCTGCATATTTATAATACTTGTCTCCAAATGATGTCAAAGTAAACCCCACCTTCAGAAGCATTGTGTTGAAGGGATGTAAGGAACACAATGGCATAATTAAGACCTGAGAGTAAGGATTTCTAATATATCTATGGTTTGTTTCTTAAGGTCTGCTTGCTGGGTTAAACTCAGAGTGAAATATTTCTTGGGCCAAACTGACATTAATGATAAACTACCTTTGCCCAAACTCTGCCATGGAAACAAAATAAGACTGTTGTTTAAACTGGAAATTTCAATTTTGTTAGTCACGTTTACTTTTTTAAAGTCACACATTAGAGGAGCTCAAGAGAATCTGCTCTGATACCGATTTTCTTTGATTTTATTAATGCAGAAACAGCACATTTGATCTCTTGGCCATTTGTGTCTTGAATATTTTGAGCTTATTTAAATGCATTGAGCATTTGCTTTACTTTTTCTTCTGGGAGCTCCTTGCTTTTCAAGAATTAATGAAAACTCCATGATACTGAGTCATTAGGTTTAATCCTTTCTGCTACAGACTGAAATCCCCTATATTCAGCTCTGCCAGTGCCTAGTTCAAACTCTGTCAACCACAGTGGACTACAGGACGCATCAGAAAAGACAAATCTGCTTGTAACTTATCTTCAAAGAACCATTTCATACGACCTTGGATGTTTTTAACCTTTTCTGGGGTGGAGGGTGGTGAAATGTGTTTAAAACATTCATGCTCTAAATGAGAGCGGTGGTCATTGTCATGCTACTTTATGCAAATGTATTTGTTTTTGCAGGTGCTTTTCTAATTTTGACTGGGTAATAACTAGAATTCATATAGACCCTGAAAAGTTTCCCTGTAGACTGGACGGCACCCAAAACACTTTTGTAGGACTGGTGCCTGGACTTGACTTTTTAGTGCTGGAAGCAGTGAGAAAGGGAAGGTTATGCTACAGGTCTGCAATTCCTTATCCAAGCCCTTTTGGGGCCAAATGCATTTTAGAATCCAGAATTTGTGGGAATTTTAGAAAGTTAATACATTACATATGCTACATATTGCATAACGCTCTTATTAGGGTCTGAAGTGCTCCCCTATGCCCCATCAAACACATTAATACTCTTTTTGCATCAAAATATATGACTACCCACACTAAATAGGATACAATTATAAATATCCTCACATTAGTTCAGGTGACATTTTGCTGCCAAATGATTTTACTGCAAATTTATTATCCCACTGAAGAAATACTGCAAATTTTTATTTGACCTTTTAGAGTTTGCTGTGGAATTTCAAAGACTTGCATTTCTCAAGTAAATGTACAAGGTAATATCTATACTCTGTACATATATGTCTGGGTCATATGTTTTATACACATATATATACACACACACACATAAGTTGGTAATATTTAGCTTCTGTGATGCTAAAATAAAACTAGTATAATGAAGAGTGTAAAGCCATAAAATGAATATAATTAATTAGCATAAGTTGTATCATTGTCGTAGGAACCAGTCATACCCTATTGTTGGTTAGAGGATGAAGACTCATAGTGTTATGATGGGAGGAAACAGAAAATAGAAATTGAAAGAATATTCAGAAATTACCAGACTAACTCTCCTACGAAAATTTATGCCAAAAGTTGTGGTTCTTGCACTCAGTGGAATCAGCTTTGAATTTGGCGATGAATTCAGTTTCCCTGGGTCTGGAGGGGTTTGAGGAATCTGAATTTTTAATTGTCCCCAAGCGAGTCTAGTAGGGTCACACTTTGAGAAGCATGGCATTTTTAAGAAGCATGATGGAATAATCAGATCTATTAAGAGTGAAAAGTTGTCTTCACCTTTCTGATTCACTGCCCTCTGAAAAAAATCTGATAAAAGATTATAGGCCCTCTGAGCACTATACAATGTACATACATGAAAACAATTTGCACACCATTCCAGGGTTTTTGCTTTTTTTTTTTTTTTTTTTTTACAGTCTCTGGAAATCCATCAAAGGGCCAGCTGGGTGGACTTCTTATTCATAAACCATTCTGTCCCAGATACCAAGTCTGTAGTCCCTTCTCCCTTGCTCCAACCTTAGCACTCTGTGTTTATCTGATTGACTGTATATAAGGGTTTTCAGTTGATTCTGCTGCTAATTAAAACAACTTTGAAACCCCCTAATTTAGGCATGCTTTTAAGTTCCCACTGAGAACGAAAGGTTCCATGATTTTAAAAGCAGAGATTTGGCTTCAAGCTTAGAAATCCATTCTCTGAAATTCAAAAGCTTTTTTGGCCTCACCTTTTTGTCCATTTATAAACAAAAACTGAGCTTCCTATGTTCTTGGCACTCTACTAGGCATCTGGGTTGCAAACATGCCAGACTAATCTCCAGTCTTAGCTTCTGAAGGGCTAAGAACACCAGTGTCCTAATAATTTCTTAGCGTCTAATGTAGTTGTTCCCAGACCTGCAGATTTTATAGGTCTCTGAAATTTCAAAATAAATTTTAGGGTTTGATATATGACTGTTGATTTCTTACTCTGCCCAGTCATTTCTCCTGACAAAAACAAAACACCATCTAAGTCTCACTATAATTTTATAAAAGAAACATTCTCCTGCTCTCTTAGAATGGTGATTCTCAACAAAACTGAAAATAAGAATCAGTTGGGAAACCTTTAAAAAAACTTGCTTGTGCCTTACCCCAAATCAATTAAATTAGAATATATGTGGATTTGACACTAACATTCATAATTTTTGAAAAGCTTGCAGGATATCTAATGGGCAACCAAGGTTTAGGACCAATATTTTAGAGTAAAGGATAACTCTTTAAATTGCATACATTTGATTATATGGAAAAAAAAAAAAAAAGAAAGAAATCTCGCACCATATTTCCTCCAGCCAATGAAAGCTTCGCCACATGGTATTCACCCATGAACCTAGATTGCGAACATTTCTCCAACACTTATTTCACTCTACTACCAGAATTATCTTTCAAAAACACTGAGTTGGGCTTCCCTGGTGGTGCAGTGGTTGAGAATCCGCCTGCCAATGCAGGGGACCCAGGTTTGATCCCTGGTCCGGGAGGATCCCACATGCCGTGGAGCAAATAAGCCCGTGCGCCACAACTACTGAGCCTGTGCTCTAGGGCCTGTGAGCCATAACTACTGAGTCCACATGTCACAACTACTGAAGCCTGCGCGCCTAGAGCCTGTGCTCTGCAACAAGAGAAGCCACTGCAGTGAGAAGCCTGCGCACCGCAGCGAAGAGTAGCCCCTGCTCACCGCAACTAGAGAAACCCCGCGTGCAGCAGCAAAGACCCAACGCAGCCAAAAATACATAAATAAAATAAATTAAAAAACAAAACAAAAACACAAACACTGATACCTGTGGTCTGGCGCCTAGACTCCTTGGGATGATGTGCTAGGCTGTTTTACACTCTATCTGACAGCCCGCCTTTCCAAGTTCATCTCCCACCACTTCTCCAGCATATCCTCAACTCCGGCCACTCAGACTGCTTGTCACTCCCCCAAATGCCAAGACTTTTCTTGCCTCCTTGTCTTTGCTCGGGCTGTTCCCTCTATAGGGAATGCCCTTCCCCATCTTCTCTGCCTGGCAAAAGCACTGAGATGATTCCTCCTCTGTGGGACCTCCCTCTTCCCTTCACCCCACATCCATGGCAGAGATAATCTCTTCCTCCTGGCAAGAGACTCCAGATCCACCTCTCATTAGCCCCCAGGATGAGCAAATGCCAGGCAGCCAGGAATTTAAACAGATATTTTCATATTTGTTTGTCTGAGAGCCTTTTGAAAGCATCACAGACTAATAAACTGTTAACAATGAATACCTTTCCCTCATTCAATCTCCCAGTTCGCCAGCTTCATCGAGAATTCCTCAGAGCTGGATCGAATGTCATGCAGACCTTCACCTTCTACGCCAGTGAAGACAAGCTGGAGAACAGGGGAAACTATGTTGCAGAGAAAATATCCGTGAGTAACACCATACGTGGCACTCTTAGAAGGACACAGTAGACACGCGTGTCATTACCAAAGCTCTCATAGAGAAAAGTGTTGAGCCTCTTTAGAGTTCTGTTTTGTTTTAAACAATACAGAAACGAGGTATGTGTGAATAATATTCTTAGGTTTTAGCTAGCATCCCCCAAATTAACAGAAAGGCATTTAATGAAGCAGATCAAAGAAGTATTTAACTATTAATGATTCTCTCAGTCTGTTGACTAAGTTGCTGAATGAGTATCCTTACAAACTCTTACATCTTTTTTTAAAATAAATTTTATTTATTGATTTATTTATTTTATTTTTGGCTGTGTTGGGTCTTCGTTGCTGCCCGCGGGCTTTCTCTAGTGGCGGCGAGCATGGGCTACTCTTTGCTGCACTGCGCGGGCTTCTCATTGCAGTGGCTTCTCTTTGTTGCGGAGCATGGGCTCTAGGCGTGCGGGCTTCAGTAGTTGTGACACACAAGCTCAGTAGTTGTGGGTCGTGGCTTTAGCTGCTCCGCGGCATGTGGGATCTTCCCGGACCAGGGCTCGAACCCGTGTTCCCTGCATTGGCAGGCGGATTCTTAACCACTGAGCCACCAGGGAAGTCCGAAACTCTTACATGTTTACAATTTTTTAATGTGACACAGTATAGGAGAAAGGTCATATGTGCCAGGAGTCCGTGAACCTAGAATCTTCCAGGCTCAGCTACAATCAACTGTGTGATGTTGGGCAAACCATTTACTTATCACATCAAATCAGCAATTTCTTCATCTCTAAAATGAAAAAGGAATTCTAAAATTACATGAGTCTGTGTGATCTATAGTACTGGGGTTTTTTGAGGACAAGCATCAATTTTTATTGTCTAAATAATTAGAAAAGACCTTACTTGTGATACGTGTATCTGTTGAGAAAATACATAATGACAAAAAGTCATGAATTCTGTAGTAGTTTAAATTGAATTTTATTCTTATTAATCATAAAAGCAAATCATTATCATCATCACCACTATTTGCTAGGTATTCTTCTAAGTGCAGCTTAGGCATTGGAGGATACTGGATCCTTTTATGTAAAGACTTTTATCCTCTCACAGATCTTTGGTATAATGTAATATCCTAAATACCATCATTAGATTTTTTTTTTTAATCACTGTTATTGGCAGTGTTGTTACTGCAAATTGCTCAACTCCATAAAGCACTGAACTATTCCATCACTGTCTTTTTCTGGAATAAAATCACTATTGTAACATACAACTGAGATATGGACATTTGAATAACAATTTGCTTCAATTTCACATGAAAATGTAGATGTATCATAAATTCATCCATTTTAGGGGCAGAAAGTCAATGAAGCTGCTTGTGATATTGCCCGGCAAGTGGCTGATGAGGGAGACGCCTTGGTGGCAGGAGGCGTGAGCCAGACACCTTCGTACCTTAGCTGCAAGAGAGAAACTGAAGTCAAAAAAGTCTTCCAGCAACAGTTAGAAGTCTTCATGAGGAAGAACGTGGACTTTTTGATCGCAGAGGTAAACAGATACGATCTAAGATGAGACGAGGACACTTAGGACATTTTCTCTGCCTTTTAATCTCATGAGGACCATGTGGGGTTAGGTACCAGTCATGACTAGTAGCTGTAATATTTAGTTTTGAAATGTTTTTCCAATTTAGGGCTTCAACTAAATGTGATTCAGTTAATGTAAAATAGTGTTCTTCAAACCTTTGGACTGTAAGTCGCAGAAATCACCATTCTATTCTGTTTTAAAAATGTTAATGGGTCACAACTCAGAGTTTGAAAAACACCCATCTGGGGATAATTAAGTTAATATGCAGTAGGATAAGTTTTCAAATTATTTGGGAAGAAACAAGATTAAAAGTATCTTGACTTTAACTTATTTCAGTATTTTGAACACGTTGAAGAGGCTGTATGGGCAGTTGAAGCCTTGAAAGCATCTGGGAAACCGGTGGCAGCGACCATGTGCATCGGCCCAGAGGGAGATTTGCACGGCGTGGCCCCTGGCGAGTGTGCAGTGCGTCTGGTTAAAGCAGGTGATAATGCGTTCTGACCGGTTTGCAATTAGTGTGTCTTTTTTTTTTTTTTTTTTTTTTGGTTGTGTTGGGTCTTCGTTTCTGTGCGAGGGCTTTCTCTAGTTGCGGCAAGCTGGGGCCACTCTTCATCGCGGTGCGCGGGCCTTTCACTATCGCGGCCTCTCGTTGCGGAGCACAGGCTCCAGACGCGCAGGCTCAGTAGTTGCGGCCCACGGGCCTAGTTGCTCTGCAGCATGTGGGATCCTTCCGGACCAGGGCTCGAACCCGTGTCACCTGCATTGGCAGGCAGATTCTCAACCACTGCGCCACCAGGGAAGCCCCTAGTGTGTCTTTTAAATGACATACAAATGCAGGTCCATCTATGAATCACTATATACTACTTTTGTTACAGGAAAACCATTAATTTACTTTCTTAGGAATATCTATAATATCATTATTGAGTCCCAAAGAGAAAAAAATGTTAAAAAAAATACATACACACACATACCAGCCTTTTGAAATGGGCAATTAGACCTACGCTGAAGGTTTAACACCTGGAAATGAGAAGAATTTTAGTAAATCAAAAGGAACATTAGGAAATATTATGTTTTATTTTAAATTATCTGAAGTTGAGGTCTTTAGACATTAATAACTTTTAAGTCAGTTGCCCTCTTTGCCAAAGTTTTTCCATTCTCATAAATTACTGGTATGCTTTACTTTTTGTAATTGGCATAATAAATTTAAAAATCCTTTGATATGAGACACTGAGCACCTAATTTATCTTTTTATATAATTTCCATTCCTAATATTGGGTTTCATTTCAATTAGGGAAAATTCACAGACTGTTTTCAAAGCTGCCTCATTTTCAACCTGAGGAATAACACAGTGTCCGTGGAAGAGTCTGACTGACTCTGTGGAACAGAGATTTTGATTGGCTGATTGTTTAATTTCTCATCTTTATCCAACTCTTAATGTTTCATGAAAGTCACTTCATACTCATCACTAATAATAATTATTTAGGTTTAGGAATGACATTGTAGAATCCTAATTTTTTATTATACATATTAAAAATGGGGGGAGAAACCAAATTAATATGTTTCAAAATGATCAGAGGAGGCCCTCATCATCCCAACTGTTAATTGGCAGGGATTCTTCGCCTGCGTCTACTCCTTCCCCTGACAGTCTGTTCAGAGTGAGTGGCCACAGTGCTTGACCTCACTGAACCCTGTTTATATCCTTCACAGAACTCCCCAGTTATCTCATTAGTTTATGTCTTGAATGTCTGGCTCTCTCACTTGATTGTAAAATCCCAGAGGGCAGAGACTATGTCTGCTCGGCTCAGCACTGAGTACCGTGTGCCCAGCACAGCACCCAGCACATGATGGGTCCTTAGTCAATATCCATCTCACAAATCTAGTCCAACTTCCAATGTTAGTTCAACTTCCATGTGCCCTTACATCGTCATCCCTACCCCAAATAACCACTTCCTCCTCTCAGCAGCTGTGTCGCACATTTAGCGTATCCTCAGATGACATTTTCTAATCTGTGAGACTGTTAACAGGGTTCTGCAGTTACACACAGATAGAAAATGCTGTGTTAAGACAAGTTAAGCAGCCTCTTGACTGCAGAACTTCTCAGAGGCTTTGACGTGTTCGTGTATACTGGCAGTCTCCAAGAAGGGACTACAGTAAATAACTACTGCCCAATTTAATTGATCATAGAACCTTGTTTTCATAGAGCAAACCTTGGGAAGCCCTGTGCTAAATTATAAAATCTTTGGTGTCCTTTATTTATATTTCTCTAAAACCCCTTACAAGGACCTTTATACCTAATAGACATCCAATAAATAGCCAAAATATGATTACTTCATTAATGTAATGATATCTACCAAGGAAAGAGAAACTGTGGCTGCAGAACACCAGGAAGGAAGGAAGGAAAGAAGGAAGGGAGGAAGGGAGGGAGGGAGGAAAAGAAAGGGAAAGAAAGAAAGAAAGAAAGAGAAAAGAAGAAAAAGAAAAAGGTAGTCAAGATCCAAGTGACCCTGTTCAGTAAGCTGTTGAATATACCAGTCTGGAACCCAGTGGAAAGGTCAGGGTTAGAGAGAGAAGCTTGGGAGAGGTCTGGATATAGATGGTATTGAGAGCCTGGGGCTGAAAAGGAAGTGTAGATGCAGAAGAGAAGATGGCTCAGTGGCATCCTGGGACACTGAAGGACTGAAAGGTTTAGCCTTGAGGAGGGGTCAGCACACAACACTCAAAAAAAAAAAAAGCAGCCAGGGAGGCAGGAGCAACTCTCAGAGAGTGGGGGAAGTTCTCAGAAGCCAAGAGAAGGGGAGTATTGATGACGGAGGGAGTGCCACGAGGTTGAATGCTGCCGAGACGTTGAGTAAGATGAGAAGAGAGAAGCGACTACTAGATTTGGCAAGATTGAGGTCATCGGTGCCCTTAACAAAAACTGATTCAGAGGAATGATGGGGCGTGAGGCCAGATTGGAACAAAAATGAAGAGCGAACTGCAGGCCGAGGCCAGTGAGGACCACTAAGATGCCTGCCACTGAACACTGCAGGTCACAGCGTGTAGCGTCAGCTCTGCTGCTCCTGGAATCTGGACGTTGTGCCGCTCTCATTGCGGCCAGAATGAGAGCCTTTCCTTTCCTTATTCTTGGCATCTCTATATCCCAGCTACAAAATCCTAGGCCACGAGTTCATCAAAAAAGTCCTTTTTGGAGGACAACCCAAGTGTCCAACTAATGAATGGATAAGCAAAATGTGGTATGTACATGCAATGGAATATCATTCAGCCATAAAAAGGAATGAAATTCTGACACATGCTTCAACAGGGATGAACCTTGAAAACATTGTACTAAGTGAAATAAGCCAGTCAGGAAAGGACACATACTATATGATTTCACTTGTATGAAAGTTTCAGAAAAACCTTTTCCTAAATTACATTCTGCTGCTATGCCCAAGAAACTTAATAATATTATTAAATTGGCCTGATAAAAGGAAACATTGACTTATTCCTCAGATGAGTGGTATGGTAACCACAGGTGCCATGGGGCAGCTGGGAGTCGTGAAAAATTATCATGCTTTGCAAATATAATGTCAGAGATTGAAAAAATGACTACTAAAATTTGAAGTTAAAGAACACTCCAATAATGATTTTTTTTAACAACTACTAAAAATTGAAGTTAAAAAACCTTTAATAATGATTATTTTTTTCAAAAAAAGATGGACAGCCAAGTGTGCATAAACGACACTTCAATTATATCTGACTCTTCAAAGCACTGTTCGCAGAAAGCACTTGCTGCCTGTTACTAATCATTCTTTCCCAAGGGTAAGATAAGTTTGCAGGGACCCAGTGCCATATTTCCAATTCAGTGCCAATTTCCAAATAAAAGCTCCCTGAGTGAGAGGAGAGTTGGGCCCACTGGTACCTGGTGAATCCCTAAAGCTCAAATGTTCTTCCCACTTGCAGGAGCTTCCATCGTTGGCGTGAACTGCCATTTTGACCTCACAACTAGCTTACAAACAGTGAAGCTCATGAAAGAAGGCTTGGAGGCCGTGGGACTGAAAGCCCACCTGATGAGTCAGCCCTTGGCCTACCACACTCCCGACTGCGGCAAACAGGGATTTATCGACCTGCCAGAATTCCCCTTTGGTAAGACAGACGTTTTATAAATCATCTCAGGGTCCTTATGTTTGACAAATTCCAAAGAAATCTCTAGCCATAGAGCTTTATCATGTAAAGTAATGGCTGCATATCTCCTCATCTCTTGCCCCCAGCTTCTCTCCTTGCAACCCAAAAACTTTTAAATTAGACATTAGGAAAAGACAGGACCGGCAAGCAAAAAAGACCTCTGAACTTAAATGTAAAATCAAAGGTGAGTCAACATCTAGGCAGACAACCAATTCGTCATACCTGGAGTTGGCAAAAAGGATGCCCTCCTGGGTAGGATCAGCGAAGATTCTGTTTCTGGTTCCAGCTCTGTTGCTAAGTTGCAGAACCTTAGCAAAATTTCTTAGTTCTCCCAGATCTTAATTTTCTCATCAGAAAAAATAAGTAGTTTAGACCAGGTTATTGCTGAGATACTTTTCTCCTATTCTGAATGTTGCTCAGATATTCTAGCAATATCTGAGTTTGGGGGGCAGAGGGAAGTTACCATCATTGGGTTACTGTGTAACAGATTTGAATGAAGAGACCAAGCAGATGAAGGGGGGGAATACTTGCAGTCTGGGCAGAGGGATAAAGCATGTGTGGGAAGTGGGGGTGAGTCTACCTGGAGAATCAAGCCACGGGTGAGCAGGGCCAGAGCCTGGCCAGCCTCCTATTTCATTCTAAGGTCCTTACCCCATATTCTAGAGGGACCCTGGAAAATAATCAGTCTAGAAGAACCATGGAAGAAGAACGGCAAGGCATTTGTGGTATTTATTGCTGTAGAACAAATTATTGCAAAATTTAGTGGCTTTAAACAACAAATATTTATTATATCTCAAGTTGCTGTGGGTCATGAATTTGGGAGCAGCTTAGCTCAGAGTCTCTTAATAGGTTGCAATCCAGACTCTAGCAAGGGTTATAGTCATCTGAAGGCCTGATGGGAGCTGGGGGATCTACTTACAGGCTCTCTCAGTTGGCTGTTGGGAGTCAGGGTCAGTTTTTTGCTGTCTGTTGATTGGAGGCCTCAGCTCCTTGGCTCATGGGCCTTTCCACTGTGGTATCTGAGTGTTCTCAAAACACCGCAGCTGGGGTGAACGTTCCAGGAGAGAACAAGGCAGAAAACATAATGTCTCATATGACCTAGCCTCAGAAGTCACAAACCATCCCTTCTGCCATATTCTATTGGTCTCACAGACCAACCTGATATAATACAGGAGGGTCCACACAAGGGTGAGAACATCAGAGGGCAGAGATCATTGGGAATCATCTTGAAGTCCGGCTGTCACAGTATTTAAAATTGGATATGTCGATGCAAAATAGCTAATAGTTTTTAAGAGTTTGGAACTAAATATTGACAACTTATCTAACTCATTTATTGAAAATTACACATTTATTATAGCTGTTTGTTTTGAATATATATTTTTAAATTTAAGCAGAGTGTCATTTATTACAGGACTGGAGCCCAGAGTTGCAACCAGATGGGATATTCAAAAATACGCCAGAGAGGCCTACAACCTTGGGGTCAGGTACATAGGTGGGTGCTGTGGATTTGAGCCCTACCACATCAGGGCGATTGCAGAGGAGCTGGCCCCGGAACGGGGATTTTTGCCACCAGCTTCAGAAAAACATGGCAGCTGGGGAAGTGGTTTGGACATGCACACCAAACCCTGGATTAGAGCAAGGTAAGAACCTTAAACTGTATTTGCCAAACCAAACTCATTTAGATTATGAATATGTCCAAATGAGGTCATTACAAAAAGTGCAGCCTATTTGCTGTGTAATGATAAAGAATCAGTTATCCTCTTTAAATTCTCTCACAGAGATGTTTATAATGTAGCTTTATGGAGTGATTTTTGGGGAAAGCTTTAAGAATATAGAATATAAATAATGTAAGTTGCAACGAAATGTGATTTCACACTCTAGGAAAGCACCGTCCATGTGGTGGACACTAACAGTGAATCCGTTGTTAGGATTTAAGTACAACAAATATTAATTGCCTGTTCTGTGCCAAGCACGAACCTTAGAGCTGGGAAGACAGTGGTGAATGAGATAAAAAATGTCTTTACCCACAGAGTTTACATTCCAGTGGGGAAGAGGAACAATCAACAAACAGAGTTTCACATCAGGCGATGTGCAGGGCACTAGGAATATAGAAATGAAAGGCTGTGGTCCCTGGCTAAGAGAATCTCACGGTCTACTGGGGAAAATGGAGAAGAAAGCTGATGTATTATACTGTAGTTAACTGCTTGAGCAGAGGCATGGATAAAAAAGTAACAATGAAGAGAAGAGAATAACTATCTCCACCTCATAGATAATTTAGAAGAAGGGACTTTGGGGCTGGATTTTGAAGAGCTGAGTAGGCTTCCAAGGGATAAAGAAGGGGGCGGAGGATGCACCCCAAGCAGAGGGAGCAGTTTCCCTCTGTTCAGCCAACATTGGTTGAGCACAACTATGTCAGACACTGCTGTGGATGCTGAGGGAGCACGCTGGACAAGGCACAGGCCTGTCCCCAAGGAGGTAACAGTCTAGTAGGCAGAGAAATAAACAGCTAAGTTCAAACTGGTATGGTAAGTTAAGGATGAAGATGTGCACAGGTGCTGTGGAGTCTGTACTAATGGCCCACAGGGGGAAAGGTGGGAAGGTTGGTGAAGAATTTCTCATAGAGCTAACACCAGAGCTGAATTCTGAAGGACAAATTAGGTTGCCAGACAGGAGAACAGCCTAGAGGGAAGCACTGAGAGGTGGCAAGAGAACAAGGTGCTGAGAAACTAGAAGTCTGAGAATATTGGATTCAGAATTTGGTAAAGACACAGGTCAGGAACAGGAGGTGGCCTTTGTTCATGCTCACGAGGTCTAGATGACCTCATCCCAAGGCAATGAGGAGCCTGGAGGGTCTCAAGTGGTCTGAGACAAAGTTAGATTTGCAAGTTTTCGTAGCCTCGAGACAGGGAAACCTGTGAGGAAATCTCTGCTGGGAGATACCAAACATGGCAAGGCCTGAACTAGGAGACAAGGGAAATAGAAAGGAGGCAGAGGCGGGATCCTCAGGGTGAGAGGTGCAGAAGCAACACTGGCTTTGGGGAGAGCAGCAAACGTGGGCTCAGCTGGCTCAGGAAGTAGAGTGCCAGAAAGTGAGGATGGAGAGCTAGGGTAATTTGGATAGAAAATGTCCATATTCTAAACTCTTAGCTTTTGAACCTATGTGTATGTAAAAAGAAGAAATTCAAAGTAACTTTAGACCTACAGATTCTGAAAAAAAAGATAAATGTGTTTCAATGGACACACTCTCAAGAGCCCAAAGACAGTTCTACAGCGGTGTCTTAGCTCAGCGACCTAGAGACGGAAGCTCAGGGAGAAGTCCTCCTGACCTCTGAGGCTACGTCATAAGAGACATTATGTTTTCTGCTGTGTTTTGTTCCCCCAGGGCCAGGAAGGAATACTGGGAGAATCTTCGGATAGCCTCAGGCAGACCGTACAACCCTTCTATGTCAAAGCCGGATGCCTGGGGAGTGACCAAAGGAACAGCCGAGCTTATGCAGCAGAAAGAAGCCACGACAGAGCAGCAGCTGAGAGAGCTCTTTGAAAAACAGAAGTTCAGATCTGCATAATAGCCTCAGCGGAACCCATTTTCAGTGACTTCCTCTATGTTTGGAAGTCTATGTTTGGGCCACAGTTCCAAAAATAAGGAAAAGATGGTTAAAAGACAATGCTTATATGAACCCCAGCCTACATGTAAAGATTGATATTAGCTGAACAAAACAATTACAAATAGTACTTGACAATTTTAAAAAGTATATATTTAGAACTTGAAAGCAAAATAAATAAGAAGCAAATATTAAACAGGTTTACTAAGCACCCACCATGTACACGGTATTAAGGAAATCACTGTGGCCAAGGAAAAGTAATTTGGACATTAGTCCCACTTCAAGAAGTTTGCAGGCTAGTAAGGAGGATGAGATGTGAGCTATCATAAATGGCTCAGCAACCAGACGGGGACAGACAAAGTGCTATAGGAAAGTGACTTCCAAGCTCTTCTGAAGATGACCCTTCATAAGAAACACAATTTATATTGATATAATGACCCAGTAAAGTACATGTACAGCCATTGAAATAAAATGTGATCCATTCTGGTATTTTTTATTCCATTCCTTTCTGTCCTATTTCATTAATAAAATACTATGCTGGTTAAGACCCCTCAAATTGATTTTATGACCCATTAATGAGTTTTGACCCACAGATTGAAAAACACTGCTATGGGACACCAGCTATGGGGACTTTGCTATGCCTTTAAGTTTCTTCTTAGAAAATCAGTCCTATGGGACCTGATCAGTAAACATTCAAAGCTCAGAGTTCCAGAGTTGTTCCCTCTCTTTTCTGACCCATTTCTACCACTAAGAAGCATTCAGACCAATGGGGAGGCCGAGAAGGGATTGGTACCCAGACTCTCTCCATCTTTTTCTAGGCTGGATCCACCTAAATAACTCTCGTCAGTAAGACTGGGGAGCAATGGTCTTGTGTTAATTTGGTACCTTTAAAATATATATATAATAAAGAAAAAGAGATTCTCCAAACTCTATCCGGGGTTCCTAGATTGAGAACTATATTTTTACCTGGTAGTATCTACTCTGAAAGCTCAAGCCCGAGAAGTAAGCTCAAGCCTGAAGTAAGAGCATTAGAATAAACATGGCTACTCAATGTATTAGGAAAGAGTTCATGCTTCTTTCTAAACATTCATTGGATTGGTATAGCTGTTTGGAAATTCTAATCTCTTCAGCTACTATAATAAAAGGAGCAATGAGACTTATCTTGGATGTATTTGAATCTTATTTCTGTTCTATAATTTGCTAAGTCTTGTGTAAACTCAGTTTCTATTTAAAAAGACACAAGCATGCTAGAATTTTAAAGGAGAAGGCAGCAGTATTTAAAGGGAAAAGGAATTTCCAGAATTTCTTTTCAAAGCAGCACATCTCTCAGAGGTTGCATATGGCTGAGGTGAAATAAGAAAAGAGTGAAAGTCACTTTTTTTTTTTTTTTTTACCAATTGCTATCTACCATTTCTCACTCTCAAATCAGGTTCAATATTCAATACTTTCATTCATAGGTAATAGATACCTTTATTCAACCTACTACTGTGTAAGATGGATGCCCCTTTAATATTCTTTTCAGAACTTTCATTGCCACGCAAAACACTGTAACCCCTAATTATTCTTATACCTTTTGATTTTAAACATGTTTCCCTCAAGAGGAAATATACATACTGAAGGTACACTGGAATGAAACTGTATGTCAACAGTGACTCCTAGTGGCATATTTCATGTTTTGAAAATTTTTTTTGAAATTCATCCCTCCACCAAGTGCATTCATTTTATTTCCAGAAATCTTGTTCATTAAAAGGGAAATTTCATTCAATACCTATAAGCTTCCTTGTGTTAAACAGACATTTCTCACTGGTAAAGATATTTTTATGGAATCAGAGACAGAGAGACCTTAGAGATCCAGAGTCTAAACTCTCCCTTTTAAGGGTAAGATTCCGAAGGCAGGATGCCAAGTCAGGAAGGATTTCTTATTAGTGCAAGGCTGCCAGGAAAGATGGCTTTAGCTTGGATTCTTGGTAGAAGGAGAATGGAACCAGGACAGATGGTTCACAAAACTAAGGAGTTCATCCTCCTGCCAGGAAATAGAGATCCCTGCATTCCTCAGAGTCGATGTAAACTCACTGAGTAAACTGTTTGCAGTTTATGACCTGATACTTATTCACACTGTAGCAAAGCGCCTTTGAGTAAGGGAGCCAAGCCAATGCAGACCTCTAACGGAGACAGAACTGGACAGGAAGGGATTAAAAGCTTCAGTTCCCAATTTCTCCAGAGGGGGGCAGCAAGGCACCAGCTGGGAATGCCGGAGGAGCTCTATTTTTCTTTGAACTCAAGCTATTTCATCAGAACAAACCGTAACATTAAACGGCAGAAACAGCTGTAGCTCCCTTTATTTGTTTTGATCAGTTTTTCCCTAAGATACATGGATCTTTGAATCACATCCTGGACAACCCACCCAGCAAGGAAAGCCTTATCTGTCTCCAACCGGATCCTCTTTTTTTCTTCCCCCAGAGATCATTTTCCCCAGTTTTGAGCACAATGGCTGGCTGAGAATATTATACAGACTGTTTTCACAAACAGCCTCCCTGTTAGTCAGTAACATCCACTCAGCCAGTCTGGAACCTTCCGTGTGTTATGTGCCAGGTAGACAATTCTGATTCTTACACAATCGAGGAGGAAGGAGTCAATTTGAAGACAGAAAAATAGAGGAGCCCTGGGAAGTGCTTCAGGAATAGTTTGAGAGTGTGTTAAACCGCAGAGTTAGGGATAACGAGGCCCAGTGTTTCTAAACATCTTCAGGAACAAATGAATGTTTAGTGTTTGAACAGAAAACGACAGAAAGGCAGCCAAATACAAAGACTTCTCACAGATGGTGACAGAAAGGGCAGGGTCATTTGGCCAAAATTGGTGGAGTGTGGTGAGGGAAAGGAAGAGCCAGAAAATGCTTCCAGTTTTCAAGCAGCTGGAGGCTCTGTTGGCCTTGGATAGATGAAAAATTAAGGAGATGGAAAGTGAGAGAGACAGATGCCATCATTTGTGCTGCTGTGAGCTACAGAAATAATGCCAAACCATTCGAGTACAGCCAAACAGAAGAGGTTAATTTGTATGCCACTATATCAAACGCACAATCATTTTATCACATGGTTTGAGAGAGAGATCTGTGAACATTCCCTATGTAAATTTTTACATGAAGTACATTTTCAAGGGAAATATTTAGAGTACTTTTAACAAAAATTTATTTCCCCAAATTCCTAACATATTTTTAGCAGTCATCACTTATTTGCAAGCTGCTCATGTACCATTTGAAAATGATTCCTGTTTGTTCCTTCAAGCAGGTTCAGTGAGACCTCTATTTGGCCCCATTTTGTGGTTATTTGTTCCAGTTTACTACATGGCCTTGAAAGGAAAAGGCTGAATATCTTTGAAAATAGTTCAAACTTTTCCCCCAATTCAGCCTGGCCATCCTTCCAATTATTTTGACTCAATGAGATTTTACTGTTCTCTGGAAAGGTTAATGTCTCAACACACGAATTGTGCAGAACACTACATTGCAAAACACTCATGCGATGTAGTAGAAAAAACAATTAATAAATTTAGAATCAGGAATTTGGGGTGCAAGTCCTAGCTTTGCCTCTACCTCACTATGCAGCATTGGACATATCACCCTGCTTCTCTGAGCTTCGATTTTCTCATCTGTAAGGTGACAAATCTCTCATACCGTGCTTAAAGAACTCCGCAATTTTATGTTGCTAATTTGATGGTATAGTAAGCAATAGCCTCACCACTGTCAACAAATATTTACTGAGTGCCACTTGTGGTATGTTTCCAGCAGACTTCGTTGTTAATTAATTATTCCCCTGACTAAACAGACGGCAGACTAAAACAAATAACACCGTTCAGAGAGCAGGGAAAGTTTTATTAGCCTATACTCAGCCTGGCACTGGGAATGAAAATGTCATTCTTCCCCACAAGTACTGCTTCCTAGGGAGGTTCAGGCCTGTGGTTTTTCATATTATGAACTGTTTCTGTTTTCAGGACTCAGAGGTCTTTGTAGGTTTGCATAAGCATAAGCTATGGAAGTTCTAGAAACCATCATGTGGGTAATTCTTGTTTAGAGTTCTTCATCCCCCTAGGAAGGAGAGGACTGTCTTCTTACATTTTATAGTAAGATGATGGAGTTTGGGAGCTAGAAGCCTCAGAAATTTTTCCTTCCATAAAGCCATTCCCAGAAGCTTGATGACCCCCAGATTTGTATCTCCAGCCTGAACCACCCCCAAGAACATGCACTTGACATCAGCCTAACCTTTAGACCCAAGCCAGTCGCTGCCCTGAACCCTGGGGTTCAGGCCCTGTGCCCCTTCCCGTGGTTGTCCAGGCAGGGTTCCCCCAAATCTGGACCTGGTCTGCGTGGGTTCTGGTCACCATAGACGCCTTCCTCAAAATTGTCTAAGTCCCTCTGTAGTGGCTAGGACTGCTCAGGGCCAGCTGTGCCATCCGGGAGGGGCACAGGCCCCCAGCCTGGACAGGTCAGCATGGGACCCAGTCCCGGTTTCTTCCCTTCTAGGTGCTCAGTGACAATGTATACCTCTTTCCCATGTCTCCCACTTCCACCCCAGTCTGGCATTGACCAAGGGCCCCAAGGAGCCCTGGGACTCTTGTTGGCCCCGGTTCCAGGAGGGGCAAATGGTGACAGGAAAGCTCCTGCTGGTGGGTACAGTATCTCTGTCCCGGAATCAGGTGAGATTGGGCTGCCCAGTACAGTGCAGACTGTGTGTGACTCTTCTCAGACACAGGACAAGTTCCGGCCTCTGGGCTGCCAAAGGTCCACCGTCAGCCCTTGCTTTGAGCAGCCTGTGGAGGCCTGTGTTAGTTCTCACCTATGCGGGTTCCGGCCTCAGCACAGGGCGGGGAGGGGGGTGAAGGGACACAGCCCAGGGGGACAGCAGGGGTAGCGACAGGTGCTCTTTACCCTGAGCATCCTTCCTCAAACATGGCTACTCCCTCCCCCGCCACCACTGCCACCCAGTGGTCACCCCACCCCTCCACAGGCTCCTCCAGGGGTGGCCACGCCTCAGACCCCAAGGAATTTCCAGACACTGCTCCACAAGGTCAGCAGGCTATGCCTGCCCATGTCCCCTGGCCTCTGATGGATACGGCCCCGTCCTGGCCTCCGGCTTGGCATGAAGTAGTGCCAGACGAGGGATGGACATCCCTGAGTGAATGACCCCTCTCTTCCAGCACTGCCTCCTGTGGAGTTGTGTGGAAAGTGGCTGCAGAGTCAACACTGAGACATCATGTCCAAGGAAGGCACTGTGTTGGAAGATGCACTCCTCTACGTTCACACTGTAAGATTCCCAACAGTAAATTTGCCACAAAAGGAACAGTCATTCAATGTTCCCACGTAAGACGTGCACTGTGGTCACCGTCTGCGAAGCACAACAGTCACTTCTGAGAGTCGCAGAAGCCAGTGTTCACAGGCCACACTGTGGATGATATGGTATCAGGAGTACCGATATAACCAGCACCAAATAAGTGGGATGAGGGAGCTGCAGAAACAAGATCTTATCGTTTCAATACAGTTTCCAAAAAACCATGGCATTGAGAGCAAGAATACACAGCATTGCTATCTTTTTCTCTCAGTGGAAGATATGAAAGTAGTTCGTTTGCCAAGAAAGAACAAGAAGAGATGCTTCCTATTCCTCAGTCGGGAGAGATGAGCATTTTCACAGAAGTACCACTTTCCAACGCACTGTTCTAAACCATATGGCAGATCACCACACCTCACATGAGCCCGTGAATTTTTAAATACATTTTAGATTGAATACCTTTTTAAAATAAAATGGCTTATATAGACAGATATCCCATAAAAACATTCCCCAGAGCCCTCCATGTCCTAGGAGCAGCCCTTGTCTGAAGACAAGGTCCTGAGCTTCTCTTGTCCCCCTAAACATGGTCCTCCCACAGCATCTGCCATCTTAGAACATGGCGGCTCCAGATTCTAAGATTTTGCTCAAGCCCAAATCCTTGACTCCTCTCTTCCTCTCACGCCCACTTTCAGTCCATCAACAAAGCCTGTCAGACCTACCTTCAAAATATATCGGCTTTTCACAACCTTCCTACCATCACCTCCCTGGACCAAGCCACCATCATCTCTCACCTAAATTATCACACAGTAAGTTTCTTAAGCAGTCTCTCTGCTTCCTCCTTAGGCTCCCTCCGATCTAATCCCATAGACTATCATGAATGATTCTTTTAAAAACTAAGTAGATCATGACACTCCTCGATTCAAAAACTTCCGATTGCTTCCTGTCACAGACACTGAGTTTCGCCTCTCAGATGCCCTTTCATGGAAGGACAGGCTGCCCAGCTGTGGGTTATATGACCTCAGCGCCCAGCTCCTTCAAGGTCAAAGCTGCAGAGGACCTCTTTGTTCAAGGTCACACCTTCCCTAGGCCAGCCTGTACCTGGTGCCCAAGCAATGCCAGGGTATAACAGCCTGACATGTTGACCTGACAAAGGACAACTGTGCATGAAGGACGACAGAGGACAATATTCTCTCCAGAACTCACCACCGGGTGGACCAAGGCATTTCTGGATCTTCATGACAACTCAGTTTCAACCTCTACCCAGTCCTATCTCCTCCTCCCCTTTCACAGGTGCCAGACCTGCATTGCAGCCTGAAGGTTCTACCTGTCATTCCTGGTCCCTCTCCCCTTTAACTTTCATGAGCATTTCCACCCCATCCCACCCTCCAGTCTTGCAATTCTATGTCCTTATTGGCATCTGATTCCCAGAGGACCCAAAACTGACTCATTTTCCCTCACCACTCCATGTAAAATATCAGTGCACCCTCCTCTACACTCTCTATCCCCCTTACTCTGCTTATTTTTCTCGATAGCAATTGTCACCACTTGCCATACATTTTTTGTCAAAAAATATTTGTTTTTCACTTCCTCCCCACAAACTAGAATACAAGCTCCACAAGGGCAGAGACTTGGCTTTATTCACTTTCATACCCACGTGCCTAGAATAATGCCTTGGATGTAGTAAGAACTCAATAAATATCTGATGAATGAGAAAACAAATACACATTTGGGAGACCCCTGATAGAAAGAAGGAAACTTGAATAGTTGCAAAAATACTTCATTGTACTCTTTCAGACATGCAGGGAAAATTTTAGGAGCTGAAAATTTTTGTGATTTGCTTGTTACTTCCAAATTTGCGTCTTGAACTCAGGGGCCCAGATTCCCATCTTCTTTTTTCCTCCAAAAAGCACACATTTATGCTGCTTCAAATATTTATTGAGCACCATCTGTGAGCCAGACACAGCTAAGCTCTGGGAAATAAGAAGATGAAAATGATACCACCCTGCCTTTGGTCAGTCCCTGGACCAGTGAGGGAGACGGACAAATCCTCACTAAAGGAATTAAGTGCTATAATAGATGTCACAGAAGGCACTGTAGAGGCACAGAGATAAGCCACTTAACCCAGCATTAGGAAGGGCTAAGGTGCCCCAAGGAAGCCCTGAGAAACATCTCCATCCTGCTCACCTCTTTCTGTCCTTCGAACAGCCCCTAAGCTCTTTCCTACCTCAGGACCTTTGCACTGGCTGTCCCCTTTGCCTGGAGTGTGGTACCTTTCAGATTTTCATATGTCGGTACCTTCTTGTCATTCATATCTTGGATCAAATGCCACCCTTTCAGGGATGCCCTCCTTAATACCTGAAGTGCTCCAATCACCCCAATCCTGCCATGCCCTACACCTTGACTAGATGCTCTGTCAAATGGCCTTGCTTTTGTCCTTCATAGCACTTCACATGACCCGTTGATTGATGACTGACTGTATACTGTCTTTCTCCTCCACCCTGTGCTGTAAGTCCTCTGAGGACAGGGACCTTGTTTGTTTTGCTCTCTGCTCTAGCTCCAGTGCCTACAAAGGGGCCTGGCACACATAAGTGGCTCAACAAGTACGTATGAATAATTATGTGGAAATGCTTCAGTAGAAATACAAATAACAACTAGTAAGTCAGGATGGGGTGAAAGTGAAGCAGCACCAGAGGGAAAGCTTTTGCAAAGAAGTGGATTGTCCTGCTCTTTTTATCTCCCCAGGGGTCCCAACATCAAAAATCTTCAGGTCTCAGGCTTCCCTGGTGGCGCAGTGGTTGAGAGTCTGCCTGCCAATGCAGGGGACACGGGTTCGAGCCCTGGTCTGGGAGGATCCCACATGCCGCGGAGCAACTAGGCCCGTGAGCCACAACTACTGAGCCTGCGCGTCTGGAGCCTGTGCTCCGCAACAAGAGAGGCCGCGATAGTGAGAGGCCCACGCACCACAATGAAGAGTGGCCCCAGCTTGCCGCAACTAGAGAAAGCCCATGCACAGAAACGAAGACCCAACACAGCCAAAAATAAAGAAAGAAAGAAAGAAAGAAAGAACCTTTCATTTAAAAAAAAAAAAACAACTTCAGGTCTGGGTGATAGTATATGGGGATTCATTATGCCATTCTCTTTACTTTTATATTCTGGAATTTTTCATAATAAAAGAAATTAAGGAAACAAAAGTCTTGGGGCTGAGTAGGTAGTGTAAATGTAGGAAGCAGCTCCACTTTGGGGCCAAAGGTGGGACCTGGGATAAACTGAAGAGAGCAGGCTCCACACAAAGACATTCAGGTTCCATTTTCCCCCCAAACTCTGGTGTGGTCTGAACAAAATGCGCTGGAATTCACCAATTTGTGACCCCTGCACAGCACAAGCTAAGTCATGGATCCTAAACAATCTATTCATTCAATTCTGAAAAATTTTACAAGAAATGCCCAACCATCTGGAGACCAAACCTCAGTAATATTGAAGAATCAGGCTCTTTTCCAAGACCTCACTTGTGCTACAGCTCTGTCTAGGGCACACTGCTCATTTCCCTATGGGGAGATAATAGAAAATATGTATTGGTCTCTGCCCCCGGTTCCTGGAACAGAGCTCCTGAAACCCTGTCATTTTCTAAGTGAAAAGAGCACTGGGAGCATCTTTTATTCTATTGAGACAACTCTGGATGGGGGATGGTCACCAGAAAGACCAAGCCATGATTAGAAGCTTGGAATTTTCAGCCCCATTCCCCATTCTCCAGGGACGGGGGAGGGGCTGGAAATGGAGTTAATAACTAACCATGCCGGCCTTCCCTGGTGGCACAGTGGTTAAGAATCCGCCTGCCAATGCAGGGGACACAGGTTCAAGCCCTGGTCTGGGAAGATCCCACATGCTGAGGAGCAACTAAGCCCATGCGCCACAACTACTGAGCCCACGTGCCACAACTGCTGAAGCCTGCATGCTGCAACTACTGAAGCCCGTGCGCCTAGAGCCCGTGCTCCACAACAAGAGAAGCCACCGCAGTGAGAAGTCCGTGCACCGCAACGAAGAGTAGCCCCCGCTCACCACAACTAGAGAAAGCCTGCGCGCAGCAATGAAGACCCAACGCAGCCAAAAATAAATAAATAAATAAATTTATTAAAAAGTAATAATAATAACTAACTATGCCTACATGAGGAAGCCTCCGTAAAATCCCAATAGAAGGGGGTTCGGAGAACTTCCAGGTTGGTAAGCACATCCACACCAGGAGGGTGACGCACCCCAACTCCACAGGGACAGAAGCTCCTGCACTCAGGACCCTCCCAGACCTCACCCTATGTATCTCTTCATCTGGCTGTTCATCTGTATCCTTTATCGTATCCTTTAATATACCGGTAAACATGTTTCCCTGAGCTTTGTGAGCCACACTTGCAAATTAATCAAACCCAAGGAGGGGGAGTCATGGCAACCTCTGATTTATAGCCGAGCCATCAAAAGCACAGGTGACAACCTGGACTTGTGATTGGCGTCTGAAGGCGGGGATGGGGACAGTCTTGTAGGACAGAACCCATACCCTGTGGGATCTGACACTATCTCTAGGTAGGCAGTGTCAGGACTGAGTTAAATCGTAGGACTCACCCCATCCCCACCCGGTGCACGGAGAATTGGATGGCGTGGAGAAAAGCCTCCACACATTTGGTGACCAGAAGTGAAGGGTTTTGTGTGAGGAGTAAAGGAGACACAGAGGAAAGACAGACTCACAGGTGCGAAACTGAGTTTTCCTATACACCTACCTTCTCCCAGACTCCCTGCAGGGGAAGGGGGTACTTACACCTCCTCTAAATGATCCACTGCAACTTCCAACTGTCACTCCCCCACCCCCTGAAAAGCCTCTTATCTTCTGAGGTTCATGTCCTCCAACCCCCCACCCTCTTCCCATCCTTGTTCCTTCAATCTCCTACCCCAGGTCCCTCCACCATAGTCAGCAAGGGCTTCAGCACCTCCTTATGGGCTCTTTCTCTGCAACCTCAGCCTCCAATCAGTATCCCAGAAAATGACAGCCACGCACGAAGGTGACCCACCCAGCAGCCCCATCAGACCAGCCACTTCGCCACCCTCACAGGTCACTTCAGCAGAACCACTCTCAGCCACGCCTGGCACCCGGTGTTACCTTCCGTCCTGACTTCCCGATCTCCGAGCAGCCTCCCTCTTGAATCCAGGTCTCAGTCAAGCCGACTACATCCAGGATCTCCAGTATCTTGAACTTTCTACCAGCGTCCATCTAACTTCACTTCTTTTCCTTACATACAGCTGTGTTTTGCAACTTCGGCTAAATATTAGAATCAGCTGGGCAGTTTGTGTGGCTCAGGATGACTAGTCTGCCTTAATCAATGACATCAGATGCTCTGGGGGAGGGACTCAACCATTATTATTTTGAAAGTTTCCCCAGCTGATTCCAATGAGCAGCCAAGGCGTAGGACCACTCCGTGCTCCACAACCTGGGCCTCATGGCTCGTTGCTTTAACCACTTTCCCACCAGCACTTTCCTTTCCTCATTCTCTTCTTCTCTGCCACGTGCTCCCTAAAAAGCTCAGCCTGGGAGCAACCCCACTGCACACTTTGCCTCTTCTTACATGGAAGCTGCTAAGCTCTGCTGGAAGAAAATCACAAAACTATCCACTTTCTCTGGAGAACAAGTCTCACATAAGGCACTAACCTGGTGGGATTTGAAGCATCCCAGGAAAAGTTATTCCTTTGGGACCCACATTGACTTCTTTAGCCAATAATCTTACCAAAGGTATGTCGTCGGGAAAAGTTACAAATATATGAATAAGACTCTGCTTGCGAGTAACAGAAACCTCCTTGAGTTATAGTAGCAGGAGGGTGTGAGCTTCGGATTGAGAGTTCGTCCTGGCACTCATGTTAGCAGAATAATTTGGGGAGCACAGCAGAGTCAGTGCTGTATTAAGAAAAATCATGAAATGCTTGGAGCCGAAATAAAGAGGGACCAGTTGTATTCTGGTACAACTGTACTCGCAGGGGCTGGAGAGACTGGGCTGGCTTGCCAGGTCCTATCATGAGAAGATCAAAGAAGAGGACTTCTCCTTTTGGAGGAAAAGACAAGGTTTGATAAGAGACTTTGGTCTCAGGATTGGCCTCCTCTACAAAGCTGAGGGAAGGGAACGCAACAGAACCACTCCAAGTTCGTGTGTGTCTGGGAGAAAGAGAAGCCTGACATCTCGGGTCCTGGTTGCACGACTGGTGAGCACTGGTCTTGCTGATCTATCTCAAGTACCAGCGGGGAATGAGCACTGAGGCCCACGGTGTGATGGTGTGATCAGAAGGAGGGGCCAATGGACACCCCCTCAAGCTCCCAGGTCCTCACAGGTAGAGCATGAGCCCATTCACCTCCTCCTAAGACCCCAGAGTTGGGACCATGGAAGGTGTAAGATTGGAGGTGGCAGGCTTGTCAAGGACCACCGAGGCATGAAGCAGAGGGGCTCTGGGTGCAGAGGAATGTGGGGGGGGGGGAGGCTTCAGACCTGGAGTCACCAGATCTCTCAAAGCCTTCTTCCTGGGTTTGGGCTTGAATTCCTTAAGAGCCTCCACCTATGTCTCTCAGAGACAACAAGCTCCACCTGGAGCGCAGATGACGCCTTCACCTCAGGAAACAACTTTTCCCTTTCTCTCCTCCCGTTCCACACACTGGAAGGGTCCACCATGGATGAAGGTGGGCTTCTGTGAGAGAACAGTGCATGCCCCTCCATCACTCACACGCACAAACACACAAATCCACACACAAGTCACCAGGCCATGAGCCTCATGTGTGCTGAGAGGAGGGGGAGAGTTTTGGATCAAACTTGAAGCTTTCAAATGAATCAGGGTCTGTGGAGAAGGAATCTGATTGGCAGTATGGATTCGATGGTCTCTCCTGGTCCAATCAACCGTGGCTAGGGGTGGGTCATCTAAGCTAATAACGGCTCCCGGGAAGCCACCCTGTGGATGAGGGGGTCAGATCTAAGACAGGCAGAGACGGTGAGCGTGGCTGACACCTCAAAGGTTGTCCTCCACGGTTGCTTTTCCTCCCGACTGGAAACTGGGAGACATGAAAATACTGAGCTTCTGAGAGGCTGAAGGATGCTGCAGGTGGCGAGGAACGAATAAAGATGCAACAGAGAAAGGGAACTCAAAGACACACTCCCTTATCTAAACCCAGCCAGCCCTAAACCCAGCCTTGAGCCAGCTTACTTCTGCTTGATTAGTTTTCTTCCCGTAACTTCCACATTTTTCACTGCGGGTTTCATGGTTCATTATTTACTTTACTGATATGCCCCCACAGAAACCATCTTTGACTAATATATTACCAGAACAAAATATGACTATATTACAAACAGAAGAGAGAAAAAAACCCCACAGAGGCAATCAAATATCTGGAAGAACATTGAGAAGGTTAGAAAAACTAAAAAATGATTGCTAAGACACATGATAAGAAACATGGGGAAAAAAAGGTATAAATACCTTAAGGGGATAGGACAAAAAAACTGGAATTCTGTCACGTTGTATACCTGGAAAATGAGGGTGATACATAGCACCATCATGAAACACATGTATTATTACAGAAAAGTGTCTCCAGGTGACTGCTCACCTGTTGGAAGCATGTGACTGTCAAGATGAATCAGAGCTGCGGAAATTAACCACTGGTACATCGTGGGCAGAAATATGTTTTAGAGAGAAAGACTGTAGCCTTGGATTTGTGGGTAGGAGTAGGTGTGCTGAGAATGAAAAACAGAGCTAGGAAAGAGAACAAAACAAATGCCTAATTCTTCTCTTGTACAATTCAGTAGCTGGGCTTAAGTTTTCCAACAGGACAAGAGATGGGAAGTACCAACATCACCCAAAGTACTAACTCAACCTAAAGAATGGTTTAAAAGAAATTTTGCATGTGAAGGGAAATATAATTAGAACTGATGACATTTATTTTAAAGGAAACTTTAAAGTATATTTCCTTAAGCACACTCAGGACTGGATTAATGGAACCAGGTAGAGTGAGTGATTAATTAACAAGTCTGCTCTCCAGTACCTAGGCTTTATTTACGTTTCCAAATTTTAATAACCCAATATCCTTTTTTAAAAAATTATTTAATTATTTATTTATTTTTAAATTTTTTTGGCTGTGTTGGGTCTTCGTTTCTGTGCGAGGGCTTTCTCTAGTTGCGGCAAGCAGGGGCCACTCTTCATGGCGGTGCGCAGGCCTCTCACTGTCGCGGCCTCTCTTGCTGCGGAGCACAGGCTCCAGAGGCGCAGGCTCAGTAGTTGTGGCTCACGGGCCCAGTTGCTCCGCGGCATGTGGGATCTTCCCAGACCAGGGCTCGAACCCGTGTCCCTGCATTGGCAGGCAGATTCTCAACCACTGTGCCACTAGGGAAGCCCCCCCAATATCCTTTTGAATGATTAAGAGCAAGGAATAGGATCCAGGTCAATGTAATGAGTATGTTAAAATAACCAAAGCTTAAGCAATAAAGGATGTGGGATCCCAGCAATGCTGTTTTGCAATAAGGCACACAATCCCAGATGTCACTTCTTAAAACTTCCAACACTCCCACCAACACACTGTAGATGTTGTCGCTGGACAGAATCATCAGAGCAGTGAAAGTAGAGGCAGGGAGAGGGGAGCAAACAGAAAGGGATCCTAGGACAGACCTGGATCTGGAACTTGGACTATTCACCTTAGAAAGGGAAGAATTGCCCCCTTCGTACTGCCATACCAGCCCCCAAATTGGCACAAGAAAAATTCTCTAACAATAATATATCCTCCATGGTCCTTTAAACTCTCATCTCAACAAGATACGATGTCACTGGTTGCCCATTCCCACCTGGGAATTCTCAAAAATGTGAAATACTTTTCCCACTAGATCCACATATTTCTAAGGAATTTGTGGATTTCCTGGAACTATTTTGTATAATTTAAAAGGAGCCTACCATAATTCTCACCCTGAAGACTCTGCTGAAAAAAAAATTGATGGGAAAATGTTCGAATACTCGGGAAGCTTTCTAAAAGTGAGATCTATGACTTCACTGAATAGTAGAATGGAGAAAGAAATATTTTTAAAGGTATTTAGCATTAGAATGTACTAAATATTGTAACTAGAATTGTACCTTTGAGAATAACCTGTTCTGCTCACAATGTAATTCTTTTTTTTACAGATAGAGTGATGTATTAAAATATTTGTTATTTGTGCATTCATTTGTTGACTCAGTTGCACTTATTGAGTGTCTACCCTTAAATGCAGACACCACGCCAGGTGCTGGAGTGGCAGGGTAAATAAAAAGAGTGATAAAAATAACTGCCATTTCCTGAGTGTTTATTATACGACTATCTCCTCGAGCCCCACAATAACACTAGGAATTACATATTATTATTTACATTTTCCAGAAGAGGACACTGAAGCTTGCCTAAAGCCACCTAAACCAAAAAGATGGGGCAAGAGTTAAGCCAGAGGTGGCCCTGGCATCTGCTGCTCTTAATCACCATGTGCACGCCTTCCTGCAGTAAGCTAATTAGTTTAAAATTAATTTCAAAATCTCTAGCAGCCAGTACATTCTTGGCACATGGTAGACTCTTAATAAATACTTTCTAAATAAATTGAAAGTGAATCACCAAATTTGTGTTTTAATTTTAGTTTGTTTTTATAAGTGTGTTACCTACTTACTCTGTTTGGAAGATGTGATTATAAATAATCATAATCTTACCAATTGCTTGTAAATATTGTGTTGGTCGCCCTTAAGACTCTTACTACAGTTGTCGATTGTGAGGCTCCTGGATAAATAGATTCCGAGAATAAATTGCATATTTTAGAAGTTTATACAGTGTAATTCCAAAGACTAATATTCCTTTCCCTCTACAGATTATTCATATTTTGGTCTTGACTGAAGTTGCTGGAGCTTTACAAGCTGATTTAAATTGAGCATTTTTTTTTAATGCCATTTGTAGCAACATGGATGGACCTAGAGATTATCATACTAAGTGAAGTAAGTCAGAGGGAGAAAGACAAATATCATATGAGATCACTTATATGTGGAATCTAAAAAAAATGATACAAATGAACTTATCTACGAAACAGAAACAGACACACAGACAGAGAGAACAGACTTGTGGTTGCCAAGGTGGAGGGGGAGTGGGAGAGGGATGGATTGGGAGTTTGAGGTTAGCAGATGCAAACTAGTATATATAGAATGGATAAACAAGGCCCTACTGTATAGCACAGGGAGCTCTATTCAATATCCTGTGATAAACCATAATGGAAAAGAGTATGAAAAAGAATATATATGGAAGTATAGCTGAATCACTTTGCTGTATGTCAGAAAGTAACACAGCACTGTAAGTCAACTATATTTCGATAAAATAAATTTAAAAATAACAAAACTTTAAAAAAATTGAGCATTTTTTAACAAACAAAAAACACTACTTGCTGTAAGAGAGAAGGACTAGGTAGAGGGTGTGGTATAAGGACACCTGGGTCTCATCCCAGGGGTGCTATGGGCTAGTGGTATGACCATTGTAAAGTACACCTCGGAACCTAATTCTGAAATAGGTTCAGAATGAATGGTCTTCCAACTGTGATGTGACTCCAAGACTTTTCTCTTCCGTACACAGACAGAGGTCGTTTCAAGGAAATCAGTTTCAGATCCTCACCTTGCGTTTGAAAGGACTGTTTCATACAGTTACTCTGCCTGAAAACACACCTGTTGTCCAGGTGTTTATGGGTTCTCCTCCTACCTTTCCTCTAATAATCACTGCCCACATCAAAAATTTTTTAAAAAACACACCTTTCACTCATCCCAAATCTTCCTGCACTGCATTGTAAAACCCGAAATTGTCCTGAGAAGTCAAAACATCTGAAGCTCCAAACACAAGGAGATTCCTAAATACTGGTGTTGGGAAAGTAAATGACTTTAACGGTTGGGTTTTTTTGTTTGTTTGTTTGTTTTGGTTGTTTTTTTTTTTTGCCGCACCGCGTGGCATGCAGGATCTTAGTTCCCCGACCAGGAATCAAACCCCTGCCCCCTGAAGTGGAAGCATGGATTCTTAACCACTGGACCACCAGGGAAGTCCTAATGGTTGGTTACTCTTTTTGCAAGTCAGCTGGTTCCTAATTCTTTGCCATCGATGTAACCAAAGTAGGACATGTTAGCCAATAGGGCATTAATAATAGTTCCTGGTAATATATCATTATATAATTTCTGATGTAAAACTTGGAAGGAGTCCAGGAGATTGAGTAATAGTGCTATAACAAAATATTCTTCTTTCCCATCTGCTTATTTATTTGAATAAGTTTTCTCAGAACTTACCTTTATAAAAAAATTAAGTAGGCATAGAATTGATGCTAAACTCTGCCTCATCCTAGCAATAAATAATATTCAAACATGCATACATAAACTAATTGAAAGAACAGTTCAACTCATCTAATTAAGAAATGTGTTTCTAATAACATTTTACTTTTCATAATTACTTTTTGTAATCAAAATTTGTCATATATTTATTTTTTGATAATATGTATAATAATAATAATAACTCAGTCTAGAAGAAATGTTAAATATTTTGAGCTTGTTACCACAACAAAAACTTTACAAATTTACATTTAAATGTATATATATATATATATATATATATATATATATTGTTATATAAAAGTTTGATGGGTCTATCCACAGAAGACTTTCAGACATGAAAATATAGGACATTGAGAGGGAGAGAAGGAGTAGAATGAGAATACAGATTTAAGGAAGAAAAATGAACATTATATTATTTTCTACTATTAAAGAAGAGTTCATTAATGTATTTCTAAAAGGGATAAAAACAGGAATTAAATTGATTTGGTATTTTGCTTCCAATTAATACAGTTGGCTTTTTAAAGTCTCAGTTTACACTAAGTCAGTAATGACATCATTTGCAAATATTTAAACTTATGATTTAAAAAAATAATAACTTGAAATGTGTGAGGGTGTCAACTCTCTTGCTCTGTTTTTAAATTACTTGGGGAGCTAATACAGCAAGAAAGTTTGAAAGCTGCTGTATCACGGATCTGGGTCCCACACAAACTCTAAAGAATCTGGCTCTACTATTTCGAAACTTCTGGTCAAAGAAATGTACACGTTGTGATAGCACGTAAAAACTACCATTTCAGAAAATTATCCTATTAGCAAAATTAGTGCTCCTAACACTTTCTATGCCATCACGCTTAATTAAAATGGGTCTTATGAAAAATCAACATTCATAAATTCCAAGAACAAATTCGAGAGATTGATATTAAATCCCATGTAACATTCATTCACTCATTCATTCAACAAATTGTTGAGCCCCTCTCCTAGGCCAAACCTGTGGGAGGCTCTGGGAGCACAGCCTCAGCAAAACAGTCAGAGGGTAGTGCCAGCTCACGTGGCAGTGGGGGAAGGCCATCTGGACACAGGCAGACGCAGAACTAAGGTAAGTTCGGGCTGTGGCTAGTGCTGAGGAAAATGAAAACCAAGGGAAGTGGTAACAAGTAATTGAGGAGTGGAGTTGAGGGCCATTGACTCTGACCTAATGCAGCTTAAGTTTCAGAGCTCTTCATCTGCTCAGGCCCAGTCCAAGCCCCCCGGAGGGGCTGTGATGCTAGGCTAGTGTGAAGAGACACGCACACACACACCACACACACGCACATACCACACACCCCGAAACAAAAACGCTTGAAATGCCCTAAAGTCTTAGAGCCCATATATGAAAAAAAAACCTAATAGAGATTTCTTGAATTTTGACAGCAATCCTAAAACTTTACATGGCACTACCAATAATGAGTAGTGAAAGCAAAGAACAACTTTTCTGTTCTATCCATCATAAAAACACATTTCAATCAGTGATACTCTACCGAAGACTGAATTACCTTTTTATCCGCTGTCTAGAAAATATCACACCATCGCTGTCTTATAAAGAGGTGACCAAAGAGTATATACACAAAATGGCAGGGTAAAAACATATTATGTCAGGCAGTTAATTAATAAAAATATGTGCTCTTTTTCAGGCTTTTCTGATGATTGGGGTATGTGCCAGCTTTTTTTGTTTTGTCCTTTGTTGTGATTTTTTTTCTAAGTAAGTATTTATTTTTGTATGAATTTTTATATTCATAATTTTGTATTCTCTTTCTCAGATTCAGGGCTAACAAAACCTGTCCGGTCCCTGGGTGGAGCTACTTTAGATGGAAGGATCTGTAAAACCCTGTTTGAGTTGCTGACAGTGGAGCAGAAACCTTCATGAGGATGGCATTCCAGGAAGAAATAACAAGTGACAAGGCTTTGGAGGGAGACGATCTTGCCTCCTTGAGAAGGCCGGCATGGCTGGGCAGAAAGGTGGGGGCCAGCCAGCTCCTTCAGGGCCTTGGAGGCTCAGGAAGAAGACTGATTCATTCTAAATGCGACCAAATGACCATCTGATTCATATTTAAACCCAGCAGCATCAATGTAAAAATATGTAGACTATTTAAAATAGCCTAAAGCCCTAACATATTGGGTTGACAAAAAGTTCACTTGGGTTTTTCCAAATCTTACAGAAAAACACGAATGAACTTTTTGGCCAAACCAATATGTATATTAAAACACCTTCCCATCCATAAAAGATAGAAATCTTTACCTTCTGTGTGAAAAGCTACTGCCCCTCAGTGGTAAAAGAAGAAATATTCAGAATAACACGATTTCTAGGCTAAAGTAAAACAAAAATTCATTGGTGGTGGTACATTTTTTTTTCACTAAACAATAAACCAAAATACTCAATTTTTATAAAATACGAATTCTAAGGCCACAGAGTTAACATGTAATTTTCAAGTAAACCTAAAATACTAAGCTCACAAACTAATTACTAATGAGGAATGCACATAGGGAGAGCTCTTTACAATGGGCTTTAATGTCTTTTTTTTTTTATTCAAACAGAAAGTCACAAAAATTATAATCATCCTCATCAGTTCACTCAGTCCCATGTAATTAATAACTTTTTTTCATCTTGATCTTTTGTTACCACTTCTATGAATTCATCAGTTTTCCATTAGAGTTCTGAAAATGCTTATTCATTCAGTTCAGCAGTATAGTCAGTTACCAGAAACCTGTCCTTGTCAGAGTCTTTTCCATGAATTCCTTTAAGATGAAACCCTTTCTTAGGAACATTTTTGCGAAAGCATCAGAGTACACCCAGAACTGTCTGTAAATGACAAAAGACTTAAAAATGACCACGGTTAAAGATTTGATGAAAGTTCATAATAATGCAATTGACAAGGAAATTTAGTTATTTCTGAGATATACATTTTAAAGTAATAACTAGAATTATGACTTATAACGTTATACCAGAACATATAAGATTTTTAGAAATTTCATGTAATGTCTTGATTGTTACTTCCTTTCTTCCTTCCTTCATCTCTACATGTTACCTTCCCCACTTCCTCCCTCCCCCAACTTCATTTCTTCCATACTTCTTGTCTTCCTTCCACAAGTGTGTATGAGCACCTGCTGCGTACTATGCATGTGTACAGAGGTAACCAAGACAGACGTTAACTTGAGGCTTAGAAAGGAAAACAGACATCAAACAAATAATGTATTAATTGCAACTGCAGTGTCTACTACTGAAAGAGAAGTTTCTGACGCCATGAGAGCTTCTATCGGGGGACTACATTAGGCTGGGGAGGTAGCAAAGGTCACCTTGATGAAGTGGCCTTGAAGTTGATGGCTCAAGAACCACCAGGAATTAGGGAGGTAAAGGTGGAGGGGAGGATTGTTCCAGGCAGAGCATCTGCAAAGGCCATGAGATGGGAAGGAGAATTTTGTTTGAGGAATTGAAAGAAGACCAAGCCAGGAGGGAGAGGGGCTGCAGATGACGCAGGGGAGGGAGATCGGGGTCCTGTGACGAAGCACCTTGCAGGCCATGAGAAGGATTTGGACTTAATCCTAACAGCAATGGGAAAATGGTGAAGGGTTAAATAAGTGAGTCAAAGGGGACTTTCTGTGCTGTGAGGGACAGAAACCATAGTTCCCTGTTACCTATCCACCCAGTACCCTGACCCAGAGGCAGCCAATATTCCTAGGGTTTTATAAGTCCATTCATGAATAGCTATGCATATACATGCAAACAGGTCTGTTTATATTATCATCACTTAAATAATTTATGGTTGCATACTGCATACACCGCCTTGAATCTTGTTTTTATAACTTAACAATATATCTTAGCAATCATCCCCTATCAGTAGATACAGAGCTGCCTCATTCTTTTTTTCCTCTGGACTAGATTATCTGTTGCATGCATGTACCCCTATTTATTTAACTAGTTTCCTACTGGTGGACATTTAGGTCCTTTCAAGGCTTTTGCTACTGCAAGCAAGACCACAGTGAATGTTCCTACCTGTATCATTGCCACCTGTGGGAGAATATTGGTCAGATAAATTCCTAGAAGTAGAATTCCTAGATCAAAGAGTATGTTCATTTGGAATTTTGATAGGTATTGCCCAAATGCCTTCCCTAGAAGCAATATTAGTGTACACAACTAACAAAGTATTGATCCTACGTGCACAACATATACAAGGATAGGGCAGGTGAAAATGTGGTATCTCCGTAGAGTTGTAATTTGTACTTCTTTTATTAAGAGTGAGCTTGGGTGAGCTTCCCTGGTGGCGCAGTGGTTAAGCATCTGCCTGCCAATGCAGGGGACACGGGTTCGAGCCCTGGTCTGGGAAGATCCCACATGCCGCGGAGCAACTAAGCCCGTGAGCCACAACTACTGAGCCTGCGCGTATGGAGCCTGTGCTCCGCAATGGGAGAGGCTGCGACAGTGAGAGGCCTGCGCACTGCGATGAAGAGTGGCCCCTGCTTGCCACAACTGGAGAAAGCCCTCGCACAGAAATGAAGACCCAACACAGCCAAAAATAAATAAATAAATAAATAAATTTATTTTTAAAAAAACAAAAAAACAAACATTCTACTAAACCTATTCCCTCAAGTTTAAAAAAAAAAAAAAGAATGAGCTTGGGCATCTTTTGATCTGATTAAGAGCTAGTGCTTGTGATGAATTAAAAATTATCTTATTAGGCAGAGAACCAAACAAGACCTAGAGCTAAAAATGATGTTTCACTCATTCAACAAATAGTTTTTGAAAAACAATTCTGCACTAGGCACACTCATACCATAGGCACTGATAAATCTAAGATGGGTGAGACTTGGTCCTGACCCAGATGAGCCCAAGTCTAATGAGGGATGTGGAAACATAAAATTAAATATAATATGCTATTTTTAAAAAAGAGGAAGGAACACAAAAACATGGGATCACACAGAAGAGCAGCTAATGCTTATATGCCAACCACTCATACATAATTTCTTAGAATACTTAATTTTTAAAAGGCAAAAGGCAAAGAGTTGGGCGAGATTAACCAAGATGGCGGAGTAGAAGGACG
The DNA here is from genome assembly GCF_965194825.1 of Balaenoptera physalus. Classification (NCBI taxonomy): domain Eukaryota; kingdom Metazoa; phylum Chordata; class Mammalia; order Artiodactyla; family Balaenopteridae; genus Balaenoptera; species Balaenoptera physalus. The sequence continues at coordinate 114,997,588 of NC_138890.1, read as the reverse complement.
TGCTCTCACTCCCTCTTGCGAGAACACCAGACTCACAACTAGCTGCTGGACAATCATCGACAGGAAGACACTGGAACTCACCAAAAAAGATACCCCACATCCAAAGACAAAGGAGAAGCCACAGTGAGACGGTAGGAGGGGCGCAATCAGAGTAAAATCAAATCCCATAACTGCTGGGTGGGTGACTCACAGACTGGCGAACACTTATACCACAGAAGTCTATCCACTGGAGTGAAGGTTCTGAGCCCTATGTCAGGCTTCCCAACCTGGGGGTCTGGCAACGGGAGGAGGAATTCATAGAGAATCAGACTTTGAAGCCTAGTGGGAATTGATTGCAGGACTCCAACAGGACTGGGGGAAACAGAGACCCCACTCTTGGAGGGCGCACACAAAATAGTGTGAGCATCAGGACCCAGGGGAAGGAACAGTGACCTCGGGGGAGACTGAACCAGACCTACCTGCTAGTGTTGGAAGGTCTCCTGCAGAGGTGGAGGGTGGCTCTGTTTCACCATGGGGACAAGGACACTGGCAGCAGAAGTTCTGGGAAGTACTCCTTGGCGTGAGCCCTCCCAGAGTCTGTCATTAGCCCCACCAAAGAGCCCAGGTAGGCTCCAGTGTTGGGTTGCCTCAGGCAAAACAACCAACAGGGAGGGAACCCAGCCCCACCCATCAACGGTCAAGTGGATTAAAGTTTTACTGAGCTCTGACCATCACAGCAACAGTCAGCTCTACCCACCACCAGAGCCTCCCATCAAGCCTCTTAGATACCCTCAAACACCAGAGGGCAGCCAGCAGAAGCAAGAAAAACTATAATCCTGCACCCTGTGGAACAAAAACCACATTCACAGAAAGATAGGCAAGGTGAAAAGGCAGAGGGCTATATACCAGATGAAGGAACAAGATAAAACCCCAGAAAAACAACTAAATGAAGTGGAGATAGGCAACCTTCCAGAAAAAGAATTCAGAATAATGATAGTGAAGATGATCCAGGACCTTGGAATAAGAATGGAGGCAAAGATCGAGAAGATGCAAGAAATGTTTAACAAAGACCTAGAAGAATTAAAGAACAAACAAAGAGAGATGAACAATACAATAACTGAAATGAAAACTACACTAGAAGGAATCCATAGCAGAATAACTGAGGCAGAAGAACGGATAAGTGACCTGGAAGACAGAATGGTGGAATTCACTGCTGCGGAACAGACTAAAGAAAAAAGAATGAAAAGAAATGAAGGCAGCCTAAGAGACCTCTGGGACAACATTAAATGCAACAACATTCGCATTATAGGGGTCCCAGAAGAAGAGAGAGAGAACGGACCCGAGAAAATATTTGAAGAGATTATAGTCTAAAACTTCCCTAACATGGGAAGGGAAATAGCCACCCAAGTCCAGGAAGCGCAGAGAGTCCCACACAGGATAAACCCAAGGAGAAACACTCCGAGACACATAGTAATCAAATTGGCAAAAATTAAAGACAAAGAAAAATTATTGAAGGCAGCAAGGGAAAAATGACAAATAACATACAAGGGAACTCCCATAAGGTTAACAACTGATTTCTCAGCAGAAACTCTACAAGCCAGAAGGGAGTGGCATGATATACTTAAAGTGATGAAAGGGAAGAACCTACAACCAAGATTACTCTACCCCGCAAGGATCTCATTTAGATTTGATCGAGAAATCAAAAGCTTTACAGATAAGCAAAAGCTAAGAGAATTCAGCACCACCAAACCAGCTCTACAACAAATGCTAAGGAACTTCTCTAAGTGGGAAACACAAGAGAAGAAAAGGACCTAAAAAACAAACCTAAAACAATTAAGAAAATGGTCATAGGAACATACATATCGATAACTACCTTAAACGTGAATGGATTAAATGCTCCAATGAAAAGACACAGGCTTGCTGAATGGATACGAAAACAAGACCCATATATATGCTGTCTACAAGAGACCCACTTCAGACCTAGGGACACATACAGACTGCAAGTGAGGGGATGGAAAAAGATATTCGATGCAAATGGAAATCAAAAGAAAACTGGAGTAGTAATACTCATATCAGATAAAATAGACTTTAAAATAAAGAATGTTACAAGAGACAAGGAAGGACACTACATAATGATCAAGGGATCAATCCAAGAAGAAGATATAACAATTATAAATACATATGCACCCAACATAGGAGCACCTCAATACATAAGGCAACTGCTAACAGCTATAAAAGAGGAAATTGACAGTAACACAGTAGTAGTGGGGGACTTTAACACCTCACTTACACCAATGGACAGATCATCCAAAATGAAAATAAATAAGGAAACAGAAGCTTTAAATGACACAATAGACCAGATAGATTTAATTGATGTTTATAGGACATTCCATCCAAAAACAGAAGATTACACTTTCTTCTCAAGTGTGCATGGAACATTCCCCAGGACAGATCACATCTTGGGTCACAAATCAAGCCTCAGTAAATTTAAGAAAACTGAAATCATATCAAGCATCTTTTCTGACCACAATGCTATGAGATTAGAAATGAATTACAGGGAAAAAAAACCGTGAAAAGCACAAACACATGGAGGCTAAACAATACGTTACTAAATAACCAAGAGATCACTGAAGAAATCAAAGAGGAAATCAAAAAATACCTAGAGACAAATGACAATGAAAACACGACGACCCAAAACCTATGGGATGCAGCAAAAGCAGTTCTAAGAGGGAAGTTTATAGCTATACAAGCCTACCTCAAGAAACAAGAAAAATCTCAAATAAACAATCTAACCTTACACCTAAAGGAACTAGAGAAAGAAGAACAAACAAAACCCAAAGTTAGCAGAAGGAAAGAAATCATAAAGATCAGAGCAGAAATAAATGAAATAGAAACAAAGAGAACAATAGCAAAGATCAATAAAACTAAAAGCTGGTTCTTTAAGAAGATAAACAAAATTGATAAGCCATTAGCCAGACTCATCAAGAAAAAGAGGGAGAGGACTCAAATCAATAAAATTAGAAATGAAAAAGGAGAAGTTACAACAGACACCCCAGAAATACAAAGCATCCTAAGAGACTACTATAAGCAACTCTATGCCAATAAAATGGACAACCTGGAAGAAATGGACAAATTCTTAGAAAGGTATAACCTTCCAAGACTGAACCAGGAAGAAACAGAAAATATGAACAGACCAATCACAAGGAATGAAATTGAAACTTTGATTAAAAATCTTCCAACAAACAAAAGTCCAGGACCAGAGGGCTTCACAGGTGAATTCTATCAAACATTTAGAGAAGAGCTAACACCTATCCTTCTCAAACTCTTCCAAAAAATTGCAGAGAAAGGAACACTCCCAAACTCATTCTATGAGGCCACCATCACCCTGATACCAAAACCAGACAAAGATACTACAAAAAAAGAAAATTACAGACCAATATCACTGATGAATATAGATGCAAAAATCCTCAACAAAATACTAGCAAACAGAATCCAACAACACATTAAAAGGATCATACACCACGATCAAGTGGGATTTCTCCCAGGGATGCAAGGATTCTTCAATATATGCAAATCAATCAATGTGATACACCATATTAACAAATTGAAGAATAAAAACCATATGATCATCTCAATAGATGCAGAAAAAGCTTTTGACAAAATTCAACACCCATTTATGATAAAAACTCTCCAGAAAGTGGGCATAGAGGGAACCTACCTCAACATAATAAAGGCCATATATGACAAACCCACAGCAAACATCATTGTCAACGGTGAAAAACTGAAAGCATTTCCCTAAGATCAGGAACGAGACAAGGATGTCCACTCTCACCACTATTATTCAACATAGTTTTGGAAGTCCTAGCCACGGCAATCAGAGAAGAAAAAGAAATAAAAGGAATACAAATTGGAAAAGAAGAAGTAAAACTGTCACTGTTTGCAGATGACATGATACTATACATAGAGAGTTCTAAAAATGCTACCAGAAAACTACTAGAGCTAATCAATGAATTTGGTAAAGTAGTAGGATACAAAATTAATGCACAGAAATCTCTTGCATTCCTATACACTAATGATGAAAAGTCTGAAAGAGAAATTATGGAAACACTCCCATTTACCATTGCAAAAAAAAGAATAAAATACCTAGGAATAAACCTACCTAGGGAGACAAAAGACCTGTATGCAGAAAACTATAAGACACTGATGAAAGAAATTAAAGATGATACTAACAGATGGAGAGATATACCATGTTCTTGGATTGGAAGAATCAACATTGTGAAAATGAGTATACTACCCAAAGCAATCTACAGATTCAATGCAATCCCTATCAAATTACCAATGGCATTTTTTATGGAGCTAGAACAAATCATCTTAAAATTTGTATGGAGTCACAAAAGACCCCGAATGGCCAAAGCAGTCTTGAGGGAAAAAAACGGAGCTGGAGGAAGCAGACTCCCTGACTTCAGACTATACTACAAAACTACAGTAATCAAGAAAATATGGTACTGGCACAAAAACAGAAACATAGATCAATGGAACAAGATAGAAAGCCCAGAGATTAACCCACGCACCTATGGTCAACTAATCTATGACAAAGGAGGCAAAGATATACAATGGAGAAAAGACAGTCTCTTCAATAAGTGGTGCTGGGAAAACTGGACAGCTACATGTAAAAGAATGAAATTAGAATACTCCCTAACACCATACACAAAAATAAACTCAAAATGGATTAGAGACCTAAATATAAGACTGGACACTATAAAACTCTTAGAGGAAAACATAGGAAGAACACTCTTTGACATAAATCACAGCAAGATCTTTTTTGATCCACCTCCTAGAGTAATGGAAATAAAAACAAAAATAAACAAATGGGACCTAATGAAACGTCAAAGCTTTTGCACAGCAAAGGAAACCATAAACAAGACGAAAAGACAACCCTCAGAATGGGAGAAAATATTTGCAAACGAATCAACGGACAAAGGATTAATCTCCAAAATATATAAACAGCTCATGCAGCTCAATATTAAAGAAACAAACAACCCAATCCAAAAATGGGCAGAAGACCTAAATAGACATTTCTCCAAAGAAGACATACAGACGGCCACGAAGCGCATGAAAAGATGCTCAACATCACTAATTATTAGAGAAATGCAAATCAAAACTACAATGAGGTATCACCTCACTCCTGTTAGAATGGGCATCATCAGAAAATCTACAAACAACAAATGCTGGAGAGGGTGTGGAGAAAAGGGAACCCTCTTGCACTGTTGGTGGGAATGTAAATTGATACAGCCACTATGGAGAACAATATGGAGGTTCCTTAAAAAACTAAAAATAGAATTACCATATGACCCAGCAATCCCACTACTGGGCATATACCCAGAGAAAACCGTAATTCAAAAAGACACATGCACCCGAATGTTCATTGCAGCACTATTTACAATAGCCAGGTCATGGAAGCAACCTAAATGCCCATCAACAAACGAATGGATAAAGAAGTTGTGGTACATATATACAATGGAATATTACTCAGCCATAAAAAGGAACGAAATTGAGTCATTTGTTGAGAAGTGGATGGATCTAGAGACTGTCATACAGACTGAAGTAAGTCAGAAAGAGGAAAACAAATATCGTATATTAATGCATGTATGTGGAACCTAGAAAAATGGTACAGATGAGCCGGCTTGCAGGGCAGAAGTTGAGACACAGATGTAGAGGATGGACATATGGACACCAAGGGGGGAAAACTGCGGTGGGGTGGGGATGGTGGTGTGCTGAATTGGGCGATTGGGATTGACATGTATACACTGATGTGTATAAAATTGATGCCTAATAAGAACCTGCATTATAAAAAAACAAACAAACAAAACAACTAATACTAAACTTTCATTGGGTTATTTGTATGGAAATATGTTAATATAAATGTTTCAGACATTACATGAACTTTCTAAAAATCTTATATTTGTATTTGTATGGAAATATGTATGGAAATATGTTAATATAAATGTTTCAGACATTACATGAAATTTCTAAAAATCTTATATGTTCTGGTATAATGTTATAAGTAATAATCCTAGTTATTACTTTAAAATGTATATCTCAGAAATAACTAATTTTCTTGTCAACTGCATTATTATGAACTTTCATCAAATCTTTAACTGTGGTCATTTTTAAGTCTTTTGTCATTTACAGACAGTTCTGGGTGTACTCTGATGCTTTTGCAAATATGTTCCTATAAAAGGGTTTCATCTTCAAGAAATTCATGGAAAAGACTCTGACAAGTACAGGTTTCTGGTAACTGACTGTACTGCTGAACTGAATGAATAAGCATTTGCAGAACTCTAATGAAAAACTGATGAACTCAAAAAAGTGCTAACAAAAGATAAAGATGAAAAAAAAAATTTAATTACATGGGACTGAGTGAACTGATGAGGATGAGTATAATTTTTGTGACTTTCTGTCTGAATTAAAAAAAAAACAATCCCACAAGGACTCAGAGGCAAAGAATATACAAATCAATTTTCACTGCAAAGTAAAGGAGCTGTTACAGTGGAGGATTACTGGACTGAATGTCAATATTATGACATAGTATGAGTGTGTTTCATGTTTGGTAATTGCAATCATTGTTGCTTTTGTTGTGGTCATCCATGTACAATGCTTGGTGTCAGTCTATTTACCTCTTGTAAAAATAAAATACAGTGTGTGTGTGTGAAAAAAAAAAAAAAGGCAGAGAGTTGGGGGTGGGGAGCAGGTAATTAATTCTTTTCCGTTTTTTTTAATGCCTTGGATTTCTTTTAAAACTCGGCCCTGTGCATTAGCAAAAATATCCATAATTGTTTTCGTAGAATTGGGATTTATTTTAGTGTTTAAACTAAAAATATGTCTGAGATTATGTTAAGATCCCCTTCATGGAAATGTAGTGTGAGTGACACAAAGGGGGAAAAAGGTGTCTCAGCACACTATGACTTCATTTTAAATTCCAAGCCCACAATCAATTTTACATAGAGGCCCCCAGTTCAACCCAATGTCCCCACCCACCATGCGCCCACCCAGGTTCAATAAAGATGTGTTCTAACGGATCGCTTTTGTCTTCAAGGAACTTTTGGATGAAAATCAATATTCTGTCATTAGTTTTATCCTTAGAAAAAGTACGTTGGCGCTTAAATACTTTCAAACGTTTTAAAATCTGTTTCTTCCTTCTGGTCTTTACTTAATAGTAAATTAGGTACTTAGTGATACTCAGGACAAAATAGGGCTGGGGACAAAACAGGCTCTCTCTCAGCTTCCAAATGGCACAGCAGAGCAGCAGAGGATAAAGATGCTGGCAGAAAGAGTGGTTAATATGTTTTCGCCCCACCCTTGGCTTCTCTAAGTTACAGAGAGCAGGAGCTGGGGAGTTAAAGGCGCCTGAGCAAGAGGGCACCTGTCGGGACAAAACAATACAGCGCTCAGGGACAGTCAGTCCTTCCCAGTGCTGGGCTGGGCACTTGGGTTCAAGGGGGAAAGGGCAGGTGCAGGTGGACGCTGTACCTGACTCTGCCCATCTTGGACCTGCACCTAAGTCTAACTGTGAGGTCAAGGCCTCCCTGAGTGTGTACTTCTCTTACCTATGGGCTTTGTACACTCGTCCCCAGAAAATGTACAATACTATAAGGCCTTCCTCCCAGGACTAACCAAACCTTTGAAAAAGCCAAGCATATACTCCTAAGTACACCTTCTTTTTCTGTGAAATCTACCTTAACCATACCTCCATCAGTACCTTCTTCCCAAATCATCACGAAAATTCTAGAAAGTTTGTTTCTTATAGACAAGTCTTGGGTAAAACTGATACTCATATCAGGATGCATCCTTGTCAATGGAAGAAGCCCTTTTCCCATAATATACGAATGACAGGTTTTACTCATATTATTCTTATAATTTCCTAAGAGCTTTCATTCCATTACCTCAATCTTCTCTAGCAACAGTGTGTGGTTGGTACTATCATCCCCATATGACAGATATGGAATCATTTTTCCTTCCCAGCGATCCATAGTGTATGAAACAAGTAGAAACGTGGAGCTGGAAAATCTCCTGTATCTCCCACTTCATTCATTCATTTAACAAATATTTACCAAATACAGTGTGTCAGGCACTATTCTACAGACTGAAACTATAGAGGTAAAAATTCATGATCTCTACTTCCCTTTAAGAGGTTACTACTTAGGAAACGGAGATAAATATTAAGTAACTGCAATAAAATGTCAGTCTTGCTGGGGTACAATGGACCCCAAAGAAGGGAGAAGTCAGTTCCTTGTGTGGAGTAGGGAGGGAAAGTTTTGTAGAGGAAAGGATTCCAACTGTTTTGAAAGAAGAATAATGATGATGGAATGGGAGAGGACATTTCAGGAAGAGACAGAATGGAAGTAAAATAACAAAAATAAGTAAAACAATCAGGACTTCCCCGGCGGTCCAGTGGTTAAGACTCCGCATTTCCACTGCAGGGGACATGGCTTCGATCCCTGGTGGGGAGCTAAGATCCTGCATGCCCTGTGGCACAGCGAAAAAAAAAAGTAAGTAAAGTAATAAAAGGATACATAAAGCACCTCTGCTATATAACACTTTATAAAGGTAAAATCATTATTCATTTATTCATTAGCAAATATTTATGCTGTCCTTAATATATGCCAGACCGTATACTAGGCACTGAGAATAGAAAGGTGAACAAGGCAAAATTGTTGCCTTCAAGCTTTAAAGAAGTAGAAAGATACAAAGGATAGAATTTCATAGAGTGATACATGTGATGAAGAACACAAACCAGAATAAGGAGGTAAGTGGTAGTGCTATGTCTGAAGAGGTGACACAGAAACAGAGACCTGCATGAAGACAACACGTGGAGAGCGGAGGAAAGAGCATTTCCAGCAGTAGGAACAGAAGTGCAAAGGCCCTGAGGCAGAAATTAACTTGGTGAGTTTGAGGACCAGCAAGGGGACCAGTGTGGCTGGACAGGGTAAATGAGGAGGGAAAGGTAAGTAGGTGCAGGTAGAAGCTTATATAAGGAGCTTAGTTTTTTTTTTTTTCATATCTTTATTGGAGTATAATTGCTTTACAATGGTATGTTAGTTTCTGCTTTATAACAAAGTGAATCAGCTATAAGGAGCTTAGCTTTTATTCTAGGTACAACGAAAAGTCACTGGAAGGTTTTAAGCAGGGAAGGATATGATACACTTAGGTTTTAAATTATTCTGGCTAGCTTTGTGATGAATAGTCTAGAGGGAGCAGGAGTGAAGGCCATTATAGGTACAGTAGGCACCTTCTATCAAACCATGAAACTGAAGACTGAAAACTGAATTATCTTCCTTTCCTACCTTAATCTCCTGCACTGCCCAACTAATTTAATCATTACATCTCTATCAGTCAGGATCTGGCCAGAAAAATAGAACTTATACTAGGTAGTTCAACTGAGGGGAACTGGTTACAAAGAGGTCAAAAAAGCTGAAAGAGAAAACGGAGGAAAGTGAGGCAACCTAGAGAGAGATTAGAGCTGCAGGAAACCTCCATCATCCCTAGGGCTCAAACAATACAGAAGAGGAGATATTAGGGAGCCCAAGAGCCAAGGCCACCAAATGGGAGTTGGAACCTTGGACCGTGGCAGGAGCTAAATATACAGAGGAGACTCAGCCACTGTTGCTGATGCCATGGGGACAGGGAGAGAGGGGAGAAATAGCTTGGCTTCTCTCCTTCTCCCACCTCGCATTTGACTGTGTCCAACCAGAAGCCAGGAGGCAAGGGAGCCAGGAATTGTAGTTTGATGGGGGTCAGCTCCCTGTGATGCCAAGCAAGGAAGGGCAGGGAAGTGGTCTAGGAGCAAGTCTGAGCACTACATGGCTGGCCCACAGCCAAGGAGCTGACAGTCCCGGAATTCTGGAAACAGTCATTCAGTCATTATGACCTGTCAATTCATCTCCCAAAGCCTCTCTTCTGTATCCCAAAGCCACTGACCCAGTTCAAGGCCTTACCACCTCTCACCTGGACAACAGAAATGGCTTTATAACGTGTTTCCCAGCGTCCACGCTCTCCCACTCCAAAATGCCCTCCATGTGGTATAGATCTACAGATCTCTTTTGTAAACAGAGCTGATGTTGTCCCAGTCTTGACCCACAGCTGAAATCCAGTTCCCAGAGGGCAGCCTCAGAGCCTTTGACAGTCTGAGTCCAGCATACCTTCCCCTCACGTCTTCCTACAAATACACTGTGTTTTAGCTACAAAAGAAGAACTTGAGACTTCCCAAACATGACATGTTCTTTCATGCTCATATTCCTTGTTTACACTAGTTCGAATTCTCTTTTTGAAATCCTTTCTTCCTCCTGGAATCCTTTAAATCCTAAAAGTCACCTCCTAAATGAAAACTTGTTCAGCAATACCAGATAAAATGAATCAGTTCCCTGTGTTGTATTTCAATAGCAAGTTGTTCGTACTGCTTATAGAGTTCACTTATCATGTTTATACTGCTGATGAAGAAAACGCTTCACATTGCATTCTACTTTATTTTAGCAGTATCAGTGATCTCCTTGGTCAGGGATCCACCCCCTCTTTTTGTAAAAAAGTTGTATTGGCACACAGCCACGTTTTTATTGTACTTGGCATACGTTGACTTATTGTCTGTGGCTGCCTTGGCACTACATCACTGGAGTTGAGTAGTGTGACAGAGCCTGGATAGCCCCCCAAACCTAAGATACTTACTGTCTGATCCTTTACAGAAAAAGTTTGCCAACTCCTGTCCTTGATGTTTCCTCAAAGGGATTCCTAGACCTTAACCCAATACGTGGCACATAGTAGGTGCTCTGTAAGTGTTAATCGAATTGTCTAGAAAGATAACAAATATGTAAGCTCAAGGATAAGAGAATACTACTGAGCCATAAAAAAGAATGAAATAATGACATGTGCAGCAACATGGATGGACCTAGAGATGATCATACTAAGTGAAGTAAGTCAGAAAGAGAAAGACAAATACCATATGATATCACTTTTATGTGGAATCTAAAATATGACACAAATGACCTTATCTACAAAACAGAAACAGACTCACAGACATAGAGAGCAGAATTGTGGTTGCCAAGGGGGAGGGAGGTGGTGGAGGGATGGACTGGGAGTTTGGGATTAGCAGTTGCAAACTATTATAGAGAGAATGGATAAACAACAAGGTCCTAATATATATCACAGGGAACTATATTCAGTGTCCTGTAATATACCATAATGGAAAATAATTTTTAAAAAAGAATAAGAGAAAAAGCCAGAAATAAAAAGAAAGCCTTATTTAAGAACAACGACACAAAAGCCAAGGGGAAAAGGGAACCTATCTTCAGGTACATAAAGGACTTACATTTTTCCCAGCTTTATTGAGATGTTATTGACATATAAGATTGTGTCAGTTTAAGGTGTACAATGTGATGATTTGATACATGTATATATTGCAAAATGTCTACCACAATAGGGTTAGTTAACACATCTTTCATCTCACATAACTACCATTTTGTTGTTGTTATGGTGAGAACATTTAAAATCTACTGTTTTAGAACTTGCAAGAGAAATGCTTCTGGATGTTTTTGAAACAAAAGAACACAAGGGAGTGATTTTCTAGCTGTGGGTAAAGAAGTTTGGTTTGGCCTAAGAAAGAATGTATTGAAAAAGGAAAAACTTGTGAAACTTTGTGCTTCAGTAGAATAGAATATCCAGAATTCTGGAAAATTAGGGCAAGCATCCTATGTTGGATCTGACCTAAACTGCGTTAGGCTTATGTCTTTGAGAGAACCTCTAGCTCATGAGTCTGTGATTAAAGGAATGTATTTCTATGATACAATCCTGGGAGTTCCCCGGTACAGGTGCAAGGAGGAGACAGGTAAGCCCTTCACTGACAGTACTAAAGGTCTCATTGTCTTTCTTTTGAATGTTTAAATAAGTAATCCGAAAATTAAATTAACAAAATATTTTGCGTGAACTTAAAAGTAACTCAACTGAGCACACTCAAAGTCTTTGTGGTTGTTTTGCACACTGAAATTAATTATGCCTATGTGCAAAATTGCCTGGTGAAAGATTTTACTGTTGTGTAACAAATATAGGAAAATGTGGCCCTGTGTTCTATGTGGTATTGTTGAGGGCAGCATATGAATTTATTAAAACTTAGAAAATAATTCCTAATCACCATTATAATCAAGAATTCAAAGCATCCAACATCAAAAATAGAATTCTGGAGGAATATATCTATAGGCAGATCCTTCACAGTGAAGAGAAACTCTATCCACTGAAGGAAAAAGTATTAAAATACAATTAATAGTGGGGGGGTGTTCTGCTCCATATATGACAAACAAATGGCTCTCCTTTATAGATAAATAGCTTATGCATAGATTTTTTTAAATTGTCGTTGCTGTTAATAGATATTTTGAAGTACTATAAGTAATAATTCTCATTTATTGCTGATGGGATTGCAAAACGGCACAGCCACTTTGGAGGACAGTTTAACAGTTTCTTACAAAACTAAGCCTACTCTTGAGGTGGGGAGGGATAAATAAGCGTTTGGGATTAAAATATACATACTATTATATATAAAATAGATAACCAACAAAGACCTACTATATAGCACAGGGAACTATACTCAATGTCTTCTAATAACCTATAAGGGAAAAAAATCTGGAAAAGAATATATATATATGTGTATATATATATATATATATATGTATATATATATGTATATATATATATATATATATATATATATCTGAATCACTTTGCTGTACACCTTAAACTAACACAACATTGTAACTCAACTATATTTCAATAAAAAATTTTTTTAAAAAGAAGGGAAAAAAAAAGTAAGTCTACTCTTAACTATGTGATCCAACAGTCATGCACCATCATGGTATTTCCCAAATTAGTTGAAAATTATGTCCACACAGAAACCTGTACACGAACATTTACAGGAGGTTTATTCATAATTGCCAAAATTTGGAAATAGCCAAGATGTTCTTCAATAGGTGAATAAATAAACAAAGCATGGCACACCCGTATGATTGAATGTTGTTCAACCATAAAAAGAAATGAGCTCCCAAGCCATGAAAAGACAGAGAAACCTTAAATGCATATTGCTAAGTCAAAGAAGCCAGTCGGAAAGACAATCTGCTAGATGATTCCAACTATGTGTCATCATGGAAAAGGCAAAACTATAGAGACAATAACAAGATGAGCGGTTGCCAGAGGTTATGGGGGTGGGAGAGATGAATAAATGTACACAGAGGATTTTTTAGGGCACTGAAGCTGTTCTGTATGATACTGTAATGGTGGATACATGTAGTACCTTTGTCAAAATCCATGGAATGTACAAAGCAAAGAGTGAACCCACTATAGACTTAAGTCAATAATAATGTGTCTGCAGAAATACAAAAGATCATGAGAGATTACTACAAGCAACTCTATGCCAATAAAATGGACAACCTGGAAGAAATGGACAAATTCTTAGAAAGGTATAACCTTCCAAGACTGAACCAGGAAGAAACAGAAAATATGAACAGACCAATCACAAGCACTGAAATTGAAACTGTGATTAAAAACCTTCCAACAAACAAAAGCCCAGGACCAGATGGCTTCACAGGTGAATTCTATCAAACATTTAGAGAAGAGCTAACACCTATCCTTCTCAAACTCTTCCAAAATATTGCAGAGGGAGGAACACTCCCAAACTCATTCTACGAGGCCACCATCACCCTGATACCAAAACCAGGCAAAGATGTCACAAAGAAAGAAAACTACAGGCCAATATCACTGATGAACATAGATGCAAAAATCCTCAACAAAATACTAGCAAACAGAATCCAACAGCACATTAAAAGGATCATACACCATGATCAAGTGGGGTTTATCCCAGGAATGCAAGGATTCTTCAATATATGCAAATCAATCAATGTGATACACCATATTAACAAATTGAAGGAGAAAAACCATATGATCATCTCAATAGATGCAGAGAAAGCTTTCGACAAAATTCAACACCTATTTATGATAAAAGCCCTGCAGAAAGTAGGCATAGAGGGAACTTTCCTCAACATAATAAAGGCCATATATGACAAACCCACAGCCAACATTGTCCTCAATGGTGAAAAACTGAAACCATTTCCACTAAGATCAGGAACAAGACAAGGTTGCCCACTCTCACCACTATTATTCAACATAGTTTTGGAAGTGTTAGCCACAGCAATCAGAGAAGACAAAGAAATAAAAGGAATCCAAATCAGAAAAGAGGAAGTAAAGCTGTCACTATTTGCAGATGACATGATACTATACATAGAGAATCCTAAAGATGACACCAGAAAACTCCTAGAGCTAATCAATGAATTTGGTAAAGTAGCAGGATACAAAATTAATGCACAGAAATCTCTTGCATTTCTATACACTAATGATGAAAAATCTGAAAGTGAAATTAAGAAAACACTCCCGTTTACCATTGCAACAAAAAGAATAAAATATCTAGGAATAAACCTACCTAAGGAGAAAAAACACCTGTATGCAGAAAATTATAAGACACTGATGAAAGAAATTAAAGATGATACAAATAGATGGAGAGATATACCATGTTCCTGGATTGGAAGAATCAACATTGTGAAAATGACTCTACTACCCAAAGCAATCTACAGATTCAATGCAATCCCTATCAAACTACCACTGGCATTTTTCACAGAACTAGAACAAAAAATTTCACAATTTGTATGGAAACACAAAAGACCCCGAATAGCCAAAGCAATCTTGAGAACGAAAAATGGAGCTGGGGGAATCAGGCTCCCTGACTTCAGACTATATTACAAAGCTACAGTAATCAAGACAATTTGGTACTGGCACAAAAACAGAAATATAGATCAATGGAACAGGATAGAAAGCCCAGAGATAAACCCACTCACATATGGTCACCTTATCTTTGATAAAGGAGGCAAGCATATACAGTGGAGAAAAGACAGCCTCTTCAATAAGTGGTGCTGGGAAAATTGGACAGGTACATGTAAAAGTATGAAATTAGAACACTCCCTGACACCATGCACAAAAATAAACTCAAAATGGATTAAAGACCTAAGTGTAAGGGCAGACACTATCAAACTCTTAGAGGAAAACATAGGCAGAACACTCTATGACATACATCACAGCAAGATTCTTTTTGACCCAGCTCCCAGAGAAATGGAAATAAGAACACAAATAAACAAATGGGACCTAATGAAACTTAAAAGCTTTTGCACAGCAAAGGAAACCTTAAACAAGACCAAAAGACAACCATCAGAATGGGAGAAAATATTTGCAAATGAAGCAACTGACAAAGGATTAATCTCCAAGATTTACAAGCAGCTCATGCAGCTCAATAACAAAACAACGAACAACCCAATCCAAAAATGGGCAGAAGACCTAAATAGACATTTCTCCAAAGAAGATATACAGATTGCCAACAGACACATGAAAGAATGCTCAACATCATTAATCATTAGAGAAATGCAAATCAAAACTACAATGAGATATCATCTCACACCGGTCAGAATGGCCATCATCAAAAAATCTAGAAACAATAAATGCTGGAGAGGATGTGGAGGAAAGGGAACACTCTTGCACTGTTGGTGGGAATGTAAATTGATACAGCCACTATGGAGAACAGTATGGAGGTTCCTTAAAAAACTACAAATAGAACTACCATACGACCCAGCAATCCCACTACTGGGCATATACCCTGAGAAAACCATAGTTCAAAAAGAGTCATGTACCAAAATGTTCATTGCAGCTCTATTTACAATAGCCAGGACATGGAAGCAACCTAAAAGTCCATCGACAGATGAATGGATAAAGAAGATGTGGCACATATATACAATGGAATATTACTCAGCCATAAAAAGAAATGAAATGGAGGTATTTGTAATGAGGTGGATGGAGTTAGAGTCTGTCATACAGAGTGAAGTAAGTCAGAAAGAGAAAAACAAATACAGTATGCTAACACATATATACGGAATCTAAGGAAAAAAAAAAAAAAAGGCCATGAAGAACCTAGTGGCAAGATGGGAATAAAGACACAGACCTACTAGAGAATGGACTTGAGGATATGGGGAGGGGGTGGGGTGAGATGTGACAGGGTGAGAGAGTGTCATGGACATATATACACTACCAAATGTAAAATAGATAACTAGTGGGAAGCAGCCGCATAGCACAGGGAGATCAGCTCGGTGCTTTGTGACCACCTAGAGGGGTGGGATGGGGAGGGTGGGAGGGAGGGAGATGCAAGAGGGAAGAGATATGGGAACATATTGTATATGTATAACTGATTCACTTTGTTATAAAGCAGAAGCTAACACACCATTGTAAGGCAATTATACTTCAATAAAGATGTTTAAAAAAATAATAATAATAATAATGTGTCAATATTGGCTCATCAATTGTAACAATTGTACCATAGGAATGCAAGATATTAATAATAGAGGAAATTGAGGGGACAGTAGATAGAGGTGGTGTATGGGAAATCTCTGTACTTTTTGCTCAAATTTTCTGTAAATGTAAAACTGGTCTTAAAAATTGTCTATTAATTTTTAAAGTCCTATAAAATTAGAAAAATAGGTAAAGGTTAAGAATTAGATTATTCAAATAAAAGTATCAATATAAGTGGCTGATAAACATAAAAATCTTGAATGTTATTAGTATTACAAATGATGCAAATACACACACACACACACACACACACACACATACAAAAAGGGTGGGGGGAGAGTTCCCTGGTGGCCTAGTGGTTAGGATTCAGTGCTTTCACTGCAGAGGCCCAGGTTCAATCCCTAGCTGGAGAACTGAGATCTCTCAAGCCATGTAGCATGGCCAAAAAAAAAAAAAAAAGATGCAAATATAAATGACTGTGAAATACCATTTCTCCTATTAACTTTAAAAAAGTATCTTAAGTACAATGAGAGCTGTACTTTTGTACATAGTTGGTAGAAATGAAAACTCATGACAGCCTTTCTGGAAAGCAATTTGGCAAGAATCTCAAACATGTTTATTTTCCTTGACTCAATAGTTCTACCCTAGGAATCTAACTTTAAAAGTAAGTGTGTGCAATTTTATAATAATGAAAAATCAGAACAACAAAGAAATGATTAAATAAATTGTTGGACACTCATATGACATGAGTCATCATATTTTATTGCACAGCCAATAAAATTATGATTTTGAAGAATATTTAATAATGGAAAAATGTCCAACCCAATATTTCTAAATAGGAATATCCTCACTGATTTTTCTATGTTGTTTAAAAGTTAAACTAATGCCAATAAGTGGAGCAATAAAGCTTTCATAAGTTTTAATAAGTGGATCAATAAAGTTTTGTAACATGCCTTTTTCATCTAATAATATATACGATGGGATTCCTTCCATGAAAGGATACATGCATATAGATTATCTACATCTACCTTTCACTGTTTCAAAATAGTTTCATAGTATTTCATTGTGTGGAAGTATTTCATGCTTCATAAATCACTTTTTATTTACAGTATTCCATTGAATGGATGTAGCAGTAAAATAGTACCACAGGAAACACTTTTCAGGGAGCTGCTGGTTGATTTTGTGTATGTCAGTCTGTCCATCTGTATGCATGCAAGATTTTTTAGAAGCATATACACCAAAATGTTAACAATAATAGTGGGATTAGGGAGAACTTAAAGTTTTTCCTTATACTCAGTTGTATTTCCCCAGCTATTCTACAAAAATATATATAACTTTTCTAGTAAAGGAAACATTTTAATGAGGTTTCTCTACCTAGTCGACTAAAAAAAATTGCAGGCATTAAATATCAGCTTTAGCATCAAGATCATTAGCAAGGTGCTCTGTTGGGGCAGCTCCACTTGGCAGACTCATTCCTTTCCTGGGCTTTGCTAAGCCTGGCATCCTCCGGACTGTTCTTCCACTCGGGATGTCCCTTCCTCACCCCCCATTCTGCTTCTCTAAACCCCGTCCCTCCTTCAAAGCCCAACTCACCTCCTACTTCCTCCAGGCAGCCTGTTGGGATTATTCTAGCCTTATGTGTGTCTTGTTTCCTGGTTTCTTTCCTCTTCATTCCAACCTACCATAAGCACACCGAGGATAAAACTCTTGATCCTACCTATTTGTATCCTTCACAGTGCCTAGTATTGGATTGGACATGTAGTAGACATAATAAATATCTGTTTGTTCTTAAATAAGATAATAAAAGTGAAAACACCCAGCACAATGCCTACCACATTGTAGATAACTGAAAAATGTTTGTTGTACCTGAAAGGATAATTTCTCAACTCAAAATTAACAAATCAGGGAAGGACTATTCAACCACTCAATGGCAGATAAGGCAAGAGCAAGAACCCTAAGGAAGAGCCACAGCCCTCCCACCTATGATGGCTATTAAAGCATACATTTTGCGAATTCCCTGGCGGTCCAGTGGTGAGGACTTGCTGCTTTCACTGCTGGGACCTGGGTTCAATCCCTGGTTGGGGAACTAAGATCTCACAAGCCGCTCAGCACCGCCAAAAAAATAAATTAATTAAAATAAATAAACATATAAATAAAGCTTATGCTTTGAAGGAATGTGAACAGGTAGACATAGAATGAAAATAAACACTTTCAAGTCACTAACAGCCAGTAGGGACGTTTTAGATTAATTCAGTCTTCACACAAAAAACATCTTCAAACTACCTTAGATTGAAAGGACATCTCTGATCATTTTAATCAGTTTGTTTGCCAACACAGTGTTTAATCTGCTCTGTAGACATCTTCATTTTACCTGTCCTTCTCTCCATATGCGCTAACTGCCTCCCAAGAAGATAGCTAAAAGTTGCTTTTTTCATAGAGATTTAAAAAATATCTTTCACGTCTTTTTGGTTAAATTTTCAACAAGCCCAGCAGGATCCACCTATGTGGCATATTTTAGGGACATTTCTGCCCAATTCATAAGTTTGCCCACCTGTTCTAAAACCAGAAAGACTTTGCTCAGGAATCAAAGTAATTTATTCTGTACTTAGACAAGGCTTAAAAGACACATCCCCAGAGCAAAGCAAAGCATTTATTTAAATCCACTTGAAAATATTCTCTTCTCAGGTGCTCTCATCTGTACTCAATTTCTTCATTACTATCCATACAGAAATAACACAAATTTATATCTCCAGCCCAAGCCTCTGTCTCCTCAGGCTTCAAACCTGATTATACAACTGGCAAGTTTGCCCTCTTGGGATTCTCAAAGGTGCCCAAGCTTAATGAATTCATGCTCTCACCATTCCCCATACCCACCAATACTCCTAACCTGGTTTCCTTCCTTGATTCTTACGTGAGTGAACTTGTCATCCAGTGGAACCAACCTGAAAGCCGGAAGTCATCCACAACACCTCCTAACTAGTCTACTTGTAGCCCTTCTAACCCCAGTCAAACTTATTCACCATATTACAGCAAAAGCAAAAATGTGATATAGACTGTATCCCTTGACCCTTCACTATTACAGAGCCTTTGTATATACTATTTTCTTGACTTGAATCACTCTTTCCTGCTTGATAACTCCAACGCCTTCACATTTCTGTTCAAGCATCATTTTACATGGACGCTTCCCTTGGCTTTTATGACCAAATCCAATCCCCCGTTTCCTAGCGCTTTATATATCTCCTTCACAGCACTCCTCAAATTGTTATCTCACATTTACTTGTTTACTATATTGTGTCCCTCACCAGTCTAAGCCATAAAGGCATGAATTTGTCTAATTTTTTCTCCCTATTATATTCAAACACCTAGCATAGTGTCAGGTACATAGTAGTTTCTCATGAATATTCACTGGGTAAATAAATGCATAAACTAAAATATAAATAACGAACATCAAATCTCTTCCCAAAAAATAAGTTTTTATGACAGATACCAACCAGAAGTAGAATAAAGCATTTCCCTGAATGAAAGAACAAATGAAAAAAAAAAAAAAATGAGTGGCACATAATAGGTACACAATTTTGTAAAAATTCACCTACTCTAAAATTCTCATAGAGCCAATACCTACATTCTGTTCCTTTATGTATTTATGGCGAGCAGGACCAAAGCAATGCAATTTGCTTCCAGGATGGTAATAATGAAGTGTTTTTATCTGTCTGTTTCTGCTTCCTGAACACGCTCTGCTTTGTGTAAATTTACTGTGACTACACAAGACATATCAGGCCAAATGCAAGAAAGAGTTGCAAGGATTTCTGCTTTGCAAGTTGGGCAGAATGCCTGGAAGGGACGAAATTTAGGTCTTCCTGTTAAATGGATACCCAGCTGCCTAGTCTTAAGACTCAGATAAAGAATATCTACTAGAAAGAGAATCATCTCTAAATATGGGCCAGAGAATTCAAGATTTCAAGTTTAGCTTCCTCAGTCTGTGAGTGAGACACTCGAAGGGACAGAAGATGAAGTGCCTCTGTGAGTTCAGTTAAGGACACATCCCAATAAGGAAAAGCTGTGGGGTTTATGATTGTTTTATAAAACAGTGTGAAGAGAATTGTTTGGCACTCGTTTGCACATGACAGACTCACAATAATTCATTTCTTTAAATATGAAGCCCCAAATCATGCCATCTAAAATTATGTTTCCTACTAACATTGCTTAGTAACTACACAGAGGAATGAGCACTGGCCTGGAGGCAGCACCCACAGATCTCCGGAGATAATGACACACTCTTCCATTTACAAGAATCCTGCGCAAGACACTTGGGTTCTTGTCCCATTTCTCTGGCATTAATTAGCTCTGTGGCTCTCACACAGTCTCAGTTCTTCACGTATAAAATTAGAAGGTTGTATTTTTTAAGTCTTTAAAGTCCCTTCCAGTTCTAAATTCTTTGATTTGTGCCTGAATCTCTGCCAGGGGATAGGAGTATTAAGTCACCAACCTGGTCTTCGGAGTAGCAGGAGCATTGCAGAGGCTCCCTGCTCTTTGGAAGGGTTGGTTCATAGGAGGAATTTATACCACCGGGGCAAAGTGAGCAGAAGAGAAATCTGTTCTTTCTTCACAGGGGCATAAGCAGCCCTCCAAGTTGGGCTGACTGAAGGGCTCAGGTGGGAGAAAGGAGTAGGCAGGGCAAAGCCGCCATGATGGTGAAGAGGCAGTTTTGCCCCCAGATGGCACTGGCCAGATCAGATGTCCCTTAACTACTCTGATCTCAGACACCAGCCACTGGCCTCACAGGCCTCCCCTTCTGCAGCTGTGCCTCACAGGACTCAACCGAAGACTATCAAGACTTGTCATATTGTCATGTTTATTGAGCAGCCCTCTCTGCATTAAAAAAAAAAAAAAAAAATGTATTCTCTCCAGTAGCCCTCTGGCAGGGTTATGCCACAACAGAAGGTATCTGAGGCAAAGAGAAATAGCTGTACAAGAAGGATTTTTTCAAAGAGGAGGCATAAATTCAAGCTACCTCAATCACTTTGTGTTTCTGTCCCCAGGAGAGAAGAGGGACATTCCTTCCCCCCACCCCCCAGATTGAGTCTTGTCCCATTCAAAGCTTTACCATGGGCAGGAAGACCACTGTCAACTTCTAGGTCTATAGGAAAGTTTTGTTTTTTTCAACTAACCTACCAGAAGAAAATTCTAAGTTCAATGTCTTTGCTTTGTTTTATAGATGATAAATATACTGTCTTGCTTAGGATACATTTTTCGAAATGTTACCCAAAATAGTATATGTCAAAATAATTTTCAAATTTCATTCTTATAACTATACAATCTGAAATGTAGCAAGATGTTGTCAACGTATAATTTGCTTAAGAATAATATTGTAAATTGAGATTTGTTCTTAGCTGTACTATACATTTGTCACTTCTTGGCTAAACTTTTTTTTAACCCTCTTCTGAATTATGTTTCTCAACTCCCTTCTGTTTTATTTGAAACAAAACCACTTTCATCTTAAACAGATATGACAAAAGGAATTTCTCTGTTCTGAAAAGTCTACAATACAAGCTCATTCTTTTACTACCCAGTCCTGAAACTTTACCTTGAGTATTTTTAGCCTAAGCCAATCTTTCAGTATTTACTTTATGTATGTAAATAACACATGTTCCTTTTAGAAATGCTACTTACATTCCAAAAAAGCTGTGACTCTGATTGCCCACCGCTGTCATTCAAGTCTTAAGGGTTCTAATTCAAGTTCCTGGGTGACTGGAGACACCACCCTCATCCTATTGGATTCATTATGAATAACGCAAGGATAATGACACTTGTAATTACTGACAGACAGCTTGCTACCCTCTTTGAAGTTCCCTAAAGCAAGATGCCCCAAATGTATGCTCATACTTGTTTGTTAGTTGGTCAGATTGCAAAGCAAACCTTGGCTTACTCAAAACAAAATGGCATTTTTTTTCATTATTTAACTTGAGTTACAACGTTTCTAAGTTAAACACAGAGTATAAATACTCATACACATAAATACATGAGCTGTTTGCATGAAGGTGCCCTCATAAATAGAAGTCAACCTGTAAGAAATTCTGTTTTAGTAGAATTATTACTAATGTTGAAAATAGTCAAATCCCACTAAATAAAAATAGATTATTTCCCTTATAAGGCAGATACATTGTGTGTTTCAGTGCTGATGATTCAAAAATGATCATTTCAGATTGCTTATCTTAAGATTTTGGAGAATCTAACGTCTAAAGTTCTGTCTGCTCTCTGGCTTTCTCATCTCCCTTACATTACAGGTTAAATCTCATAATGTTGTTTTGAAAGCTTTTGTCCGCCTTCCTTCTGACTCCACATCCTATTTTTATATAGTAAATTTGTTGACAATTTGACACCCCAAAGTCTATGGCCATTTTCATCTGTCTCCATAGTAACTACACATTCAGCACAATGTAAAACATTAGACCAAAGATAAAAATATATAGCCAAGAAGAAATTGTTTTCGAAGTACTGACTCTCTGAGCCAGTCTAGTATGTTTGCTATGGATTCCATCATCAAATCTTTATAATGGAATTAACTGTGCTTTTTAAATCACCAATTTTGGAGAAATTATATGAAGCTGATATACAAAACTGTACATTCTCCTGAAGGATTGCTTAAGATGTAATGGTAAAGGCAAAATAATTGCCTAGGCTATACTCCAAAGGGAAGGCAAATTATGAGGTCAGTTGTGGCTTCCCCATGACTTGAGCAAAACTATTTCTTCCATGAAGGAAGTAATTTCCCTTCCCAGCAAGAAACTCACTGCAACTCCCCTGAGTCACCTGCAAACTGTGTTGT
The DNA here is from genome assembly GCF_965194825.1 of Balaenoptera physalus. Classification (NCBI taxonomy): domain Eukaryota; kingdom Metazoa; phylum Chordata; class Mammalia; order Artiodactyla; family Balaenopteridae; genus Balaenoptera; species Balaenoptera physalus. Next base: position 114,974,367 of record NC_138890.1, on the reverse strand, counting down.
TATAGATTGACATCAACTCACAGCCACAATCATAGTCCCATAATTTTTCAATGTAAACATTTAAAGCCATGATGATCTCATGGACCTGCACATTCTTTTGATAGTTAAAGATGACAGACTCCATATGATATTTAACCAAGTGACAGCAACCCTGTAGCTGCCCACCTAGAAGGCTGACCACCACAGCACAATGACTTACATGTTTATATGTCGGTTTCCCCAGCACCCGTCATTATAATGTTCAGGTGTTGTAACACATCAAACATTACAACACAAGAGACTGCCAAAGGCTTAACCAAACTACAAAGCCACGCTCTTGCTGGTGAATGATTCAGATAATTACAATGAAAATAACATCAACAAGGTTCATAAACTGAAACTAATATTAAAGAAAACAAGTGAAGTTTTACTGCGTGGAAAAAGAACATAAGATCCTGGCTTAGAATCGTACAATCCTATAGTTGGAAAGTGGCTTAGAGGTCATCTAGCTCAGCCACCCACCTGATGCAGAGATTTCTTCTACAACATTCTTAACAACGGGCCATTCAGCCTCTCCTTTTTCATGTCCAGAGCCCAAGAGTGCACTATTGCTACTGAGTCAGAATTTGCCTTGCTGAAATTCCACTCATTGATTCTGTTTTCTAGAGCTTTTAAATCAATTCTGCCACTCCCTATACCAGTTAGTTGGCTTTTTAAAATACATAATAATAAAAATAAAAGTAAACATTTATTGAGTACTTACTATGTGCCAGGCATTGTACCGGTATTTTATATGAACTAAATTATTTATTTAGAGATTATGAGTGTAAATTCTGGAGCCAGACTGTCTGAGCTAGAATTCTGGCTCTGCCATTTACTAGCTGTATGACATTAGAAAAGTCACTCAATCTCTCTCTGTGCTTTGGTTCCTCAACTATAAAATAGGAATAATAATAATAATAATGCCTACATGATAGGGTTGTTATGAAAACTAAATGTTAGTATACATAGTGTTTAGAACAGTGCCTAGTACACGATAAAGACTGTAAAAATATTGTGCTACTCATTCTTATTATCACTTCTATTATAATCCCATTTTATAGATGAGCAGACTGAGGTTTAGTAAAGAGGTTAGGCAACTTAAGTAACAATTATCATTGTTAAATCACATTTGGAATCAATTCATTATCCACTGTTTTTGCTATTGCTTGTGTGTTTGCTACTCCATTTAGCTTTGCATAGTTTTAAATAGATTCAATTCTGGGAACTCTTTTCTGTTCTAAGAGTTTGGAACCAATAGTATGGCTTCTCCAAAAGAAGCAATTTTTTAAAAAAATTTATTTATTTTTGGCTGTGTTGGGTCTTCGTTGCTGCACACGGGCTTTCTCTAGTTGCGGCAAGCAGGGGCTACTCTTCATTGGGGTGCGCGGGCTTCTCATTGCGGTGGCTTCTCTTGTTGCGGAGCACGGGCTCTAGGCACGCGGGCTTCAGTAGTTGTGGCTTGTGGGCTCAGTAGTTGTGGCTCACGGGCTCTAGAACACAGTCTCAGTAGTTGTGGTGCACGGGCTTAGTTGCTCTGAGGCATGTGGGATCTTCCCAGACCAGGGCTCGAACCCATGTCCCCTGCATTGGCAGGCAGATTCTTAACCACTGTGCCACCAGGGAGGTCCCAAGAGGCACTTCTAATACTATATTTTCCCATGAAACAAAATCATCCAGTGTTAACTGAGAGATGGTAAAAGTGCTTTTGGAAAACAATATTACAAAATGTATCGAGGATCATAAAAATTGTTCAAAAAGACTTTGATTCAATAATCCTACTCCTGGAAAGTTATTCCAGGGAAATAATTCAACAAAACAAGTAAGCTGCTTACTTCTGAATCTTTCTTATAGCATTACCTCCCCTGAAAAGATACTAGGAGTAAACATTAGGGGTATAGTTAGATAAATTATGATAAATAAACATGAAGGAAAATTATGTAGTTAATTAAATAATCATTATAACAAATTAAATCTTGGAAAGAAGTTTATGGCATAATATTAAATGGGAAGAAAAAAGTATTAAATGGGAAAAGAAGAACCCAAAATTGAGTTATAATTGAACTATCACTATTAAAAATATGTACACTTGAATATAAAACTGGGAGAAAATAGCCCACAAATGAAAATAATTCTGTTAAAATGGTACAACCACTGGCTCTCTTCAAAAAGAAAATTTTAAAAATATTTATACAATAGAATACTATACAGTCGTGAAAATTAACAAACTACATGTACCAATATGAATAAATCTTGAGAAAAAAGTTTCAGAAAGATACATATGACATAATTCCATTTATACAAAGTTTTAAAAACTTATAAATGCCATACCATATATTATTTAAGTTTACAAACATACATTCACATGTGGTAAAAGTTTAAATATTTGGATTGGAACAATAAACACCACATTCAGGCTAGTGATTACCTCTGAGGCTTGGGAGGGAAATGTGACCAGGGAGAGATTCACAGGGAGAGATTACTTCTTAAGCTGGTTGGAGAGTAAACTGGTTATTTAACAATATTATCTTCTACCGGTGGTCCTCGACTCATCTGAGGAGTTCATTGAAAATATGGTTGTCGGGCTTCCCTGGTGGCACAGTGGTTAAGAATCCGCCTGCCAACGCAGGAGACACAGGTTCGAGCCATGGCCCGGGAAGATCCCACATGCCGCGGAGCAATTAAGCCCGTGCGCCACAACTACTGAGCCTGCGCTCTAGAGCCCACGAGCCACAACTACTGAGCCCACGTGCCACAACTACTGAAGCCCATGCGCCTAGAGTCCGTGCTCTGCAACAAGAGAAGCCACCGCAATGAGAAGCCTGCGCACCGCAATGAAGAGTAGCCCCTGCTCGCGGCAACTAGAGAAAGCCCGCGCACAGCAACGAAGACCCAACACAGCCAAAAATAAATTTATAAAAAAAAAAAAAAATAGGGTTGCCGGGGCCCCACCTTACAGATTCACATTCAGCTGGTTTAGAGTAAGGCCTGGGCCTCAGTAATTTGAAAAGCTCCCAGGTGATTCTAATGAGCACCCAGGTCTCTCCCACTCAACGAGAGATGAGAACTAATGTATTTTTTACACAGCTAAAATAGTTAATAATGATTAAAACTGATCTTCAATGTTCATATATTGTTCTAGCAATAAAAATAGGAGATTTAAAAAATATGCATCTTGGACTCCGCTTGATTCGTAAAATTAAAGAACCCAGCAGCTCTCCCAGCCCAGGTACCTGTGGGCACTCTGTTATCCACAGTACAAAGAACCCGGCATGTGCATTATGCAAGAATGGAAACCAAGCCCAAACAGATCAGGGAAACAGTACTGTTCAAACTGTCATGCCAGCGACAGACAACACAACTGAAAACGACACCCCACAGTATTGTTTTCCCTGCAGAGCGAATTTCACAAGAGCTCCCTTGTAGAGAGCGACTACTATGCCCGCGGCCTCCTCCTCCTCTGGGCCTCTCTCTGACTGTAATAAAGGAAAGAAGAGACAGAAGCTAATCTGTTATGTCTCTGCAAGGCAGGCTTGTCAGATTTCCATGAGGCCAGGCCAGCAGGTACAGTGGCAGAATCACCCTGTGGGCCAACAAGGAAGATAACCAATTGCCTTCTAAGGCAGTCAGCCCGGAGGAGGGTCTTCAAGTCAAGCGCAGAAGCCAAAGGAAGCTGCAGAGGCCAAGTTTTGGCCTCAGGTTAGCTAGATGGGGAAGAAGGTGCCCTGAAGTGTTGAGGGCAGCTCTACCCCACCCACTCCCCAGCCTCCCCATCTTCTTTGTCCCTTTCCAGAAGTCCCTGGGCTTGGACCTCCATCCTTTTTCCAGGTTTTCTTTAGAGACCAGAGAGGGATGTGTGAAGAAGAGGATCTTAGAGTACAGCAGTAATTTTGTGGCAGAAAAGAATAATGAAATAAATGAAATGTAGGCATATTAAGGTGAGAGCCAAATTCATAGAATAACGCCTATAGACTGAACAGTGGTTCCTTAGCAACTTAAAATCAGTGCTCTTAAAGAGAAAAGAAATACCCTCTTTTAGTTAAATAAATAAATAAATAAAAACAGTAACTCACGATCGAACTATTTATTGCACAATCTGTCATCAGTGGAACCTAAGTTCTAACAGGACATTTGTCACTTGAGGTCCTTGTGGTCCAGGATCCCAGCATCCCAGACTGCAAGAATATTTTTACTAAGGGACCTGAAAATCCCTCTGAGTCACAAAGGGTTAAGCATGGGATTAAAAAGAACTAAGAGACAGAAGGAATGAAAACAGCATTGTTGAAATTTATTTTTATTAAAGAACCCAAGATTTTAAAATGAGGATATTTCAATTAAGTATTCTGGCTAAGAGAGGCTAAGGAGTGGCATGTTAAAAGCAGTGGCTTCCTTAGAAAAGGGAATTTGTGTCCGTGAGTGTGGATTTTATGGTCCGTTTGTAGGAAGTTCATTTATAAAGGCTCAGAAATGAGACTTCTCAATTTTCTCTAGACTGGAGGAACAGTGGTTAATTCTGAGACGTTACAGATGGATGTGCGTGTAAACAAACGTGGGCTGAAGCAGGAAGATTAAGGAATGCTACCACTGCTATTATGCCTGGCATACAATTTTTTTTAATTTTATTTCTCCAGACCTAATCATCCTAGCATCAGAAACAAAAGCTGAGGGATTAAGCTCTGTTCCAAGAACAGTTTTGATAATATTAATTACGTTGCGAAACAAATACAGAAATAATAAAAATAAATCAAGCCATAGTTCAGTTCCAGTGAAAAAGCAGTGTCTGCCAAAAAGGCCCTAATAACAAGGGAGAAATGATTTTCAAGCTTCTAAAAGAAGTCTAGCTGTGAAGACTAAATAAGAAAAATTAAAACCTCTGGAAAGGAAAGAAAATAAAGCAATTTGCTATTTTAAAAAGTATTGTAGTTATTTTAAAAGGAAAAAAAAAAAACTTTAATGACCATCGTGTACTAGTGATTCTCTGGAACTATGTGACGGAGTTACCCAACAAGAATTTGCTCGCACTTAATTAGTCATTTGTGCAGTCATCAAGCAAGGAATGCCAAGACTTTTGCACAATCTCATGTCTTCAGTGGCAAAGACCAGTCAGACAAGTTTCCAGATAGAAATAAAAATAAATGCAAAAAAAGTAGAGACCAGGAATACATGGAGAAGATAGGGCTTGTCAACAAAGAGAAGACATATACTTCTTGGTCCCTTGTGAATTAAAAACCCACAGTCCAATTAAAAACTCAAGTTAACTTAAAATTCAACAAATCAAGCAAATAAATTAAAAACTCGACACAAACTCTTCATTATCATTTAGGTATCTAAATGCACTACTTCATCAAATCATTCTGGATTATAAACATGACAGTAATAGTTTATACATATGAGTTTCTTTCACATCAAGATGTAAAATGGTTAGCTCATTAATCTTACACCACTGTGAGGAAAACTGAAAAAGTGATGGCAGCCTCATCAGTAAGTATAAACACACTAGAATATTATTTCTAAACTGGGTCACAGGTCTTTGGTCAAAGACCAGGTTCAAGTTGTTTGTCTTCCTGCAAGGATATTGAAAGCATCTCTTGAGTAATCATTATAATGCGGACTTCTCCAGCCTAGGGATGTCGACAGGTAAAGATGATACATTAGGGGCTTCCCTGGTGGTGGAGTGGTTGAGAATCTGCCTGCCAATGCAGGGGACACGGGTTTGAGCCCTGGTCTGGGAGGATCCCACATGCCGCGGAGCAACTGGGCCCGTGAGCCACAACTACTGAGCCTGCGCGTCTGGAGCCTGTGCTCCTCAACAAGAGAGAATGCGATAGTGAGAGGCCCGCGCACCGCGATGAAGAGTGGCCCCCGCTTGCCGCAACTAGAGAAAGCCCTAGCACAGAAATGAAGACCCAACCCAGCCAAAAATAAATAAATAAATAAATAAATTAATTTAAAAAAAAAGATGATACATTAATACCCATTTTATATTGGATCAGTCCATCTCAGGTCCCATTCTGAGATTCTTTCCTCCCCGTATTGCTTGGAGGTTGTATCCCAGTGGTGGTGTCTACTGTAACAAAGCTGTAGCTCTACCATCTTCATTCATTCACTCAGCCCTTCATTCATTCACATATTCATTGATTCTTGATTTTAAGCACTGGCGTGAGGGGACATTAACCACACACCTTTAATCATTTCATACAGCAAACAGTTTCAATTCAAGCTCCCTAAATCTCCAACCTCAACTAGATGATCACCCCCAAACCATTTCTATATCCAAATCCTAGAGATCTCACAGTATTAACCTTCACAAACATTTCTGTTTCAGGCATTGGGCTGGCACTGGAGATACGGCTGACATCATGCCCGGCTCAGGTCTCCATCCTCAGAATTATAGAGTCGGGCGAGTATCTGCTTGGACAAAGGTAGGAACAGGATGGAGTTAGAGAATTCTGATTTCGCAAGACTTTTAAGCTGGGAGAGACCTAGAAAAGGATCCAGGATGTAGACATCCCTAAATATTCTAATTTAGCAAAGCTAAAACTATCACTCTACTAGATACTCATAGTGTGCCTTTCAGAAATAATACTTAATAATAACTGAACACCCAAATACATAAATGGCTCCTGATTTACACGCATCCAATACTGATTCTGCCCCTAATATAAAGAGGAACACTCTACAGACACACTGAAACATCTGCAATCAGGTTAACTGTGACTTCACGGAGAGATGGGATAACTTGTCTATGATTACACTGCTAGGAAGTGGGGAGGACAGGATTCCAGCCCTGCTGGTCTAGCCCCGGGCCCGTACCCTTAACCACCATTCTGGATGAGCTTTTGATGCAACTAGTTTCACTTGTCCTCCCGTTCTGGAACCCTTTGCAATGTAATGACAGTAATTTATTTGGAGGAGGAGTCGTCTGTGATTTAAAGTAAATATTCTTGACTGAGAATCCTGTTCTTGCCCCAGCTCTGCTAATGAGCTCCATGAACAAGGGCGAGTATCTTTCACCTCACTACCTCTCAGTTCCCTCATCGAAAAAATGCTGACATGGAATGAATGGTCTCAAAAGACTTTTTCATTCCTAAAATGCAAAGTTTTAAGAAAAATATATTTAAAATTAAGAGTATATATTTTAAATTAAGATGTAGATCATAATTTAAATTATCAGTCTATAATGATATGGTTGAACTTGAGTATACCTTAAGGAAAATCCCATAGGATTTTTGTTTGTTTTGTGGAGAGCTTTATAACACTGTATTTTGATAAAATCTCAACTTTAAAATGATTTTATTTCACTTACCCTTTTCCAGGATAAATCCAGCTCTGGCAGTGCCTTGACTCATGAAGCTCCTCTCTGGAGGCGGAGTAGAAATAGGCAATTTCTGCACTGGCATCTGGATACCTCACTTGACATTATGACATGTCGGTAGTGGTGACAGCCAGTGTTGATAGGAAAGGAGAATAATGGAATGCAGGAAGGTAGGAGTGAGACAGGTGGTGGCAGAGGAGACGGTGGGACCCTCCTGGCAGGGTGATACCTCCAGCTGTCTAAGCTCATCATCAGTGTTGACTTTGCATAAGGGAAACAAGCTTCATATTTATTAGTACGTAAGTGGTTGCCAAGTTATACACAACTTGTACTAACACACTCAGCCCTTCATCTGACCTTAATAACCCCTTCTTCCTTCTTGCGCCAACTCTTGCCTCCACCTGCCTGAATCCCTGCCTTGACAATAGCTGAGAGTTGGGGGAAGGGCTGCTTGGGTAAGAGTGAGAACAGAATGGGATTACAAAAAGAATTCTTATTCCTTGAGCCTCTTAAGCTAGGAAAGACCAAGAAAAAGGATCCAAGATGATGACTTGTCTAAATATTCTCAGTTGTATAAAGTTGGACCACACTAATATGCATAAAATACATAAATAATAAGAACGTGCTGTATAAAGAAATAAATAAAATTTAAAAAACCCAAAAAGTTGGACCCTGAAACTGTACTAGAAACCCATAGCATTAAGAGCTAATATTTATTGAGAGCTTACTAAGTGCCAAGCACTATTTTATTTTATTTTATTTTAGGCCATGTGGCACGCGGGATCTTAGTTCCCTGACCAGAGATCAAACCCGAACCCCCTGCAGTGAAAGCGCAGTCTTAACCGCTGGACCGCCAGGGAAGTCCCCCAAACACCATTTTAAAGAGCTTATATGTATCAACCCATCACTACCCCAAAGCTGTGAAAAAGAAATTAATATCCCTGTTTTATAGATGAAGAATATAGGCACTGAGAAGTTAGATGACAACTGTGTTACAGACTCAGGTGATCTGTTTCCAGAAAAAATACTGCTATCTGCCACCCTATGCTGCCTTGGTGTAGAAATTGTTCCCTGGAAATCCAGAATCCATCTTACAGATAAGGAAACCAAGATCAGCGATGTTATGAGGCTTACTCACATCCACACACCTAGTTAAAGGAATAGCCAAGAAAATCCTAAAACTCCCAACTTCTAGAACAGTAACTCTTCTCCCATCTTTTGCTGACTCTGACGGGGCTGGGAGTTGGGGATATCAGAAGGAAGTGTCTTGAGTTTCTTATTCTTGCTTCATATAGAAGCTGTTCCATGCCCTTGCTAGTTCTGTTGCTCTTTTCTGAGAGGTTCTGCCTTTCCTGAGACGCAGCACCCAAAAACATACTCTGGCTGAAAATCTCCATTAGCAAAGGCCCACTGTCCTTCGGAAGACAGTTTATTACCGAACCAGGTTTGCCCAAAGCACAGAAAGCCAAATGCTGAGATGCTGAGGTTTGCAGCAGAGAAAAGGTTTATTCACAAGGTAAACAAGCAAGGCGACGGGAGAGCAAGTCTCAAATCTGCCTTCCTGAAGGCGAGGGGCTCAGGATATTTACGGGATAAGGAAGCGGCATGATCTGAGGTGTGGGGAAAGATGACTGGAGTCAAGAAAAGGTGAAGTGATTGGTGTTCTGTGCAGGCCTATCTGAGTTACGTGCTTCTTCATGGGATGCCTGTTCAGAAAATGGCAGCGTTAGCATGATCTGAGGGTGGGGTTTTTGGACCTCTGACATCAAAAGATCATCCATTGGACACTTGGGCAGACCCAGATGAATGGTTGGCAGTCTTGAGCTGTTTGATCTGGGCAAGAGTAGCTCCATGTTCCTGAAAAACAACTTAAGTAACCATTACTATAGCAACCCACACTTTAGAGGCATTATCTATAGAGGGCAGTTAAAGGAGATTTGTGGTACATTGTCTAAGCTACATGAAGCTTGGAGAGTATGCAATCTGCAAGAACATTTCAGGCGAGTTTGATCAGTGAAGGCAAGTTACAGGATTATTTATTCAGCAAGTTATGGTTTAAAGGATCTAACTAATGACTGCCCTCAGTTTCAAGTTTACACACTTTTTAAAAGAACCAAAAGAACATTCACCCTCAAGGACAACAACTGCTACCGTGAGCAGAACGTGCCCCAACTTTGATGAGGTTTGCTTTTTTCAAAGTATCACACACACACATGCACACGCACGTGCACACACACACACACACACACACACACACACACACACACACAGAGTAAAGGCTCATGACCCCTGACCCAGACTGACAAGGGCCTAATCCCAGCTCTACCACTTACTTACCATTGGGGGAACTAAGCAAAGTTACTCAGTCTTTCTGTGCCTCAGCTTCTACTTCTGAAAAATGAAGCTAATGAGCCTCACAGCATCATTGTGAGGACCTGTTGTGAGGTACTACTTAAGCATTTGTTAGCTGTTTAGGTAACATTAGTTCTGCACAATTAACCCACCCTGAAAGATTATTTATAAACGTCTTGCTAAGGAAGCTTTAGAAATCTCTTAAGTCCAATCAATGTGTGGCAGTTATATGTTTGAGTTAGTCCTGGACAGCCTGGTGTGAGCTTCCGTATTCCAAGATCTGGATTCCCAATGTAACCTGAAGATATATCCTTCATTATTCTAGAGCATCCTGGAGGTGAGTATTAAATCACACACACACACACACACACACACACACACACACACACACACACACGATACCTTCTAAGGAAAAAATAATAATTTTCAAAAGTAGTATACTTAAAGTATATTAAGAGAACTAAATAGCCCCTTCTACATAAGGTGATCAGCTCAGAGACTCAAATCCACAGTGGACATGGCACACCACATTACTGCTTAGCCATATTAACATGCTCTTTGTGCTTGTTTTAAGCTTCTAAACTCACCTAGCTCATTACCCTGTACACAAGCCAGGCCAAGACTCTAAAACTGCAGCCTTTTTTTTTCTTCAAGCAAGATTAGATTCTGCAGCAAGATATCCCTCATGCCCTGTGTTAATTCCTTCAAAGGAATGATTGCAAACATGAGTCTGCATTATTTCCTGTGCTGTACCCTGGCCCCAAGGAGTCAGGGAGCGGGGGTGAAAGATTTTTTCTCCAAGTTTTGGGAATTTCAACATTTTTGTGTGTCTATAGAAATTTTTCAGCATGTTTTATTTTAATCAAATAAAACATTTATGGACATGTACATTGTTTTGTGTATTGTTTGATATACTGACACGTAAAATATGTCAAACAAAATCATGGTTAAACCCATTGACTCAGAGGTGTTTAACCCTCTCAATGAATTTACATCTATTTGTTTCAAATGCTTCATTTTCCTGATTAGACAGTAAAAATAATTTGAGAAATTATCAAACTCAGTCAACACTTGAAATGTATAGCATAGGTCTTCTAAAAATGAAACTATCTATTTACCAGTTGAGAACCATATTATGGTTAAATCAAATAAGAGATAGGAAGCTGCAGTCGAAGTTATTACATTCCATATTCTTGGGTAGTAATTTAAATTTAAATGCATTTTATTTAAATCAATTCCACCTTAACTTACGTGCATCGATGCAATCATTATGAAGAGTAGATGGAGCAGATTTAGATAAATAACACTCAGAGATTAGTAGGATGAATAAAAAAGAAACTGTCATCTTGCTCCGATTAGTCAAAGAAAACATTAAGGAATAAGTAACCATTTGGGGATGTCTGTGATATGAAAAGTGACTTTGTGACCTCATGGAAGGGACATAATAAAAAGAAGGTTTTGCAAACTAATTTTTGTCCAATCAATGCAACCAGATTTTCCAGACTTTATATCGATTCATTTTACTTGGTGCAATCAACTTAAACTTTTTAAATGAGGGTATATAAGAGGAAATCCAAATATAAATTTCTAGGATGTCAAATGAATTATTAATCAGCATTATAAAATTTCAGCTTGTTTCCACTTCATCATCCTATATTTCAAGTTCATGTTTATCTTACAGTATGCTTCAGGTTTTTATTCTAAGAAGCCACATCATCAAAATCAATAATGAATTCTTATGAAATAGTCATATGAAGTTCTGACTCGTAGAAAATATTCAGAGAGAAATTATTTTGGCATAAAGAAATCATTCTTTGGAGGCAACAGAAATTCAGATTTCCACTGTGCCACAAGCTACAGACTGAAAATGGATATTTATTAAATTAAAATAATATAAGGGCATTTTTCTTTATGATCAGCACCAGAATCTTATTTCATCGAATTTACTTTCATTCTCTTGCCTGCCTGTGACCTTATCATTCTCTGATGGCAGAGACAGTCCTTTGTTTGTTCTGGGTGTAGCCTCATCCATGTTGGGTAGAATAGCAACACAAAGCAGGATGCACGTGTATGACCAAAACAGAGGAATGCCAGGAATTTCATGGGTTTTATTCTCAGTGGTGCTTCATATTAATTTCCTGTGATTTATGTTTTAATCCTTAATTGCTCCATTTTGCAACCAGCCACCAGCTGTAGATAACGCAGTTCACAGCCACCAGATTAGTCAGTCTCACACTCCTGAAGCCATTGTGCACATTTGCCAACTGCATTCAGAGCAGAAGCCACCACAAGGTCACAACAGGCAGATGGCTGGGTAAAGAAAGTTGGTTTAGAGCTGCGTTTCTCAAAGCATGATCCCTGGACTAAAAGCTTCCGCATTACTTTGTTAGAAATGCAAATTCTTGAGCCCCACCCCAGGTCTAGTGAATCAGAAATTCTGAAAGTGGGACCCAGCAACGTGAATTGTAACAATCCCTCTAGGTGATTTTGATACACACTAAAGTTTTTGAACCATTGGAGAATTCCCTGGCAGTCCAGTGGTTAAGACTCCGCAGTTCCACTGCAAGGGGCACGGGTTTGATCCCTGGTCGGGGAACTAAGATCTCACAAGCCGAGTGGACAAAAAAAAAGTTTGAGAACCATTGGATTAGAGTGATTCCCCAATGTCATGATTTTTTTTAAATGTATATGATTTTATCACAAAGCTTCAGAAGGCCCAAGATATTGTTCACATTACATTGTCTTGTATCCAGCTGTGAAAAATTAGGAGAAATGAAAATTGGAGATTTATGGGTAGTCTAAAGAACACAATATTTTAAAACACAACCAACTTTATATTTATAGGGGTGGAGTTTGGGTGGAGAAAGGGCGTGAATCCCCTTTCCAACACCTACAACCCACTGAGGCAAAGTCTCTCAAGGAAACTGCTTCCCAGAGTCCCCCGAGATAGGGCTACCATCTCCTGGCAACAAAAGAAACTTGGGTGTGAGGGCAGGAGCTCAGGCCGTGGGAGACTTGGATTGCCATCATCAGAGTGACCTATGAGTGACTGACTCATTTTTTTCATTTATCCATTCATTCCCTAAATATTTAATAGAAAACCTGAGCTCATTGGGGCCTGGTAAAAATCCTTGCCCTCACAGAGTTTATGTCATTTCTGAACCGTGCCAGGAAGAGTCAGGACTGGCCAACCAGGGCAGCTTAAATTGGTGGGCACACATTTTGAGTGGCTCTAGGACACCTACCGCTCTCCCCACTATCATTCTTTTCCTCACTCTTATCCTTTCCTGGGATCTCCCAAGAGGGCATAAGTGCCAGCCTCCAACATGGAGTTTGGCATACCTAATGTTTACTACTGCATTTAGAGAATCAATGAATTTATCAAAACTTCAACTGCTAGGAATGAATTTAAGAATGAATAAATGAAAAAATAAATGAGTCCTTCTACTCTTTCTCTCTCAGACATTTTTATTTTTAAAATTGTTCCTTGCCTGGGTATAGTCTCTTGCTCTTGTTGGGGTTTTGTTGTTATTTTATTTTTTCAAATGAACATAGTGTTGCTTTTATGGAAGTATTTTATGGCAATATAAATTCATAGCCCTACTTTTTCTAAAAATAAATTTAGGCCTTACAGTAACTTCCAGTAAGATATGCATATAGAACACGTTTATTGGGATGGAAATATAATACCAAAGTCATAAAAAGGAAGAGGAAGCATATACTCTAGCCCAAAAGGCTAACATGTTAACTGTGCATGATTATTAATTCTATTTTTGCCAACCAGAGAAAGAAGAGCTATGCAATGTATTGCTCTTAGAAAGGCAAATTTGGAAGGCAGTCTTTTAGAAGGGATTTTTCCCCTAGTACTAAACTCTAAAATAAAATAAACCCATCATGCAATGTCTTATGTCGGAGACACTGCTAGATATTTTAGTCAACAACTTCAAAAGCTTTATAGCAAATCTGGTCTTTGCACTCTCTAAAAGATAAACAGTAACGGTGATTCTGGAGAAGACTAAGTTAATGTCACATAAATATATAGCTCTACCACGATCTAATGTGATACCAGGACAGATCTTAAAAGTCACCAAAAAATAGATGGATAACATGTCCCTTAATCTTTACTAAATGTCACTTTTCTCTGCTTAGCTTTTGAAAAAAGGAAAGTAATTGACAGTTCAAGGTCATTCTCCAACCAGAATGTAGTGTTAGGATTTTACGTTGTTGACTGATATAAGATACATAAATCTTGTACATCAAGCAAGCAGGTAGCAAGGCTGACATTCTATTAAGCAAGTTGAAAATGCTGCCCTAGGTAGTCCCCTGGGGGCCTAGAGGTTAGGATTCTGGGCTTTCACTGCCATGGCCCAGGTTCAATCCCTGGTTAGGGAACCAAGATCCCGTAATGCACATGGCCAAAAAAAAAAAAAAGAAAATCCTGCCCCAAACTCTCTGTTCTGAGGGAAGATGGACTGTAGAATACCTGAGCCAAAGCCCGAATTTTCCCTGAAGAAACCTTTGCCTCTATTCTAGCACCGGGGTGAGGTCCCTGGAGAAACATACAAATCTGCAGAATTGCATGGGACTCATCTTCCTAGCAAGCAAGCTTGGGCACAGACTGGTATACATAAGCTTGACCTGGAAAATTTTCAGAGTAGGTATCATCAGTTTTGCCACTCAGCCATAGAAAAAGTCCAGTAATGTTCCTGTGGAACATTTGATTCTGAACAGCATAATTTCCTGACATGCCTGCCAGAATGAATTAGCTACAAAATGTACAGCCAGGCACCTGCATAACTTGACCCTCTGCACGGAGCTGTTTTAATTCTGGTGATGGCCATGGAAGGCAGCAATTGGAACTTGAGCCATTCTTTGGGGTAGAAGTTGGACAATAGAAACGACTGCTTATAAAGACTCCTCCCATAATACGTGCTATTAAAACTATATCATATACCACTTACATGTGGAATCTAAACTATGACACAAATGAACCTATCTAAGAAACAGAAACAGACTCACGGACATAGAGAACAGACTTGTGGGAAATTCCCTGACAGTCCAGTGGTTAGGACTCCAAGCTTTCACTAATGTGGGCCTGGGTTCGATCCCTGGTTGGGGAACTAAGATCCTGCAAGCCACGCAGTGTGGCCAGGGGAAAAATAAACTAGAGAACAGACTTGTGGTTGCCAAGGGGGAGGGGGTTGGGGGAGGGATGGAATGGGAGGTTGGGATTAGCAGATGTAAGCTATTATATATAGAATGGATAAACAACAAGGTATAGCATAGAGAACTATATTCAATATCCTGTGATAAACCATAATGGAAAAGAATATTAAAAAAAAGAATGTGTATATATATATAAAATTGAATCACTTTGCTGTACAGCAGAAATTAACACAACATTGTAAATCAACTATACTTCAATTAAAAAAATTATATCATAAGCATGCAGAGGCTTCATCTGTATGATTTGCTATGGCAAAAGGGCTTGCGTTCCAGTAAGAAAAAGTGGCTTCCTTGAGAGTGCTGTTTGCTCTCATCATCTTTTCTTGGGTCCCTTAAATTTTGAAAGGCCATCAAAAGAAGGTTATTTAAAGTCTTTGATAGTTAGGGATCCATGTTAAGCCCTGTGAAGGCCAACAGTAAGGATTGTCCAGTGAGTGAACAGGTTCAAACTGGTTTGCAGGGCAATGAGCTTTCCCCTTTTTTCAGTGGTAATTCACAAGATCTCCAGGTTCTGGGCAGCTATCGCCTGTGTTCAACCATTTTGTCTCAAGGTGCCTTCTTGAGCCATAAGAGAAACTCTCACGCTTGCTGCATAAGACAGGAGGGTGACAGAGGTCACGGTCCTTCAGCTGGTGTACAGTCCCCTGGTGGGTTCAGCCACATCCCAGTCCAAGCGTGCCTCTCTGCAAATGCTGAGAGACTGGGAGACACTTACACCTGATAAACCTGCTCAAGAGAGGTAACCCCTGGCGTTTACCCCAAGCCTATTGTGAGACAAGGCTTTACAAGCCTGCCTCCTATCTGAATTTTGTCCATAAAATCAAAAATTGAATAGATTTCAGAGAATGTTGTAACAGTCATTTTCTTAGCCAAAACACAAAAGGAATCCCCTGCTCTTCCCCAGAGCTACAGGGTGGAGGGGGATAAATCTCTGTAATTCACCTCTGACTCATTATTATTAATTTTAATCCAGTTTTCCGTATTTCTCCCCAGCTCCTTTTTGGGGAAAGGAAGTTAATTGTTTTGTTGTTCCTATAGTTGCTATGTTTAAAAATTTGTTGTTTGTTGTGTTATTTTAAATACTTGCCTAATTTGGGTCCATCTCTTTTTTCCATTGATTAATTTACATTAATTTTTGAATAGGCACAAAAGTCAAAGGTACAAAACAATGTAATAAAAATGTTTTCTTCTTATCCAACTCTCCCAAATATCTAGTTTTGATCTCCAGTAGTAGCTGTCGTTATCAGTTTCCTTATGTATCTGTCTTAAAGATTTTTCTATGAATATACGTTGTTTTTTAAAAACAACAAAAACAGCATACTAATTAATAGCACATTTTTCTGCATCCTGATCCTTTTTACTCAACAGTATATCTTGACAATCACTTTATATTAATAGAAACATATCTGCTTCATTCATTTTAACAGTGATGTAGCATTTCATCTCATGGTCCAGAGAGGACTGTAGTTAGGGACTAACCAAATATATTATCAAACTTCTTTATCTTTGCTAGTTTGATAGGTGACAAATATTTTATCTTTATAATTCTAATGAAAAATTTACTTCTCCTTTCCCACTTTTATACCTCTTATATCTTTTCTTTTTTCTCTTTGGCTACTAATTCCAGAACAACATTAAATAATCATGGTGAGTATGGATGTCCTTGACTTGTCCTTGACTTTCATGGGAAGGAGCTTGATGTTTCCCATTAAGCATGATTCTAGCTCTTGGGTTGAGACATAGGTACTTTGCCATGTTAAGGAGTTATCCATTTATTTCTATGTTATTAAGAGGTTTATTTTTATTTTTGTATTTTACCAGGAATGAAGCTTGAAGTTTTTCAAACGCCTTTCAACATCTAATTTCACTTTTTCAATCCTTCTCACCAACTCAGCAGTGTATTCTATCATTCCGTTATTCAGTACTTTACTTGTCCTTGGCCATCCAATCAGCAATTGCCTCACCCTCATACACACTGTAGTGGATACTGTGGTCTTCCACCCAGATCCCTTCACCGTCCCTGCAGGTGCTAAAGGCTCACATCTGCATCCCTCCCTGGGAATTTCCCTAGGTAACAGGCACGGCTCCACCTTAGACAAAGGTTGTAATCTATCTGGCTAATACATGGGTGCGAAGGGCTACCCCTTGGCCTCAGTTTGGGGATGACTCTGAAAAACCATCCCAGGTCCAGAACTCCTGATAGAATAGTCTGACGCCTTGGGTTGCACCTGCATCGTGAGTCAGCTTCTCCCTCTGTCAGAGTCCTGCCTCCCTCACTTCCTTAAAGCTGTATTTCCTGAGTGAAATCCTTAATAAACGTTCTGCATGTGACTCTTTGTCTCAGAATCTGTTTCCAGGGACCCAGTCGAAGAGACACAGAAACCTGTGAACTCTTTTGTTATAGACATTTTCCATGTGTCCCTACAGATCTCTGCTCTCTTCCACCTGGCTTTCTGCCCCTTGCAGCTCACTTGTGTGAATTACATTAGCAGGACTCCTGTGCCCCTGTCTTCCTGGATTTAGTCAGCGGAGTGCCACCGCAGAAGATCCAAGGGAGAGAGGACAGTAAGGTGGGATACTTATTCCCTGATAGAGGTTGGCTGGGTTATTTGATTGATTGAAAGTCAATGCTGCTCTCCGATTGGCTTGGTCTACATGACTCTGTCCTTCTCTGTTCTGGCAGCATCTGCCTCTTTTGTTCTCTCAGACCCAGGGAAGGTAAAAGCTATTGCTTCTATCACTTGTTGTTCTCCTCCCCAGCCACACATGTTTAACTAGCCTCCCTTATAAATAAATGTTCCTCAAATTATCCAGGTTTGATTAATCAATTTCCCTTGGGGACTAAGATTAATACAGACCCATCAGGTGTAAGGAGAAAGCTGGATTCCCCCGTTGCTTCCTGCCTATACTGGCAAAGTTTTAGCACAGGACAGAGGAAGAGGATGCAATGAAATAATAATGATAACACTAGCTAATATTTACTGAGTACTTACTATGTGCCAGGCACTGTCAAAAAACAAATCCAGATTTAGTTAAGGAGAGACTTCATGTGAAAGGATTATTTCAGGGATGGGAGGTGGCGGGCAAAGGGGCTATGGCAATAGGAGGAGGTGTCTCATGTAATGGGGAGAATACTCTGATAATGAGACCTGCAAGCACCTCAGAGGTTAGGTAAAATGGGTTATTCTTTTATAGGGAGGACTACACAAGGCTAGAAAGAATGTAAAGCGGGATAGTGGGATGGAAGTGTTGGGGTGGCCGATCTGATAGTAGTTCAGAGAATGTTTTACCCCGAGGTCAACCTACTTTCAGGAGAAGCTGTTAAGGAGGGGCTGCATGCCACCTTAAGCTGAGGAAGAGTCAAAGTACAGGGGCTTGAGGGAAGGAGAGAATCCTAACCAAAGCTTGTTTAACAAATATTTTGTTCTGATTCATCAGTGGGGACAAAACAGTTCAGCTCATCATTTATGAGGCAAAGAATAGGAATTTGGAGGGTCCCTGTCCGGCCTTTATCAGGGGTAAACAAGGGCACACCCATGAGTCTTATGTAAGTCATATGGGGAAGGATGGTTCTTTGCAGTAAACCATTTTCCAGAACACAAAGTGTGGGGGGGGCGGTTTCTTTAACCATAGCTATTTTCCAGGATCACAGGGCTCAACGTAAAATACAACACTGTCAGCACTAATCTAAGAGTTTTACATGCATTCTCTTATTTAATCCTCTCCACATCTCTACTTGTTAAGTATAGTAGTATGGTTAAGAGGGTGCCAATAACACAAACTTAGACAAGTTACTTCAGCTTCATCTCTGTCAAAGGGATTAATAACAGTTCTGACCTCATAGGGTTGTTGTGAGGGTTAAACAAAGTAATACACACATAGATGCTTCTGGGGCAGAGCGAGTGTTCACTATACCACATTAACTATTATTACTATAATTATCCCCATTTTTCAAATGAAGAGGGGGTAGGTAATTTATCCAACTAAGTAGAGATTAAACCCCCCCCCCAAATTACACACTTTTATCCTCTCTACTGCAGTCCCCATGTGGGGAAAAAAAAAAGATAAGGTGGGAGAAATGTTAGACAAAGTTGTCATAGATTTTCCAGTTACTGCCTACAATTCCAGAAGAAGGAACAGAAGCACTTTTTTACTTTTCTCTAACCTGAGGGATTTTGAGGCAGTAGCAGAAAGAAAACACTCTTACCTCTTAGAATTGTCATCATGCTGCTAGCAGAGTCCGTGATCACCCCAGGCTGGTACTGGGGCTGCAGCCAAGAGCCCCTCCCTCTCTCCCAAGTTATCAAGCCCTCCAGAGTATCCCCATTCTAACTGGGGCTGTCCTTTATTTCTAGATGCAAGAAGGCTGTAAAATTCTGCAAAACTGTTGTGAATTATTTTCTGCTAGACCAATTAGCAAAAGCTCTCTACATACTTTATCATTTTGGTGGTTGTTTTGTTGTTATAATATCAGTAACCTTTAATAATTTTGTTTCTTCTCTCTTGCTCTACCTTATTTTCTAGGGGGAATAAGTAGGAATATCAATTATCCTTCTCCCTCCTCCTGGATCTGACCAAGTTCTGGAAAATCTAGAGCCTGAAATGTTGGTTGGATTTTGATAAGGATAGGGGATTATTGCTAACTTCTTAGGCATGATCACTGGCATACCTATTTTATTTGATATCTGGAGCTGATCATTTTTAAACTCCTAACTCTCTATACAACAAAAATGTTTCAGTAATCATCATGAAATCAAATTGATCATAATGGCCAGAAAAAGCAACAGTGTATTTTTCATTTATTGAACTTTGTATGTACAAAACATGTCAGTAAAATAAAGAAATAACAAAACAAAGATTACATACCCAAAAATGTAACAAATTAATCCTATTTAATTACATTAATTCTAAAGGAAAAAATTATACCAACATATTGGTCTTTCACAGTAATGAATGATAACATTACATTACCCCAAAACTGGATTAGCCTCTTGGTGGGTGTGGAGCCAAAAGATTCAACCAAGCCAAAGATTGAGAGAAGGAAGGAAGGAAAGACATAGCAGGTAAGGAGAACACTGGGGATCTTTCCCAAAGCAGTGCCTCCCAGAATAGCAAAACTGGGTAAATTTTAAGCTAAGGCTATACACATATTCATGAAGGGCCTTGGGTGGTCTATAGAGTCCAAGCTTTAGTGGATTGAAGTTCCCAGGGTCAGAAAAGGTCAAATATCATCATCCCTTAGGTTCCAGCTGACCTGGTGATTGAGCGCTTCAAGCTAATCTTTACCATTGAAACAGAACTGGGAGCCTTTACAACTAATAATATTGTCTTTGCTGTTGCTACTTCTCTTGCCTAATAACAGTAGTTTGTTTCTGCATTCTTTTATCCCCTTAAGATCATTAATTACTGAGATCTGTTCAAGGGCAAGCATTGTGACCAGGCTTGGATAACACAATGACTTAGGCTTAAAATGGTTTCTCTTATGTCAAGAAAGCCATGCCTGGTTTTCTTTCTCCAGGAACCCCCTACTTTATCTACTTACAATTAGAGATTAACTGCAATTAAATAAGAAGAATTCCAACTAAAATAGTTTCATGTATGAACTAAAACTTGTCAGCTTTCTGCTCAGGAGTTCCAACCTGCTCCAAGTCACGAGTTTTAGTGTCTGTCCCAAACCCTTTATGAGATCAAGTCTTTATGAAATTAGGCCTAACCCATATCTGAATTCTGTCCACAAAACTAAAAGTTGTTTAGGTATTAGAAAATGTAAAATTACCAAACAAAAATATTTCACCTCCCAGTTCAAACTGTTTCACTGTTTTAAGTTTTAAACCCAAATAACGACTCCAAGCAGTCACATAGAATGACGGAATTGTAGTAACTCAAGTTCTCTTTATCTTTACAGTCATTATGCCATCATTGTTCATCTACTGTCTAGATGCAGAAATATTAGTACCACTGGGGTCTCAGACACGAGCTGTGTCTCCCTCATCCACAACCCACCCAATATAGCTCAATAATTCAAAACCTTTAGGAATTTACAAAATGAATGCTTGTAGTTCAGGGCCAACTGTGTAACTAACAATTCTCTAACTGCCATTAGAATACAATGTTTATTTAAATATAAGCAATAAAAGGTGCTAATTTGAAGTTTATATGTATTATTCAACACTATAAAGCAATTTTTTACAACTAAACAAAACAATTTTTTTAGGGAGAAGTATTTTATCACTGACATTGTTTAGAATTGCCAGTGCATGGTTGGTTTTTTGTTTTGTTTTGTTTTTAATTTATTTATTTAGTTTTTGGCTGTGTTGGGTCTTCTTTGCTGCATGTGGGCTTTCTCTAGTTGTGGCGAGTGGAGGCTACTCTTCCTTGTGGTGCGCGGGATTCTCATTGTGGCGGCTTCTCTTGTTGCAGAGCATAGGCTCTAGGTGCGTGGGCTTCAGTAGTTGTGGCACGTGGGCTCAGTAGTTGTGGTGCACGGGCTTAGTTGCTCCGCGGCATGTGAGATCTTCCCAGACCAGGGCTTGAACCCATGTCCCCTGCATTGGCAGGTGGATTCTCAACCACCGCATCACCAGGGAAGCCCTGTGCTATTAATTTTTAAAATGTCTCAAAGTGGGGTTTTTTGACCAACATTTCAGGATTTAAATACCAGGCAAGAAATGAATAAGACAAAAAATAACATATAAATAAAGGAGCTTAGTTTTCAGGAAGTTGAGAGCTGTAGTCTATTATTAGGGAGTCTTGGTTCCATGTTTATGTTAAATCTAACCATGAAGACAGGGCTATGTGAAACCTCAACAAATTGATTTTAAATCAGTGGAAAGCTAAGTGATAAAATTTTGCAACTTTGTTCAGAGTTAAAACAAAGGGAGAGAGAATTTCCTGGCATCATGCCACAAAAACTTGATTCGACATTTTTTTAAAAAATAAATTTATTTATTTATTTTTGGCCACGTTGGGTCTTCATTGCTGTGTGTGGGCTTTCTCTAGTTGCTGCGAGTGGGGGCTACTCTTCGCTGCGGTGCACAGGCTTCTCATTGTAATGGCTTCTCTTGTTGCGGATCATGGGCTCTAGGTGCACGGGCTTCAATAGTTGTGGCATGTGGGCTCAGTAGTTGTGGTGCATGAGCTTAGTTGCTCCACGGCACATGGGATCTTCCTGGACCAGGTCTCGAACCTGTGTCCCCTGCATTGGCAGGGGAATTCTTAACCACTGTGCCACCAGGGAAGTCCAGGACTCACACATCTTGCTTTCTACTCCCAACTCAGCCACATAGAATTTGTATGGCTTTCTTACCTGTAAAATGAGCATGAAAATACTGACCTCATGTTTTTATAAAGATTAGCAATACAGTGCACAAAACCTCTAGGCCAGGGAATTCCCTGGTAGTCCAGTGGTTAAGACTCTGAACTTCCACAACAGGGGCATGGGTTTGATCCCTGGTCAGGGAACTAAGATCCCACATGATCCGCGGTGTGGCCAAAACAAACAAACAAAAATCTCTAGGCCAGTGTCTGGTTCATAGTGGGCAATAAAATATTATGCATACCTGGGAATTCCCTGACAGCCAGTGGTTAGGACTCAGTGCTCTCACTGCCGGGGCCCCAGGTTCGATCCCTGGTTGGGGAACTAAGATCCTGCAAGCTGCATGGTGTGGCAAAAAAAAAAAAAAAATGTATATCTGTTTAAATTATTTCAGCAGGATAAAAGAAGGCTGGAAAAAAGAGGAAGGATAGTGTTTGGAGAGTTTTTCATATAGCAGAGGAAATAGACTATTCTAAGCCTGTCTAGATGGCGGACAGAAGTTGTAAGAAAGCATATCTCTGCCCTTAGGAAAAAGTGTTTGTTTTGTGATTGAGCAGGCAAAGAGTGGAAAAGTTGCTTAATAAAATATTGAGCTCCTTATCACTGGCCACCTTTGATGACTGAGAAGTCGCATAGTAAGGATGTTGTAAATTAGATTCATAGTGGTAGAAGATCCCTTCCAAATCCTGGGTTTTGTGATCTGGTATCACAGAGGTACCTCCTCTCCACCTACACATTTCAGAGGTTCAAAGCCCATAAAAGTGAAGAATTACTGGGTACTGAATTTTTACCCATAAAGCCCCTGCTTACCTCCCAAACTGCGAAGAGGACCATTTACAGACCATGCCTACCAACTAGGAAGAGTTGGTGGAGTTAATCTAACCATTTGTTTCTTATGTTCAAAAACATTCAGAAGCGTGCCTCGAACTATTGTATTTAACTCTCTCTCCTCCTGGTCCATTCTTTCCTTCCGCTCACCACAGGCCAGGGGTCCCCTTCTACCTCTGAACCTTCTCCAACATTCTACTGTAAGTCAGGACACTTTCATCTTCCCCTAACTTTGCCACCTAATCACAGATACAACTTCTGACAGCCCATTTTCCTCTACAACTTCTAGTTAAAATCACCAAGAAGGTAGTTTCACATATTAAAATAGAATAAAAATGTTAAGAATCAGTTGAGAAATATGAAGACTTAAAGAGGATATGACTGCCATGTTTGTGGTCATGAAGTTTTGGAAACAAACAAGTATTCATCAAATTTCACATTATGAAATAAGTTATGTCTCATTGAGCCTGAAGTAGTTCATTTTATGTCTAAAAACTTCTCAGGACGGCTTTATGCAAAGACGGATGGATGACTGTAATGTAGACATCTTCTATATCTCTCCCCTTCCTGTAACCCCAGACCACTGGCCCCCCTTCTCCAGGAAGCTGACCTCTATGAACTGCCACCATGAACTCTCCTACCCTCTGGCTTCCTGTTGGGTTTGACCAATGCAGAGCACTGGCAAGAGATAAAGGAAGGGAAGAAAGCATGGCCTGGGTATTAATCTCCTGCCCCCCCTCATGTGGGGGTCACTAGAGGCTGGGTGCCTCCTCCCACCAAAGATCTCAACTCCTGTCAAGTGGTCCTCTCCACACAGCCCTCTCTCCATCTCCAGTTCTAGGAACCAATCCCGCCTCTTGCCATTAGGGATGGCTCTGCTACTAGTGTCTATGTCTTGTGTTTCCCTACACCTGTCTTACACCTTTGTTCATCCTCCCTTCCTTAAACTCTTCTTGAATGATCCCAAGTTGAATATGTAATGTTTTTCATATCAGAACCTTAACTAATATAACCATCTCTATTGCTGAGTATCATCAATATGGTACTCACCCAGTTTGAATCTTTTACCAGTGAGACACTGTGCTGAGTTGGATATATGATAGGGCATGGAAGAGAGTGCAAAAATAAGGGTGAGGCCTAATACATGTTTAGCACAAAGCTTGACATACTCCTGCTGGAATGTGGAAAAACTTGGCCTCTTGAGTTTATGAGTGAGCACATACAGAGCAATAAATTCATCCTCAAGGCTGAAGGGTAACCAGGGGAAAGCATATTTAGTACGGACACTTTTATGGACAAGGCTATACTGTAGCAGTGATTGATTGTAATCATCGCTGGCTTGCTTAGCATTCATTTAGCCTTTTAATTGTTTCAAACATATCACAAAAACTTGTAATATTTGAAATAGTGTCTTGAACTCAAAAACATCAAGAATCTCTGGGTTTAGTGTTTAAGCCTTGGATAATACTTACTGCATAAGGTCTTCATAGAAATTAGGATTAAAATGCAAATTCATTTGGAAGAAGTAACACTAAGGGATTAAATGCATAAGGTAATGTTTCTCAAGTTTAAGAGTACATAGAATTACCTCAGAAGCTTGTTAAAAATATAGATGGCTGGCCCCTACCAAAGATAGTTTTTTTTCATTCAGATGTGACCTGAGAGTTGCATGTTCAATAAGCTCTCCAGAAAATTCTGATACATACCACATGTATTAGGTATCTATCGCTGCATAAGAGATTACCCAAATTTAGCAACTTGAAACTACACACGTTTATTATCTCACACGTTTTCTGAGGGTCAGAAATTCTGGAGGGACCTAGCTCCATGTTACTGCTTCAGGGTCTCTCATGAGGGTGTAGTTAAACCGTTAGCAGAGGCTACAGTCATCTCAAGGCTCAACGAGGTTGGAGAATCTGACTTTCAAGTTCACTTACGTGGTTGTTGGCCAGAGCCTTCATTTCCCTGCCATGTGGGCCTCTCCATAGGGCTGCTTACAACCTGACCACATACTTCCCTCACAGTGCGTGACCAGAGATAGAGACAGCCCAGGATGGAATCCTCAGTCTTTAATAACTTAATTTTGGAAGAGACATATCATTACTTTTGCCATATTCTATGGGCCCCACAGACCAGTCCTCATAGAATGTCAGAGGGGACTAGACTAGGGTGTGAATACCAGGAAGTGAGGACCAATGGAAGCTCTCTTGGAGGCTGGCTACCATACTACATTTTGGGTAATGCTGGCAAAAGTGACTAATATCATCTACAAGCTGCTTCTTTCTACAGATTTAGATAGAACAGATGATCCAGTAAGAAAATAAAACACAGATCCTGACCAACCCAGTGCTGGGTCAGCCCCTGTGAACCTAGACTCCAGGACCCACCGATCAGGCAGCTGAGCAGTATGCCCAGTGTCAACTGTCACACTTGATGCTAATGCCTGGTATCTTGTCTCCTGTTGGCCTGGTCCCTTTTTTGTCTCCCATTTTCCTGTCTTGAGTTTCTGGTCATGGAGTCTGACATTGCTGATCTGGACTTGCTGCCCTGACCTGCAGAACCTCTCTCACTTCTCACTCCTGCTCTCACTCCGCACCCAGAACTGATCTCTCTGGATCTGACCTCTGTCCTGCCTGCCTTAGGCACCTGCATGGAGACTTCCTCCTGGTCTAGCTGAAGCATCTCTCACCTCACACCATCTGGCCTGGCCTAACACAATCTGTCTTGATGTAGAATGTATCTATTGCTTCCCTCAGCTTCCCTTTTGGTGCAAAACTGAAAGCAGTCAGTCTCTACCATTAAATACATTCCATTTATATAAAAGGGTATTTTGTTGTCTATGTACTGTCTGTATATTTTAAAATATTTTCTGTCCTACGTTTTTTATTACTCTATTCATTCACTTGTTCATTTGTTCTTTCATTCAATCACTCAGTGATTCCAACTGATATTCTTTGTCTACTACATGCACATTTTCCCCTGCTTGAAGCCTCCCATCCCTGTTCACACATGCCGTTCCTCGCCATCCAGAGTGGAGTCTATTTCCTCTCTCCTTGAATCTGGCTGGCCTGTGACTTGCTCTCACGAATAGAATGTGGCAAAAGTGCACCCTGCTGGCCAAAGGCCTGGGCCTTAAGAAACCTGACAACCTCAGCTTTTGCTCTCGAGGGCCCCAAGCCACTATGTAAAAAATTTCAACCTCCCCATTGGAGAAAAAATGAGGCAGCTGAGGCACCAAACATGTGAGTCAAGCATCATAGATCCTCAAGCCCCAGTTACACCTTCCCAGCCAACACCACTTGGAGCAGATACCAGCAGTCTCCACCCAGGCCTGCCCACACTGCAGAATCGGAACAAAGGAATGGTTTTATTGCTTTAAGCCACTAGGTTTTGGGGCAGTTTGCAGTGCAGCAGTAGATAACATACATTAACAAACATGAAACTTCGAAATAAACAAATACGAAAAGTAAACTAACACGAAAAGTATACCAGGGGCAGAAAAGGCAACTTCTGAACTTATGACCTACTCTCAGGACTGAATGGTATTGCATTTGATTTTTTTTTTTTTTTAAAGTTAATGGTTTCAGTAAAGCAGAAGACTCAGAGTCCGGTTTATAGGGAATTAAGGAGAAAACAATTAGTGAAAAAGTAAAAACATGCAGGTATGGAGAAATCATTCCAGAAATTAGAGCAACACAGTGGTTTTCACCCTGCCTGTATTTTAAAATCACCTGGGGAACTTTTTTTTTTCTCGTTTCTTTTTCTTTGGCTGCTTTGGGTCTTCGTTGCTGCGCGCGGGCTTTCTCTAGTTGGGGTGAGCGGGGGCTACTCTTCGTTGCAGTGCGCGGGTTTCTCATTGTGGTGGCTTCTCTTGTTGTGGAGCACGGGCTCTAGGCACGCAGGCTTCAGTAGCTGTGGCTCGTGGTCTCTAGAGCGCAGGCTCAGTAGTTGTGGCTCACTGGCTCTACAGCGCAGGCTCAGTAGTTGTGGCGCACAGGCTTAGTTGCTCCATGGCATCTCCGTGGGATCTTCCTGGACCAGGGCTCGAGCCCATGTCCCCTGCATTGGCAGGCAGATTCTTAACCACTGTGGCACCAGGGAAGCCCCACCTGGGGAACTTTTTTTTTTTTTTTTTTTTTTTATTTATTTATTTATGGCTGTGTTAGGTCTTCGTTTCTGTGTGAGGGCTTTCTCTAGTTGTGGCAAGCGGGGGCCACTCTTCATCGCGGTGCGCAGGCCTCTCACTATCGCGGCCTCTCTTGTTGCGGAGCGCAGGCTCAGTAATTGTGGCTCACGGGCCCAGTTGCTCTGCGGCATGTGGGATCTTCCCAGATCAGGGCACGAACCCGTGTCCCCTGCATTGGCAGGCAGATTCTCAACCACTACGCCACCAGGGAAGCCCCCTGGGGAACTTTTGAAAGTGAAGATTCCTGGGTCCCATGCTTTAAGATCCTGATTTCAATAATTCGGGGTGGGGTCAAGGATATTGTTCTGAGATGGTGCTGAGGTTTGGAACAGATTGTGAAGAATAAAAATAAACTTGTAGTTGAAAGATCCAACATGGCAAGTAAAGATTTTTGGGAGATTGGATTATGTTGGAAGTTTCAGGAAAAATAGCTGGTGAAGAGAGTAGAGCTGTAGATTTGAAGAGAAAGGGAATAATTGAAAGAATTGCAAAGAGAGAAAAGGTCCAAGCACACAGGATGTCTTGATTGGATGGGTTTCTAAAGAACTTCCAAATGTTGCCTGAAGTCTCAAGAATGAAACATTGCATGCATATAGAATCATGTGAAAGAGTGTAAGTCAAATCGGAACATGGAATCTTTTAAGAGTGCGGGTTTAGAGGGTACTTTCACTTACTTGATTTTATTTTTCCACAGTGAGAGTATTACTTTTAATAATTAGACATACACACGCACAAAAAAGCAAAAGATTAAAAAAGCAGCTGAGAGAACTTTTCATTAAGCACCTTTTAACAATCATTCTGTACCTATTAAATTTTTTAAAGTATGTTCAAATGTGTAAACCCAACGTTTTTAGATCTAAGATGAATTGATATAATACTGGAATATGAACTTAGAATCACAAAACTATTCATACCTTTTGGCCTAATTCCACTTTAGGATTATACCTCAAGGAAATGACCAGAAAGAAAAGAAGTAGCTTGCACAAAGATGGTCATAGAAATGCTATTTATAATACTGGAAAGTTGGAAAAATCTCAAAACTTCAACAATAGTGGTAAGGCTAAGTAAACCGCAGTGCATTATCAAGATGGAAACTATGGAACACTGACTAGTGTGTGGGCCAAGTGGATACACAGAAATGTTAACTGATGCTAAATAAAAAGACAACACCAAAATCCCTTTGTAGGGATCAGAAAATAACATGGAGGGTGCAAATAGTTATAACTTAATATCCTTTCTCCATAAAATTGTTTAAAATCTGGATTTCTTAATGAGGGAGAGGCATAACCTAAGACTTGCCTACCTTGCTTCTTCTCTTAACTTCCAGTGCCTGAGTACACCAGTGATTTTGTCCCACTGCAGCAATGGAGTTTAACACCCACAAAAATAACTGGACACGTAAGTACTGGGGCACTTGTTTTTAATCAGGGACACTAAGTCAGTGTTTTGAAAAAATGGGTGCAGCAAAGGATATACCAGAAAAAAATGGCAATTGGAGATTTATAGAAGACACTCTTTTCCTTTCCTTTTCAATGCCAACCAAGTGATGGCATATACTGATGTGGTTATTTTCATTATAACCAGAGGGAAAGACCAATCAAAATGGAATGTTTAAGTTTTTAAAAAATATGAACTATCTCAAGCATACCAAGAAGCACAGAGAGTCATACAATAAATAGCCATGTAGTCAACACTGAGATTGAGCCAATGTGAATGTCTGGAAATCTTCTTTGTATCCTTCCCCAGTCCTGTTCATCTCCTTGTCTTCTCAAAGGTAAAACTATGTGGATATTATTGGTGTGTGTCCTGCCCTCGCATTTTAAAATACTTTTACCACATGAGTATAGATCTATAAATAATATAGAATGTCATTTTGCTTATTTAAAAATTGAAATGGGGGACTTCCTTGGTGGTCCAGTGGTTAAAACTTTGCCTTCCAATGCAGGGGGTACAGGTTCGATCCCTGGTCGGGGAACTGAGATCCCACATGCCTCATGGCCAAAAAACCAAAACATAAAACAGAAGCAATATTGTAACTAATTCAATAAAGACTTTAAAAATGGTATACATCAAAAAAAAATATTTAAAGAAATAAAAAATAAATTGAAATGGCAAAAATATATAAAAAAGAAAAAAAAAACAACTAAAAAAAGAAAAAGAGAAAAACAAAAAACAAATTTAAAAATAAAAAAAAATTGAAATAGCATCATCATGTATATACCCAGCTGCAAATTCTTTTCTTCATTTAGCATTGCTTTTGCAATATATCTATGTTAATGTGTGTAAGGGTAATTAATTTTGCTTTAATGACTGCATGGTAGTTTTAAAAATTATTAATTTTATAATGAAGTTGTTTTAACACAGAAAAAATAAATATAATAAACTTTCATGTACTCGAGACCACATTTCATCATATAATAGCATTGTGCTATAATGCCATGTTAGTTCAGATCTTTTTTAAAGAAACCAAACTTCCAGATACAATTGTAGCCTCTGAGCCCCTTTTCCTGATCCTAGTTCCCACCCTCCGTTCCTAGACACTATGACGAATTTATGATCCTGATGAATATTTTATTACTTTTCCTATATATTCATGATCCATAAACAAAATATAGTTGGGTTTTGAATGCTTTTAAATTTTATAGAAATGACAGGCATGCTTTTTTCTGCACATGCTTTTTTCATGTAACATCATGTTTCTGAGCTTTAACCATGCTGACAGACGGTGACTCTAGTTCTTGACAGATGTGGTGTTAGTTATTCATTGTCATTGCTGTATGTTTTTTCATCATGTAGCTATTCTACATATATTTATTGATTATTGTATGATGAAGATTTAGGTTGTTTCTAGGGTTTTTTTGTTTTGTTTTCTGGTTTTTTGTTTTTCTGGTTTTTTACTCTTATAAATACTACTACTAGGAACCTTGTGGAAGAGACATGGAGAGGCTCAGCCCAGATCCTCTTCCAAGGAATGGCTCGTTGCCTCACCTGCTGAGAGAGTTGCCAGTGTACAATCTTCATTCAGTCTTCACCTTTAGGGAATCACTTCAGCTTCATCCAGGGTTATATACCCTTCCAGGGACAACCCACATCCAACAACTGGGTGAATGCATAAACACCTGGTCCACTGTGGGAGCACCTCAGCTACAATGATCTCCATGGACTCAGGGGTATCAGGCCCCCACCACAGCTTGAGACCTCCTTCTCCTTACTTCTGCTCCCTCCTCTTTCTTTCCTCAGGTCTTGATCCCAAGGGCGTGTCCTAGTAAACAACCTGCATGTTAAACACTGCCAACGTTAACAGATTAAAGAAGAAAAATACGATTATCCCAATGCAGGCCACAAGCTACTCTGTGGGAGAGAGTCCCCATGGAGGAGCACAGAAGCCCAGACATGTGAGGGAAGCAGCCATATTGGACACCCAGCCTGCTCAAGCCTCAAGAGAGAACCATCCAGCTAAGACCAATCAACCTGCAGTAACATGAGCGATAATAATAAATTGTTTTAAATTGTTAAGTTTGGGGGTGGTTTATTACAGAGTAATATATAAGGAGATCATAGCAATAGAAGACAACTTCCTTAACATGATAATGTATAGCTACCGAAAGCTAGGAAAAATATTCTAAGAATGATAAATCTTTAGTTTCATTCCCATGAACATCCAAAAGATTAATAAACACCGGAACTGTTTCCAATAGATATTGTTTCAGAGGCTTTAGCTATAAGACATATGGTGGGCAGAATAATGCCCCACCCTCCCAAAGATATCCACATGATAATCTTCAAAACTGTGACTATGTGAGGTTACCTGGCAAAGGGGAATTAAGGTTGCAGATGGAATTAAGGTTGCTAATCAGCAGACATAAAAATTATCCTGACCGTGTCTCTCCTCCTACGACAATCACTTTGATTATCTTTTGCTAGAAAAACTTAAAAATAGCAGGATCTAAGCTTTGAACTGAACTCTTACATTATTATTAATATTTTTCTGTGTTTAAGTTTCAAATAACTTATTTTTTAAAGTAAGTCCAAAGTGTCCTGATTTATACATCTCAATAAAAAAAAATCACAGTGAAAAAAAAAATTATCCTGGATTATCCCTGTGGTCCGATATAATCACAAAGGTCCTTAAAAATGGAAGAGGGAGGTAGAAGTCAAGAGTCAAAGGAGATGTGACAAGAGAAGCAGGATCTGTCTCTGAGAAGAAATGTCATGTGCTGTGGGAAGAATTTGGCCCACTATTGCTGGCTTACAAGATGAAGGGAGAGGCTAGACACCTGTGAATGTGGGCAGCTCCTAGAAGCTGGAAAGGGCTAGGAAATGGATTCTGCCCTGGAGCCTCTAGAAGAAACGCAGCCCCACAGACAACTTGACTTTAGCCCAGTGAGACTCGCTTCAGACTTCTGACCTCTAGAACCTTAAAGATAATAAATTTGAGTTGTTTTAAGTCATTAAGTTGGTGGTAATTTGTTGAAGCAGCCATAGAAAACTAATACAAACCATATACATATAAAAGAAGGGATATAAGGATAGGAAAGTAAGTATGTATTTGGGAGAGGTATGTTGTTCTCTCTCTCAAACGTTTTTTGGAAATGGCAGTTATTGTTTCAGGTTCTAGACTTTATTATGTAAAACTCACCCAGGTTATCTGCATCAAGTGACATGAATACAGGACTGGGTCTACGCAATGAGGAAGAACTCAAACCCTATTTAGTACTTAGCTTTGAATTTACCTTAGATCCTGAAAAATCATTTCAAACAAGATAATGAAGCCATACCTTGAAGATCTTCCTCAAGAGAGTCTGGAAATCTATTTCTGTTTCTAATTTCTAAAAAATTATTTGTGATGATCCACTCAAACTGAAGCCAATTACTAGAATGTGAGCACCACATTGTACTCTATTTGTGCCCTCGATGTGTCATGAATCAATGAATGAATAGTACCAAGGTTTTGTAAAGCACAGATGGTGTTGTGGCACCCATGAGAACGTGCATCTCAGATCTCCAAGCGTAATCCTGACAGCCCGGGTTGCTGCATTATGAATCCACCACATTTCCTCCAGGCTGCTCCCAGCCACTGACTGAGGAGATGGGGAGTATGGCAGGCCTGTTGCTGTGAGACATGAAACTCCTCTGACAGGTAACTTTGGCTTAAGGATTCCCCATTGACCTACAGAAAATACTCTAAACTGCATTGCACTCCAAGATGCTTTCTATTGAAACTTCCTTTCTTCCCCACTCCTTCACCACCACCAGTTCTCCCCTTTGCTCTGGCTCCCTCCCCATTTTTCCCTTAGAGGTGTTTCCCTCCAAATTCTCTTACACATCTAATCCCATCATTCTATCTGCTTATTGGAGGATCTTAATACTGTGGTTAAGGGTATGGGCTTCAAAGGATTCCCTAGATGGGACACTGAGAACAAAAGAGAAACAATTCAGTAGGTGCTCAAAGATTTAGGACATAAAGATATAGGATTAGGATTTAGTTCAAGGACGTTGAGTGATGACAACTTAAATCTGGTTCTGAAGGGACTGATAACATACATTATTATGTAAATATACACAATGGAATTCCTTTTTTTTTCTGGTTTTCACTTTTTATTGTACTTACATTTAAATTACCATTAAATACTAAGCATAAGTATATGCTCATCTTATGCCCAGATTTTTGAAATTACAGATAAATGGATGGATGCCTTAAAAGATATTAGACATTGTAGAGTATATTAAACAACTGCAGAATAAGGATGTCTCTATACTCTGACACATTTGGTGGTGCAACTCCATAGGGGCAGGAAGATAAATATGAGACTTCAGGCTGCAATTGGAGGAAAAATCTGTTCAGGACTGAGTGAGGAGCTTCTTGCACAATGGAATTCTTTTAAAAACAGTATCAAAGATGTATACTTATTAAAATTTTCAGGAGACATTATTACGTGAAAAAGATAGTTTACAAAGTAGTATTTATAGTGGGATCTCGCTTTTGTAAATAAGTATAGAAAAAAGTATAAAAATATCCATATCAAGGTTTTAAAAGTGGTATCTCTAGGTAGTATTTAAAGTTTCTTGTTTTGGTTTATCTGCAGTTTTAAATTTGTCTACAATGAACATGGGCTGCTTTTGTAATAATACTTAAGAAAGTTTTTTTAAGGTTGAAAGAAATATTGACGTCCTTAATGAAGCATGCTACTCTTAGGTACTGTCAAACATTGAAAGCAGATTTGTATCAGATGTAAATTTTGTTCACCTTCTCAGCTCCCCTCAATTGCTTTTCTTTCTTTTTGCCACTGAGAGGCCCTGGCAAAAGGTGAGAGTCCTCTTTCTAAAATTTTCACTGGTGGTGAGTTGGGACAACATACTAGTGGACATGTACCAGTGGCTGGTGCGAAGATTTAGGCGTTTGAAATGTAAGGGTAACGATAATATATAAGGATAATGGAAGTGGAGGGTTGTTATGAGATCGGGCTGTCATCCTAAGACTGATAATGCAAAAGCTGTGGGTAACTAACATTGTTCATAGACTTGAAGGTCACTCTCTCAGGACAAGAGGATTTAACATCCAAGCTAAGACCCTAGTGGATGTTGAAAACTTGCCATGAGGGTGACTCCTAGAAACCTGGAAAAAGCAATGAGCCTCCCAGAGCCTGAACTGAAATGCTTGAATTGCCATGGTATACAAAAGAGGAAGGGAATAAAAGACTCAGGGAAGTGGGAATGCTGGAATGGGTATGTTACGTGAGGCCAGAACAAATATGTTTCCCAGGAAGGTCCCAAGAATATGCCATTCACCAAGGGTGTTTGTTAGAAATGTGTTGGTGAGAGGGGCCCCAGCATCCCCATGAAGTTCATTGTGGCTCTCCTTTGTAGGCCAGGGTTAAAGGCAGAAGTGGTCACAGAATTTGGCTCATTGATAGCAATGGGGATGAGAAGGCCCTGGAGCAACAGAGGCCATTGATAGCATTTCACCATCAGAGGTCAGAGGGTCACAATGTCCACAGTTATGGGATGCTTAATAAACCACAGCATCCCGAGGGGCAAAATAGCCGAGCAGCCAATAGACACTGGTTAATATACATAGTCAAAATAGAGCCAGAATGGATGAGTGGGAGGTTGAGGGAAGTACTCAAAGTAGTCTCTTGCCCAGTTTTCAGTTTTCAGACCTGGTACCATTGACTGAAGAGATGACTGGGTCCCAGTGCAAAGAACTCTGCAATACATAATGATTTCCCCAGTGCTTCCCCAAAGGGATCTAGGCTGTGTACTTGAGTGACTGTTCACTGGGGAAAGGGAAATTCTCAGGCATTTCAAGGACTACTGAGGACAGGGTCTAAGTTGACAACCAGAGACTTCATCGTGGGCTCTGTGGACCAGGTAATAAATGGAGTCTTGACCAAAGTCTGGGTCCACCAGGTATGTGAAGTCACCTGGTACTCATTTCCCTGGTCCCCAAATACATATTGGGATTGACATATGTGGCAGATGGAGTCACCCATACACTGAGTCTGTTGATGAGAGCTATCATAGCAGGGAAGTTCGAGTGGAAGCATCTGAAACTGCCTACCTCCCACCAAGATAGTGAATCAAAAGCACTATAACCCTGGAGAGGGATAGCAGAGATTAAAGCCCCTCTTAAAGATGTAGGCATGGTTGTCCCTAGAATAGCTCTGTTTAATATGCTGGTCTGGTTCTTGCAGAATCCAGATGGATTCTAAAGACTATTACTAGCTCAACCAGGAAATAGTCCTGATCACAGCTGCCCAGCCAGATGTAGTTTCTTTGCTACAGCAGATAATATGGTCTCTGGTACTCAATATGCAGCCATTGATTTGGCAAATGTGTACTTTTCTATCCTAGTCAGGAAAGAAGATCAGAAACACTTTGCTCCAGGGCCATGTTAACTCTCCCACCATCTGCCATAATTTAGCCTGAAGACATCTGGACCACCTGGACATTTCACAGAATATCATATTGATACATTACACTGATGACATCATGGTGATCTGGCAGGATGAGTAAGAGGGTGCTGGCATGCTGGAGACATATGCACTCCAGAGGGAGGGAGACAAACTCTACAAAAATTCAGGCACTTGCCAACTCTGTAAAGTTTCTGCACATCCTATGGTCAGGTGTATGTCAGGACATTCCCTTCAAAGTAAAGGACAGATTGGTGCATGATGCAGCCACTACCACAGTGACTGTTAAGCCTCCTTGGGCTTTGGATGCAACACATTCCACACCTAGGAAAACTGCTCCAGCTCATATATCAGGCAATGTGGAAGGTGCCAGCTTTGAGTAGGGCTCAAAGTAGAGAATGGCTCTGCAGCAGGTCCTCATTGCAGAATAAACAACCCTGCCGCTTAGAACAAAAATCCCAGCACACCCTATGGTATTCGAGATGGCAGTAGTAGTAAAAGATATGGTGTGAAGTTTTCAGCAAGTCCCAGTGGGAGAATCACAACCCAGTCTCCTGGGGTTATGGAATAAGGTCAAAATGTAGATTTCTGTAGCTTTACTTATTCCCAGGGAGTATTTATACACTCAAGAGATCTTGCTTGACAATCAGATATAGCCCTAAATAAAGAATTGTAAAGTACTACAGTAACCTGCCATGGGAATTTCAGTTTGTTTGTTTTTTTTATTTCTAGGATAACAGTTACTAAGATAGAGGAGAATAGAGGAGACCAGAAACATTGAAACAACTTTTTTGACAAAACACAGTTGCCAGAGTATTGGGGGAAAATACTTAACACCTGTGTGACCACAAACAATTTTTCTCTAGCACTATTGTGATAAGACGTAATGTTGTGGATAAATATTGCAATTTTAATATACATGTAAATAAAAATACTTCCCATAAACATATTCTTTTGGCATTCATTCTTAGTATTTATACTTACCTATAATGTATTATAAGAAGAGAGCTACAATTATCTCATCACTTTTTATCAGAAAAACTGTTAGTAGTAACTTTTCCACAGAAAAGAGGAAATTTTTCTATAACGTGCTATTGTTTGCTTAGCTGGTGATACAGATTTGCAATGGCTTTTCTCTCTTTCTTCCTGCCTTTCAAAAGGTGTTATTTCTGATTTGCATTTGAGAGTTGCCACAAGTTCAGTTACAAGCTTTGAAAATTTATGGTTCACATAAAGAACTGTAAAAAGGTTTAAAAACCAGTCCTTTCCCCTTTTTGCTCATCCTGCCCTGCCCAAAGTGCCCCCATTTTTTTTTTTTTTTTGGTCAGAGCAGATCTACAGGTCTAAAATGTCCAGCCGAGTGACAGGACTAAAGCTTTTGGCTGTTTATTCGGATGTTAGGACAACACTGAAGGAAGTATGGCTAACAATGCCAGGTTAATCCAAACGGTCTCGCATATATTTTAGAAATATGGATAAAAGTAACAAATAATTCCCATTGTACTTTACTGTGAATGCAGAATACCTGCAAAATGAATTGGATACTAGCAGGAAAAAAGAATGCCAATAATATAAACTAGATTATAAGATCCACTAGGCAATTTTAAGAATTTTCATCATAGTTCAGTATGAACAGAATTCTTCAGATTTACATGATTTTTTTTTTTTTTTGGTATGTGCATTCTGGTAACTCATAATTGAATACTATTTCAAAAGACTCAAGTCAGTGACCTCACAACGAGGTTCACAGAACAGCACACAACGATGAATCCTGAAGCAATAAAACACTGATGAACCGAGATGTAAACATTCATACTATTGGCACATGACTGAATTTTCATTTAATTTTATTTTGTTTTGGAGTTCTACTGGGTTGTCTTCAGACACCTTCCTTTCATATCTTAAACTGTATCGCAAGGGTACTAGGAGAGAACCCAGTAGTCTAGAGGATCCCAATAAAGCTTAGCACATAGTTCACATAACGTTACGGACTACTTCTTTCTGAATATAGGAGTTACCCCTCCGGGCGAATGGAGGAAAATTTACACCTGAGGGTACCTTTGAATGACTGGAGTTCAAAAATTCTCAGCTCCTCCACCTTCGTTCCTCTTTTCCTGGGTTCGAAGGCCACCTGTCCCGCAGAGTACACCTGCCCCTCTCTCTGCATGCGGGTCACTGGCTCCAGACCGCCGGAGAAGGAGGCTAAGTCGGAGGAAGAGAAGACTCAGGCGCGCGGCCGCGAGCGGGCGGGGGCGGGAGACGCAGAGGGGCGGGGCCGACGCGCGCGAGCGGGGTGTGCGCGCCTCCGCCGCCGCGTCACCAGCGTGCGGCACGTGCCCGTGTTTACGTCCCTCGTGGAGCCGCGACGTCAGCAGCCGAATGGCAACATTGTGGCGATACTGAGGCGCAGAGTTTAGGAGACGCGTCCCTCCGTCACGCCGGCTCCAGTGGGTCGGGAAGAAGAGGAGGAGGGGCGGGGAGATCGGTCCGGGCGAGCGGCGGAGGCTCACAAGCCCCCGGTTCCGACCACCTACCCGCCTGCCCGGCGCCAGGCAACCCGCGCCTCACCTCCGGAGCGCCGCAGACGCAGCACCGCGGCCTCGCTCGGGGGGCGGCCCGGGCGGGCGCGAGGCGCTGCCGCAGCGCAGGGCTTGTAAACAGATCCGGCCGCACGTGACCATGTGAACTACCTGCTCCTGCGACGCGTATTGTCTTTCCCGCGAGCCGCACCACAAAGGAGCGCGGCGGGTGCGAGTGCGAAGAGACGGGCGAGCGAGCGGGGAGAGCCGGCCGGCGCGCTAAGATGGCTGAAGGCTCCCGGCGAGGGTGAGCTGGGGGCGCGGTGCAGTCAGCCGGTGAGTCCTCTGGCGGGCAGGGCCGGCGGCGCCTTCCCCGCGGCCTGGCGCCGGAGCCACCATGTCGTTCGCGCTCGAGGAGACGCTCGAGTCGGACTGGGTGGCCGTGCGGCCCCATGTGTTCGACGAGCGCGAGAAGCACAAGTTCGTCTTCATCGTAGCCTGGAACGAGATTGAGGGCAAGTTTGCCATAACCTGCCACAACCGGACGGCCCAGAGGCAGAGGAGCGGCACCCGGGAGCAGGCGGGGGCGCGAGGGGGCGCTGAGCCTGGCGCACCCGCGTCCGACGGGACCCGGGGGCCGGGCAGCCCGGCGGGCAAGGGTCGCCCCGAGGCCACTGCCTCCGCGACTCTGGGCAGGAGCCCCGGGTCCCGGAGGCGCCTGGCCTGGGCGGAGGGAGGCTCTCCGCGGAGCGCGTGCAGCCTTCGGGGGGACCCACTGCTGCGGAGGTCGGCCGGCAAAGGGGCGGAGAGCTCTCTTCGGAGCCCAGTGCGGGCCAACTCCAGCCCGGTCCGGAGGACATCTGGAGGCAGGGATGTGGCGGGGGCCGCCGCTGCGGCAGCCCCGCCGGCGCCGAAGGAGGCCCCGGTGTCGTCGGTGCGGGTAGTGAGCGCCTGCGGGACGGTCACCGAGGAGATCGAGGTGCTGGAAATGGTGAGGGAGGACGAGGCGGACCCGGCGGCGCTGGCGCTCTCGGACGCTGAGCAGTCGCAGCCCGCCGCCGAGCTGGAGTCCCCGGCCGAGGAGTGCAGCTGGGCCGGGCTCTTTTCCTTCCAGGATCTGCGCGCGGTGCACCAGCAGCTGTGCTCCGTGAACTCGCAGCTGGAGCCGTGCCTGCCTGTGTTCCCCGAGGAGCCCTCGGGCATGTGGACGGTGCTGTTCGGGGGCGCCCCGGAGATGACCGAGCAGGAGATCGACACGCTGTGTTACCAGCTACAGGTTTACCTGGGTCATGGCCTGGACACCTGTGGCTGGAAGATCCTCTCCCAGGTACTCTTCACCGAGACCGATGATCCGGAGGAGTATTACGAAAGCCTTAGCGAGCTGCGGCAGAAGGGCTACGAAGAAGTGCTTCAGCGGGCCAGGAAGCGCATCCAGGAGGTAAGAACGTAGTCTGGGCTCCACTCATCGCTTTTGGTCCCTCCTCACTGCCGGAGGCTGGAGCCTCGGTCTAGGCTGTGCGCATTTGGGGCGCTTGTGTTTCTAGTTAGACAAGGGAAAAGAATGGTTCCTGACCTATCTCCCTCTTTATTCCTTTCAGTAGTGGGGAAAACCGTGGCTTTCCTTATTTGCCCTCTGAAGGAACTTTGATAAGTCTTTAGATTTCCGCCTCCCACTTAACACATAGATTCTATAAAGTGCTTTGTTTGCTACTAAGTACTGGTAATAAGATTAAAGCCATTTAGCAGAAAGCTGTCCCATAAATATAAGCTAAATGAGCGTTTCTCTTTGTCCCTGAAGTTGTTTCCAGCAATAATTACCCAGATTATTAACCTTACTTTCCTGGCGTCATGTTCATTTATTCAAAGTGGTTTGTCTTATGGAGCAAAAACGGTCAGTTTTTTGTCTCCATATGTCATTTGGCAACTTAGGCAAATTTAAAAATCATTGTCATCCAGATGAGTGGCCTGTCCAAATGAAAAACCCCCTACTGACAATTGGATGCAAATGGACTTTGAAAGGTTTTATACACACTCTAGGAATATAGCAAGTCTTTAAAGAGGGCTCATGTTTCACTCTTGTTTTAGGCAGAAAAAAGGCCCTGGGCAGGAATGTTTATTATGCTTTTGGACTTGAGGAGTAAAAGTAGTGCAAACACTGTTTCAAACGAATCTTTAAAATAACAGGAAACAATGGGAAAAGGTCTGAATGGTTATACAGAGGGAGTTCTACGATGTGGAAAAGATACGTATAATTTGGGGTCATGTGTACTTATCAGCTTTTGCCGGAAAAACTACTAAAGAAGTACTCTCGTTTTTAAAGCAATTTATTATTTTTAGTATTAGTATCAGTTGAGGTTGGAGTTGAGGTGGGGAAATGCCCCCTTTTATCATGTTTATATTGCTGACATTGTGTTGTCATCTGTCAGCCTTGCCTATGTTTATGTACTACTTGAATCCTGCTATTAGTGCTACGAAGCAGGAGCCTTGTGGTTTCTTCATAGAATATTACGAAGTCTTTGTTAGACTTAAGGATTTAGGAAATAATACTTTATCACTTATCCCACAGTGCTCTCTTAAAACTTAGAGTGAATCCAGGTTTTGACTTCTGTTAGTTTACTTTATGTTATAAACATCACCCATCATAGTATGATCCTGTAGTTCCAGGAATCTGTTTTTATTTCCCTTTTTATCATCTTAGTTCTGGAGTCTGTGTTCTACCTTAAATCCTTTCTGGAAGGAAGTGACAAATCTTAAAATGGTCACATTCTCTTTAGAGTTTTAATAGTGACCGGTATTTCTTTTAAACTGCAAGGACAAAGTTAGTGCTTCTTTTGCTTATTCATTTTACAGGTATATATTATCCTTTTTTTTAAAACTTTCTATTTTTTAATCCCTGAATGATGTAGGTATGTCTGCTTTCAACTTTACTGATACTCAGAAAAAATAATTCTTTCTGGTTATTTCATTCAAACTGGGTCAAAAACGAAGGCTGCTGAAAAATATAGTTAATTAGAGTTTTCTAGAACTCATGTACTTTTTTGAAAAAGTATTTTTCCTAATTAAGGTTATATTGACCATAATGTTTTATTCTCTTCAACAGAGAAAATTTAAATTTTAATGAGTATTTTGTTTTGGGAAAAACTCTAAATGAAGTCTATTATAAATGCATTGAACATTAAATACATAAATTTTTGGTTCTTCGCTTAGTTGAACAGTATTTGAAAAATAGCTATCAAGGACAACAAATAGTTTCAGTTATAATGCCCACCCTGATTTCTACTGGAAGGTTATTTTGGAAGAAATTAAGCTCAGTAGGGGGAAAGAATTGCATGATTAATTAGTGATGTCTGCCATGGGCGTGACAGTGGGAGTGTATAGCATAACTGCCATATTTTTTTTTCTTCCCCATCTGCTTAAATTTTTTGCTGTCTTAATAGTTTGCAGTACCATTTTTTTAGGTAAAATCATTGTAGAAGTTGTGTCATTTTTGTTTTATCAATTCTATTGAGTTAGTAATTATGTCTAAATCTTTTTTTTTTTTAAATTCCCAGTTCCACAATTCTTGTGGAATTGACTATAGGTTTTTAAAAACTAGGTATATGTGGTAAATCAAACATATTCTTAGGTATGTGTTGCTGGAAAATTTGATCCTTTGGTCATGTTTTTCCTTTAATTTCTCTGAATCTGTTTTCCGGTTCTTTTTTCTACAGTCTTCCTTTTCCTATCCATTTAAAGGTTTCAGTTTAGAGACCACACCTATTTGTGCAAAATGGTCAGTAAATTGTGGAAGGAGGGTTTTTTTTTTTTAATAGAACAGACTGTACAACGAGACTGTAAACTTCTCAAGGTCACCAGCCTTGACAGTATCATGGAATTCTCTTCTTTGCCACCCCTAGTTCAGGGCCACACATCTTGTGAGCACTCTTAATAATAGTGGACAAAGGACACCAATTTTTTGTTGTTGTTGTTGTTTTTTAGTGTTGCAGGAATTTAAAAGATTTAGAAGTGTCATTTTAATGTAAAGTTGTGAGTAAATAAAAATTTTGAGCTGATAAATGTAAATTCCTCAAGGGACCATACTGTTTAAAAACTAGGAGAAAAATCTCTTAAAACTGTAAATACTGTACGTAACTTACTAAATAAGGAGTTGTTATCTGGGGTTGGTGAATTTCCTATAAATTGAGGGGAGCTATAGATGGACTTTAATGGAGTACCTTAAGTAGAATGCATAGGCGCCTGTATATGCATAGGCATAGTCACAGTTTTGGAGGGAAAGGCTTAAAGGTGTTCTTCAAAAACAGCCTTAAAACCACAATTATAAATTATCTGCTTTGTAAGCTTAGGACATAACCTCTATTGGAATTT
The DNA here is from genome assembly GCF_965194825.1 of Balaenoptera physalus. Taxonomy (NCBI): domain Eukaryota; kingdom Metazoa; phylum Chordata; class Mammalia; order Artiodactyla; family Balaenopteridae; genus Balaenoptera; species Balaenoptera physalus. Next base: position 114,932,330 of record NC_138890.1, on the reverse strand, counting down.
AATTTTTGGAATATATTTATGATTTAATATGGGGTTATAAGAAGCAGTCCTATATCTGTCTTGTGGAGTATTGAAGAATTAAACCTTAAGTTTTCTGCCAGAAGTTTTTGTTAATGGTTTACAAATTTGGTCAAATGACTAGTTTGTGAGGTGGTACAATTTATACAATACTAATGAAATTATTTTTAGATGACATAAGAATTGTAGATTGTATACTACTTAGGGCTTTAATCTTGAGTACAAATGAAATGTGAAATTTATTACATGGTAGGCTTGTCTTGGACTTTTACAAGGATTTACTGTAAGTAGTGCTATTTATATAGCGAGCACTAAATCCCTGAATGAATCAAGTGCCACCAAGACCTCTTGGAATGGTTTCTACAGTAGCCTTGGTTGTTGGTTAAAGCTAAGTATCATATTACAAGCCATACTGTGGTTTACCTTTGATGACGTGGATTTTGTAAATAATGGTTTCAGTGTAAGGACAACTATTGAAATGATTGTGGTCCTTTAGATAGTAAACCTTAACTATGACGGTAGGCTTGATTAAAATCTAAAAATCATTGTTCACTTTGGAATTTATGATGTTTATAAAACTGCTCAATTCTAACTTTTCCAGTTGAAACCACTGAGAGAAACATGTGTTTTCAAAAGTGCCATGTAAGGCACACAGTAGACAGAGCGTACTCTGGATTCAGAAAAATCTGGGCTTGAATTAGTACTCATCACTTCTGTGACCTGTTTAGTTATTTAACCTCTTTAAAACAGAGAAATGGGGGAAATGCTTAAAGGATTTCTGAAGACTTAAGACATGAAAAAGTACCTAACAATGTGTTTGGCACTTATAAAGGAGGCTTCCAGAAAGTGTTGTTTCAAGGCAATGTAAATATTGGCACTACTTAGGTATTGGGGCGCTTCACATTACCTATCCCCTTTCATCCTCCACTCTATCTTTTGAGACAAGTGGTGTTTTATACGTATTTTACTGAAGCAGAAGTTGAGATTTGGCCAATTTTAAACTGCTGAGGAGTGACTAAACTCAGAGATTCAAACTTGATTTGTCCTAATCCAAATATAGGCCTTTTCTGCACATGCCTTGTTTCCCTGATGACATTAGAAAGGATGTCAGTCTCCGCTCCTGAGAATGGGAGGGTGGCATCAATAATTTAAAATCTAGTCAGGTCAATAATGAACTTTTAAATTAAGGTAACTTGTTTGTTTTACTTCAAATTAATCATGATAGGCATAGTGTAGGGCACAGTCCACACGTTGTGTTTTAGGAGAAGTAGGTTGCCTAGGGTGCAAGGATGGGTTTATGTTAGACAAGCGTGCCCAATCACTGTTTTCCTTTGTATTTTAAAATGACTATAAACAACTCCTGACTTGAGTTGTTTAAGAGAAGGGGCAAGGGGCTCTATGAAGATTGTTTATTTATCACCCCTCTTCCCAATTATGACTTTACTAATTTTCCTGGAAAACTAAGATTAGCTGTAAAACTCCAGAGCACTGCTGAAGCCCCAACTACAGACAGTCCCCGACTTAAGGTGGTTCAGCTTTAAGATGATGTGAAAGTGGTACGCATTCAGTAGGAACCATATTTCAAATTTTGATCTTTTCTGGGTACCTTACTCTTGTAACACTGGGCAGCACACTGCAGCTCCCAGTCAGCCACAGGATCACTAGGGTAAAGAACCGTTCTGTGCCCATACAACCTTTCTGTTTTCACTTTCAGTACAGTATTCAATCAATTACATGAGATATTTAGCACTTTATTATAAAATAAGCTTTTGTTAGATGATTTTTACCCAAGTGTAGGCTAATGTGAGTGTTCTGAGCATATTTAAGGTAGGCTAGACTAAGCTATAAAGTTCAGTGGGTTAGGTGTATTAAATGCAGTTCTGACTTACAATACTTTCAACTTATGATGGGTTTATCGGGCAGTAACCCCAGTGTAAGTCAAGGAAGATCTGTGTATACATTAGAGAAATGACAGTCGTTTAGGAGTCCTAGGATGCTGGTCTTTGGGCCAGTGAGCCACAACGCATGATTAGGTATAAATAGTAGAAGCAGTCTCGGGAAGGACATAATGTACTTAGTTGCAGAGGAGAGAGCTGTTCTGCCTGGATATTTCCATAAACCTGGTGCAAACTGCTCTTTTACTGTAAAACAGTTAAGGAATAATGAAGCTAAATGAATTTTGTGGGATTCTTGAAAGTTGTGATGAAAGACAACAACGTTATTTTAACAGCTGGAAACTGTTAAAATAATGACTTAGATATTTATCTCTTTCTTCAATCCTATGTCCCAATAAACTTTTGGCCATTTGTCATATTACTGAAAAAAAAAAAAAGGTAGGTGTAGAAAAAAAGTTGAATGTATGTTTCTCAGTTAGTGTTTCTGTAAAACAGAAACATGGAGGCTGGTGGCAGGATGGCAGCTTTCCTGATAAATAATTTATGTGGTGGTTTCTCTGCTTGCCATTTAACATCACATGATTCCTGGCCCACCAGATATTTCACAGACGTGTTTCCTCCTTGCTAAAGCAAGACCAACTTGGACAAATACTTTCATAATGTGAGTACTATTGTGTGTGTGTGTGTGTGTGTGTGTGTGTGTATGTGTGTGTGTGTATGTGTTGAAGGGAGAAGGTGAGTGGGAGGTTTGGTTTGTCAAACATAACAGTTGTTGTGGTTGAATTAGCAATCTTCATTCCCAAAATCTTAACATGTAACTTTAGTCTCACTGTTCTCCATTGCTGCTTTATTTGGCCTTTTATGGATTGTAGAATATTGTTGGAAGTGGTACTTGAAAGCACAGGGTGGCTTTCCATTGATGGTTAGATGTATGTGTGTTTATTTTTTTGTAATGGGAAATTTCCCTGTGGCTCTTTTTACTACTCATTAATAGGCCAAGATCTGCTCCTCTGAATCTACCCAGTTTCCTTAGTTGTCATAGGAGAAAAATTAAGCTGTATGGGTGAGAGGCATAGGCAGTGAAGACTGAACAATAGTTCTTGGTGCTATTTGTTTTTTGATGGAGGTGGTGAAGTTCATTTGGCTTTTTAGGCTTCTTGTAGGGGACTGTTAATACCAAGTAGCCTTAACACAGAGTATCTAAGTTACTAAAACTGCATAGGAGCAGAGAAGGATTCATTCAGCAAAAAGCTAGAAATTTTTGAGTTGTTTTCTTAAGTGTGGGGAATTGCCCTTATGCTTGTCCTTGAATTTTAAATTTTATATAGTTATAATTGCATATAATAGACTTTTCAGACTATAGTGAAGGCTTTGTATAATAGGCTATGAAATAAAAACAGGCCTTGTGAGCTAGACATTTTATAGAGAGTGGTCTTAAGGATAAATGAAGTTCATTTAATGATTTGGGGCTTTATTGTAACTTGTAAGGGTACAGTGAGGGTGATGGCTTGGGGTTTAGTTTATTCAACAAATATTATTAGTGCAATGAAATAATATAGGCACAGGGAGAATACAGTGATAAACAAGAATGGTCATTTTCTTCAGGAAAAAAATTTTAATTAAAATTGGTTACCAAGTCATCCTGCTGCTAACAATTAGTTGAGGTAGGGTACTTTTTAAGAAATGTCTCACTACACTATCTTAATTAGTGCTTAGTGGAAAGAAAACTTATTGAACATGGCTCAGGAAAATCTGTGTTTTTGTCGTAATCGTGATACTAGTTGCTTGACCTTATGCTGTCACTTACCCTCTGTGGGCGTTAATCTCATGTTTGCAGAATGAAATTACAGTCTTCTCTTCTGTAAGGATCCGGGGCAGTTTACAAGCACAGTGTGGCAACTGTTGGGACCTGAGCCACTTGTTTTATGTGCTTGTATCCAGTTTTGGGTCCCTCTGTAGTAAGGTGACTGTCTAGGACATAGCACTTCTAATGTTTCTTCAGGCTTTGAAAAAGCTCTGATTCGTTTTTGAGTACATGAGGGCACTGAAGCTGGCAGAAGTGGTGTTTCTGCCTGTTTTTTGTATTTGTTTGCTAGTCCTCACTTTGTTCATTACCATTACTTGAGGGGTTTTTTTGTGTGTGCTTTTCCCTATAACTTTATTGTTATAACTGCTTTCCCATCACTTTTTTGATAACTTGCTAAAGTTACATTACAAAACCAATGTTTAATTACTAAAATTATTTCTGAAAGCCATTCTTCCTCTTCACCTTGCTATCTGAGTCTGTTCCCTCTTTACTGACTCTTAACAGGGTAATAACTGGGGCAACCAATATGTAGAGATGTATGTGAGGCTCTAGTTTTTTTTAAATTGATTAATTAGTTAATTTATTTGTTTGGCTGCGTTGGGTTTTCGTTGCTGTGCACAGGCTTTCTCTAGTTGTGGTTAGCAGGGGCTACTCTTCGTTGCGCTGTATGGGCTTCTCATTCTGCTGGCTTCTCGTTGTGGAGCATGGGCTCTAGGCGGGTGGGCTTCAGTAGTTGCAGCATGTGTGCTCAGTAGTTGAGCACGCAAGGTCAGTAGTTGTGGCGCACGGTCTTGGTTGCTCCGTGGCATGTGGGATCTTCCCGGAACAGGGCTCGAACCCACGTCCCCTGCATTGGCAGGCAGATTCTCAACCACTGTGCGACCAGGGAAGTCCTGAGGCTCTAGTTTTTAATGATCACAATAACTAACTTTTATTGAATGCTTCCTGTGGGTCAAGCACTATGTAGAGGTATTTAAATATTGATACATTAAGTTAGCATGTTGATAGGAGTTAAGAGGTAGGGTTCAAGCGAGTTTGAGTGCTGGCTCCTCCACTGAATAGCTTTATGTATCTGGGCCCACCTAATTCTCTCAGTGCCTTAGCTTCCTCATCTGTAAAATGAGGAGAATAATACTGCTGCCTCATAGAGTGATTTAAAAGTAGCTTTTATGTAAGGTACTTAGAACAGTGCCATTTACTCAATAAACACTTGATAAATGTTAACTCTTATTAATATTAATCTTCATGTCAACCTAAGAGATAGGGATTTTACAGTAGAGGAAATAGGTTCAAAGAGATTAGATAAACTTGCCTAAGATAACTTATCTGTGTAAGAGAACCAGATTCAAATCCATGCCTGATTCCAGCTGGTTTTCTTAACCACTAGACTATCTTCACCCCTGTAGAAAGGGAGTAAGGCTAACTGATAAACTTAGGCTTTGTCAAATTGAAATACATGGTTAATGTCTCATCATTGGACAGAAATATTAACAGTGTCTGGCTGATGACTATTTTTGGGCCTTTGTCAAATTGAAATACATGGTTAATGTCTCATCATTGGACAGAAACATTAACAGTGTTTGGCTGACGACTGTTTTTGGAAAACCTTGATTATGTACATATACTGTAATCAACAGTGTTGTCTGTCATTGGAGAACATTGTAATCCCAGAGGAGGTGAATTTAAATTTGTGCATGTATGGTACATAAAACTCTAATGTGAGACAGAATGCATATGTCTTTCTTATACAGACTCATAAAAATAATTTTCGTGTAACCACAGGAAGAATAAATGTTACACTGATGTTTAAATATCTGTTGTAAGTTCTGTTCTATATTAAGCTAGCTAAGGGTGAGTTGGTTTAGATGGTGTGATAATAGCTTACTTTCAAGAAAATTTATTTTCTCCTCCAAACATTTCCTGATACTTTTTCCCCCCACAGTAGAAATAGGGAATTTGGTGTATTCTAAGGTAAGACCTGAAATCTACCTCGTTTCTCATGCTATTTATTCCCATTTCAAACAATTGGTACATAACTTTGAATAGTTAATATTGTACTCCCCTTCCCCTCATAACTATACTAAATAATTATCTTATTTTTCTGGCTAGGCAGAGGAGGAAGGCAGTTAAGGATGTTAACTCTCTTGATTTATTTTCAGTTGGAAATCCTGCCTCCTTTTTTTCCCTTTTATATTAGGTGGTGTGAATTTGGGTATTGGGGTTGCCAGATGAAAATGAAAGGTTATGACAAGTAGGGTTAGAGAAAGGGAGTTTGGGATTGACATGTACACACTGCTATATTTAATATAGATAACCAACAAAGATCTACTGTATAGCACAGGGAACTGCTCAATACTCTATAATAACCTAAATGGGAAAAGAATTTGAAGAATAGATACATGTACTATATGTATAACTGAATCACTTTGCTGTACACCCGAAACTAACACAACATTGTTAATCAACCATACTCCAATATAAAATAAAAATTAAAAAAAAAAAGAAATGGAGGATTACATTGTTAATCAACCATACTCCAATATAAAATAAAAATTAAAAAAAAAAAGAAATGGAGGATTAAGAGAGGAAGGGACAAGAATTAACTTTAGCAATATCTGAACATGCATTATTTTGGTAAAAGGAAATTATGTGCCAGCTCACAGTGAAGCCTGTCGAGGTGCTTGATTTTTGTAAACAGTGTGTTAAAAGGTCTCTGGCTCCCTGGAGGGCCTTGGAGTTGGCTCTTGAGCAGGTTTTGCTCTATATGTTGAGTCTTATGAGACCTAAAACTTGAAGGAAAAAAACCCTATTATTTATTTATTTTTATTGAGGTATAATTGATTTTCAATATTATATTAGCTTCAGGTGTACAACATAGTGATTCAAAATTTTTGTAGATTATACTCCATCTAAAGTTACTGCAGGACTTTCCTGGTGGCACAGTGGTTAAGAATCTGCCTGCCAGTGCAGGGGACATAGGTTCGATCCCTGGTCCGAGAAGATCCCACAGGCCATGGAGCAACTAAGCCCGTGCACCACAACTACTGAGCCTGCGCTCTAGAGCCTGCAAGCCACAACTACTGAGCCCGTGTGCCACAACTATTGAGGCCCGCGCACCTAGAGCCCGTGCTCCGCAACAAGAGAAGCCGCCTCAATGAGAAGCCAGTGCACCGCAACGAAGAGTAGCCCCCGCTCACCACAACTAGAGAAAGCCCGCGCACAGCAACGAAGACCCAATGCAGCCAAAAATAAATAAATAAATTTACATATAAAACAAAAATTTACTGTAAAATATTAGCTATATTCCCTTTGCTGTACAGTATATCCTTGTAGCTTATTTACTTTATACATAATACTTTGTCCCTTTTAATCCCCTTACCTCGTATTTCCCATCCCCCTTTCCCTCTCCCCACTGGTAACCACTAGTTTGTTCTCTATATCTCAGAGTCTGTTTCTTTTTTTTTGTTATGTTCATTCCTTTGTTTTATTTTTTAGACTCCATATATATGTGATATCATACCGTGTTTGTCTTCTCTGAGTTGTTTTACTAAGCATTAATACCCTCCAGGTCCATCCATGTTGTTGCAAATGGCAAAATTTCATTTTTTGTAATGGCTGAGTATTATTCCATTGTATATATATTTCATCGTATTTTCAGTCTTCCTAGACCCAGAAAATTGGTATCATTCACGTAAGGGAAGGGTGATAGACTGGTTATGAGTAGGGACACATAAGGTAGTGGTTAAGAGCTTGAGTTAAGCTGCGGAGGATTCACTTCTATCTTTCACCAGCTACCTAACTTTCGGCAAGTTCTGGTTCTTTGCCTCTGGTTCTTTGTAAAATGGCATAATAGTTATACCTACATCACTGTGTTATATGTACATACTGATTTGTAAATGCGTACTGATTCAGAAATGTTAAATATGAATTTTAGAACTGAAGAACTATGGAGTCATTCATGCATTGGTTACTGTTTTCTCATGTTGCTCCTACACCCACTTTAGTTTAATCTCACTATTTCATCCTTGGACTATTTCAAGGATGAAAATATTGAAACTATTCAATATTTTGACTAGTTTGGATGGATGGACTATTTCATCCTTAGCTCTCCTTCAGTGTCTTCCTTGCATTGTAGCCTTTGTATACCTTGCTCCCAAACTATTTTATGATGTGGACCATTTTTAAAGTTTTTATTGAATTTGTTACAATGTTGCTTCTGTTTTATGTTTTGGTTTTTTGGCCCGGCGGCATGTGGGATCCTAGCTCCCCGACCAGGGATCGAACCCGCACCCCCTGCGTTGGAAGGCAAAGTCTTAACCACTGGACCACCAGGGAAGTCCCCCAAACTATTTTAAAGCATTACTTTGCATATCTTCATACCCAGCTCTTTAGCTGTAACATACACACACCAAACCAAACTCTTCCATTGCTTACCATTGTCCTGTGAACAGATTCCAAATTCCTGACGTTCAGAGTCATGCATATTTTGGTTAGCTTGCCAGTCTCTTATCTCTTTCTCTGCTCTACGTGAACCTTTCATTATTCTAGTCAAGCTCTTTTACCCATTATTCACTGAACTCACTGTACACCATGCTCCATTGTATAGGACACCCACCCCACCCATGTTGTCCTTTTTTGTCTAAGTTCCACCCTTCTTTCCAGGGCCAGGTCAGGTGCCCTTCCTGAAGAAAGTCATTTCTGACCACTGTCAGAAACCAGAGGACTTGCTGTCAGAAATTTAGAGATCAGAGAGGCCTTATGTTACATACGGTTCATATCATCCATAACTGCTGCCCTGGTTTTTCTCCTTATGGACCCCTTTTACCCTTTAAAATGCATTTAACCAGGAGACAGAGATGGGTTTTGTTGTTATTCTTTTCTAATGCCTGAATTCCCCAGTGTTTCTGTACACAGCAGGTGCTCGGTAGATGTTCTTTGACATGTTATAAAGCTGGTTTCTGTGTATGATATGTATACACGTACCTAACATTTTAATTAAAGGTGTCTCCTCCCCAGGAGTAAAATGAAATCAAATTTGCCGCTCACCTATGAAGTAAAGAATCTGAAAACCAATTTTTAAAATATCAGAATGGGTCATTACTGTCAGTAGCCCTTACACTTTCTAAAATTGGATTTCAGCATTAACAGTTGTTGACAATTAATCAGTGATTAACATAGAAACAACAAAAATGATTCAAACAAGAACAGAGTTGAGCAGTGCTTTGTGAATGTGGAAAATGTGTGTGGCATTGGTCCTTACTTGACAGTTGGGGAAACAAGTCACCTAGACCTAAGGGCAGTTCCTAGGGCCACAGATCCAATTTCATTGCTGGGATAGGCCTCTCCCATCTGAGCACCTCATTGCTAGTCTTGAGTCACCTTTTCCACAAACAGATAATTGTTTGCATGTCTTAATAATTAATGATGATATTATTTGTAGATTTTTATGTTGCTTCTTAAACATCTTTTTTTTTTTTTGGCTCTGTTGGGTCTTCATTGCTGGGCGCGGGCTTTCTCTAGTTACTGCGAGCGGGGGCTACTCTTCGTTGCGGTGCGCGCGCTTCTCATTGCGTTGGCTTCTCTTGCTGCGGAGCACGGGTTCTAGGCGTGAGGGCTTCAGTAGTTGTGGCTCGCGGGCCCCTAGAGCTCATGGGGGACGTCAGTAGTTGCGGAGCGTGGGCTCAGTAGTTGTGGCGCATGGACTTAGTTGCTCCGTGGCATGTGGGATCTTCCTGGACCAGGGATCGAACCCATGTCCCCTGCATTGGCAGGCGGATTCTTAACCACTGCACCACCAGGGAAGTCCTAAACATCTTTTTTTTTTTTTCCTGGCTGTACTGCGAGGCATGTTGGATCTTAGTTTCCAGACCAGAGACCGAACCCGCGCCCTGTGCAGTGGAAGCACAGAGTCTTTAATCACTAGACCACCAGGGAAGTCCCTTAACATCTTAATTAAGGGGAAAAAATGAGGCACTGTATGGGGTTTGACACATTAAAGTAGGAAGAAAGTTATAAAACTCTGCTCAGGAGAGAGTTTAGCTTCTAAATTTTATACCTAGGACTTCAGAAATTATTCTAGATCTTCAAGGATAGTGGCAGTCCTATAATCCTGAAGTCAGAAAGAGGACTGTAGAACTAACTCTGATTGGCACGGTACAGGATGGGGACTCCACAGTTAAGCACAGGAGGTGCATTCTTTTTCTCTCCTGTATTTGTAACTTTTCACTGGGTTAGAAGCCAAGTTGAATAGGACTAGGGAAGGGAGTAAATGGCACAAGGTAGTTTTGTACTTTCTCTGTTGCGGTGGTTATGGGGAGTCTTGAAATTATTTAAAAGCTGTTGTCACTGCCTCCTTTAACAACCTGATGAAAGTTGTGGGTCCTTGCCCTAGAGAAATTTTGCAATAAGCAGAGCTTTGTTTCAAAAATCAGTGTAGGTTAAAAGCTTAGTTTTTATCAGGTTAGATCAGGGGAGGCAAAAAAGGTGTCCATTAGGAAAGCTAGAAAGAAGGGTAGGGGAGAAGTGTTCTACTTATTAGGCTAATATATTTAATTAATGCTTTATATGGTTCTGCTTCATTTCTTTTAAGTGAATCAGTAGAGCACAATAACTTTCTAAAATTGCATCAGAGATGTGTCAGATTTGGAAACAAATAATTCAGCTCTTTACTTTCAGCCCCTGTTCCCGCCTGTCCTCCTTTCCTCTGCATCCTGTAGTGAGCATCTCTATATTGTATTGGGCGCAGTTGAGCCCTTCTGAAATCATCCTTTGCAGGCATGTTGTATTCTCAGATCCATCTGCATTCTGACTCCATTTGTGTCCATCAATGAATCTTCTCAAATTAGCAAACAGCATTTTCTCCATTTTAAATTCAGGCCTTCCCTGTACATCCCAAACATCCTTAATCCTAAGCAAGCTGTCTCTCTTTCCAATTTCTTTGTACTCTTTCTTGTGTGTATTATTTATAGCACCTTTTACATTTCACAGTTCATAACCTGCAAATAGCCACAGTTCAGTTTATTTAGTCCCTGGATTTAGTCAGCTTTGGTTAGCAAAATAGAAAATTAAATACGTTACTATAACAGGTTGTGATTATATTTTACAGTTGAATTCTTTTATCAGAGATTATAGGAAATGGTTTAGACTAAACAGTCTAATGCTTAGTAAATTGCATCTTTTGACATTTTTAAAATACATTTCCTTTAAGATTATTTTCGGATCCATAGATTAAAATAGATTGCCAATTGAAGCTATAATTGGTTTTTAGGTAATCGAATGTTAGAAAAACATGAAACTTTATAGCAAAGAAGACAAATTAATAAATTAGCAGTGTTAGGTGAGATGCCTTGAGCTTCTCTGCAGGAGTATTAAGTTTAGTTGGTTCATAATAGCTTTGCAGAAGTACTGCTCTGTTGATCAAAGGCATTTGGGAAATAAATAAATGTTAATATTTGAATAGAATAACTGATTTTCTTTCTTGTGGTTGCATGTCTGTGTAGAGTCTTATTATGATTTAATTAACAAGCATATAGTGACTTGATGTTTTTGTGTTGGTACAAAATAGTATCTGAACTGTTTCGTGCGTTATATTTACTTCAGTGTCTCTGTAAGAAGAGCTCAAAGAAGCTTAGTATTTGAGGATTGTCTTACTGATGAATCCTGTCATTTGAGTGCTTGTAAATGGCTCGGGGAAATTTATTATTGAGAGACGTTGCTACCATGTTGGGTTTTTCCTCATTCTTTTAACAGTTTTGCTATTCCTAGGACTCGGTAGAAAATCAACGTAAATGTTCCATTTTCAAGTGGAATAAAAAATAAAGGGCTTCTGTGAATGTACATTTTCTTGCAAGGAGAGAATTATTGCCTTTATTAAAACTATAAAAAGATAGTTTAGGGAATTCCCTGGAGGCAGTGGCTAGGACTCCGTGCTTTCACTGCTGAGGGTTCGGGTTCGATCTCTGGTTGGGGGACTAAGATCCCACAAGCTGCAAGGTGTGGCCAAAAAAAAAAAAGTTCATAATTCATTGTAAAGATTACCATTGTTTTGCTGCTATTATACACTCACCTCACCCCCACCCCCCCATTTTCTTGTCCTGTTCTTCCTTAATCTGGTTATTTTATTTCTGATGTGCTGCAGCCTTGGTGTTAAGCTATGGTGGAGGTGAGCACCTTTGCCACGAGTTAGAACTGATTTCTGGGACTTGAGAAGAGTGTCGTGATTAGAAATTGATTATTCACACAGCTCCTATTATTTTCATAATCCTCCTTTTCAATTGTATCTTAAAATAGATGACTTAACACATGACTTAGCTACTTATGAATAATAAGTAGGTGAGCAAAGGAAGAGAAGCGTGTATCATTTTCATATTTCTCATACTTTAGTAAAAGTTATATGTGTAGTTTTGGATATTAGGGCAAAGAGGATAATTTAATTTTCCTTTTTTGATGTGTAAGCCAGGATACTTTTGGGGTGGGAAAGTAAAGAAGAAATAGAGTATAAGACTTTCCTTTTAAAAAAAGAGTGTATTTACTTGACAGATCACGACTGAAAAGTGGAATGTAAACCCAATTCCTTCCCCCATCTCCTCATCTCTTCAGAGGCACCTCAGAGGCAGTCACCCATAAGTTTCTTGTGTGTCTTGCAGATTCAGTTACATGTACAAAGACATAGAGTATATATATGTCCTATTTTCCGCCTTTAAACAACTCAAATGGTAGCATGTTATATACATCTTGTTTTTTTTTTTCTCTTAATAAACAGTATTTCTTCCAGTTGCTAGATAATGCTCCATTGAATCGATTTGGTTTGATATATAGGTTTTTCCTGATCTTTTGCTGTTGAAATAGCATATCTTTTCCCACATGTGCATGTATATCTACAGGATAAAATTCTGTAAGAGGAATTGCTGGGTCAAAGAGAAATATGCATTTTGTTAAAATTGCTTTCTGTAGAGGATGTATCAATTTACACTTTTTCAAACAAAAGGAGGAGGTTGCTATTTGTTTCTGTATCCTTTTAAACACAAGACTGTATTTTCAAAACCTTTTGATCTTATCCATGAAAAGTTTCAGTTTGTGATTTACTTTGAGGTATGAATGAGTCTTCATTGGTTCAGGAGTAATTTCTGTGAACTCATTGATTCCATTTTTTACCTATTTGTTGTTTGGTTTGTTTTGATCTTGGAAATTGTCTATATTGCAAATATTTTTCCCATTGTTACTTGTTTCTTGATTTAGTTTTTTTGTCTGTAGCCAGATGATTTTGTTGTTTGCATTTAAATTGTTGACACTGCTTTAATTTATTTTGGTGTAAGGAATAATGTGGGAATCCAACTTTTTTTTATTCCTGACTAAATGACAATTATCACAAACATTTCTTGAATGATTCATGCTTATTGTGCAGTAAACTTTCATATATCTGAACACTTTACTACTTCATTGTAATTGATGCTTATATTAAATATTTATACTACCTGGTAGGCCATTGCCTTTCTCCACAATTACTCTTTATAAAAAAATTGGGGCGGTGGGGGGGACTTCACTGGCGGTACAGTGGTTAAGACTCCATGCTTCCAATGCAGGGGGCATGGGTTTGATCCCTGGATGGGGAACTGTTAGATCCCACATGCCTCACAGCACAGCCAAAAAAAAAATTATTTTTTTTGATATTTTATTCTCTTATTTTTCCATGTAAACTTTATTTTTTAACATCGTTATTGGAGTATAATTGCTTTACAATGGTGTGTTAGTTTCTGCTATTCACTGCTATAACAAAGTGAATCAGCTGTACATATACATACATCCCCATATCTCCTCCCTCTTACATCTCCTTCCCACCCTCCCTATCCCACACCTCTAGGTGGACACAAAGCACCGAGCTGATCTCCCTGTACTATGCGGCTGCTTCCCACTGGCTATCTATTTTACATTTGGTAGTGTACATATGTCCATGCCACTCTCTCACTTTGTCCCAGCTTACCCTCCCTCCTCCCTGTGTCTTCATGTCCATTCTCTATGTCTGCGTCTTTATTCCTGTCCTGCCCCTAGGTTCTTCAGAACCTTTTTTTTTTAGATTCCATATATATGTGTTAGCATACTCTATTTGTTTTTCTCTTTCTGACTTACTTCACTCTGTATGACAGACTCTAGGTCCATCCACCTTGCTACAAATGACCCAATTTCGTTTCTTTTTATGGCTGAGTAATATTCCATTGTATATATGTGCCACATCTTCTTTATTCATTCACCTGTCGATGGACACTTAGGTTGCTTCCATGTCCTGGCTATTGTAAATAGAGCTGCAGTGAACATTGTGGTACATGACTTTTTTTTTTTTTTTTTTTTAATTTTTATTTATTTATTTATGGCTGTGTTGGGTCTTCGTTTCTGTGCAAGGGCTTTCTCTAGTTGCGGCAAGTGGGGGCCCCTCTTAATCGCGGTGCGCGGGCCTCTCACTATCGCGGCCTCTCTTGTTGCGGAGCACAGGCTCCAGACGCACAGGCTCAGTAATTGTGGCTCACGGGCCCAGCTGTTCCGCGGCATGTGGGATCTTCCCAGACCAGGGCGCGAACCGGTGTCTCCTGCATTGACAGGCAGACTCTCAACCACTGCGCCACCAGGGAAGCCCAATGACTCTTTTTGAATTATGGTTTTCTCAGGGTATATACCCAGTAGTGGGATTGCTAGGTCATATGATAGCTCTATTTTTAGTTTTTTAAGGAACCTCCATATTGTTCTTCATAGTGGCTGTATCAATTTTTACATTCCCACCAACAGTGCAAGAGGGTTCCCTTTTCTCTACACCCTCTCTAGCATTTATTGTTTGTAGATTTTTTTGATGATGGCCATTCTGACTGGTGTGAGGTGATACCTCATTGTAGTTTTGATTTGCATTTCTCTAATGATTAGTGATGTTGAGCATCCTTTCATGTGTTTGTTGGCAATCTGTATATCTTCTTTGGAGAAATGTCTATTTAGGTCTTCTGCACATTTGGATTGAGTTGTTTGTTTGTTTGATATTGAGCTGCATGAGCTGCCTGTTTATTTTGGAGATTAATCCTTTGTCAGTTGCTTCATTTGCAAATATTTTCTCCCATTCTGAGGGTTGTTTTTTCATCTTGTTTATGGTTAACTGTGCAAAAGCTTTTAAGTTTCATTAGGTCCCATTTGTTTATTTTTGTTTTTATTTCCATTTCTCTAGGAGGTGGGTCAAAAAGGGTCTTGCTGTGATTTATGTCATAGAGTGTTTTGCTTATGTTTTCCTCTAAGAGTTTTATAGTATATGGCCTTACATTTAGGTCTTTAATCCATTTTGAGTTTATTTTTGTGTATGGTGTTAGGAAGTGTTCTAATTTCATTCTTTTACATGTAACTGTCCAGTTTTCCCAGCACCACGTATTGAAGAGGCTGTCTTTTCTCCTTTGTATATTCTTGCCTCCTTTATCAAAGGTAAGGTGACCATATGTGTGTGGGTTTATCTGTGGGCTTTGTATCCTGTTCCACTGATCTATATTTCTGGTTTTGTTCCAGTACCATACTGTCTTGATCACTGTTGCTTTGTAGTGTAGTCTGAATTCCGGGAGCCTGATTCCTCCAGCTCCATTTTTCTTTCTCAGGATTGCTTTGGCTATTCGGGATCTTTTGTGTTTCCATACAAATTGTGAATTTTTTTGTTTTAGTTCTGTGAAAAATGCCATTGGTCATTTGATACGCATTGCATTGAATCTGTAGATTGCTTTGGGTAGTATAGTCATTTTCACAATGTTGATTTTTCCAACCCAAGAACACAGTATATATCTCCATATGTTTGTATCACCTTTAATTTCTTTCATCAGTGTCTTATAGTTTTCTGCATATAGGTCTTTTGTCTCCTTAGGTAGGTTTATTTCTGGATTTTTTATTCTTTTTGTTGCAGTGGTAAATGGGAGTGTTTCTTTAATTTCTCTTTCAGATTTTTCATCATTAGTGTATAAGAATGCAAGAGATTTCTGTGCATTAATTTTGTATCCTGCTACTTTACCAAATGCATTGATTAGCTCTAGTAGTTTTCCAGTAGCATCTTTAGGATTCTCTACGTATAGTATCATGTCATCTGCAAACAGTGACAGTTTTACTTCTTTTCTGATTTGGATTCCATTTATTTCTTTTTCTTCTCTGATTGCTGTGGCTAAAACTTCCAGAACTATGTTGAATAATAGTGGTGAGAATGGGCAACCTTGTCTTGTTCCTGATGGTTTCAGTTTTTCACCACTGAGGACGATGTTGGCTGTGGGTTTGTCATATATGGCCTTTTTTATGTTTAGGTAAGTTCCCTCTATGTCTACTTTCTAGAGAGTTTTTATCATAAATGGGTGTTGAATTTTGTCGAAAGATTTTTCTGCATCTATTGAGATGATCCTATGGTTTTTCTCCTTCAATTTGTTAATATGGTGTATCACATTGATTGATTTGCATATATTGAAGAATCCTTGCAGTCCTGGGATAAACCCCACTTGATCATGGTGTATGATCCTTTTAATGTGCTGTTGGATTCTGTTTGCTAGTATTTTGTTGAGGATTTTTGCGTCTATGTTCATCAGTGATATTGGCCTGTAGTTTTCTTTCTTTGTGACATCTTTGTCTGGTTTTGGTATCAGGGTGATGGTGGCCTTGTAGAATGAGTTTGGGAGTGTTCCTCCCTCTGCTATACTTTGGAAGAGTTTTGAGAAGAATAGCTGTTAGCTCTTCTCTAAATGCTAGAATTTGCCTGTGAAGCCATCTGGTCCTGGGCTTTTGTTTGTTGGAAGATTTTTAATGACAGTTTCAATTTCAGTGCTTGTGATTGGTCTGTTTATATTTTCTATTTCTTCCTGGTTCAGTCTCGGCAGGTTGTGCATTTCTAAAAATTTGTCCATTTCTTCCAGGTTGTCCATTTTATTGGCATAGAGTTGCTTGTAGTAATCTCTCATGATCCTTTGTATTTCTACAGTGTCAGTTGTTACTTCTCCTTTTTCATTATTGATTTGAGTCTTCTCCCTTTTTTTCTTGATGAGTCTGGCTAATGGTTTATCAATTTTGTTTATCTTCTCAAAGAACCAGCTTTTAGTTTTATTGATCTTTGCTATAGTTTCCTTCATTTCTTTTTCATTTATTTCTGATCTCATCTTTATGATTTCTTTCCTTTTGCTAACTTTGGGGTTTTTTTTTTTTGGTTCTTCTTTCTCTAATTGCTTTAGGTGTAAGGTTAGGTTGTTTATTTGACATGTTTCTTGTTTATTGAGGTAGGATTGTATTGCTATAAACTTCCCTCTTAGAACTGCTTTTGCTGCATCCCATAGGTGTTGGGTCGTCGTGTTTTCATGTCATTTCTTTCTAGGAATTTTTTGATTTCCTCAGTCATCTCTTGGTTGTTAAGTAGTGTATTGTTTAGCCTCCATATGTTTGTATTTTTTACAGATGTTTTCCTGTAATTGATATCTAGTCTCACAGTGTTTTGGTCGGAAAAGATACTTGACACAATTTCAATTTTCTTAAATTTACCAAGGCTTGATTTGTGACCCAAGATATGATCTATCCTGGAGAATGTTCCATGAGCACTTGAGAAGAAAGTGTAATATGCTGTTTTTGGACAGAATGTCCTATAAATATGAGTGAAGTCCATCTTGTTTCATGTATCATTTAAAGCTTGTGTTTCCTTATTTATTTTCATTTTGGATGTTCTGTCCATTGGTGAAAGTGGTGTGTTAAAGTCCCCTACTATTATTGTGTTACTGTCAGTTTCCCCTTTTATGGCTGTTAGCATTTGCCATATGTATCGAGGTGCTCCTATGTTGGGTGCATAAATATTTACAATTGTTATATTTCTTGGATTGATCCCTTGATCATTATGTAGTGTCCTCCTTTGTCTCTTGTAATAGTCTTTAAAGTCTATTTTGTCTGATAAGACAATTGCTACTCCAGCTTTCTTTTGATTTCCATTTGCATGGAATATCTTTTTCCATCCCCTCACTTTCAGTCTGTATGGGTCCTTAAGTCTGAAGTGGGTCTCTTGTAGACAGCATATGTATGGGTCTTGTTTTTGTTTCCATTCAGCCAGCCTGTGTCTTTTGGTTGGAGCATTTAATCCATTTACATTTAAGGTAATTATAGATATGTATGTTCCTATTACCATTTTCTTAATTGTTTTGGGTTTGTTATTGTAAGTCTTTTCCTTCTCTTGTGTTTCCTGCCTAGAGAAGTTCCTTTAGCATTTGTTGTGGAGCTGGGTTGGTGGTGCTGAATTCTCTTAGCTTTTGTTTATCTGTAAAGGTTTTAATTTCTCCATCGAATCTGAATGAGATCCTTGCTGGGTAGAGTAATCTTGGTTGTAGGTTTTTCCCTTTCGTCACTTTAAATATGTCCTGCCACTCCCTTCTGGCTTGCAGAGTTTCTGTTGAAAGATCAGCTGTTAACCTTTTGGGGATTCCCTTGTATGTTAATTATTGCCTTTCCCTTGCTGCTTTTAATATTTTTCTTTGTATTTAATTTTTGATAGTTTGATTAATATGTGTCTTGGCGTGTTTCTCCTTGGATTTATTCTGTATGGGACTCTCTGTGCTTCTTGGACTTGATTATTTCCTTACCCATATTTAGGGAAGTTTTCAACTATAATCTCTTCAAATATTTTCTCAGTCCCTTTCTTTTTCTCTTTTTCTTTTTGGTACCCCAATAATTCGAATGTTGGTGTGTTTAATGTTTTCCCAGAGGTCTCTGAGATTGGCCTCAATTCTTTTCATTCTTTTCTCTTTATTTTGTTCTGCGGTAGTTATTTTCATTATTTTATCTTCCAGGTCACTTATCCGTTCTTCTGCCTCAGTTATTCTGCTATTGATTCCTTTTAGAGAAAATTTTTAATTTCATTTATTGTGTTGTTCATCATTGTTTGCTCTTTAGTTCTTCTAGGCCCTTGTTAAACATTTCTTATGTTTTCTCCATTCTATTTCCAAGATTTTGGATCATTACTGTCATTACTCTGAATTCTTTTTCAGGTAGACTGCCTATTTCCTCTTCATTTGTTCAGTCTGGTGGATGTTTACCTTGCTCCTTCATCTGCTGCATATTTCTCTGTTTTCTCATTTTGCTTAACTTACTGTGTTGGGGTCTACGTTTCCCAGGCTGCAGGTTCGTAGTTCCCGTTGATTTTGGTGTCTGCTCCCAGAGGGTAAGGTTGGTTCAGTGGGTTGTGTAGACTTCCTGGTGTAGGGGACTGGTGCCTGTGTTCTGGTGGATGAGGCTGGATGTTGTCTTTCTGGTGGGCAAGACCATGTCTGGTGGTGTGTTTTTTGGGGTGTCTGTGAACTTATTATGATTTTAGGCAGTCTCTCTGCTAATGGATGGGGTTATGTTTCTGTCTTGCTAGTTGTTTGGCATAGGGTGTCCAGCACTGTAGCTTGCTGGTCGTTGAGTGGAGCTGGGTCTTAGCGTTGAGATGGAGATCTCTGGGAGAGCTTTTGCCGTTTGATATTATGTGTGGCCGGGAGGTCTCTGGTGGACCTTAGTCCTGAATTTGGCTCACCCGGCCAGAGCACCAAGACCCTGTCAGCCACATGGCTCAGAAGAAAAGGGAGACAAAAAAGAAAGAAAGAAAATTAAATAATTAATTAAATAAAGTCATTAAAATAGAAAAAATTATTTTAAAAAAAGTAATAGAAAAAAGAAGAGAAAGGAAGAGAGCAAGTAAACCAAAAAACAAATCCACCAGTGATAACAAGCGCTAAAAACTATACTAAAAAGAAACAATGGACAGTCAGAACCCTAGGACAAATGGCAAAAGCAAAGGTATACAGAGAAAATCACACAAAGAAGCATACACATACACACTCACAAAAAGAGAAAAAAGAACATTTTTAATATATATATATATAAAAAAATTTAAAAAGGAAGAGAGCAACGAAATCAGTAAACAAATCTACCAATGGTAATAAGCTGTAAATACTAAAGTAAGATAAACATATAACCAGAAACAAATTAGATGCAGAAAGCAAACCCCAAGTCTACAGTTGCTCCCAAAGTCCACTGCCTAAATTTTGGGATGATTTGTTGTCCATTCAAGTATTCCACAGATGCAGGGTACATCAAGTTGATTGTGGAGATTTAATCCGCTGCTCCTGAGGCTGCTGGGAGAAATTTCCATTTCTCTTCTTTGTTCACTTAGCTCCTGCGGTTCAGCTTTGGATTTGGTCCTGCCTCTGTGGGTAGGTCACCTGAGGGTGTCTTTTGGGAAGTCTGAGGTCTTCTGGCAGCGTTCAGTAGGTGTTCTGTAGGAGTTGTTCCACATGTAGATGTAGTTTTGATGTGTTTGTGAGGAGGAAGGTGATCTCCACATCTTACTCCTCCGCCATCTTGAAGGCACCCCCTCCATGTGAACTTTAAAATTGGCCTTTTCTTGTGCCATGAAAGTGTAAAGAGGTTGTTTTATTTTTTTTTTATAAATTTATTTTATTTAGTATTTTATTTTTGGCTGCGTTGGGTCTTTGTTGTTGGGTCTTCGCTGCTGTGTGTGGGCTTTCTCTTGTTGCAGTGAGCGGGGGCTACTCTTCATTGTGGTGTGCGGGCTTCTCATGGCGGTGGCCTCTCGTTGCAGAGCACGGGCTCTAGGCACGCGGGCTCAGTAGTTGTGGCTCTCAGGCTCTAGAGCACAGGCTCAGTAGCTGTGGCGCACAGGCTTAGTTGCTCCGCGGCATGTGGGATCTTCCCGGACCAGGGCTCGAACCCATGTCCCCTGCATTGGCAGGCGGATTCTCAACCACTGCGCCACCAGGGAAGCCCAAGAGGTTGTTTTATCACCATGTGAAATTTATAGATTAGTGAGAATTGATATTTTTATTTTTATTCTTCCATTTATTTACTTAGTTTTTTTGTACCTTAACATTTTATTTACATGGCTCTTAAAAGGTTTAAGTTTATTCCTAGGTATTTTTCTGTTTTGTTGCAGATGGAATCCTGGCTGGTTGTTTTGTATTTAATATGAAAGGGGCTGTTGGTTTCTGTGTGTAAATTATAACACCTTACTGAATTCTATTTCACTTGTGATTTTTCAGTTTATTCTAAATTGAGATTCTCAATTGCTAGTTTTTAAATTAATAGATAGAATTCTATCAAAAGAACTGGAATATCTTCATGATCATTTCATTGTTTCTTTGTAGTAGTAAAAGGCTAAATTATAATTTTAAAAAAACAAGTAAACACATCAGAATGGAGTTAATGTGATGATTTTAATGGCCATCGCTTTTATTTTTTGTTTTTTTATTTTTTGTTTATTCTTATTTATTTATTTATTTAATGTATTTGCCAGGGGTGGAGGGGTGGGTTATTGCTTTTAAACATCCAGTTTCATTGAATGGCCCATGTATTAGAGGAATGGCCCATGTAACATCCTGGCCAGGGCTGGAGGTAAGGCCAGGCTGACTTTGTCTCTTTGTACCCATCTTCTTTTTTTTTTTTTTAAACAGGATTTTTTTTTTTCTTTTTGTTTTTTTTGGTTTTTGTATTTTTGGCCACTTTGGGTCTTTGTTGCTGCATGCGGGCTTTCTCTCTAGTTGCGGTGAGCAGAGGCTACTCTTCGTTGCAGTGCACGGGCTTCTCATTGCAGTGGCTTGTTGCGGAGCATGGGCTCTAGGTGCTCAGGCTTCAGTAGTTGCAGCACGCAGGCTTCAGTAGTTGTGGCTCACAGGCTCTATAGCATAGGCTCAGTAGTTGTAGCATACAGGTTTAATTGCTCCGCGGCATGTGGGATCTTCCTGGACCAGGGATTGAACCTGTGTCCCCTGCGTTGGCAGGCGGAATCTTAACCACTGCACCACCAGGGAAGGTCCCTGTACCTGTCTTCTAAAGATGAAGATCATTCTGGGGTTGGCTTCAGTAGTAACTTTTTTTCTTAGATCAGCTAAAAATGCTTTAATAGGGAACTGAACCATGAGAAATGGGAGTTTTGGGTTAATTTTAATTGAGCTAAAATAAAATAATACTTAAATAGTAAGAGAAAGAGAGGGGAAAATGATTTTAGATCCAGGAAAAAAATGTTACATACCATAATTCTACAGTTCTCAGTTTGAAAATTCAGTTTGAAAATGGACTACATAATTTGTATAATTTACAGAGACTCTTGCCTCATGTTGTAGTTAATGTGGCTGTATAAGGTGTTTACTGAAGCAGTGCTTCTGAAACTTTGCTGTGCATACTCATCACTCATTCAGATTCTGGGGGTCTGGAGTGGGCTCCGAGGTTCTATATTTCTAACAAGTAATCAGATGATGCTGATCCCAGATCATGCTTCAAGTAACCAGGTACTAAATGACCATGACTTTAATATGGTTATTTAGATAAGTTTAACTTTGTAAACTAAAAATCAAACAGGTCCCATTGATCAAATGCATCATTCTTTTTTTCTACTTCATCATTGGTTTCACTGCTTATTAGAATGTGCTGCCTTTACAGTCTCAATGTGATGTCCTGCTCACTAGTGTGTACCCCCTACCCCAGGGGGCACGGTGACACTCTGCCACCCCCGTCCTCCCATCCAGGATTCAAATATGTGACGCTTTTATTCATGTGATTTCTCCAGACTGGGTTGCTCTTCTTCACCTGTCTAGCACTTCCCATCCTTTGAGACCCAGTTCAAATCCTAGCTTTAGAACATCTTTTTCAGCTGCTTTAGCCCACTATGAACCGTGATTGTCTTCTACAATCAGTATTTTACTTACATGTCTGTTTGTTTCCCTAGTTAGATTGTAGACTTCTTTAAGATAAGGCTCATCTTGGACATTTTGCATTCCCTTCATGACCTCTCCTAATGGATATCTAAAAAACACTTTGGACACAGTGTCTCTGAATCCATAATTTTTGCCTCTAAAAACCTGTTTCTATTTCTGTGTTCTTTGTATCAATGAATACCAAAGACCTTAGGGTAAAGAGAAAATCCACTCTTTCATCAAGTCCTGTTAATTTTATCTCCAAAGCATTTCTTAAATCTTTGCTTTTCTCTTCCTCCAATCTAGGCTTACATGGACTGACCCAGGAGATTATGAACTGATCTATCTGCATCCACTCTGGTGCCCCTTCTCACCACTGTAGTATAACCCAGGTCCATCATGTATGTTAGTGTCTCCAGAATTGTCTTTCATTATGTTCCCTTTCTCTGTTTACTCCAGTTTGTAAACCTTATTTTATGGTATCCAGGGATAAGCCCTTCTGTCTTTCTGACCCAGTCTTCCCTTTACACTTTGCCTAGTTTATCCCTTTTTATCCCTCAGAATAAAAGTCAAGATTCCCTTACTTGGGAAAGTATTTATTCCCTAATGCTTCCCTGGAACCAGAGAGGTTTTTGAAGGAAAAACAAAACAACAATCCTTTTATGGCATCTCTTTGCTTTTGGCATAAAGCAAGATCCCACTTGGTCTGGCCTTCTGTCTGCATCTGTAAATTATTTATGTGTTATCTGTTGTTAAAATCCCTGATGTTTGAATTGATTCTCTTTCTTCTAGTGGACCTCTGTTAAAAACAAACAACAAACAAAACCAACCTACCGAAAACTACTTGTTAACAAAGCAGAAAGATATTGTTTGATTGGTCTGATCACCTTAAAACAGTAGGGCTTAACAGGGATGAAAATCAGTGTTAATTGGATATTACGGATTTATTTTTAATGATTCTCGGTTTTATTTAAAAAATAAAAAGCGTGCATACAGTGAAATATAAAACTATGTCTTTAAATAGGTTTGCTATCATTTAAAAGTTATTAGACTGTTTTATCACTTTCAGGTTTATAGAAAAATTGAGTAGAAAGGCATTGTGCTTTTGTGTTATATCTAAAAAGTCATCAAACCCAAGCTTACCTAGATTTTCCCCTGTGTTAGTTTCTAAGAGTTTTATAACTTTGCATCTTACATTTAGGTCTGTGATCCATTTTGAGTTAATTTTTGTGGAAGGTATAAGGTCTGTAGATTTCTTTTTCTTTCTTTCGTACACGAATGTCCGTTTGTTTCAGCACTATTTGTTGAAAAGGCTGATCTCTTCATTGAATTAATTCCCTTTGCTCTTTTGTCAAAAGATTACTTGACTATTTGTGTGTGGGTTTACTTTTGGAATCTCTTCCATTGATCTATTCTTTTACCGATACCACACTGTCTTGATTACTGTAGATTTATAGTAACTAGTGAAGTTGAATGGAGGGTGTCAGTCTTTTAACTTTGTTCATCAATTTTGTGTTGGTTATTCTGGATCTTTCTCCTTTCCATATAAACTTGAGAATTCATTTGTTGATATCCACAAAATAACTTGCTGAGACTTTAAATGGCATTGCATTGATCCTATAGATCAAGTTTGGAAGAACTGACACCTTGACAATACTGAGTTTTCCAATCCATATGTGGAATACTTCCATTTAATTTGGGTCTTTGAGTTCTTTCATCAGAGTTGTGTAATTTTCCTCATAGATCCTGTACATAATTAGATTTATACCTGTGTATTTCATTTTTTGAATACTTGTATGCAGAACTGTGGATTGGGAGGGAGGGTTGTCTGTAAAGTTATACGCTGATTTTTAACTAGGCAGGGGTTGGCGCCCCTAACCCCATATTACAGTTGTTCAAGGGTCAACTGTAATATGTACAACACAATATGATAACCAAAGCAAGAAGCTGGGAAAGAGGATAGTAGTGGAAACTTTAGGTATGAGAAAGAATAGCAGAATTTTGTGCTTTTGAGGAGATGAGACTGTCACCAAGTAAATGGACACCAAGAATAAGTATATAAAATAGTGTCCTGGGAGTTCCTGGCGGTCCAGTGGTAAGGACTCGGTACTTTCACTGCCGTGGGCCTGGGTTCAATCCCTGGGGACTAAGATCCCACAAGCCATGCAGCATGGCCAAAAATAAAATAGTGTCTTGCCACATGGTTCATCCAAAGGTTCTTTAAATTTCAGCTTAAGCTTCCGTGGATAGCCTTTTCTCTCTAAACTGCTCTGAACTAGGTCATAGTTTTTCAGCATCTCCCCACCTCTTATTCTTTCTCTTGGAACCCATTGTTTCATTGTGTTACTTTTATTCTTTACTTTTTAAAAAGTAATAATTTTCGTAGCATTTATCACAGTTTGTAATTTTTTAAAACTTTATTTAGTTTGTTTATTTACTACACAGTAAACTCCATGAAGAAAGGAACCATGTTTTTTTTTAAATTTAATTTAATTTATTTTTTTATACAACAGGTTCTTATTAGTTACCTATTTTATACATATTAGCGTATATATGTCAGTCCCAGTCTCCCAGTTCATCCCACCCCCAACCCCCACTTTCCTCCCTTGGTGTCCATACGTTTGTTCTCTGCATCTGTCTCTCTATTTCTGCTTTGCAAACCGAAGAAAGGAACCATGTTTTTGTATGCCCAGTGCCTAACATGTATTAAGATGCTCAGTCCTAACTTGTTGAGAAATGAATGAATATCTTTATAAACGTACATATACATGTGAGTACCAAGGAATGCAAAGTAAGAAAGTTATAAAAATCTATTATAGTCAATCTTAAACTCTTCAATAGAGTTGAGGGGTGTTTTCACCTAGATTTTGAAGGAAGTGATAGGCATGAGTTGAAGTTTTTGAGGGAATGTTCCAAATTTGGAGGAGGAAAAGAGTGGCAGGATTATTTGGGGAAATTAGTAAAATAATGTTGGCAAGTGTTGATAACTACTTTGTAGATTAGCAATGATTATATAAATATGGAGAAAGCTACTAGATGCTGGGAAAAAAATTTTAAGAGTTAAGGGTAGGCAGATAGTATGGAATTCCAGAAAATGCAGAGAACAGGAATAATATGGTGACAGTAGTTAGAAAAGGGTGCTTTAGGCAGTGGTCTTGTAGTAAGACACCTAAGGCATGGAGATAAGTGATGAAAGCAGTTAGTGCTCCTCATTCTCTTTAATTCTGCATTTCAGAGTTCCAAGGTCCTGAGGTGATAGGGAATTTGCAAGTTTTATAGGCTATTACAGTTGGATTTCTTTGTAGTGAAATTTTCTTGTTCCACAGCTCTTGGATAAGCACAAGAATACAGAGAGCATGGTAGAGCTTCTGGACTTGTATCAGATGGAGGATGAAGCCTACAGCAGCCTTGCAGAAGCCACAACTGAACTCTATCAGTATTTACTACAGCCATTCCGAGACATGCGAGAACTTGCCATGCTACGAAGACAGCAGATCAAGGTATTTTTTTTTTTAATCTAAATAGTAACCTGCCTGTTTCATAGTTCTCAGCGTGGCTGGCTATACATTTTAATTATTAGAGGAGCTTTTATAAATGTAGATATCTGATCCATTGTCCCCAGAGATTCTAGTTTGGTAGTTTTGTGATACATAGAGCCTGAACACCTCATTTTAAAAGCATCTGAAAAGGTGACTTTGCTGAGTAGCCAGGGCTGAGAAAAACCTAGGAAATTTGTAAGTACATTGAGATTCCCATTTTTCCCCCTTTCCTGTGCTTTTTTTCCCCTCTCCATCTACTTCTGTCTCCCTTTTAATGTTTTGGGTATTATCTAGTCTTAGACTTCTTTAGCAGGAGTTTTGAGAACATTTGTTTTGGGAAGACCTTGTTTTGCAAGTTACAAGGCATTAATGGTACAGCTTTAAAATTCATGACATTTGACTTTCGTGTGTAAAATATATATTACATTTTTTGAGGCAAGTGTTAAGGGTTTGGTTTTATAGCTGACCTCAAATCAATGTTGCTGTGTTTAATTCACATGGAAATATTGCTGAACTAGGATATTAAAAAACTGTGCATTAATGCGTGAATTTGGAACATTATTTACGAAATTTATATCTGGGAAATTGCCACTTATTCTGAAAACTTTATGCTTGGGGGCAAGAATGAGTAGTATAATATTTGCAAAATTATTACAAGGTAAAGCATGTTTGTGTGTCTTTTTCCCTTTACTAATGAGTCAAGATATGGAGCAGCACAGACTGTCACATAATTGACACACTCTTCTTTATTAATACTTTTGAAAAATATTGGGTTGTTAAGTCAGTTTTATCATAAACTTGGCATTTTGGGTAAAATGGTAGCTAGTAACTAAGAATTTTTAGACACTACAGTTTCCTCCAATTTTAAAAAATGAACTATAGATATTTGTCCATTGAAAACTTGACTGGAAGGCTAGGGATGAACTGGATGATATACATGGAGGCCCCATCTACTTCTAAACTAGGCTGCAGTGTTTAGCTGAGATAATCTATATACAGCTTAACATTGATTATCAGAATCTATGTGAATTTTTGCTTTCGTATTGTATCATGGTTTGTATTGAGTATTAACATTAGCAAATGGATTGAACCTTCTTGTCAGGCTGTATTGTCCACTCGCATCACTTATTACTCCATTTTTTTCCCCTGGGAAGCAGAGTATAGGTGAGGAGGAACAGACAACATATTTCTTAAACTGTTAACATTTTCAAAGGTAAAAATCGTATTTTACTGCATTGCCCCTCAAATGCCCCATCAACTATGATGATGAGCTAGTAAGAGAACATGAACAAATTTGTGCCAAAAAATTCTACAACTTAGATGAAATGGATACACTTCTTAGAGAAATGCAAATTGTCAAAATAGAGTCAAGAAAAAACAGAAAAAATTTGGTAGCTCTATATTAACAAAGTTGAATTCATAATTTAAAACCTTCTCACAAAGAAAACTCCAGGGCCAGGTAAAGGATCATTGGAGGATTTAAAAGAGGGAACACTTCCCAACTCATTTTTGAGGCCAGCATTATCCAAATCAAATGACATTATAGAAAAAAAGAAAACTACAGATAAACATCCCTCATGAATGTAGATGCAATAATCCTTAACATAATATTGAAAAATAGGATTCAGTAATATACTGTGATTAGGGTTTATCTTAGTAAGGCAAGATTGGTTTAACATTTCAAAAACTAATCAATGTAACTTACCATATTATTGATGAAGGAAAAAAAATCAACATGTCTGGGTGCAGAAATGCACCTGATAAAAAGTTCATTGCCCATCCATGGTAAAATCTCAGCAACCTGGGAAGAGAAGGGAACTTCTTTGAGCTGATAAAGGGTATGTATGGAAAGCCTATCTAACATCATACATGATGGTGAATGACTGAATTCTTCCCCCACTAAGATTGGTAACTAGGTAAGATTGTCTGCTCCCACAACTTTTATTCAGTATTTCTCTGGAGTTTGTCGCCAGTTCAATAAGGCAAGAAAAAAATAAAAGACATATATAAATTAGAAAAAAAGTAAAGCTTTCTTTATTTGTAGATCATGTGATCACACATGTAAAAAAAAATTAAGAATCTAAAAAAGCTACTGGAAATAATCTGTAAGTTTAGTTACAAGGTCAGTATTAAAGATTCAGTTGCATTTTCTATCTTCCAGAAATGAAGTTGAAATCAAAATTTTTTAAATGCCTTTTACATTAGCATCTCTGAACATGAAATGTTTAGGGATAAATTTTATAAAATATATGAAAGGACTATATACTGAAAAATTATAAGACTTTACTGAGAAAAATTAAAGCATACCTAAATAAATGGGAGATAGACCATGTTAATAGATTAGAAGATAATCTATTAACAGTAATCAATAATGTTTAGATGTCAGTTATCAACTGATCTGTAGATTCAAATTAATATTCCAGTAGGTTTTTTTTTTTTTTTTTAAACTAACCAGCCAATTATAAAATAGCTAGAGAAATCCAGACATTGTGGTGATAGTATAGGATAGACGTGTAAGTGACTGGAACTAAACAGAATCCAGAAATAAACCTGTGGTTATATAGTCAATTAGTTTTCTGCAAAGGTGACAAGGCAATTCAGTGTGGGGAAAGAATAGTCTCATCAACAAATGGTGCTAGAAGTGTATACCCATATAGAAATAATGAAGTCCAGGCTTCCTTATCTTATACCATACACAAAAATTAATTTGAAATACATCTTAGACCCAAACATAAAGCTCATAGTATAAAACTTTTATAACAAAACTAGGAAGTTTTGACAGTCTTTCAGAAGGAAAGGCAAAGGTTTTTTAGATAGGATGCAGAAAACTTCAGCCAAAAACTAAAAAAAAAAAAAAAAGATAAAATTGGACTTCACTAAAATTAAAATTAAATACTTTTGCTATTTTAAAGATTAAGAAAATGAGGAGGCAGGCCACACACTGAGAGAAAATAACTTGTAGTACATCTGAAAAAGGAACTGTACAACTCAGTAAGACAAAACCCCAAAATTTTCAATATGAGCTAAATATTTTAAAAGACACAAAGAAATGGCTAATAATCACATGTGAAGATGCTCAACATACTCATCTAGGAAATCCAGATTGGTACCACAGTGAGATACTATTACACACCCATTGAAGTGAGTACAGTGAAAAAATTCTGGCCCTCCCAAGGGCTAGTGAGGATGTAGAGTAACTGGAATTTTCATACATTGCTAACAGAATTTTAAAGTGGTACAACCACTTTGGAAAACAGTTCGGCACTTTCTTCAAAAGTTAAACATATATGGTTGATCTTTGAACAACCCTTGGGTGTGGTTCCAGGACCTGGACCCGCCAATGATACCAAAATTTTCAGATGCTTAAGTCCCAAAGTGGCTTTCCAGATCGTGGTTCCCCATCCGTGGATTCAAGCAATAGCAGATCTTGTAGCACTGTAATATTTATGGGGAAAAAAATCTGCATGTAAGTGGACTCATGCAGTTCAAATCCATATTGTTCAAGGGTCAACTGTACAATACCTTACAACTCAGCTGTTTGTCTCTTAGCTACTATACAAGAGAAACGAAAACATCTGTTCACAAAAAAGACTTACATACCAGTGTTCGTGCCAACTGTATTCCCGGTAGCCCCAAACTGGGACAACCCAAATTACCATACACAGGTGAATGGATAAACAAAATGTGATATTTCCATATAGTAGAATAATATTCAGCAAAGCAAAGGAATTAACCATTGATAGACACAACAACACAGACACGTGTCAAAGTCATGCTAAGTTGAAGCCATATACGGGAGGGTATATACCCTCCTGTATACGTGTGAAGGTATGGATGGCAAAGTAGTACGAGAATATTTTGGAGGTGATGGAAATGTTTTGTATCATGATTGTAGTGGTTGTTTCTTGGGTGTATACAGCAATCAAAACTCATCAAATTGAGCACTTTAGATGGATTCACTTGAACATAGTGTATGTAAATTAAATCCTGATTAAATAGCTTATAAAAAATTGTGCTGAGCAAAAGATGCCAGACAAAGAGTATGAACTGTGCCTCCATTTACATGGAATTCTAGAAGATTGTCCTAAACAGCTGTTGCCTGGTGTGGGGCTGGGGAGATCCACTGAGAGGAAGCAGATGTAACAGAATCCTTTGGGGAGATTGATGTGCTTTAAATCTTGATTATGGTGCCTGTTATCATGGGTATATATATTTGTGAAAATTTACACTTAAAACAGGTACATTTTGTTGTATGTAAATTATAAGTCAGATGATTTTTTAAAAGAAAAATGAGCAGTATGTACAAGTTTATGTAGAGATGCATTATGAGGTGATTACCATTGCCTGAAGATATATGGAAAAAGGGGGATTATCAAGCTTCACCACTGAAGAATAAGAATTCAGTAGGAAGTGAGTACGTATGTCTGTATTGGAGATTGGAATTGAGAATATTCCAGATAGGTATATAAAAACAGGAATGGTATAGTGAACAGGCATAATACTAGGGCTTTTAGTCACAATAAATTATTCAAACATTACTGAGTCACCAACCCAGCACCATGAGTGGAGGCCAGTAAGTGGCATGGCTGGGATTGAAACACATGTTTGACTGCAAAGCCTGCTCTTTTAGTTATACCACAGGGTGTGAATTGTTTGATATGCCTCAGTCTAAGGATTTGTAGGAGAGGAATGATGGTCAGGGGCTAGAATGCTATCTCATCCTATGGAATTTGACTTTTATTCTTTAGCCTCTTTAAAATACACACCCCTTTCGGAAGCTCCCAGACTCTAATACACTGGTTCTTAAAATGTGACCCCCAGACGAGGAGCATCATTATCACCTAGAACCTTGTTAGAAATACATATTCTTAGGCCTCACCTCAGATCTCCTTTGCTGAAACTCTAGGGAGAAGCTCAGCAATCTTTGTTTTAACAAGTCTTCCCAGTAATTCTGATATGAAGTTTGAGAACCACGTGTCTAATAAAATTTGAAACAGCTAAGGGATGGAGCACACTAAATTCAAAGTTACATTCTCTCTGGGCCCCAGTTTTTTCATCTAGATGATCCTTGGGGAATTCCCTGGTGGTCCAGTGGTTAGGACTTTCACTGCCGGGGCCCAGGTTCAATCCCTAGTCGGGGAACTAAGATCCTGCAGGCTGCGTGGCATGACCCAAAAAAAAAGCTTAAATAAATAAATAAAAATAAATAAACTAGATGATCCTCTCTAGATTTTTTAGGCCCAGTGTCTTAATGAGTCAGGGTTAGTTAGCGAGTTGACCTACTGGTAGTCTTCCTGGATTAACTATAAGCACTTCAGACACATTGTCCAACTTATTTCTAATGACTTGCTGAAAGTACATAAGCTAGAAACTAGAAGACACCCTCAGCTTTTCCCTCCCCTTTGTAGCCAGTCATGTCATTTTGCAATTCAGCTGTCTTCTAGTTGAAACTTGAATGTACTCTTCTTCCTCCACCCTTCCCCAGGACCAAGCAAATCTATAGGTGTCTTTGTGTGAAATAGAAAAAGTCACCCACCTCCACCCTTATTCCAGCAGACAAATGGGCATATGCAGCAGTACGCATGGCTTGGCAAACCCCCTGGTTTTGTGCAGGGTGCAATTTTTACACCATTGGACCACTATATACTTTACCACGCACACTATGAAATATATAGTGCTACCACTGTACATTAAGGTACTTATCTCTTACCTCAACTGTTTTTTCCTTTGGTTTCCTTGTCTTTAGATGTCTCTTACCTTCAAAAAATGCCTCCTTTCACACTCTTTCCTGGGAATAGTACACTTAATATTTGCTTTGAATGTAAAAATGCATGAAATAGATGATGCCAAGTCTAATCATGTCATTCTCTTAATCAAGAGTCACCTTCTGACGACTCCTGGGCCTGGAAAATTCACATTAAGGTCTCTACTACATCAGTATATTGACAAGTTTATCTTGACATTTGTCACCTAAGAATTGGAATTTTTTTAAAATTACAATCTCAGCAATAGACAGAAGTAACACTTCAGCTTCTCATATAAAACCCAGTATCCAAGCTAGTGATGTACTCTATAATAAGTATTTCCTTGCCAAGAAATTTGTGTTTATAAACTAGTCTCACTATCCTAGCTACCTAAACTGACACATTTTTTTCCATCTTAAAAACAGACACTGTTTTCTTTCTAGCCCTAAAATTGAAAACAGAGGTGTCATTGTTTTTAGCACATGATCCAGCTGACCAGTGCTGTACATCTTCAAATTTGCCAAGTTAGGAAGAGAACTCAGTATCCTAGCTTAATGTCTTAGGTACAGTAAACTGTAATCATGTTTTTAAACAGTTGGCTGCAGCATTAGCTACTGAGTTTCAGAAGTCAGTTAAAAAACCAGCATTTAAGCATAGCATGTTTGTTTTCTGTATATTTGAATATACATGTACAATGAAGGTAAAAATAATCCAACAACAAAGAACAAGTTATCGCCAAATAATTACCACCAGATTTTTTATATTATTTTTTCTCTTCAAAAAGCCATAATGCAAGGTTTCTCATTTCTGTACAGTGTTTAACTATGAAAGTGAAAAGGGTTTCTATCTTCATGATCTGAGTTAAGATTTTTGAATTTTGAGCACTGCCTGTTCTGGTTATTACATTTCTATTCCATAGTTGTGTCTGTTGGTCTGACCAGAAGATCAAATCAGTTATTTCAACAGAGGGAATTTTAAGAACCAGGTATAAAGTTGTTAACAAGGTAGATAAGAAGGCAACTCTTAAGATATCAGAGTTAATTGCAAAAGCAGCCGCCACTCCTAGGATCGGGGGTTACAAAGGGAAGAGGTGGTAATTATTAAAGGATAGGACCTGTGGAGCTGACCTCTGAGAAAGAAGACATTGCTCTTCTAGTGCTGGTGTGTCTGATCTCAATGGAGAGAACCAGATCTCTGGGGATAGGGCAGTGGTGGACAGGTGCTGGTTTGTTTTGGGCACACAAATGAGGTCAGTTCTGCGAAGGTTAAAAAACTGCAAACTCGATTCTGTTAACTCCTTTAAGAAGGTACTGCAGATGCTGGGATGAAGAAGCGAGTCTGGGATGATGATCACAGGAACAGCAAACAGGAAAGTCAAGTGATACAGATAGAAAGAAGCAAATCTTCTCTTCCCTTCAACTCTGAAATCTCCTCCAACCCTTTCTGTTGGCAAAGGCTAAATGTGGTTTTCAGAGCCTGAACCCTAGCATCACAAGGCAGAAGGTTGAACTTGGGAGTTGATAGAATCTAAATACATTTTGACTTTCAAAGTCAGGGAAAAAACTTAGCTAACCTAGCTTATGGTCTTAGGTATAATAAACATACGAAGTTTAATCAAATGTCATTGAAAAGGACTTCCATCATAACGTGCCGAGTAAGAATTTAAATTTTTGCTACAATTTATTAAATTTATCATAATATCAATTTATTAAATTTCTTTTTCATACTTGTGAACACTAATCTTTTGCTTTTTAACTTGTTTTAAAAATCAGAGGCAATCACAACAAATGAAAGCACGAAACCTTGATGGTTTTATTACAGAAAACAAGTTTTCTAAAACCTTAAATGTAAACTGAAGTCTAAATATGCCACTTATTATTGCTGAGAATCCCTCAGTGGTTTCCAGTTACCTGTCCTATGCAGTACAAACTCCTCAGCCTCCTCATAGTGATCATAACCTACTTTTCTAGTCTTATCTCCCACTACCTTCATCTGTTTTACCTAAACTCCAGCTAGGCTGGACTGCTCTCTGTCCTTTACCATGCATTGAACTTACTTGCCTCAAGGCTTTTGTTCAGGTTAATTCTTACCTACAGCATCCCTTTTGGGTGGTTCTCTTTTCCCGTATGCTCCCCATGTAACTGTCAAAATCCTACCCCTCCTTCAAAGCCCTCTGCAATTAATGGGCCTCAATAAAGTTTGTCCTTATCTAAACAGCTAAATGTGTTCAAAGATTATGGTATCATAAAATACTTCCAGAAAAGGTTTTAATCAATTTATAGTTCCACCAGCAGTATATTATGTGTGCCTGTTTCACCGTGACTTCACTAACCTTGGTTAGTATTGTTTTTAATATTTGCTTAATGAGTCTTCCTACGATAAATGGTTTGTCACCCTACCATCTAAAAACAGCTGTCTTGTGTCCTCTCTCCTCCCGTCTCCTCTACCAATTTATTTTTAACTGGATTCTTTCTTTCTTTTTTAAATTTTTATATTATTTTGGATTATAGTTGATTTACAGTGTTCTGTTACTTTCAGATGTACAGCAAAGTGATTCAGTTATACATATACATAATTCTTTTTCAGATTCTTTTCATAACTGGGTTCTTTCTTCACAGGGGAAGACATAGGTTCTCCCTCTCAACCTGCTCTGTGATCTCCCATTAAAATAAAGCAGAGTGCCTACCCTTAAGCCTTATCCTCTTCTCCACCCTTTTCCCCTCTATTCACTCACACAGATTTCTCAAAAGAGTATTATACATGTGTCTACATTTCTCTCCTCATTAAAAACATGTATGGAAGTGAATTTTTATTCACTCATTCAGGAAATATTGTAGGTTACCTAGTTCATGCCTGGCAGTGTGCTAGTGAAAAGCAAGCAAGCAGAGATAAAAACCACTTGTGCATTCTCTGCCCTCATGGAACATTCAGAGCAGAAAGCAGGTGATATAAAATAATATGAAGTATGATTGTGATAAGACTTAAGAATGAAGGCTATTTGTTAGATTGAAGAGCTTATACTGCCTATAACGGTGAGTCAGGGACGACATCCATGAACCAGTAATTGAACTGAGGTCTGAAGATATGGTGGGAATTAATAGGCAAAAGGAATTTGCCTGTACTGCAGAACTGTTGTCGCCAAGTTCATGCTGTTAGGTCCATGGGTACTTGTTGTGTATCTACTTGACCCCTAAGCAGTGTTTGATAGTGTTGATTTCTCCTCCATTGAATCTTGCTACTTATATGATTACAGTTCCTTACATGAACTCATTTGCTCTCGTTGCTTTAAATGTCTTCTAGTGTGTCAGGGGTACCCAAGCTTATATCTCTGGGTATGACTTGCGAAGTTAAACTTAGCATGCAAAATGAAATCCTTGGCAATTCCATGTACATATTTTTTCCCAGTAACCCTAGGATCATTCTTGACCTCTTCCTCTACCTTGCCACTGTCCCCTTAACATTGCTAATTAATTGTTCTGTGTGTGTGCAGAGCACTACAGTGAGTGCTCATATGTTTTTCCCTCTTCCTGGAAGACTTCATTTGCTTAAGGAGCAGTATATTGTTGCTTCAAGACTAAATCAGCTGTTTTAGACTGTTCCTTTGATTTCTATTTATTGTACTGTTTAGAGACTATGACCTGCATTATTTCTACTTTTGAAATTCATTATAATTTTTTAGTGGTGTGTGATAAATTACTTGATCAGTTTTTTTTTAAGTGTGCCAGGGGTGGGTTAACATTTTTCTCTATAATATTTTTTCCCCATCATCCTAATATGGTGTTATTGTTTAAGTTTTAAGTCTCTTACTCAGTATGTGGTAAAGCAGTACAGAGGGTCTATTGCTGTTCTTCCTGGACTGTACCTTTCTTCCATATTAACATACTGGTTTAGCACTTTTCTATACTTTAATATTGATATTGTTACTTCTGTGACATTCACTTGGCACACCTCTGTCCATCATTTGATTTTCAACTTTCCTTTGTCCTTTTGTTTTAGTTGTGACTCTTATAAATAATACATAGCCAGTTTTTCTGTTACTTATATCCAGAGTCCTTCAGTAGGCAGATAGGCTGATTTTTATATATTGTCAATCTTATTTTATGTATTTATGTCAATGATTAAATAAGCATTTTATTGGCACAAATAATTCTTAACCTGAAAATATAATTATCATAAAGGAGGAAATAAATTTCTCATCCCAGCACTTGAAAATAATCGGTCTTAAACATTTTGTTATATGTCTTTTATTTATATATAGAAGAGGGAAGGATGAAGAAGAAGATAGAGGAGGAAGGGGGAACAAATTTCTGCATCAACTATCTTCAACATTATTGTTAATTTAATTGTTTTGTAAATTGATAGCTTCTACTGCAGAGCAGGGAAAAACAAGTATTCTTTCTTTTAGTACCAAGCACAATGCCTGATATATAAACGTTCAGTAAATGTTAAAAGAGAGAAAGAAATGATCTTTTCCATTTTTCTTTTTTCTCTCTATAGATTTCTATAGAGAATGATTACCTGGGTCCCCGAAGAATTGAAAGTCTACAAAAAGAAGATGCTGATTGGCAGCGGAAAGCTCATATGGCTGTGCTGTCCATTCAAGATCTTACTGTCAAATATTTTGAAATAACAGCTAAAGCTCAAAAAGGTGAGTTTCCCAGTAGAATTATTTTTGTTAGGTATTTTCAAAATGGATGGAGGTATTTTCAAAAATGAGTGGTTTAAGTATTTTATGTTCGAAATAGTTATATAGAAAAGAATCAAAGACCACTCATAATCCTAGCAGTTAAAGAAGACCACTATTAACAAGTTAAGGTATATCCTTTCAGTCTTCTCTAGGCATATGTGTTTACATATAGCCCACCTTTAAAAAAATTAAAAGTGATGGGTATTAGTATAGCATAATTCAATTCCGACAATAATTGTTCACAGTTACAGACGTCATAGCTTAAAGGCCTAGTCACCAACAAGACTCCCTGCCCTTCAGACACTACTTGCAAATTTGGGGTGTCCTTAGGCCATCTGTACGTCTAACCAACTGGCTACAAATTTGGGGTTCCTATAACCCTTTTAGGTTCAAAAATTCACTACAGTGACTTGCAGAACTCAGGAAAACACATACTTACCATTACAATTTATAAAGGATACAAATCAAGCCAAATGAAGAGACACATCTGGCAAGGTCTGTCTGGCAAGGTCCATTCCTTCCAACTCCCTTCCATAGGAGGCCACAGAAATCGTTCCACCACTCCCTGAGAAGCAGTTTAAATTATTCATTATTTTAATAATCTCTCTGTATACCTGGCATTAAAGTAGTTATTCAGGTTATTCTTTCAGCAAATCCACGTTTCCTTAAAAGTTTCACTCGAAGCAATTGTGCTGAATGAGAATACTTTCCTTTATTCCTCAGCCTCATTTGGCATTGTCATTTAAAAAACAAAAACAAAAAAACCAGTTTAATAGATGAAAAGTAGCACCATGTTTTTAAAATTTGCATTTCTTTGGTTATTACTGAGTGTTCATCTTTTTTGTTTTCATGTAATAATTGGTATTTGCATATCCTTCCTTTTTTCCCAGTTACTGTCTTCTGCCTATTTTTCTATTGGGCTGTTTTCCCCCTGTTGATCTATATAAGATCTCCTTGTATTATCTATATATTAGAAGAGGAGTAAAATAGGCCTTTATTTCCTTCCTTATGCAAAGCCAGGTGTAGCCCAATTTTACTGCTTAGTTTTTAAAAACATCTTAAATGGGCCCTTTTCTGACAGGTATATGTATGTTAGAACATTAAGGTTTTTAAAACAAATTTAACATGATTCCTTGTAAACACCAGGACTGTTGCCTTCAGAGCTTTTTTACATATAATGATCACCATAGGGTGTTATTACATGGTTGTTATCCTGTTAATGTTATCAGTCATCTTAGCAAGAATCTTTATTCTTGCCAGCAGAGGGAGAGAAGAATCTGTTTTCAAGGTGTTCCAATATTGTTCTAGGGGTATTCCGAGCATTCTGTATTCATAATTGTCTACATTATCTTCATATTCCTGAGCTGTTGGAAAATAACTCCAGGTGAAGTGAGCAGTAATTAGGCAGAAGAATACATTCTATCTAAAGATGTTGGAAGACAAAGTATTGACTAGCTCTTGTGGTAGGTAACAACCTGAGACTGAATTAGGGCAGGGAACTGCTCCACAGACACAGTCCTTAAGTGGGAAGCAAGAGATGAGGCTCCAGACTAGTTTTGATTATGCAGAATGTTTGACTATATGCTGTGATTACAAGTTCAGGTAAAAATGATAGAAGCAGCAGACTAGGTATTTAAGCAACTTGGGTACTAATATAACTCTCCTTTTATAGGTGTGTAACCTTGGTCTTAAGTCACCAAGTTTCACATATCTATGTTGAAGGTGTTGATAATGCATACCATGCCTATTCTATAGGATTGCTGGGCAGATAAATAGAACACTTGGAAAAAGCACTTTGAAATGAACACAACATCATATAAATATGAGTGATTGTGGTCGCGTGTGCATGAGGGAGAGAAGAAACAAAACAGACCATGTATTTGATTAATATTGCCATGTGCAGTGAGAGAAACATTTGAATATCTATTATTCTCTCATTTAATTTCCACAAGTCTTCCGAGGAGGTACTGTATTTCCTTATGTTTATCATTCAAGGGAATTTAGCCCAAGAACAGTTAAGTTTCTTCTGAAAGTTACATGTTGATGGGTAGAAGTGGGAATTTAACTCCAAGCTGTCTAACTCCAAACCCCCTGCTGTTATTTTTTCCCCGGCAGTGCACTACTGTATTGATCTTATGGTTGCATAAATATTATCATACATTTTTAAAAGATAGAGATTTCAAATGGCAGAATCATTTGATATGTAAGCAACAGAATTAGTTATTATTTGTTAGAAACCCTAAAATAAAGGATCAGATCAATATTCAAATATGTTAGCATTTAAAGGCCAAAGAAAAACCAGAGAAACCAAAAGAACTATATTGAGAGGAGATTCTGAGTAAGTAGATTGCTCATTTTTCATAAGAACTCAACAGATTTTTAAGACTAAATCAAGAAATGGTAACGTTCTTGAATGGAGGTAACTACCCAGGAGCAGGTTCCAAGTTGGTTGCATTTAGGCATTGGGACTAAGGGTGGGGGGAGAGCTGAGCATGAGAAACTGCTCTTTTCCACTATCAGCGTCTCTGTACAGTTTTAATTTTCAAGTATGTACTCGTATTATTGTAAAAAAATTAAAATTCTGAGACAAATGTTACTGAGATACTTCTTGCAAAGAGGGTTATGATATAGTAGCATTACAAAAGTATTAATCACTTACCTCTGAACGTAGTAAAGAAACTACTAGAGAATGTACACTGGTCTAAAGACTACATTAGGTACTGCGTAATCAGATTGCCTGACTCTTTTATGATAGTTAAAGCATGTCTGACCTATTAGGCATAAGGGTCATAAGGATGGTTGGGTTCATTTGTATAAGGACCCAAGATGAGCCAGCACCATGCTATTATCAGTGATAAACTTCTTTAACTGGAAGATAGTAGGTGTTTGATTGTCAAGAGATGTTTCTTGAATGAGGCCTCTATTGTGGCAAACTAAAAAGTTCTTCCTTTTTTTGTGTGGTGGCAAGGAGAAGTTGGGTGTCTTCCTTGTGGCTTAGTTAGTTAAGCCCAGCACTAACTGATTGTGCTCCAGCAATAACCTTAGCAGAATCAGCTCCATGCTAATGTTCTAGGATTTATTTCATCCTATGTCATATCATTAAAATACTTTTGGAGAACTCAAAAGTACATGAATTTAAATAATTTTTAAATACCGTTTAATAGTTATGGTTCTGATTTCAACTAATATACCTAGGAAAAAGTATAAACCGTCACAGAATAAAGTTTTATAGAAACTTAGAAATTTAATAACACTGGACAATGTGAAAAGAGTATTTTTTTAAGTAAGTTTTAAAATTAACCTGAAAACTCAGTTTCATCTTCAGAAAGTTATTTCTGAGAATGATTATTTAAAATTCTTATTGGAGACATTAGAGAGAATCTAAGATACTGTTGAATTATATTTTAGAGCTGTTATAGGTAATTTATCATGAGGGTAGGATTTGTGTGTTTATCTTTGAGTGTGTGATCAGTGGAATCTAAGACTTTCAATTCTTTAGTATCAAGTTGTTTCATGTCTTAATGTCTCAATGTTTTTTTAAAAATTATCAATAGCTGTGTACGATCGAATGCGAGCAGATCAGAAGAAATTTGGTAAAGCATCATGGGCAGCAGCCGCTGAACGTATGGAAAAACTCCAGTATGCAGTTTCTAAGGAGACTCTGCAGATGATGAGAGCTAAAGAGATCTGTTTGGAACAGAGGAAACATGCACTAAAAGAAGAGGTAACAAAAGCCATGAGAAAAATATATTTAAAAATTTTTTTAAATAAGATGTGCTATGTGACTTTTTTTTTGGTATAAGACTTAAATTTTTCTGACTCTACAGGCAGTTGTTAATTTTGCACTATCTCCATGAGATGATGATAACTTTCACCATGGGGCCTCTGATAGAAGAGTTAGAGTTACGGCATTTTCACAGCATGCCAGCATGACTGTAGGCAGCAACTGTTAAAAGAAAAAGGAGCACTCGTTTCCTATCTCCCCTTCGGTCCTCCCCACACCTAGGCAACTATTTTCTGTCTCTATAGATTTACTATTCTGGACATTTCATATAAATGGAATCATAAAAGTTGCGATTTTTTTAATGCTTTTTCCCCCTCGTAGTGTAATGTTTTCAAGGTGCATCCATATTGTAGCATGCATCACTACTTAATTTACTTTTTTTGGCCAAATGATACACACCACATTTTATGCATTCATCAGTTGATGAACTTTTGGGTTCTTTCTACTTTTGGAGCTTTACGAATAAAGCTGCTATGAACATCCATGTGCAAGGTTTTCATTTATCTTGGCGTGAAATGCTATTTAACCTATTGAGGAACTGTCAGACTGTTTTCCAAAGCAGCTGTACCATTTACATTCCCACCAGCAGTGTACAAAGGATAGAATTTCTCCACATCTTTCTTTACATTATCACTAAACACTGTCTTTTTTATTATAGGCACCGTGGTGGGTGTGAAGTGGTATCTCGTGGCTTTGATTTGCCTTTCTCTGATGGCATTTATGTCCAGTATCTTTCCATGTGCTTATTGGCCACTTATATATCTTCTTTGGAGAAGTGTCTATTCAGGTCATTTGCCCATTACAAATTGTTTTTTTTGTGGGGGAGCTGTGCTGCTAGGCTTGCGGGATCCACTGGACTGCTGGGGAACTCCCTAAAATTGG
Organism: Balaenoptera physalus; assembly: GCF_965194825.1. NCBI lineage: Eukaryota > Metazoa > Chordata > Mammalia > Artiodactyla > Balaenopteridae > Balaenoptera > Balaenoptera physalus. The sequence continues at coordinate 114,891,267 of NC_138890.1, read as the reverse complement.
GTTTTTTTAATCACTGAATTGAAAGAGTTCTTTACATATTCCAGATACAAGTCTTATCAAATATATGATTTGCAAATATTTGCTCCCATTCTGTGGCTTGACCATATTGGCTTCTAAATACATTGAGTATGTATTTGTGAAAGTTGTATATTCTCTAGAGAAGAACAAAATGTCATCACTGCTTTTATTAATACAGCTTTATGTAAAATATATTGTTCTACGAATGTGCATATGCATGTCTAACTCTTGTTTAAAAAATAGCGTATGAGGTAATCTATATTTTAAGGGTACGATCTAGAAAGATCTTTTTGTTAATGGATTTTAAATTATGGATTTAGATTTGCTAATGGATTTATTTTTCCCTTACATTTTCTGATTTGCTACTATTGTTAAAGGAAAAATTAGAACTTGTTCTGAACTTTTCCACACTATTCAGAATCTCTTCACAGATTTCAGCTCCATCTCTCCTTCACCTGAGGCATTTGCACTCTAATCTTCTTTTCTAGTTAGCTTTCTCCTTTATGTTACTAGGTATCTGGAATTTTCTTAAGGTCTTGAACTTTAAAACTTGAAATGCTAGCATTTTATTGACTGAAATAGAGTGCCACTGTCTTCATCAGATTGACTAGCTTTATTCTAACCAGGATGAATTGTAATGACAACATAGGGTGCCTAAAAGAGCTGCTGAGGTAAGATTTATAACTATGTGCTATTGCAAGAACATTTCTTACTGGAATTGGTCTCCTATGGTAGAGGAAGGATGAGGCTGAAATGGGCCAGGGAGTCTGTCATGTTTATCTGTGGGGTCATTTTCCCTGGGGTTATCCTTAATAGTACCTTAATAGTCTGTTTTTGAATGTTCTCGATTGTGTTTGAATTCTTCAAAGGATTTGGTAAAGCTGTCAGTTAGTCATTCTTGCCAGGTTTATGCCTGTTGAGTGATACAATATATGCATTGTGCTTTTTATATATATCTGTGATGATGACTGCACTAGTTTTTTTAGCATTAATTTAACATGACCACATGACTCATGAGAAACAGACCAAATGGGATTTGTTAAGCCCAGCCGAAACAAATCCCTTGCTTTATAGTACAGTACTACTCTGTGGTTTAAATTATGGGGAGACTTTTGTTCTTTAAAAAAAATGTTGATATGTCACATCTCCTTAGGTTATTTTAAAAACAAAAACGTCTTCCTGATGTGGCAGTGGTATTTGCCATGGTATAATGCTAAACATCAAAGAATTTGTAAAGTGACGCTGAAACATTAAATATCACCCAGGCAAGCAAAATTCTATTTGACTTAAAAAATTTTTAACCACACTTAGGAGTAAGTACTATTCCTTTTTAACCGAGTCTTGATTATCGTCATTCTCACCTCTTTTAAGTCACAGACTCTTGTCCCTTTATGAATTTGAAAGCTAGGAACACTACTCAGAGAAAAATATGCATGTACACACAGCTTTATACACAAATTTAGTAGGTTCTTAAATTATCTGTACATGAGCCTCTGATCCCACATTGTCTGCTGGTGTTCAGTTGCTTCATGGATTTATCCTGTCTGATTAGTTAGTATTCATTTCTAATCATAACTTAATTTCTTGTTCTTTCAAACTAGATATGTTCTTATTTTTATTTTCAATGCAGATGCAGAGTTTGCAGGGCGGTACAGAAGCCATCGCTCAATTGGATCAATTAGAAGCTGATTATTATGATCTGCAACTTCAGTTGTATGAAGTGCAGTTTGAAATCTTAAAGTGTGAAGAGCTACTGTTGACAGCACAACTGGAAAGCATCAAAAGACTTATATCGGGTATGATGTGTGTCTAATACATAAGTCCACAAAAATACATTTGAATGAATGATGGAATTTCCCCATGTATTTGTTTGCATACATAGGGAAAATGTACATGGACACCAGTTTTATTTCTTCTGTTGAGGCTAAGAAAACTTAATGTAAAGTCAAACAAGTGATTTAGTAGATGTAGCAGTGCAACTATGTTATTCCTTCCTACTTACTTCGTAAGTAACTTGTTTTGTTGCTTCAGCCAGAATCTGTATTCTCAAATTTTTAATTTGGGAGACAAGGTTCTTGGCATTTTACATTGAGCACTTAACTATGTGTCAGACACCGGCACACACATTCCCCCTAAGAGGTATATTTCCTAATCACTATTTTACAAAGGGGTAATGGCTTTGCCTGAGGTTATAGAATCAGTGAGTGGATCAGAGCCCTGTTCTGTCTGGCTCCGTAGCCCATGCTCTTAACCACTACCCCTTGTTGCTGTTTTGTAACAGAAAAGAGAGATGAAGTGGTATACTATGACACTTATGAAAGCATGGAGGCCATGCTGGAGAAGGAAGAGATGGCAGCGTCTGTGCATTTACAGAGAGAAGAGCTACAGAAACTTCAGCAGAAAGCACGGCAGCTGGAGGCAAGACGTGGACGGGTTTCAGCCAAGAAAGCATACCTCAGAAATAAAAAGGTATAATAGGTTACATATTTATTGAATATAACCTTAATTTTACATCTTACTTTTATTCATTACTTAATCTTTGACCTATATCCAATAATTCTAACCCAATTTGTCACTAATGCACATACCTTTTAAAACTGAGTACGAGTTGTATCTTCTCAATACTTGGGCCATTATATTGACATTATATGGTTGTCTGAGCATTACTCTCTTAAACACATTGGAACAGCCAGTGGTGATATGCTGTTTGCCTCAGCCACCCAAAGGTGACTCTGGTCATGACTACAGGATTCCATGTAATGCAATTCCCGGCTCCTTTTTATTTTAAGGAGGCCAGGGATGCTCTACAATTAAGTTGACTGGTTCTGACCTCAGTCTTCAAGGAAATTTTTATTTATATATAAAAGTGTGTACCAATTTAATCTATCTTCTTCACTCTTCATTCTTATATTAAACTAAATCTGAGGTAGGGAAACTCAGCCCTGTAGATTCTGCCCATTTACACCGCAGCCTCTGATCTGCTGTGACCTATCACAGCACACAGCCAAGGGTCTCCGAATGGTCTTACCCCCTGTCCTCCCCTTTCCCTGCCCCCAGACTTCCAAATCCAACGGCTTAGGTGACAGAACTGCAGAGGGAAGGAGGAATGACAAAAGAAGGCTGGAAAGAGAGGAACTTAGAAACACTGTTCTGAGAAGAAAGATCAGTCATACTTTACCAAAGATCAGAATGGCTCTCTTTGTAACAGCAGCCTACATTCCTTGTTGTCCGCCTGTCAGCATCCCCAGGGTCACAGGCTCCGTGGTTAATCTGGCACCCACACTAGAATTTCATACCCAGGGGTAGTTCTCTGGCTATAAGTAAATCATGCCCTGCTTCTCCTCTTGAAAGAACAAAGATGGTCTCTGGCTGTGCCATGAGGACTTGAGGTCTATGCTTTGTGATGAAACATTTCAAGAAGAATAATAGAAATAACATCGTTCTTTATGTATATTATCTTCTTTTATTCTCCCAGTAGCCAAAAAGCATTCTGATACTTGATTTGGTGGCAAACCCAGACCTGAACATTTCTTTGTCCTACTTACTTTGACTATTCATCTGTTTCGCTGCAAAAACATCAGTAATACTGCAAAAACATCAGTAATACTTATTATGGGGTGTTGCGTCAGATCCTGCTGGAGTTACTGGGCAATAGATGGTGTATGCAACATATCACCTTTCTAAAATTAAAAAAAAAAATTAATTTTGAAACACATCTGAGTTCTGTTCTTGATAAGGAATTGTAGACTTGTATCCTCATTTTATAACCAAGGGAACTAAGGCTTCCAGTCGTTAAATAAATTACCTAAGGAAAAGCAGCTAGTATGGGTCAAAGTAGGATACTATCCTAGGTCTTTGTGACTTGGAAGCCTGAGCCGTTATATCACTACATCATGCCACTTTTCCCCCTTGGAGACTGCCTTGGACAGGTTCAATCCATGATCAATACTTGTTAGGCAGTAGTGTCAACGCAGTGTGGGTAAAGATAGGAAGGAGATAAAAGAGCTGCTTTAAAATACAGCTTCCTGGCCTGAAAGGTTATTCATGTATGACTTAACGAGGTTATAAGACTAATCTTTTGGTATAGCTTTGAGAGTGTTAGAAACTAATGTTTATCTGGAGGACTTCTCCGGAAGGACCCAGAGAAAATGAAGACTTAGCATGGTGCCAGTAGGAAGTTGCCAGATGATAGGGTATGTGTAAAGAGCACATATCTCTTAATATTATTTTCATGTAAATCTGTAGCATACTATTATTGTACTTTCTAGTCTTTAAGGTGTCTTTTTAGCTCTGAAGTCTATGATCAGAAGATTCAGATTTCATGATATTGTTTAAACCAATCCAGGCAAAATCATGTTCTTTACTTCATCAGAGAGCACTTAAGAAACAGAGTTTAAGTCAAGAGTTATGTGTTCTTTTTTGCTCAGACTAGTTTAAAGAGTACAGTAATACTTAGAATCTTCTGGCCACAGTCTTCAGATTTGAAAGAAACTTTTGAGATTATCTAGGTCCACCCCCCTTCCACTCTACCATGCCCCATTCCTTCCCTTCCAAAAAAAGGGAGAAATCAGGAATTCTACAGATGTTAAGTAGTTTAATAGAAGAGTCTTTTAAGATCCTAATTATTTGGCTTATGCTGCTTTGATATTCCAGATGAGAAACCAGAGGTGGCTTACTTGCTGTGTAGGTATATGTTAAGATTAAAATTTATCAAATTGAATTAGATTTTGAGTCTTTCAAGTTTCACTTATATTAAAACACATTTCATGTATTTATAGGAAATTTGTATTGCAAAACACAAAGAAAAATTCCAACAGCGCCTTCGGAGTGAAGATGAATATAGAACCCACCACACAGTACAACTAGTAAGTTTGCACTCTGGAAGACTTAGAATAAAACTTCGAATTTTACGTATCTCAAAGTGAATAAAATCTGTAGAGAATAAGAAAATGTTATAGCTAGATGTTAGCATTAAGTCACTGTACAGCCATTCCTCAGTGTCCATGGGGAAACTGGTTCCAGGACACCTGCCCTTCCAACTCCCCCAACCTCCCCACCAAAATCTCCAGTCCCTTATATAAAATAGCATAGTACTTGTACGTAACTTGTGCACATCCTCCTATATTCTTCATCTCTAGATTACTTATAATACCTTATATAATGTAAATGCTATGTAAGTAGTTGCCAGTAGGCAAATTCTTCGAGTTTTGCTTTTTGGAACCTTCTGTGGTTTTTTTGCCCCCTGAGTATTTTCAATCCGAGGTTGTTTGAATCCAAGGATATGGAACCCACAGGTTCAGAGGCCCAATTGTGTATATACTCCTTATAGCACAGCTTCCTCTACCAGTGCAGTCCCACACAAGAGTGGTATATTTGTTACAGTCTGAACCAACATTGGCACATCATTACCACCCAGAGTCCACAGTTCATCCTTAGTGCTGTACATTCTATTGGTTTTGCCAAATATATAATGACATGAATCCACCATTATAGTATCATACAGAATATTTTCACTGCCCTAAAAATTCCCTGTGCTCCACCTTTTCATACCCCTCTCTCCGCAAACTCCTGGCAACCACTGATCTTTTGTTTTGCCTTTCCCCCGAACGTTTAATTGGAACCATATATGTAGCTGTTTCATATTGGCTTATGTAACTTGTAATGTGCACTTAAGGTTCCTCTTTTTATTTGCATGGCATGGTAGATTGTTTCTTAGCACTGAATAATATTCCATTGTCTGGATATAGCACAGTTTATTTGTCCATTTACCTGGTGAAGACACCTTGCTTCCAAGTTTTGACACTTATGAATAAAGCTGATAACTGTGGGAAGGTTTTTGAGTGCACATTAAGTTTTCAGCTCTTTTGGTAAATAGCAAAGAGCATGATTGCTGGATCTTATGGAAAGAGTATGCTTACCTTGTAAGAAACTGCCAAATTGTCTTCCAAAGTGGCTGTACCATTTTACATTCTCACTAGCAATGAATTTAGAGTTCCTTTTGCTCCATATCCTCCATTTAATGTTGTCAGTGTTTTGGAATTTAGCCATTCTAATAAGTGTGTAGTGGTACCTCATAGTTGTTTTAGTTTGCAGTTCCCTAATGGTGTAGGATGTTGGGCATGTTCTCACAAGGCTTATCTACCATCTGTACCTCTTCTTTAGTAAGTGTTAGATATTTTGTTCATTTTTAATTAGGTTATTTGTTTTCTTATTGTGGATAATAGCCCCTTTCAGATATGTCTGTTGCAAATACTTGCTCCTAATCTGTGGCTTGCCTTTTCATTCTTTGACATTATCTCGAAGAGCAGAGTGTTTTTGTTTGTTTGTTTGTTTTAATATTATTATTATCTTTTTTATACAGCAGGTTCTTATAAGTCATCTATTTTATACATATTAGTGTATATATGTCAATCCCAATCTCCCAATTCATCCCCCTCCCATGCTGCTTTCCCCCCTTGGTGTCCATACGTTTGTTCTCTACATCTGTGTCTCTATTTCTGCCTTGCAAACTGGTTCATCTGTACCATTTTTCTCGAGTTCACATATATGTGTTAATATACGGTATTTGTTTTTCTCTTTCTGACTTACCACACTCTGTATGACAGTCTCTAGGTACAGCCACATCTCTACAAATGACCCAATTTCGTTCCTTTTTATGGCTGAGTAATAGTCCCTTGTATATATGTACCACATATTCTTTATCCATTCATCTGTCGATGGGCATTTAGGTTGCTTCCATGACCTGGCTATTGTAAATAGTGCTGCAGTGAATATTGGGGTGCATGTGTTTTTTTGAATTACGGTTTTCTCTGGGTATGTGCCCAGTATATGCTGGGTGATATGGTAATTCTATTTTTAGTTTTTTAAGGAACCTCCATACTGTTCTCCACAGTGGCTGTATCCATTTACATTCCTACCAGCGGTGCAAGAGGGTTCCCTTTTTTTCCACACCCTCTCCAGCATTTGTTGTTTGTAGATTTTCTGATGATGCCCATTCTAACCGGTGTGAGGTGATACCTCATTGCAGTTTTGGTTTGCATTTCTCCAATAATTAGTGATGTTGAGCAGCTTTTCATGTGCCTCTTGGCCATCTGTATATCTTCTTTGGAGAAATGTCTATTTAGGTCTTCTGCCCATTTTTTGATTGGGTTTGTTTTTTTAATATTGAGCTGCATGACAATCATTTTTGCTTTTGTTGTGGTCATCCATGTACAATGCTTGGTGTCAGTCTATTTATCTCTTGTAAAAATAAAATACAGTGTGTGTGTGTGGAAAAAAAAAATCACTATCATAGAAAAAAAAAAAATATTGAGCTGCATGAGCTACTTGTATATTTTGGAGATTAATCCTTTGTCCATTGATTCGTTTGCAAATATTTTCTCCCATTCTGAGGGTTGTCTTTTCATCTTGTTTGTAGTTTCCTTTGCTGTGCAAAAGCTATTAAGTTTCATTAGGTCCCATTTGTTTATTTTTGTTTTTATTTCCATTACTCTAGGAGGTAGGTCAAAAAAGATTTTGCTGTGATTTATGTCAAAGGGTGTTCTTCCTATGTTTTCCTCTAGGAGTTTTACAGTGTCTGGTCTTACATTTAGGTCTCTAATCCATTTTGAGTTTATTTTTGTGTATGGTGTCAGAGTGTTCTACTTTCATTCTTTTACATGTAGCTGTCCAGTTTTCCCAGCACCACTTACCGAAGAGGCTGTCTTTTCTCCATTGTATATCCTTGCCTCCTTTGTCATAGATTAGTTGACCATAGGTGCGTGGGTTTATCACTGGGCTTTCTGTCCTGTTCCATTGATCTATCTTTCTGTTTTTGTGCCAGTACCATATTGTCTTGATTACTGTAGCTTTGTAGTATAGTCTGAAGTCAGGGAGTCTGATTCATCCAGCTCTGTTTTCTCCCCTCAAGATTGCTTTGGCTATTCGGGGTCTTTTGTGTCTCCATAGATTTTAAGATTTTTTTTTTTCTATTTCTGTAAAAAGTGCCATTGGTAATTTGATAGGGATTGCACTGAATCTGTAGATGCTTTGGGTAGTATAGTCATTTTCACAATATTGATTCTTCCACTCCACGAACATGATATATCTCTCCATCTGTTTGTGTCATCTTTGATTTCTTTCATCAGTGTCTTATAGTTTCCTGAGTACAGGTCTTTTACCTTCTTAGGTAGGTTTATTCCTAGGTATTTTATTCTTTTTGTTGCAGTGGTGAATGGGATTGTTTCCTTAATTTCTCTTTCTGATCTTTTGTTTTTAGCGTATAGGAATGCAAGAGATTTCTGTGCATTAATTTTGTATCCTGCAACTTTATACCAAATTCATTGATTAGCTCTAGTAGTCTTCTGGTGGCATCTTTAGAACTCTCTATGTATAGTATCATGTCATCTGCAAACAGTGACAGTTTTACTTCTTCTTTTCCAATTTATATTCCTTTTATTTCTTTTTCTTCTCTGATTGCCGTGGCTAGGACTTCCAAAACTATGTTGAATAATAGTGGTGATAGTGGGCATCCTTGTCTCGTTCCTGATCTTAGAGGAAATGCTTTCAGTTTTTCACCATTGAGAATGATGTTTGCTGTGGGTTTGTCATATATGGCCTTTATTATGTTGAGGTAGGTTCCCTCTGTGCCCACTTTCTGGAGAGTTTTTATCATAAAAGGGTGTTGAGTTTTGTCAAAAGCTTTTTCTGCATCTGTTGAGGTGATCATATGCTTTTTATTCTTCCATTTGTTAATATGGTGTATCACATTGATTGATTTGTGTATATTGGAGAATCCTTGCATCCCTGGGATAAATCCCACTTGATCATGGTGTATGATCCTTTTAATGTGTTGTTGGATTCTGTTTGCTAGTATTTTGTTGAGGACTTTTGCATCTATATTCATCAGTGATATTGGTCTGTAATTTTCTTTTTTTGTAGTATCTTTGTCTGGTTTTGGTATCAGCGTGATGGTGGCCTTGTAGAAAGAGTTTGGGAGTGTTCCTTCTGCAATTTTTTGGAAGACTTTGAGAAGGATGGGTGTTAGCTGTTCTCTAAATATTTGATAGAATTCACCTGTGAAGCCATCTGGTCCTGGACTTTTGTTTGTTGGAAGATTTTTAATCACAGTTTCAATCATTACTTGTGATTGGTCTGTTCATATTTTCTGCTTCTTCCTGTTTCAGTCTTGGAAGATTATACCTTTCTAAGAATTTGTCCATTTCTTCCAGGTTGTCCATTTTGTTGGCATAGTGTTGCTTGTAGTAGTCTCTTAGGATGCTTTGTATTTCTGTGGTGTCTGTTGTAACTTCTCCTTTTTCATTTCTAATTTTATTGATTTGAGTCCTCTCCCTCTTTTTCTTGATGAGTCTGGCTAAAGACTTATCAATTTTGTTTTTCTTCTCAAAGAACCAGCTTTTAGCTTTATTGATCTTTGCTATTGTTTTCTTTGTTTCTATTTCATTTATTTCTGCTCTGATCTTTATGATTTCTTTCCTTCTACTAACTTTGGGTTTGTTTGTTCTTCTTTCTCTAGTTCCTTTAGATGTAAGGTTAGATTGTTTGAGATTTTTCTTGTTTCTTGAGGTAGGATTGTATTGCTATAAACTTTCCTCTTAGAACTGCTTTTGCTGCATCCCATAGGTTTTGGATCATTGTGTTTTCATTGTCATTTGTCCCTAGGTATTTTTTGATTTCCTCTTTGATTTCTTCAGTGATCCCTTGGTTACTTAGTAACGTATTGTTTAGCCTCCATGTGTTTGTGTTTTTTACAGTTTTTTCCCTGTAATTTATTTCTAATCTCATAGCATTGTGGTCAGAAACGATGCTTGATATGATTTCAATTTTCTTAAATTTACCGAGGCTTGATTTGTGACCCAAGATGTGATCTGTCCTGGAGAGTGTTACATGTACACTTGAGAAGAAAGTGTAATCTGTTATCAGATGGAATGTCCTATAAATGTCAGTTAAATCTGTCTGGTCTATTGTGTCATTTAAAGCTTGTGTTTCCTTATTAAGTTTCTGTCTGGATGATCTGCCCATTGGTGTAAGTGAGGTGTTAAAGTCCCCCACTATTATTGTGTTACTGTTGATTTCCTCTTTTATAGCTATTAGCATTTTCCTTATGTATTGAGGTGTTCCTATGTTGGGTGCATATATATTTATAATTGTTATATCATCTTCTTGGATTGATCCCTTGATCATTATGTAGTGTCCTTCCTTGTCTCTTGTAATAGTCTTTATTTTAAAGTCTATTTTATCTGATACAAGTATTGCTACTCCAGCTTTCTTTTGATTTCCATTTGCATGGAATATGTTTTTCCATCCCCTCACTTTCAGTCTGTATGTGTCCCTAGGTCTGAAGTGGGTCTCTTGTAGACAACATATATACAGGTCTTGTCTTTGTATCCATTCAGCCAGCCTGTGTCTTTTGGTTGGAGCATTTAATTCATTCACATTTAAGGTAATTATCGATATGTATGTTCATATTACCATTTTCTTAATTGTTTTGGGTTCGTTTTATAGGTCCTTTTCTTGTGTCTTCCACTTAGAGAAGTTCCTTTAGCATTTTTTGTAGAGCGGTTTGGTGGTGCTAGATTCTCTTAGCTTTTGCTTGTCTGTAAAGCTTTTGATTTCTCTGTCAAATCTGAATGAGATCTTTTCTGGGGAGAGTAATCTTGATTGTAGGTTCTTCCCTTTCATCACTTTAAATATATCGTGCCACTCCCTCTGTCCTGTAGAGTTTCTGCTGAGAAATCAGCTGTTAAGCTTATGGGATTCCCTTGTATGTTATTTGTCATTTTTCCCTTGTTTCTTTTAATAATTTTTCTTTGTCTTTAATTTTTGTCAGTTTGATTACTATGTGTCTTGGCGTGTTTCTCCTTGAATTTATCCTGCCTGGGACTCGTTGTGCTTCCTGGACTTGGGTGGCTGTTTCCTTTCCCATGTTAGGGAAGTTTTCGACTATGATCTCTTCAAATATTTTCTCAGGTTCTTTCTCTCTCTCTCCTCCTTCTGGGACCCCTATAATTAGAATGTTGGTGCGTTTCATGTTGTCCCAGAGGTCTCTTAGGCGGTCTTCATTTCTTTTCATTCTTTTTTCTTTATTCTGTTCCGCGGCAGTGAATTCCACCATTCTGTCTCCCAGGTCACTTATCCGTTCTTCTGCCTCAGTTATTCTGCTATTGATTCCTTCTAGTGTATTTTTCATTTCAGTTTTTGTATTCTTGGTTTGTTCTTTAATTCTTCTACATCTTTGTTAAACATTTCTTGCGTCTTCTCGAACTTTGCCTCCATTCTTTTTCCAAGGTCCTGGATCATCTTCACTATCATTATTCTGAATTCTTTTTCTGGGAGGTTGCCTATCTCCACTTCATTTAGTTGATTTTCTGGGGTTTTATCTTGTTCCTTCATCTGGTACATAGTCCTCTGCCTTTTCATTTTGTGTATCTTTCTGTGAATGTGGTTTTCATTCCACAGGCTGCAGGATTATAGTTCTTCTTGCTTCTGCTGTCTGCCCTCTCAATAATTGATACGTTAATAGTATTGAGTCTTCCTATACATGAACAAGGAATATCTCTTTATTTAGTTCTTCTTTGATTTCTTTTCTAAGAGTTATAGCTTGCCTCATTGATCTTGTTCACATTTTATTAGATTTATACCTAAATTTATCTATCTGCTTTTTGGGGTGTGGTAATGTAAATCGTATTGTAGGGGTTATATAAAAGGTTCATAATTCTAGTGTTTCATTGCTGTTACATTAGAAAGCAGTTGGCTTTTATATGTCAGCCCTGTACCTTGCAATCTTGTTATAATTGTGTATTAGTTCTAGTAGCTTTTTTGGTTGTTCTTTGAGATTTTCTACATAGACAATCAGGTCATATGCAAATAAAGGCAGTTTAGTTCTTTTGTAGCAGTCTGTGTACCTTTTACTTGCTCTTCTTATTGTGTTAGCTAGGATTTCCAGTAGGGTGTTGAAAAAGAGTGGTGGGAGGAGACTTCTTTGTCTTTTCCTGGTCTTAAGAAAGCTTCTAATTTGTCGTGATTAAGAATGATGTTAGCTGCTGTAGGGGTTTTGATGTTATCCTTCAAGCTCATTTCGGCACATATTAGCTAAAACTCTTGAATTTAAACACGTAAGAGTAGCCAAACTACCCGTAAACTGTAAGATTCATCTTAAATCAACAGCAAATTTATTGTATTTTTATTGTTCAGTACTGTTTTCATGGGCCAGGAACTGCTTTGTAAGGAAAGTCAGACTGTGGGCCAGCTTAAGAGTTAGATGAATAAGAATGCCTCCTACTCTCACCATCGGCCCCTACGCTGTCAGCTTTAAACTCCACACTTAGAATGCGTTCCTTATTGCGTGAAGGTTTTGGATTCTGATAAAATGCCAATATTTTTATGGATGGAGGAACTAATTAGCCTTTTAGAATGAATGAGTATCAAATCCTTTCTCAAAGAGTTTTACGTGGCAAAGATGAGTAAAAAGAGGAAATTGATATTTGGGGAAATCTCAAAGATGAATGTCATTTGCCTTATAATTTTGCCTACTACCGACTTTGGGTGGAATACCTCACTGTAGGAGAATGAATCCATTAATCATCAATTCTTAACATGCAAAGCTAGAGGAAAATGAAAGTTGGCTTAGATCAAATCTGGCTTTAAACCACCTTTATCACACACACAAGTGTACAGCTCATAAGTTTTCATTTTCACTAGATGAACATATGCATACAGCTAGCACCCAGCTTGTTAAACAATGTTAACAGAAACTCAAAGCCCCTTGTGTCACCATCTAGTAAGTATTCCCTCCCCACCTCCCCTCCACAAAAGGGTAAATTATCTTCGTTAAATAACTTTCCCCTAGCTAGCCAGAGGGGGAGAGGTGATATTCACCCCAGGCCTGTTACTCACTAGGCTCTTAAATACAGTACTGTGCTCTATGAAAAGTCCATACAAACCCATCAGTTCATGCCTGAACATGTCTGAAACTTTCTCTTTCCATTTGGGATCTTTTAGATAATAGTATGATCTGACTCTGGTTATACCGGCTGACAGACCAGCAAAATGATTGATAAGTTTTATTTCTGAACTTCACATTCAGCTATTTGTATATTATGTTTAGAGATGCAGATTCAGAGTTTGAAAACGCTGAATATCTCTTAGACAACTAATTTTTTTCTCAAGTACTAAGCACTATATTCATTAGATAAAACACTCTAAGTATAGAAAAATCTCTTCATCTCTGAGCCAGTGCTACTCGATAGGCCTTAGAAGACCCTTTGTCCCTGAGTATCCCATGGCATGTATCCCAGTGTGGGAAAGTACAAGCTCACTCCCAATTCCAGGTGGTTACCAGATGTAAATATGAGATTTTTTCAGTTCCTTCCTTTTTGTTGGCTCAGCTATATGAATGGAACTGAGTATGCAGTAGGGGTGAGGAGTTGGGATAAGTTCTTGCCTCACTGTGTCCTTGAGCCATTCTGGGCTTTCCTCTATAAAGGACAGAATCTACATGGGACGTTTATTTCTTTTAATGAAGAGCTCAGGTCGTATCTTCTTTAATTTCCCATCTGGAAACCTTTAGGATTATATGTAGCAATCTGGGACTGTTACTGAGAAATACCTGGTTTTTTATCTACTAATAAATGGCCTTTTTGACCTCTTAAGACTCCCCAAGTGAGAGCTCTCTAAAGGGAAAAGGTCTTCTTGACCTGCCATAAGAAGAGATGGAAGAATGTTCATCTTTACTCACGCTTGGCACACCCCTGCACCCTGACCATGAGTTCCATGGGCTGATTTATATACAAAGGATTCAACCCACCTCACCAAGAGATAGAAAGTGGAACCGATCTGTATTGTATGTGATAGTTACATCTCTCTGGGGACATGGTTGGCCATCTTGGCACTCTTCAGTGCATTCCCTAATTGGTAACTACCTGTCTGTCACCTGACCCTCAGTAGTGAGGTTGTCAAAAGCACTACTCCCACTCTTTATCCTCCTGCCAAGAATTCCACTTTCTTTCCTTTAGAAAGAGCAATTCGTGTTTAACTTGGCCAACATTGGGTGGGTGGTGATACTGTTAATCCAGTTTGGGAATACAAAATCAAAGAGGTTTGGGATTGGGGAATGGGAAGGAAAAAAATTGAATGAGGTATTAAAACACACACTTAGATTTGTGGCAAGAGGAACAGGTTCAGTAATAGTAGACATTATCTGCAGAACATCAGGCTTAACCCGTATATAATATCTAAATTACCAAACAAGTGGTTGTTTTTTGTTTTTAAGGTCAACTATTTGAGTTAGCAGAATATAGCAGTTACAAGTATTGCATAATAAAATTGTTCAAGCCAGAACCCCAAAGATGAAACATTTTTCAGTTCAGAGAAAATACTTACTTTACAGAGTAAACGTCTTTTAATTGGTAGGTCATGCAGAAAGTGAAACAACAATATCATTTCAATTAAAACTGATAGTGTTTCATGCCACAAAACAATGCTTAATACATCATTCTTTGGAGTAATCCAGCTTACATATTAGGAGAACTCTCTTTTTTTCTATTAATGATAAAATATAATGGGACACATCGTAATGTAATTACTCTTTTTTTTTTTTTTACCAGAAAAGAGAAAAATTACATGATGAAGAAGAAAGAAAAAGTGCCTGGGTTAGCCAAGAAAGACAGAGAACACTGGATAGACTTCGAACCTTTAAACAGGTAGTAAAAGTATGGTCAGTTTATTATTTTTCATTGCTTTTTAAACAGAGCTACATATATACTCCTATTGTAAGATTTCTTTTATGAGAAACACTTGATTGTCCCTTTATTATCTAGAAAACAATTCTAGTTATGGCAGTCCTTGGCTTACCACTTCAGCGATAGAAGAGGAATGGTCAGGGCCTCTGGGAAGCCTGGATTCCTCTTGAATTTAATAAAGTTAGTTCACAACTGACTATCCATTTTAAGCATCAACTTGTTATTAATTCTGTGTACATCAACACTGTGGTAATAATCTGACCAATGGCATAATTAGAGGGTGGATCAACATACGTGAGAAATGCTTCAGCAGTTCTCTTGCCAGGCTTATCCATGACTCTGGACACTGACATCACAGCAGCTAAGCATTTCCTTGGAATGTGCTTAAACTAGGTAGTTCTGGTTCTTAGCAGCACTCAAGAGCCTTACTTCTACTCTTTATTCTGAGGGGTCTCCTTATAGGTGAAGGGAGCTTTTGATCAAGTGAAAGAGTGAGGGTGGGTGGGAATGGGGTCCTTAACACAAGGATAAGCTTTGTGTTAAGAAAATATTGTCTGCCAAATGCATTAATGCTAGGTTTTACCATAGTAAAAGAATGAGAGTTCTGTGTATCAGTACTCCAAAAAATTTTATTCGTTCTCCTTCTATTCTATCATTAAATGCATATATTGTTTTCAGAGCTTTAAAAAATGCCATGTTACCCTTTGAAGAACATTAATGTTTTAATTTTTTATCTGTAAGCATTTGAAAATACATGTAAGAATCTAAGAATAGTTTTTTAGCTTTCTGCATACCAATAGCATATATATGTTTGACATCATTTGTTTCGTATTTTACACTGCTGGTATTTTTCCATTTAAATTAGTACTTTTATTCACTAAGGATCTTTCTTTAATCATGTGGTAATTCTGAACAGTTGACCTCTTAAGTGGATAAGAGGGGAGAAGGATTTGATGATAAGCAAATAATAAAGAATTTGGTGATAATTATTTGTAAGGTATTATTATATTTTGGTATTTTGGTTTTCAGTATATTTTCCCTGAAAACTCACAAAAGCTCTAAAATAAAATCTTGCATTGGAGGGAGAAAATAAACAGCCATTTGTTCATAAATTATAATCTAACCAGTTATAATAACTTCTGATTTCTTAGAGATACCCAGGCCAGGTCATACTTAAATCAACCAGATTGCGACTGGCTCATGCAAGAAGAAGAAGTGCAGCCAGTCCCGTGTCCTGTGAAGACCAGTGCGACCCTCTGCCAGGAGCACTACAGGTAGAAGAGAAAAGTGAGGGAGTGGAGGAAGGAAGGGGCAAGCTCAGGTCATCACAGACAACAGAAGCCCAAAACCTCACACAGCTTGAAGACAATTCATCAGCACAACTTGAAGCTACTTTGTTACCTCCCGGTGGTGTTACCTCTGAACTGCCTCCCGCCGTATCTCCTCCACTTCTGAGCAAGATTGACCCTAAACCAGGTTCTGCCACAGCAGATCCACTCCCCCCACCTCTTCCTCCGGCACCTCCCCCGCCACCTCCTCCTCCCCCACCGCCACCGCCTCTGCCTGTCGGAAAGGATGGCGCCCCAGAGACACTGGAGAAAGGTCTGCCTAGAGTGGAGGGGAACGAGACGAGGATCCCAAAGTCAGCTAGTGCCCCCTCAGCACACCTCTTCGACAGCAGCCAGCTCGTCAGTGCCAGGAAGAAGCTCAAAAAGACTGCTGAAGGTTTGCAGAGGAAGAGAGGTGAGTTAAAAAAAAAAAAGATTTTTGAGTTCATCTGTTGACTGAGGCATGTAGTTAAAGGACTGTTTATTTCCTAGGACATTACAAAGCTTTAAACATTTTATTTTTGGACATTATTTGCTAGCAAACAGGTTTTCAGGGTCTCAGCATGGCAGAATTCTTACCAACACATGTTTGCGAATGTGTACAGACACAAATATGGACCTGCTTGAGCTTTTAGGGATGCTTTTTAAATTATATCTTTTGACTTGATCTATTTGGTAACATGTATTAGGTGGCTCCTTTTGTGTTAGAATATGATTTTAAATCTCAGAAATACAAGAAAAGGGAAGCTATCTGGTCAGGAGAACACTGGCAAAACCATGTAACATTTGGCTACATATTTATTGAGGACCCTGGCATATCTTGTATAAAGAAGCAAAGAAGAATAGGGAGTAATATGTATAATTTATTGCATGTCAGATATGCCTTAATAAAGATTTTTTTGAAACAGCAAATAATTTTGGCCCTTAGGAGCTTTAGCATTCACAGAGAGAACATTTTATTTGTATATTACGATTTAATCTGAGAGACCATCCTATAAAATATTTCTTACCATAGCCCAAGTGGAATTTCATATGTAAAGCAGTTATTAAAGAAAAACACACACACACACAGTCACCATAATGAACCAGAATTTAATTTTTTAAAATTAAATGTGCAGTCCAGTCACTGTCTGAATTTAGATTGGACTTTTGCATTATGGAAACTCTTTAGGAGTCTCACCCATAATAATACTAAAGATCACCCCCCAGCCCCCAGTCTGCTCACTTCTCTCACATGGGAAATGATAGGAATACCAGTAATGCCTGACATGGAATTTGGGTCTTGGATTTTTTTTTTTTTTTTTAAACAAGCATAATTAGTATCCCCTGTGTTCTGGCAATGTTCTGTCCATGCTTCATGGTCCCGTCTGTAGATGTGTTTTTAGCATCCTGGGCTATCACAGTCCTAGAGTCTGGAGGTTACACAGTTCCTGACTCTTAAGTGCAATCATAATTGTTCTCTTTCATTTTCTAAAGTGAGCTCACCCATGGATGAGGTGCTGGCTTCCTTGAAGCGTGGTAGTTTTCATCTGAGAAAGGTTGAACAGCGAACTCTGCCTCCTTTTCCTGATGAAGATGATAATAATATCTTGGCACAAATAAGGAAGGGGGTAAAATTGAAGAAGGTACAGAAGGAAGTCTTGAGAGAATCCTTCACGCTTCTGCCCGACACGGACCCTCTAACACGGAGCATCCATGAAGCTCTTAGAAGAATCAAAGAAGCATCCCCTGAGTCAGAGGATGAAGAGGAGGCTTTGCCTTGCACAGACTGGGAAAACTAACAAGTAAATGGTCTTACTTTTCTTCAGTAGTGTTCGGTAATACAGCTTTTGTATTGGATGATGAGGTCTGTTATATTTCATTGAATCTGAGGTTCATTATTTATTATACAGCTCAGTTATAGCCTGGATCATAACTTCAGGTTTTACTTCTGTAGTTTCTGGAAACATAACAAAAAAAGTACTTTACAGAGATGTTCCTGGGTAAATGCTGTGTTTTTTTATATCCTGCTCATTAAAAATTTCTTCAGTACAAGCTATATCCCAAGTAAAAAGGATAGTCTTATTCTAGTAAAGTGACAGTCTTATTCTAGCTTCAAAAAAACAGAAAAGGCTTTTTCTAACTTATTTCAGTTGCAAACTGTTATGCATATTGAATTTTGATGCTTTGTTAGCTGCCCACAAGGGAATCTAGAAAAGTCATTGCATTGTCAGACTATTTAGCTTTCTAAGCCTTTAAAGTTTATCATTTAGGGCTTATTGTAATTACTGCATTGTCTAGATAAAATGGCAGCTGACATAATATACATATCTTATTCAGTACCCTGTGGGAATTGGTACACATATGGCATTCTTCCAAGGTAATACAGAGTTGTCCCCCACTACGCTTTAATAAGCTAATTTATATAGTTATGTGGCACAAATTATGCTAAATACATAGAATTGGTAAAGATAACACATGCTATAAATCAAATAGTATATCGAATTGCTGATGACCATAACTGAAATATTATTTGTGCAGAATATAAAGTATGCAAATATATTCTATTAATCATTATGCTCTTTTTTTTAATGGGATTTATTTTTTATTTATTTATTTATTTATTTATTTATTTATTTATTTATTTATTTATTGCTGTGTTGGGTCTTCGTTTCTGTGCCAGGGCTTTCTCTAGTTGCGGCAAGCGGGGGCCACTCTTCATCGTGGTGCGCGGGCCTCTCACTATCGCAGCCTCTCTTGTTGTGGAGCACAGGGTCCAGACGTGCAGGCTCAGTAGTTGTGGCTCACGGGCTTAGTTGCTCCACGGCATGTGGGGATCCTCCCGGACCAGGGCTCGAACCCGTGTCCCCTGCATTGGCAGGCAGATTCTCAACCACTGCGCCACCAGGGAAGCCCTCATTACGCTCTCTTGATGGAATATGTATCTATGGGCTTTACTAAAGGGGGAAGTAGGTGGGAGTAGGTAAAGGAAGAATCACTGTGCCTGATCTTAAGAACTACCAGGGGGAGCTTATTAAAAATGCATATTCATGGCCTTCACTCCCAAAGATTCTGAAAGAGTAGAACTGAGTAGAACTATATGTAGGCATACATCTGGATTTTAAAGACTTATTACAAAAAGATAAAACAAAACCCAGAAACTGTGTCATTAGTTTTTAAAATATTGATTAAATGTTGGAAGATACTATTTTGGATATATCAGAGTATCACTAAAAGCAGTTTTTACCCTTTTGGGCATGGGTCCATCAGGAAAATGTGCCGATTCCACACTCCCCAACTCCACCCCTCCCCACCAGCATCTGCACTGTAGCTTAACAGAAAGCATGAAAAATCTTGATAAGTGGTTGGGTGTTAACTTTAATGTGCTCTAACCAACATTTGATAGTAACACTGTCTGCCATGGCCATGGGTCTTGGGACTGTTGGCACCCTTTTTTCCTCCTGTTAGTTGTAGAGGCCTTAATTATCGGTCACTTACTGTTTTTGGATCCCCAAATAATTTCAAACTATTTGTGCTTGTACATATGTACACCATGCTTTGTAGAGGAATGTAAATGTGTCCACTCAAGTGTGTGACTGTGTCTAGAGACTCAGGTGTGCCTGACTGGGAATCCTTCCCACACTGGGTGACTGTAGATTGTGTCCCACTTCACAGTGCTTGCTACCTCTTGCCTTGTCCCCTTCAGCATGTAGCTTCTCAGTAAACCCCTAAACCTATGCCAGAAACTACCATGTTGGCACTGATTAGGTAATCCCAGTGCCGGACCTTCACATAAGCATGCATTTCATATATTCAAGTAGCTGGGATGTTATTCATAGCTTTTGGCTGCTAATTTAACCTTATGTCAGGTGTTAAGAATATGTCCATAATGAATACCACTCTGAAAATTGCCTAAAACCTTCCCTTTTTTTGGCTGATTGTTCATGGCTGGTGTATGTAGTATAATGTTGAGAGGAACAATGAAATACTGCCAGAAAATGCATGCACTGGGATAGTGGCAAAGTCACTGAAGACTAAGTGTATCCTATACCAGAAGCAAACCACACTAGTTGTGATCCCTGCCAGCTGAGCAGCCATTGATAAAGAGCTATCTATCACTGCCTGTGTGTGGTCTTAGGGAGTCTTTTTTTTTCTTTTTTTAATATTTTATTTATTTATTTATTTATTTATTGGTCTGTCCTGGGTCTTAGTTGCGGCATGCGGGATCTTTTTAGCTGCGGCATGCAGGCTCTTAGTTGTGGCATGCGGGATCTAGTTCCCTGACCAGGGGTTGAGCCCGGGCCCCCTGCACTGGGAGCGTGGAGTCTTAACCACTGAACCACCAGGGAAGTCCCTAGGAAGTCATTTTTAAAGGCTCTGAACTTTTAGACACTTTTCTACAGATGGCTAAAAAGGGTGTAATTTGTATTTCCTATTAATTGGTTTCTTTCTTATAGATTCAAAATAATTAACGTAATTACATACTTGTTTTTGAAGAACTAATTTCTTAAAACTTCATGAAATAAAAACTGAAGGTCCTGGACATGTTCAGCCTCATCCTCCTCTAAAAACTCATCTCAGACCAGCCGTAGGTAATAGTGTCTTTGAAGGGGATTTCTAAACATAAGGAAATATATATAATTGTATAGACTTTTTATTATTTCTAACTTGTTTCCTGTGGGGTCCTTCTTAAACTCATAAGTAACTATAATGATGGTGTCCAACAGAAATATAATGTGAGCCACATTAAAAAAGTTAAAAGTGATGGGTGAAATTGATTCTAGTAATATTTTACTAAATGATATATCCAAAAGAGTATCTTGTCAATATCAAATTCCACATTGTAGTTTACTTTTTTTTTTTTTTGGGTACTGAGTCTTCAAAATCCAGTGAGTATTTTACACTTACTAGTAGCACCATCTCAATTTGGATGCCAAGTATTCATTGGTTAAATTGAATAGTCGTACCAAAACAACCAAGTTGTGCTTAATGGAAAAGTATTTTTTACAAAGTTTTAGATTTTAATTTAAGTCCAATTCAAATCAGTTTCTCAGTCACGCTAGACATATTTCAAGTGCTCAAAAGCCACATGTCAGCTTTTATCTGACAAGTAGGCCATATATATGTTTCTCCTGTGCTGTGGGTCAGTGCATGGATCTCGAACACAACTATTTTGAATTTTACAAAGTCCTCGTAAAATCATCCATTTCAAGACAGTACTAGCTCTGTCCTCTAAATCTCAATTATAATGACAACTCTCTCTGGTGTATTTTAAACTTGCCATTTGATAGTTCTTATTATACTGGCAGTTTTGAGGCAAAGATTTTAGATTGTATTTATCTTTTTAGTGTATAGTTTTGACATAAAATGTTAAGAGTAAAAGGAAGAAAAGTGAAAGTGAATCTAACGTACAACCTTTTTAAAAAACTCTTTTCCCCAGCTTTATTGAGAATAATTGGCATACATCACTGTATAAGTTTAAGGCGTACAGCATGATGGTTTGATTTACATATATTGTGAAATGATTACCACAGTAGGTTCAGCCAACATCCATCTTAAAGAAAAGAAAGAAAAAGGAGAAAAAAAAACATTTTCCTGTGATGAGAACTCTTTAGGATTTACTCTCTTAGCTACTTTCCTGTATATCACACAGCAGTGTTAACTATAGTCATCTTGACATATGACCTTTTAACAGTGATCAAAATCAAAATCCATGTTCAAATTTTGTTTTAATTTTTTTTTAAGAATACAAACATATCCTTTTGTAAGATTTTTTTATATAACATCTATATAAAAAGGTCATTTGAAAGAAAAAACCATCAGTGTTCATACCGGATTTTGTGAAAGGTGTGAGGGAATATATATACATACTGTCTTTAATAGGCTGTCCTTTTTAACATACAGTATTACTTTTGTTTGTAAACAGGTGACTCAACAGAACGAAAAAAATACCTACAGTTGAACATCGGCTCTTACAAAATTGTAAACGTGGTTCCACAATTGGATTCCATTAGATCCAAAGTGTATTGGCTCAGTGGTGTGAAAAAGGAAGCACAATCGGCAAGTTACCACTTTTCCAGTCATTCCAACAGATGGTGGTTAACATAAGTTTTAGATGTGCAATGTTCCTGACTGCAACGGAGAAAAGGCCTTGTGAAGATTCCTGTTTTTTAAGCACCTTCCCCACCTGTCTACCCATTTACATCCTTGTAGTGGCCAGTAAAGCTAGGGGTTGCTATGAGTTGGAAGAACACTGGGTTGACAGATCTACTGTGAGCTGCGTTGAGATTCCTTTGAAATCCATCGTTCAGTGCACTGAATAGTCGTCTGCCCAAAATACAGAGCTTCTTCCATATCAGCTTAAATAGTGTGAAATTCTGAAAAAGAAGTTAATCATGATAGCTATAGGGCAGGAATTGGAAGAAATCAGATGGAAATGCACTGATAATTCCCACATTACTCATCTCCAAAGGAATTTACATAAAGATGTTCTACAACATCTGAAAAGATACATAACCATGGAGATACACCTATAAATGTGTTTACCACAACGTGATGCATTTAACATGGCCTATTTTTAGAAGCCCACACACTTACAATTTGTAAGGTTTCAGAGTAAAAATTTCCATGCTTTTAAATAGCCCTTCATAACTGTGAATTTATAATAGTTTGAATTTTATGTGCAGCATTGTTTATGAGAAGCAATACTTTGTAATTTGATATTTCAAATTATTTTTAGTCTTTTTGTTTGAACTATTGCTTGATTACTATAACTCAACATGACTTTCCTATTGAGAATCAAAAATCAGGATTCAATAGTAGGAATGCAGATCTTAAGTCTTTTTTAACATGCACCATTTGTTTTTATTTTTATGCTCCACAATGGAAAAAAAAAAAAAACATGCTCTACAAATGTACAGAAAGTAGACAGGCAGAAAAGCCTCTTTGGCTGGCATTTCACTATCTTCACATGCTTGGAGTTGAATTTTGGGAGACAGCCTTTGTTATCGTCACTAAATTCTTAAACATATGTATGTAGCTCTAGGTGCTGATTTTGCTGTAATGGAGTCCTGAAGAATGCATGGAGCCGATACTAATTCTCAGCAGGACTGTTGTGGGCTTGAATGAAGGTAGATATGTTGGACCCAGTTTACAGTACTCTGTAGAGTGTAATTCTGTGTAAGACAGGTCTTGACCATTATATGAATGGCTGACATACCAAAATGAACTTTATTTCTTATGAGGCAGTTCTCTGGCCTAGACCCAGAAAGCAGTCCCTGAAGTAAAAGCCCTCAAATGTATCTGAATTAGTAGTGATCCTGAAGGAAAAAAATGCTCACACCTTTGTTACTTGAAAATGTTATTTCCTTTGAAATAATTATGGAGAAAATTTTCTGGCAACAGGTTATATAAAACAAAATCTGCTTAAATGTTGACTATGTTTATTGATGAGAATATGAGCATTTTCACAATATATTGGCTTTATTCTAGCATCATTCTTACACCTTGTCTGAGAATATTAGAAATACAGATGTAATATAAAGTTAATCTCAATCCCCTGATTACAGTGGGGATGGGTTGTAGATTTTTGTAACACACCTTCAGTAATGCATTGAAACATGCCTTTTAACCTAAAGAATGATTGATTTGATTGATATATTTGAAAAAATTTTTAAAGCAAATTTGCAAATCTTAAATCATGTATCGATTTTATGCCTTTGGATGCTTGTTCATAACGGTTTTTTCAGTTTTGTTTCATTTATTGACATTTAGAAAAATACAGGAGGATCTTATGTCATTATTGACAGCAGAAGCACTGGAACCTTAATATGTCTAGAGGAAATTGCTACCCACTTAGTGTTGCAGCCGGGATTCCATTAAGAGACAATGCTCACTTTTAAAGGGTCCTATAATCTGTTTTCCTGAGCCATGTTGTAATAAGTCTCTAGCAAAGAATGCAGGGTGTTCAGATCTGCATGAATCCTTCAGGAGTGCATCCACAGCTGGAAGCGTACCCCACCACAGCACTCCTTGAAGGTTGTCCTCACACTTGTAGAGCCTCACTAGCAACCCCTATGCTCATTCTCTGGTAGCAACTTTCTCTCCAACACATCCACTTCCCTTCCTCTGGATTCAGGTTCCTCCTTCCACAAAATTACATGTTACTATAGGTCATCAACCTTTGGAGTTCTCACAAATATTAGAATTTCAGATAACTACAGTCCATGTGTCCAGTTGAATCTACATGATAATTAAAAAGCAGTTTCAGAGCCCAACGAAAATTGTATAAGCATGGTTTCCTTCTTATCCTTGCCCCTAATAAAATGAGCATCTTTGTCCTTAGTATAAAATTTGTATATATTGTTATGATGGTACTTATATATGATCATGTTTCCAGTTCCAAATTTGCCTGTACTACTTATATGGTTTAAAATACTTGACAGTTATATTTCTGTTAATGTATCATTTCTGTATCAAGAATCTACAAACAGCTGCTTGCTTATGCTGAATCAATTTAGAAGTTAATTTACCAATCTCGTCTCAACTGCAGTATACTTAAAATAGGGAAACAAGTAGATGATGACTTGGATGTTTGGTGGTTAATGTTACTGCTCACTTGAATGTCAATTTTGAATATTTCTTCTACTAATACAACTAAAATTATGTACATATAATCAATGTGGCCTGTATAGAAAAGGTATTCCTAATGATTTAAAATCCTGGTGGTACAGTAGGGTAGCAGTCTGAGGAGGAAATACCTGGCTAAAGAGGAATTTTAAAAGATGAGAATTGCTCACTTCATGTATATTTTATAGGCTTATTGAGTTTGTGAGCAGTATAAAAACAATCATTCTTTAGTTCTTCATTGTGGAGCTGAGACAGTTCTATAAAATGCACAACTGTAACAGTTGATCAGGTGTAGTATTTCCACAGTGAGAATATGGGGGCTTTTCTCATTATGCGAACCCACAGAAAATTTTCTACTCTGTATAATGGGGGTGGGGGGAGCCTTGTTTCTACGAAGCTGAACTATGTAGCAATATTTGTTAACATGTGGCATGACGTCTCTATGTCATAAAATGTGATGTGTTAGATTGTAAAGCATACTTTGGCCATAGCAGACACTAAGAATTAAAACTCTTGTATCAGTGGGACAAAAATCAATGGGCAGTAACCTCTCTGTTTGGAATGGGACCAGTATACAATTAATACAATTTAAATTTATACATTCCCTAAGACTCCATTTTTAAATTACGTTCATTGCGTGTGTGCATAAGGAAAGCTTTTCTTTCACTAAATACAAGCTTGTTTTTTTAACCTTTATAAGTTAATTATTATGTACTTAACATCAGATACCAACCTGTAAAGTGCTAATGGGTCCCTAAAGGCCTTATCAGGGAGTTGAAATTTCATATCCTTATACCAGGTTATTTGTAAAAAGTCTTTTTGAACAGCTGTAAAACATTTAAAAACTGTGGCAGATGCATTGTTAACATGCATCCATTTGATAGTGAAAGCAGAAACCTGAACAAGTTTTACCTAACTCTTGCACTGAATTTAAATAATATAAAATTAAATGTGCATTTTAAATAGATTTTATTTCCCATTTATTGCTTAGCATAGAAGAACAACTATGCTTAGTGTTAGAGGATTGACCACAAGGTTGATTTTTAGATGGAAGAGAGGTTAAGAAAGTAGAAGCACCTTACTATTGGAGCATGTTGCATTCATTTAGTGCTACTGAACAATTCAGTAGTTATTTCTGAACTTTGCTGCAAAGTGCTCTTTATTTAAAGCACATTAAAGTCTCTGCTTAATTGCTTTGTAAAATGAAGCAATGGTATTTTTTATCCTATAAATATAGTCTAATTTAAAAATTTTTCCTACAAAATGAGTTTATATTATTGCCTAAACTATCATCTATGTAAAGGATTTTTAAAGGCAAAAGGGAGTCTGGATTCCGTGTGTGTGTGTGTGTGTGTGTCTGTCGGTCTGTTATAAATGTTTGCCCATTGAATTATTTCAAAGATATGTTCATTCTAAAATTTTCTGTTTTACCCACAGTAAATGTTCAGCTTGGTATTTGAGGGACTTAATTGATGGAAATGCAAATTCATGTGTCTCTCCCCTTCTCCAGACACATTTATTATGCCACTGTAAGGTGCATGTACAGAAAATACTTCTGAGGCTGATATATTAAATATTTTATCAATGTTATGCTGAATCTCAAAGCAGTCATTTATTTTGAGGGTTAAGAGAAAGTTTTGGGTTTTTTGGTCAGGTATGACTAAGAGAGGCTCCAACTGGTGAGTTAAGGAAAGTCTGTGGTAAGTGATTTGAGATGTATACTAAAAAGGTGTGGGTGTTGGTTAAAGAGTTCAATTTTAACAAGGGAAGTTTTTTTTTTTTAATTTGCATGTTCTATGGTTAACTATCAAAGAGTGCAACAGGTTATTCCAGCTTTTCCGAGTACTAATTATATTGGTTTTAAGAATTCTTCATAATCACAAGATGACATTTTCCCTTCATTTGTGACCAAAGAAGGGTAGACAGTACAACCCATGCAAGTGACTTCTGACTTCTTCGACTTGGACAGAATCCCCACTGTTCCATTGAATTTCTTATTGTACTATATGTCTTGCAAAGTGTGAAACCATAATATATAATTTATGAAAAATCGAAGGCTACAGATCCTTTTGCATGAATAAAAGCCCATTAGGGTGAATGAAACTGATATGTTCTTTTAGCCTTTCTGGTTAAATGAAAATTTTAATGGCAAACCAATTCACCACTTACTAGCTTTGTGCAATATTAAGCAAAACACTAGCACACTGTGCTTGGCTTTTCAGGATGGCTTTAACACCGTTACACTAAATGGACAGTGTGCAAAATGTAAGTGACAACTCTTGCAAATTTACAGTACTTAAATATGCTCAGTTAACATTCTAAAGTATTAAAAGTACAAAGAAAAAAAACTAAGCAAGCATTTAGAGCAATACTATGAAATCTCCAATAATGGTTTTGACTGTTGCCTTTTGCTCTTTAGTGCAAATTTCTGCATTGTAATTATTGTATCGCTTTGTATTTCATGTTTTTTACACCTACGACTTCAAAGTACTTGTACACTAAGTATTGCAATCACCTTTCTCTTCTTGTACATGCAATATAACAACATACAGTTTTGGTGCTTAACAATATTCCTTTTTTTCTTTAATAAAAGATATTTATTGAGTTAAGCTCATTTTGTTTGTTTAAAATAGCAATGGTGGTATATAATGTCACTTCATTTCTAATAAGAAGGAGCATAGCAAGTTGTGCATTTGTTACAACACGATGAACAGGATTCAGACCCTCCACCCCTGTACTTCTGCCTCTTCCCGACCACTGTTTGTAACAAAATATGGTTTAGAAATGTTGACCTCCAAAGTTGGAAGGTCCTTAAATGCCTTTCATTTTAGCAGTCAATTTGTGATCATCTAAATTGGGGGAGACTAAGGGAGACATTTCTCCCAAGGAAGGGCCTTTCTTCCATGTATTCCCTCCATAAATATATCTGAAACTAAACAGAGGGCTTTGATTACTAGATAGTTTTTCTGTGAGAGTTTAGAGAATGGACTTAATAGAAGTGCTTTAGCCAAACTGATAGAATCACCTTCTGCCTCAAAATGAGTTAGTTAATACATTAATTCAGCTCTCAACACAGTACACCCTAGTCCACCCTTGTGAAAATCATGCTGTGGCTGGTTTGGAATGGGCTTACTGGGTGACTTACCAAGACAGGAGAAAACCTCTCCTGGAAATCTAGGCCCTGTGGAATTCCTTAGTCCTTTGTGATTCCGTCGTGCATCCTGACCTTGCTGAGCTCTGTAAACTGGTTGAAACTTCATTTTTTTGCTACAGGAGTCTGTGTGGAAGAGGTTTAAAATTCTTTGGTGCAAACCCACCAGAATACCATCGCATTCTGTTACTGAAGTTTAAGCACGTTTCCCAAGCGCTCTGTCCCAGTGCCAAGTGGATACCTTTCCCACAGAGACCCACAACTTTGTTGCTCACCAGAAACTTAGTTCTTCCTCACTGCTAACATATTCTCCAGATCTCTCTACTAATAATCTTGCTTGTTCACAAGAGCTCACCAGTTTTGTGCTCTCATCGTTCTCTGAACTCAACTATTTGTCAGCTTAACCTCTGACAGACTGCTGACCCATTAATTCTTCTACAGAGTTCAAACGGGTCCGTCCTCTAATCACATTCACTTCCTACTTGCCCTCATTCCTGCCTCTTCCACCTGCTGTTCCTGTTGCTGTGGAGGGTTTCATAATACTCAGGACATTACGCATCTTTCTTCCCTGTCACCAATTGCAATGGCCAGGCCTTGCGGTAGAGTCCTGGGCTTCCTGGCTCCATGCTGGTTAAGGAAATCGTGCACCAATGCCACAAGGCGTTCTGTGTGCCAACTTTGGTCTCCTAAGTCTACCTCTAGTATCTGCATTTTCATGCTCAGCTCATGCCTTTCCACCTGCACGTTTCTAAAATGCTGTTCTTAGACCTCATCATAATCTAAATTCGTCAAGTATGTTCATTTGGAAAGCACATAGGCAGTATGTGTCTGGCCCTCCTTGTCTGTCAACATTCTTAATCAGAACATTGAAAGGAAAACAAGACATGAAAGGAAGAATCACAGAATCTGATTTAATCTTCACAATTCAAATGAGGCACAAGAAAAGGGTTAGATATTAAACGTGTCTGGGGTGACAACTACTGAGTGGCAGGGAGCTTTGCTTTAAACACTGCCCCACCCAATTATCTCCCACAGCATCTTCAACTTCCTCTTAACCCTAACCCTGTAAGGTGCAAGTGGCGCTTCAGATGGTCTGGAGAAGAGCACTTCATTCTAGGCTAAAACTAGGCCTGAGTCTCCTATGTTGAGATGTGCTAGAGAAACACTTGATCACTAAACATTTTCAAGAAGAATAAAAACAAAGAGTATCAAAGACATCAAGATGCGACTTCAAATAATATTCAAGTAAAGTCAGTCCAAAAAAAAGCTATTAAGTTCAAATCTCTTCAGAGGCAACTTATTTTAAGACATGAATGAGTTATATAGCAGATTCCTTTGAAGTGCTTTAGGTGTAACATAGTGCTATTATGCTCTGTGGATTTAGGAACTTTTTTCCCCAGATCATAGTTCCTGCAGGGAGAGTCATGGGGACATATATATCCCCACATAAAAACTCCGAGACCATTATTTGTCTCACTTCCAGTGATGTCTCAAGAATTTCAGATGCTGGGGTGTTCTCTTAGCCTCAGCAGCTTATCTGTATTCATGTGCTTCTAGAGCTAGAAAATTCCCGGTGACTGCAGCCAGGTTGAGTTGTTTCAACCCTGAATAAATGTCTTAGTCTATCTCTGTGGTTATCTGGAGGCCTTTTATATTGAAATAATATTTAAAAGTCCTTTTATCAAGTTATAGCAAGTCTATGAGTATGATAATGGTTTTTGAGGAAAAGCCTTAAGCAACTAAAGCCACTGGCCAATTTCTGTCAGAATAGTTTACCACCAAGAACAATTAAAAAGTTACTCATCCCCAAGGGTATTGAACTTCCTCCACTGACAGATGTTTTGTGTAATTGAAGATGATAGATTGGCAAACCTCAAAGAAACCTTAGGTTGTTTGTAACCATTTTCCAATGGAAAGAAAATGAAGTCTAGCAGGAATCAATCAGTTATTCCTAAAACTTCTTAATGAAAGAGTTAGAATAAGCACTACTCTGAATTATTTTATTTTGCAGATATTCTACAGTGTGTAAATATATATTTAAGCTAGAACAGTAAATTAACATTATTGACTTGGGAGAGGAGTGAGATGAGGGAAAGTAGCCAACATGGGCATTTTGCAATATAATCTTATTCAAAATTACATTATGCAAAAGCCACACTATGGCTCTATGGTGGAAGCAGTCCAGTTGGCAAAAACATCCCATAAATGTTTTAGGCCAAAATGATCTTTTTCATGCTTAAAGACCCAAACCTCTGGAATCTTCTTTACGTAAAAGTTCAAGTGTTCCAGTGGCTCAAATCTCAATTTAAAAATTCTCTGGTCTTACCTACAGGCCACTTTGTGACCCACCTCTTGTCTGAAATAGGATGGCCTATCCGGGCAAGTGTGTGAGTCAGGGCCAGGTTTTTGAAACAGAAGGTTAACTCTTCCAACAACCATCAGAAGATGCAACAATAAATTCACTGTGACCCAGAACTTGCTGAAAGGATTTTGCATTTCAATTATGAGTTTCTCTAACGTTATCTAAGCTTTGGTATTGCATTAAGGTGAATCATCAGAAGGTAATACGTAGAATATTATCTCCCCAACTCCAGCAATTCTTTCACTGCACTATAAGCAATATTTCTAGACTTTCTTCATAGCCCTTTTCTCTATCTTCTTAGTCTCACCTTTCCCCATGGTTCTAAATGACATTTGTGTCATAATGATTCCCAATTTTATCTGGCCTATACCTCTTCTCAGAACACTGGATCTGTATGTATGTATTCAGCTGCCCCGTGATCTCTTCATTTGGATGCTTCATGCAATTTCAAGTATAACATGTCCAAAATGGTTCCCTTGACTCCTACTCTATTAAAACCTGGACCCAATCCTTCTCAGTTTTATCTTTTCTTTCTTTCTTTTTTTTTAATTCATCCAGTTCTGGAATTCGGAACCTGGAAGTTATCCTTGCTGCCCTTCTCACCCTCATCCTCCATATCCAACGAGTCCTATCAACCCTAACTCCATTTTACATCTGGCATACATCCACTGCTTTCTCTGTCCCTAACCCCTACACTGGTCCAGACCACATTCATTTCTCAAGTAGGATACTGCAGTAGCCTCCTAACTGATCTTTCACTGCCACTCTTGTCTCCTTCCAACTTATCCTCCACTCAAAAGTGGTGAGATCATGTCTCTCCACTGCATAAGACCCTCCAGTTACTTTCCATCACACTTAGAATAAAATCTGAATCTCCTTCCTATGGACTATAAGGCTGAATGTGATCTGGCCCTTCCTATCAGCCTCATGGCTTACTGAGCTCTAGCATTGTGTATAATCTCTCTCTTACCTTAGGGCCTATGCACAAACTGTCCTCTTTCTAGAATTGTTCCTTGTTTTAGTATGGCCAACTTCGTTGTGTCCCTCAAAATTCATATGTTGAAGTCCTGACCCTCAGTATGTGTCCTTTTTTGGAGATAGGGTCTTTACAGAGATAATCAAGTTAAAATAAGGTCATTAGGGTGGGCTGTATTCCACTATGACTGGTATGTTTATGAAGTGGGGAAATTTGGATATAGACATGTATAGATGGAACATTATGGGAAGAGACATAAGGAAAATATGGTCACCCAATGACCCAGTTGAAATATGTGTATCCTTGAATCAGACGACATATGCAAGAATGCTTATAGCAGCATTCTTCCTAACAGCCAACAACCAAACAACCCAAGGGTCCATCAGCTGATGAATGGACAGTTGTAGTATATCCCTAAAATGTGGTATAGTTAGACAATGGAGTACTATAGAATAAAAATGAACACAGCTACACAAAATAATTTGGATGAATTTCACTGACATAAAGTTGAGCAAAAAGCAAAAATATCTAATACATGATTCCAGTCAAAGTTTTAAAAAAAATACGCAAAACTATAGTGTTTAGGATATTATTTAGGTGGTAAAACTAAAAGAAAGAAAAAAAAGATGATTGGCACAAAAGTCACGTTAATGGTACGTTTGGGGAGAGCAGAGCTTCATGACCAGAAAGGAGCATACAGAGGGCTTCTGTGGGGCTAAGCTTTTCTTTCCTCAGGCTTCTGTGGGGCTAAGCTTTTCTTTCCTCACCAGGGTAGTGGTGAGATGGGGGTTCGCTTTATAATAATTCAGTAAGCTATGTGTTTATGTTTTTGTATTTTTCTGATTATGTATTACATTTCCAATAAAAAACTTTTTAAAAACCCTAGAGTTCTTTTATTAGCGTTCTAGAAATTGCTTCTAGAATTCAGTTGCCAAAAACTTTTTTCTCTGCAAAATAAGGTGCATGCTTGCTCTACAAAACAATGAGAACCATATAATCTAACATTTCACTTTTTAAAATTAGTTGACAGTAAATCAGAGCCAAATTTAGTGCTCCAATGGAAAAACCAACTCATCTCAGACTTCCGGTCTACACAGCTTCCTTTAATTGGCTCTGTGTGTGTATGCATGTGTGTGTGTTTTAAACTCTATCTCTAGGTGTTTTAATATTGTAAGTTTCCTCTGGGGAAGTAGGTGGGAAAATCTTTAGAAATTTCATCAGATAGAAGAAAAAGATTTTGCAACAGAGCATGGCATAGTGGTGAAGAGCAAGGACTCTTGAGACACTAGCCATGTGAATTTGGACAGATTACTCTCTGTGCTTCAGTTTTGTGTTCCAAAGGGAGAGACAAATAATGATATCATCTTCATATGGTTGTTGTACGGGTTAAATGAGTGCACAGAAGAGTGCCTGGCACATATATGAATGTTAGCTATTATTACTCGGAAGATCTGATACCAAAATCCTTCACAAAGAACTACAAAGACTTGAGTAACTTAGCAGCAAGGACATCTGAGAGTAGAATAGATGCTCCTGGATAATTTGAAAAAGCAGCAATAACCATATAGATTTCCTTCTTCAACAGAACATAATTTTACTTACATTACACAAAATGAATATTACGTAACAGGCAACATTTTAAATTAACAACAAAAAATCCTTACCTTCATGTTTACTCTTTGTAGAAAGAACTGGGTGTAGCTGAAAAAGTCAGAATTTGTATTTTGACTTTCTGTGGAAAGGCAGACCTAAAGAATCAAAATATAATCCGAAGTTATAAAGAATGCCAACATACTTCCAGTTAAATATGGTGGCTTGAAACATGCTTTTATTGATACTCCCTCCTAAAGCCCTAACATGACAGTAAAGGAATAAAGAACAAAAGAGGAGAAAATTATGGACAAAAAATGTCCAGCCTTTGAAAGATGTATGGGAGGTAAATGGCTTAAGTGAGTGGAGGGAGCTGACCTGAGAGTGTGCAGTGAGACACTTGAGGGGCCGGCCGAGTCCTGAGGGGTGTGGCACCACTGGGGGTGCGCTGTGTTCTGTGAAAGGTGGGGAGGAGGTATCAGGTGAAAAGAAGGAGAGTGGTGGGAGTCTCAAACAGGAGCAAGAGACCTTCCCTCCCCCCACCTTCCAGACCCTCCTTTCCCACAGCAAGAGTCTAGAAGTTCATTCCCTGGATAAACTGAGCCAGGGAAGATCTAGACTCAAATAGCAGTCCAAGAGGAGGGCAGAGGTAATGCTGAACACTGTAGGATCGAGTTACAATCTACCTTCAGAATCACAAGGCCCCTGGCCTCCTCCTCCTGCCTGGTTCTGAGATGGCTCTCAGCTAGGCATCTATACCCTCCCAGAGGAGTCTGGAAGATCCCTTTCCGGAGAAACTGAATCACCCCAGAGAAAAGACCAGCACATGTTAATATTTGGGTGTGAGGAGAGATGGAGATTATCAAATGACAAAGCTGGCCTCCCACCCAATCAACCTACCCCCAAAGCCACCAGTCCACCAGCTCTGCCCTCTTGGTCCCCTAGAGCTCCCAGGGTCTCCCTGTAGAATATGAACAGACTCCTTTGAGTCACACACATTTTCGGAAAGTCCCCACACAATAGACAGAGACCAAAACAAACAAGGTAACTCAGAAAACAGACAATTCAGGAAGTAGTAGGAAAAATTAAAATTAATTTTGTCAGAAAAGTAAGGCAAGATACTACATCCATGAATCAAGAATGTGTTGCAATAAAAAGGAACCATCTGAGAACAAGGGATGACACTGAGAAACAAAAACTCTGACAGCTGACATTACACATGCAACACAAGGTTTAAAAGATAGGCGAGGAACTCTTAGAGCTGAATAAACAGCTAAGGAGATAGAAAAGATAGAGGATCGATTAGGAACTCTTAGAGCTGAATAAACAGCTAAGGAGATAGAAAAGATAGAGGATCGATTCAGCTAATCTAATATCTGATTAATGCCAGAAAGAAGGGAGAAGTGGAGGGGAGAAAATTATTAAAGAAACCATACTATAAACTTACTGCTTTGTTTGCCACAGTTTGAGCTGGTTTTTCTTCCGCGTGCAGTAGAAGGATTCTCAGATGGTCCTCTAAGGAGCATTCCAGGAAGATGAGGACTCAGAAATAGCTCCCCAGAAAGGACGACATAGAGGTTACTGGTTACCTTGGAGAGAGCACTTTTGGCAGAGCAGTGTGGGCAGAAGCCAGAGTGGAGAAGTCTGAAGAACAAATGGAAAGATAAGAAATGGAGATAATTCATGAGCCCACAATTCTTTCAGAAGTTTTTCAGTGAAGAGGGGAGAAATCAACTGATAGCTCTAAGGATTAAGGGTGGATTTTTTTTTTTTTAAAGGTAAGAGACACTAGAACATGCTTGTGTGCTGATTAAAAAAAAAAAAAATAGTAAATAGAAAGTAAAAGTGACTTGAAATAGCAATTGTATTCCTGTCTCTTAGGTAAACAAAAGACTACATTTATAATTAATAAATCAATAGAAAATGGAGAAGAAAATTAATTCTGTACTTCAGGTGGCCCAAACACCTTTGACCTCAATGATGGGAATGATTTAAATCCAAAGGATTAGAGGAGGTGGGGAGAATATGTTTTCTTCGTTGTTTTTTTTTTTTTTCAAGTACCCATCTCAATTCTCCATGATTGTATGTAGATTATATAATCTATTCTGGTCATTAATGAACTTCCTAGAGAAAGTTTCAGCTCTTCTCCCACAGTTTTTCAGTGATCTCTTGTGTCACTGCTACACTGGTTTGATTAGACCATTAAGGCCAGTACCTTATTATCCACTTGCTCAACAAGGAATTCAGCGCTGACAGATGCCCTCGTGGACGCACAGGTGTCGGCAGTGTGAGGGGGCCTGTCCCTCACGGTGCTCAGTGGCGGGACGCACTGGGTACAGGGTCAGACCCGCCCACCCACGGTGCCCACACACGAAAGGTGTGTCCCGCAGCCACGGCACAGCACGGCCCTCAGGACAAGACAGAGTGACCCAGGAAACACCACCACGGGGAAGGGTGGGCCCCAGCACTGCCGACACCCCCAGGACGTGCCGTCGCTTGGTGATCCAGGAGCCCCCTCACAGAAGCAGGGGCCGCCGATGTTGCTTCTTCGGCTTGGGGTGATTCCAACAATCCGAAGTCTTCTTCCAGAAGTTACTGTCCTAGTCATTCTACCAAACTCTACAACAGACCTTCTGCAGAGTCTGCGGGAAGAGCAAAACATGTTACCAGTGCACCGGCCAACCAAAGGGCCAAGGCCATGCTAAGTTACACCGCTATCATCTTTGTCTCCCCTGCACCAGCACCAGCTGGCAAGTGCCATCCAGATACCACTGGGAAGCAACCTCACGACCCCCGAGGGGACGTCTCGGCCCCGTGAAACCCCATGCCTGCCCAGGCGCCAAGGGGTCAGATGCAAGAGGAGGAGGTTGCCAAACTGCCAAACTGTAGTTTGGAAATTAAAGCCATATTAGACTGGGTGGTAGTGGAGCTTCCAGAAAGGCCTAATTTACTCCCTGGCAGTGGCTGCTTCTGACGGCAGAATCTGACTCAACTTCAGTCAAGAATCTGCTGTGATGAATGTTCTCTCTGTATGAAATATCTGCTATTTCAACAGCCATCAGGGAGAAATACATGAAGAGTAAAAGGAGCAGTAACGAACAAGAAGCACTTCCCAGTCACAGAGAATGCTTCTACCCAAGAAATAATTTTATTCTATTTCTGCAAATGCAAATAAGAATGGAAATTTAACATGGTCATTTCCACCATGGAACAGGCTTTTGTAATTGCTGCCAAGTTCTACAAGAATCATAAATGCCTTGCATTCATTCCCGTGCCGAGGTTTGATCCTTACATTTCCTCACAGTAGGCCAGAACTGAGAATTTGCTGCTTTTCTCTCAGCTAGAATCCAACCACTTTATAGCTTTCATTAAAAAAAATAAAAAATTTTTAAAAATTAAAAAAAATAAAGGTGCAGCAGGCTAATTAAGCTCGGATTTAGGATCTGGCTAGAGATTTTGGGTTGTACTTTTTCAATACGTGAGGAGCCACTGTATTAAAGTGGAGAGACTCCCGGAGAGCAGTGATTTTTAGTCCTGCTTGTGCTTTGTGTTCTTAGGCCAGTCACTTACGTTCTCTGGGCCTCAGCTTCCTCCTTTGGGAAGTTGGACAGGAGAATCTCTGAGGTTCCTTCCAAATCTCACATCCTGTGATTCTACAAGTGGTGCCAACTAAAATCGGTCGCCCCATGTAGCCTATAAAGGAAGAATATGCCCTACAGCTTTCTAGCTTTTCTGAATAGACATTCAAAAAGTAGAATGGAATCCACTCCTGAGTAGACCCGTAAATACCACCTCGGGCAGAGTGAAGGAAGAAATCGGTATGAAGGAGCCTGACTTGCTGCAAAGACAGGAAGCTGCGCACCACCTTGTACTTGCCTTTGTTCGTGGAGCAACATACCTTGCTTAGCTCCCAAGGCAGTTCTTTGTTCTGGGCTTTACCTGAAATCAGAAGATAAATTCTTTTCCTACAAATTCATACATGCTGCCCAGAAACTAAAGGGCTTTCCAGAATGTTTAAGAATATTTTGGGTTTATCAATCCTTTTTTGATATCATGGCCCCTCAAAACTTTATCCGCTGCCCATTATGTATTTTATTCAAGCCTCAGGTTGAACAGTCAAGAGCTTACAAAAAAATTTTCCCTGATAACTTTGAGAAACAATTTACATAAGTTGTATTCATTTAAAGTGTGCATTTTGATGAGCTTTGACAGTTGCATCCACCTGTGAAACTACCGTCACAATCAAAATACAGAACATTTCCCTCCACAGAAAGATCCCTTGTACCCTTCTGCAGTCCACAAGCAAGCACTGACATGCCTTGTGTAACTGTAATAGATTAGTTTGCATTCTCCAGAATCTTACATAACCGGAATATACAGTATGTAGCCTTGTGTCTGGCTTCCTTCATTCAGCATAGTGAGATTCATTTATGTTATTGCACGTATCATTTTGTTCCTTTATATTGCTCAATAGTAATCCATTGTATGGATGTACAACATTTTGTTTATTCTTTCATCTATTAATGGGCATTTGGGTTGTTTCCAGTTTGGGGTTTTTGGGAATAAAGCTTCCTGTACAAGTCTTTGTGCAGACATGTTTTTATTTCTCTTGAGTAAGTAGCTAGGAGTAGAATGGCTGGATCATATGGTAGGTCTATGTTTAAAGAAAGGTCTTAATTTTTTGAGACAATAAATGACTTGCAGGCCCACCTTTGCCCTCAGGTGATAGAAACCTTAGAGTTTCTTTCGAAGCAATGATTCTTAACCCTGTCCTCTTAATGGAATATTCTAGAGATGGAAGAAGAGGTTGGAAGGAGTTATAGAGCATTTCCCTCATTTGCAGAGGAGGAAACGGGGGCCTGGGGCGATGAGGGACCTGTCAGAAGCAGAGTTGCAGGGCGCGTTAAAGATTTTGGCAGGTCCCACGTGTATGAAGAACACTGAATGGCAAACACAAGTGTGTGGAATTGTGTGCAATTGTTCATGGGAGGAAATGTCAGGAAGAACTGCATAGTCCTAAGACGTGGCTCGTATTGTCAGAGTCTGAAACGATCCAGTCATCATTTATAGTGGATGACATACCTCTTCTACCTAGAATCTGGTGGGGAAAAAAGATCGTTTTTAGCATGAGCTTCTGACCAAACCCCAGAAGCCCCTGGGACTTAACAGATGTGCAGAGAAGGCCACTTCTCCCAGGCCAGCACTGCCCACCAAAGGGCTGGGCCCTGCTGAATTGGAGCAAATCGACACCTCTATGGGCACAATTTTACACCTTTGCCAGATGCAAAACCACTAGTAATGAACTTTGCTTGAATTCATTCAAGGGGAATCCAGTGTGGAAATATTTTTTCTCTTTTTCATTCTTGTTTGCAATAAAAATGGAATAAAACCATTAACTGACCACATCTCTTTCTTAATCCAAAACATAAGGCTAACAAAATTCTAATTTAAAAAAATCAGTTCATGTCTGCTTTCTGTTGTCACTTGGAGGGATATTTGTAAAATCATCTTTAGCAGTAACAACAAATCATTTTAGACGGGACACCACTGGATGCATGACATTTTAAGTATTGCAATCAGGTAGATCAGAAAGTGCCTATTTCATGGAAAAAAACATGTCATTTGCAAGTACTTGAACATAACCCAGCAACGAATAAAATTACTTTCATTCCTCTCAGAAAAAAAAACTTTGAGAATTTGTGATATGAAAAGAATATATTGGTCAAGTCTTTCTTGCTATGACTGTTTTTCTTGATACACAAAGTGAAAAGAATTGGAATGAATTCAAAAAATTCTTTGACCCAAATAATAAAGAGGGAGAAATAACAGCTTATTGAAAAGTGTTATCTTTACCACATTTACAAATTTGTCAGTTTTCTCAAAGGGAGCCCAGGCTCTGCAAAGAAAACAAAAGCCCCCATCATCAGGTAGCTGGTTTCAGAGCTGGAAGATTAAGTTGATTCTCAAAAGCATTTCTAAGGTTTTCATGCTGCTCCATGCTGCATGTTTTTAAGGAATTCTACATATCCTGGCTCTGAAGAGCCGCTGCCAGCTCCCAGTCTGCAACGAAAACGGTCTCAGTGTTTAGACAAGGTGGAACCTAAATCTTCATTTTGAAATCTGTGGATCCCAGCAAGGCTGAAGTGGAAGGAGTTCTTTACTAGAGAACATGTCTGGGGAAAGGCTAAGAAGGTTCTCTAGGCGGAGGAATGAGGGAGTGTCATCACCTTTGCTACTACTGACCCCTCATTTGACCCCGACTCCAGCAACCCCGGGACTCTTTCCAGAGGGAAGAGGAGACAGGAACAGGAGCGCTCTGTAGTAAGAGCACTAAGCTTTCAGAACCCCAAGGCCTGCTTTTCCAAAAACCTGTCCCTGAGGCTCCTCTGAGTCCACATGAATTAGTCTGTCCTGGCACAAGTCGGAAACTGTATTTGGAGTGTTGTTCAATCACGGCATGCAACTTCCTTGTATGCATTTCCCCCATTATGTATAAAGTAGGCATCTCAGGAATCAAGGCATTAGATGGGAGCTGTGAATACTGTATGGATTCTTAGCTTTGTTTTTTTCACCCCAAAGTTACAGCACAGTCTTAGGATCAGATGATAAATCAGGCAACAAAAAGGACTGAATGAGTCACGGTCAGCAATTTAAGAATCTTCCTAAGGACCCTGCCCTGGAGACTCTAGCAATAGCCACCAAGCTCCAATCTTGTTACAGCCTCTTAAGTAAGCAGTCACTCCATTTTTTAGATTATCTTTCTGCCTCTTTTTCTCTCATTGTTGAGGTTGGCAAGGAAAAACATGCCTCTTAGAGGAAAAAAGGAGTTAAGCCCATCTGAGTTCAAACTAGATTCCACTCTTTGCTAGTTATATGGCGTTGGGTGACCACTGGTTTCCTGGGGTCCCTGGGTGCTATTCTGTGAAGCAGAGCCACTACTGCCCTTCCCAGGGCTGTTTTAAGGACCAAATGACCTGACATGTCCAGGGCCCAATACACACTCTGTGGTTAATAAAAGTTCTTACTCTCCTCCCCTGAAGCTATTGCTCTTTCAAACAGAATGCAGTCAATTAAAACTAGAATTATAGGTTTGAGACATCTTGGTTTGACAATCAAATCATTAGCCAAAAGGAGAGTTTGGACCTTTTTTCTCCTTGTTGGGGTCCAAGCTGTTATTTAGCAGGCATTGGCTGAGGAACCAGGCTACAGTAAGTCCTGTGATGAGCCTTATTCAAAGGAGAGTTTCATCCAACTTTCAGTTCAGGTGGCTCAGCGCCATGTAAGTTGGGAGAATTAAAGCAATGGTGATTGGTGACTGCATTCTAACCTGGCATATGTGGCTTAAAGGTTAACTTAGTAGCCAGTGGAGGAAAAGGAGAATTACATGGTATGTTCTTCACTCTCTGAAGGAGGCTGCATCCTCCCCAGGGGCCAATTTTTGGCAGGACTCTTGGGGAAAAATTTTGTCTTGACATAGTCTCTTTCAATCGTTCAGTCCTCACCTTGGAGGGAAGCCTTGTATCTTCCTCACTGGTGATGGTAAAAGTAGATCCTGACACCTAAAAAAGATGTGATAGTCCAAAAGATGTGACAAATGAAAGCATGCCCACAGTTATGAACCTAGCACAGTACATATGCTATTATTTATTTTTGTTGAGTTCTTGCTCATGATAGTTCAACAGTCAGAGCAAGAAGCTTGTTATCAGCTCTGACATGAGATATGGAGAAAAAAAATTTATATCAATGACATAAGATTAGTGGCCACTATTCTAACCAACGTGCCATGACAGATAAGCAGAGCTAACAGACAAAAGAGGAAAGCTAATTTTATCACTTCACTGGGGTTACCTTGTCTTCTTAAATGCTCTATAACATAAAGCATGTTTAAGTTTTGCTATTGTTAATATATGGGTTGACTATAGAGAAAAAAAGATTCTCTGAATTATTCAACAGAATGAACTTTGCAACTAATAAATGAAGACAGTTACTAACATAGACCAATGGTTAGCCTTAGACATACAGGTTAAAAAAACCCTGCAAAATTATGATGACATATCTTTAATTTTTTTGTAGCTATTCTAATTCTTGCCAAACTCAAAAAAAGATTTGAAGTAGCTTACTATAAAAATATAAGTATCAGGACTTCCCTGGCGGCGCAGTGGTTAAGAATCAGCCTGCCAATGCAGGGGACACAGGTTCCACCCCTGGTCCAGGAAGACCCCACGTGCCGCGGAGCAACTAAGCCCGTGCACCACAACTACTGAGCCTGCGCTCTAGAGCCTGCGAGCCACAACTACTGAGCCCACGCACTGCAACTACTGAAGCCCACACGTCTAGAGCCTGTGCTCTGCAACAAGAGAAGCCACCGCAATGAGAAGGCTGCACACCACGACGAAGAGTAGCCCCTGTTCGCCACAACTAGAGAAAAGCCTGTGCAGCAATGAAGACCCAACGCAGCCCCCCCCACAAAAAATATATATATATGTTTATATATATATATGAGTACCATCAGGCCAGTATAACAAAACCAAACTACTGATCAAAAAAACAGGAACAGTAACAAATAAGTAAGGGCCAAAAGGAAGAAAAAAACCTAGAATTCTAAGAACACCTATCTGAGGAACCCTACAGCAATTAAGCCCAAAATCTGGTCTTGAGCTTCCTAGCAGCCAGGGTGATAAGGGAATAATGGATGTATATAGTTGTCAATGCCTAGAAATAAGAAGCACAGGTCAAAAGAACAAATTATTTTAGTCTTAATCTCTGAAAATAATTTGTGAGAGCTCTTTTCTTAAAAGGGGAATTGGGTAAGATAGTGAAAAAAAAAGTTCTGACAGCTCCTTGGCATAACATGCAAAAATGCTCTCCGTGTACATGAAGTACGATCTACCTTGCATGAACACTATGGAAATAAGTAAGGCTTCACCATTTTAACACAAATTAGGCCCTTGTAGTTGGAATCCCGGCATCCTCAGGCAACCAGAATGTGGCCTTGAGTTTGGACATGAGGAAGATCATTTCCTGGATAATAAGGAGAAGAGATGTCACAGAGAATTTTAGTTTGTATCCATGAACTATCCTGGAGCTAGATCCTATTGATTTAGTATAAAATTAAATGAGAGCTATCAATTGGATTATCTGGTGTCATCTGCTAGTTCTTCTCTAGTTTATTTTGGACCTTTCCTCATGGGCTCTTTTCTAATTCCATTTTCTCTGCACACCGTTTTACATGTCAGGGCTTTCCAGGGCTCCGGTCCTGTAATCCTCACCCTCTGTTTGATTTCCTCTACTCATGGCTTTACCAATAGCCTGTTTTCTGGTAACTTTCAAATTCATTTCTTCAGCCTACACTTCTCTCCCAAGCTTCAGATCCATGAGGCTTCTGGAGAAGTACCTCAAACTCAGCAGATCCAAACGGAATTTATCTTTCTTCAAACCCAATCTGGAAACCTAGAAGTCCTCGACATTTACCAAGTCCTGCAATGTCTACTGCTAGTGGATACATTTTCCCAGGCCACAATTAGAGTGTGCAAAGAATATAATTTTATTCTAAAATACATTCTGCATAGCAGCAGAAACATTGTTTTTGTCAATTCAACATAAACTCAGCCAATCAGAGTTTCCCTTCTATCACCTCCTCCCTGCGGTTACAATTAAGTTTCACCTCATATCAAGCGCTTGCGGGGGCTTGGAGAGTATGGGTCCTTGCTCTTTATCCACTTCTGTTGATGCTGCATTTGCTTACATGGCTGGGTTCCCTCTGGCCCTGGTCACTGGCATGTTTCTGTACCAGCATCCACTGAGATGTCCGTCTGGTCGTTGGTGCCAGATCCACGCAGGTGACCCTCTATCCCGATTCACTGGCTCCTTTGCCAGTGGCTTCTGTGCCTGCTAGAGAGGGTGAGGCAGGGGAACTTCTCAGCTGCTTCCCTATGCCACCCTGGACCCCCAGGAAACTTCCAGGCAAGACTTGGAAACTGAGGCAGGGCTGTCACTTTGATCCTCCATCCTCTCTGGGGACTCACTTATTTGTCCCACAAACTCTCATCTCAGGCAGTGTTGGCAGGAGAGGCAGTGCTCGGGGCTCCTTCTTGGTGATACTTGCCGCCCTCTCATTGTCTTGTTTCCCTTCCATTCCTCTTCCTTGACATGAGGAGGGAGGGTCTTTTAAAAAAAACCCTCATTTGAGGGGAGAAATTCAAAAGTAGGGAGTTGACTCTCTCATTACTACAGCAACGACCCAGTCCTGAGAGCCAGGGAAGAGGATATTTGTGCTGTTGCCTGAACTGCTGAGAGCGCAGGGGAGGGAAAGGAGCAATAAATGCCAGGAAAGAAGGAGAAACTAAAAATTCCAAAATATCACCCCAACACATATCTCTTGAACATCTCTCATATTTAGTTCAGCTGTTTTTGCATCACTTTTTTTTTGTCTCTTACCTGGATTGTTACAATTGGAAAAAAAAAAAAAAAAAAAAAAGCCACCCTGAACCCTGAATCTGGTCTTGCAGAACTTTTCTTTAACCCATTCTTTTCCCCAGCTTTACTGAGATATAATTGACATGTAACATTGCGTGAGTTTAAGGTGTACAACGTGATGATTGGATACATGTATATGTTGTGAAATGATCACCAGGATAGGGTTAGTTAACACCTCCATCACCTCACATAGTCTTGAATTCATTCTTGATACTGTGGCCAGAGTGACTTACTTTTTCTAAAATGTAAATCCAGTCCCATTACTTCCCTCCCCTGAGGTTTCAGTGGCTTTCCACTCCCTTTAGGAAGAGTCAGAACTGCCGAGAACACAAGACAAGGTCCCATCTGGAATCTGTCCACCGTTGTCTGCTCTGATGCTCCAAGCTAAGCCACTGGGCATTAAACTGAATTTGAGCACGTCTCTCTGTCCTTGTGAT
This sequence comes from Balaenoptera physalus, assembly GCF_965194825.1. Taxonomy (NCBI): domain Eukaryota; kingdom Metazoa; phylum Chordata; class Mammalia; order Artiodactyla; family Balaenopteridae; genus Balaenoptera; species Balaenoptera physalus. Next base: position 114,847,584 of record NC_138890.1, on the reverse strand, counting down.
GAGCCTTTCTCCTCGGCTCTCCATCCGTTCACCTGATCTTCAAAGTGGACTGCTATTCATCTTTTACGTTCAAACGCCACCTCCTCAATGACACTATCTCCCCTCTCTGTATATTCCCCAGAAGCTATGACTCCTTCCATGATAAGGTTAATGTCTTATTGCACTTATTGGCTAACATACATGCTTCCTCCTTCACTACACTATAAGCTTCTTGAGGGTAGGGACTCTGTCTTATCAGCTTTGTATTTCCAGGGCCCAGCACAGTCCCTTGTGACATTGTAGGTGCTCAAAAAATCTTTCACTGAATGAACAGCCAAATGGCAGGGGATGGACCAGAAGCAAAGCCACCAGTAAGGTGACAAAAGTCTCCTGGCATAAGAGGGAGACAGTAGCTGGATACACCACAGTTTAAGCATCTCCTTATTTCTCCTTTCCTTTTTAAACTGATGTCCTTCTTCCCCACTTTGAAGGCTATAAAGCACAGCACTTTGGGTTTTAAACTGTCCTACACAGACTTGGGGGTCCTCCAGGCATCCCAGATGGTGGCCCTGTACGACGGTTGGTGGACCAAGTCACTAAGCAAAGGTAAACATTTACACTAAGCATCCTCTCTTTTCTAAGACAGTAAGCGTGTTCGGTCATGCAGCACACTTACTGAGTGATGACTACGTCCAAAGCATGCTGCTGGTTGCTGCGTGTAGTGTAATTTAGAAAGATTTTCATCAAGACCAGTTAAAAATTTTTTGCAGTTTTAGTTTTCAGGAAAAGTTATTTATCCAGAGTTCATCCTGACTCCCCGGGGACATGAGAGGGACTGTGGAACATTTGATTTGATTAACTGATGATTAATCAATCTTGAATATCCCTAATACTTGAAAAAGTAGCATCAAGGTCAGAAAGAAGGGGGTAGAACAAAAAGTAAGAAAAAAATATGGAAATGCTTAAACCATCATCCATCCATAAAATGTAATACTCTGAAGAAGCTAAAAAGCATGAGGTAGGTCTATGTGTACCAACTTGGACAGATCTTCCCAAGAGATTAGGTAAAAAATAGCAAATTTATAACAAGACATACCATTTGATGAAAGTTATGTACTCCCTCCCCTCCAAACAACTAGTTATTTCTATAAGCACATATATGTTGTATATAAGTGCATATAAAAATGCTGGAGGGACGTACATGGAATAGATTATACTAGTAATTTCTGGGGCTGGAACTGAAAGATCAAGGGTGACATTTGCTTTACCTATACTTTTAAAGACATTTGAAAAAGGAAAGCATATATGAACCACTTGCATAATTAAAATGAAAATAAAGGGGTTTTTTATCTAAAAAAGGAGAGAAGCAGGGAGATAAGCATTCAAAGACATAATACCTTTGTGAAATGGAAAACGAACGATTTTTCTCATTAAGTGATAGATTGTTAAGTATCGTGAGTTGATAAATTTTTGTACCTGCCTTCTTACAAAAGGTCTGCAGTTCACAGTTCACACACGATGGAGTGGGAAGGGAACACGATTAGCGGGCAGAGGACCTGCGTTCTACTCCTCCTCCTGCCTCTTACTTGGCCCATCACTTAATCTTGCTGAATCTCAGACTCTACAAAATCTATAAAATGGGGATAACAATAACACGTAGGTCATGACATTGCTGTGAAAATCTGTTGTGAGCTGTTGTGAGATGGCCACGTGCCACAGACAGTGACATTCCGTTTTATACTATTACATAGAACATGGGATTTTAATGCACAGAATATATTCTAAAATAAAGGCTCTGCCACAGGAGACCAAGATTAATCACTACATAAGAAAAATATGAACAAAGGTGGTTGAAAAGTTAGAGTTTATTTGACAATTCACAAGTGATTTGCAAGTTTTATGGATTAGTTGGAGCCAAATTTGAAAACCAGTAGCTCCTCTTTTCTTCCTGGAATGTCTAACATGCTCTAATTTGTTGCCCAAGTAGTGCAAGCCGTGCCTACTCAAGGAATTCAAGCTAATTTTAACTTAAACTAGAAATAAAAATCAAATATACCACACAGCATTCTAAAACCAAATACAGAGAGTATTTTGTGCTTGTTGCCCTTGTTTGAGATAATTTCTACCAGAGATAATTTGTATACAGTTATCTGTTTATGAATCAGTATGAAAAAAAGAGTAAGGATCATTTAAGATAACAGAAATATTAACTCTCAAAACTTTCTATAGCAATGCAAACACAAACACCGTCTGGTCCTAGTGGTGAATTTAGTATCAAAATAACACATTTAAAAAGGTACATGTAATACACTTAAGCCTCTAGAACTTGACTTTGAGGCGAGGCAGCTGAGCCACAGAAAGATAATAAGCCAAGTTCTACTAGGGAACAGTGACCCTCACCCCTGTAACCTTTTAGAAATGACAGCCACCTGGAAAACCAATATATTAACAGAAAGAATGGTATGTAACATTTAATTTAATAAGTCAATAAGAAAAGTGAAGTTATTTTCATAAACAGCATTTGAGACTGGGTTTACAGAAGACAGACATTATCTTACGTAGACCCTATTTCTGTATTTTGTTTCAGTTGCACAGTATTGAGAAAGTCCTGATTAACATTAAGAAATGGTAGCAGTTCTTTAACAGCTCACCTTGAAATACCAAGGCGCTCTTCAGTCTACCAGAGATGGCTTTATTCTGGCATCTGCACAAAAAGAGTTAACCTGGTACTGATGTTTGCTGGATTTCAGTATTCTAAAATGTTATAAACTGCGTATCTGAGTTTGTTGGCTTTTAATTTTTATGTTCAAATATACTTATCAAATATTAATGAAGAGTTTCAACAGAACACAGTTGGAATATCATTGCCTCAAGACATGAGTTGATTTGTTGATTCATTTATTCGCGTGTGAAATCTGGCTACTGTGCGCTCCCACGAGTCCCTCACTCTGTCTACTCACTGCTCTCGGTCATTCCTTCTGTCTCTTTCACAAGCTCTTGTCTTGTACCTGGCTCAAAGTGACATTTTCATCTTGTAATCTCCCCCTTTCTCATGCTCTCAATTACAATTATCAATACATATGCTGACAATTCCCAAGTATCTATCTCCAGCTCATATTTTTCTCCTAAGCTCCAACTAGAATTACATTTCTACTTGGATATTCCATAGGCATCTTAAACTCAAAACAGATCTAACCCATCATTCATCTCGCTTTGTCTTGCCTCCACCAAAACTAACCCTTTCCCCATGTTGAATTCACTATCTGAGTAAATGGGATGGTAACACCTGGCTGTCCAACTCAAGAGATCTAGGAGTCATCTTACATTCTTCTCTTTTCTTTGCCATCTACTAATTCCACCAAGAAGCCCTACTCATTCTACCTCCCCAATACTCTCTGAATCCATTTCACCTTTTCCATCCCAGTACAACCACCATAAAGCCACCTCTCAACAGGGACTACTGTGATTTGCAGAACTACCTAGACTTTTAAACCATATATTTTAACACTGTATCACTTCTTTAGAAAAAAAAAAAAAATCCTTCAATATCTCTAGATTATCTTCAGAATAAAACCCAAATCTTTCATATGACTTACAAAGTCTTTCCTGATCTACCCTTCGCCTACTCCTCCATCACCATCTTTTGCCATATACCTTTCCCTAACACCCTGTGTGTCAGTGTACTAACCCATTCTAACCTTCTAAATGTCTCAATGCTTTCATCCCTCTAAGCCTTTGCACATGACAAATTCTCTACAATTCTCTCACACCCCTTCAACTAGCTAGCTCTTACTCCCCCACCCAAACTCAGCTAGGTATCATCTCTTCTGGAAAAGATTTCTTGACTCTTCTTCCCTCTGGGCTTCCTCATGCTAGTCCTCTTTATCAGAGTACTTATGCACTGTAAACTGTCTGTGTCCTGCACCGAAGTATGAGCTTCTCTCTTGTGTCTCTATTCCTGGGATATACCAGGTGCTCAACAAATATTTTAGGTAAGAGAATAGAAGGCATGACTTAAGAGGCCAATGGATCACTTACAGGCCTATTAACAAAATACTAACCCCACAACTGTGATTTCCCAGTGAGAAGGCACCTTGCTCTATGAGTCTTTTTAATTAATTCAATTCAAACCCAACCCTTCCTTAAAAAGTTAAACATAGAATTACCATATGATCCAGCAATTCCACTCCTAGGTATATATTCCAAGAAATGAAAGCAGGATTCAAATATCTGTATATGAATGTTCACTGCAGAATTATTCACAATAGCCAAAAGGTGGAAATGACCCAAATGTCCATCAATAGATAAATGGATAAACAAAATGTGGTATATCCATACAATGGAACAGTCAACATTGAAAGGGAATGAAATTCTGACATAAGCCACAACATGGATAAACCTTGAAAACATTATGCTAAGTGAAATACGCCAAATACAAAAAGACAAATATTATATGATTCCACTTATATGAGGGCTAGCACCCATCTGAAGAACCTAGGGCCATGAGTCACTTCTGTGAATGATCTAACGGCCTGATCAGTCACAGAGGCCTTAACTTCTGTGGAAACAGAACTGACCACAAAGTTACCTAGTACTGACTGCAAAACCCACATCCTGCTGAACTATTATTTAGTGTTGGAGGATGAGTTTTACAGGTTTACAACTTACTTCATTAGGGAACTTAAGAGATAAATTGTCTTCCCAAGGCCTTTATAAACAGTTTGCTACTTAAATTTTATAGACTGAAATTCTGCATATGAAACTTACTTTCCTTGGATTATCTGAAGCCTGTAAGTTTAAAAAAACTGGGGAGTAAAACATATTGCATGAATATAACACCTGCAAACAAAGTATGACTTGCAACTGAATGATGACAAGCGTTGTAAACATCAAAGGAGCCTGAAGGAAGAAGTTCAAGAAGAGCAAATATGAAATATATAGTTAAGAAGTGTCCTAACAGAGGTATTCCAGACAGGCAAGCTCAAGGGAAAAACGGTACCAGCAACATGAGTAAGATCTCCACCTTCTGACAGTGGGCTGGATGACCAGACTGACTGCTGTGGGAACATAGCAGGTGCATCATCTGAGCCTTTTTCCCTCATCCCCCCTCCAAAGGAAAACCCCTGGCAGGGACCCTATACGTAGAAATGAAACGTCAAACAGTTAGTACAGTGCCTGTCACATAGCAGATATTCAACAAACACCCATTTCTATTCCACTTTATACTGAAGTTGTTGGGAAAGCATTTACTTCAAGTACGTCTGCTTTCTAGCCCTGTTTTCTGAAACAGTCATTCCACTTAAGGTATAACAATCAAATAAGTCATATACACAAGTCATATAGATATGACTTACTATATATATACATATATATGCATATATAGTAACATAGTTATAAAACACGGATAACAAGATAAAATCATGAATGTAGTTAGAAAAAATACCCACAAAAGAAATTTTTCTATATTACAGAAATGGGCTTAATTTTTGGGGGCACCCATTGTCATCTTAATTTGGTTTTATTAGGAGAAAAGAGAGTAACATTTCTGTCCCTGGGTAGATCTGACGTGAAAATAATTGACAAAAGTAGGTCAGAATCCCATGGAATGGTGAGGTCTGAATGTTAGGTGTCTTATATTAGGTTATAAATCCTGACAGGCAATAATGACAGGATCTTCTGAAAGCCTTTGAAATTCACTAGGGCAGTCCCAACTTGTTTAGTTAAAAGCAGCAGCAAGGTAGGAAATAGAACTTCATGTGACTCTGGCTACCCTGATGTGTCTTAGATAAAAGCTGAAGTCATCATGCTCCTACTCTTTTTGCTGGCTTTGTTTTCACAAAAAATATCCTCTCCTTACCCACATACACTTCTGGTAGCCTTTGGAATGTGTCCTTTAATCTACAAGATAAAAAGGGTACTTAAAGAGATCAACGAATTGACTAGAAATCTGTTGGGAGCTTATGGCCTGTCCCCTATTCTAGATGCAATTTCTCTCCCTGGGTCACCTGTTTTTGGTAAAAATAACTCAATTCTTTTTTATCTAATATACTAAGCAGAAATCACTTGGCAGTGTAGTGCTGATTTTTTCCTTGGATAAAATTGTTAGCAACTTGTAGCTACTTTACTAGGTAATATCAATATATAAACAAAAAGAGAAAAACATTCATTTCTTTTAATTCATTAGCTATGCTTATTTGTGTGACACCTATATATTGGTTTCCCATAGAGAAAAACTGCCATAAAAATTTAAGGTCCAATTTAACATGAATATTAGTTAAAAATACACGTTCACAATTTAGAGTAAGGTGAATGATACATCTGTTTCCATTATAAAATGATCCTTTTCTAGTAATTTTTACAATATTTTCTCACATGAAAATTATCTTCTCAACAAATACTTATTATAGCATAGTATCCTACTTGAGAAATTTTTTAAAAATGTGTCATTCTCAACTACTTCTTACCTGAAAGTTTTCCTCTTTAAGATTTATATAAATTAATTGACTTCATGAATGATAAAGGAACAATGTTAAATATCCAGAAGAAAAAAGTTCAATGAAGACTATTTCATGGCTTTAAGCACTGAATATCAGGATGTTAAAATCATTTGATATCAAATAAACAAAAGGATTTCTTTAAAAAACAAAACAAGAAACCACTGCCACCAAACACATTTTCCCAAATGGCCTGCCTCGCATTCCAGAGCTGACAGAAAATCAGGTCTGCAAGGAGACAGCAGCTGAGCTGCATACTCCAGAGTTAAGTAAAAACATGGGAGGCCGGAGCACACATGTGAAAGAATACATTTAATTTTAACAAGGCAAAGAAATGAGTTTTAAAAGGTGGTGGTGGTTTAACTGAGTGTCTCTTTTAGTTCCACTTGAAAAAAAGGTGTAAGTTTTTCCTCTAACTGCTTCCCAACAGTTCAATGACAGCAAAACTTTAAATCTATGGTGGTGCTGGAGTTCTTCTATTAGGGACAAGAGGGATGCAACTTCATGAACTTTTTTTAATCTGCAGAAAGAAAGGGGGAGAAAAAAAAGACAGAGAGAAAGAGAGAGAAAGAGGAGAAACAAAAACTAATTTTCCAGGCAGGGAAATACTTATAAAACCTTTTATGTCAAAGTTAGGATTTCACAACATAACACACTAATGCAAAATCCAGTAGCACCTGTAAGATTTAAGTAAATGCTGCCATCACTTAAATGCTTTTTAAAAAGTATCTGTAAAAGACTGAAGGAAAAAAAGATACATTCTCCAGAGAACAACAAATGTATTTCAAAATAAAAACTGTATTTTTGTTTTTCTTTTTTTCAATTTTTTTTTGTACAAGAATTCATAGTTATCATATAATAACTTACACACAAATGGGATCAATCTCTGCTCTCCTTTTCTGTGTCACTTCAAGTCCACATGTTCAGGCTATAGTCCCCAACATTATTTTCTGATAAATATATTACCACAGTTTGATCTAAATATACATTATATAATACTTGTCTCTGGGAAAAATCAAATTTTAATATGCAAACTTTTATTTATATAATACAGAAATGAAGAAAACTACAGTAGGCACACAACCTAATTATGACTTGTAGATGATGATTTCTAGATACTCTCCTACTGTAAATGAATGTTTAAAATAGTCTTAATACGAAAATTTTATTTATATGTGCACTTGTGTCCACCTTATCCCATATACTGTACACGTCTAATGACAATCTGGGAATTTAAAGGTGCAGCCCTCAAGAAATTGTTTAATCACTTAAAAAAGAAAAAATTAGACTCTATTGGAAAGGAAAAAACTCACAAAATTTCCAATTTTAGATTTCATGTCCATAGGAAAATATTAAAAATAATTTTCTGTATATACATATGAGTATATGTATATATTGAATTACAGATGTCTCATATATCAATACAATTCAAGTGGAGACATTTTGGTGAGTTATTTTCCCATTAAATGACAACTATGTCAAAATTTAAAAATATCTTATTACATCATTAAAATAATTCACTTACCATTTCAACAGCTTACCCTTTTTTTTTTTGAATTTTTAACTCTTCATAAACAAATTTCCTGATCCCTAGTGTTAAATCCCCTATTTAAATTAAAATCTGGTGCTCTGTTACTCAGAAACTGATGGATAAAATCACATCTACTTCAAAATTCCATCAATCAAATAAATTTTATTACCTGATTTATCAGAGAAATAGCTCTGAGCTTGTGTACCTAAATTATCCTCCCTATTATAAACAGGTGAGGAAAATACCCTAAAATAGATGGAGGTAACTTACATGATATTATAGCACATATAATACAAGATGATTAAGTGTCTGATATAAACTTTTCAGAGACACCTGAAAACTCACTTTAGAAACTAACTTTAGAAACAAACCATTTATTTTTCACTCTAATATAAATTAATATGTATGTATTTACATACATACACATACATATATAAAACAAAATTGTCTAGTGTTGATTAGCTGTTTGTGAGTGAAAAAATGGTTACAAATTGATTAACCAGCTTAATTCTGTACTTAACAATTCAACTGTTTTGGGGTACAGACAAAAAGTCAGTGCATTTGTAAACTCCATGGAGTCAGATACTCAAGCATACACTTTAAATAAGAACCCTCCTCAACATCACAAGCATTGGACAGCAAGAATATATGGACTCTAATGCAGTTCCTACTCCAAAGCAGACTAGACAGCACTTGACTTACTTTTAAAACAGTTTCTTAAAAGAAATATATAAAGAAATGCATGTTTGCTAAAAGTCCTTTAAAATTACCTCAAAACAACATTAAATCCTGTTCACTGAGAAGAGCCCGCTGAATTGAATTCCTGTTTTGAAATGCCTAGTTAACAGTTTAGAATATTGCCTTGTGAGGATTGACTAGAGACGTGGTTGATGTGAAGACCCAGACAGAGTACACGGCTCCAATCCCAATAGTCCTCTGATTGGCTGCTTGATGGAAATGGATCGCCTTTAAAATAGCTATACACCTTAAAATGATCTATAATAAACAGTTTCCCAACAACCATTATTATTTGTAAATTGAAATGCATTAATCATTCAGAAAAGATTTCTTGCAAAATATATAAATAAATGTAACTGCATATTCTGTAAATATACTTAACATTGCTAGACCAGACCGCCAGGGACGGGCTGCTGTATTTCAGTACTGTGTGTCAAATTTATTAGAAATTTAAAAAGAAAGATTTTGGAGGGACTCAGCTGCCTTCATTAGTTGGCTTTAAAATGTGTAATAAAATGGGAGACAATATCTTTTCATAAATACATGGAATCAATATGGAAAAGTAAACTATACAGCAGACAAGATTAGAGAACACCAGAGTGTACCAGAGTGGTCACCAGAGTGAAATATCTTCCAGTATAAAAAAAGGGAAGAACTCTATACACCCAGTTATAGTAAGTATGTTTCAATTAAAGATGCAGCTCACTCTCACTCCTGGCAAGAATTAATTGGTAATGGCACTGCTGCCAGCAGTGCAAAAATATCCTGAGAAATTATTCAGATTACAACAAAAGACAGGGCTTTCATCACTAAGTTTTTGCACAAAACACAGCTTTAGATATCATAAATAAATTAATTTAAAAAGCAGATAACCTTCACTGTGTTGAACACAAAAAGGGGATGTGACCCAGACATTTGTTAATTCTCCCATTGGCTAATATCAGAAAAAAAGATTGCATTAAGTGTCTGTTTATAACTTTCTAGTTAACTATGGCCAATAATATACATGGAGGTAATCTGTAGTTCAAGTTTTTCATCTCTTTTTCCCCAACTAGCTACAAGCTGAACTCTAAAATTTACACTGAAATATACAATTCCAATTTTCAAAAGATCCTCCTCCTGGACAAGGGATATTCAAATTTTTTGTGCAATCTTGATGCAGAGCCCAAACAGTCCTATGAAGAGAGACAGTATATTTTTTAATCAATTGGCACTGAAATTTAACTTTCCTTAGCTGCGTTCTAGTAGCTTGGCCAAGTTATCTCGTAATTCTGTTAGTTCAAAGATTTTTCCATCAAGAATTTCTAACAGTGTCTTCAGGTTATTGCGAAAAGCTTCTTGTTCATTCTGACTTTTCTCCAGACGTTGCTCCAAGTCAGACAGTTGTCCTTCCAGGTCTTTGTTCCGAATTTCTACTTCCTTTAGAAACAGAAGTGTGATATATATATGTGTGTCAGTTTAAGACTTAACAAACAATATAACTTTTGTTATGACCAATATTGTGGTAGTTAATGCAGCTTGATAATTAGGATGACTTTCTGAGTCTCAATGCAATTTAAGGAGGTTTTTAGATTTTACCATCTGAGAAATCCATGTGGTTTTATTGATTGGCTTGTTCATGAACACATCTGTCCCCCCAGCACAAATTTCCTGACTGCTTGCTTTGTGCCAGGCAACACTAGTCTAGGCACTTCAAATACTGAGATCGGATGAAGACCCATTGTGTGGATTATCTGCATCTCTTTTCTATTTCTGCCCATGTCCTTTTCCTCTGGCACAATTGTTAGCAATCTCAGATGAAAGCAGGCAGAGAAAAAGAGAGAAATTAATTTTTCTCCTTATTGGAAATTTTGGAGAAAGACTTAGAGAGGAAAAATGACTCAATAAGGTTTTAGGATCCTCCGAATATGTTAATTATTCTTTGTTTCGCCTCAATATCAAATGAATGCATATGGTAGAGAATATAGCTCACCTGCTAAAAACTGTAGTGAAGATATATAATAACTATATATAAGAGAATTATACAACTAACAATTCCAATATACTGCAGCTTAAGGAAAGAAAAAAATGACAAAAGGGAAGTAAAAGTTCATGACAACAAAAACATTTTTAACTTTTTAAACAGAATAAAACCTGGCATACTTAAAAATTATTTAGAAGTTACTATATATTATATCTGAAGGACAGTAGATTTTTTTTAAAAAAACTATTGAAAGGCAATCTGGTAAATGTTAAATGAAAATAACAGAACATGAAGCAGCACACTGCAACGAGGCAAAAATTTGTATGCATGAGGACAAACAATGGGAATTAAAGTACACACAGAAAATAGGAAACAGTTCTGGTTGTTGGCATTATGAGCACTTCTTTCCAAAATGTATTTGTCCTATAATACCAGCAAAATTAAACTTTTGAGAAAAATAATTGGAAAATTGACTTGAATACATATAAGAAAGTAACCATTGATTTAGCATTCTCAACACAAAGAAATATTCACATGATTAAGAGCAAAGCTCAAGCAAAAGGACACCACAGATGAGTCGAAGAGCCTGGGAAAATACAAAAAAAAGGAAGAAAGCAGTTATAATGACTTATAAAGAAAGAATTTAGGGAATTCCAATCTAATCTTAAAGTATTTACTGTTAGATGTTAACCAGGTATGTTTCTAATCTTTTTCCTTTGAATAATCTACAAGGTGAAGATAAGTAAACTGAGAGCAGATTCTGAAACCAATAAAATATTTATAAATTCAGAAGCCAAGTTCATGGAGGCTCTAAACTATGGGGGAGAAAACAGACCCTGGGATCAAATGTAAAAATTCCACTCATGATTGCACAGCATGCTCTCTTGCCTGCTTAAACAATAAGCTTAAGAGTACTGTAGAATGTTTCCAACTGTAAAAATAGACCAAATGTCATTCACTAGAAAACACCCACTTCACCAGGCACCGCCCAGTTTGCCCTCTAAAGCCGTCCTTAAAAATGAAAGGCTTCCTTGTTCTCCTTGCCAATCAATGAAACATCCAACCATTTTCAGTGGAAGCAAGCAAAACACCAAATTCCCTCAGCTATTAAAATTGAGCTGTTCTCTCCAGGAGTCTTGTGCTCTAAGCCATTTCTCTGATGGAGGAATTTCACTAGGCCCGTAACAAAAGGGATCCAATACAATGCAGTTGGTGCTGGTCTATTCTGAGGCAGAGAATAAGATCCCAGAGGAAGAACAGACAACCCAGGATCAGTATGAAGCAACCTGATTGGTGGCATGTCCCAGTTTTCTACCTTCTGTCTATATTTTCCCTCCCTTCTTCTTGACTTTTATTCTTCCTCCCAACTCATTCTTCTGCTTATTATCATTTTTGTGCTAGTATTTCCCCTTCTCCTTTACCGATATGTGAGCATATGCCAGGGGCACCAAGATAAAGCACTAAGGCCAGAATTTGCTAAATCCCTTTTGAGTGCTTTAAAAGGCAGTAACTGAAAGTATATAAATACAAATGCTCTGTATTTGTTAGATATGGAGTCTACAACACTACAGTGATTAAAAAAATGTAAACAATTATTATCACCATCAATGGGACCAGGTCAGGTTATAAATTTAAATCTTGCATCATTTAATCTAAATAAAAGCTACAAAAAATTGTCTTTATTGATATCTGATTCACACCTTAAACTCTTAGAAGTAAGATATATTATTGTTCTATTAGATTATTAACCTTCATATATAACATGACATAAATCATCAAAACAAGTATTAATAATTCAACAGAAAAATGGGTAAAAGAAGAAGTTATTCAACAATTATTACTGTCTTCTACAAACTAGGCACTGAAGATAAAGTAGAAAATAAACAAAGATGGGCCCTGTTTTGATGGAGCATGCATTCTAGAAGGAAGATACTGGTAACAAAGAAGTCAACAGAACAGACGTCTGTGTAACTAAGGAAATCACTGTGTACACTGAAATCTTTCAACCATCTTTCCAAACTGTGTAAACCAATAATAAGAACAAATAAAATGACACGAATTCCACAACTTCAACTAGAAGAAAGAGAACAATACAAACTTCAAGTTACCTATAATTAGGAGATATAAGCACCAGTTTCTAGCAAAGATATTTCTTAAGTTCTTACTCTCTTCACAGAGAGCAAGGCAGGGCTGTGGGGAAATGTACAGAAGAAGGAAGAGGAGAATGAAAGGCCTAAGACTGAACTCTAATAATCCAAAGAAAGAGAAAAACCACTGAAAGTGCCAAAATACTGGTGGAAAACAAAAAGTCCTGGTAGACCAGAGCAGCCTACAAGAAGCGAATTCACAGTGTACAGGACACTCGAGAAAGCAACCTTGGAAAGGCATACTTCTGAGAGTAAAAAGAAGAGAAAGGGACTTTGGGGATAGCTAATCATAAAATAAATGGTCCTTCCACTGGGAAATTCATTTAGAAAGTCCAAAAATTATGATATGGGCAAAGGTATACCAGGCAGGTGTTGTAATAGTGGTAGAAAAAGAGGCGAAGAAAGACACCTTTAATGCTAAAAGTGACAACACACAATGAAGATATAACAATTATGTTTATGTACCAAGAAACACAGTAGCCACCTTTATAAAGTAGAAACTACAGGAGCTGTAAGGAGACATAGAAAAAAATACACTGATAAGAGCTTTTAATATTCCACTCTCAATATAGGACAGATCAAGAGGAACAACAACAAAAAAGGTAAGGATATAGAAGGCTTAAACTACAAAATCAATAAAGAGCATTCACAAGATTGATCATATGCTAGATTACACAAAAAATTGGTAAATTATGCAAAGCAGAAATTACATAAACAAACCCTTGTGATCACAATGCAGTAAAACTAGAAATAAGTAACTAAATCATAAAACTAAAAGGCCCTCCCAAGAGCAAATTAAAACATGTTCTTTTAAACACTTCTAGCGTGAAAGGGAAATAAAACCAAAATTACAGAATTTCAAGAAATAATGATAATGGAAACACTGTCAGAATCTATGGGACACATTAAAGCAATGACCAGAAGAAAATCTATAGCCTTAAACACAAATAAATAAAAATGAAAATAAAGGAATTAAATTCCCTTCTCAAAATGCTAGAAAAAGAATAAAAAAGTAAACCAAAACAAAGCATAAGGCAGAAATAAAGATAAAAGTAAAAATTCATTAGGTAGAGGACAGAAAAAGAGTAACACTGATTAATAAGTCAAAATCTCCTTTCGCAAAAAACTTAAAATAGACATACCATTACTTAAGAAAGAAAAGGAAAAAAAACAACTATATAAAATAAGAAATTATAAGAGTTCCCACCGAATATTTGAAAACCCAGACGTAAAGCTTAAACAGCCCAATATCGGCAGAAGAAATAGAGAGTAATCAAGGAATTACTCCATAAAAAGCACCAGGCCCAGATGGTTTCAAGGGGAAGTTCTATTAAACTTTCAAAGGCTAGACAGTTCCAATATGACATAAATTATTCCAGAGCATAGAAAATAAACAAAATCTTCCAAATTATCTTATGAAGCTAGTATAGCCTTGATACCTAAATCTTATAAATCAGCTCCCACCTGAAAAAGGAAGAAAGTTACAGACCAATATTACAAATGAATATCATGTAAAAACTGTAAATAATAGGGAACAAAAATCTGGTACCACATTAATAAAATGATACACCACAGCTAAGTGGTATTTATTCTAGGAATGCAACGTGGTTCACTTTTAGAAAATCCATTAATAAAATAAACCATATTAATGGATCTGGGGAGAAAAACTATGATTATCTCGATAGATACTAAAAAAGCTATTAACAAAATTCACTCATTCATGGTAAAAACACTCAAGAAAATAGGAATAAGCCACTCTCATAATATGGTAAGATACGTATATTTCAGTGGTAAAGCCAGCATTTCAATTAATGGAAAAATATTAGAGGCATTTCCACAAAGATGAGGAACAAGATAAGTCTGTCACCTCCACTACTGTTTAACACTGTACCTGTATTTTTTGTTTGTTTACTCCTCAGTGCGTGAGATCTTTTTTTTTTTTAACATCTTTATTGGAGTATAATTGCTTCACACTGTTGTGTTAGTTTCTGCTGTAAAACAAAGTGAATCAGCTATATGCATACGTATATCCCCATATCCCCTCCCTCTTGCATCTCCCTCCCACCCTCCTTATCCCACCCCTCTAGGTGGTTGCAAAGCACAGAGCTGATCTCCCTGTGCTGTGCAGCTGCTTCCCACTAGCTATCTGTTTTACATTTGGTAGTGTATATATGTCCATGTCACTCTCTCACTTCGTCCCAGCTTACCCTTCCCCCTCCTGGTGTACTCAAGTCCATTCTCTATGTCTGTGTCTTTATTCCTGTCCTGCCCCTAGGTTCATCAGAACCATTTCTTTTTAGATTCCATATATATATGTTAGCATACAGTATTTGTTTTTCTCTTTCTGACTTACTTCACTCTGTATGACAGACTCTAGGTCCATCCACCTCACTACAAATAACTCAATTTCGATTCTTTTTATGGCTGAGTAATATTCCATTGTATATATGTGTCACATCTTCTTTATCCATTCATCTGTCAGTGGCTACTTAGGTTGCTTCCATGTCCTGGCTATTGTAAATAGAGCTGCAATGAACATTGTGGTACATGACTCTTTTTTTTTTTTTTTTAAATTCTTTATTTATTTATTTTTGGCTGTGTTGGGTCTTCGTTTCTGTGCCAGGGCTTTCTCCAGTTGCGGCAAGCGGGGGCCACTCTTCATTGCGGTGCACGGCCCTCTCACTATCCCGGCCTCTCTTGTTGTGGAGCACAGGCTCCAGACGCGCAGGCTCAGTAACTGTGGCTCATGGGCCTAGTTGCTCCGCGACATGTGGGATCTTCCCAGACCAGGGCTCGAACCCATGTCCCCTGCATTGGCAGGCAGATTCTCAACCACTGCACCACCAGGGAAGCCCACATGACTCTTTTTGATTTATGGTTTTCTCAGGGTATCTGCCCAGTAGTGGGATTGCTGGGTCGTACTGTAGTTCTATTTTTAGTTTTTTAAGGAACCTCCATACTGTTCTCCATAGCAGCTGTATCAATTTACATTCCCACCAACAGTGCAAGAGGGTTCCCTATATTCTCCACACCCTCTCCGGCATTTATTGTTTGTAGATTTTTTGATGATGACTGTTCTGACTGGTGTGAGGTGATACCTCATTGTAGTTTTGATTTTCATTTCTCTAATGATTAGTGATGTTGAGCATCTTTTCATGTGTTTGTAGGCAATCTGTATATCTTCTTTGGAGAAATGCTTATTTAGGTCTTCTGCCCATTTTTGGATTGGGTTGTTTCTTTTTCTGATATTGAGCTTCATGAGCTGCTTGTATATTCTGGAGATTAATCCTTTGTCAGTTGCTTCCCTTGCAAATATTTTCTCCCATTCTGAGGGTTGTCTTTTTGTCTTGTTTATGGTTTCTGTTGCTGTGCAAAAGCTTTTAAGTTTCATTAGGTCCCATTTTTTATTTTTGTTTTTATTTCCATTTCTCTAGGAGGTGGGTCAAAAAGGATCTTGATGTGATTTACGTCATAGAGTGTTCTGCCTATGTTTTCCTCTAAGAGTTTTATAGTGTCTGGCCTTACATTTAGGTTTTTTTTTTTTTAACATCTTTATTGGAGTATAATTGCTTTACAATGGTGTGTTAGTTTCTGCTTTATAACAAAGTGAATCAGTTATACATATACATATGTCCCCATATCTCTTTCCTCTTGCATCTCCCTCTCTCCCACCCTCCCTATCCCACCCCTCTAGGTGGTCACAAAGCACCGAGCTGATCTCCCTGTGTTATGCGGCTGCTTGCCACTAGCTATCTATTTTACATTTGGTAGTGTATATATGTCCATGCCGCTCTCTCACTTTGTCCCAGCTTACCCTTCCCCCTCCCCGTATCCTCAAGTTCATTCTCTAGCAGGTCTGCATCTTTATTCCCACCTTGCCCCTAGGTTCTTCATGACAATTTTTTTTTTTTTTGGATTCCATATATATGTGTTAGCATATGGTATTTGTTTTTCTCTTTCTGACTTACTTCACTCTGTATGACAGTCTTTAGGTCCATCCACCTCACTACAAATAACTCAGTTTCGTTCCTTTTTATGGCTGAGTAATATTCCATTGTAGATATGTGCCACATCTTCTTTATCCACTCATCTGTTGATGGACATTTTGGTTGCTTCCATGTCCTGGCTATCGTAAATAGAGCTGCAATAAACATTTTGGTACATGACTCTTTTTGAATTATGGTTTTCTCAGGGTATATGCCCAGTAGTGGGATTGCTGGGTCATATAGTAGTTCTATTTTTAGTTTTTTAAGAAACGTCCATACTGTTCTCCATAGTGGCTGTATCAATTTACATTCCCACCGACAGTGCAAGAGTGTTCCCTTTTCTCCACACCCTCTCCAGCATTTATTGTTTGTAGATTTTTTGATGATGGCCATTTTGACCGGAGTGAGATGATATCTCATTATAGTTTTGATTTGCATTTCTCTAATGATTAATGATGTTGAGCATTCTTTCATGTGTCTGTTGGCAATCTATATATCTTCTTTGGAGAAATGTCTATTTAGGTCTTCTGCCCATTTTTGGATTGGATTGGTTGTTTTTTTAATATTGAGCTGCATGAGCTGCTTGTAAATTTTAGAGATTAATCCTTTGTCAGTTGCTTCATTTACAAATATTTTCTCCCTTTCTGAGGGTTGTCTTTTGGTCTTGTTTATGGTTTCCTTTGCTGTGCAAAAGCTTTTAAGTTTCATTAGATCCCATTTGTTTATTTTTGTTTTTATTTCCATTTCTCTAGGAGCTGGGTCAAAAAGGATCTTGCTGTGATTTATGTCATAGAGTGTTCTGCCTATGCTTTCCTCTAAGAGTTTGATGGTGTCTGGCCTTACATTTAGGTCTTTAATCCATTTTGAGTTTATTTTTGTGTATGGTGTTAGGGAGTGTTCTAATTTCATTCTTTTACATGTAGCTGTCCAGTTTGCCCAGCACCACTTATTGAAGAGGCTGTCTTTTCTCCACTGTATATTCTTGCCTCCTTTATCAAAGATAAGGTGACCATATGTGCGTGGGTTTATCTCTGTGCTTTCTATCCTGTTCCATTGATCTATATTTCTGTTTCTGTGCCAGTACTATACTGTCTTGATTACTGTAGCTTTGTAGTATAGTCTGAAGTCAGGGCGCCTGATTCCTCCAGCTCCATTTTTCTTTCTCAAGATTGCTTTGGCTATTTGGGGTCTTTTGTGTTTCCATACAAATTGTGAAATTTTTTGTTCTAGTTCTGTGAAAAATGCCAGTGGGAGCTTGATAGGAATTGCATTGAATTTGTAGATTGCTTTGGGTAGTATAGTCATTTTCACAATGTTCACAATGCTGATTCTTCCAATCCAAGAACATACTATATCTCTCCATTGTATCATCTTTAATTTCCTTCATCAGTGTCTTATAATAAGTTTTCTGCATACAGGTCTTTTGTCTCCTTAGGTAGGTTTATTCCTAGGTATTTTATTCTCTTTGTTGCAATGGTAAATGGGAGTGTTTCCTTAATTTCTCTTTCAGATTTTTCATCAAGAGTGTAGAGGAATGCAAGAGATTTCTGTGCGTTAATTTTGTATCCTGCTACTTTACCAGAATCATTGATTAGCTCTAGTAGTTTTCTAGTAGCATCTTTAGGATTCTCTATGTATAGTATCATGTCATCTGCAAACAGTGACAGTTTTACTTCTTTTCCGAATTGGATTCCTTTTATTTCTTTTTCTTCTCTGATTGCTGTGGCTGATACTTCCAAAACTATGTTGAATAATAGTGGTGAGTGTGGACAACGTTGTCTTGTTCCTGAACTTAGTGTAAATGCTTTCAGTTTTTCACCACTGAGAACGATGTTGCTTGTGGGTTTGTCATATATAGCCTTTATTATGTTGAGGTAGGTTCCCTCTATGTCTACTTTCTGGAGGGTTTTTATCATAAATGGGTGTTGAATTTTGTCGAAACCTTTTTCTGCATCTGTTGAGACGATCATATGGTTTTTATCCTTCAATTTGTTAATATGGTGTATCACATTGATTGATTTGCATATATTGAAGAATCCTTGCATCCCTGGGATAAACCCCACTTGATCATGGTGTATGATCCTGTTAATACACTGTTGGATTCTGTTTGCTAGTATTTTGTTGAGGATTTCTGCATCTATGTTCATCAGTGATACTGGCCTGTAGTTTTCTTTCTTTGTGACATCTTTTTCTGGTTTTGGTATCAGGGTGATAGTGGCCTCGTAGAATGAGTTTGGGAGTGTTCCTCCCTCTGCTATATTTTGGAAGAGTTTGAGAAGGATAAGTGTTAGCCCTTCTCAAAATGTTTGATAGAATTTGCCTGTGAAGCCATCTGGTCCTGGGTTTTTGTTTGTTGGAAGATTTTTAATGACAGTTTCAATTTCAGTGCTTGTGATTGGTCTGTTTATATTTTCTATTTTTTCCTGGTTCAGTCTCATAAGACTGTGCTTTTCTAAGAATGTGTCCATTTCTTCCAGGTTGTCCATTTTATTGGCATAGAGTTGCTTGTAGTAATCTCTCATGATCCTTTCTATTTCTGCAGTGTCAGTTGTTACTTCTCCTTTTTCATTTCTAATTCTATTGATTTGAGTCTTCTCCCTTTTTTTCTTGATGAGTTTGGCTAATGGTTTATCAATTTTGTTTATCTTCTCAAAGAAACAGCTTTTAGTTTTATTGATCTTTGCTATTATTTCCTTCATTTCTTTTTCATTTGTTTCTGATCTCATCTTTATGATTTCTTTCCTTCTGCTAACTCTCGGGTTTTTTTGTTCTTTCTCTAATTGCTTTAGGTGTAAGGTTAGGTTGTTTATTTGACATGTTTCTTGTTTATTGAGGTAGGATTGTATTGCTATAAACTTCCCTCTTATAACTGCTTTTGCTGCATCCCATAGGTTTTGGGTCATCGTGTTTTCATTGTCATTTGTTTCTAGGAATTTTTTGATTTCCTCAGTCATCTCTTCGTTATTAAGTAGTGTATTGTTTAGCCTCTATGTGTTTGTATTTTTTACAGATGTTTTCCTGTAATTGATATCTAGTCTCATAGCGTTTTGGTCGGAAAAGATACTTGACACAATTTCAATTTTCTTCAGTTTACCACGGCTTGATTTGTAACCCAAGATATGATCTATCCTGGAGAATGTTCCATGAGCACTTGAGAGGAAAGTGTATTCTGTTGTTTTGGGATGGAATGTCCTATAAATATCAATTAAGTCCATCTTGTTTAATGTGTCATTTAAAGCTTGTGTTTCCTTATTTATTTTCATTTTGGATGATCTGTCCATTGGTGAAAGTGGGGTGTTAAAGTCCCCTACTATGATTGTGTTACTGTCGATTTCCCCTTTTATGGCTGTTAGCATTTGCCTTATGTATTGAGGTGCTCCTATGTTGGGTGCATAAATATTTACAACTGTTATACTTTCTTCTTGGATTGATCCCTTGATCATTATGTAGTGTCCTTCTTTGTCTCTTGTAATAGTCTTTATTTTAAAGTCTATTTTGTCTGATATGAGAATTGCTACTTCAGCTTTCTTCTGATTTCCATTTGCATGGAATATCTTTTTCCATCCCCTCACTTTCAGTCTGTATGTGTCCCTAGGTCTGAAGTGGGTCTCTTGACAGCATATGTATGGGTCTTGTTTTTGTATCCATTTAGCAAGCCTGTGTCTTTTGGTTGGAGCATTTAATCCATTCACGCTTAAGGTAATTCTCAATATGTATGTTCCTATGACCATTTTCTTAATTTTTTGGGTTTGTTATTGTAGGTCTTTTCCTTCTCTTGTGTTTCCTGCTTAGAGAAGTTCCTTTAGCATTTGTTGTAAGGCTGGTTTGGTGGTGCTGCATTGTCTTAGCTTTTGCTTATCTATAAAGGTTTTAATTTCTTTGTCGAATCTGAATGAGATCCTTGCTGGGTAGAGTAATCTTGGTTGTAGGTTTTTCCCTTTCATCACTTTAAATATGTCCTGCCACTCCCTTCTGGCTTGCAGAGTTTCTGCTGAAAGATCAGCTGTTAACCTTATGGGGATTCCCTTGTATGTTATTTGTTGTTTTTCCCTTGCTGCTTTTAATATTTTTTCTTTGTATTTAATTTTTGATAGTTTGATTAATATGTCTCGGTGTGTTTCTCTTTGGGTTTATGCTGCATGGTACTTTCTGTGCTTCCTGGACTTGACTGACTATTTCCTTTCCCATGTTAGTGAAGTTTTTGACTATAATCTCTTCAAATATTTTCCCAGACCGTTTCTTTTTCTCTTCTTCTTCTGGGACCCCTATAATTCGAATGTTGGTTTGTTTAATGTTGTCCCAGAGGTCTCTGAGACTGTCCTCAATTCTTTTCATTCTTTTTTCTTTATTCTGCTCCCTGGCAGTTATTTCCACCATTTTATCTTCTAGCTCACTTATCCGTTCTTCTGCCTAGTTATTCTGTTATTGATTGTTTCCAGCGTATTTTTAATTTCAGTAGTTGTGTTGTTCATCACTGTTTATTTGCTCTTTAGTTCTTCTAGATCCTTGGTAAATGTTTCATGTATTTTTTCCATACTGTTTCCGAGATTCTGGATCATCTTTACTATCATTACTCTGAATTCTTTTTCAGGGAGATTGCCTATTTTGTCTTCATTTATTTGGTCTTGTAGTTTTTTACCTTGCTCCTTCGTCTGTAACATTTTTTTTTTGTCGTTTCATTTTTGTTTCTTTTTTTGATGGGTGGTGCTGTATTCCTGTCTTACTGGTTGTTTGGCCTGAGATGTCCAGCATTGGAGTTTGCAGTCAGTTGGATACAGCCGGGTCTTGGTGCTGAGATGTGGACCTCCGGGAGGCCTCACTCCAACTGATATTCCCCAGGGTCTGAGGTTCTCTGTTAGTCCAGCAGTTTGGACTTGGAGTTCCCACCACAGGAGCTTGGGCCTGACCTCTGGCCTGGGAACCAAGATCCTGCAAGCCGGTCGCTGGGGGTTCCTCCTGTCCCCTTAGGTGTCCGTGGTCCCCCACTGGTGCCTGGTAGGTGCCCTAGTTGTGAGGAGACGTGAATTCCACGTCCTTCTGGTAGGCCACCTTGACTCTGACTCTGTACCTGTATTTTTAACAGGTGTAATTCAACAGGAAAATCAACAGAGGCATAAGAACTGGAAGAAAAGAAGTAAAATTATTTCTATTTGCAGATCATATGTTAGTATACCTAGGAAATCTTAGAGAATAAATGGAATAAATGACAAAACTAGTTCAAATGATGAAATAATTTAGTAAGGTAGAGGGATATAAAATTAGCAAAGAGAATTCAACAGCTTTCGTATATTGGGATGGCCAAAAAGCTCATTCCAGTTTTCTGTAACATCTTACGGAAAAACCTGAATGAACTTTTTGGCCAACCCAATATATAAACAATAATCAATTAAAAGATACGATGGTAGAGAAAACTTCATTTTCAATAGGAAAAAAGAATATTAAATATTTACAAATAAATAAGAAACATGCCAAATTCACAGCATGAAAATCCTAAAATGCTCCTGAAAAACACAAAAGTAGATGTGAACAAATAAGAAGACATCCCTTGTTCTTGGATAGGATGGAAACCACACTTCTGCTAAACTAGCATTATAAATTTTAAGCAATCCCAATGAAATTTTTTATAGAGCTAAACTTTTCATTGATACTAAAATTGGTACTAACGTTAATACTAAAATTTGTATGGAAAAATAAACATGTAAGAATATATTAAAAAACAATGAAAAAGAAAGCCTATGAGGACTGATTGGCCTTATCAGATATTAAAACATACTGTAAAGCCTCTACAATTAAAGCAGTGTGGTACTAGGAATAGATAAGAGTGACTAGTAGAATAGAATAGGAAGTCCAGATATACACCAAAACACACATGGAAATTGAGTATCTCAAATCTCTGGAAAAAAGGATAAAGTTTTAAATAAATGGTAGTGATAACTAGATAGACATTTGGAAAAAGATAAAGTTAGATCCATATCTCACACCACACACAGAAGGACAAACCCCAAATGACTCAGAGATCTAAATGTAAAAAATGAAACCACAGAAGTACTAAAGGGAAATATGGATGGATTCCTAAGTGATTTGAGTTTGGAAAAGAGCTATCTAACTATGATTGACAGCTAGAGCAATGAAAGAAAAGAATGATATATTTGACTACTACATAAACAACACCACCATCTTACGCAAAGTCAAAAAACATTGACAAACTGAGAGAAAATATTTGTAACATATAATTGCCGATATATAAAGAACTCTTGAAATTTTGTGGAAGAAGGACCAAAAAAGGGCAAAAACAAGAATACACAATCTACATAGGTACAAAAAGTTACCAAAATGGCCTTTAAGCTTATGAAAGATGTTTAATCTCACTCATAATATTGGATACACAAATTAAAACTATCATTTCTCACCTATCATACATTGTCACAAGTTAAAAAAGTACGAGAACACATTTTGTTGGTGAGGCTGTGGAGAAACAGGCACTCTCTCACACTGATGATACAAGGGAAAACTGGCACAACCCATCATGGAGAGGAATTTGACTACATGATCTTCTCACTTAGAAATCTCACTTCTAAGAGTTCACCCTGTAGATACACCTCCAACAATAACAAAACACCTATGTGCAAGATTACTCATTGTAGTACTGCTGCAAAATACTGGAAACAACCTAAATACCCATATAAAGGAGTGTGGTTGAAAAAACTATCACACATGCAAATGAAGTACTATACAGCCAAAAAAAAAGAATGAACAAGGTCTCTATGAACTGACAGGACATAGAGTGATTTCCAGGACATACCTTAGATTAAAAAAAAGCGAAGTGCGGAAGAGTAATCTAGAGTATGTTACCATTTGCATAGGAAAAAAAGGGGAGGAAATTAAGAAAGAGACATATCTGTTCATTTGTGTAAAAAGAAACACAGAAAGGTTAAACCAGAAACTAATGAGATTGGTTACCACAGGGGGCAGCTGGGAATGGGGGGCAAGAATGGGGGTAGACTGGATTGGACAGGATGACGTGTCCCTGAAGATATCTTCCTGAATAGTTCTGATTTTTAGAACCATGTTAATGTTTCATACGCTCTGTAAATGCACACAAATACGAAATAAAGAAGGATGGGGAAGAAGAAACTAAAATGGAATATAATAAGATACAAATGAACATAAGTGTGTTTCAAATGAATAACTAACCAATTGAAAAGGGGGAGTGGAAGAACTTTTGAACACAGGCTAAGGACAAAAAGAATAAGAATACTGATCTCTAGTTAGTAGAGTTTTGTTGTCGTTGTTGTTTTGGCAGTGGTATCAATTAGAAACTACTTTCTGTGCTTTCAAGGACTAAGCAAGCAAATAAACATATTGTGGTTTCTTTTTTTGTGTCTTATTTACTTATTTATTTATTTATTTATTTAACATCTTTATTGGAGTATAATTGCTTCACAATGGTGTGTTAGTTTCTGCTTTATAACAATATTGGGGAAAGGAGTTACTAACAGGAAAATGGGGAAGGCTAAAATGAACTCCATAGTACTGGACTGCAGTGGGAGGTATGAGTATGATTTCAGGTTTGTTTTTTTCAATATAGCTATTGTAATGGACATAATGTGCTATGTGTGTACTTCTAGCTCTGATCATTAATAGAGCCTAGAAACAATGACATCTCAATAGCAAAAGGTATATCTTGTGCCCAGAACTTGGTTTCTAAATGCCAAACTTTGCTAAAAAAATTTTTTCTTTGAAGAAATAGCTAATTTCAAGGCTGGAGCTGATAAATACAACTAGGAATATCTAGTTGAGCTAAAACATGAAGTTCTTTAAAAAATGATAGGGTCACATCCAAAGGACACAGAAGCAGGATTAAAAAGGTTCCCACTTGCCAAATCTGGGACAACGTAAACAACAAAATAAATAGACATGACAACTAAATGCAACTTGTGATCCTGGAATGAATCCTGGACCAGAAAAACAATTTAAAAATTTTTGTTATAAAGAGGATTATTAGGACAATTATGGGAATTTGAATAAAGTCTTTAGATAATTTCTTGATTTTGATGGTTATCTAAGAGACTGTCCTACTCTTAGAAAAAACACATTGAAGAGATTGTCATACTAAGTGAAGTCAGACAGAGAAAGACAAATATCATATGATATCGCTTATATGTGGAATCTAAAAAAATGGTACAAATGAACTTATTTACAAAACAGAAATACAGTCACAGATGTGGAAAACAAACTTATGGTTACCAAAGGGGAAAGGGGAGCAATAAATTGGGAGGCTGGGATTGACATATACACACTACTCTATATAAAATAGATAATAAGAGCCTACTGTATAGCACAGGGAACTCTACTCAGTACTCTGTCATGACCTATATGGGACAATAATCTAAAAAAGAGTGGATATGTATATGTGTAACTGACTCACTTTGCTGTACAGCAGAAACTAACACAACATTGTAAATCAACTATACTCCAATAAAATTAATTAAAAAATTAAATATGAAAAAAAAGAAAATACACATTAAAGT
This sequence comes from Balaenoptera physalus, assembly GCF_965194825.1. NCBI lineage: Eukaryota > Metazoa > Chordata > Mammalia > Artiodactyla > Balaenopteridae > Balaenoptera > Balaenoptera physalus. The sequence continues at coordinate 114,822,215 of NC_138890.1, read as the reverse complement.
GTTTAGAGGCAAAGGGATAGCATATTTGGAACTTATTCTCAAACATTTAGAAAAAAAATATGAATATATACAGAGAGAGTTCCATAATGATAAAACAAAACAAATATGGCAAAGATGTTAACATCTGGGGGATGTGGGTGAAAGGTACATGAAAAATCTTTGTCTTATTCATGCAACTTTTCTGTAAGTGTGAAATTTCTTCAAAATAAAAAGTTTAAAAATAAATTAAAAAAACAAGATCATTGGGACTTCCCTGGTGGTTGAGAATCCTCCTTCCAAGGCAGGGGATGCGGGTTCGATCCCTGGTTGGGAAACTAAGATCCCACATGCCGCAACTACTGAGCCTGTGCACCACAACTAGAGAGCCCACGTGCCACAACTACAGAGCCCACGTGCTCTGGAGCCCGTGCGCTGCAACCACTGAGCCTGCGCACTCTGGAGCCCACGCACCACAACTACAGAGAAGCCCACATGCTGCAATGAAATATCCTGCATGCCACAACTATGACCCAAAGCAGCCATAAAAAATAAATATATAAATATTTAAAAATTAAAAAAAAAAACAAGATCATTTCATACGGTGATAACTGCTACAAGGAAAATAAGACATGGTAATATTATAAAGAGTACTGGGGGAGGGGGCGTGGTGGCCTGCAAAGTAGTGCTTAAATTGGGAAATCAGAGAAATTAACATGTGAGCCAAGACCTAAATTACATTAGAAACCAGTGCATTTGAAGATCTGGGGGCTTAGACCTCCAGGCAAGGATACACCAGGTACTCTAAGGTGAAAATGTACTTGGTGTCTCCAAGATACAGAAGGATGACAATAAGCATATGGAAAACTCGTAATCAAAAAAATGATAATACTAAAAAAGTAGTAAGCTACCCCTTTGTTCCTTATCAGACAGCAAAGATGGGAGGAGACCAATATCCAGAGGGTATCCTGCTGTTCCTGACATCAATTTCTCAGCACAAGTAATTTAAAAACATTGACACCTAGTAATTCTTCTTAAAAAGCTCATCTTAAAGAAATAATGAGAAAGGCAAGGATTATGTAAAAAGATTCATTATGACATTATTTATTACAGCTAACACTGAAAACAAATAACCATCCCTGTAAGAATGTTGGAAGAATATTATGGTACGTCTATATAGGAGAACACTATACAGCCATATGACATATGCAGCTTATGACATAATGTTAAGTTAGGAAAGTAAGACAACAAATTGGTATCTATATGTCTCACATAAAGAAAAAGTTATCCAAAGAAACATTGGGGGAATAAAATTCTAAACACTTGCCTTAGGATGATGGGATTATGGGGTTTTTTTCCCTGCTAAATTACACTTTTCTAAATTTTTTACAATGAGCATATGTTACATTGACATTTGAGGAAAAAAAACACTTGCAAATTGGAAAAATCATATCATACTATTTTTAATTTACCCATAACTACAAATTTTTTATCCATATTCATACCTACAATCCAAATCCATGCACTGCAATTTCAAAGTTCCTCTACCATTCCAAATATATAATGATCCCAATTTTTGGACTGAATTTATGAATGGAGGTTCAAGAGTGTTGGAAGTTTTGACAAGCAGATGTTTAGGTAGGAGGGGCCAGGCTATAAAGGAGGAACTTTCTTCAAATTGGAAAAATACAGGTTATTTCTGTGGCTTGGCCTTTTAGAATTCACCCTTAGGTTTTCTGGAAGTTTCCCTGTCCTATTCCAGGTAGGCTGTCTTGATAAGTATTTTTGATATTCAGTGAAAGAACAGGTAAGAATTGATAGTCACAATTCTAGGTGCCAGCTGTAAAATTCAATTACTGCTCAATCAATGATGAAATACATTTAGAAGTTTGATATGAATAAATCATTTCTTGGTTTCTCTGGGACAATGTAAATGTATACATAACTGAAAAAAAATTTCCCAAGAATTGTTAGGGATGGCTTGGATGCTTGGCTGCTGAAACAGTGTGGTAATGCAGAAAGAACAGAGATTTTAGAATCAAAACAAATCTAGGCTTCACTACTTTCTAAGTGCTTTAATTAAACTTGTTAACACCTCTAAACTGCTGCCTTCTCTTTGAAAATGGGGATACCATACCTGTTACTGTGAGAGTTAGAGCTAATATGTGTACGTGCTTAGCAACTGCCTGTATCAAAGCAAGTAATTAAACAAGGGGAGCCAAACCAAAACAAAAGACAAAACTAGCCTGCATTTCTCCCATTTCTTCCAGCACTGATTACATGCTTCATATTTTAATTCTACACCAAGGTTTTCTCAACTTTGGCACTCTTGAAATTTTGGGCTGAATAATTCAATGTTCAGTAGCAACCTTGGCTTCAATTTACTAAATATCAATTCCATTACCCTAGCTGAGAAAATCAAAAATGTCTCCACACATTGCTGAATGTCCCCTGGGGCACAAAACTAACCCCAGTTGAGAACCACTAATCTACACAAATGGTTAAATATAGGAACACTGTTTAATAGGGCAGACCAAAACAAGCAACTTCATTTTTCGTAGACTGCTGAAAGTCAGTGATGGGAGAGAAAGAAGGAAATATCTCACTTCATATAAAGAAACTGTTTGTTTTATGAAGGGTCTCTGTTACAGAATTTGCGCTCATTTAAATGTAGGTTGGACAAGTTAACTTATCCAAGCCTTAGTTTCCTCATATGACTGTTCTATGGATTAAATGCATAATATAAGTAAAGCACAGTATCTGGTACATAGTAAGCACTCAATAAGTGTTGGTCATTCTTATAATAATCTAGGTACTATTTCCAATCCTAGGCTTTCAGGTCCCATTTATCACCCTTTGTCCCAAATTCATCACTTTATACATACATTTATAACTACTCCAAACCCTGAAGTGGTCCTAACCCTTCTTGAGGACATGGGGTATAAGAAAAGTGCCTGAGCTGGCAGCAGGAGATTTTGGTTGTAATTTTGAGAAATTTTCCCCAACCAAGGCTGATTACCACTGACACAGGATATGTATATGTGAATTAGAGTCAGGAAGCATACTATTTATGCAGAGAAAAGTGAGTAAAATTAGTTAGGGCAAAGAAAGAAAAAGAACACTACCTTGATTTCCATTAGGGCACAACTACTGCTGTAATTCATACATTAGTTCAGAGTGAAAAAAAATGAGCAGAATTCCAAAACTGAATATAATCCATTTGAGAAATTTTCTTTAAGTTCAGAGTACTTTTTATGTTAAAAAGTAGACATTTCTAAAATAATTTACTAAAGACAATTTATAAAACGACCGTCTATGATGATAAGCTATGTAGATGAAGTTATCAAGTAATATTTGAAAAATCAATGATCAGGCATGAATCAGAAGTCCTGGAAAAGAAAAGTGACCAATAACCTACAAAATGGAGTTGCAGAAAAAAAGTCATTACTAAGTGAAAGAATGATTGATGACTCTCATTTATGCAGAAATGAATAAAAATTTTATTATAGCTCACCTGTAGTTTCTGAGTCAAAGAGTCTCTCTGTTCTTGTAGTTCTCTGGCATTATCAATTTCTTGTTTTAATCTTTCTATTTCCTAGAAAAAGTAGAGCAATGTCTTTAACAATATTTTAACTGTATCAAGGAAAGAGAAGGCCTTATTTTTCCCTGAAATTATTGTCCCAGTCCGTAGAAAAAAAGATGACTTAAAAAACATTCCTTTATACTGATTTCAAGGGGTAAATTCATCTTTATGGGTATGTTGTCTAGTACAGCATAATCTTAAGCAACAAATCAGCTTGGTTGCTTTGGTACAGCACTGCTAAGAAACAGCAGTCTGAACATTTTAAGGTTGCTTCAAGCTTTGTGGATATAATTCTTTCCTGGGATATTAAATCTTTTGACTGGAAACTAGAGAAAGGAACAGCTTGTAAAATTCATTTAACTTCTAATGGTTTTCTGTTGATTGTATGAATGCAACTCTCATACAGAAGGCAAGAGGCAGTATCTCAGTCTGACTGCCTCACTGTAGTTCATAACAACAGACACAGGGATGGGAAAAATATGAACAAGCTTAATGTCACTCAAGAAAAATTTCATCCTAAAAACACCCCACAACCTGACCTTACTGCATAAAGTACCTTTAAATCTGACATAGACTGTAATGTTTGTACACATATTTTAGTGAGATTACAGACAAGTGAGAAGTAGCAAATACCTCTTCCTTCACTTTCAGCGTCTCTTCCAATTCTTGTATTGTCTGATTTAATTCTGTCTTATGGGTATGCACCGCATTTGCTTGACTACTAACACATTCAAGCTCAGTAACCTAAAATTAAATGAGAACACAGGTTAAATTACATGACAATTTCAAAGGATTTCTTGCTGAAGACATATAAGTCCCTGATAGGTGACTAATGAATTTTGAATCAATATATCAAAATTAATTTTGAGAAATACTGACAGAGTAGAATGAATAGAATTGATTCTTTAAAAATATCAATTTAGGGGACATCCCTGGTGGCACAGTGGTTAAGAATCTGCCTGCCAATGCAGGGGACACGGGTTCCACCTCTGGTCCGGGGAGATCCCACATGCCATGGAGCAACTAACCCCTGTGCCACAACTACTGAGCCTGCACTCTAGAGCCCGAGAGCCACAACTACTGAGCCTGCGTGCTGCAACTAGTGAAGCCCGTGCGCCTAGAGCCCGTGCTCCGCAACAAGAGAAGCCACCACGATGAAAGGCCCGCACACCACAACGAAGAGTAGCCCCCGCTTGCTGCAGCTAGAGGAAGCCTGCACGCAGCAACGAAGACCCAATGCAGACAAAAATAAATAAATAAAATTTAAAAATTAAAAAAAAATATCAATTTGGGACTGAGGAAAAAGACCAAAGGAAATAATTAGACTTGGTCATGAAAAGGTTAGGAAAACTTAAATTAAGTGATTAATGACAGTAGAGAACCCCTGTAACGAAAGTCTTCTTTAAAAATTTCTTCTGAGAACAAATCCAAAATCAGCCATCTGCCCTCCATCTGTAGCCTTCAAATTAAATATGGGTTCTGAAAACTGGCCTTGCAGAAGTGAAAAATTTTTCAAAGACATTTCTAAAATGTAAAGGAATCTGGAAGAAAAGATATGCTTAAAATACAACTTAAATCATTTGATACTAGAATATCTTCACATCAATTTGTTCTTAGAGCAAAAGAGAACAGTTCTCTACTCAATACAAATTTACTGAGGGTCCAGAGAGCAACGTAACTTCTAACGTGCACTTGCTATTTTTTGAGAGAACAGAGAACGGCATTATCCCTAAAAGTTATACCATCCAAAAACAGTCAAAATAGACAGAAGTCAACATAAACACACACACACCTTATCAAAGCTCTCTACACGTCAGGATCTCATACATCTTAATTGACTAAAATATAATAAATTGTAGACTACTAAGGAAACAGCAAATCTCTCTCCCTCACATTTTCCAAATATTGAATTAACCTGCATATTCTGTCACTCTACCTCTCATATCGCTTTCTTGCTTTCTATTCACACTCTAATAGCCTTGTGCAGACCCTTATCATCCAGGTGTAAACAAAAACAATGACCTGCCAGGGGACCTAATTATATCCTTTGTCTATTTTTATCTCTTCTGCAAACTGCTAATAACCATCTTTCATTGTGCGACTGTCCAATTAAAAGCCTTTCAATGGCTCATCTTTTTCATAGCATCAAATCTAAACTCTCAGGTCCTCCATAAGCTAGCCACAAACTATTTAAACATCTCATTGCTCAAGACACCTAGTTATGCACTTTCAACTAAAAGCAGGCAAATCTCCTTGTCCTAAGAACAAACCATGCTCATATCCATCTTGTTGACTTAACTAGAATGTCTTCTCTTACCTTTGAAAACTATTCAAAACTAACCAAACCTTCAACTCTCAGCTCAGAATGCACTTCTCCAGAAAGCCATTCCCATCTACTCAAGTGCTCAAGGCTCTCCTGACCTCTGGTCCACAACACTGAACATCTGTTCAAAAATCTTGGGAATTATTTCCCTACTGTTTAATATATATTAGTTTTCTTTGCTCAATTAGGTAGTATATTCCTCACGAGGAGTTCTAGTTTTGATAATGATGGAGTAGCTTGTACTGGATTACCTTTCCCTCAGATAACAATTGTAAATCATGGGCAAAATGTAAACATCAACTGTTAGAAGGCCCTGGTGAATGACCAAATTGGGCAAAAGACTGAAAGAAAGCATCATACTGGGTGAGATACACACTTACACATCTTTTTGCCTGAAGGCACTGTGCAGTCTGGCTGAGTTGCTTGACTAGAACTCAAGGAAAAACCTGAGATCTTATTTTCTCAAGGAGTCTGAGGAGTTGGGGATGCCTCAGAACAGCTTAAGCAACTAGAAATTCAGGGAACTGTATGAAAAAAAGACCTCTAAAAAGCATATAGACACCCCTTAAATCTTTGGCTGACTTCTGAACTGAACATGTAAAAGTAGGACTCCAAGGAGTTCAGGGGTATGGGAGAAAAGCTAGAAGGCTGAAAGAGCTAAGCCGTGGTAGTGCTCACCACAGAGAAGACACTTTGAGGTTAGAGTCCCACCAAATTAGGTCTTAGCAAGCACCTTAAGCTTCCCACTGAAACCCCAGAAGGGTTATGCCTTAGAAATAAAGATTTTCCAGGACTCAAGGATTCACCCTAGAATTAAGAACAAAACGGAAATAAACCAACTAGTAAAGCATAAGTCTATACCTCCCAAACTTCAAAGTACAGTCACCCCTCCATACCCACGGTGGATGTGAAACCTATGGATACGAAGGGACGAATGTACTATGCCATTTTATATAAGGGACTTGAGCACTCGTGGATATTGGTATCCAGGAGGTGGCGGGGGTGGGGGGGTGGACAGTCCTGGAACCAATCCCCCTCAGATACCAAGGGATGACTATACAAGTCATTTAGCTGCTTGCTGAAACAAAACTCAACACTGAATATTCAGAGAAAGATAACAGAATCTATGGGCTCTATATCATCTCATTTACCATATCTAATATACAACCAAAAATGACTAGACATGTGAAGAAATAGGAAAATGCAACCTGTAGTAAAGACAAAATATATATGTATATATATTTATAAATATATATAAAAAATGCTAAAGGAGGTTACTTAGGCTGAAGGGAAATGGTACCTGATGGAAATTCAGACCTACAGGAAGGAAAGAAGAGCACTGGAAATTATAGCTATGTGAGTAAATAAAAATACTTTGTTTCTTAAATTCTTTAAAATTCAATTGACTATTTAAAGCAAAAATTCCTCAAGGGCAGGGAATACATAAAAAGGATAGCTCCTCAATGAATGTTTTTTGGATTATGAATCAGTTGTCTTAAGTTAATTTTTTTTATTGTGGTAAAAAACACAATAAAAAACACAGTAAAAGTTTATCATCTTAACCATTTTTAAATGTACAGTTCAGTAGCATTAAGTATATTCACATTGTTGTGAAACAGATCTCCAGAGCTTTTCATCTTGCAAAATGGAAACACTATATTCATTAAACAACAACTTCCCTCTTTCCCACTCATGAGTTGACTTTTATACTTAGGATAGAACGGTGTTTACTCAGGGTTCTTACTCTCCCTCCTGTCTCTACTCAACTTCTATCTTACTTCCCCGGTCATCCTGGCCACTAAGTACACTCCTCAAATTGTGCTCTAAGTCCATTTCCTTTTGTCTATGGGGTTCACTTCTTTGGCAGCTGTTTGAAAAACAGAAACTAGTGGCATCTGCTTCCTATTGGGTGAATACATATGCTTTGAATAAAAAACTTCTTTATTAAGTAATTGTTTAGTCTTCTGATATTAATGGTATTGTGATGTCTGATTTTTCTTTTACTGCCCCATATTTGATTGTTACCAACTTTTATAAAGAATTTTCTACCTGTATTTTTCAAATTTACTGTTGTTTCTTTAAGAAACAACAATAAAATAAAATAATAAAAGCATTATCATTAAGTCAGTGGAATTACATGTCAATTCAGTATCTCAATTTTCACAGGAATTGTACAGAGTCTATGTTATTATTCCTATTTTATAGATGAGAATACTGAGCAGAAAGTGGGGAATAACTTACCAAAGGTCAGACAGCTAATAAGTGGCACAACAGGAATTTGAAATCAGGTGTTTGGACTCCAAAAACTGTATATTCTTCATTCCCATTAAACTGCAGAAAATATTTTTCTTAACCAATAAACATATAATACAAACCATATATATGTTTTGATAACCAATAAAAATCTCCATAAGATGTTCCTGTGCTGAATCTACATGTAAATTTCCTCTGATCAAGAAAATCTGTTAGCCATAAATCCTTACCGATAGCAGCCCTGAACTTACCCGTTTGTGCAGACGTTCTGCTTCCTCTTGATATGCAGCAAGTTGCTGTTTCCATTGTTTCACATTGGCAGTGGACTCCAACAGGGCTGCAGTGAGTTTGGCATTATTTCCTTTGAGGGTAGCCAGTTCAGCCTCCCAATGTTTGCTGATTGCTGAACTAAAATAAAAGAAAATTCTACCCATTACGCTGAATATTGTTACATTGAAGAGACAGCAGTACTCATTTCTATTATTTGGTTTATAATCCATGAATGTTTCAAAAACAACCCAAAAAGAATAAAAACACAAATATTTCACTGAAATGTTCCTAGTGAATAAAACCTACCAAGTAAAGAAATATAAAAGCTACCAAAGTAGGAGGCTTAATATGGAAGAGGTCTCTTCTTTATGACAGATACAAGTATCTGCAGAAGAGATTCTACCTATTCTCTTTTGAGGAATAAACATTATATCTTGAAAAATATCTATAAACAAAACCTAACAACGTACTATATTTTTTAAGAGCGTCAAAGCCTGAAGTACAATTTCATTCCTTCATATAAAACATATGAGGATGCTTCAATGTTAATAAGGTCTGGAACATATAATACAGTATTTCTTTTGAAACTGTTGATTTACGTCATCTTATTCAGAATTTTTAATTGCCCGAAATACAAAATTTACTGCAATAAATTGAATTCAGGTCATATGATAGGCTAGACCTAGAAACTGGTTCTAAAAACTTAACTTCTGATAGAATTCCAGTGTCACTTATAGAACAAAACTAAAGCAATCACCTTTTTCCTCATTTAATGTTCTACTTGATAAGTTACCCAGAGTTAAGTATCTCAACCAAGATAATTTTCTATTACAAAGACAATTCCATTAGGTGAGAAGACCCCTCTCTTGATAATTCCTTCTTAACTTTCCAATGAAGAAAGAATTACCTCATTTGAAAGAAAAAGATAGATTCTCTTTCTCATTATTGAACAGTTTATTCCTATTAGTGAAATTCTACTAACTTCATCCCATTAACTAGTGATGATAATAGCTTTCTTTAATCAGCATTTTGGGTTTTAAAAAGTCATTTGCATCACAGAGCAAATGTTTTGGTGGATTGATATTTTATAGTAATCTTAATATATATTGTATAAAAGAAAGCATCATTTCAATCATCAAGATTTCTAGAGCTCATCACCAGTAAGAAGACATATCAGCATAACAAGATCATTTCTGTGGCATTCTTCCCAAAAATGCATAGCCATCATTCCAATTTTGAAAAAACATCATATATATTCCACAAAATAACTGATTGGCACAATTCAAAAGCGTCAAGAAAAGGTAAGTTTGAGAAACAGAATGGAGGAGACTAAGAAGAAATAATTAAATGCAATGTGGGATCCTGGATGGGTTCCTAGAACAGAAAAGGGACATTGGTGAAAATTGAGACCTGTAGTTTAGTTAGTAGCATTATATCAATGTTAATTTCCTGATTTTGATAATTATATTATGGTTATGTAAGATGTTAACATGAAGACAAGCTGGATGAGGGTATATGGGGATTCTCCGTACAGTTTTTGCAGTTTTTCTGTAAGTCTAAATTAGTTTTAAATGAAAAGTTAAAAAATTTTCTAAAGTTTACAGAAAAAACTTCATCAAACATGAAAGGACAAAATCAAACAATAAGTTAAGCTATTAATTTAATCCATTTCTATCCTTAAAAAGAAAGCTCTTTCCATTTCTTCTTTTGTGGAATGATTTTCCAGGTTCAGATTTTCTGAGTAAACCATGCACCGATTCACCTGCCCTAACTGAATTACAGATTTTTAAACCATCTACCAATTTTTCTGCTACAGATGTTAGTTTTATTTAAATGGACTCTACAATCTGACAACAAAAATCTTACTGAACTAATTTAAACACTTGATACATGCAAATGTCAAACCTCTTAAAAATTAAAGAGCAGAAAAAATGATTTTGAATATTTCTAAAACATATTTGTTGAAAATTTCACAATTATAAAGTAAGATTACTGTCTTTATAAAAGGAAAAAGAACAAAAATGAGAGTGCTTTATTTTTTATTTCTCTAGGTTTTATTTTACAATCTGTATGTAGCAAAGTCCATTAAGAATTTGAGAACTCAGCCTACATCACAATTATTTCAGTCATTATTTGTGTATTGTCCAAATGTTAGCCGCTAGCTGCATGTGGCCATTTACATTTAAATTGCTCAGAATAAAAGTAAAAATTCAGCTTCTCAGTCCCTTTGGGCACATTTCGTATGCTCAACAGCCACACGTGACTAGTGGTTACCATACTGGACAGCAAAGATACAGAACTTTTCATCATCACAGAAAGTTCTACTGGACAGTACTGTCCTAGATGATCTCTACATTTCCGTTTTTTTTCCCCAATTCTTTGCATTATGGGCTGAATTGTGTCTGCTCACGAATGAATGTGTTAAAATACTAACCCCCCGTACCTCAAGATATGAGTATATTTGAAGACAGGGTCTTAAAAGAGGTAATTAAGTTAAATGGGGGTAATTAGAGTGATCCCTGATCCCATATGACTGGTGTCCTTATAAGAAGATAAATTAGAACACAGACATGCACTGAGGAAGGTCATGTGAAGACACTGGAAGAAAGCATCTGCAAGCCAAGGAGAGGTCTCAGGAGAAACAACCCTGTCAACACCTTGATCTCAGACTTCCAGCCTACAGAAAATAAATGTCTATTGTTTAAGCCACCCAGACTGTGGTATATGTTAGGGTAGCCCTAGCAAACAAACTAATACTACATATAACTTAAAAAAACCCCACTATATATCTGTTAATATTGTGATTTATAATAAACATACATTTTGGTCTTTGTCCACGGTTCCTAGTTCAACAGTTCCCCAAACCCTTAGACTTTCCTAAGCAATACAGCAATGGGAGCACCTTTTTTATAATATTTGGTCTTTTGTCCTTAGTTCCTGAAACTGATCCAGAGCCATAAAGGTGAAGTGTGTCTTGTTATTCATAATAAGCCCTGTTCAGCCACAAGTAAGTTTATGTTAATGAGGTGACTTTGGGAAACCCCTAAAGATGGGGGGACTGGCTGCCAAGGGAACCAACCATGAGAACAGAGTTGGAACTTTCAGTCCCAATCCCTGATTTCCAGGGAGGGAAGAGGGGCTGGAGACTGAATCAATGACCAATGGCCAGTGAGTTAATCAATTATGTCTACATAATGGAGCCTCCACAAAAACCCAAAAGGATGAGGTTTGGAGAGTCTCCACATCAGTGGACCAGAATGCATTCACGTGCCACTGTGCTGGGACCCAAACTCCACAGTGACAGAAGTTCCAGGGATCCTTGGGTGAGGGAAGAGGCCACCACTGTGGAAAAGCCACAAAGCATAGTCAGGCAAAGGATTAATCTCCAAGATTTACAAGCAGCTCATGCAGCTCAATAACAAAAAAACAAACAACCCAATCCAAAAATGGGCAGAAGACCTAAACAGACATTTCTCCAAAGGAGATATACAGATTGCCAACAGACACATGAAAGAATGCTCAACATCATTAATCATTAGAGAAATGCAAATCAAAACTACAACGAGATATCATCTCACACCGGTCAGAATGGCCATCATCAAAAAAATCTATAAACAATAAATGCTGGAGAGGGTGTGGAGGAAAGGGAACACTCTTGCACTGTTGGTGGGAATGTAAATTGATACAGCCACTATGGAGAACAGTATGGAGGTCCTTAAAAAACTACAAATAGAACTACCATCCGACCCAGCAATCCCACTACTGGGCATATACCCTGAGAAAACCATAATTCAAAAAGAGTCATGTACCAAAATGTTCATTGCAGCTCTATTTACAATAGCCAGGACATGGAAGCAACCTAAGTGTCCATCGTCGGATGAATGGATAAAGAAGATGTGGCACATATATACAATGGAATATTACTCAGCCATAAAAAGAAATGAAATGGAGGTATTTGTAATGAGGTGGATGGAGTTAGAGTCTGTCATACAGAGTGAAGTAAGTCAGAAAGAGAAAAACAAACACAGTATGCTAACACATATATATGGAATCTAAGGGAAAAAAAAAAGGTCATGAAGAACCTAGTGGCAAGACGGGAATAAAGACACAGACCTACTAGAGAATGGACTTGAGGATATGGGGAGGGGGAGGCGTGAGATGTGACAGGGTGAGAGAGTGGCATGGACATATATACACTACTAAATGTAAAATAGATAGCTAGTGGGAAGCAGCCGCATAGCACAGGGAGATCAGCTCGGTGCTTTGTGACCACCTAGAGGGGTGGGATAGGGAGAGTGGGAGGGAGGGAGATGCAAGAGGGAAGAGATATGGGAACGTATGTATATGCATATCTGATTCACTTTGTTATAAAGCAGAAACTAACACACCATTGTAAAGCAATTATACTCCAATAAAGATGTTTTAAAAAAAAAAAAAAAGCATAGTCAGGATTCTTTTCCTCTATGGAAACAAAGCCTTAAATCACTGGGAGAAGGGGAGAAAATCTTGTTACCACCACCCTCCCAGACACAGATGAAGACCCGTGATGGCTAGGGGAAAAGTAGGGAATAAAACTCTATAACCCTGTGAAAAGAACAAAAAACAGTCCTAGACTACTAGAGGTCCTAGACCATTAGAGGTCTCCAACCTTGGGGGATGGGGCAGGAAACTCCTGTACAAGACTGTTCGATTTACAAGGTTGAATTTGTCTGCTACTTGGAGGGGTACAGGATCACTAAGAGAACCCCACCCTGATACCCCAGGACACAGGGCCTGCCCAAGAGTGAGGCTGGACAAGGACAATAGAGAAACCTACCCTATCCCCTACCACCAAGCTGATAGCAGCCTTCTACTGGGGGAAGGTCAAGAGACAGACCCCCTCCGAGGCAAAGGTACATAGAAAAGACCAAAAGCTGAGGGTGGAGCAGAAACAGTAAGAAAACCTTCTAGCAAGCCAAACCCAACTCTAAGCACATGGTGATGCTAGACATGTTTAAAGCCTGTGATGTACTCATGGTAACCATAGCAACAACAAATTACAAATCCAGGTCAACTCCTGAATAAACCAGCTTAACCTTCACACTAACAACCTAGCAGAAGAGTCAGGCCCATCTCCAGGAGTAAATACTATTTATCTTTATTGAATGCCTTACTTTTGGCATTCAATAAAAAATTATGACATACCAAAAAGCAAGGGAAAAAACCTACTGCCAAGAGAGAAAGCAGTCAACAGAGTCACACCCATAGATGACCACAATGTAGTATTTATCAAACAAGGAATGTAAAATAGCTATGCTAAAGGTTTTAATGGAAAAAGAGGACACCCTGTATCATCAGATGTTGAATTTCAACAGAGATGGAAACTATAAGAGTCAAATGGAGATGCTAGAAGTAAAGAACATGATAATAGAGATGAAGAATTCTTTTGACAAGCTCATCAGTAAACGTGACATGGCTGCATAAAAGTCAGTGAACTTGAAACCAAATAGAAATTAGCCAAACTGAAACACAAATAGAAAAAAGAATGAAAAAAGGAACAAGGTATTCAAGATGTGGGGCAATATCAAACTGTTCAACAAATGTGTAGCTGGAATCCCAAAAGGAGAAGAGAGAAGAAGGCAGAAGAAATATTTTGAAGAGAATCTGGCTAAGAATTTTCAAAAAATAATAAAAGACATTAAACCTCAGATCCAAAAAACTCAAAAACATATTACATATAGAGGAACAAAAGTAACAATTACAGTAGGTTTCTGATCACAAACTAAGTAATTCAAAAGACAATGGAGTGACAGTCATGAAAGAAAACAATTCTCAGCTCAGAATTCTACACGCAACAAAAATACCTCTCTAAATGAAAGTGAAATAAAGAGTTTTTCAGACAAACAATAGATGAGAGAATTCATTAACAGCAGACATACACTATAAGAAATATAAAAGAAAGTTCTTCAGGTTAAAGACTATGATACAAGAGCAAAACCTGGATCTCCAAGGGAGACAGAAAAGACAGGAAAATATCTGAAAATGATTAAAATGAAGATAGTTATAAAGGGTCTAAGACAATCCAAAGGAGAAAGAATAGTCTTTTTAAACAAATGGTGCTGAAACAACTGGATAACCACATACAAAAGGAAAAACAAAGAATCTTGACTCATATCTCATATTCAATACAAAAATTAACTCAAAATATAAACTATAAACTTCTAGAAGAAACCATAGGAGAAAATCTTTGTCTCCCTCAGTTAGGCAAAGGTTTCTTAGATACAACACCAAAAGGATGATCCATTTTAAAAAACTGAGAAAAGGGATTTTATAAAAATTGAACATTCTCTTTGAAAGACACTATTTAAAAATGAAAAGAGATTCTGGAATGCAAGAGTGGATCAACAAAGCAAAAATCAATATAGTATACCACATTAACAGAATAAAGGGGAAAAAAACCATGTGCTCATCTCAATTGATGTAAAAAAGGCACTTGACAAATTTCAACATCCTTTTGTGATTTTTCAAAACACTCAGTAAACTAGGAATAGAAAGAAACTACCTAACATAATAAAGGCCACGTAAGAAAAGCACATAGCTAATATCAGACTCAAAGGTGAAAGACTGAAGCCTTTTCCTTTAAGACCAGAAACAAGAGAAGGATGACTATTTCACCACTTTAAATTCAATATGATACAGGAAGTCCCAGCCAGAGGAATTAGGCAAGAAAAATAAATAAAAGGCATTTAAATTGGAAAGGAAGAAGTGAAATTATCTCTGTTGCAGATGACATGATCTTACATGTGGATAACCGTAAAGATTCCACAAAAAAGCTGTTAGAACTAACAAATGAGTTCAGCAAAGTTGCAGGATACAAAAATCAGCACACAAAAACTAGTTGTGATTCTATATACACTGAACAATCTGCAAAGGAAATTAAGAAAACAATTCTGTTCACAACAGTATTAAACAGAATAAACTACTTAGGAATAAACTTAACCAAGAAGGTGAAAGACTTGTACAATGAAAACTATAAAATGTTGCTGAATGAAATTAAAGAAGACACAAATAAACAGAAAGACATACCATGTAGAGGGACTGGAAGATTTAATATTGTGAAGATGTCAATACAACCCAAAGTGATCTACAAATTCAATGTAATCCCTATCAAAATCCCAACAGTGCTTTTTGGAGAAATAGAAAAATCCATCCTAAAATTCATATGGCACCTCAAGAAACTCTGAACAGATAAAACAATCTTGAAAAAGAAGAACAAAGTTAGAGATCTCACATTTCCCGATTTCAAACATATTACAAAGCTACAGTAATCAAAATAATGTGGTATTGACATAAAGGCAGACATATAGACCAAAGGAACAGAGAGTCCAGAAATAAACCCTCACATATGTGGTCAAATGATTTTCACATACATGGTTGCCATGGCCATTCAATGAGGAAACGACAGTTTTTTCAACAAATGGTGCTGGGAAAACTGGATATCCACATGCAAAAGAATGAACTTAGTTCTGTGTCTCACACCATACACAAAAATTAACTAAAAATGGATCAAGCATAAGAGCAAAAACTATAAAACCCTTAAGGAGAAAACATATGTGAAAAGCTTCATGACATTGGACTTACGATGATTTCTTGGATATATCACAGAAAGCACAGGTAATAAAAGAAAAAAATAGATACAGCTGGAGTATGGCAAAATTTAAAACTTCTGTGCATCAAAGGATACAATCAAGAGAGTTAAAAGGCAACCCACAAATTGGAAAAAATATTTGCAAATCATATATCCAGAATATATGAAGAATTCCTACAACTCAACAACAACAAAAAACAAGCAGCTTGATCAAAACATGGGCAAAGGACTAAAATAAATATTTCTCCAAAGAAGATACACAAATGGCCAGTAAGCAATTGAAAAGATGTTCAACATCGCTAATCATTAGGGAAATGCAAATCAAATTCAAAATGAAATACTACCTCACACCCATTTGGATGGCTACTGTCAAAAAAACAGAAAATAACAAGTGTTGGTGAGAATATGAAGAAATTGGAACCCTTGTGCACTGTTGGTGGGAATGGGGCAACTGCCGTGGAAAACGGTATGGCAGTCCCTCAAAAAATTGAGAATAGAATAACCATATGATCCAGTAATTCCACTTCTTGGTAAATATCTAAAATATATTTGCATAACAATGTTCATAGCAGTATCATTCAAGATAGTTAAAAGGTAGAAGCAACCCAAGAATCCACTGATGCATGGATAAACAAAATGTGGTACATACATCATACATACAGTGGAGTATTACTGAGCCTTAAAATGGAAGGAAATTGGGACTTCCCTGGGGGCACAGTGGTTAAGAATCCGCCTGCCAATGCAGGGGACACGGGTTCAAGCCCTGGTCCAGGAAGATCCCACATGTCGCAGAGCAACTAAGCCCGGGCACCACAGCTACTGAGCCTGCGTGCTGCAACTACTGAAGCCCATGTGCCTAGAGGCCGCACTTTGCAACAAGAGAAGCCACTGCAATGAGAAGCCCGCACACCGCAATGAAGAGTAGCTCTCGCTCGCCACAACTAGAGAAAGACTGTGCGCAGCAATGAAGACCCAACACAGCCAAATCAAACAAACAAACAAAAACTTTAAAAAAAAAAAAAGAAAAAGGAAGGAAATTCTTATACATACTACAACATGGACAAACCTGGAGGACATTATGCTAAGAGAAATAAATTAGTCACAAAAAGACAAACACTATATGATTCCACTCATATAAGTTAGCTAGAGTAGTCAGATTCGTAGAGACAAAAAGTAGCAGGGTAGTTTCCAGGTGCTAAGGGGAAGAGAAGAATGGAGAATTTTTGTTTAAAGGGTATATAATGTGCCAGTTTTGCAAGATGAAAGAGTTCTATAGATTGGTTCCACAACAACGTGAATATACTTAACAATATTGAACTGTACACTTAAAAATGGTTAAGATGATAAATTTTATGTTATATATATTTTACCCCAGTTTTTTTAAAAAGGAAAAAAAAGGCTACATACTGTATGATTCCATTCTTTCTTTAATGTATGATTCCATTTATATGACATTAGGGAAAAGGCAAAACTATAGCCACAGAAAACAGATCACTAGTTGCTAGGAGCTGGGGGTAATGGGGAGAGGCTGACTACAAAAGAGCAGGAGATAATTTTGCGGGGTGATTGAACCCTTCTTTACCTTGATTGTGTTGATGTGTACACAACTGTACAAATTTGTCAAACCTCATAAAACTGTAGAGTAGAAAAGGTGAATTTTACTATACATAAATTATACTTCAAATAAAAATATCACACAACTAAAAGAAAAAAAAGTCTATCGAAGCACTCCTAGATACTCTTTCTATGACTTGTAGGATTACAAATAATAGGAGCTCTGGAAAGTCAGGTCTTCTTAAAATGGGTAGAATGGTCTCTAAGCTGCTCCACTCATGTCTGTATTTGTTGGCATAGGAAGAGACTGGGTGGGCAGGAAACAGAACAGCTGTGACACATAATAAGAGAGTTGAAAATTAAAAGGAAGGAGATGAGGGCAACTGGAGATGGTGATAAGAAGTAGATAGGAGAAATAGGATTAGAGAGGCAGAGATATACGCAAAGGAAAGGAATGGGACATAGACAAGGTATAATTAAAATTGATTTGGGCAGGAAAAAATTAAAACAATGCCTCTGAAACAGGAAAGAAAAAGATGAACAAAGTTTTGATGTACTATATCTTGTTTACTTCATATGCCTGAACATGTTTTGAACCTCTAATGTATTAAGTAGTGATGTCTGGCCACAGATAAGCTGATCAATGGATTCCCATTAACCTTTTTCCTCTGCAGAGCCCAAAGTACTGCTGATTGCACTAAAAAACAAATGTTGAAAAAACTGTCATATCAAATACTTTTACGCATGTTGCACAAGAGTACAGTAAACCATAACAATTTGAGACTTAATAGTGCCGAAATGAATACTATTGCAGAGCAGTTCAATGCTAAGTTTTTGTTTCTGCATTTTTTTATACTTGGTTCCAAGGTAAATAAATATGTGTTGTTAAGGCTATTTTGCCATATCAACCAAAATTTCATCTTTGTTCGTAAATCTGAATCTTTCAGAACATTCTTGCTTCCTGTACTTTATGAGCTGCTCCTCTAATAATCTGTCTTTCTAGAGCACAACTTAGGAAATAAAATGTTTTTGATTTTGGTCAATCTGCCCTGTTTTCTCTCTACAGCTTCTTTATATATTCCAGTATATTAGAATACCTTCCACAATTTCGGTTTATAATGAATTCTAGAGTGTCCTGAAGGAAGTTCCACACGTGAGCTATCTCAGACATGTTCAGCCCTTACATATAATGTTAAATACTTGGCACACTTTCGCAAGTTTGCAAAAACAATGTTCCTTGCTTTAGTGTACAACTCTAAGGTATCACGTTCCTGATTTTTAGCGGTAATGAATACCTTGGGATTAATTCTGATACCAACATTTTAAGTTAGCATTTTACATTTCAGAACACTTGTTTTTTTAAAAAAAATATTGGGGTTCTCTGGCTACTAATTTGGTCTCTTTTTATAGGTACAGTTTTGATAGTTTCACATTAACTGTTTGCAAAGAAATTGCTTAGCTGGAGACACCAGTGAGTCAGAAGATATACTGAAATACAACTATGATCTCATGTCTGAATGCTGGAGTAAAGGGCAAAATAATTCCTTATTCTTGTGACTGTTTGGTAGAGTTTCCCTTCAAAAAGGACCAGCTGATTTCCTGTTGGCTTGAGATCTAGAAGTCAGATGAAGGAGTTCAAAACACTCCAAAAACATCATTTGAAAGGTTCCTTAAACTGGAATTTTACTGTTTTCCTTCATCTAACGTCAGAGTTCTGCAAGAAAGTAGTAAACTTCATTAAATCAGTTACATAAAATCTAGAAGAAAAAGTACTTCAAAAGTACTATCTAACAAATAGACTGTCTAACAAAATAAGAATCTTATGCACAAACAATGCACTTATTTAACCTGTGGAGTGAATCCTCTATGTGAATGGTCAGTTATAGCATTGAAGAAAGATGCCTCTCTCCCATGCCTCCAGGGCCCAGGATCCACCATCAGAGTCTCTGGAATGGTAGCCCCTTGTATTGATATATATTTCCTAATAAGCATGTTAATTATGTAGAACTGTGAAAAATATCCAGATAAGCTTTTAAAAGAGGATTTAAGATTAGGTTGCAATAGGCTTACTTCTTAACATTAATCTTGGTAGTGAGGTCACTCCCTAACTATGAAAGGAAGAGGGCTGACGTGAGCACACCACCATACTGCCTTGTCTCAGGACCTGCCTGTTGGTTTCTCTCCTCACTCCCTCTCCACACCTGTGGATGCAGTTGCAGCCACCATGGCCTTCAACCTATTTGTGTGCCACTTCCGGGCTAGGTGCTCTCATGCCAGCTTATTGGCCCCAAGCTAGTGCCACTGAGAAACTAAGGCCTTCTTCAACGGTTTGGATCGAAATTTGTTTTTCTTAATACAATGTAAGTTATCCTTTTAGAGCAAAGAAATACCTCTTACATGAAAACAGTAATTTTGCATTGTGTATAAACAGTATTTAAAGAACCTAGTATACTAAGAATTTTTCTACTAGATATGGCTGAAAGCCCCAATTTGCCTAAATGCTTAACAAGGTGCCTCTCAAAGCTGATTGGAATTTTGGCAACTTCCTTCCTTATCTTTATGCTTATCCTTGGGGCCTTTTTATCAGATGTTCCCTTTGCTCTGTTCCTTACCCTCCTGTTGGCACCTGCTTCTAAAAGCTGCCTCCTCTGACCATTGCTTTCAAAGTTTGCCTTGATAATCTCCCAAATTTTACTTTGGAGCTCAGATTCCTTCCCTGCCTCACAATCCATTATCTTTGCACAGAGCCTAGTGTCTCTGGATTAACATACAATATAGAAAGTGATCGCTACTGGTAAACAGATGAAGATATGTTTGCCAATAAAGTTTTAAAGACAGCCCTGTCGTGAACTGGAAATCATATGGTTATAATTGGGAAACACAGTTTTTAGAAGTGAAATGGAATTTAAGTATCAAAGCTTTTAATAAACAGTGGTTTGGAAGAAAATCTCAGAGATAAGAGTAAAGTAGTTTTTAAAGAAACACTGTATCACTAATGTTACTGACAGCCCCAAAAGATGATACTGGGTTGTAAAACTGGACATAAATTATAGAATCAGAAAGTGAATTGAAGAGTTGGACTCTGAATATGATGAAATTATAGGAACACCTTAAACCATTTATTTTACATGTATGACGTATGTACAAAAGTGTTACATAGATATATTAATATCTATGTTTAAATATACCTGAAAGAGCTGTTATAGTCAGTTTAATTGACAATGCTTTTTCTTGGTAGTATATAAATAATAGTGTGTCTTATCAAAGGCATCTGGAATCAGATAAACTACAGAATTTTCCTTAGTTCTGGTAAAGAAACTGAAATACCACTGACTTTTCTGAGGAAGTTATGAAACTAATCTGAAGCAAATTACTTCCAAATGTATAATGCATGTCTGTATCAGTCTATAAATAGAAATTTCTAAGTTGTGAAGAATTCTGTTAAAAGTACACATTAAGCAAGAACCAACTGTGAAACAGTGATTAAAAGTATAGGCTCAGATACACTGAAAACTAATACAATGTTATATGTCAATTATATTTCAATTTAAAAAAGGCACAGGCTCAGGACTCTGTTGTTGACATGGTTCAAATCATGGCTCTAGCCATTTGCTAGTTACAGGACTTTGGGCATGTTATCTAACCTCACTGGGTCTCAGCTTCCTCATCTGTAAAATTAGGATTAATACTAACTCTCCTCATTAATTTTGAGGAATAAACAGCCCAAATAAAAGTACCCTTGAAGAAAGCACCTAACCGTCATATGTTAGTGCCTTTTGTACATGTACAGGCAATAAAGAATCCTGAAAGAATCTTCAGTAAGCTATAAAGCTAAAAAAGATTTAACGTTAAATATTTTAAGGGAGATATTTTTGATTAGTGATGTAAATAACTTAAGTAGATACAATTCAAGTGAAACCACATCAGGTGTGCACTCCATGATTTCTGCTGTCACCCTTAGGTAAAATAGGTGTATTATTTATAAGTTTAAACCTTTGGTGTAGACCTCAGAATAAATTTATCAAGCTAATGAAGGAGTGAGAAAATAAGTTAACAAAAATGATTCTCATAAAGTGTTAAGGTTGCTTTCTGATTGTGAGGGGTGAGAAGAGAAGGTGAAATCTGAATTTGAACTATGCTATGTTTACCTCATAAAAACATCATGCACTTCAATGCAGTTTCCCATTTGACTTTAGAGGACACAAAAAGTCTAGCCCTAGGCCTGTTTTTATTCACTAAAATGGAGGGACCCATAAACCCACTAAAAAGAGGCCCTTAGAAATCCCCTACCACCCATAACTGTGCTCCTAGCAGTAATGGAAGTATATCTATGTGCTAGAGTAGCTTTCACTGGAGATGGCTTCATACTATAGTATCTGCTAACATCTGCACACGGCCTGCCTGGCACAGTAACGTCTGTGGTCTCTGCCATGTGCCTTAAAGTACCTGTGGTCAAGGAATGGAGATAACAAGGTGAAGGGACAAGGGAGGTCCCAATTTCATTTTCCCTTTTTACTCTCACTGCAACTCCCTACCTCTTCGACCTCTAAAACCTTTAAAGAGATTCCCTTTGAAAATGTAAAGCAGCCTATTCTCTTTAAAGTAAAGTAGGTGTGGATACCAACTTCTTGCTCAAAGATATTTATTTGTGAAAGGCTCAAACTACATTATAGGTGTTTAAAATATTTTAATGTAAATCATACTTTCCCTACCATCAGTGAATTTGGAGGGTTGGATGCTGGATGTAAGGGAAGGGAGAAAAAACTATTTAGGCCTACTGCTAGTTCATAAATGAGAAAAGAAAAGAATTTACTCAAGGTGATACTGTGAATTGTGCATCTACTGCCTTCAGGCAAGTCAATAATTGTGTTGGTTTCCCTCTTATAAAAACTGATCAGTGACTAAAAACTTTCTTTGGAAACTTGTTCAGAGAACGATGTTAGATTATCCTATTGGGGAGATGTCTTCAGGGAAACAACCTTACATACTAAGAATTATGTTCCTCTTATCTCTTATGAATATACATCTATCTTTTACAAAGAGTGAGATCAATTAATATTGAGGCTGTTCTTTTATTTACAGGGTAATAGCATTATAATCATCATACTTTATTCAAGACAGAAATGAATATTTTTATCTATCCATAGTTTGATTGAGTTTTAGAGGCTAAGATGCCTCTGTTTCCTTGCAAAGTAGGTCACTTAAAGAAAATCCATGCTAAAAATTGTTCAGCAATAATTGTTCAGCAACAATATTTAGTATTGTTGGGGAAAAACAAAATATATAAAATAGAAATCTCGCCCAGTACTAGCAGAATGGAAAAGATGCTATTAACAGAGATTTTGCAAAAGCTAAAATTGAGTAGAAATATATGGATAATTTTACAGTAAAATCTGTTTTCCAATTTCTTGTCATGAAAACTTTCCATTTTTTTAGAAACCAATTGTAATAAATAATTTAATTGACCATTACTTAATACTCAGAACCAGAGAACTTTTGCATTTCAGTTTAAATTTGTTTTTAAAGGTAAGGCCAGAGTCAAAAGACATAACTTCAAATTACTTAAAAGTTTGAGTTGTAGAATGAACAAAATTTTACTTACAACTATTATGGTTTTTTAGTTGAGGCAGATCATCATTACTAACTTCAATTATTTAATGTATATGTGAGCTATGTAAATAATATGCAAAAGTAAAGGCCCTGACCAGAAGTATTATGCAAACGAACTTTAAAAAGGGGGAGTGAATACACCTCAGAATTAATAATAGCTTAGTCTAACTACTGATTGATTGGCTATTATCAAGACAGGCTTTTTTGGTTTTCCCTCTAAAGCCTGCCTACTCAGCCTGGATGGAAGCCAAAGTAACTCCAAGAACCAACTTTATTGGCCAAGTTGATGAAGACTGGTTGTACTCCAACTGCAGATTAGTTCTGCAAGAGTCACCACTTTAGCAATAGAAAGATGATACAACTAAAATCACTGTCAGCAGGATATGTGCTTTGTATTGTTTTTCTAGTAACAGTGACAGATTTGAACATAACCATCCCACAAATTTAAGTTTCCCTTTTGCTCTAACACCTCTTCCGTAATCTGTGACTTGGAAAGAGTTTTTGTTTGTGTGAAGCTATCACATATGATATCAAGATCAGTGATGCGGGCTTCATTTATACCAAGCTTAAGTAACTGAATTAACTAACTCAGACTATTGTATCCAAATGCTGTAATGGATGGGGACTTTCTGCCTTCTATATAGCAGCAACAGACCTAAAACTTGAATAAAGACTCTTGCCTTAAGGTTTTTCCAACTAAATCATAAAGCCTTTCTTCACATGTGCTCCTCTGCTCTATTATTTATCACAATAGGCTATACGCAATCATATGTAAGGGTGTTGAGAATGCCATGCAGGTGACTACTTTTCAACTAGCTTAGAATGTGGATTAATAAAAATAATTATCAGATTATACTAATTTAAACAGATTAAGTTTGGATTAAGCAGATTAAACAGATTCAAGTTATTGCTCCAAAGGTCTTTGACATCATAGCAAAATTTGCAAAACGTATTTTGAAATGAAGAACGGTTACATGTGTGGATTGACTAATAAAGCAGGGTCTCTATACTTCTTTTTGAGGATATGAAAACAATAGACATCCATATCACTAAATAACTCAAAATCAAAAGACTTTATATTATAGAGATGGATGACTTGTTTTACTTACATTTACATGTAAAAGTAAATAATTTTATAAAACATATAAATGTGAATATCTGCATAACTACTTTAAGGGCCTTCTATTACTTTTTGCTTGCTGTTTTCTACAAATGAATGCAGATTCTACTAAATCTAGGCTCTTAGCACTAAAATATGCTTTGAGGTTTCCTTGGTTTATTAACAGCCTTTGGAAAATAACCCCAAATAACTACATATCCCAGGTTTCAGAGGAGCTTTTATCATATATATTAGTTTGCCCATATTAGTGAAGTCCTTATGTAAATATTTTATGAGTTTGTAATGACTGATTTTTTTTTTTTTTTGCCTTTCAATTAGTTAAGTTATATCTCTATGATTGTTACTGATTTATAAAAAACAAGTTAAAGGCTTATGATCCCAGGGTCACTGCAGCATTATTCACAATAGCCAAAATATGGAAACAACCTAAGTGTCCATCAATAGAGGAATAAAGATGTGGTATACACACAATGAAATATTATTCAGCCACCAGAAAGAAGTACATCCTGCCAGTTGCAACAACATTGGATGGACCTTAAGGGCATTTATGCTAAGTGAAATAAGTCAGACAGAGAAAGACAAATACTATATGCCAGCAGTCCCCAACCTTTTTGGTACCAGGGACCAGTTTCGTGGAAGACAATTTTTCCACGGAAGGCGGGTGGGGGGCGGTAGTGGTTCAGGCGGTGATGCGAGCCATGGTTCAGGCGGAAACGCAAGCAATGGGGAGCGATGGGGAGCGATGGGGAGCGGCAGATGAAGCTTTGCTCGCTCACCCGCCCACCGCTCACCTCCTGCTGTGCGGCCCGGCTCCTAACAGGCCGCAGACTAGCAGTGGTCCAAGGCCCGGGGGTTGGGGACCCCTGCTATATTCTATCACTTACATATGGAATCTAAAAAAGCCAAACGCAAGAAACAGAGACCGCAATGGCAGTTACCAGGGGATGGGGTTGGGGAAAAGGAATCGAGATGTTGGTCAAAGAGTGCAAACTTCCAGGTATTAGACGCATAAGTTCTGGGGATCTAATGTACAGCAAAGTGATTACAGTTAATAATCCTGTATTATATACTTGAAAGTTGCTAAGAGTAGATCTTAAATGTTCTCACCACAAAAAAAAGAAATGGTAATTATGGAACCTGACACAGGTGTTAGCTAACCCAATCATCTGCAATATATAAATGCACCAAGTCAACACATTATACACCTTAAACTTATACAATGTTATACAGCAATTATATCTCAAGCTGGAAAAAAAAATACTTAGGAGAAACTCTATGCAAATATAGATCTGGAAAGCTAGCTTCCATGCTGAGTTTTTTCAAGAATTATATTAAAATGACATGACTTGTGGCAGCTAACTTCATAGGCAACTTAAAAATGTTAATCTTTTGAGAGTATAAATACTCTTTCAGATGCATTTTTGTAAAACTGAACAGAGAAATTCAAGAAGGAAGACAAGCCTATTTTAGATTCCATTTACTGATACCACTTAACACTAAATAGATGTATATATTTTTCTCATCCTCAAAGGAATTTCTACCCTAATTGTAGAAAAAAAATTCTAATACATAAGGAACAATTACTCAGTCACTTGAGTCAACAAATGTTTTTTGCACACCTACTATGTGTCAAGCACTCTACCAGGCAATGTGAATTTAAGGATAAATAATCATGGCTATTGTCCTCAAATGGTTTACAAGCTCGTGGAGTAGAAACACCTTTATCTTTTCCTATTTCCTTGCTCTCAGAGCTGCAGAGTGAAAAAACCCTCTCTTTTCTTCCATCCCAGTTTTTCTCTACAGATTCCTTCCATTGTCACTACCAAGACCTCAGATAAGGGCACTGAACACCCAAGGGCTTCAAGGCGGAGGCAGGCACCCCTCCCTCTGCCTGCAGTGCTCCTCCCCCAGTCTTCTAGGTGGTTTCTATTCTCTGGAAGGATGACTGATAAGTGACCCCTCAAGGAGGCCTCCTCTTCTGATCTAGACAGACTACTACCTGCCCTCTCCCTCTCCCTTTGATCTCCTCTTACACGATACTTTTCATAACAGTAATTATACA
Source organism: Balaenoptera physalus (assembly GCF_965194825.1). Classification (NCBI taxonomy): domain Eukaryota; kingdom Metazoa; phylum Chordata; class Mammalia; order Artiodactyla; family Balaenopteridae; genus Balaenoptera; species Balaenoptera physalus. The sequence goes on along the minus strand of NC_138890.1, from coordinate 114,795,837 downwards.
GTCATTTATTTCTTTTTCTTGCTCCCCCCACTTAAGTTTAAACACCATGAGAACAGAGATGTTTGCCTTGTGCGCTGAGGTATTCACAGTACCTGGCACTCAAATATGTCGAAAAGAGTATAAAGGGAAGCATGAGGTCAGAGAGTGTTGAGTAGCTATGAAGACAGCTGGGGCTCTTTGGGGCTTGCAGAGCACTCCATGAATCACTACCTCTGCATCATCAGCATCACCAGCAAATATATGTTCTATTGCCTCACGAAGCTCCTTGAGGGCAATCTTAGTCCCTTTGTCCTGGCTCACAGACACGCTCAATAAATGATTTTGAACGAATGAGTATTAAAAAGGACCTGTATGTGGATAACTTCCAGAAACAGCTGGTCATGTTTATTTTGACCACACTTTTGCATGTGGCTCATGGTAATTTTTACATATATGATGGGTTAGCTAAATGATTTCTAATCCATGTGATTATATATGTGTGTGTGTGTATATATATATATATACATATATATATATATATATATATATGTATATATATATATATATATACAAACATACATATAAAAACACTCCACAAAGATAACTGTTCTTTCCAGGTGCTCCTCACCTCTGGACACATCTTTAGAATCACTGGTTTATAGTAGAGCTACTTTTAACCTCTTTACCTTCAAATAAAATTTAGAATCTAATTTTGAACTATTCAGGGCCTATGACCATATTTTGTAGAATACCTTTGAAGCTATTTGCAAGTTTCAACTTGCTGCTCCTAAGAAATGACCTTTGCCGTGAGACCCTCTCTAGATGCTATTAAGTTGCCATACCCTTACATGCAAATCTGAGAACTCTTAGGACAAGTGTTCCAAATGTTTGTTCATGCCATGATGGTTTTGGAAACATAAAGGTGAGCTCTAAGCAGTATAAAACCATTAGCCAGCTACTCAGTAAACACCCAGATTGTATTCTTAACTATATTACTAGATCAATAGACTAAAGAGCAAAGAAAGCGTATAATGTTTACTATGACACTAATATAAATTACCTAAATCTAAGATTCCCTAATGATTTTCCTTTGCTTGCAGCTATATAATCAAGAATACTATGACTACACACATATACAAGCACACACGATAAACTATTAAAATATTTGTCAATGTAAATAACTCTAAAATCAATATGACCATGCTGACTTAACCAAAATATATAATACATTCTCAAATGAATTAAATGCCTACAGACCTACCACTTACTGGTGAATTTCAACCACATATTTAAAAACTATTGTGCCAAAAAACAAATGAATTTTGTTAATTATCTTTTTCAACTTTGGTCTCCACATGGGCTTAAAATTTCTTCAGGATAAACTGCAAAAAGACTGGGGCAGAGAAGCAGAGGGTTAGAGACAAATTCTAATTCTGATATCTATAGATTTTAGAAAAATTCCCTAACCTCCTTACACCTCAGATTTTTTTTTTTTCCTGGAAAATGAAGAAATTGTATCTGTTCTTCTTCTCATGAGACAATTATAAAATAAAATGAGTAGAGATAAAACTATAAAAAAAGTAAAATGTATATGTACATACTCATCTAAGGCCCTTTAATAAATAGACTTCCATACACACCATACCACCTAATCTTTAGAAGCACTAAGGATAGTGCACATAGCCTAGCATTCAGAGTTCTGAACTGAAATAAACTGACTATTATAAGGTGAAAATGGATAAGTAATAATAACCTATTGTATAGCACAAGGGAACTCTTCTCAATACTCTGTAATGACCTATATGGGAAAAGAATCTAAAAAAGACTGGATATATGTACATGTATAACTGCTTCACTTTGCTGTACAGCAGAAACTAACACAACATTGTAAATTGACTATACTCCAATAAAAATTAAAAAAAACCCAAACAAACACAAGATGATCTCTTGAGGAAGAAAATAAAGGAAGAAGAAACACAAAGACGATTTTTCCCTCAATTGGTATCACTGAACTTCAGTGAATTAACAGCAAGGACTATTCTCCCCTCGCCTTTTTGGGCATAATGCTTTCTACAAATTAGAAGTTGTATTAAACTGTGAGGTATGATTCACAGATGAGACATCAAACAACACTATTTGAAGTGTTAAATGCCTACACTATTATTTCCAGCTGTAGCAATATATTACTTATTAAATTTTTACATCTTACTTTCTCAAAGGATAGCATATCCGACCTCACCATTTTCCATTGGTTAATACCATGTTTCAAAGTGAGCCACTACATAAAGCAAGTTTCTTTCAGTTTGCTGTTTATGATTTGATACTGCTAAAATCCATTCCCAAGTATAGAAGATTTACTTGTCATTATGTGTTTCAATCTATAAGTCTAGTTATTAGGTAGTATTTAGTTCAGAAATTCATCCAATTATAATAATCCAATCCAGGACATTACAATACTATGCTATCTCCTGTGCTAGCGCTCTAATTTTAAATGAAAATTATTATCATTGAAAAGTAATAACCGATGGATCACACATTTTGAATCCAGTGTCATCTGGAAGGAATTTAAATAATTTTAATTATGTGTGCACATAATGCAAAAGCATAAGACTTCTTTTTCCTAATGTTCTATTTAAAGACAGAGATGGCTAATTTGACCTACGTAGTATAATTTTTTATGTAGCACAGTAACATACCAAAGTTCTTAATGATTATAAACTCAGTACTAAATCTCACGCCCAGCCACAGAACACTGCAAGAGGATATCTTATTTCCTGGATTAAAGGCAGGATCACTTCAAGATAATCAAGAGAAAGGACCTTATAAATCATTACTCACCCCCACCCCTCCGCTTTTACTTAATAGATAAGAAAACCAGCTCAAGTAATTTGATTAAGTAATTTGCCTGAAAGAATAGTACTGGTGGCATAGCCAGAAGAACCCAAGTTCACCTTTTTATTTTTGAGAGGTATATGATGGTAAGAACATGTTTTATTTTTAGAGACCAACAAAATAATCACAAAACCATTATATTATTCACATTTCCTCCCAGGAAATTATTCTCTCTAGAATTATGTCAGGCTCAGGATGTATTTTATAAACTGTTCCCATAATAAAATGGACACTGATACAAGATAGCCCTTCTAAGTTTTAAACATCAGAAAAAGAATACTGTTAAGGTAATGACTAATGTGGTTATATTTCTTCATTATTTCTGAAGCACATGTTCACCAACTTTAATATTTGCTTTCTATGATAGATTGGTTAGAAGAACACACATACTATATTAGATGCTATCATATTTAAGGGGAAAAGAAAGCACTCTCTACTTTTTTTAATCAAAAAATAACTTCTCAGTGTTTTTGATGTTAAAAAAAATCAGTATGGACAAGAGAAAACAGGTTCAGAATTATTCTTAAAGGAGTTTATTTTTATTAATGCTTATACATAAAATTTATGAATAATTTCATAATTATCCTTAAACTAGCTGTTTACACAGTGTTTTTCTCATTATTATGAGGTTAGAATTTCCAAAATATTATTCTCCCTGCAGTATTCAAACATATCAGCATTAAACTGGATAAAGAGGAATACACTATGAACCAATGTATATGATTCATATCGGTAGTTGATATGAACATATGCATAAAATGCTTAAATGAGGGCAAATTATAAAATGTTGAAAAGAGGGATAAACCAAGTTAGCCAAAGAAAGGCCCCTCAACAGTCACCTCCCTATCCAAGTTAAAGAAACTAATAATTCAAACAACATGAGTGAGTGAATTTTGTGGTATATACGACAGTAGGGAGCAGTAGGATCTCTGGTAAAATGAAGCATACAAAGTTCATCTAAAGCCATTCAATTTTTTTAAAGTGAGGCATTCAAAAAATACGGTATTCTGGTTTCAAATGCTTTCTTGATACTAACACGCTTAACCCAGGACTATGTCCATTCCCATTTTTAAAGCATACAGAATAAGTTATAAAACACACATTTAAATAATATGGCAATTTAGAAAAGATTTCCTAAATTATTTGTTTACAAATGCCAGATTATAAGGCTGACTCCAAAGATTCACTTTGAATTGATTTGTCTTTTGATACTATACACAGTGAAAACAAAGCAGCAGAAAGTAGACATTTGATAGCAATTTAAAAATCTCACTCTGGGAGTCATTATCTGATAATTCACACACTATATCTAAGTCTGATTTGCAAAATCGGGCTGGTTGATTTATGTGGAAGAGAATATGTTATACAATTACTTTCTAAAATATGTTATGAAAATGAAATTGTATAAATTAAATCAAATTCTGCAGGCTGATAAGTTTTTTCTATGCATGAATTTTAGCTAATATTTAAACACTTTTCCTTTACTTAATAAGGTAAATTTCCTTTATAACCCTTTTTGCTGTGATGTGAAGCAAGTGCTTATCAAATCTCTATTCCTATATTAATCCTATTTTTAATGAAAATGTTACTAAAATTTCACCTCTATCTAATTAATAACACAGAGTTTTACTCAAAACCCAAATTCTGGGCACCTCTCTATAACTTTTTCCTTTAAATTATATCTATTTCATTGTATTTTTCATTTTCTATTCATTAGAAATTGATGAATTGGGTTACCTTTCATCTCTCTAAGACATGAGTAATTAAATCTCAACTAAATAAAAGGGGAAACCAGACACTTTTACTTTAGCTTTTCTTTAATTATAATTGTATAAAAGCTCTTCGTTGAAAAAAAAATCAATGCAACATTTCATTTAGTTAAATTATTTACAAGGATGTTCAGTGATAAATCAAATACAACTTCATTATCTTACTTCCATTTTAATACACCTAATATCCATTTATAACTATAGGAAAGCACTTGTAAATTTTAAAATAAAATCTTATGATTGTAGAAACTACCAACAAAGAGACAGTCAAGAGTTATAAATTCTACACTTTTCTTAGAAACATTTAAAACTTGCCTCACAACATCCCTGTGAGGTGGGGAGTTAAGTGTTGTCATATGACGACAAAAGAAATGGACCAAGAAATGAGTATCAGATTACATGTAGGAAAATAACTACATTACAGTCTTAATAGAAACAGCATCTAAGAACCACTTCTACTTTGAAGTCCAGAAAAATTAGGTTGCTTATTTTTTTCACTATCTTTATCAGGAATAATAGCTATTTTGATTTTTAAGAAACAGAAAATTTTCTCCATCAAGGGCTTTTAAGACTTCTGAAAATTAAGTGGAGCAAGTATAATAGCATTTTGCCAAAGGAACGAAACACAAGATGCCATGCCAAGTCATTTTTTTTTTTCTGCTACTCAGAGATATCTTAAATGCTATCTAGGCATAGTGAGGAACTGATACATTTCAGTATCTTCCTTATAGGTACTAATTCTTTTGGCTCTTCAAAGTTAAATCTGTGACGACTGGGTCTTTTTAAAGTGTCATTTTTTTTAAAGTGTCATGTTTCTTCCATGTCAGTTACTCTCTCTCATCAGGGTCTATTTGCATCTTTTCAATTAGGATAAACTGCAGATCCTCTTCTTCCATGGAAATGGTGACTCCACTATGTTCCAAAACTAGAGGTGGTCACAGGAATCATCTACCAAGGAAAACTGGTTGTTTCCACAGTAGGAAAAAAATCCAATTTGGAGGACTGATCTTTTCTGACTTTCAAAAAAAACCCCTATCCAGCAGGTATAAGGATGTAAGGAAGTAAGGAGTCCAGCTTTTCCATAAAAAGAAAAAACGTTCAAACAGAAATTTTTCTTAAAGTGGGAAGCGGGGGAAAGGGAAATGAGTTCATTTAGGTATGTGATTTTTCTTCTTTATTGTTTCTGCCCAAGATACCTATTTCTCTCCAAAAAACCAAAATGTGATATATGTCTAGTACTAGTTAAGGGCTTGACACCTAGTAGGTCCCGTGGATTGTGAGACCTGTAGGATAAAGTACATCTCCTTTGCTATGGAAACTAAGACTTTCTGACAATATGTAATAATGACAGAATGGCTTAGCTACACCTTTTAAAAGAAGTTGAAAAGGTATGGCTACTATACAATAGCAGTGTTTGTGTACTCAGATAATACCCAATGATGTGTTTCTTCCTGTAATTTAACAAATTACTAATATTCATTCTCTATATCTCTAGAGAAAAAAAAATCTATTATTTCATAGAGCCAGAGAAGCTTCAGGTCGTCTCTTTAATAATAAGTTAGCTTGTGAGTAAAGCATACCCTAAAATGATCCACTTACAAAAAACTATTAACCCAAAGGATCATATATACTTTCTAAAGTCACTTTTGCTAACATGCTTTTCCATAAACCTCATGTTATAGATGCCAAAGCAGCTATGAAGGAAATCTCTCTATATAACTGTGTCTAAGGTTTCATATTAAGTATCATGGAGAAATTTTATTGTTAAAATTTTTAAATTAATAAAAAAAAACTTTGGTTCCCCTGGTAAATGACACTAAAAAAATCTGACTAAATTTACCTAGTAACTTAATTTTCTACTTTGTATGCAAAGGCAGGCTTTAAAATGTCCTGCGGCATGATTATAACATGCTTATGTTGCTTAAAGGTTAATGTACAACTATGCTGAAAACTCTTTTAGACTATACGCATCCAGAAACACAACTCCTTCATGGTAAACTAGGTAGAACACTATTGGCATAAAACAAGTACTGATCACGTAACTGATGATTTAAAATAATCATCAGCTAACATTTCTATAATGCTATAAGGAAAAAATGCAGGATTAGTCTTTTCAAGAGTAATATTTACACTAGAAATCAGAGTTATTTGCAATGAATAACTTAATATGTGTATTTCTATTCATATTTAATAAGGACATGCTTTATACTTATTGAAATAATGCTATGATTTATCCAGTTATCATTTTAAAAAGACTATTTACATTCTTTCTCTTCTTAAAAAAAAGGGCATTTTAATCAGTTTTCTCTTAATTAAAAAATATGAAGAAAAAAGTCAACTATATCACTTACAAAATCAGATAAGAAGTGAATGTACCACCATTCCCACTGTCTATAAAAGCTGCTTCACATACTCTGGAGATAAAAAGCTAGAAAACTGGAAGGTTTCATATTTTTAGATAGGAAAACTGAAGCCTAGTGATGAGCTTTTAAAAATTAATAACAGTTTTATAAAGAAAATTCTTCCCCTCAAATCGAGTTCTTTTTTTTCCTTTAAACTATCAAAAATGGTACAAATGAACCTATTTACAAAACAGAAACTGAGTCACAGATGTAGAAAACAAACTTATGGTTACCAAGGGGGGAAGTGGGGGAGAGATAAATTGGGAGACTGGGATGGACATATACACATTACTGTATATAAAATAGATAACTAATAAGAACCTACTGTATAGCACAGGGAACTCTATTCATTACTCTGTAATGACCTATATGGGAATGGAATCTAAAAAAGATTGGATATATGTATATGTATAACTGACTCACTTTGCTGTACAGCAGAAACTAACACAACATTGTAAATCAACTATACTCCAATAAGAAAATTAATTTTTAAAAATTACCTTTTAAGAACAATTCCATGTAAGGAAAGCATATGGCTACATTTGTCAAAGCATAGTTTCCTAAAGCTACCAATTGAGGGGAGGTAATCATTAACCAATCAGAATAAATATTAATGGAAAAAACACTAAAAAACTAGGAATATAGGGGAACTTCCTCAACATCATAAGGAGCATCTATGAAAAGCCACAACTAATAGCATACCTAACGATGAAAGACTGAAAGCTTTCCCCCTAAGATCAGGAACAAGAAGGAGATGTCCACTCTTGTCACTTCTATTCAGCATTGTACTGAAGGTTTTAGACAGGGCAATTAGTCAAGAAAATGAAATCAAAGACATCAAGAATGGAAAGGAAGAAGTAAAATTATCTCTATTTGCAGATGACATGATTTTGTATATAGAAAATCTTAAGGAAGCTACGAAAAAACTATTAAGACTAATGAGTTTAGCAAGTTTATAGGCCACAATATCACTATACAAAATCAACTGTATTTCTAGATACAGCATGACAATTAGAAAATAAGATTAAGAAACAATTCCACTAATAACAGCATCAAAAAGAATGCTTAGGAATAAATTTAACAAAAGAAGTGCAAAACTTATACTCTGAAAACTAAACAACACTGTTGAAAGAAATTGAAGAGCTAAGTGGGGAAACATCACATGTTCATGAATTGACAGACTTAACATTATTAAGATGGCCATCCAAATTTTTCTACAGATTCAATGGAGTTCCTATCAGAATCCCAACTGATTTCTTTACAGAAATTGACAAGCTGATTCAAAAATCACATGGAAATCCTAGGGACTCGGAACAGTCAGAATAATCTTAAATCTTAAAAAAGGAAGGATAAAATTGGAGAACTCACATCCCCAATTTCAAAACTTACTACAAAGCTACAATAATGAAGAATGGCATGAGGATAGATCAGTCGGATAGACCTGAGAGTTCAGATATAAACATTTATGGTCAACTGATTTTTGACAAGGATGCCAAGAGAACTCAATAGGAAAAGAACAGTCTTTTCAACAAATGATGCTGGGATAACTGGATATCCACATGCAAAAGAATAAAGCTGCGTCTCTATCCTACATCATATACAAAAATACTCAAAATTGGCCAGATCTAAACATAAGAGCTAAAATCACAGAACTCTCAAGGAAAACAGGTGTAAATCTTTGTGCCCATGGATTAGGCAATGGTTTCTTAGATATGACACCAAAAGCACAAGCAACAAAAGAAAAATGGGACTTAATTAAAATTAACAGCTTTTGTGTTGCAAAGAACACCACCAAGAAAGTGAAAAAGATAACCCACAGAATTGGAGAAAATATCTGCAAATCATTTATCTGATAAGGAGTTAACATCTAGAATATATAAGTAATTACAACTCAACAACAAAGAGACAAACAACCCAATTAAAAATGGGCAAAGGATCTGAGTAGCCACTTCTTCAAAGAAGATACGCAAGTGGACAATAAGTAAATGAAAAGATGGTCAACATTAGCCATCAAGGAAATACAAATCAAAACCACAATGAGATACCACATCACACCTATGAAGATGGCTATAATAAAAAAGAGATAATAACGTGTTGATGATGATGTGGAGAAACTGGAACACTTATATACCACTGGTGGGAATTTAAAATGGTGCAGCTGCTTTGCAAAACAGTCTGACAGTTGCTCCCAAAGGTTAACCATAGAATTACCATATGACCTAGCAACTCCACTACTAGGTATATACGTGGAGAACTGAAAACATATGTCCGCACAAAAACTCGTACACAAATGCTCACAGCAGCATTATTCATAACAATGGTGGAACTTCCAGAAAGTGGAAACAATCCAAATGTTTATCAACTGATGAGTGGGTTAATAGAATATTATTCAGTAATAAAAGGAAATGAAGTATTGACACATTCTACAACATGGATAAAACTTGAAAACACATCCTAAGTAAAAGAAACTAGTCGTAAAAGACCACATATTATGTGATTCCATTTATACACAATGTCCAAAACAGACAAATCTACAGAGACAGAAAGTAGATTAGTGGTTGCCTAGGACTGGGGGAGGCAGGAAGTGTGTGAGGCGAAATAGGGAAGTGACTGCTAATGGGTACAGGCTTTGGGGGGAGGTAATGAAAGTGTTCTAAAATTGACTGTGGTGATGGTTGCAGGAACTCTGTTGTACAATTTTGGTTGTACCAAATATCACTGAATTATACACTTTAAACAGGTGAATTGCCTAGTATGTGAATCGTATCTCAATAAAACTGTTATTAACAATATTAATAGGAATATTAATAGCTAAGTAGACCCCATTAGAATTAAAAAGGTAAACTAATTATTCTTTATATCAGTATTTTTTTTAGCCCTGCCTAGTATATGGTATGTTTTTGATGCTAATGATCAAGTTGCACCAATTTATTTACCCCTTTCTGTCATCTCAGTAACAGTAAGAGCATATACATTTTTTTTTATGCAACACATTTATTCCTTATCTCTTACATGCCTAAATGACTAGAAACAATATGGGCTACCAAGAAATACTTGTACCAATATAACCAATGTAATTCTAATATTGTACCAATACAACTCAACAAGGCTTAGCCGGACGCTAAGACTCTAGCAGGGGAATTTGGCAAGTGGTGCTAAATATGCGTTCAACAATGATTAAAAACTGAGACGTCGAGTATCGGAAAGGCCATACAGAAAACAAACCCTCTTGGAGTTTAGTAGAAGGAGAGCTGCCACAACCAGGATGGACCCTAATGACCACTGACTCTGGAGTCCTTTCTGGTCTTATCTAGCCATCAGCAAATAGTGATGCTGAATACCTCTTCCCTGGACTTGCTTCCATTTCTGTAAAATGAAGTAGCTGGACTATTAATAGTGGAGGTTCCTTCTATCTCCAAAGTTCTAATATCAACATCTAGACTTCAATTTAGGCCAGAGTCAAAAAGATTAACTATTTTGTCTACAATGAATATACGGCTAATCTAAACTGTTAAAGGAAAATGGCAAACTGATAAACAAATAAAAGTAAAATTTACACGTATTTCAATGGTTTAGTTGTATTCACATTTTACATACTCTACAAGGAAGATAGTCCCTGGAACAGGACTACTTTCAATATGTTTCAGTGAATTACTTGTCAGCTTATTTCCTGTGAAATGTGTTATCCCACAAAGCAAGAGTTGGTCTCCATCTTTACTTTTGCCAAATGTACATAGTACAATTCTCAATTTAAAAAATCTGTAGTCCCTAAATTCACTTCTTTGAGTCAAATAGTAAGTACTTGTGCTGAACTTTATAAGAGATGATATTTTTAAAAACACAGTTTGCTTCTAACTGGTTTTAAAAACACAGAATATAAATACTGCCTAATTTCACAGAGAATACATCATTGAATTACTCTGCACTGCTTTTGAAATAAGAAAAATTATTCTCAAGAAAGGGATGAAAAATGATTCTATTACATTGAAAATGCACATTTTAGTATCTTTCACATTATTAGGTACTTAATAACACTGTTTATTAATAACACTATCTTTAACATTTCTTTACACAAACTACGAAATTTTGAAGAAAATTAGACGAAGTCAGTTAAACTCAAGTCTTAAGTTTGACAAGAGTGACTGCTTTTCAAAGAATATAACTAGTTTTACATTTTAACTTCAAGGTCTTATGAAATTGTAGGTGTAACTTTAGCTGACTGAAGCACCGTACCAAGGGCATTCAGAGCATATACTCAATTTCTGTGAGGGAAATTGTTTCCTTCGTATGTTTAATGGATGTCTACTGTACTAAGCACCAGTGATACAAATGAATAAAGCACAATCCTTGTTCCAGGAGAGACTGAAAAGCTAATGTTAACCTGTATATGTCAGTTTAGAGGCAAAAGGGATTTAATAGAGGAGACATAATTCAGTCTGAGGACATGAAAGAGAGCTTACTGGAGGAGACGATGCTGGACCTTATGAGGATATACCAGGGTTCACCAGTTGGTGATCAAGTTAGAGGCAGAGGTGGGGTGCAAGGAAGTATGGAGTGTGTGTGTGTGTGTGTGTGTGTGTGTGTGTGTGTGTGTGTGTATGCAGCCACTCTAAAGAGAAAGGAGAACGTTGCAAAAACGAGGGAGCAAAGACTTGCAGATGAGCAATAGCATGGTTGCTTGGTTGTAAGTAGTTACAAGCAAATGCAAGTAACTACTACAGAATCACAAAGTGATGAGGCTGGGGAAGCCTCATCTGATGACCATGGATTGGTCTACATACATAATGCCATGGAAATATTTTAAGGAGAAAAGTGACATGGTCAGATTTTTGTGTCTGAGATTAGTAATAACACCTATCAGAGTAATATGTCACCAAAGAGCAAATATCCAGGATTCCAAATCTGCAAATCATATCCTCCCAAATACCACCACCAAGAATTTAATAAGGCATCATGACAACGGATATTACTAGCTGGGAATTTTCTTAAAATCCTTACCTTGGGCTAAACCATATGTAAATCACAAAGATTTCTTTTGAAAGTCTAAGCTAGAAACCAGATGGGTCATCTAATCCTCATCTCTCTGTTTGGCCTTATTTTTTAAAAACTTTAGTATCTTCAGATGAACCGTGTACATTCCACCTTACCACAGACCTCACAATTCCATACCGTCATATACATCACAAACTTCACACATTTATGTGACTTGCTTGGCCTCTGCCTACATTCACTACTTCATCTTGTCCCTTACTATTCTAGTAAGAGGAAAGATAGAAAGCCAAATCCAAAGGAAGAGTATTTTTCCCTAAGTCCTAGAGCAGAACTGTTATCACACACCTCCCTTCCAATGGAAGCCCCACTATGGTCTTCTAAGAACAGAAATGGAAGGAAAAAAGAATTTTTAGAAGCGCTCCACGGGAGAAAGGTCACAACTAACCTAAGATCAATCTGTTCCACTGTGAATGATCACACCTCTAACTTCAAGCCCATCATCCTGGAAATAGAAACTAACAATCACTAGGGATGGACTGGTGAAAATTCTTCCCATTAATTACAATGGTAAGGCAGAGAAGAAGAAGGGGAAGGGACCGATCCCTATTGAAGGTGGGTTAGCAATGTCCTTATCGCATATGAATAGTATTTTTCTTCTTGCAAATAATCCATATTAAGTGATAATTCCCAAGGAAATGCATTAGCAAATTTTTATATTTTCTTCAAAATCTTTTAGAAGACATTAAAATAGAATAAAAATTAGTTCTTAAAAATTTAAGATAGGAAATTTAAGTATACATACGTAAAAACCTAATAAACAGTCTTAGTCACTAAACTGTATTTTTTATTGTGTCTTATTCAAAAATATATGAACTGCTTCTTAGTTCCCAGAAAATGCAGACCTATATATACTGCCAAATTACCACAGCACCTCTTACAAAATGCTATCTGTTCACAATTATGGTACAGGAAATTCTGACATCTCCAAATTGTTTAGTTGCAATATCTCACAAATTGTCTTGGCCTTCAAATTAATTTTTAAAAACTAATTCTAATTTTGAGCTTCGATGGTAGAGGAATAACAATATTCAAGTCAATTGTAACTAATAATAAGGGGAATCCTACAAGTTAAATTTTTCATCTGTAATTTTATCAATGATAAGGCACTTCTTGTGAAATCAACCCCCAGCTTTATACACAGTTTTATTCAAACAAGAGTTATCCACAGAAATTATTTCTCTTTTACTTCATAAGTAAAATCTTGGAAGTTTTGCTTACTATCCATAAAAAAGAGAGACAAATGGCACAGCTGTGGAGAATATAGTACCCCAGAGCTCTTAACAGTCATTCAGTTTTTTCCTGTTTGTATCATCTTCGAAGCATGTACAAAATATATTTGATTCAAGATAAAATACTGCTTGTTTTTTTAACTAAAATGGTGTGTATATTTTCCAATGAAATTTAGTTTTTGAGATTACAAAAATCCCTAATCACAGTTTTAAAGTAGTAGCTTTTGGAAACTCTGAAAATAAATGAAGAAATGACTCTATTAAATACAAATGGAATAAACCCACCCAGATTATGGTAAAATTGTAGTTATACTGATTTAAAGCAAAATCAACATACTAAGGAGTGATGATTCTACACATATCCTTTAATGAATATCTGTTGGAAACACACAAAGTGGCAGAAAAAAAATCTCTTTAACAGAATAGAAGATACATGCAGAACCCCCAAAATGCATAAATTCTAGCAGCACCATAAGAATACATTATCTAAACATTAGAAGAATTGAAATATAATTGGTGCTCAAAACAGCCTATTTTCCATTAAGATAATCAAACTTTTAAAAATTTATCAGTACAAAAATAGCTTCACGAACTACTGCTGTATACATATACCTGCTTTCAACTCTCAAAAATAGGATAACAGCAGTTACTTATCAATATATCACTATATATCTGAGGATCATAAATTCACAATGAACAAGATAAAAAGTTTCAGTTTTCAGTATTATATTTCAGTATTACATTCTAACAGCACTGGGAAACTATAAAATTAACTATTTCCAAGAGAATTTTAGATAGTTTTAAATCTTTTAAAAAAATCCTAGAATTTATTAAGAAATAACAAGTAAATTCCAGACAGCTGATGCTATGAAGCAAATCCCTCCTGGAATGAGAGCACAAAACTTTCCTCCATATATATATAAATACTATCAAGCATATAGTAGTTATTTTATTTAGTATACAGATGACCCTTGAACAATGCAGGGAGTTAGGGGTGCCTACCGTCCGTGCAGGCAAAAAGCCATGCATAACTTTACAGGTAGTCCTCTGTATCCGTGGTTCCACATCCACGGATTCAACCAACTGCGGATTCTGTAATACTGTAATATTTACTATCGAAAGAAATCCACTCATGAGTGGACCCTAGCAGTTCAAACCTGTGTTGTTCAAGGGTCAACCATATAGCTAATCTAAGACTACAGTCTCAAAGGATGCCCTGAACACTTCAGTGGGTCAGAGTGTACACCTGTTCAGTCCCAAAAGGAGATTATCATTTAGGTTAAAAAAATATTTTTTACGAGAAAATAGCAATTTAGATAAAATTTATTACCATTTCCCCAAAGAAATTAGTAAACATTTTCATCCTCATAATCTTCCTATTTTACACACCTCTAGACTTTTAAAAGCATTTAAATAAATATACTAAAAAAAAGTGTTAATTTATCTAAACTTATTCAATGAGAATGTTTTTGCATAGTTTATAACAAGGACACAACACAGTACTATATAGCACTTGACTAAGCATTGAGCAGCCCATACATTTTAAAATTTAGTTCAGCAGTGTAATTTTTAAAAAAACAAAGAAAAGAGTAAATAAAGGTAACTCTATAATGCCAGTGAGTTAGATGGAATATAAAAAGTTGTACTAGCTTAGTAAATAAGTTTTTAAAAAGTTCAAAAGTAATTTTAAAAAAGTATTTGTGGATGAAATTATATGTCTGGAATTTGCTCTAAAAATAATACAAAAGTGGAAGAGTGGGTAGGATTAGAAACGAAACAAGCCTGGCCATTTTTTCCTAAATGTTGAAGCTGGGAGACGTGCTCATGGGAGTTCACTATAGTATTATCTCTTTCAAATATACTTGAAAATTTGTGTTAGTTTAAAGACTAATAAAAAAATCTTGCTTTTCTCTTTAAAGTTAAGTAATACTTTTTAAAAAATAAATAAAGTTTACAGAGAGTAAATAAACTATAAACACATTACTAAATTTTCAGGACCAAATGAAAATCAGGGTTTTGGTATGTTAATTAATGAATTAATAAGATTTAGGTATAAAATTTAAATTTTAAGAAGAGCACAAGTTGGCTTGCTAAGTAGCTATTACTACAATCAACTCAATCAACTTGACTGACTAGATCATTGTTCCCTATATCCTTCCATCTTTAAATGAAAAAACAAAAACCACACAGATATTCTAGTGATTTTGCTCCTAATTTAGCAATAAAATGGTATCAACCAGAACAGAGGAATGTTGGCAAAGTATCTTTTTTCCTATTCATTCTTTTCTGTTGAAATAAGTACTAAGGAAGAAAGACAAAAATAAATACTATAAGTAAGCCTTAAAAACATAGATTTTAAATGTTCTCTGCCATGGGAAAAAAGGATAGTGTATCAAGTTTAAACATTTGTGAGTTTCAGATTTGAATAGAAATTATTTTAATATTCTTTGTGTCTCTCATTAATGAAACACTTATCTTATTTCTATATAGTTCTCCCAAAATAGAAACAGTTATTAACTTCCTGACACAACAATGTGCTTGTTTTGGGGATTAGACTAAAATGCACTATTAACTAACTGGCAGTACATAGTAGGGTCAAAAGGTCTGAGCTGTAGTTCTAAAGCTGTTACTAATGAACTGTATGACCTAGAACAAGTCACCTAACTTCTGGGATGTGTCAAAGGCCCATGCTTTCAAACTTTGACGTTTTACTCTATAATCCAGCCTACACTTAAATATGTATGTTACTGAAACACAATTTCATCTCTTAATGTGGGTTTTATCCTGGTGTTTCTTATTTCATTTTATATTTCATTTTTTCAGAATGCCATGAATAACCTAAGTTGATTTCAAACCACTGCAGTTTGAAAAATCCTAGATTACACCATCTCTGAGGTCCCCTCTGTTATTTTGAGGTTCTAACATTAGCTGTAAAATACTCAATTTTCTATCTCAGGTAGAAATCTTAATTTCAATCAAGTAACTAGGCGAATATTCATTGATACTGATTGATGTAAAAACAAGTTCAGAGAATAAGTCTTCTAAAATCCTATGCTAAAGTGTTTTTTAAATAATAAGAAAACTGTAAGATTATATAATGCCTTTAACGTAATTAAAAGCTTAAATTGACCTGTTAAATTTCATTTTCAGAACTCAAATATCTCCTTGGATAATTATATATTCCAGTAGTCAAAGAAGCTGTACCTTCACATCAAAAAAAGTAAATTCCTATTTGACTCCCCAAAACAGAGAAAATCAATAGATGACCAATCACAGTTAATAACTCCAAACACTAAGGATTAGCAAAATAATAAACACTCAGAAAACTTTAGGTGCATAAAGTAAACTAGAAACAGCTTTTACAAATGATAAATACAAAAGTTCTTAAAAAAAAAAAAAGTTCTTATTTCATAATGCTACAGTATCCAATGCACATGTCTCGTTTAAGTGTCAGCCAAAGAAATCAAGTTTATAATTATGTTCAGTGTAATTACATCTATTTATTAATTGGACGTGTTAAATATAATAGGAGAGAAATTTTTGCTTCCCTCAACACAAATATTTTTAAAACTGCGTATGAATCACGTTGCTCTTTAGTAGTAATTTCGTATTTTAAAAACCAGTATGGTTTACAAATCAATGTAAACATATAGTCTTCAGATTGGAAGAACCAAAAATGTTCACGTGTTCAGTCATTTTTTAGCTATAGAAAAGAGAACACACTTATACTGCAATAGTTAAAGCATTACCTCTATGAAAATTCTAAAATATGCCTAACTCTTTTATGCAAAATTATTAGCATTTTTAGGAACAAATTAGAATAGCTTCATAGTCAAAGAGTTTTTCCCCATTCATTCCTAGAAAAATCTTAACAAATTCCTTCTTCTTCCTCAGCCTGACTATGAGGTCCCTCAATGTTAGTCTCTAATAAGTTTAGTCCTGTGCCCCTAATATTCAACCAATACAATCAAAATTAAAATTCTCATGAAAAAGAGAGTTTGGAATATCTCACTTCACAATTCTTCTGAATACGCTAAAGAATTTGATCTTTTTGAACTGGTCCAAAGAGATGCACAACAAAGGAAAACTTTTTTCTGAATTTTAATTAAAATTATCTAGGTCAAAAGTCTCCAAAGAAGGATAAAAATTAACTTTAAGACAATGACTGAAAGGTATTTGTTTACATTTACAGTTTCATAGACCTCCTTATATCCTAAAAATACCACAATATGGCCAATAATTAATGTAACTGGTTTTGAACATATTTAGGATAAATTGCATCTTTTTAAAGTATCAAATTCTTTAAAATTCAGAAGCATGTGAAGATTTATCTCCTGTTAGGTGATGTGCAAAAATGAACCTGACATTAACATTAACAGGTCCATTCTGGAAGTTACACCAATAACTTGTCTTCTTCTTTGAAATAATACAGTGAGATCACCTCCAAGACTGGCAAAGCTTAATTTCAGAATAGGAAACCTATTTTTTTAAAAAAATTTTTATAACCCTCAAGAACATACATGAAAATGGAAACCAGGTTAACAAAGAGGGCCTTTTAGGGGCTGGGTTAAGAAATAAGTAGAAGAGATTTGCAATAATATGTTGTTTCACTGAAAAACAATTTGTACTATAATTAGCTCAGTAGCCCTTTTTCTACAAAGATAATGGAAATGTCCACTCCAGTCCATCTAGGCAACTATAAATTATTAAAACTTTTCTGAGGTTAACAATTAAAAAGAAAAGTCTGACCTGGAATTTTCACTCAGGATTGTAACTTCGCAAGATTTATCTGAAACCAAGTAAGTTTCTACACATTTTACTTAATCATGATGGTTGAATTGAATCTGTACCTATGTGAAAATGGCAATGCATTCTGAGTCGGTTCAGGCCTTGGCTCTGAGTTCTGGGTCACATCAGGTGTTCTTTCATCATCTGTCCCATTGATACTTTCTGGTGTTAAAGGAGACTGAAGATCCCCTCCTGCTGATTCCTTTAAAAAAAAAAAAAAAAAAGGGAGTGGGGATAAAAAAGTGTTACACTTTTGTTAAAATACACAAGATCATCTAAAAGTTAAAACTGACTCTGATGTATGCTTACTTATGAAATATAGTTATATTTCAATTGAAATTGGAGTCAAAGACGTAAAAATGAAATTTGAAGGAGAAAAAATTTTAAAGCAAAGCAACTCACAAGAAAACTAACTGAAACAATACAATTAAAAAATGTAAACATAACCAATTTAGAAATGTAGTTTCAAAGAACTGAAAAACTTTTAGGTTATATAAGCAATTAATTGGTTAAAATAAAATATTCAAATAATTACTTGAGAAGAAAAAGAAGATGGGACAAAAATGCAAGAAGATTTTATTTTTTATTTTGGAGGGTAGGAAGAGAAAGGGAACGAAATCTCCAACAAGTCAATTTTTCTGATCTGCCATAGCTTTCAATTCCAAGAGTCATTTAGAAAAGTAACTGGAAATATTTCTATAACACATTATATATAATGTATTTCAGCTTTTCTTGCCTGCTACTCATAATGAAATTATTTCTCTTTGCACTATTTCCTGTCTTATTTCTATCAAGGTAAATTTAGTTTATCCCACTGGAAAATGGATGGAATTTAAAACAAAGGTCACTCTGACACCTACTCTTATGACTGCCATCATCAGATTATCTAAATTTGATATTAGAAGTCAGAATGAGGAGTCATTTGATAACCCTAGTAACCAGGGGACGTCCTAGCACCAGATTGTTAAAGAGCAGCTTGACAGACCCCTTGCAATCTCTGACCAATAAGACGTCACAATAAAACATCAGTGTCCAATAGGGGAGTAGTTGGGGATGGTCATAATTTGTCAACTTGAAAGAATATAAGATTTCCTCAATTAAAAATAAGAAGAATATGTGTAATATAGGAAAATGCTTATAACTAGAAAAAAGAGGACAATATAAGGAGATATCTAGATAATGATAATTTATATACTTTACATAAAAATTATTGCACATGAAGAAACACTAGAAAGAAATATGGAAAATATTGACATTAATGTGGTGAGACCAACTTTCTTTTCTGGGGCTTCTGGTTTTATATTGCTGTATGTGTTTTATTTTACATTTAAATATTTTAACTAATAGTACCATAGTGCTATAAATTATACAAGCTATCAAAGATCAAAAGACTACTTTCTTGATTCCACATCCTCACTTAACTATTTTTCAATTATTAATGGGACCTCTAGTTTGACCTTTAATTTCATTCTTTTAAAATCTTTCCTCTGAATCTACTGTTTCTATTAACTGATAGTCAGTGTATGAATAGATTGTAGTATACTGTGAAAACATGAAATTTTGTTTTACAACAAAGTCAAATCCTACTGAGGGAATAGTATCCAAAATGACTATCTCTAGATCAATTATGGACCATGTCAATTAGCCTGAAAAAGTTTAAGCAGCCAGTAAGAGACCATGAGGTATTCATATTTGGTTTCAATAAATCGGGAAAATTTTTCTCCAAGAAAGGCCAAACTAAAATAATCAAGATTGACTGTCCAATCAACTAAACAGTAAGTTGGCCAAGACCTAATTCAGTGGAAGTGATAACAGAAAAAATTACCTTGTTAACCTGAAAGGGCATAACCAGTATTAGCAACTAAGGATTTGTTAGATTTGGTTGACAAGAGTGTGAGGGCCAAAAGTAGATTAGGATTAAAAGAAAGAGTCAGAGGAGGAGTAGTGTGATTTCTGGTTCTTATTACCTTCTGGGGTGAAATAAGAAAGATTATGAGGCATGGGTGTTGGGGAGGCTATAACTGTTGATGCTACTGAAGTAGACACTTCTCAGAGACAAGCTAAGAAGGAGAGAAGGAAGAAAGGGACAGAGGTTGCAACAATTCCAGCATCTCAACAGGGCAAGCTTTTCTTCTGAAAGCTCGAATATTAGCTATATTTAACAAAAGGCATATTGAAATTACCCTAGACACTATACCTAAAATGAAAACAAAAGCCCAAAGCATGTTTCATTTTTAAGGATGTTTAAAAAAAATTAACATTTGCTCAAGAGAACAAGAAATAGTTCCAACAGTACATAAGGGAAATGAAACTCCTTTGCCTTCCAACTACTCCAACTAGGTAGCCGCACAGGCAGCCAAAAGTGTTGTGTGAAACCTTCTAGAAATTTTACATATGCTAAAAATAGCACTGTGAAACTTGTTTTATTTAACATGTTCCAAGCATCTAGTTGTTTTTTAGTTTAAATTTTGTGTAATTTCCTCAACATTCCACTTTAGTTATTCCTTAAAAACCCTAACTTTCATAAAACCTACATTTTATATCTTTAAATCAAACATTAAAATAAAAAGCATGGAGGTATATCTGTTAGACTACAAACTTTTTTTTTTTTTTTTTTTTTTTTTTTTTTAATTTATTTTTGGCTGTGTTGGGTCTTCGTTTCTGTGCGAGGGCTTTCTTCAGTTGTGGCAAGCGGGGGCCACTCTTCATCGCGGCGCGCGGGCCTCTCACTGTCGCGGCCTCTCTTGTTGCGGAGCACAAGCTACAGACGCGCAGGCTCAGTTGTGGCTCACGGGCCTAGTTGCTCCGCGGCATGTGGGATCGTCCCAGACCAGGGCTCGAACCCGCGTCCCCTGCATTAGCAGGCAGACTCTCAACCACTGCACCACCAGGGAAGCCCAGACTACAAACTTTTGAGAAAGTAGGATAATTCCTCTTTAGAAAGAGATTCCTAAACTAATATGGCTAGCCACTTCTATGGTAAATGTTTAAGGAAAAAATTATCAAATAATATATTCTTTGATCACAGTTGATTAAAAAAAAAGTGTAAAATATAAATAAAAACTGAGATTTAATCAACTTCTATCACCTCTCCATCCTTATTTTGAGAAAACAAAACTCACATCTCACTGTTTCTGGGAAATTTCCCTCACACCCCACACCAAAATAAATAATCTGAAAAAGAAAAATAAAAGTCAGATTGAAAAAAAAGTTTGCATATTAAAATGTGAGAGTAGCAAGGAAGCCAAAACTAACACATGTGACCACACTATAAAAAAGGAACCTGAGCAATGATGTTAAGATTCAGAAAGTGCTTAAGAATTCTCTCTACTCATTTATGAAGTGGCAAGAAAGCCCTCCCCCGCAAAAAGCAAAAAGCTCCAGAAATATCTTGAATCACATGGAAAAGAAATGATGTTGGCCCTCAATCCAGGCCAGGCCTTCAGGGTGGTGTCACCAGCCTACTCTCAGGTGTTATGTGCCATAGAAGGAGGATGGGGTGTCAAGGGTTATCTCTACTTAAAGAAAAAAAAACTCAGGAAATTGCAGACGATCAATTACTGGTATGATTTATGTAAGAAAGAATAATAATCAAAGAAAAGCCTTCAGCTTTAAATCAAAATACTGGTGAACAAATGAAACATGATATTATTGAATTTTAATTTATAAATGTAAAAGAATCTTTTTTTATAAAATAGTCTTTACATTAACTGACATTTTAGATTAACTCATCAACTACTGGTTTTGATTCCAACAGATAAGAGGGCTTACGCTGTACAACCTCCTATCCTCCCAACCTGTCCCACTCCCTTTCCACCTGCTCTTCAACCTCATCAAGACTTACATCCTCTTGGCCCTCTGCTATTATGCTAGTTGTCAGGCTCAACCTGGCTTTATTTCTCTCCATACCCAGCCTGCAATAGAAAGTCAATCACCTTAATTATATTCTCAGTAGCATCATCCCAACTTCCGGGCTTCCTTACCTTCCACGACACCCATCTTGCCAATTTCTAATTCATATCATCATTCCCTAATCTCGTGTGCTCAAGCTACCAAATGCTATGGGAGAAAATACGTTAAATATGCTGGTTAGTGTCATGAAAATAATTTTGAGCTCTGACTTCAATTATGCTCTTGAAGTGCCGAGTATTCTTTAATTTTACTTATTCCCACTTGACTCTTCTTTTTCTTTACCTAACAGTAGTCTCAAACCTCTCTTCAAGCTTTCTCTTCCTTCGG
This sequence comes from Balaenoptera physalus, assembly GCF_965194825.1. Lineage (NCBI taxonomy): Eukaryota > Metazoa > Chordata > Mammalia > Artiodactyla > Balaenopteridae > Balaenoptera > Balaenoptera physalus. Next base: position 114,773,487 of record NC_138890.1, on the reverse strand, counting down.
TTGTCCTTCCTCTCAGAGAATGATCTAACTCTTCCTTCACAGAAAAAATGGAAATAAACTGGCATAGACTTCCTCGATCTCCCACCTATCTGCATCTAAATCTGTTTTTATCCTTCCCTCTTGTCTCAAATCAAGTAGCTAATTTGTTTCCACCCTTCCCTCTCACATTACCCTCTTTTGCACAATGCTCCATCAATGATCCCTTCCTTCTCGTCTCTTTTTCCTTCTCTAACTCCTTCCTTCCATTTAAGAACACATTCCAGTCACTCCCACACATACATTCCAGAAAAAAAAATTCTTAGCTCCATATCCTCCTGAGATTATCACGCTAACCCTTTTTCTCCTCACACTATTTGTTACCTTATTCTTATTACTAAGCATTTTGGCCTCAAGAATAACCTAAAGTCACTAACTATCTCTTTTCATTCTAGAAAGTGCTTCACATTGCCCTTCCTTCACCAACAGTCCCTGTATTTACAAGTGGACTCCACTGTGTTAGGTTTAAAGTCCTCTTAAAGTCTCAACCTAGTGGAACTCTGCTCCCTGCACTGCCAAGTCATTGTCTCCAACTTAAAATGCTCTTCTCTTGACTTCTGTGCTAACATTCTCTGCTGGTTCATTTCCTACTTCTGTGTCTTTCCCTATATCTCCCTCAAATTCCTTAAGTGACCATCTTTTTTTTTGTTTAAATTAATTAATTTATTTTTATTTTTGGCTGTGTTGGGTCTTTGTTGGTGCACGCGGGCTTTCTCTAGTTGCGGGGAATGGGTGCTATTCTTCATTGTGGTGCACAGTCTTCTCATTGCAGTGGCTTCTCTTGTTGCGGAGCACGGGCTCTAGGCGCATGGGCTTCAGTAGTTGGGGCTCACGGGCTCTCGAGCACAGGCTCAGTAGTTGTGGCGCACGGGCTTAGTTGCTCCGCGGCATGTGGTATCCTCCTGGACCAGGGCTTGAACCCGTGTTCCCTGCATTGGCAAGCGGATTCTTAACCACTGTGCCACTAGGGAAGTCCCTTTAAGTGACAATCTTTAAGTGACAATTTTTGACCCTTGTCTCTCCTGTCTTTCCATCCTATTTTTTTCTGGATGATATCATTCTCACCTACAGCTTTAACTATTACTCATTTGTTGATGATTCTTGAGACTTAGTTCCAATTCCGAATTTCTAACTACACACTATTCACCTGTATGTCCAATAGGATTGAAATTCATTCTCTGAAGTAGATATCCTCCTTTGAAGTTCATGTTACAAACCAAGAATAGAAGTTTCAGAAACATCTAACTTAATATCTTACTTTACCATTCTCTCTTGCCTTCACTATTTCCTCAATTCTTACATTTCCTCCAAGTTCAGTCAAGTTCACCATTATGTCTATTCCCTCCCTCTCTATTCTCACTGCCAATACCTAGCAGGTAAACCCAATAGAGAAACAGATAAATACTCCATTGGGACAAGTAACAGGATTAATGACACATATCTCCACTGCCCTTACTTTGGAGAGCAAAAAAAAAATATCCAGAGAACTCTAGTGAACCTTTCCTGAAGTTGTAAAAGTTGTTCTCGTGGTATTTGGTTCAGTAAAACCACACTTGTCATATGATACTAAGAAGGCATCATATTAATGTATAGGCATTCACTAATTCTAATGGTATATTTGTGGGCTAGATATATAAATAATATAGTTTACGATAGTAACAGTTGGCTAATGCAGACCACTTTTCAAAAAATCCATTTATAGCAGGAAAATTTAAAACATTCGAGATTTACTGCACTTGAAATGTCCTTAGAAATGATATAGTTCAAACCTCTGACCTTACAGATTCAAGAACCACGGCCAAAGAGATCAACTGACTTTCATAGGATCAAATAGCTAGTCACAGAGAGCCTAATAATCACTTACAATAAACCAGTGCCATTGGGTAAATATAATTTATCGTTAAAATGAACATTTTAAAAATTATGGTATTTATAACAAAGCTAAATAAACTTTATTTTTCTTTGAATACACACACTCACACACACATATAATCTGTTTTTTCTATAAAGTGAATTCTAAAAAATCTTGAGGAAGAGGTTTAGACATACTAAATATAAATCAAGATAGCTACTACAATATGTTTAATGCTATACAACCTGATATCTTAAATGGAAAGAAAGCCCATGACTTTTGTTTAGTTACAAACAAGTGATGGAGTAAATAGATTTTACTCAATTTAAAAGTCTTAGTCAACTGACAGCTAAAAATAATTTTTTTTCTAAACTCCAATGAAGAAAAATGTGGATTATATGATCATATAGCCCCTTTTTCTTCAATGCATATTCTGAGGAAAGTGCCTAACAAGTTAACTGAAATACAGTATTTTTAAAACTGTGAACTATGTAAGAAATTTCAAGTTTAAAGTCAATCATCTCTCTTGATTTTATATCAAGTTGACTGTTTAAAATATTCCCATGGAAACATGAGAACATAAGATCTCCAACAGAGGAAAAGTTCTAAATTAATGTCTGTTATTTAAAGAGAGATGTGAAAGAAACTGACAACTAATATGTGATTCAAAGTATTCCTAGAGATATTACCTTGATGAAGACAACATGAAGATTATCTGATATGACCACATATTTATATCAAGTATACAACCTTAGCTCAAGAGTCTAAGAGGGAATTGGCCAACTTTGTTCTAAATGCCAGACTCCTTTCATCACAAGCCTTTAGGGAGATGGACTGGTTTGTCTACAGCACTACTTCTCAAAGTCTGATTCCCCAAGCCATCAGCATCTCTTGGAAACCTGTTAGAAATGCAAATTCTCAGGTCCCATCTCAGCCCTTCTAAATCAGAAATGCTAAGGTTGGGACTCAGCAATTTGTGTTTTAACATGTCTTCCAGGGGCTTCTGATATAGACTTTATTCAATTAAGGCATTTGTATTTTTCTAAATAACTATGTCAAGGCTTTACATCATCATCTTCACCATTACAGCCACATTGGAAACTCAGCTGTTAACATTTATTAAGCCTTTACTATATGCTAAGCACTTTGTAATCCTTATTTAATTCTCACAATAACTTTGTAAGAAAATATTGTCCTTATTCCCATTTTATGGACTAAAGAAAATACTATCGTGCCTAAGTTCAGAAAACTAACAAGGGTTAGAGCCCAGATCAAAGCCAAGCTCTAGAGTCTACATTACTGCCATTATTGTATGACAGTGTCAACATGACATTGCCATTATCATACTTATTCCACCCAACAATCCTGTAAGGTAAGTAATGTAATACTCATGCTGCAGATGTATAAACAGACTTGGGTTAAGCAATTTTTCCAATATCACATAGTGGCAGAAAAAGAATTTATATCTAAGTTTGTTTGACTTGAAAATACATACGCCTAACTGGTCTGTTATACCACCTCGAATAAAAGCAAAAGCTATGACCAACTCAGTGTCTACTACTATCAATTATCCCATTTAATCTCTCTATCCCCTTTGCCGAATTCCTGAGTAATATTCTAGTCTTCAGGCAGAGCGTTAATTTAGTTGATTGGGTTAAACCAGTGAGACTCAAGCTGTGCTTTCTAGCTGAATAGAATCAGAGTGGCCAGAGGTCATACAATTCGAGTCAAAACAGAAATAGTAATGACCTCTGTAAGGGACTGTCATAAAAAAAAAAAGAAAGGAGAGGAAAGAGAAATGAAAATACCATTTTCCCCCTATTTCTCTGGCTCTGTAAATTAACAATCAGACTTCAAATATTTTAAAAATATAAATTAAGGTCAGCATATTTTGGCTCTCAAATCCTAATGAACTTAAGACATTTCTTTATTCCTTATATTTCACAGCACTTTACAAATACAAACATCTTTGATATATTCTTTTGATAGAAAGTAAAGGCTTAAAGACATTCCTTCCACCAAAGAGAAGCAGGTATCTTAGCAGCAACTTGTAACACTTTATGACCAATTAAACAAAAACAAGTTACGATTAGAGAAGCAGGAACTAAGTACAATGGCAAAGTGTAAACCATTACAATTTTATTGGAGTTTTTTCAGTATTCTCTTATTGAATGTGTTATAGCATCCTCCTGTGACACTAGAATCATTCACCCGAGGAACTGGAGCTCCCAACGTGTACTGGTACTAAATTTTAAATAGGCTTTTATGCTTAAAAGCATCACTACATTATCACGGCACTTAGGGAAGATAGATTCAAGGGAAGTTTCAAAATGATCATTCTTGTTATTCCAGGTCACTGCAAGTACAGAGGAGGTATCATGGAGCTTTGGCTTCAATCCAGAGTACACCTTTAGTTTATGAGGAAGTATGTACTTTAAGCATACTCAACAGAACTCTTCTTTCCTCTGAAAACACTCAAAACTATTTATACCAGTAGGGTTTACCAAATAGAGTTGGGTGCCAGGTGTGGGGAGGAAGGTGAAGAGCAAAATATTTTCTAAAATGTTCCAATCATTTGGCTAGTCACAAAATTCCAAGGCAATTACTATTTACTTACTTAAGAAAGTTTTATGTAAATCAGCTACTACTGACATACTCCACAGAAACATTTGTAACATCCAATCCTTCCTTTTATAAAATCTCTTAAGTACACTTCATAAACAAACAATTACTCTAGAGAAGAACCCAGCACAAAGCTGAACCTTACTCTTAAGATGACAATTGAAATAAAGATTAACTTTAGAAAAGTCTATTATTAAAAAGCTGAAAATTATTGGCTTTCTATGAGTCATATTATTACATTAAAACCTTTGTGAAAGTACTGAAATGTAACTATTTAATGAATTTTATTTGGAGATGTAATTAATTTCCAACTGAAGAAAGACTACAATGGACAAGTAATAGGTATTAACTCATTTGTTAAAGGAAAAAGGGATGCTTTTTCTTTTTTTTTCTTTTTATTTATTTAATTTTTATTGGTGTATAGTTGCTTTACAATATTGTGTTAGTTTCTACTGTACAGCAAAGTGAATCAGCTACACGTATACATATATCCCCTCTTTTTTGCATTTCCTTCTCATTTAGGTCACCAAAGAGCACTGAGTAGAGTTTCCTGTGCTATACAGGAGGTTCTCATTAGTCATCTATTTTATACATAGTATCAATTCCAATCTCAAAAAGGGATACTTTTTTAAAACCTACAACTTTTGGGTCTCAGTGCTGAGATGTAAAATGTCCCAACTGTCAGATTTAAACACACCTTAAAATCAGGTAGAACAAACTATATTGTTTATGTATTTCTATTTTCTGTATATTATGATGTTTTTGGGGTTTTCTTTTTTTAAAAAAATATTTTATTTACTTATTTATTTGGTTGCGCTGGGTCTTAGTTGCGGCAGGCGGGCTCCTTAGTTGCAGCTCGCCGGCTCCTCGGTTGTGGCATGCAAACCTTAGTTGCGGCATGTGGGATCTAGTTCCCTGACCAGGGATCGAAGCCGGGACCCCTGCATTGGGAGCGCAGAGTCTTAACCACTGCGCCACCAGGGAAGTCCCTATTGTGATGTTTTGACATCTTAAAAAACCTTTCTGGCAAGCCAATTCTTAGAGATAGCAGGGGGCTAAGGTGGGAGCATGGCTTTGATATGCAGATTAACCACTCCAGGCCATACCTCCTCTATCTGGCCCCTCCATCCCAGGAGACAATATTCCTCTGCCTTAATCATCCAAGGGGCCCAGTACCAGGCAACTAGGAACTAACTCTATAGTTTACGGCCCACTGAAATCATTCAGACCAGCCAGTCCTAAACTGTTCACCCTACTCTACCATTACCAACAGAAACCCCAATACAGGCTCTAGCCTTAGTGTTCCCCTGTACTCTTGCTTTCTGCCCTCTGACCACCCTGAGGCATCCCTGATGTCCCCCCAGAGGTGTGTCGTGCCTCCTGTTTCTAGGACCTGTGAGGACAATAAACTTTTGTTTTCCCAAGCCTCTCCTATGTCTTCTCTTGCGGGGCTGCACCCAACTGACCATCACAGAACACAGAATACAAACAATAGGGCAATCTGTGTTTTTTATATACAATTGTTTTTAAGTTGTATGCACATTAAAAAAACTAAGTTTTAATTACTAAACAGATTTTTCCCTGAGATTCTTGTACACATTGGTATATAGGAAAAAAAACCCTTTCTCCACTAGTACGGATTAACTGAAGGGTGCATTTCTGTGTCTACTTTGGAATCCAATCACCTTAATTTTGCCATTATTTTCCTAAACTTATCTCTGGCATAAAGGATACCATCTAAAATGAACAAGGCTTATAAGTAAGAATAGAAATTAGATACCCACCTGTGAAGGTGTACTGGTAAGTTCCATCTTTTCTTGTGATTTCTCCTTGGCTAGTCGAGCAGCTTCTTTAAATTCCTGAAACTTTTCTGCAAACTGAATGCAGAAAGACTATATACATTAATCAAATACAAATAGGTCTTAATGCCCACTTTTATCTTAGTTTTCTTCCATTTTACAGAATAACTGACTCTTACACAGCAACTTAGCCCTCAAATCAATTACAGGCATAATATGAAAATGACAGGAAAATAAACCTAATATCAAACATTTGCACACTGTAAAGTACTCTGACAAATCTCATTAAAAAAAATCATGATACAACTAAGTTAAAATTTGGTATCAGCTAACTTAGTTTTGTCTCTCCTTGGTTGTTCAGATATACCTTACTAAGACCAAGGTGGGGGTACAGGTTGGGAGTGGAATCAGTAAAGATGGGTATACTATGTTTGTTTCTCATGGAGAAAGCTAAATCGCTTCAGTGTCCACTCCTAATCATCTCTGTATCTGGAGCATGCTTTTAACTTTTACTAGAATATAAACTCTTGTATTATGTAAGGCATTTTATTTGCAGCAGTACAAACAGCAACGTTTACTACTATCACTAACTGACATTACTAAAACTTCATTTCCAAAGATTCCTAAACAGCTAATGCACAGCAGCAGAAAGGAAAAGCAGGACCCCACAAAGGTCTTTAAGATTGGTAACAATTAAAAAAAATTACTTTATATGAAATGCTAACTCTTAGGAACCCATGGTAATCAAATAAATGTCATGGCCACAAACAGTATCTATTTAGGAACTGGAAGTGGAAACCAGTCTGCCACTGTTCTCAGAGAGAATAACGTAAGGCTACAAAATAACCAAATTTTAAAAATCTAAAATCTTTGTGCAACTCAAAACATCTGTTATAGCTAGCAATAAAAATACGAAATTATAGGTCCCTCTTCGAACCCCATAAGCCAACCCTGATTTCACTGCCATCTTGGGAAGGAAAGCTTTGTAAGGAAAGTCTCATGATACTCTGACCTGCCAATAGGGAGACGGAGGAGGGTCAAAATAAAAGTTGTCATTATTACAACTTTCCTTCTTAAACCTTGTTACCCCCACCTACAACTTGTAGATCAGGAAACTGAATCTGTATTATTATACTTATCTAATTAAAGAGAATATCTCATTACTGTAAAAAAAAAAAGTCTGAATATAGAGCTAAAAAGGTCTCATTCACATTGTTGGAACTGAAATAAAAGCAAAACCATAATTAATTTCTCTTTATGTAATTTGAAATAATATACAAAGTTTTTCTTACACTAATTTGGCATTCCAAAGTAGTTACTGTTTAAAAGTCTTCTCAACTTCATAAAGACCCATGCTGTTGCTAATTTTTATAGGTTTAGGTTTCCATGATAACAAAATACAACTTGTAAGCACTCTAACAATCCAAGCATAGTTGGAATTTTCCTCATACATCAACCTTAGGAGACCACAAATTTCTTTCAATGCTGCTGCTCTCTCATATTTTGAGAGTACCTTGTCTAGAATTGCCTTCAGAGCTTTCTCCAAACTCTTACAATGTTTTATTTCATGTATGATTTTAGTGAAAAAACAAGCCAAAATATTTACATGCTTGCTTCATTCATGTAAAAGATTATGTACTCCTTTGGGTCCCTTATAGTTTACAAAGCACCAACATTAATCTTCAAGGTAGCTTGGAAAATAAGTCATGATTTTGTGATCTTTGGACCAAAACATTCTGAAGAGACTGATCATAAGCTCTTGGAGCCAAGTCTAGTGAATAAACAAACTAGAGTTGGCTCCAGGAGCTACTGAGTTGTTTCCTAATGGTTAATCCACCCTCACAATACAATACTAGAATTCGCTACCAGTCAGTTTGGGCAAAAGCATATGTTAACTTTAAAGAGGAAAAATAAAATTCTTTAACTATAAAAGCTATTCTCAGAAAAAAGATCAGATAAGCGGAGACAATATGATTGACAGAATTTAATAAACTATTTCTCTGCCACATTAGCTATCTGCCCAGTAACTTGAAAGATGTAGTAAAAAAACAACAACAACTTAATATAGTCAAAATTACTTAGGCTCAAAAATCATTTCATGCAGGTTTGAGAAATTAATCCACAATTTAGTTCCTTTGTTGTCAAGAAATTCAGCAAATGTAATATAATTATAGTTTTAATGTTTTTGCTATGGGCTTTAATAGACAATTTCAAAAGAAAATTTCCAAAAAGGTTCTGAGTAACGGCAAAACTATTAGAATAAACGTGTAATTTCCTAAGGGGATTGTTTATGGAGGGGCAATGCTTAACTCGATGCCTGTGTCCCTGCTATGTTGAAATACTTTAAGTCTAAAACTTATAACTTTACCACAGTTCAAGAAATGTATTTAGAGAATATAATGGGTGTAAGAGAAATGAAATCAGGTAACACTTGTTTGTTTTAATCATCTTACAGAGAATGACTTATAATCATCAAGACAAAAGTTAAAAGTCATAAAATTGAGCTTTCAACTCTAATTTATATCAAAAAGATAACAAAAGCACTTGAAAACAACAGTGTTAAGGAAAGCTTACAACTAAAACAAAAGGAAAGAAAGATTATTTTAACTATTGAACTATCTAATTATAACTTCAAGTCAATAAATATTCACAAAAGTGTAAGAGTTTTTAAAAGAAGTAATTTTTAAGAATCTCAATGATTTCTATAACGAACAGCTTAGGTTTAACTTAAGTATTAACGGTGTATATCTAACAAGAGCCTGATTATCCTGCACTTGAGCAATTTCAACTCTCAAGCCATCAGATCCTATGTATACCAAATCATACATAAAATATGGTTCAAATGTAGGGTTATTCTTTTAACTGAATGCTTCAAACAGAGAAGTTTTAAGCATAACTCTTTGGGTCTGGTGAGCATCAAATGTGAAGGGTAAAAGTGAGTAATCCTCATCTCCTTGATCATCTTGTTATCCTGAGATTGTTTCCTTTTCCTTATAAACTCTTTCTTTGTGACATCCACAAGAACTCAAGATGCTGCTGGTATGAACACTGCATGGCTTTTGTTTATATGCAGGAAAACTGTTTTATTTCCAGTATTTAGCCTGGTGATGCTCTGTATTTTATCAGCCGTTCTAGCCACAGTAATTTACTTGGTCAGTTCCGAGAACTCCTCATGGTGTCTCTTAGATCTTACTCTGTGTTGCATCAGAGAGCTCAGAGTAATTCTCACCCAGCCAAAGCACCACTTTCCTAAACAGTAGCTTATGTGTGCCTGCTATTATGTCTGAAATATCACTATCAGCTTGAGTTTTCACCATTCAGAAGCGTTTGGTGTCTACCTATCTTACAGAACATCAGCCAAGGGTGCTAACTCCCGAGCAAAGTCCATTCTGAAGTGATAATTCCCACAGTTTATTTCCTATCATACCTAGTTAACCACAAAAACCCTCCTCGATCAGTGGTGACTGTTTTTAATGTATACAATGTTTCCAGCTGACAGTGGGATCCACTGATCTCTCACTTCTTGCTCTGCTGTCACTACAGCCGTTCTGAAAATATCAAAGAAATTTCTCCTACATTTTATACTCTCCATTTTCTATTATATTATTTAAGACGTCTGACTTGAAGATGTAGATTTCCACTCAGATCTTATGATTTAACTTACTTTCGAAAGATGATGCTCAGAGGAGAACCCCAGTCCATAAACAGTGTTTGCCCTGCTATCAGCCCACTGGCCAAACTTCTGAGATGTTTTAGTAAATGTCATGTTTGGGGTGATGGTGCTGTTAATTATTGCCTGAAAAATAAAACAAGTATGAGTAACCAGCCAAAAATTAAGTTAAGGTCCCCCTCTCCAAAGAATCTTTCAAAAATGAAGGCCGCAATAGAACAAATTTTCTATTTGATCACTATTTTCTAAAATCCATCAACAAGAATTTTCTTAAAGCCAACTTACCTGAAATATACTGTGATACAGAAAAGACTTTCAATCCTTTAGTAAGTTTTCCTTTACTCAAGAGAAAAACAAACCCTTAAATATATACTTTGCTTAAAATCATGGTAATGAGAATCACTACCACTTCTGTTTATAACATAGTTTCTTAGAAAACTAGTCTTTTAGTACTTTATTAAATATTAACTTTGCTGATCACTTTAATAAACTTCAACTACTCTTTAACACATTAATTTCAGTTCGTTCATTCCCTCTGCCAGTACTGGTAAGGTGTAGAATCAGTTTTAGTTAAGTAGTCTAATGACTCTGTAACTGAGATTGAGATTACAAAGTGATCCCAGTAATAATAAAAATAGATACGTTATCAAATCCATAAGCAGTTATTTGGTGAACTATTAAATGTGGAATAAGAATCAAGCATTCCAGAACAAAACTAAATCTGTATACCACATGAACAACAGTATAAACAGTAAATATTTATGAGCTATGCAGGTAATGATGAAGTTATAATGGATGCATGACATTTGTCCTACTAAAGTAGACAGTAAGAGAGTGGTGGCTTGCCTTCTCTTGCGTGTGCAAGTACCTACTAAATGCCAAGCACAACTCTAGGAACTTGAGATACAACAGTGAGAAGCAATGTAATTGTGGATTACATTCTAGAGCAAGAAGAGTCAGTCATTGAACAAGTAAACAAGTAGCTGACCAATGAAATTTCAGAGAGTGGTTAAGTTCTGTGAAGACCATAGACCAGGATGGGATCAAGACTGAGAGGCAGGAAGGCAAGGGCTGGCCAGCACTACTTTAGATTTGGTGGTCCTTGAGTGTTCCCTGAGGAGGGTACATGTACATGTGAGCTGGGATCTGAGTGTTTCCAAGGAGAGATGGGCATCTTACAGCTGACCCTAATAACTCTCACATAGTGAGGCGACCACAGGCTTTATAAGGCATGTAAGAGCTGTGACTCACGAGCTGCTGGTCACTGACCTTCTGGTTTGGCTATTTCAGACTAACTTCTTTCTGCTTTTATGTTTAAGAGTTCCATTTTAATCCCCATTCTGAACCTTTCCTTGCCAACCATATGACTTGTTTGGGGATTCTTTAATCAGTGAATAAAACTTTAAAATAATAGATGATTCTGCACTTAAAATTATTTATTAGAATTCTTAAAATAGAATGCTACTATAAATCCATTTTTAAAAATTTTTAGTTCTTTAAAATAAATATGTCTCTCAATCCCATAGTTCTTGTCTTTTCAAGGAAAAGAAGTAGAAATGCTGTGTCATTACCAACCATATAGTGCCCTGATCCTGGCCCTTGGCCATACTGATGTCTCTGCAGCAGGATTAGAAAACCTTCAAGCAAACTTGACATGCACAGAAAAGGCCTTAAGTGAGAACAAATGGACGTTTTCTAATTAGGGGCACCTAAGGTTTTCCCAACTCATCATGTTGTGCAGAAATAGAAGTGAGGGTGGGGAGAAGAAACTCACCCACTTAGCTGCATCAAATAAACCACTACTGCTTACCAAAAAACTACTCCTGCAGGAAACTGCAATAGTTAATAGCATCAGTTTAGAAAAGTAACTAGAAAATGGAAAATGTGATAGAAAATATAACTCCAGTACAAAGAGTAGATTTTATTAAAAGAAATAAAAAAACTTTTTCACAAGAGTTATATAAGAGCTTAATAATTACAAGCTACAAAGTATTCAAAAATGGAAATGACAGAAGCAATAGTTCATACTGCTTCAGGAGAAAAACACATGAGGATTATTTAATCACAATGGACTTGGGCCTACTTCACTTTTATATATCATTTAACTGCCCTCTCTAATAAAACCACATCTTATCCATGGTTTGGGCCAAGAGGGAAATACAAATTACAGAGAACTCAAGGTTCAAGTCAGGGAAAAGAAATAAATTAACACTCTAGGGTCTGAGATTATAATAATTAATATCTGTTAATTTCACTAAACAGTTACACAATGTGGCAAAATTATTCTTCATTAAATAAAGCTTCAGAGAAATTAACTATTGCTATTTCCCAAGTCCTATAAATCCTGAGTAAAAATGAAAAGAGGATGAATTATTCAAATAAATACATGTTAGTCACTTATATACAAGACCAAGTGCAAACAGCCCCCGGAGTCCTATAATCCAGTTAAGGAGATAAGGAATGAGCACATACAAAAAACAGACTGAAAGTTCAGCATTAAATTAAATTATCTTTTATTCCCCCAAACCACTAGGCAATACATAATTAAAAGCTGAATAATATTAATAATAACAATAGCAGTAAGTGTTTGTATAGTGATTACTATACACATTTTAAGTGCTTTTGCCTAAATTAATTTATTTAATCTTCACAATAATCCCACGGTGTAATGATGTAGTTATTTACATTAGTCCTTTTTTACAGATGAGAAAACTGAGACATGAAGACATTAAATATCTTGCTCTAGGTCACATGGCTACTAAGTATTAAAGGAAAAATTCAAACCAGATGGTCCAGCTTCAGAGTCTGTGGTCTTAACTCTACACTGAACTGTGAAAATTTCCTAGGAATTATCTACATGTATTATTCAAAATTCACTGAGGAAAAAATGGAACTTCCTCCCTATTGAAGGGTATACTCCATCAGGCACTGAGGTAACCAAGTGCTTTGTAGATACTAACTCAATCCTTACAACTACTACTGAGGTGAGAACAGTGAAGCTCAGAGAAGTAAACAATAAATAAATAATTTGCCCCATATCGAAAACTTCGTAGATGGTAGAATTGAGACAGAAACCCAGGAAGTCCATGCTCGTAAACATTTTACTATCTGTCTCTCCTAACAAATAAAAACAGGTCTTGTCCATACGCTTCTCTTCTGAATAATGGATGTCAGCTTTATTATTGAATATTGAACTTAATATTGAAAGACTTCCTATGATTTAGGGATTTTGAACTGCCTACTAGACTACAGAAGTATATCTGAAAAGAAGTCTAGTTCCTCACTAGATTACATGCTCCAAGAGTAGAAACTGTGTCCATTCTGTTGAAAACTATATTCCTAGCACCTAACACAGTGCCTGACACAACAGATATGCAATGAATATTTATCAAATAAACTGACTTCAAATTTGTAGAATATTTTGGCCTGTAACTCAATACATATATATAAGGTGGTTAATCCAAGTAATTTAGGGGATGAAAAAGTTGCTACCCTAAAAATGATCAATTTTGTTTTTTAAAAGGTAAGTTTTTAAAGCTCAAAAGAAAATATTTTATTTTAATGAAGAAAAAAATCTTCTGAATAAAACTGAAGTGTATACTATATAAAGCAAAACAGCAAGGTTATTTAATGTAAATGTAACTTACCTTTGAGCCATCTAAACTGATTATCCTATACACGTTTCTTGTGCTGTCATAGAAATAAGACACAGTAACTGCGTGCTTGCTGGTGGGTACCCAGTTCTTCTTTGTGTTTGGGTCAATCTGGAAGACATGAGCTCGAGTGCTGAAGATGGGTTGTTCCCTGTAGGGGAGAAAACAAAATGACAGGATGAAAGCAGCCACTTTTATTCCACTGGACAATAGAACATGAAAACTGTATGATTCCACTTACCCAAAAATTCCCACATCCTTGAAAATAAGAGAAACTTTCTTTTAAATTTGAATACTCAGTATTATAAGCTTCTTTAAAACAATTACAGTCAATCCTTATTATTTGAAGATTCTGTATCTGTGATTTTGCCTACTCAATAAAATGCATTTGTAACCCCAAAATCCATACTTGAGGTACTTCCTTGGTCTTTTCCAGTGACCTGACATGCACCTTTCCACCTGAGGTTGATCAAGGCAGCACTCTGCCGTCCTGTTTCAGCTCTCATACTATAAACAAGTGTCCTTTTTGCAATCTGTTTAGCACCATGAAGTCTGCATTTTTGTTCTTTTTGTTGGTGCTTTCACTGTTTCAAATGGCCTCCAAGCACAGTGCTGAGTGTTGTCTGTTACTAGATGTAAGCAGACGGTGATGTGCCTCATGGAGAAAAAATGTCATATAAGTTTTGTTCAGGCATGAGTTACAGCGCTTTCGGCCATGAGTTCAATGGTAATGAATCAACAATATATATTAAATAGGGTGTCTTTAGACAGAAACATACATCAAACAAGGTCATTATTGATTGGCTGATGAAAATGTTGTGACCAGAGGCTCACAGGAATCTAACCCTGTGTTTCCCTCCGGACAATGGTTCAACACTCATTAATTCAGTGTTTGTGGTGCCTTTATAGAACAAAACCACTGCAAATAATTAGAACTGACGATATGCTGTTAAAATACAAGTATCTTATATGTGACTCTCACTAAGTTAAAAGTTTTTACCCATTTAAAACTACATTACTCTGGTAACAGGTAAAGAATTTACTGGGAAAGTTTACTTTCAATATAATCTCTACTATACTGAAAAATATAAGGAAAACAAAGTAGCCCATCATCACAGTATCTTTTACTTAGATCAAGTAAGGCCTTAAAGATAAATAGAGGTTTTTAAAATTATAATTTCAAGAACCAAAACTTATCAAAAATATATATTCAAAATATGATCATTACAGATTTCTTTTACAGTCTGAAAAAACAAGCATGAGATGATCTATATGTGATAGAAGCATTATAAGGCAAAATTTTCCAAGTTCTCAGTAAGAATTCTCTTGTAAAGAGCATTTACCAAAAATTTTTTTGGAGTCCAAATGTTTCTTTCATTTACATAACACTTTTCTTTCCTAAAGCAGCTTAAGGTCCTAAAGAGACATTTAACTGGTATTATATATATAATGTTAAAATTAAGTAAGTTTAAATTTTTTAATTTTAAAGAATTAAAATTTTTTTCCAATTTTAAATTTAAAGAAGGGAAAAGAGAGTATGGAAAAGAGTGAGATTAGAAAACAGGCAAGGCAAATCTTGGTCTTTGGCAAAATGATTCTTTGGATTAATAATAATGGGCTGGGTGTCACATACGTCTGCTATGATTTACTTTAGCCCTTAGAGAGCTATTAGGAAAGGGAGGTACCTTCCCTGTATGTAACTGGGCTCTTCCCAGTTTCATTTCTGGAAACCACCATAACAACTGCTCTTATTAAAGAATCACTTTTGAAAGGAAGTGAGCGATACATTTTATGCCCCTCCCTAAAAAATGAAGTAGAAAGTCATCACTTCTGGCTTAACTGCCATTATACATGGGTTCATTCAGCAAATAATTATTAATAATCTGGCAAGGCGCTATGCCAGGATGCAGAATTCTTCCAAATTAGGAGTAAGCCCTATTCATTCCCTTTCCCCACCCTCAATGCTTGACTTTCATAGTAAGGCTGGTGCTACATTTGGGTTATCGTCCAAAAGCCCTGCAACCTCTGCTTTTCTTTTTTTCACCTTTTAATTAAAGTTCAGTGACTGCAGCTAGTTCCAATTCACAGGGAAATTCATTCACACAAAATTCTATTTTTTAAGACACATAAGGAAGGGAAGTGGGCCATTCTTGTCTCTATTGACTTGATAATACTTTTTTCATTTGACAGGGGATAAATTTCTAGATAGTGTAGGCTGATAATTATAAGAATGTGTTCTAATAAATGTATTTTCCAAAAAAGTAAAACTGTTAAGACAATGATATTGCTTTTGCAAGCCTTATACGACCAATCATCAAATCCTTATTCAATGGAAATGCGATGTTTTGAGTCCAATAAATACTTTCCACACCATATTAATTCACACAGTGTAATTAATCTGCACGATTATTCCACACAATTTAATTCCATTCTGAATAAAAACCTTTAGGGTAAACTAGCTATTTTACAAGCAAATGATGTCTGACATCAACTAAACACGCTGTTTTCTTCAATTCTTTTCTGAATAGCTGATTTCTTAAAGAAAGTTATAGTTCATTCAAAGAAAAAAAAAAGTTGTAGTTCAAGATCTCTGTGGCTAAAGGCCTAGCCATCAACATCTGGATGATAAAGACTAGTGAAATAATTTTACAGCTGATACACAGGGAAGAGAATTCCTAGAAGTAACGAGGATGTTACTACGTGTCAGGGCATACAAGCAGATGATTCACCCTTTTACGGAATACCTACTACCTGGTAAAAACAGAGAGATGGTCTTTGCCCTTGAAAAGTTCAATCTGGTGAGGGAAGACAGGTATGTTAAACAAATAAAATGCTCTTCACCATGATGGAGCCTCTGAAAGTAAGTGGGTAAAGGCTACTGTGGAGAAACTGATGCCTAAGGAGAGTCTGAAACCATGGCACAGTGGTTAGAGGGCATAGTACTTACGCATGTGTAGCAAGAATCTCAGTGAGTATGTGTGCCTTTGAAGAATGAGGCTAGAGATAGAGAGAGAAGCCAGTTCATGAGGGTACCCGCTGGAAACTACTGAGAGATGTAAATAGGAACAGCTTTGCATTTTAGAAAGATAAATTTAGTAGCACTGAAAAGGGTGGGTTGAAGGGAAACAACATTGGACATAGGAACACTAGTCAGAACCTTACAAAGGATCCCAAGTATTAAAAAAATAAAAAGAATAGGAGGTTAGGGAGTGGAATGAAGACATGAGGAGGGGTTAAAGGTAAGTTTAGAAAGTAGAATCAATAAGATAAAGTAACAGTTTGGACGTAGGGCAGTGGTTTATCAAACAGGGGTGAGTTGTCTCCCAGGGGACATTTCACAATGTCTGGAGACATTTTCGGTGGTCACAACGGAGGGAGATTGCTACTGGCTTCTAGTGGGAAGAAGCCAGGGGTGTTGCTAAACATCTACAATGCACAGGACAGCCTCCTACAACAAAAAACTATCCAGCCAAAAATGTCAACAGTGTCAAGGTTAACAAATCGTGATGTAGGAGATGAAGGAGGAATCTGAGTCTCCTGGGCTTCTGGTCTGGGTGACTGAAAAGAAGACAGTGCCACCAGGCAGTATGGTAAACAGAAAATAAAGTCTGGAACAGGGGGGATGGTGAGGGAAAGGATGAGCTCAGTTTTGACCAAGTTCTGATGCCTACAGGGTTTGCATGTAAAACTGTCAGGAAGGGAACTTAAAATGTTAGTTTGGAGCTCAGTAGAGAAAACTAGGCTGAAGTGAAAAGTTTTGGGAATCATCAAGAGAGCTTATCACTAGTCTGTTTAAGGTACATTTCAACACTAAGCATGTGGATAAATTTCATTTTAGAGAAAAGCTGTAGAAGCAGAAGTAGAGAAGCTATACCTGAAATCTTAAAGCACTTATCTCTTAAAGGATCTGAAAAGCATTTGACAGTGATTATCCCAAGTGTTCAAGTGCTAATACTTTTTCAAATAAACTGGATGGCACTCATAAATAAAGGTTAGACACACTACTTCCTTTATAACAATTCACACAAAACTAACTGCATCAAATACCAGCATTTTCCAAAGTATGTTCTATGGAACAAAAGTCCTAGAATTGAGTGTTCCATACTTAAATAAGTTCTGCAAACACTTACATGTTCCACTCTGAAACATTTATAATGCACGTTAATATATTAAAGTTTCTGAGAAGTCCTGCAGTAAAGAAATCCATTTAACCCTGAATAACCCAGCATGCAGCAAAGTGATCTGATCCTAGAATTCTTTTTCACGTAACACAGTAACATCTCATAGGACTTACATTTATAACCACAATATGAGAATCAAAAGATAAATTTTGAGGTAAACACATCTCACTGAAAGCCAATCTGTATATTCTACCATCTTTATTGACATTACTGTTACTAGAATATATACATATATATGGCATAATATAAAATTGAGGCTTTAGTCATGATTACAGTATTATTTCTTAAACAGATATAACAACACAAAGTAATTCTCCTAAGAAATTAAACATTAATCTAAAAATCAATTTTGAAAGCAAATAGATTTTTGCATGAAATGCTTTTAACTAGCTTAGAGAAACAAAACTAAACACAGAACACACAGAGAGAGACACACACACATTTTAATCCTAGAGAATCATCTACTTTCTAATCTTTTACATCAATAGTCAAGACAGGACTTCCCTGGTGGCACAGTGGTTAAGAATCTGCCTGCCAGCACAGGGAACACGGGTTCGAGCCCTGCTCCAGGAAGATCCCACATGCCATGGAGCAACTAAGCCCATGCGCCACAACTACTGAGCCTGTGCTCTAGAGCCCGTGAGCCACAACTACTGAGCCCACATGCCACAACTACTGAAGCCTGCACACCTAGAGCCCGTGCTCCTCAACAAGAGAAGCCACCACAATGAGAAGCCCGCGCACCACAACGAAGAGTAGCCCCCGCTCACCACAACTAGAGAAAGCCCGCATGCAGCAACGAAGACTCAGTGCAACCAAAAAGAAAGAAAGAAAGAAAGAAAAATTAAGAAAAAAAAAAGTCAAGGCAATGAGTAGTTCAAATGATCTTACTGTTAGAAGAGGTTACTGAAGTATTTTCCAGAAGGTTCGTAAAATAATTCTAGGAAGTTGATATAAGAAGAATTCTGAAGGTCTTAATTGTGGGCTAAAACTCTGTAAAAGTATTGATAATACATACATAGCAAAGCGGATATGAAGAAAGTTATGGTTTCAAACAATTGCCAGAATTTCCACTTAATTTTCCAAAAGAAAGTAGCCTGGCAGAGGTTAAAGGTATAAGGTAGATGATACCTTCCACTAAGAGTCTGACATTGCTACAGACACTGCTGGCTGACTATCCGCCAACTATTCCTCCTGGCTCCTTCCTAACACACCTCAGATGCTGTTCTCTACCCTCCTCCACATGACTGTGAGCTTCACTAAGATCATCAATGCAATCCCATTCTCCTTGCCAGAAGTCTGTTTAGGAATGGACCTCTGAAGCAGTTCTGGCTAATGAGATAATCAGGGAAAGTTTGCTGGAAGCTTCTGGGTACACTCACAAAAAGATACACACATAAGAAGGGACGTTCTTTTAAATAACGTTGTTTGCAGTGACACTCGGACCTGAAGAGTCATCTTAGGACCTTGAGGGCAGCTAACCTGAGAACAAAGCCAACACTGTGAACAAGAGCAGATGGAAAAACCAGGAATCTGTTTCCTTGATTATGTCATTGAATCGACGACTCAGCCTCTAGGCTTTTTATGTGATAAAACAAGTTTCCTAGTTGTTCCAAGCAGTTGTCATTTAAAAAATTACACAAATAATAATTGAGGAAAGAGGTTTACATATAATAAATTCTGCAATAACGTGCTCCCCAATAAAATGTGATTGGTGGTCTTCCAGTTCCTCTGGCTAGCTAGCACACACTGGTCATTCATTAACTTTGTAACACAGATCCACATACAATTAGATTTTTAGGGCCCCATTTAATACTGTAGAGGTAATCAATGGAAAAATTTATAAGACTAACTGATTGAGATGGGTGGAAGAAACATGGAAATCATAAAAGTTCATTATCAATTGACTTTCTGCTATAAGGATTTAATATCCAAGTCTTTTAATCAAGAAACAGCAGTATAACAGCGTATTAGAGATATGCAGACAACTACCAAGAAAAATAAAAATGGGAATTTGTAAAAGCAGTTGCCTGGGGGGATGGGGCTAGATGAAGGACAAGATGAGATAGGAAACTTAGTACTTGTCTTTACAAACCTTTAAGTACTATTTAACTTTTAAAACTTGTTCTAGTACTAAAAGATTTTCTTAAGTGGCACAGTGTAGGAAGCTACACTTACATCACAGTTAATGCTGAGAAAAGAAGGCTTTAGGGGCCACTTTTGAAGACTGCCAAAGAACCATAGAATAAGTGACAATTTTTAATAGCTTGGAACTCAACTAACTTAACAGGACATCATCTGAAAGCATTCTTATTATTCATAAAGAGGAATAAAGGGAAAGTAAGACAGGAGCAGAAATTCCAAATGTGTCCAACTATGGCTCTGGAAGTGCTGAAGGTACGTCCACTTCCCTCCTTCATTAGAAGTAAATACACAGGAAGTAAGACAAAAAACATTCTACCTTTAGCTTGGTTTTTGGAGTTTGAAGTGGGAAGAGAAGTGGGACAATATGTGTTAAGGCCAAAAGGACATGGGCAAGGATAAGACAAGGAGTGGATGGACACTAATGACCATTTAACCTCAAATGCAATGCCTGAAGAATTTAGTCTCAGTGCCATTATGAGCTGGCACAGCATGTCTTCAGACAAGCTGGAGCTCAAGCACTGGAATGTCCTCAAAAGAACTGTCCTGTACTAGTTAATAATTTAAAGTGTAATTCCACTGGATTATCAGGTAATTGGTTTACTTCCCCTATCCCACCACCCAGCTCTACTCTCCCAGCACACGCCTGTAAGAAAAATCTTACCGACTAAGACAGCTGTTTTGATGCGGCTCAAAGATTATGACTGCATATTATCAGCTATGCATTTCTATTACCATGTTATGTGTTTAACAGGTGATTACTTATCCATTTTGAATTTTCTTTAAAACAAACAACACATGCTTCCTCTGAGGCAAGCAAAGCTTATCCGACTAATGGCTACCCCACACATAGTTGTACCACAAGAGCGCCATCTAGTGATGAACCAAAAACATAGCAGGTGTTTGTTTAAACTTCCAAGTTACTATACAGCAAATACAAAATTGTAAAGGATATTGCTATAACATAGGTATACAGACTTAAAACGTGACACCAACAACTACAAAACGTCTTTTCTGGAAGAATTCTTAAAAAGTGTATGATCTGAATTCCTTGGTCTTTGAACTGGTTAATTACACATTCAAACGAAAGATTTTTTAAGAAAATCATTTTATCATAACAACTGCGCATCAGAAATATCTTCATGACATCAGGTATTTGACTTAATTAGCATATCTGAAGAAAATATAATCAAATAAATTAAAAATTTCAATCTGGAGTTTAAGATTACTAAATTATAAAACTGTACTTCAACAGTAACAACATTGTTTATACTCCTTATATACAGCCTTCATTTTAAGTTTTCTTTTTTTTTTCTCAGTCTCAGTCCTTTCATTAAGGCACAGCACTAGTTATTAAAAGGGATTACAGTACTCATTTACCTTGGGCACTTTAATCAGTAGCTACATTTAAAAGATCAAAGGAATATGTTCAAATTCATAGGAAAGAGCAAGTAAACCCACTCAATGTATATATTTAAGCAACATCTTCAATACTCAAAGGACCTGGCTTGCTAGGTCCTTTGAGTATTGACTCCCAAGTGATATCATCTCTGCCCCACTCCCCCTTTTAAAACCCTATTTATTTCAGATAAAATACTTGGTGTTTTAAAATATACGAGGAGGTATTCCTGGTAACTCAGTTACATTTAAAATTAGTACTGTACTTTCAACATTCTTCTTTTCCCAGTTGATTTCCACTAAATAAAGCTATATTCTGAGAACTCACAGTATACACTAGGGAAATCTAAGGAAAATAGCCTCTTGTTAATGAGAATTTAATCTTGTTAATATATATGGCACATTCCTAAAAATCCAAAATAAGTAATTTTCTAGTAGACATCCAATTCCTAAAAACTTTTTAAGTGAATTAAATGTTAAAAGATTATTTAAGTTCTAATACCAACAATACTTCAAGGAACAATAATACTCTTAGGTACTCTTTTCCTTTACACTTAACTACAAACTAACCAAGTGAATATGCAATCCATATTCTATCTGAACAAGCAAATACTCTAAAAAATAAACCTATGATTGAAGAGAAAGATCCAAAGGTATTTTGGCAAAATATTAACATTTGCTACATTTGAATAGTGGTTGCACAGATGTTACATTATTCCCTGTATTATTCTGAATATTTTTAATTGCTCAAAACAAACAATAAAACCGCACACCATTTCTCTAGAATTCTTATTAACACCGAGAAATCTGACTAAATCAGCCACATTTTATTTTACGCACATATAGATCTTTTTTTTTAAACTGCTGTGCAAAAGTTGGCACTATGATCAGAACTGCACTATTGACTACTGAGCATCTGAAATGTGGCTCGGGCAATTGAGAAAGTGAATTAGTTTATTTGATACTCAAGTAAGTCAGTTACTGAAATACTTTCAAGCATGTATGGAACAACTTGGATATGTGAATCTACTGTTTCAAATGTAAATTTTATGAAATTTAAATTCAGATCAAGTATTTTTGATAAAAATTTTAGCATCCAAACTGAGAGATGCTCTAAGTGCACAATACACAGTGGATAGCATGAAGAAAGAATGTAAAATCTCAATCTCTTTACATATGTTAAAAATATTATGGATATACAGTTGACCCTTGAACATGGATTTGAACTGTGCAGGTCTACTTACACACGGATTTTTTCCAATAAATATATTAGAAAATTTTTTGCAGATTACACAACAGTTTGAAAACACTCGCAGACAAACCACATAGCCTAGGAAAATTGAAAAACTAAGAAAAAGTTAGGTATGTCATGAATGCATAAAATATATGTAGATACTGGTCTATCCTCACATAGGTATAAGGTGAGTAATATTTAATATAAAATTAATAATGAGTTAGTTTTCTTACTGTTTTTTAACTTTGCTTTCAAAGAATTACATTACTGTACAGTATGCCCCTCTCTCTGATAAGTGGAGAAACTGCGTATCAGCCTATCATCACAGGTAAGCAGTTTAAAAAAAAGTAACAGCGGTCTGGTGGTTAAAACTCCATGCTTCCAATGCAGGGGGTGCGGGTTCGATCCCTGGTCGGGGAATTAAGATCCCACATGCCACTCGGCGTGGCCAAAAAAAACCCAAAAAGTAACAATGTTTCTAATACTATATTATGAATATGACTGTAATACTGTATGCCATAAAAATTTTATAATAATTCATTCATTAGTGTATAGGCTAGGCTACTGTGAAGCAATTGTATTGATTATTAACACTAGGCTACCATAAAGCCATCACATTGTTGCCTCTTCGTTATCAATGCATGAATTGTTACACCTGTAAATAAAAATGAATTTCTTTTTCACATTATCTTATCACTTTTGATGTCTAGTGTTAGCAATATATATAACATCTACACTGTTTTGTATCATATAAGACAATATCAATGTACGTACTGACAGGTGATTCATCTTGTAAGCAGATGATATATACTTAATGATATTGATAAATACAATACTGTAAATGTATTTTCACTTCCTTATGATTTTCTTAATGACATTTTATTTTGTCTAGCTTATTGTATTATAAGAATACACTATATAATACATATAGCATATAAAACATGTGTTAACCAACTATTAATGTTACTGGTAACAGTACTGGTCAATAATAGGATATCAGTAGTTAAATTTTGGGGGAGTCAGAAGTTATAAGCAGATTTTTGATTGCGTGGGAGGTTGGTGCCCCTAACCCCAGCACTGTTCAAGGGTCAACTGTATTGTCAACATATATTAAAATTTATTTTACCTTTTAAAAACTGTAAAAGTAAATTTAAAATTACATGTATTACTCATATTGTATTTCAAGTGGAAAATACTGGACAATTTTTGTAGCCACTTCCTTACTGACAGACATATAGGTTGTTCCAATTTTTGCACTATTACAAACAATGCCCCTGTATGTTCACTTGTGTACTCATGCAAGAGAGATACTAGAAGCTGAATTCCTGGTCACGGGGTATGCACCATAGCATATTTCCGAATTGCTTCTCACAACACATGTACCAGTTTATACTTTAATAGTCTAATATTATTTCCTCACAACACTTGGTAAGGTCCAAATAATTTGTGCCAACTTGATGGGCATGAAATGGTATTTCACCATTGCTGAATTTGCACATCCCTGATTACTAGTGAGGCTGAGGAGGTCTTCATATATTTCTGGGCCATTTGAGCCCCAAAGATTTCTACCCTTATTCCTAAGGTTGTTTAAAACTCTATTTTAGCTGCAGAGAGTGAAAAGACCGGAATCCAAAGTCATCACTCAAACTACATGCATGGAAACATCTCATATATACAATTCTAACCACATGTTAGAATTAAGGTGAACTAAATTAAGGTGAACATCCACTAACATAGAGAAAGGCAGAGTTACTTATTTTTCTAAATCTGATGACATTTAATGTTTAAAAATCAATATAGTATAGATATAGCATATATATTCTGCTACTTTTCAAAGGTAAATTACAGTTCTTTGGTATAAAATTTAGTTTTCATATTTTTGTACCAAATTGTTTCTGACATGCCTCAAAATTTTCTCCTTTGTGGAGGGGCGAGTAGGAGAATGGTAAATGTGTATTAGTCAAACTTTTAACTTAGAGTCATCAAAAAATTTTTCTGTCTTAGCATCAAAAAATAATTTTAACAGATAAAACATATTTAATGTTAAACTAGAGGTCAAAAGTAACAACACAGTTCTCTTCTCAAAGACGTTAAACTCCTGGATGCTTTCCAAATAGTAAACGCCACCAGTCCATTCCCACTCTGTTTCTCTCTGCAATTCTCATTCCAACAGCCCTCAAGCTTGGAAGTGATTCTCACTTTCATCTGATCAAGTTTCCTCTAGTCAAAGCTAATAATTAGATTTATCTCCTTTCTGAGTGGTCCTCAAGTAGTTTAGCTACAAGTCCTACCAATGAACAGCATCTGGTATTTTATGCATGGTCGCCACACATTCCCAGTATCTCAGGATTACCTAGCTTTCATACTATTTTATTTTTCCATTGAAAAAGGCTGTATTAAATATAACTAAATGTGATTTATGTTTTCCATTTTTGTCGGCTTTTCAGGTAACAAAAATTATAGGCAAAACTAGCAGATGCTGTGTCCCAATTTGGGGTTTTGCAAATACAATCCATCCCTGTAATGATGTGGTGTTTTGCTCAAATGCATTAGATCTATCACACAACAACTGTGTTAACAATTCAGTCATTATGGTATCACAAAAGCCCAAACAAACAAATTTTCTGACTGCGAAGTTATTTAACATTTTTCACTGACCAAAAATTTGATTCAACAGTACAGTAAGCAAGATTTGGTTGTTTGTTTCCTCTTTAGCTTTCCTGAAAATGAATTTAGTAGAGGTAAAGGGAGGCTGACTTCTGAGCTACCTGGAGGAGATAATCACTAAAGATAAAAGAGCACCTGACAAGATATAGTACTCCAGAGCTTATGAGAGTATTTTTCAAACACTGGGTCACAACCCAGAGGGTTATAATTAATTTAATGGGCATTTTAAGAAATGAATGAGAATGTAAAACATCAGAGTGTTATCACACTTGGTAAGGGTATATGTATCATTTCATGAAACTTTTGGCTACATATTTATATATGCTTGTCACAAAGCAGGATGTCTTTTTTTTTTTTTTCTACTGTGGATCATGGTCAAAAAGTTTAAAAACCTGGAGATAAAAAATGCTTTTATTTAATGTTCATGAAAACTCTGTGAAGCAGGTATACAACACCCATTTCATAGTACAAAAGCATAGGTCCTAAGTGACTTATCCAAAGTCACACAGCTAAAAAATGATATAATAAGCATATTTTTTAAAAATGCAAATGGAAATGAAATTCAACCTCACTAGGAATCAAAGAACTGCAAATTAAAACCACGAGTTATCATTTTTTCACCTGTCAAAACAGGAAACTTTTTTTTTTTTTTAATGAAAAAATTCAATGTTAGAGTTTAAGGAAATCTGACACTTTCAGAAACACCTAGTGGGAGTATAAATTAGTAAAGGCTTTCCGAAAACACTTTGACAATGCATATCAAAAGCTGTAAATTTCTGTGTATATCCTTTGACATAGCAATTCCATTCTAGGAACTTACCTTAAGGAAATAATATACATATATGCAGAGATTTAGCTATAGGGATATATCACCACACTGTTTATGATAAGCAAAGATTGTAAATTAAAACATCTAATGACGTAAGATCAAATAAATCATGGTAGATCCACATAACGGAATCCTATGTAGCCATTAAAAAACAAAGTTCCAGAATATTCAGTGACATAAGGTGTCCAATATAGTAAGTGAAAAGAGTTTATGTAAAACTGTTAACACAGCATAATTCAATTTTTGTTTAAAAATTTATCTACAGTTGAATCCTGAACAACGTGAGGGTTAGGGGCACCAATTCTCTGAGCAGTCAAAAACCCGAGTACAGCTTTACAGCCAGCTCTCTGTATCCTTGGATTCAACCAACCTTAGATCGTGCAGTATCGTGATATGTATCTAGCGGAAAAAATCCAAGCATAAGTGGACCCTCGCAGCGCAAACCCGTGTTGTTCAAGGGTCAACTGTATATTCAGAGAAAAAAATCCATGGAAGATATACTTATATTCTGCCCTTGCCCTGCCTTGCCTTTTCCCAACACAGAAACCAGAGTGATCTTTCTAAAAACTGAAGCTAGTATTAAAATACTCCAGGAAAAAAAAAAGGGGGCGAGAGGTTAGGATAAACCAAGTAAGGCAAAATGAGGCTGCTACTGAAGTGGGTGGGAAAATGGTGGTATAGGAGACTGTATTTTCTACTTTTTTGTATGTCTAAAAAATTTCATAATATAGAGTTTTAAAGTAATAAAACCTAAATCAGGTGGAGCATTGCTCAAAACCCTCCAATGGCTTCCCATCTCACTCATAGTAAAAGCCAAAGTCCTTAAAATGGTCTAAAGACCTGCCATCAGTGTTTCTCAACCCTGGCTGCATTACAAACACCTGGCCCCAAGCCCTAGAATCACTGGTCTGGTGGGCAGTCCCGCTTCCAAGGTGATTCTCAGGTGGAATCACCTCTCAGGAGGAAAAACCACTACAGGATATGACCCCTGCTCCCTCTCCAACCTGTCTGTAGCTTACTGTTTTGTTTTGTTTTAATTTTTATTGGAGTATAGTTGATTTACAACGTTGTGTTAGTTTCAAGTGTAGAGCAAAGTAAATACCTATACATACATTCACTCTTTCTTTTTCTTAGATTCTTTTCCCATATAGGCCATTACAAAGTATTGAGTAGAGTTCCCTGTGCTATACAGCAGGTTCTTATTAGTTATCTATTTTATACATAGTAGTATGTATATGTCAGTCCCAATCTCCCAATTTATCCCTCCTCCCCCTTACCCGCTGGTAACCATAAGTTTGTTTTCTACATCAGTGACTCTACTTCTGTTTTGTACGTAAGTTCATTTGTACCCTTTCTTTTTTAGATTCCACATATAAGTGGTATCATATGATATTTGTCTTTCTCTGTCTGACTTACTTCACTCCGTATGACAATCTCCAGGTCCATCCATGTTGCTGCAAATGGCATTATTTTGTTCTTTTTTATGGCTGAGTAATATTCAAAAAGGTACATGCACCCCAGTGTTCACTGCAGCACTATTTACAATAGCCAGGACATGGAATCAACCTAAGTGCCCATCAATAGAGGAATGGATAAAGAAGATGTGGCACATATATACAATGGAATATTACTCAGCCATAAAAAAGAACAAAATAATGCCATTTGCTTACTGTTTTTTGCCCAGCCACAATGGCCCTCCTTGTTTCTCAAACAATGCCTAGAACCCCTTACCTCAGGGCCTTTGCCTGAAGCACTCTTTCCCCTCATATCTGTCTAGAATCTTCCTTTGCCTCCTTCAGGTGTTTGCTCAAATGTTACTTTCACAGTGAGGCCTTCCTGGTTGCTCTATATAAAAACTGTAGCCCCTTCCTCTCCTCTCCCAGGACTTCCTATCCCCCTTCTTTTACTGTTCCCCACTGCACTTATCACCATCTGACATACAACGTATTTTCTTACTTATTATCCCTCTCCCCCAGCTAAAGTGTTATCTCCTCAAGGGCAAGGATTTTGCCATTTTTAATCAGGGCTGTGTTCCCAGCAACTCAAACACCTGGCACATATTAAGCACCCAGAAAATACTTAATAAATAAATGAATAAATGATTATATACCAAGACATTTAGAGTTCTTGGTGGTGGGATTACAAATGACTTATTTTTTCTTATCTCAACTTTTCAATATGTGAACATGTACTATATTTATAAGAAAAAAAATTTAAGCAAACAATTTTAATGCAATGTATTTCCTTGCTTTAAAAAAACACAGTTAGTGGAATGTTATCTCGGTGATTACACAAATAAATAGCTATGTAAACATCCATTGAGCTTTAGATTTGTGCACTTTACTGAATATATGCCTTAAATTTTTAAAAAAGTGAATGACAGTTAAAAATATTACAGCCTGAGTGATAATGGATTCATCTGGCAAACAGAGATTTGGAGACACTCTTGCCTGTGGGATACTTCCTACAAATCATCCACAAATCTCCACTGACGCAAGTTTTTTCATCAACTAGGTCTCCTCAGAATTCTCTTTATGGTGTGTAACAATACCTAGAGTTATCCTATACAACAGTAATCTAAAACTACTTGTGTGCCTTTAATTGTGAACCAGCAAGCTTGTCCTAAGAAATCCTGTAAAGTATCAACTCTAAGAAAGCCAATCATCTAAATCTGGAGAAAGTTCCCTAACTGGTTCTCCAGCTAACACAGCATAGAAGATGATGATGGATTAACTAAACATTAAGTACAAATATTAGCTGAACCAATTGATAAATAGAAAAGTATCAATTCTACTAAAGGCTTTGTGTTTGGCAGACATTCCACACTATCTAAGTGGATAATAACAGAACTCGGATTAAGGTTGCCTCATCCAACTATTCAGTGACCATTTAGGAACCAGTTCTCTTCGGTTCGTCTATAAAAGTCTATAACCTGGATTCTGGACAAAGTGGTAAAATCTACTCTTAAATCTTTCCTACTCAAACATAGCCTCTCATCATGTGAAAAAGAGCTCTAGAGCCTCAATTGAATGCTCTTTTTGAGACATTTGAGAAAAAACAAGTTAGCCTTATTTCTCAAGAAGAGAGCAGTGGTCTTAACGGCAAGGGTACTACAGACAGCACATGAGCACAGCATGTTATCCTACAACAATTTTCCATCATGGTAATAAAAAAAAAATCATATCAAAAAAAAATATGGCTAGACTATGGAGAAAAATGCAACGTTTATATGAATTTATACGCTAGGCCATAACACTTTTAAAAAAATCAACACCTTCCTATCCCCAGTATCCTAAATGCATTCACTTTTTTCTACTATTTTCTACTTTGGCAGAAATATCAAAAGTATTTGTTGAGTCATTTGTAGTGATGTGGATGCACCTAGAGTCTGTCATACAGAGTGAAGTCAGAAAGAAAAAAACAAATACCGTACATTAACACATATATATGGCATCTAGAAAAATGGTACCGATAAACCTAGTGGTCGGGCAGGAATAGAGACGCAGACGTAGAGAACAAACTTGTGGACATGGAAGGGGAAGGGGAGGGTGGGACGAATTGAGAGAGTAGCATTGACATATATACACTACCATGTGTAAAATAGGTAGCTAGTGAGAAGGTGCTGCATAGCACAAGGAGATCAGCTCGGTGCTTTGTGACCACCTAGAGGGGTGGGATGAGGAGGGTGGGAGGGAGGCCCAAGAGGGAGGGGATATAGGTATACATATAGCTGATTCACTTTGTTGTACAGCAGAAACTAACACAACATTGTAAAGCAATTATAATCTAATAAAGATAAAAAAAAAAAAGAACCCTGCTAACTATTATGAATTCTCCAAGACTAAACCTTCCCTCCCCCTATATTATTAATAGAGTCAGAAGGCAAATTTCTGCTTATCGCAATTCCTTAGAAGAATGCCTTCACTGAATTAAGATTTAAAGTTCTCCCTTGAATCTCTTAACAGACTAACAACAAACTCCCTTTGGATCCCCATATTATTCAGTATTTCATATGACAGTGCTAGGGAAAATCTTGTCTGCTTGCTGTTATGCCGAAACAAGACTACAACTCAACACACTTCTCACTCATTTGTCAAGAAGCTCAGCCATGTTCTGTTTTCCACTAATACTGATCTTATCTCAGGTGTCTGCTGTATCTATTCATATTTCTTTTCAACACTGTATCTTTAACCATCCTGTTTTACCTTGTTCCTGATTTTACAAATTACTGGAAATTCTCTGTAGTAACTGAAAGATTACAGAACTAATATAATAAAAACTGAATAGCTTAAACACTAGTTATTGAATTTTAAAAAGTAATAGTGACAAAAAAGTTGAGTTTTTAACCTTTTGCAGTTGGAATGATATAACATCTTAACCGTTTCCCTTTTATAAATCAATAAGCATACAACTTCCATCATTTGTGCCAAAGGAAGAGATCCGTAGATTGGATAATTCAAACTAAGAAATTCAAATATGTCGCTCTTAAGCCTGAAAACAAAAGCCTAAGCTTACAAAATGGATACGTGGTAAATTCTTTGGTTATAATTAACATTTTTGAGAGCTTACCATATGGTCAGACACTGTTATAAGCACTACGCCTGTGTTATTTAATCCTCTCAACCTGTGTGAGGTAGTTACTATTAACCCTCTTTTGAAGATGAGGAACCTGGGGCATAGAGAGGGTATGTGATTTGCTCAAGATGACACATGGTAGAGCCAGCACACAAACACAGCCTGGCTCCAGAGCCCACATCTTTATCCTATACTGACTCCTTGGATGGGAAAAGAATTCTTTTACCAGGTAAACCCGAGTTCACTTATGTTTGGTTTGGTAATCAAACTGTCGCATGGCCCTTGAGCTGAAATTTTGTTGACAGAAGTGGGATAGTATAGCTAGACAACTATGCCTACTATGCACGTTAAGCACTGTTAAGAGTACTTAAGTGTTTTCATGGGACATATGTATGTGCACTGGCACCACTTACCTTTTACTTGTATTTTGAAGACAATTTGTATTATAACACTTTATTGGAATGATAGTGTGGTTTGGAAGAATCCAAAAACTTACTTTTAGTCATGCCAATTATCATAGTTCTTGAGCTTTCCTTCTGCAAGGGAAGATAACTTTCTGATCTGTATTTTGATACAATGATTTCACCTCTGTAACAAAATACAATAATAACAACAACAATAACAATAATAGTGTTAGCCTGTCTGAGGTGAAAACATTGGTCTTTGAGACTAGAAGTTACTAATTCCAATGTATCTTATATCTGCTTCAGACATTAACTAGGTTTCATCACACATGGCATTTCTGAAAAGGATTATATGACAGGAACAATATGCATATTTTGATGACAGAGGAGCTATACACTTGTGAAGATACTTTCTACTTTCTCCTTGTTGTTTTTCCTGCCTTGATTTGGTTTCTTTCTGGCAAAAAACATCTAAGAATTTAATTCTTCCAGCATTTTATTGAACACTTCACCTCTGATAAAGAAGCTTTTCCAGGAAAGTGTTTCCCTTCAGTTTTAAAAATGTAATTCCCTAACTAGTTGTACTTTATACTTTCTGTAAAAGCTGTCTGAACCATCACAGGATTCCTACACACACATGCACGCACACACACACAGTCAGAAAGGTTAGATTCCATAAAAACAAGTTTTATAAAGTGGGCTATATGAACTACTTCAGGAAATACTTATCAATTCTTTGAAAATGATGTGACTTTTAAACAGTCTTTTTCTTAACAATCATCACAACTAAATATTTGTGACGTGGACATAGAAAAAAACATACTTCACTAGGTGAAATTGTAAATAATCAATGTAAAATGGGAGAGCAACAGAAGACTTCAATAAATTGACAGATCTTTTAAATGTAGGGCTGCAAATATACCATTTGAAAAATAGGATTTATTGATATCCTCTTTAAATGACTGTGGAAGGTTTAATAATTGCCCCCAAAGATATCCAGGTCCTAATACCCAGAACCTGTGAATGTTACCTTGTTGGTAAACAGGATTTTGCAGCTGTGATTAAGACTCCTTAGACGGAGAGATTCTTCTGGATTATGCTGGTGGACCCGAAATGTAATCACAAGTGTCCTTATAAGAAGGTGGCAGAGGGAGATTTAAGTAAAGAAGAAGCTTACGTGACAAAAGGAGAAGAGTCAGGGAGATTGGAAGATGCTACACTGATGGCTTTGAAATGGAAGAAGAGGCCATGAACCATGAATACAAGGAATGCAGCTCTAGAAAGTGGAAAAGGCAAGGAGACCATTCTCCCCTAGAGCTTCCTGAGGGACTGCAGCCCTGCTGACACCTTGGTTTCACCCCTGTGAAACTGATTTTGGACTTCTGACATCTAGAACTGTAAGAGAATAAATGTGTGTTATCTTAGTACTAACTTGGTGGTAATTTGTTACAGCAGACATAGGAAACTAATACACTAATAGACAGTACAAATCTTCAGTTAAAATCTATTAACCCTCTGCCATTTATAGAATTAATTTATTCTAAACTATGTTAAAAATAAGTTTCTCATCATATATCTCAAATAATATGTTTACTTAATAGGGATAGAATAACTGAAAAAAAATAGCATAAAATCTTAATAGAAGCAAATTTGAATGTATTAAAGCAATTTTAGGCAAGTTGTTTGCCAACTGGGTATTTTCAACTGCTGGTAATTTGATGAAAATTAAAGCTCAAGAATAACACTTGCCATGGGAAGAGTTACAATAATTGTTCAAGAGTAACAAGAGTAGTTGAGTAGTGACTATTTTTCTCCCATTTCAAACCAACATGTGATTCAAAAGCAGCACTGTTGCAAAATGAAACAGCTAAAAGGAGAAAAGGTAGAGGAAGAAAGTAACATTTTGTTGAATTCCTATTACATGTAAATACCTTATATAAATTCTCATTTCCATCTCAAAACAACTCTAAGATATAAAAGAAGTTAGATTAAAAACAAACAAACAAACAAAAAAGGACTTGGAGGAGGGGATAGTTTAAATAATTGGCCAAAGGTCACAGCCAGTACTGGTATCTCTAGGATTCAAATCCAAGACCAACTGCAAAGCCCAGGACTTTTCACTACTTCCAAAGAAGAGAATGTTGTCTGGCAATGAAAACTAGACTTAAGTTTCTTTCTTCTTCATTTTTGAATTACTGACTGACTGATTCAAAATCTCATAGGTTATAAATCTTTGTTATTGTCATGCTAACAAATACATTTTACTTCCTCATTCCCTCTGAGATGAGCATTATAACTATACAAGTTATTATCCCCATATAAATATTAGAAAATATCCTGCTTTTTTCATTAGGCCCTTCTACAAGAATATTTAAAATACAAAAATATTCAGCACTCAATAAACTAAAATTCTAAATATCTAACACTCAGAGAATTAAATCCATAAAGAACAGAAAAATCAGTCAACAGAAAGAGACCCAGAAATGACACAGATGATAGGACTAGTAGACAAGGACATTAAGATAGTTATTATAATGATAGTCCACATGTTCAAGAAGGCAGAGAAAAGCATAAGCATTTTAGGGAGAGACTTGAAGATATATAAAAGCCCCAAATCAGTTTTCTGGAGATGAAAAACATACTGGATGAAATTAACAGCAAATTAAACACTGCCGAAGAAAAGAAAACTAATTTGAAGATACAGAAATAGAAACTACTCAAAATAAAGCACAGAGGAAAAGAACACAAAAATAGAGTATCAATGTAATTATTATGGAACAACTTCAAGTAGCCTAATATACATGCAATTGAAATCCTCAAAGATGGGAAGAATGGAAAAAAATATTTGAAGAAATTACGGTTGGAAAATTTACAAACTGGAAAATATCCTAAAGCCACAAACCCAAAAAGCTTGACAAATGTGAAGCACAAAGAAACATGAAAAAAACTACACCAAGGGACATCATAATTAAATTGCTTAAAACCAATGATAAAGAGAAAATCTTAAACACAATCTCAGGATTGTGGGGCACATTACATACAGAGGAACAAAGAGACAAATGATAGCAGACTTCTCACTGGAAACAACACAAGCCAGAAGACAGTGAAACAACATCTTAAAAGTATGAAAAGAAAAACTCATCAAGAATTCTCTACCCAGTAAAAACATATTTCAAAAATGAAAGTGAATTTAGGGTGATGAAAATATCTTAGAACTAGACAGAGGCGATGTTTACATAACCTCGTGAATGTGCTAAATGCTATATGCTTTAAAATAGTTAATGGTTACTTTCATGTTACATGAATTTTACCTCAAAAAAAAAAAACAACCTTTAAAAAAATGAGGGTGAAATTATTTTCTCAAGACACACAAAAGCTGAAAGAATTAACCATTGGCAGACCTGTACTGTGGGACAATGTTAAAGGGAAGTTTTAGGTAGAAGAAAATGATACCTTATGGATATCAATATCTAGAGCTACTCAAAGGAATGAAGAGCACCAAAAATGGTAAATATGTGGGTAAATATAATGTGTTTTTCCTTATTTTAAAAATCTCTTTAAAAATAATTAAGGGACTTCCCTGGTGGCACAGTGGTTAAGAATCCACCTGCCAATGCAGGGGACATAGGTCCGATCCCTGGTCCGGGAGGATCCCACATGCTGCGGAGCAACTAAGCCCGTGCGCCACAACTACTGAGCCTGCTCTCTAGAGCCCGCGAGCTACAACTACTGAACCTGCATGCCACAACTACTGAAGCCCATGCACCTAGAGCCCATGCTCCGCAACAAGAGAAGTCACCGCAATGAGAAGCCCGCGCACTGCAACAAAGAGTAGGTCCTGCTCGCCATAACTAGAGAAAGTCCATGCGCAGCAACGAAGACACAACGCAGCCAAAAATAGATAAATAAAATAAATTTTAAAAACATAATTGATTAAGTAAAAATAATAACAATTTATTTTGAGGGTTATGTTATTAGTAGAAGTAAAATGTATAACAATAGCACAAACACTATACTATTGTAAGGTTCTTATTATATGTGAAGAGATATAATACCACCTGAAGGTAGAGTGTGATGAGTTAAAAATACATACTATAAACACTAAAGAATCATTAAACAACAACAAAACATATTTAGAGGTATAGTTGGTAAGCCAACATAGTAAATAAAAGGAATTATAAAATATACTCAAGTAAGTATGCCAAAACAAGGCAAAAGAGCAAGAAGGGAGGGGAACAAAGAATAGATGCGACAAACTGCAAACAAGTAAGATGGTAGACTTAAACCCAAATAATATCAATAATCATATTAAATGTATATGGTCTAAACACCCCAATTAAAAGGCAGAGATTGTCAGACTGGATATAAAGGAACACCTAACCATATGATGTTTATAAGAAAATCATTTTAAAAATCATTTAAAATATAAAGACACATGTAGGTTAAAAGTAAAGGTAATCATAAAGTCTACTCCCATCCCCAGATCGCAAGCTCCATGAGTTTATTCACCCTTCTGTCTCTAACACTCAGCAACTGGCATGCTATGTTTATTAACTAATAAAAGCCTTTAGAATTTGTGAAAACTTCTGCCCCACCTAACTACTCCCAGGCCACAATATCTGAGGCACCAACAGCTGTTTTTCTTGCTGTTATCTATATCTCACTTCGAAAAGTCTATTCTCTCTTTCCTACCCAGTCTCCTGGGGGCTGAGAAACCTGGAACCTAATCTTGTTAGATCTGTGCCAAAAGTAAAAGAACACTGTTTCTGAGTGAGGGTCTGGTTAGCTTTTCTTGAATAAAGTACATTTTATATGTATTACTTTATCATTAGAATCCTATTGCATATACTCTTAAAACACTGACTTTAACATATGCGGAAACCGAGGCACAGAGCAGTTAAATGACTTTGCCCAAGATCACACACTCAGGAAGTCTACTACAAGAGCCTATGCTATGAACAAAGGCGTACTTCCACTCAAAGGACAGAATGGCATAACATGAGGTGTAGAAAGGCAGATCAAGCCCAGGTTATGCAGATCTTCACAGAATGGGTGGAAGTTCAGGTGTTAGTTTATGAGTAATGGGATACTACTGAAGAGTTTTAAGCAGGGTAGTACATGATCTAACTAATATTTAAAAGATCATTCTGTCTGCATGTGAAGAACAAATTAGAAGAAAGGCAATAATGTTTGACAGCAAGGTACTCCTTGAGAATAAAATCAGAAATAACTAAACTATAATGGTTTCACTGAAAGAATATAATTGATGGATCAAGTTGATAATACTGAGCCCCATGATCAACGTTAACATACAAAAAGAGAACTGCCAAGACACTGCTATGTGCCTTCTGGTATAATGCAACAGACAGGAAGTAAACCACAACCACCTATGACATATTCTTGGGGGAAAAATTTCAAACCTGAATCCAATCAAGCCTAGACCTAGCCACAAGTTTACCAAAGATAGGAGAACAGAGGAACAAGTTAAACAACACAGTGAGGATATTGCCTGCTAAATCCAGAATATGTAAAATTCTAGATGACAAATTTGATAAATAAACAGCAAGAAAGGGAGGATGCTGTTATAGATTAAAAGAAACCCAAGAAATGTATCAACCAAGTGCAATGTGTGAAACATGTCTGGAAGCTGATTTGAACAATTCAATGATTTTAAAAGACTGATGAGGTAATTGGGGGGCTCTGATCACTGATTAGATGTTAAGAAATTATTAGTGGGATTTTTTGGTATGATGATAGTACTGTACATATTTTTTAAAATAGTCCTATTTCTTAGTGATACATACTTAATATTTACAGGTAAAATTATATCATGTCTAGAATTTGCTTTAAAATAATGTGCAGAGGGACAGGCAGTATAGATGAAACAATATGTGCCATATGTTAATAACTGTTGAAGCTGGATGATGGATGCATAGGGGTTAATTATAGAAATCTCTTTAGGTTTTTGTATGCTTAAAACTTTTCTTAATACAAAATTTAAATTTAAAAAATTTAGGAGTCTATCTAAGCTCCCCTAATCCAACCAAAGTGAGGCTGTAAACTCAGGCAGAAATGACAGGCTAATGACTAAGTATAAAACCTCCAAGTGTTTTGCTTTTTCCTTCAAGAATATGCAACACAAAAGCAGATAACGCTGTAAGAACAGGTGATTCATGAGAGGTGATTAGGCAGTGCCCCTAGCACTCTCTGGGGGTGAGGGGGTCCCAACAATCCCAGTGGCAGGTGGATTCATGAGACTACTGTAGCACTAAACATCCAATCAATTACCTTTACTCATCAAGCAACCTCCTGATTGCAAGGGTTCCACTGTGGCATTTTTTTCTATGGGAGAGGATGTATTTCTAATGACTTATTAATAAATTGCCATTCCAGTTTATTTATCAGTCGCTTTTAAGTTTTTGTAGTGTAAATCAGTCCATAGAGCCCAAAATCAGACATCCTAAATAAATAACTAGTAAGCCAAAAAGCCCAGACTTTACAATCTGATAACCACACCAAAATGTTGTCAACTTTTCACCACAGAACTTCCTCTATGTTATTATAAATCCTGCACATAGTAATAGAGCTATTACTAAAATCTGCACATTTATAATAAATAGAAAATAAATTTCAAAATGGAATAGTTACCATTTATTGAGTGGCTATTAGTACATCAAGCACTAGATCCTTTGGATACATTTTACTACCTAAATCTTCAATCTGGATGGAGCACATACTATTTCCATTTTACAGATGAAGAAAAGGATGTAAGTGACCTATTCAAGATCACAAAGCCAAGTTGAGGATGAAGCCAGAATTCAAACCTAGATTTGAGGCTAAACCAAAGAGCCTCTTAAATTGTTGTAGGCTAAATAGATTCTTGTGGGTTTTCATGGTTACTAGACCCAAAATATAATCTCTGTGAGTACATGTTTAATAATTTGAGTATCTAGTGAATACCAGGCATTCGGTTAAGAGCTGTGGGGAATATGCAAAGAGGAACCACATACACATCCTATTCTCAGAGAGGTTTCAACTAGAAAAAATTTTTTTCTAATAGAAGATAATTATGGAAGAGTACAAAGTGATAAATGCCACAGGAGAGGTAATATAAAGTGCTAAGAGGATTCAGAAAAGAGAGAGATTTCAAAATTTCAAAATACAAGAAATGTATAAACTTGTTAAACAACCGATTTTTAGGTTGGCTTGTACTAATGGATGGTGTACTGAGTGGTGTATGTTTCTTTCTAGAGGAAAGAACACAAGGCCAAGCAATAGAAGGCTAGGCTCTACCAGCATCTAACATTGGGACTTTGGGCAAAGCCCTCACCTGCTTCACTTAAAAATAACACAACTACCGACTTACAAGGTTATTTCTGCATCTGAAAACAAAGGGAAACAAAACATTAATTAAAAAAAAAAAAAACGGGCAGAATATCTCTAAGGTTCTTTCCTCCATCTACATGAAAACTCTACTTGAAAAAGTTAATATACTACTTTAATTTTTAACTTATATTCAAGTTAGACCCAACATTCAGTTACTAAAAGAGGAAAAACAGGCCCTCTGGGGTCAAACAAGTATTTCAACTGCATAAATGCAACACTTTGACGTGAACTGAAATTTCACTCTGCTGCTTAAAATCCTCCAGGGTCCTATGACCTCTGCAGACAGACCCATGGAGGGGACATACGAAGCCCCCTAGCATAACTTGACTTGTAGCCCCTAACAGTAACTGGCTAGGGAAGGAGACTATTTGCACCTTTATACTCAGCCTCTGGGGTAGCTCAAGGGTGTAGAGGAACATATTCTTGAACACCTGTCATGTGCCAAGCAGTGCAGATACAATTTACATTAAAATGTGATCTCATGAGGACTGGAATTTTTGTCTATTATGTTCCCTGAAATATTCCCAGCACTTCAAAAAGTGCTGGGTGCACGGTGGACGCTCAATAAACATCTGTTACTTGAATTAATAGACAAGGCAGTCCCTGCCCTCATGACACTTATGGTCTAAACTAATGCTATCATAAGAATCTAGAAACATATTTTCAGGTAATAAGTATGAGTATGTTTTATTGTTTTGTGTACTTAATTTTTCCTATATTAAACTCTAATCTGAGTAATTTAATAATATCTGACTTTAAAGATTCTTGTAATTGGTGAACATGTCTAATAAGAAAGACCTATTCAGGTATTTAAATAATCTTCTGTAGACCTATTAAGGTGACCAACAAGATGGCTTAACTATACAGAAGAGTTTTCATAAAAACAGTTGTATGTGCATCTTATAAAATTAATTACAGTAGAATAGGTGATTATTCCTATCAAATAATATTTATGGCTGTGTTGGGTCTTCATTTCTGTGTGAGGGCTTTCTCTAGTTGTGGCAAGCGGGGGCCACTCCTCATCGCGGTGCGCGGGCCTCTCACTATCGCGGCCTCTCTTGCTGCGGAGCACAGGCTCCAGACGCGCAAGCTCAGTAATTGTGGCTCACGGGCCCAGTTGCTCCGCAGCATGTGGGATCTTCCCACACCAGGGCTCGAACCCATGTCCCCTGCATTGGCAGGCAGATTCTCAACCACTGCGCCACCAGGGAAGCCCACATATAATATTTAAACCTCAACTTCCTTACTGAGAATTAATATTTTCATGGTTCCATCAAGGCCTCCCAAATCAGGATGTTTCAAGATAATCAATGAAATTAGAACATTAAACAGCTTAAGTTCTTTGGATATAAAATACAGGAGGAAGGGGTTTTTTAATGGGTATTTTATTAGAAGGTGATAAAGTCTACAATCTTATCTTTGGCTTTCAGTAATACTAGAACTTAAAAAAATGTTTTCATGTTCTTTATTTATAAGTCAAAAAAACACAAAACTTAATTTTAATACCAGAAATGTAACTGTGTAAAAACTCTAGTTATAATAACTGTGATTTATTAAGTAGTTCCTATTGCCACAATGTTTTAACAACTTGTTTATATGTGATCCTTTAACCTTCATAATTCTATCCCCATTTTACAGATGAGGAAACTGAGACATACAACACTTAAGTAACCTGCCCAAGATCACAGAGCTAAGAGGATCAATAATTTAAATGCAGCCACTGGCTGGTTCAAGAGACCTCATTTGATTTCTAAACTGCTCTGCCTGTATTATGCTATGCTATTCTATATCACAGCTAGAGCTTCTGCAGTCTAAATCCATCTCTCGATGTTAAATTAAAAAAAAAACAAACAAACTTTAAAAAATGGTGCCAGTCCCATCAATTTATAGCTTGATGGTGAAATTAAAGTTTATAGAACAAAAGGTGAAGTAAAATTTATTTCACTTCAAAGTCTCTGTTTCTTAACTGATTCTAACTACTACAAAAAAAGAAAAATGCTGTTCAATTTGCTAGTTAAGACATATTCCTCCAGCATGAAAGTCCCCATAAAAAATAAAATGCTATCCAAGCTGTCATGATAGTGAAATTAGAATTAGCCAAGGAGTACAGGTACTTTGAATGACTAGAAAGAAATCAAAGCCTACCCATCCAAGAAGACTAAGAATATTTACATTTATCAAGAGTAAGAAAGACAGGGTAAGTTAAAGTTGCAAAACTGCTTCCAAAATAGTAATACTGTACTGAGTTCTCAATAGGCATCAGAGCAATGTCGAGTGCTTACGCCAATCAATTAACCTCTGTGACTTTCCCCAGTATGACAGAAGAAAAAATTCAGTAAAGGACCTCTCTGCACTCTGGTTCCCCATGAATGCATGTGTGTGTTGTGTGTGGCGTGTGTACAGGGCACAAGTCGGGGATGGGGAGATAAATAGTAAATGGAGCCCCAGAACTCAGGAGAGCTCCAGGACATGCCACAGGACTAGGCTCCAGGATGCTTCCCACAGAAAAGGCTTCAAATGTTAAGAAACTGGTGCCATTCTGGCAAACTTAATACTTACTAGGTTGGTTTCCTAAGATAAGAATGTTCTCTACAGAAGGAAAAGGGCCACTGGGGTGGGGAAAAGTGGCATATGAAAATAACTCTAAATAGAACCCTACCAAAATTGGACATACCTCTTTTGTGCTTCGTTTTTAGCAGAATGGAGGCCAGGAAAGCCCTTCTAAGGCACAGTTCTCTGCTCCTCAGGTACAGGAGCAACCTGGATTTAGACTGTTTCCACAACAGGAGCACCAAAACCTGTGGCTTTAACCTCAGGTGGGCCCTCCAAGCTCCTCACTGTTCATGGTCGGTAATCTCTCCCATTCTTCACCTCTCTTCCCAAGGCTCTGACCAAACTTCATCCTCTACACCAGGGGTCCCCAACGCCCGGGCCATGGACCGGTACCGGTCCGTGGCCTGTTAGGAACCAGGCCACATAGCAGGAGGAGAGCGGTGGATGAGTGAGCGAAGCTTCATCTGCCGCGCCCCATCGCTCCGCAGAGCTCCCATTACTGCCCGAACCACATCCCTCCCCCAACCCCATGGAAAAACTGTCTTCCACAAAACCGGTCCCCCGTGCCAAAAAGGTTGGGGACTGCTGCTCTACATTCTCAGAAGATGGCCTTGTCTTTCATCATTTTCTAGAATACATGCCCATGAAGGCAAGACTCTTTGTTCACAGATGTAGCTCATATACTTAGAATAGTGCCTGACGCATAGCAGGCATTTAGAATAAATATTTGTTTACTACATGAATCAGGGAATGAATTGAGGAAATGGAGTCCCCCAGCTAAGGAACCCCCTCCCAGTCTCCTGCCCTTTAACCTACAAACTTAACCCAATCATATCCTTCCATACATACTTCCCTCCAGTCTACAAGGAAGATATGCCTCCTATTTAAGGTTAACTATTTCTCCTGGGCTCCAGATTGCGTTCTCTCCCATCTCCTCTCTCAGTAATTATCCCTCTGTACTCTAATTTTTAAATACCCCTAGCTATGGACTCCTTTCTCAGGGCCTAAGAAGAATGCTTAGTCCCATTTTGAAAACAAAACCACAACAATTTCTTGAACTCTAGAGCTTGCTGAAGCTACACTCTATTTCAGAGAGGCTTAGTCTTAAAGGAAAAGCCTACACTCATGGTCCCTGCTTCCTCATCCTTCATTAGCACCATCACCCGGTGGCAATTTGGCTTCCACCCCAGGCTGCTCAAACTTCCCAAGGTAAGGTCGTTAAAGGACCACTACTTACCCAACCTAATAGATACTTTTTGCCTCATTTGATGTTTCTGCTACATTTGATCCTAGCTACTCATTTCTGGAAACTCACTTTCTTGGCTTTTCGACACTGTTCTCTCACTGTTCTAGCCTGACAGCTCTCTCAGCTTCTTTGCTGCCCCTTAAATGTCTATTTCCCCAGAGAGGTCTGATCTGCCCTTTTCTATAAATATCCTGAATGAGTTCATCCACATTCAAAGTTTCAACCACTACTTATATATTCTAATGACTCCCAAAACTCTATCATCAGCCTAGTTCTCTTTTCCTGAATACCAGACCTGGATACCCAACTATAAGACATTCCCACGTAGTTGGCCATAAATACATCAATTTTTACTCAATTTGTCATCTCACCTCACTGCAAACTTGCTTTTCTCCTTGTTCCCCATCTCAACTAATGGCTGACCAAGCCAATCTCCTTACCCCTCTATATCAACAGAGTTCATTGTCAACGCCTATAGACAGTACTAGTTAAATCTCTTTTGAATTCAGCCCATGTTCTACTCTACCTTAATTCAAGCCATTATTCTTGACTAAGCTGCTGCCACTAACCTATTACACAATTAAATTTGAGGATCTCCAAGACCCCCACTCATTTCTCTCTCATATACACACACCCCTCCTCCAAGTCTAAAACTTCTTCCCATATTGTAACCTGAGTAGTTAATCTAAAACACGAGCATGGTATTAACTATACCAGCTTAAAATTGTTCCTTTGCTCACCACTATGTAAAGCAATGGCCTCTAAAGTGGGGTACAGGAATAAGTTATTTTCTCCTCTTTCATTTCTATTTTTATGTTTTATAATATATATGTACGTGTGTTTACAAACACACAGTAGGACATGCAACTTATAAATATACACATATGAAGGAATATGCTCAACATCTTTCATTGATATGGGTGCCACAAAAACATGTGGAGACCACTAATCTACAGAAAGTACAATCCTCTAACATGACACAGCCATCATCTAGCCCTGGACTAACTTTCTAGCCAAATCTACTTTTATATTATATCTGAGTTATGCCAAACTACCTTAAACTTTCTAACTAGCATATGCCACCTTTGAAGCTAGCTGTACCTTTGCCACTCCCCTCCCCAAAATACCCTAACAACCTCCTCACACATTTTCCCTCTCCTCACTGACCCCCCCGGCCCTCATCAACTCTTGTTTGTTCTTCAAAGCTCCAAACAAACATAACTGGCTACGTGAAGCTTTCTCTGACCTTCCCTGGTAGAGGTGGGCACTTCCCTCTCTGTGCTGGCAAATACAACATACATCTCTATTACAGCACTTAAGTCACAGTAATGTAATTTCTTGTTTACATGACTGTCTACTCATCTTTGTATTGCCAGCGCCCAGCGTGACTCATGACACAAATAAAGTGCTTAATGTTTGTTACAAGTGCTCAAGAGGCACAGTGCTAAGGAACAAACTGTAGCAACACCT
Organism: Balaenoptera physalus; assembly: GCF_965194825.1. Classification (NCBI taxonomy): domain Eukaryota; kingdom Metazoa; phylum Chordata; class Mammalia; order Artiodactyla; family Balaenopteridae; genus Balaenoptera; species Balaenoptera physalus. The sequence continues at coordinate 114,729,770 of NC_138890.1, read as the reverse complement.
TAGCTACCTGACACGTTGAGAGAGTAAGTGCTCTGCTTTGCTGCGGTTTGGGCTGATGATCAACTTTAACTTTTAAATTTTAAGATGTGGTTATATCATGCACTGAGTCTTCTGGTGAAATCAAAGAGATTTTTAGAAAGTCAACACTTCATCATCCACCAAATGCTAATCAATTAACCATCAACAGTGTCAACACATTCTGAAAGATGCCCTATACAAATTCAAAAGCTAAGGCTCAGTGATTCCGGTCAAACATGGCAAATTAATTGCACACATATATCTTCCGTTCCTGAAACTACACTAAAATGAAAGTGAAGGGAAAAAGAAGGTATAAACCCATGAAACCAAAGAACAGAAGTGACTCCACTGTGTAATTTTAATACAATTTTGAAAGAAGTAATTTGGAAGAAGGAATAGTACGTGATTTGGCAAAGCCAAGGAAATTGTATAGTGCCTGCAAAAAGGGAACTAAAGAGTGAACAACTTGCTGGCCAGAATTCAGAGGCAAAGGAATTGCAGGAGAGGGTGTGAGGTATGGGACTGATACTGGGGAGTTGATCCAAAGTTTATGTAACAGAACAATGAGAGTTCCCTTCCCCCCTTTCCCACCCTCCATAGTCAAGCAACTACCTTTACCAATAGCAGAAAACAAGGATGAAGCATTAAGAGAAAGGCTGCAAACCCTCCCCTTCATGGTTTTCAGTTTACAGCAGGTAATATGCCTCCTGGGTATATACTTTGCTCTCAGAATGCCAAGAGGTATATACATTGGAAGGTTGTTCTCTAGAGTGAACAGTCTCAAAGAAAAGACCTACAATCTCAGAGAACAGATCTCTACTACTGACACCTGGAAATCACCCAAGAAAATGGCCTGTTCACCACCTAAATGCCTAACATGAAGCCCACCGGTGACAGGACTCACTGGGTCACAGAGAGCTTCTAACCAGCTTTTTAGTATCTTACTCTTACACACAGCTCAGGATTACCAGATATTCCAGGAAAGTTTCCATCATGAAAGAAGAAACTAAACAAACAAAAAAGGAACACAAAAGAAAATTTAGGGAACAGAAAACAAAACTTCAAAACACTATAAGTGTCCTCAAATCGATGACATATTGAGAAAGAAGACCTGGAAATTTAAAATTATGTGAAAATTAAAAATCCAATAAAAGTATTAGAAGATGAAGTCAAGGAAATTTCCTTAGAAGGCAGGATAAAAAGAAAAAAACTGGTAGATAAGACAAAAAGAAGGTTACCATCCAACTAATAGGTCATAAAGAGAAAAAAATGTATGAAATGATATTTTTTAAAAAGAGAAGAAAATCTCCCAAACTTAGGGAAGTTGACAGGCTGAAATGGTCCAGCAGTGACCAAAAGAACAATTAAAAAAAAAAAAAAAAAACAAAAAGTGCCACACCACATCATCGTGAAATTTTTGAACAGCAGAGGAAAAAAAATAAATCCTAAAACATTCCGAAGTGGGGTAAGAGTAACACGTGAAGGAATAGGAATCAGAAACAAACAGGCTTCAACAGGAACACTGGAAACTAGAAGACAATAGATCAGTGCCTTCACAGTAATGAGAGAAAATTACTTCCTGTCTAGAGATCTAGCCTCAATTGAGGGGGAGGGCACTTTCACATATGTCTCAAAAAAGTTATCTCCTACCTAGTCATTTTCAGGTAACTACAGGAAAAGGAGATTCAGTAAAACAAAAGGCTAAATGAAGAAAACAAACAGTGTCCAGGAAACAGGAGATATGATGCCTCCCCACCGCCCCCAAAAAAAATTAAGGGAAAGTCTAGTATGAGGACTATATAATATGCCTAAAGAGTAACCAGTCCATAGTGGAGCAGGAATGCAGAGGACTACAGATTTTTAAAAGTTGAAAACAAACAAACAAAAAAATGGAATGGTCATACTGACACTTGAGCATTTGGAAAATATCCATAGGTATTTGATGTGGTGCAGCAGGCAGAATTCTAAGATGGCCCCTAGATTACTGCCCCCTGGTGGGCATTTTCTGCATAAAACTCTCACCTTAAGTATGGGTAGAAGGGTTGAATAGGATGGGATGTCACACAGGTAATTAGGTCACTAATCAGCTGACTTTCAACTAATCAAAAGGGAGGGTACCCTGGGTGGCCCTGACTTATTTAGGCGAGTCCTTTAGAAGAAGATGAAGCACCAGAGAGGGGCTCCTCCTGCTGGCCTTGAAGTCACAGTCACTTTGAGTTCTGTAGCTGCAAGGAAATGAATTCAGCCAACAACCACGGGAGCTTTGAGGGAGATGCTGATCCACAGATAAGACTCTAGTCCCAACTGCCACCTTGACTGCTGCTGCCTTGTGAGACCCTGAGCAGAAGACCCTGTTAAGGTGCCTGGATTCCTGACTCACAGAAACTGAGATAAATGGGTGTTGTTTTAAAGCCACTAAAATTACGGTGATTTGTCACACAGCAACAGAAAACTAATACGATAGGATGTGGACAAACTTAAGGATAGCTAAACAGGATAAACAACTTAGAAGGAAATCATACTTCCTCCAAAAGCATAAAAACTTCAGGAGTCAGACTTCCCTGGTGGCACAGTGGTTAAGAATCCGCCTGCCAGGGCAGGGGACACGGGTTCGAGCCCTGGTCCACGAAGATCCCACATGCCACGGAGCAACTAAGCCCGTGCGCCACAACTACTGAGCCTGCGCTCCAGAACCCGCGAGCCACAACTACTGAGCCCGCGTGCCTAGAGCCCGTGCTCCGCAACAAGAGAAGCCCACGCACTGCAATGAAGAGTAGCCCCTGCTCGCCGCAACTAGAGAAAGACCGCATGCAGCAACGAAGACCCAATGCAGCCAAAAATAGAAATAAATTAAAATAAATTAAAAAACAAAAACAAAAAAAACTTCAGGAGTCAAAGCAGTGTCAGGTAGTTTCAAAATAATACATTCCGAAATGCCAGAAAGCAGACGTCACTCTGAAGAAAGGGGCGTTAACTGGTAAGTACTGCTGGAGGTAATCAGGTTTAAAGAGACAGAGATCAGTTTCAAGTTGTCCTGGATCTTTTAGCTTATAAACAGTAGATAAAAGGTTCAATCAGGGTTTCCCCCTTTAGTTCAAATTTATAATGTTTTGCAATTTGCAAGCAGAGAAAAGAAAGCTTCAAGAATCATCGAGGCTTCTGAATGGACAGAAGTTTCTCAAACGTAAGCTTCGTTTTTCAAACGCCATGACTCTCTAAGTAAGGTCCTTGGACCAACATCAACATCACCTGAGAAGTTATTGGAACAGCAAATTCGTGGGCCTCACTTCCAGACCTACTGAATCAAAAACGTGGGTTGAAGTCCAGCAATCTGTGTTTTTAACAAGCCCTCCAGGTGATTCTGATGCAAGTTCAAATTTGAGAACTACTAATCTAGTGTGAATTTCTGCCGCTACCCTGCTATGCTCTGGTCTTCCTTCTTGAGTCAAGAGTTAAAGCATTTCCAAACCTACTGTATCCAACCTAGATCAAAGTATCACAGTCACTAACACATGGTAGGAGCTCAAAAAGTGTTTGCCAAATAAATAAGAGATTAGGATTCAGGTATATTTCTTTCACCAGAGGGTTTTTAGAACACTGGCTATGAATGCCTTCAGGCGTGACATGCTCTCTTCACTTTCCCACAGTCCCCACCAATCCTTACTACCTTCTACCTTATATATTCACACATTTTTCTGCCCAGCCAATGATAGCATTAGAGTTTGGGACCTCTGGGGGAAAAGATTCAGAAAGAATAACAATTTTAAATCTGTATACAATATGGCCCAGCTGTCTCCTACGAATTCTAGGGAATCAAACAACTTACAGCTGTTGCATGATGATTCAGGAATTGTACTGTATGCTACAAGTGATCCTTCCACTTGTGGGTCTCATGGTCCAACATTAAGCTCTAGGAAAAGTGTTTCAAGATAACATCTTAAGCATTCTTTTTCTGGTCTGAAGTCTTCAGAGAAGTAGACCCTGCTTCCTCACATATTCTTGAGGCTCATGTGTCCAGTAACTACAAGAGCAGTTAACAGGGCTTTGACTGATGGAATTTACACTGTAGAATCAACTTTGGAAACTATACAAAACACATGTAATAACATTTCAATTCATTTATGAGAAAGACTTCAGTGTATTTAAAATATAATGCACTGAGCAGACAATGATTACGCTAAAATTAGAATGCACTTTCTTTCAGTACCATCTAAAAGGAAAACAACATACATTTAGTTAAAACTCACTATCAAGACACTAAGCTTACATTAAATTAGAATTTTTTTTTTTTAACTATGAGGGGTTAGAAACCCCCCCTGTATATGTGAGCATCCATTTAGGATCCCCTGAGCTAATGGTAGGAACCCCAAGGAGCTGGAGATATAGCACATGTTCTGCCCCTGCATAATCCCCCCATGTCACATTTTCCCTTTGAGCTCTAGCTCCAAAAAAAGTGGGGATTAGTACTAACATTCTGAACTACTCCTTACACTTAAACAAGAAACTATTTTTGCTATCATTGGTGTAATTACTTCTTTAGCCAATTTTGAAAAGAAAAATAAAATTTGAAATAAACAAGCTAAAATTGATACAAACACATAACTGTGACTGATCCTGGTAACTTTGTACTGTAGATATTAGTATTTTTTAATACCTTCACTCTTTAAACCCAAGAGAAGCTCTAAAACTTAATACATTAATCACAGAGAAACTTAAAGATTCAGAAAGACTCAACAAAATTTCACAATCGTATGTCCCAGAAATAAACATGGTAGCACTTTAATGAATTTCCTTCAAATCTTTTTATGCATGTACAGATGTATTTTATATAGTTGAGAATATACAGTTTTGCATCCTGGTTTCTAAACGACCACTGCACCATCTTTGAAAATATTTTTCAGGCTAGCTTCCTACCATATGACTAGCTTATAGTTTACCCACAGATCATACACTAATTACTCCAAATATACTAATATGCTACCAAGTAAAACTAAGTAGCAATATTGCCATTAATGTCTTATTACCCTCACATTAACATAGGCATAGCAATAAATATCAATTTAGCATTAAAAAAATAGTAAATGAAAGCAACAATAAAAATAGACAACTAAAATCCTATATATTTTCAGTTGAGTAGGGAAAAAAGGCAGCCTGCAAGATCCAGAACTTTTTTTTTTAATCAACAGAACCTCAAGGAAGATGAGTTGAAGGGTGATTTGTGAGTCTTCCCATTCAGCTGAATGTATACAGATCCCTGGCAAAACTGAGTACACAAGAGTAGGTGGAATCCTCATTCTGTAAACATCTTGGGAGCTGGCAGGGTGATTAAGCAAAGCACATGAATTTTAATGTTAAAAGTCATATGACAGAGATTCATAACTACAGAGGACAGAAAACAGCAGTTTTACAAGATAAGCAAAAAGAAAGCACAGAAACGTAAAAGGATAAGCTAAGCACACTCAAATATTACAGTTGGTTCAAAATAATTGTCCTACCTAAGTTTAGTCATGTACAGACTTACCTTCCACAAAGGAACACGGACAGAAATTTTCTAATACGAGTACTTTGAGCTCTTTGATAGTCAAATCCACTTAAGAGAATTTCGTAGAGACCGTTATTAAGAGCCTAATGGGGGAAACTGAAAGTAACTAGGGCAGAAAATACCAACTCATAGAAAAGCCTTATTCAAAATAACCGTCTTAAACTTCATACTTAAATGAAACAGAAGGAAAGCAACACTACTTAAGATTGAGGCATGCTTAAATGTAAAGGTTAAAGGATCCAACAATTTACCAAGAAAATTTATCAGAAGAAGAATTGGTACATCCAACTTATACCCAACTGCTAGGAATCGGCATTTTCTGTACACTAAGAGTGGGGTCTAATTCCCCAGATCCCTTCAACTTACACCGCACGTGTGAGCTCTGCTACAACCTAGGTGGTTAGGAAACACACTGTACAGTACTCAGAGAGATACGTACCAGAGCTGCGGCTCTCTATCTCCGTCCTCCTACTAAAGACAGGGACAAATGAGGAGCAAGCCCTTCTGTGGGCGGGGCAGGGGTCAAGGACACTCTCTTCCACAGCCCTCTGGACTCTGAGGCATGTGGACACATGGATCCAGATGTGCCCATAGACATGACATCATAAACATGACTTAAAACAACCTAATAAAGGAATAAAAGCTGTTTGGTATCTGTGATCCCTCAGCACACTTTTTTGTTTGTGTTTAATTTCTGTCTAACTCTTGTTTGGTAATTTTACAGAAAGCCCTCAGTTCTTAAAACTGCTCTGCCTTGAGGAACTGGTGCCAACTCTTTTCAGAGATAACACGGAAATGCTTCATGGTTTATGGAAGAACATTAAAAGAAAATGTCCATAAAGCAAAGCAATTTTTTAAAAGCTAATATTAGGTGTTAAAAGACTAACGTGATTTTTCAAAAGCTAGAGAAAGTGCAAAGGTAAACTGTACTATGAAGAGAAAGTACTGACTAGACTGCTAATTTTTCGGATTTTATAATTTTATTTTCTGATACAAAAAAGAGAACAATGACGCTTTGCCTTCTTCCAGTAGCCTATCTTAAAAGAGAAAAGATAATTATGTGTAAATGAAATTCAGATCTTAACTAAGTCAAATGTTTGTTTTACATATTTAAAATTCTTTTAGCTACACAAGAGCCATACTGGGTTCACAATTAATCATTGGGGGGAAAAAAAAACCCTCATGAGAAAGAATAGTTTGTTTCTTTTCCTTTGCAAGGTCACTAAAAAGTAATTTAGGGACTTCCCTGGTGGCTCGGTGGTTGGGAATCTGCCTGCCAGGACACGGGTTCGATCCCTGGTCCAGGAAGATCACACGTGCCATGGAGCAACTAAGCCTGTGCGCCACAACTACTGAGCCCGTGAGACGCAACTGCTGAGGCTCGCACGCCTGGAGCCCGTGCTCTGTGACAAGAGAAGCCACCGCAATGAGAAGCCCACACACTGCAGTGAAGAGTAGCCCCTGCTCGCCAAGAAAGCCGGCAAGCAGCAACAAAGACCCAACACATCCAAAAAAAACAAGTAATTTAGTTTTGTACCTGTAAAAGTAATTCTAAATTATACCTACCAGAGAAGTGAGATTTTTTAAAACTTTTAAAAACAAGATGAGAAATAAATAAAACACAAGTGGAGGGTAATGACAAAGCACAAAAAAAGGTAACATATACATGTGATTAATTTCAACTGCTTCCCTAAAAAATGTTGCTTAAAACAAGCAGCACTGATTCTCAGCAATTTCATGTTATTTTCAAATCAGATATTTTATTAGGGAGCACAGAAATAACCAATGTGTTACACTTATGATGGATGAAGAAAGGAAAATCAAACTGCAATTAAGAGCACAAGGTCACTGATAAATCTGTCTCTTTTAACAGAGTGATAATGGATGTCCTAATTTTATAGTATACAGAGATATGTTGTGAAAATTAAGATTTTTTAACCTAAAAGTAAGACTCAGTTCTGTATGATTACACGTTAAAGACCACTGAATGATTAGCCTTTAAAAAGTTTTACTTACTCTTGCAATGCCCATTCAATAAGATTGGAAAATTTTATCTCAATTCCTGTAATGTATATAAATGCTGCTTATCACATGGAGATTCTTTCGAAATGAAGATACTTAATGAGCATGAAACCTTATATTGTCTCAAAAAGCACTCAACTTTTCAAACCTCAACCGAGAAGTCTTTTTGATTTCTAGGAAAATCTCAATCATTCCACAAACATAATCAATCTCTTAAACTATAGGGTCACTTTACTGTATAAGCCATGGGTCATTACAAATATGCAACACAAACAAGAAACTGCACATTTCATTCAACTAAACAGATCCTAACTGAGAAATAAAGCTATTTAAAATGCCTTATATTCAGTCATTTAAAAATTATATCAGGAAACACTTAAATATTTGGAACTCATTTTCCCTACTCTTCTATCCAGTGAGTTGGATTAATCTTAAATAACAAAACAAAGCAATGGAGTAACTAAAAATAAATATTACAACTAAACACCATAGGTCTGGAAAAACAAACAAACACACTGCAGTAGGGATGTTGGACCTTCTGAGATTTTAACCACCTTTTCATCTGAGACATTTAATCACTTAAAACTAAACTGAGTTTACAACTAAGTATAAAGACACTTTTGTCAATCCCTTAACTGCCATGAATTCCATTTCGGGTAATTATCCTAGATCAACTTCTAAGCTATAAACTCCCTAAGGGAAGAAGCACATGTTACTAGTCTCTGTATCAGCAGTACTGAGCTGCTGTACATGCCATGTGATAGGGGTTCAAACCTGGTAAAAAGAACAAATAATTAAGACTTCCATCTAACTTTCCTGATGTTAGAAATGATTGAGTGGTTGCCTTTGCAACAAAGCCCATTCAGATTGCAGTGCATGCTGGATCAAGATTTCTGCATTTTAGCTAAAGTCCCCGGAGAGCAGCACCCAGTAGCCTGGGGCAGAAAGAGGTGTCAGCTTCCTCTCCCAGCAAAGAAGCGACTTGGTTCAGGTTGCAATGAGGCAGCACCCACTTCCATGCTTCAGGAAGTTATCTGAGGAAAGGTGGAGAAGAGGGTTTCCAGAGGCGCCCACAGGCAGGTGAGATAAATCACAAACAGCTTATCAACCTCATTTGCAGGGAAAATCACATTTTAAAAATAACTCACTCTTAATAAGAGGGGGGAGGGAATATTCCCTTGCTGAGGTCACTAAGTTGCCAATGTGAGCTAAGTAAAACAAAAGGTAGCATGAAATACCTCACTGAAGTTATGTGATTTCTGTTGCCTACTCTAATCATTCCAAAATAGCTCCTGACTCACTGCTCTCCTTAGGAGATACTACTTGGAGGACTGGGGGTCATACCTAACAAGGGCTGGGGCCCGGAAGTTTTCCTAGACTTTACCTTACATACCTGCTCTCATTTTTAGGGGTTCTGATACACCTATTTCACAAACCAATACTTCAACCACCTTCACTGTAATTAAAAACAGTTCAGGCAGCATCCAAGATACTTTGACAGATTCTGCCAACTGTCAGTTTCAGCTGTTCTTTTTCATTTCCACCACAGTTCATAAACTACTATTACAGGAGCCTTAGATTTGTTTTTTGCCTGAACTAATCACTCATTTTCTTTCAAAATCATTCCTTTTGTTTTGATTTTGCCCCTAGACTTGCAATTATATCCAAAACTAAGGCAGAGATAAATTTTTATTATAACCTAACATTAGTCAAAAATGTATTCATAAGACATGAAACTCTTCACCCACAATATTAAATTTTAGATACCTGTCAGAGTAAGGTAATTTAGGATTGCCTAGGTAAAACTTTAAAGGCCATTTAAAGCTCTGTTCCCTTTTGTTTTAAGTAGGTGCAGGAGGCTGTGCTTATTCCACAAACACTTATTAGGTACAAACACCTACTAAGTGTGGAAACTTCCACAAATGCCTTCTCTTGACAACTTAGATGAAACAAGTCACTATTACTGAGAATTGCAGCCCCAAACGCAGACTTGCAGAAAAATTATGCCATAAACATTCACTCCTTTGCCTCTCCAGTCCACCTTTAAGACTTTATTAAGGACTAATAAATTCGTTTATAAACACATTTAATTACACTGAAGTATCTAAAATCCGGGCTATGTGCAGGGTTTTTTTTTTTTTTTTTTTTCATGTTTTAAAGACCAATCCCCTTCATATTAAGTTCATCTCAAGCTTCCCTTGGTAAAACCATGGACATTCATGCAGCTTAAAGGTTGTGGAAAACCATGAATTTTCTTTCATGATGCCACCACTCCACAGCTTAGAGAGAATGCCGCCTTCAACATGAAAAACTGCCACTTGATTTTTCTTCTCTGACACGTTTTAAACATAAGAGCTGCAGACTCTCAAGGGAAGCCATATTTCAAAGGTTTTGAATAGTAGTATTTTTCAGTATTTTCTCTCATTAAAATTGGTACAATTCACCCAAAACATTTTTCAAATGCCATTATTTTCCAGCTTACATGCTTCAAAACTGCTTAGAGAAAATCTCTCCATCTGAGAGATTTACTTCAAGAAACCAACAGCAAATATGAAAACTGAAGGAGAAAAAGAAATAATTCACTTTTACAGGCTGGAAAAAATTTTAAAACTCACCTAAGACCTTCATTTTACAGGTTAAAAAAACAAGAGTCCACAAAGGTCAAGCAATTTGCCTCAGATCACCAAGCTACTAATAGCAGCACTAGAAATAGAATGAGGTATTTTAATTGCTGTTAGCAGTATCCCAAAACATGCAAGTTATATACATTGTCATCACTTTGTCATTTAAGTTTTAAAAACAAGTATCGCTCTTTCTCATCAGTTCCTGATGGACTCCTACAACGTACGTTCTACATCTTCAAACTTAAGTTAATAAACTTCAAGTTCTAATTCCAACAAAAAAGGGTAGTACTATTAAGAACTTTCTTCTGAACGTTTTAAGAATGAAAGTTTAGGTGTGCACACCCCTAAACTGTCACAACCAATTTCAGTGTCTGTCCTTTCAATCTCCGTCCCTTAACTACACTTTAGATGTGTTTTTTTCAACTACAAAAAAGAGAGGGAGAGAAAGAGAGAAAATTCTAGAAGTTCCTCTTTGACAAAAAATCATTGAAAATCTGTCAATGAAACTAGATCATTACTCCATTAATATATTATGGAAGTCTGGCTTAAATTAGGAAGAGTCACTAGCATTTTATCGAGTTACTGTGTGAAAAGTTAATTAAAGGTTGGAAAATGAACTCTTGGTTGACTTGGATCTGAAAGAAGGTATACATCTGACATTGTTAACACAAACTGAAGACTTGATCATAAAAGCGAAAAAAAAAAACAGAGAAAGTGAACAAGTTCCTTCAACAAAAAGCTGTTTCCTATTCAGGCTCTGATCTTCAACTAAATGCAGGGCACTGTGGAGTCCTCCTAAGACTTTCAGATTTTCGTTTTAAATGCCCCAATAGAGCAATTCTATAGATTTTAGCTTCGGCTATTCAAGGGCAAAAAGGAGGGCACAGTGAGGACAACAATTTACACTGGATCATTTTCAAGGACTGTAGTCTAACCACTCATTACTTTACAATTGTCCTTTGTGCACCTGATTATTCTCAAAGTACTGAGAGAACGCAGGACTTCTTTTTGGAAGATACGGGCAACAAAACCTAAGACAACACGACTTTGATTATAAACTGCTGCGGCACTTCGACCAGGAAAGGGCAGTACGTGTGGTCTTCTTAAATACCACTAATAAAGCTACATTCTGGTTACAATAATAGACGTACGTTCCTTAATTACGGCCTCCGGTGTCACTCCACAAAAATAACTTCTTAAAAGGTTAATACACCTATATTTTTAAAGTACGACCAGGTTAGCAAGGTGGCAAATTTGTTTGAAAACATAAAACACAATTCACCACCACCGCTCAGTAACACACATACATAAACAGACTCGAAGCGGGGTTAAGCACAAAATCCTTACCCCATTTTGCCCAACGAAAACTTGCTCGGAAGTTTCTGCTCTTATGCTACGGAATAACTCCAAAGGAATTTCTCCGTCCGTTATTTCGCAGTTGCTTTTCCACCCCCCGAGATCCTTTTGTGGAGGTATTTCAGTGATGCTGAAAATTCAGTTAGTTCCCTTAGGTAAAATGATTTCTCTCTGGGAAATACCAAAATGTTCAAACAGAGGTGGCATTTGCTTATTAGAGTTAAAATGCTGCGCGGAGGAGACGGTGGTCAACTCTATTCCACAAAACGAGTCTATGAATCGGGAAATGCAGAATCCAGCTTCACGGAGTCCTATAAAAAATGAGTTCAGTGGTCATTTCTCTCCTGTCCTCCTCCACACTCAGGGAGAGCCCAGGTAACTCAGCCTTTTCGGTGCTACTAAGGCTGCGGGTTCAAATTTCTCCACCACGCCAGGTCCCTGGGGGTGGAGCGTGCAACCCAATGCGACGTGCACTTGAGAGATCCCTACGAGAAAATAAAAATCCTAAACGCAGTAATGCCACTGCTTCCCTGCGCTCACATTAGAAAAAGCTATGTAGAAAAATCTCTTCGAAGTGCAAACCCAGCGGCTCGCGACGTGCACGGCACTCCACATTGGAATCTGTCTTTTAATTTTTTTCCCCCTCCTAAGACTGGGAGCAGAGAGGAGGCGGGGAGGAGGAAGAGAAGGCTGGGCAGGATCGATTCACTCTCCCGAGGAGAACACACGGAGCCATTTCCAGGCTGGCAGCAGGCTGGGGGCGCAGCGCACGCCGGGGAGCAGGGGGAGGGGGCCGGATCCCACCTCCCTCAGCCCCTGCCCGCCCCCCGTCGCCGAGCACAATGGAGCCCGGCTCGCGCCCGGCCCTTCATTCGCTGCTGCCGCTCTTCCCTCCGCTCTTCGGAGCACCGCAAGTTCGAGGCTCCGGCGGCGGAGAATGAATGAATCAGAGAACCAAGCCCCACGCTGGCCCCCGGCACCCTGCCCCCAGCTCCGGGGCGGGCCGAGCAGCGGCGAAGGACGGGGCTGAAGGGTCGACGGGCGCCCGCCCGAGCCGAGGCGGGCGGCTAATCCCGCGTCGGGACCAGGGGAAAGGGGCTCGAAGCCGCAGAACAGCCGCTGCTCCAGCGCCCCCACCCCTGCTCCTCGCCTCGCCCGCTCCGCGCCGCTGCCACACGCCGCCTCACAGTCCCCGGGCCCCGCCGCCGCCTTCTCACACTTCCATCACCGCCCGCCTTCGCCGGCCTCCAGCTCCTGCTCGGCAGAGCAGCGCTGGCCGGGCGGCCCGAAGCCCGCCGCTGCCTCCGCCTCCACCGGCCGCTCACAGAGCGGAGGGCGCCGCTTCCCAGGTCAGCGCCGCCCGCAAGAGGCGAGCGCGGCAGTGGAGCTGGCTGCGAGGGGCGGGGGAGGGGGCGGGGAGAATCGGGAGAAGTGCGGTCCCTCCCCCTGCTCGCGGGAGGGGGCGGGACGCGGCCGCGAGGACGCGGTCGGGCACCAGGGACTGGGGCGCTGATCCGTCTCGAGGGCCCGGCGGGGCCCTGAGGGTAGCGGGAGGAGGCGGCAGCTGCGAGGGCGGCGGGGACGCTCGTGGTCACGGGCCGAGCCGGCCCTCGTGGGGAGCTAGGCCAGGCGGCAGGTCCGGCGGTCCGTCCTTGCTTTCCCCCCTCCCCTAGTGGTCGGCGGCGCGCGGGCCGTGCGCTCTGCTCCTCTGCTGGCTCCTGGCCCCGCTCCCTGCCGCCACAGCCTCCTCCGCGCCCCACACCCGGTGCTCTCGCTGAGTCTCCATCCTCCCCGCAGGAGGACCTTTAAATAGCAACGTCAGCGCGCTCCTCTCCGCACACACGTCACCCGCCGTTCACGTCACCGGGGTGCGGGGGATGATGTCACGCGGCCGGAAGTACTGCTAAATTAGGGAAGGAGCAGGGGGAGGAGGACTCGGCGAGCTCCTCTGTGCCCACCTGCTCTCGCTTCTCCTTAAAGGCCAAAGCGCAGGAGACAGCCGGGAGGAGCGGCGGGAGGAGATTTCCTTGCAACAAATGTGCCAAACACAAGTGAATCATTCATAGCAACAGTGCCGAAGTGTCAAGCGGGTGATAGCCTATCTCCCACTCCCACCCCTGTTTCAGCAGCTTTCCCGGGTTTCTCAAGTCCCCACTAGCACGGAAATGTGGGAGGAGAGACTGAGCACAGTGGTAGATATGTTTCCAGCAAGACTTGGGGAAAAGCACCTTAATTTTCGAAAGAGTTATTAAATGCCATTATGGACTTAGTAGTCTTTAAAACTTTTTTTCTTTCTTAGTGGCTACCTAAATCACTAAAGAATAAAGAGCGGAGCCATGAACACTATCTTAATGATATGAAGGATAATAATGGGGTGGGGGGCATCAAATGATCTAAACGTTTTCATTTGCAAAACAGCAATGTTTTGGCATAGGATAATGAGTCAATCTTGACTTTGTTCCCTTATAATTATCGTCATGTACAACACATAGCAAATCCCAGTGTACCCTCTCAGTTCTGGTTTATCAAGATTATGAGTTTCAGTCTATGGAAATTGAAAATAAAAAAGACTACCAAATCCTTTTTGTTTAGGTATTAATACAAGCACAGTTAGACTAATTTTGTCTTCCTTAGTTTTGACCGTATAACGTATAACACAATATCTCTTAAGTATGCTGTTTTTCATTTCCTATATGGCAACGATGAGGAGCCATCTATCTATAGGTTTACTAGCTATGTGTGTGTTTGTGTCTATAATAAATCATGCTATGAATGCTCTTCAAATTCCAAATTACTACAAAGTTTTTTAAATGTCTCCGTTATTTCATAGTTTATTATTAGGTCAACTCAAATAATGAACTTTGATTTGATCTGATTTAACATGGTAACCATGGCCCCGAAACAGAGCTACTACAAAATGCCAAAGGCTATTGCTATTTCAGAGTTAGTCTATAAGTTCAGTGACCATGTTTTCCAAACCAAAATCCAAACACATCATTTAACAATAGACAAAATATTTGCAATCTGAAGTGACCTGGGAAATTCAGGACATAGGATTGCCAACCTATTTGGTGATTGTTAGGAGAGCTGTAAATGGATATCAGTGCAGTTTAAATAAAAGAAGCTAAAACTCTACGGAATTTATATCATGTGTAGTTTTTTTAAATGTTTTTAATATTAAACTACTCACATGATTCCTAATTAAGGAACATTAGTTTTTACTTCTTTCTGCATTTACGCTTTCTTGATCAGGTTAGGAGCCCAGGACTAAAGAACACCAGCCAAAAGAATTAGGACCAAGTTGCAACTAAATCAAGCTTTCTGTTATCTTCACATTATAAAATCATGATCTTGCTTATAGTTTGAAATATTGAAACTAGTTTCTATTAAGGTTATAACAAAAGTTGATCAAAAGCAAACCCCTGCTTGCCAATTTGTCTAATATATGTATCATATTAATAGAAATTGTACTAATTTATATATCAGACAAATGGAGCTTCTTAAGTGTGTATAAAATATTAAAGCAATAGAGCTATCGTTCTTCAAATAAAGTCAACTCTTGGCCCTTGCAAGTTAAAATACAAATTATTACTCTACTCAAATTTCTCTACAAGCCATTTCCTATCTAAACTAAATCACTTTTCTCTCTTTTGTGCTCTTGCCATCAATGTTAAAGCTCTCAATTTACCATTTTCAAACACTTCATTCTACCTTTTTATCATGACTTCCTCTGGTTTACAATCTTTTTTCCCCTCATCTTTACTCAACTGTCAAAACAGTATGTTATCTGCCTCCCTGCTTTTACAATGTTGACCCGTCATTAGCGTTTCTGCTTTTCAAACCTACATGGTCCCTTCTCAACTGCTCTTTTTGTCAACTGAAAATTGAGAACAACTCTTTTTTTCTATATAAATCTCAGGGTGCACTGTGATATAATTACTCGAAGTTTGTGTGATTATTTTTTATTTTAGCCTCTGCACTTAATCTAGAAAATTCTACCAATAATTGGTCAATTTTTCTTTCTAACTTATGTGGGATTAGCATATAAGGTAATACATGCGTTCATGTACCCAAAGGAATAAGTAAAACTTTGTAACATTTTATGTATCATGGTATGTCTGCTCAGAAAATACAATAATAAATTGTCTCTCTCCTCCCTTGAAACAATTCCAGTACCATTCTGAGAGGAGTCAGAGAACCATTCTATATGGCTTTCCATCTAAAAGTAAATATTTTCTCTCCTAAAACTGAGCTGATGTAACCCAAATGCTGGTCATGAATTTCCTATCCTGATTGTTTTGTTTTTTAAAGTAGTGAGCTTCCTAGAAAGCAATATATTTTCTTTTACCGGAAGAGGCAGAAAGTACTTTAGTAGAGTTTCAAATTTTTAACAGTTCCTTTTTCCCACTATGCTCTGAAAATTTGTGCAAGGTTTATGAATACCCACTGATTTTAGAATCTGTGGGCGGAGGCATCTGTTTTAGTTACAGAGTTTACTTCCGTGCCCTCAATAGGGGATGGTGATGTTCAATGGGATGTTCATAGATAGGTCATGAGATACGTCTTTTTCAATGAAAAGATATCTAGGTAATAGAAAAGCCTTCCATGAAAGAGGGTTAAAGCCAGATTTTATTTTTAATTGCTTAACATTAGGTAATAGCAACTCCCCTTCCACGTTCTCTCTTTTTCATTACCAAAATACCACTATTGCTTCAAATAAAGTCATAGGTAGAAATAATAGATTGAAAGATATCTCTCCATACCACAGAAATCTCTAGATTCCTCATTTATGTGACATAGTTATGAAGAAACTAAATAATCAGCAAAGATTAAAAGTAATAAGACTTTTTTAAAAGTTGTAGGGAAATAGAATTTATCTGGTTGATGCTCCAAAGTTATTCCATCTCCTCCATAAATGTAGCAGGTACTGGGTGCCAGTAATTTGTTTGGACTGTTTAAAACCATCTTTTACTATTATCAATAAGGTTCTGAATAGAAACAGGGTAGTTAATGGTCTCAGGGGTGAAAGTCTAAGCATTTGGCACCTCCAAGGCAATGGCTTGAGGACAACTTTTACCCTTCTGAGTATCTGCACTATTTTATCAGAGGGCTTGGGAGTGGTAGAGGAAGGGAAGTCAGAGAATTATACTTAGGAAAGATATGCTATAAAGCCCATGGACAGTGATCTCATAGAACTATCTCCTGCTCTGATTTTTACTGTAAATTCATTACTTGTTTTCTAAACATGGTTAAAGAGATACAACTAGAATCCCAGACTTGTGAAAGAACATACCAGAAAGTTTTCAATTGGTGCTGTGAGAAAATCATTGTACAACGGTTTATGTAAATTTTTAAAATATTCAGAAGAGAAGGGGATATGGTGCCTTTGAAAAAATTATCTGGCTTAACTCCAAGTTGTTTGTTTGGTTGGTTGATTGATTGTTCTAAACAGCAGTTACGGAGTACAGGCTGGAAAAATATGCAGATCTGCAGAGAGCTGGGGTAAAGAACGCAAAGTAAAGCTTGCGCTCTACCTGTGCAGTTCCTTAGAATGGAATGCTGTGGAAGCTGATTGCCATGGTAACCAATAATCTTTCTGCTGAATGGGGGAACAGGACAACCATGAGGAAAATGTTTTAAATGATCTACCTTATTTTGTGATGTTTTTGGTGCCAGCTAGGAGAAAAACACCATCCAAGGTATTTAGGACAGCCATGCTTAAAGGAAGCTGCCTTCTTTTCAAAGACACAAGGCTGAGGCAAAAACTGGGGGCTCTTTCAAAGAGAGATAAGGGGTTGAGGTGACAATTGCAAGCTCTCTGAAGCAGAACATAATTGGTAAAGACTGACATGGCTAAAGCAGGCGGAAGCAATACCTAGAAACTGTGTTGAAGGATCTCCCAAGCATAAGAGGTCAGACATTAAAAAAGATTCTTGGGCTTCCCTGGTGGCGCAGTGGTTGAGAGTCCACCTGCCAATGCAGGGCACACGGGTTCGAGCCCTGGTCTGGGAGGATCCCACATGCCACGGAGCGACTGGGCCCGTGAGCCACAATTGCTGAGCCTGCGCGTCTGGAGCCTGTGCTCCGCAACAAGAGAGGCCGCGACTGTGAGAGGCCCGCGCACCACGATGAGGAGTGGCCCCCACTTGCCACAACTAGAGAAAGCCCTCGCACAGAAACGAAGACCCAACACAGCCGTAAATAAATAAATAAATAAAATTTAAAAGTCTTTATAAAAAAAAAAAAAAGATTCTCAACATTTACGAGTTTCAGCCAAGTTAGTTTATAAGCTACTCGTGAGACTTTTTATTTCTTTTTATCTGGTTGTAAATAGTAATTTCTCTAAAGTTTAAAATGGAAATGGTAAATATATCTTTAGTCAGTATCTATTATTTTAATAATAAATAATATTCTTATCATATACATGATAAATATGTATATTGATATAGACAGATAGCTAGATAGATCTGTATTATATGCCTGTATTGACCGGGTCATCTGCAAAAATCCCTTACCCTTGGAATAAAATCCAAATTCCATGCCTTGGCCTAAGAGACACTGCATGACGGACCCCTGCCCACCTCTCTTACCTTGGTTACCACTCCTCACCCCCTCCGTTGCTACTGTGTGAGTTGGTGTGTCAACTGCAAAGGATCAGAAACCCCACCTAATGGTGACTTAAGCTAAGATTGGCTTTTATTTGCTTATTTACTTAACAAGAAGTCTGAAGTTAGCTGGTCCTACAGTTGGTTTGGAAGGTCCAGTGTATCATTAGGGTCCAGGTTCTTTCCAACCTTTCGCTCTTCTATCTTCATATGTTGGTTTTTAAACCTGGCCCTTTGTCTCATGGTTGTTAAAAGACTATTGCATTTCCAGGCATCATAGTCTCACAAAAAGCATCCAAAGCAGAAAAGGAGAGAAAGAGACAGGAATTTTCTCCTTTATGCCTGTTTTTACCAGAGAGAAAAATTCTCAAGAGGACCCCAGAAAATTCCCTCTCATGTCTCATTGGCCAGAACTGGGTTACATGCCCATCCCTAAATCAATCACTGACGCTTTGGAACAGAATTTTCATGATTCGCTTAGACAAATGACGGTTCATCCCTTGACTCTTCCCATTGTGTCTGAACAAAATTAGAGCTCTCTCAGCAAGGAAGAAGAGGCAATGGCTCTTGGACAAGCAAACCATATATTTGCCACTCGGCCCAAAGCTGCTCTGCTATTCTTGCTGCTCTTCAACTATGACAAGCTTGTTCCAAACTCAGGGCCTTTGCCGCCTGGAACACATATGCCTAAGACAGTCACACTCCTCCTTACCATTCAGGTCTATGTTCACGTTGCATCCCTTGAGAGATAACCTCCTGAACATCCCGGGGAATCTCTCTAAGTGGAGCTCTCAGGAACGAGAACTGGCAGGAAACAGAATATTCAAATTGGGTACTTCAAGGCATGCTTAATAAAGATACTACTTACAAAGGTGGGGCAGGGTGTAGGAAAACCATAAGAGAGAGGGCAATATCTGGCTTAGCAGGGCAGACCCCCCTTCTACGCCTGAAAGGACAAGAATAGAAAGCAGTGGCTAGAAACGAAACAGAGAAGATTGTGTGGACAGGAGCTGAGTCCTTGGCTTAAGGGTCATAGCCAGCCCACAGAGATCCCACAAGGAGGGAGCCCAGGAAATAAAGATCTCAACTTCACCAATAAATACCTCTCCCCTCACCCCCTCCCCATCTCCTACTGGTGGCCCCCTTCCTAAACTTGACATATAGGAAGCTAGAGGGCACAGGAGTCCAGTGATGTAGTCTATACAGGTTGTCTTCCTGGGGCAAAGAGCAGGGAGAAGAGTGCAGGGTGTATCTGGTGGGGTGAACAGAAGGAATCCAGCCCCAATCATATTCTATTTGTCAGCTGTTAGATTAACAATTATTTAGAGTTTGGCACATGGAAAAACAAGTACAGTTGAGCCTTGAGCAACATGGGGATTAGGGCACCGTCCCTCCACCCAGTGGAAAATCTGAAAATCTGAGTATAACTTTACAGTGACCGTCCCCACCTCTCCCATTCAACCAACTACCAATCACGTAGTATTACAAAATCCACATGTAAGTGGACTGTGCAGTTTAAACCCATGTTGTTCAGGGGTCCACTGTACTACCACAGACTGTTAGCAGGAGTGTAAATTGGTGTACCCTTGAAGGCATACATAAATTTTGACATAGCGGTTCTAAATACTTTAAAGAAATTATCCCACAGATATGCTTTCTCATGCATTCAAAGAGACACATGCAAAAATTTATTGTATTGCTATAAAATAAAAAAAGGAGAGCAAACAACATCTATGTCCATCAAAGGGGACTGATAAATAAAAATGGTATAACTGTATAATACAATACTATGCAGCTATTAAAAAGAATGAGATAGATCCATAGTGCTGATAAGGAAAGATGCCCAATATAAAAAAATTCTGGATGAATACAGTAAACTAAATTGTGCTTTAAGGAGTGGGATTATAAGTTTGAGAGTTAGGGGGATTTTTAAAAACTTTTCCCTATTACTATTTGTATTGTTTGAATTTTTTTTTTAACCATTAACACATTATCTTCATAATGTAAAACCAAACCAAATTATTTAAAAATATTATTTAAAACACACAAATATGTTAAAACTTAACAGTAGGAGGACAGAATAAGACATTAATATACATTTTATTTTCCTATCTCCCTCATATCCTTTTTTGAAGAAGACTGTGTAAGTTCAAAAATATATTTATACAAAGAGAAGAAATTGAAATAAGATATTTTATTGGAAATAGTGATTTCATTATACTCTTCACTGATGCAACAATATCTGGATATTTTATTTTAGGAAAGATGCTAACGAGATAGCAAGATAACAAAGGTGGTGAAAACCAAGACAAGGCCACGTGAGGTGTGGGTGAAGGCAGATGTTTAATTTGCTGAAGACAAAACCAAGGAGAGACATGATGACTGACTTCATAGCATGTCTGTCCCAAACAATAGTTAATAGCTGTGTGAATATGTGCTACATGAGGTAGTAAAGGGTCAATGGTAAAATTTATTAAAAGGTAACTGTTAGCTCAGTATGAGAAAGAATGCAAAAACGATCAGATCTCTATCAGTAGAATTGATTGCCCTGAGAATAATTGGCTTATTGTTTCCTCACTATGTCTATTACAGCATAAACTGGTTTTATGACCAATTGTTGGGATGATGTTACTCTTATCGGGTAAGAGGTTGGATATAAGACCTTTAAAGTCATTTTTTATTCAAAGATTTTATGACTATTCAAGTCTGAGCTCACATCAAAGTCATCCTTCACCATTAGCTTCTCTACACTGTCTCCTTCAGAAAACTTACCCTCTCCTCTGATGTCAGTCATTGCTACTGCACAACTTACCTTCTTCACTACCCTCCATGCTCTGATCTCACATCTAGCCTACTGAACAGCCCCACTGAGTGTTCTTAAAAATCAAAATGGCTAATGCAAATTAAACACCTTAATACCCATACTTGTCCTCTTGGGATTTTCTTATTTCTGTACACGATAGGTCAAGAAAGGCTACCACATGTGACTGGTAAAGAAACAACAAGCCCTTTTAAAATTCAAATAGTTTATTACTTACATAAATAGCAAAGACAGCAAAAGTGCCAGCTCCTCATGTCCCTTGTCCCACAAGACAACACAGAAACAAAAGGACCTGGGTGACAATGCAACATGAGTTGTGGGACACACTGTTGCTGAGGAACTGATTCCATGCTGCAGCTAAGTAGTTTTATAGCCTGCAGTGATGTGCTAAGGGGGGTGGTGTTATATAATAAAGGATTTGGCTGACATTTTTATTTCTGGTTTCTAGGAGATAACCTCTAAATCCTTGGAATTTCCCAAGGCATAAGAGTGTCTTCAGTATTTATGGTGGGTATCTTGGGCCATACCTGAATTTTTTGCTAGTACAATGACTTGGGACAGGAGCTGGCCATGCCAGAAAAACCAACCATATAATTAGAGAGCTGGGGCTTTGAGCCAGGTGATATCAGCCCCAATCTCTGGGAAGGAGAGAGGGACTAGAGATCAATTCAATCATTTGGTCAATGAGTCAATTAATCCTGCCTACATAAAGAAACCCCAATAAAAACTCTAGACACAGAGACTCAGGTGAGCTTCCCTGATTGGTAACCGTACAGGATGTGTGGGAGGGTTACACAGCCTAAAGATATGGAAGCTTCATATTTGGGACCCTCCAGAACTTGCCCTATGTGTCTCTTCAGTTTCCTGGTCCTGATTTATCCTTTATAATAAAACCATAATCATAAGTCTAGTGCTTTCCTGAGTTCTGTGAGTTGTTCTAGTAAATTATCAAACTTGAGGGGATAGTGGGAGCACCTCAATTTGTAGCTAGTCGGTCAGAAGTGTGGGTGGCCTGAGAACCCGTGAGCTAATGGCTAGTGTCTTAAGTGAGCACAGCCTTGTGGGGACTGGGTTTTTTATTTATTTGTTTGTTCGTTTATATTAGAGTATAGCTGATTTACAATGTAGTGTTAGTTGCAGGTGTATAGCAAGGAACTGTGCTCTTAACCTGTGAAGTCTGACCTGATTCTGTGTGGTTAGCATCATAATTGCATTGCAGAGGGGAGGGCAGAAAACCTCATACCTGTTCAGAACCTAAGAGATGGTGAGAAATGGTCTCATGATACCCTCCCAGAAAGATGTGGAGACAAGTGAGAAATGGCTTTGCAGCAGCAGTTCCTCACAAGCTTCCCACGGTCTCACGTTCCAAGAGGATCACAGAACAGTCTGCCAAAACTTAGATCAGCTGCAGGTAAGCTTTGCATCGAAAAGGGTCTGGAAATATGTTTACCAAAATGATGGCAGTTGTTGTCCCTGAGTCGTGGAATCAGAGTTTTTGGTTTTCTTCTTAATGCCTTTCTTTTTTATACGTTATAGAGGCAATTAAGGGAGTGTTTCAGTGTGGGCTCTGGGGACATCCTGCCTGGGTTTGAATCTCAACTCTGTCATTTAGCATCTACATGTCCTTGACAGTGACCCACTACCTGTCCTGAGTCCCAGGGCTCAGCCAGCTCCAGATCCTCCTAGGTGTGCATCCACCTCCCTTTACCTTCTTCATCTATAAGAACATCACGTGGAACTTGATCATTTTATTTCCCAAAGTGAAACTATAATATGTCCATGACAAGGTTCTAATTCATCATCTTTGTTTCTCATTAAAACAACTCAGTGAACAAATAAAAACCATGCTGTTTGGCATGATTGTTTTCCTACTAAACCAAGACTTCAAGCAAATTGCTTAGCCTATCAATGCCTAAGTTTTCTCATTTGTAAAATAAAAACAATAAATAATAGTCCCTACTTCATAGAGTTATTGTGAGGATTAAATGAGTTAATGTAAACAAAACCCTTAGAACAGTGCCTGGCACATAGAAAGCACTCAACAAATGTTAATTATTTTTAATACTTTTATGTGTTATTTGATTTGTATACAAGGACCACATATTATCTTTGTAAACAGGAAAAATAAAATTAAAAGATGCAAAAATTCAAATTTTCTATTATGTATAAATCACATTAATTTTTTTCAGTTCTCATCTAGACAAATTGGCCAAATTTTTGCTTAAAGTCATAACATCTCATAGTCACCATATAGAGAAATGGAATTAACTTTAGAGAATATTTGAAAACGTCAATGAATATCTTAGATGAATATATACATATATAAAATAGAAGTATTTTTAAAATGTACATATACATAATTTTAAATTACTTGAAATTCTTCAACCACTTTCCAAAATAATCCACAGTTAACATTTTGTTCTCATATACATTTAAAGGAAGAACATTAGATGTTTATAATGTTTTATCTGTGGGTAATGGAATTCTGGATACTTTTTTCTTTATACCTTTATACATATTCTAAATTCTGTCAAGTCATGTATTACTTTTTATAATTAGAAAAATATTATACTTAACTATAAAATTATTTTTATCAGAATCTTTTTTGCACTATATGTAAAAGAAAGTAGAAACAGAAAGCATTTGAGAATCCAGTGACATGAGAGATTGCTTTTAAAACATTCTGAAATTACATTTTTATTGGTTTTAACAAGATTTACAACCTACTCAGTGCAATAGAGTGGGCACCCCAAAACAAATTTGTCTGAAAGCACTAGAGCCAGCACATGAATAGTCATGACATTCAGTGGCATGTCCCCTGTTGAAAAATATTTTTTATAATCTGTAATGGTGGATTATTTACTAACAGGGTAAGCTGCATGTAGAATAAAATGAAAAGATTTTAAAAGTAGAGATTAAAATATTACAGATTAAAGATGATAAAGTATTTTAATTAAACTTCCTTTTGTTGTGTTAATACAGATTACAATCAAACATGGACTTAAAGAACATCAACAAGTTTATACATATGGATATTAAGAATATGGACTTTGGAATCAGACAGACTTTGACTTTGAGTCTTCTTGGCCCTGCCAGGTAGACTGGATAAATTATTGAATATCTCTGAGCCTCAACTTTCCAATCCCTAAAATGTGTATAATAATAATACCTGAAGGGTTTGCTATAATAATTAAATGAAGAATAAAACACTGGTACATTGCAAATGCTTAGTAAATGCATTTTTTATGTATGAAAGGCAGCTGTCAGTTTTTTATTTCTTTTACTGGCATGAAAATTGATGGCATTCTTCCTACTCCTTCTGTAATTAGCTGTGTAAGAGGAACTATATACATGGAAAAGCAACATTAGACTATGTAAGAATTAGAGAAACTGACTTCAAAGTTGTTTCTAAAATGCATTCCTTTCCTTTAAAGCATCCAAAACCTTTGAGAGTTTTACACAGAGGCATACCATACCAACTCTGTGATCTTATCAAGTGTAAAAGGAAAGCAAATACAGAGAATCTAGCATAAAAATACAAAATCTTTTCTACTTTGCCCAGTGATCTCCGAATCCTTCTGAACTACTACATTGTAGTCTCTTCCATCCATGAACTGGTCTGCAGATTATCATTGACCCTGGATTTACCACATAGGTACCAGAGTAAACTCCCAGCCTTTAAAGAATGCCTTTCCTTGCACAAAGGCTCATGTCAAACTTCAAAGGCCTTTGGACATCTCAGTCAAAGTTGACCTCAAAGCCTACCGCATGAGTTAACTGAGCCCTTAAGAGTACATTAGTGTAGGAACTTCCCTGGCGGTCCAGTGGTTGAGACTCCGTGCTTCCGCTGCAGGAGGGGGATGGGTTCGATCCCTGGTTGGGGAACTAAGATCTCACATGCCAAGCAGTGCGGCCAAAAGATAAAAATAAAAAGAGTACATTAGGGTACCTATTACAGTTTTTAGCTAATCGTCCACAAAACATTTTTCCTTAAGGGGAAGATCTCTCTTCATTGTTCTTCTGCTCTTCCCACTCTTACAAGAAGACTTCTCTGGAACGACAGAACATCCCACAGTTTGGAGCCAGAGAGAAAGTGGTCTACCTCTGTCCTTCACCCAGCACCTGCTTTGGAGTGAACACTGAGGCTTCAGCTACATGGAGCATTCCTCCAGTGCGTGGCATTCCCTTAACCAACAGCATCTCCCTGGGACCCTCTCATCTAAAAAGGGGGTCAACACTCCTGAGCATGAAGTGTACAGGAATGAAAGCCTCTACCTTTCTGCCTACTTACCCAAACTCTCAGATTTTTCCTATCATTTCTCCTATTGCTCTAATAGGTACTTTCTATTTGAAGGAACTCATTATCATCTATGAATCTGATATTGTATTCCAGATTACCTACACAAATTTTAAATAGGTTTGTCTCAGCACAGAGGTGTCTCTGAAATCCTGCTGTTTATGCTTCTCTACATTAAGACATGTTCATATACTCTGTTTCTTCATTTTAAGCCAGGTCTCTATCCTTATTTTATTTTTAAAGTACTGCCAATCCACTGATGACCTCATCAAAATTTCTTATTAAATAGTAGGAGATGTCTTTGCATTTAAGGATTTGGGGAAAGTCTTATAAGTTTTGCCCACTAGTTTTCCCTTTGGCACAATAGTCTTTATTTCTCTAAAGACCTCATAATATTTCTATGTGAATTTCCCTTACAAGCTATGGTGCCTTTTCCCCAGTAGGTTGTTTTATACGTTTTTCAATGGTCCTACCACTTAATTACAGATTCAACTGGTTTATCCAGTATGGTGCAATACTCGCTGTCTGTAAGTTTCCACAGCTATGCCTGCAATTCTTCATTTAGATAGAATTCAGATAAGCAATCCATCAGTCCCCGGGAAAGTTTGCCAGCAGTTGCACCATTTAACCCTTGATGTTCTTTAAAAACCTACGTAGATGAAGTTCTGTTGATTCATCTCTTTCTGGTGTGTTAACTAGTAACCAGGCACTTCACAGTATTTATTCATAAGAATAATATGACCTTGTATCTGTATAGTGCTTTATGCTTTTCAATTATTTTCCACTTTTCCGTGGGTCCACTAGTATTAATCTCTGTGAATCAAAAGATAAACTACGTTAAAAAATAAAGCCTATTAATCAAAAAAACATAATTTAAAAGTGGGACTCATGGTCGTGTTTCCTTAGTAACGACGGAGGAGAAAAAAGAAAACCAATTCATTTACCGTTAGGACTGTCTGTTGTATTCCTTTCCACTCCAGGTAAGTAATTCCCCTCATTCTCTGCTTTACCTCTTCTGATTGACTTAAAGGTTCTTTTCTTGGTTTAGGGTTTCCTACAAAATGCTTCTCAAATTCTTATTGACCATCATCTATTACTAAATTATCAGTTGATTTTCAAAGAAAACTACTATATAATAGCTTTTATTTATTGGACATCTACTACATGCCAAGCATTGTGCTGAACATTTTATATTTTTTTAGTCCCACAATAACTTTAATGGAGTGGGTATTCACCCCCGCTTTATGGAAGAGGAACCGGAAGCACAGCAGGAATTTATTTGTTGCTTGCCTGAAGTCCAGCTGGAGCTGAACACAAATCTGCCTAATTCCAAACCTTTGCCCTTAAGCCCTATACTCTTTTGCCATTTAATTGGAGCTAAATCAAGCATTTCTAGAACTGTGAGTGGCCAGATTAGGATGTTGACAATCTGCATTCTGGGCTGGTTCTGCCACGAACAGCTATTTGAGCAAGGGCAGGTGACTTGTGGGAACCTGTTTCTTTATGTGTTAAAAGTGTTAGCAGATTACAAGACCTTTTCGTTCTATTTATGTAAATATTCATAACCTTATGTGGTCAATAGAAAGGCACCAAACAAAAGGAAAAAATGTGAAAACGTTCTTCTCTTTTAAGTGGAAAGAGAACAGTTTGATATTATTCATAACAATTCCTCCACACAGGAGGAACATGTGTGTTCTGTTATTTTACTTCACAGTCCTACCCGTCAAAAAACCCCCACTGAGGCGCCCATTGAGCAGTACAGCCCCCACTTTGAGTGTGATGGCACTTATATCTGCAAATGAATTTTATTCATTGCTATGAGTCATGGCTATACATGTTCATTGCTTGACTTGAAACTGCAATAATTGAAAGTTTGAATGTAACAGAGTGTTTATTCCCTTATTCAGATTGTATTCAGAGTGATCTAGTGAAGAAAATTAACAGTCAGGGCTTAGATTTGGCTAAGTCAGACTTAGTTTTTCCCCAGATAATTTTTAGATTTCTAGGCTTCTCTTATTCTTTACATAATAATCCAGCCTTGGGACTTCCCTGGTGGTGCAATGGTTAAGAATCCGCCTGCCAGTGAAGGGGACACGGGTTCGAGCCCTGGTCCAGGAAGATCCCACATGCCGCGGAGGAACTAAGCCCACGCGCCACAACTACTGAGCCTGCGCTCTAGAGCCTGCGAGCCACAACCACTGAAGCCCGTGAGCTCTAAGGCGGTGCTCCACAACAAGAGAAGCCACTGCAATGAGAAGCCCGTGCACTGCAACGAAGAGTAGATCCCGCTCGCCGCAACTAGAGAAAGCCTGTGCGCAGCAACGAAGACCCAACGCAGCAAAAAAAAAAAAAAAATTCATCCTTTTTTTTGTTTCCGTTTATAATAGAAACCTTCTATGGGGGTTATTTTGCATGCCTTCCCTCCCACCCCATCCCCAGTCCTGCCCAAGTCCTAGCCACACCAATCTCCCTCCACCTTTCTCTGCCCTGCTCCATGCCTCAGAAGACGGAAATTTGCTGACTATATCTCCATGACTCTTTGTGAGCTGGAACACATAGGAGATCTGAGGGTGGAAAGTGGGGTATTTTTTGTGCCCCCCTGCTTTGGCACCCCAGCTCTTGCCCATCAATCTTCAACCACATTTTCTGTCAGATCACTCTTTTTTTCCAGCTCCAGCTCTCACTGGGTTCTGCTAACTCTATTTCCTTTCTTTGTTTCTTCATCCCCAGGGGGGAAATGGCTCTCTCTCTGTAGCTGGCTGCTGGGTGCCTCACCGTACTTTATCTTATCCTTGTCTGTATATCTTTGAGTAGTCTTTTCATTAAAGTCTCTTCATTTGAACCACCTAGGGTGAATTTTGTTTCTTCCTTAGGACCCCAACTGATTCACCATCTCTTACCTAAAGGCCATTGAATTGGAATTTAAGCACTTCAATCTAAAGATGACATTGACTTCAGTCAATGAATACATATTGAACATCTTGATATGCTCAGGATTATACTAAGAGCTGTGAGAGGTACCAAAGTCATTGGTGACATGATTCTTGGCCTTGAGAAGTTTATAATCTAATTAGAAAGTCCATGGTCAATATATTAAAAAATTAACATGTAACACAGCACTTTAAATTTAATTTTATTTTTTGGCCATGCCATGCAGCTTGCGGGATCTTAGTTCCCTGACCAGGAATTGAACCTGGGCCCATGGCAGTGAAAGTGTTATGGCCTAAACGCTGGACCACCAGGGAATTCCCAGGACTTTAAATCTTTTTTTTTTTAAAATAAATTGATTGATCGATTGGTTGATTGATTGATTTATGCCTGCGTTGGGTCTTCTTTGCTGCACGCAAGCTTTCTCTAGTTACGGCGAGCAGGGGCTACTCTTCATTGCGCTGCATGGGCTTCTCATTGCGGTGGCTTCTCTTGTTGCGGAGCACGGGCTTTAGGCGCACGGGCTTCAGTAGTTGTGGCTTGCAGGCTCTAGAGCGCAGGCTCAGTAGTTGTGGTGCGGGGGCTTAGTTGCTCTATGGCATGTGGGATCTTCCGGACCAGGGCTCAAACCCGTGTCCCCTGCATTGGCAGGCAGATTCTTAATCACTGTGCCACCAGGGAAGTCCAGGATTTTAAATCTTAAATTAGGTAGTTCATAAGACTAGTCAGGAGACAGGAGATAAAATTATCATAGGAAATGCTCACCCTCCAGATATGCCATACTTCTTGTATTTTTTAATTTTCTGAATTGGAAACATTTTTTATTTATTACACATAAAATATATTATTCTGAATGAGAAAGTATTAGTGAAATTTTAACCAGCCATGGAATACTCATGCTTGAAATATCCTGAGTAAGTGAAATGTGTCCAAAGGTACCTGCTGTAAAAACACCATGAGGGCCAAAAGGTCATTCTTGGGTACATAAGAGGAATTTGTTAGTCAAGTAAGAAGAACGGTAGGGTATTTGCCATTGATCAGTTTGAAACTCTCCACCATTCCCATACACTATGTGAGTAAGAAACTGATCAACTGCAGCTGACTCTGAACTTCAGTGGGAGTCCTCTGATAGGTCCAGAGGTATGCACTAAAACCCAACCTTGCTCATCAGTATATCTCCCTACTAGGTTCAGAGAGAAGGCCCAGAGGTGGGAGAATGAGAAAGGCATACACTATACTCTGGTGCCTAATACGATTATTGTAATCCAGTAAACAGGTTACTATTTTAAGAGTTTGAATGTCAAGAGTACAAACTTGATATTTCAGCCACAGGTTGGGAAGGGAAAGACAGAATGTGCAGAAAGGTGTTGAGTTTCTCTGCCTGTGTACAAACATCAGGAAAGGCTGTCGTAACAGGAAAGGCTTTATCAGGACATGGGGGTTTGTTTTCAAATTCAATTAGAATTCACTTAGGCAAGAGAGAAAAAGGACTTGTAGGAGAGAGAAAAAAATATAAGGTTGGACAGAAAGATGGAAATGAACTAGGTATTACACATGGGACAATGAAAAAACCAGCTTGACTTGACAGTCAAGTATACTTTGAAAAGTACAAAGTAATATTGGACAGATGAAATAGGGGCAGATCAACTTCCTGTAATGGTGCTGATGAGAAGAGAACACCAGAATTTCTAAGTATTGTCAGCAATGTGATTTTTAAAAAATTTTTATTGAATATAGTTAATTTACAATGTTGTGTTAGTTTCAAGTATACAGCAAAGTGATTCAGCTATACATATATCCATTCTCTTTCAGATTCTTTTCCCATATAGGTTATTACAGAATATTGAGTAGAGTTCCCTGTGCTATATAGTAGGTTCTTGTTGATTATCTATTTTATATATAGTAGTATGTATATGTTTATCCCAGTAGCCACTCTGTAGAATCATGGTTGGTTAGAAATGCTATCATATTCAACAAGCAGGGCTTGAAGTGGATACCATCTCATAAGATTCCAGATCTGGAAACTGACTTTGTGGTCCTGCGCATGTTACAATAGATGTAGGAAGAGAGGAAGTTCAGAAGTGCATTCTCAGCTAAACGCAGGGTGGGGATAGATCCACTAATGAGGCAACATAAATTTGCAGCTACTGCAACAATAGTCATTCAAGATTGCTTCCTTTCCCAAAACTGGAGGCAACAGAACAATGATTTCCTTTCTCTGCACAGGAGCCTGCTTCCTACCAGGAGTGTGGGAAATCAGAGAAGCTTCGCCATTTATTACTAGCCTACCATGATAGGCACTGGGTAAAGGAAGGGTCATAAAAATACAGAAGTAATAATCGGTGGAGAGAGTAATTTCTAAGGTTTTAGCAAGCACTGTCCTCTTGGTGCTACATTCTACAGACTTTCGTTTTCTCCCATTACTCTCAGTTCTCCCAATTCCAAATGAGGTAAAGTGGCACCGAGACTCCTCCACCATTAACAACTGCTGCATAAATGTCTTTTAAATACTTGGTTCTGGAGTAGCAATTATTGGAGCATTTAGCTAATAAATGCCTGGTGAGTCTAATCTCTGGATATCAGACAATTAAATAAAAATGCCTGAAAACTGGATAGTAAATTAATAACACCAGTTATTGAAGTGTCACATAAGTGTTTTTTCACATTAAGGTACCAGTATGATATAACGCTCTTATCCTGACAGTGGCCTTGACTCTTGAGTTAGCAGAACAGAGGACTTACGCTCTATATAACTATTTCAGGCAGTGAAAAATTCCAAGTCAGCACCACTTTTTCCTATAAACCTGCACTGCACACATCACACTGATGTGAAGTCAGATAATTATGTTAATATATTATTAATGAGATAATTATATGAAGGTGCTTTGTAAACTGAAGTTATATAATGCTCAAGGAATTATTATTACTATCATTCAATGAATAATAAAAGAATGTGTTGGAAGGTCACTCATGGGTCAATATTTTCCAATTCTAGAAAAACGCACTTATTCTTTAGAACTAAAGCCACCGAGTTAAATTTTTGAAATGTTATTTATTACAAGTTTGGTATGCTGGTAACAATAATTTGGAGTGCTAACAAGAATGAAATACGTACATGAAAACAGTATTATGCCATTATCTTTTTTTAATGCTTTAAAATAGTGTTCCAACTGTACACAGATATGTTTAAAAGGATATTCACTGCAACATTGGTATGGCAAACCAAACCAAACCAACCAATCAAACAAACAAATGAACAAAACCAACCTGGAAACAACCCATATGCCCATAATTATGGATTTATTTAAATGAATTATGGTACATTTGTATAATGGGATGACATTTAGCCAAAGAAAAGAATGAAGTAGACTTTGTAATACTAACATGTAAAGATATCCAAGAGATATTAATGAGAAATACAATGTGCAAAATAGTATGTATTGTATGATTAGTATGTTTCAAGAGCTATATAATTGTCAAGGAATTATTGAAAAAAGGTCTCTCAGGACAGTCATACATGCTAGTAAACAGGAAAACATTCTTGTGGAATACTGCTACTCCTCTGTTAATAATGGCTCGCCATATCACAAGAGCTTGACTTTCTACAATAATTTTGTAATATTTGGACTTTTTTTTATAATGAGCTTATCCTCTTTTCATAAGCCTAAAAATTCAAGGCTTTTACAAATGAATAAAACACCTGTGCTTAAACAAAAGCTAAACACATTTATGAGCAGATATGATTGACTTTCAATCATGTATTGAAAGAAATATTGGAGGTTTGAATTGCTAAAGCCAAATAAAGTTTAGTTCAACTTGCTGAGACTGATTTGGAACTGTGGGGCTTGGAACAAATGCCTCAAAATATTGATCCCATGGCTCAAAGGCACCAGGCAATAAGTTCAAAATAAGGTTCAGAGTCTCTGTGGGGCTAAAACAACTTTTCCTGCTAAAATAAGCTGAAACAAAGATGAGTTTTATCCTCTTGGAAGATTTTTAGGTTTTATTTGTGACCAATAAATCAAAGGTCCACATGTCTGTTGAATGCACTCTAAGCTCCAGAGAGAAATCAACAAAAATGGCTTGAATTTAAGTTGAACAAAGTCAACTTGGACTTGCACAAAAGGAAATACTGGTAATGACCAAAGTTAGCATTGCTTTTTGCCATCAGGAGCAAAGCAGCAAGAGTGTAAACTGTTCGTGAAGGGAGATATTTAAAAGATTCAGCCATTTCAGAGATTAATGATTACTTTTCTTTCATTTGTCCATCCCCATACTAGTTAAAATGCCTAGTTAGTGGCTGAATATAGAGAAAACTATGATGTTATTAAAATTCTCATGTTACAGGCTAGTTAGCAATATGCAAAACAAATCTTATGCAGACACAGAAAATAATAAAATCTCAATTTGTGAAGCTGGTGAGGTTGTAGGCCATTAAAATTTTTTCCCATCATGGTTTTAAAATTGGGCAAGCCACAAACTTAAAAACAAGCATACTTTTAAAAAGCAAGATGATTTCACAAAAATTACGGCTTCCTTTTACACATCAAACAGTGCACATGAAGGAAAAAGTCATTCAGTACTATGTTTGCAAAAAGAGTTTGGTTCTAGATTGACTCTTAGAAATCTTCAAGACTAGTTGTAAGTGTAGTATAAGAGAGGAAATTGTTCTTTTGGTATCCTGTGATTCTCTAATTGTTTCAGCTTGTTCAACAGACTTTCATTATAGGCAAACATTCACAATATAAAAAGCCTTTTGGAATTTGGAAGTTAAGTTCCATAAATTCATGCTGTCCCCTCTGCATTATCGTATGAAAATATAGAATAAATATAGATGAATTAAATAATATCTCTTTCTAAAAAAATAAAGATTGGGAATTCCCTGGTGGTCCAGTGGTTAGGACTCAGCACTCTCACTGCCAAGAGCCCGGGTTCAATCTCTGGTTGGGAACTAAAATCCCACAAGCCACATGGCACGGCCAAAAAAATAAAATTAAATGAAATTAAAAAAGAAAGATTAAAATAAGAAAAGAAAGCTCATATCCTCTAATAAATATTTACCACAAGTTCCTAAAAGCCCCTTAGGAAATCTGAGGTCCAAGATCCGTACGGCTTGTAATAAAAATATTATAAACACCAGTATGTCTATAATTTAAACATATGAAATCACATTTAATCATCTTAAAATGGCATAAATAAACTCCAAATTTTAATTTAAAATATAATAAACTTAAGAAACCAGTCAGTAGATAGCATAAGCTTAAATTTTGCTTTAATTCAAGCTAAACTAATATGTTTAACAGCAGGAATTACATAAATTGCGGGGGTTTGAAAAGCTGAAAAGATTGACTGCTAGGTGAGTTACAACATAACATGTTAGAGTTATATTGGTTTTCAACTAACTTTAATCAAAGATTATGCAACATAATTACTTTTTTATCCTTGTAAAAAAAACAGTGAAAATGTAAGCTGTAACATAAATGTATTTGCTTCTACGTGTATAATTGAGCTGCAACACTGTGCTCTTTGTTTCTTCAGCTAAAATCTGGTGTTTGTATATTTGCTAAACATTTTATCCTGTGTACAATGACATTCGCTTCATAGAATAATAACGAGAAATGACAGCGTGTAGAAAACAAAACTTAAAAGCAAGGATACATTTTCTAATTATAACACCTAGGACACAATAAGGAAATAGTAAGAAAAAAATCAGATCACAATGATTTCATGTAACTCTTAAAAACTTTGAGTCCAAAAGATTTTAGAATAAATGGTAGATAAACATGAATAGCCACACAGTTATTAATGTTGGAAGAATGGATTACAAATATTCCATGATGTGAAGACTACAGTTCTCTAGAATGAATGCAGATAAGTTATTCCATATTTTTTCACACTCAGTATTTCAAATAAGAAGATTTTTTAGAAGAGTATCAGTGATGGGCTTCCCTGGTGGCACAGTGCTTAGGAGTCTGTTTGCCAGTGCAGGTCACACGGGTTCGATCCCTGGTCTGGGAAGATCCCACATCCCACGGAGCAACTAAGCCCGTGTGCCACAACTACTGAGCCCGTGTGCTGCAACTACTGAAGCCCGTGCGCCTAGAGCCCAAGCTCCGCAACAAGAGAAGCACCGCAATGAGAAGCCTGCGCACCGCAACGAAGAGTAGCCCCTGCTCACTGCAACTAGAGAAAGCCCGTGTGCAGCAATGAAGACCCAACGCAGCCAAAAATAAATAAAATAAATCAATAAATTTATTTTAAAAATTGAAAAATAGAGTATCAGGGATCATGTAACTCCAGAACTTTCTCTTATATTAAATCTATCTGATCAGCTGAAAAAGACATTTCACATAAAAGAAATCTATTTGAACATAAGCATTTTCCTCACATACAGTTCAATGAGCATTTGTTCTTTGTTGACTTTATTACACAAATTCAGACATGAAGAAAAATATAGATCCTGTCCAGTTGAGCAGGGGCCATAAATGAGATACACAAATAATTACAATGCAATGTGATGAGTGCAATTATAGATATGTGTATAGTTGTAGGAGTAGCAGAGGAGGAAGTAATGAACTCCTGGGTTTTGAGGGATGTATAGGAAGACAACATGAAGATAAGGGGCGGAAGGAGTGTACTTCCTATCATCTGTCTCATTGTTTAGCCACAAAATAAAACATATTATAATTCTATAATAATTTTTGCAAGGAACTAATAATAAATTAAAAGTTCTTAAAAGAGTGCAAATTGCCTTAGTATCAAAATCAATTATTGTAAATCATTTCGATTAAACAAAATAGACTTTTAAATCTACATATTTCGGACTTCCCTGGTGGTGCAGTGGTTAAGAATCCGCCTGCCAATACAGGGGACACGGGTTCAAGCCCTGGTCTGGGAAGATCCCAGAAGATCCCACATGTCGAGGAGCAACCTAGCCCGTGCGCCACAACTACTGAGCCTGCGCTCTAGAGCCCGCGAGCCACAACTACTGAGCCCATGTGCCACAACTACTGAAGCCTGTGCGCCTAGAGCCCATGCTCCGCAACAAGAGAAGCCACCGAAATGAGAAGCCCACGCACCACAACGAAGAGTAGCCCGCACTCACCGCAACTAGGTAAAGCCCGTGTGTAGCAATGAAGACCCAACGCAGCCAAAAAAACAATAAGTAAAATAAATAAAAAATTTTAAAAATCTACATTTTTGCAGTTCCATTGAAAAAACTGGTCGAAAATAAAAAGGCACCTCCTAACTTGTAGACGGGGGAAGAGGGAAATAAAGGCACAGACTCTGGTGCCAGACTGCCTAGGGTTGATCGCAGGCTCTGCTTCTTACTTGCTGTGTGATCTTGGGCAAATTATTCAACCTCACTGTCCTTCAGTTTCGTAAAATAGGGATGATAATTACTGTAGCTGATGATTGGTTCAAAACCAACCTGCTGTTCTATCTAAGGGGCCGAGTTTCCCTTGATAAATGTCCCAGGAAAGAACACCCAGGGCTGTCACCTTGGTCTCTGGCCAGTAATTCCAAATATGCTGAGTTGAATCCATTCTGCAGGAAACGTGATCAATGAGTCAGCAGGGAAGAGAACCCACCTCTTCTCCACTGGCTGAACAACTGCTGAAGGACTGTTTTATAAAGTCTCTTGGTCCTGGAGGGCAAGTTTCCCAACACAGGATGTAAACTTGAAGCTACTCTCATGTTGTTTTTCCCAGAAAGAAGGCAGATTAACCAAAGCAAACTAAAGTCAGCTAGCAATGCACAAGCTTATGAAAATGAAATACTGTCATAAAGAAGCAAAACTCAGCTTTAGAATTCTGAAGAACTTACCTAGCAAGTAATAAAAGCAAAATGCCCAGTGAGCTTCACTGGGGAACTCCACACCATCATGTCCAGTCACTGATCTTGAAGCATTAATAATGGAGGATTCAGTGACACAGTCAGATTCCACTGCTTTCCATGCACACAATTTAATATATACCACCAATATTCCCATAAACGTGGTAGAGCATCTGTGAATCACCAGCAGTCACTTGCAGGTATAGCACACTGGTAGTTCCTCTCCTGCTTCTTGAATCCTGTTTTCGGAATGAGAATACTAGCTAAGATTAATTGAGTACTTAATATGTGATACTCATTGTGCTAAAAACTTTTTTCCATATTGCCTCATTTAATATTCAGTCCGATGTGGTAAGTACTATTATCATGCCCATTTTACAGAGCAGGAAACTAAGGCACAAACTTGTGCCAAGGCCATATCATTTTTAAAAGGAGGATCTGGGGTTCATACCAGCTCCAAAGCACATAGCTTTTGCCCTCTACTGCAATCTTCTCCAGTCTCTGGAAGGAAAGAAAGGTTTTTCTGTGGTGGAGGAGGGGCAAGATATGAATAAGTTTAAAAGCAAGCACAATTGGTCTTAGGCAAACTTGTAAATAAGATGTAGCTCTCTTTGGTGCCTGTCTACTTCCATTTCTGAACCTTTCTCCTACACTGTTATGTTTCTTCTGTGATTTGGATTACAAATTTAATACTACTGATTCTGTTATAAAATTTGGTATTGCAAACTAAAATTTCATTATCTAATCATGGTCACAGTTCTCTATCCCCTAATTTCCCATAGGTATTATGCCAGATCAATTTCCTCACTGTCCTACCCTCCTGTCATTTGTGACAGACCCTGATGCTGGTTAGCAGAGAAAGGAAACCCTTCTGCTGCCCTGAATGGGCCCTAACACCAGTCCCTTCTTTGCTTTTTCACTGCTCAGCAGTGGCCTTCTCGGATCATCTCCAAAATCTCTTGCGAACATAGCACTGATGTTGTGAGAGCTTCTGTGACAAAGGTATCAGGCTTTAGGCTTGTTCCTGATTACTGACATGTAAATTTGAATGGATGAATTATCTAAAATTCTGGCCCCTAAAAGCTTTAAGTTATGGTGACAACCTACATGGTCTTGAATTCATATCTACACACAGCTTCTTAGGAACAGAATTCTTGGGCAAAATGACTGCGGTGTATTCTGGTTTTCAAACCAACATGTTTGATTGTCACATAACAGTAGAACTTAAAGATCACTCAGTCCAATGCTTTTAGAGATGAGGAAATGAAAATCCTGGAAGCTAAGAACTATCCCAAAGTCACACAACTTATTGATGCTTGTACAGAATTAGAAACCAGGTCTCCTTATCATAGCTCTTCTAGTAAACAAACAATAAGACCAAAGGCAGTATGCTGTGGAAGGACCACTTGCCTAGGAATAACGAGAGCTAGGTTTAGTGCCTGATTCTTCCACTATGTGACTTTAAACTCTTAACCTCTCTGGACCAATTTCTTCAATTATAAACTGATGGATTTGGCCTAGAATTGTCCAATAATTTGGTCATTAGCTATAGATGTGGCTATTGAGCACAAGTTCAAATTAAGATGGTCTGTAAGTATAAAATATCTTTATGATTTCAAAGACTTAGTACTATCAAAATGTAAAATATCTCATTATATCATTTTGATATTAATTACATGTTGAAATGATAACATTTTTGGTATTTGGGGTTAAATAAAACATATTACTAAAATTATTTTTATCTGTTTCTTTTCCTTTTTTAAATGTAGCTACTAGGAAATTTTAAATTACCTATATGGTTTGCATTATCTTTTTACTTGGCACACTACCATAGGAGATCTCTCAGGTGTTTTTTAGATCAGGAGTCAGCAAACTTTTTTTTTTTTTTTTTTTGGTGAAAGGCCCGATAGTAAATATTTTAGGCTCTGGGGACCATATGGTCTCTTTTGCAACTGCTCAAGTCCACCCTTGCAACACTAAAGCAACCACAGACAATACGTATGAGCTTGGCTATGTTTCAATAAAACTTTATACGTACATACAAATGGGTATATTTATACAATACATACACCAAAAGATGTGGCTGTGTTTCAATAAAACTACAATTACAAAAACAGGTGATGGGCCAGATGTGGTCCACAGGCTCGCTATAGTTTGCCATCCACAGTCTATGAGTCTATTCAGTCTTTCTTCCACCCAACATTGCCCAAGAAGCTAGTCTGTATTTTAAAATATGGAAGATAAAGATCCAGCCTCTGCCTCAAGTCTAGAGGGGCGGCCAGGAGCATAAACACATAAGCCATCATGATACAGTGTGAACAACGCTATAATCAAGGGGGTTAGACAAGGCTTCTTAGGGAAGCAACAATTTGAGTTAGGGGCCTGAACAATGAGGAAGGGAGTTTCTAGATTAAACAAGCAAACAAACAAACAGGTATATCTAGGGAAACGTGATAATGTAAGGGGAAGTGTGTGGGGTGGGAGAGGTGCTGGTGGTGGTGGAGGGGAGTGAGGTGGGGAAGAGGCCACGCCCAGATGATGAAATGCCTTCTATGCCACACTGAGAGCATACTAGGACACTATGATAGTACGTATTCAACGGGAATCCTGAGTGCCAAAGCTTTCCACCTTGGGGGCCAGCCCTGAGCGGAGCACCAGACATGGAGGGCAGCCAGGCTGGCAGGGGGTGGAGAGGCCCTGGAGAACCACAGAAGCAGCTGCAGAAGTGATGAGTGGGCAATCTGCAGGTAATTAGATCAGTGTGTTTTGCATCAGAGAGCTGAAAACCTAGCTCACCTCTGGCCACCAATAGGGCCAAACAACCTTACCAGGTACTGTCGGCAGGCCTGAGGCAGAAGCAGAAATAATGGGGACAAGAAGTAAAGGAAAGGGAGGAAAGTAGTTGAAAGAAAAAGCAAGTGAGGGTGAGAGCTGAGGTCTCTATGGAGGTAATAAATCGCTAATGACCTTAGGAGCCCCTCAGAGGTGCTGAGTAGGGGGCTGCTAGGGACTGAGAGGCTAGGTGCACAGGTTCTTGGCCCAGACTATGCATTAGAATCTCTTGTGTAATTGGAATTAAATACATATATTTACCCACCAGAGATCCTGATTTAATTGGAATCAGGGGCCCACGCATTAGTAATTTTAAAAGACGATTCCAGTCACAGCCAAGGTTAAGACCCACTGGTTTGGCTGACTGGAAGCTGAACTGATGCCGTGTGACTATTTGGCCAGTAAGAATGATGCTCAAGAGAATCCAGGCAAAGCAAGACAGAGAAACAAAACCCATTTTCATTTGTGGGAAAACAATGACAATTGCATGCCATACGAATCCCCAAATATTTATAGTTGGTTAGTACTGTTATTTGAAGTGTATGCATGTAAGCTTTTTCTGCATTAGTCTGAAAAAACTAAAATCAGGTGGCTTCGCCAGAGGCTTTTGGTTCCAGATATTCTAGAGTACTGCACTCTTTATTCACAGGATCTTCAACTCTTAGAGACAGGTCTTCTGATGCCCAAGATTGCTATTCACTTCAGAAAGTGGAATGCTGCTATAAAGCGATCAATTAAAGCAGCTGCATACAACCAGCAAACCATGAACTCTGGTTTAGGATTATTTTTTCCTGGCAGGTGATAGAGCCACATAAAAATACTTAATCAAGGGTGTATAAGTTCAAAAGCAATTAAAAATAGTATTTCACCTTTTTATAGTGGGAGGATTATAAATGGATATATCTTTGCTTTTAAAGTTAAGACTAGAAAACATGAAACTGTTTCAAAAGACTCAGCCTACCTGGCCACTTTATTTACTATTGCAACTCCCACTCCCTATCCCCCTGCCTTTCTTTATTTTTTCTACCACACTTCACCTTTTAAGATAGTACATAATTGTTAGCTACTTTGTTTGTCTCCCCTATCATCAGTAGGAGGTAAACTCCAAGAGGGCAAGGATTGTTGTCTGTTTTATTCAGCTGTATTCCCAGTACCCAGCCCAGTAGGGGCTCACTAAATGTTTGTTGAAAAATCAAATTAATTGTTTAAAAACTCTGGTTATTTTAACATATTGAAAACTGTTTTAGAATAAGAGAGGGAAGGCCTGATACCACTTTAAGAGTGAGTTTCTTTAAGAAGCAAGTTTTAAAAGAGAATTTGGAATTGTACTAAAGCTGTTTGAAACAAGTTAATAATACATAGATGGCAAGTGAAGGTAAAAAAATCAATTATGAGGTTGAGAGAAATCGGATGAAGTTAGTCCATAGTTGTAGAACTGGCTGTTGACAAAGGGAATCTTAGGATTTTTGTTCAGGTCTGGATTATGCTAAACATTGTTCTCTCTCTCTCTCTCTCTCTCTCTCTCTCTCTCTCTCTCTCTCTCCCCCTCCCTCCCTCCCTCCCTCTCTCTCTCTTGCTATGAGGCTCAAAAGATGAGGTCAAAGACAGAAACAGGGAGAATAAGAGAAATTAAATGAATGTTTTCTTTCTATACATTGTAAGCAAATAGTTATGGATCCACTTAGGGTTTAAAAGCAGGGTGGAAACTGCCTATGAGAATTTGTTTATGAAAAGTAGCTCTGCAGTCTATAGTTCTGGAACCAGGACCTCCCTGCAGACTTCTGATTCTAAAAGAATATTTATGGCAAATTTAATCTGCATGGGCCTAAATGAACCTGGGTTAGTTTAAGCAGTGAACTGCAGAGCAGGGTACTTAGCTATAATTATGTTAAAGGTTAATAAGAAAGGTTCTTGCCTGTAGAAGGATGTTAGATTTCCTTGACATTTTTACACACTGGGATCTCTTTTTAATAAAAAAAATTCTTGTCTATTGTCATTATGAATTTTACATAATGCATTATGCATTTCAGTAACTAAGTTTTGAGTGAAAAGGCATCTCTTAGTGGCAGTTATTCACTCCTGTAAAAAGTCTTCCAATTTGGGCCCTTGGCTGGGTCATTACTTCTCACCTGTTGATGGCTGCTACCAAATGGTAATCCAGTCCTGAGGTACTCATCTTCAATCCCAGCCCAATGAAGTGGTGGCACCAGCAGAAAACATTGCCTTTAGTTCTGTTTTACATAAGTGAGAGAAACAACGGACTCAGGGTTCGTGGGAAGAGGGAGGAGAAAAAGATAAAGAGGTGAGAGAGAGAGAGAAAGAGATGAACAGCAAAGAGATAGAGATGGTGCTATCAAGGGGCAGCGAGAATATTATGCCACATAAACTTTTGTGCACACACATACACACCTGTGCACATGCACATAGTGATCCCAGAGAGACAGGTAGACTCACAAAGAAAGATGGACTTTAATGGAGTTTAGGGCTTGGTCCTAAAGGCTTCTAAAGTCATTTCTTTTTTCCCCAACTATAGATATAAATGGGAATAACAACATCTAGTAATTGCAAAGTGAGCTGATACAGTGAAATCAAGAATAAAAAGTTACCCATCCTCTCTCAGGCTACACTCTTCAGGCGTTAAAAAACATTACAAACCCTTCCAGTATTACACATACTTAGGATATGTAAGAATGTATTCAGATATCATGGTGGCCTTGAATGGATCAAAGAAGATCAAAAGAATGCTTTTAAAACCATATATGAGATATTTAAGATGTGAAGGAAAATAAAGTAAGGGAATATGAGTAATAAAGAGAAGATTCAAACTAAAATTGCACCAAAGTCTCTGTGCCTGCACACACCTCCTTTTAGGGACTCTGTCCTGCTCAATTTTGGGTGACCAGGTGACCACATTTTCTACCACGTGACCCTGCCTCTCTCCACTGCCAACCACACACGATGGTGCTGAAAAGTGGCATCTGGTCTAGGGATAGCCAGTTTAGGGTCTTGTCTGTGGCCAGAAGAACGTAAACTCTGTGGCAGCAGACATTTTTGTCTCTTCCACTACTTTTACCCCAGCACCTAAAAGAGTGCCTAGCATATATCAGGTGTTCCATAAATATTGAATGAATGAATGAATGTGGCTTGGCCCAAGGAGATAAGCTGTGTCAGTTCGAGTCCTCTCATGTGGATGTGAAATTTGAGAAAACAGAGGAAGTGCGGGGGCAAAGGGTGAAAGGATGTCGGGGACTTGAACTGTAGCCAAAATTCAGAGGCAAGCTATTAGGAAATTGAAAACAGATGGAGCTGGGAAAGAAGGCCTAGAGAACATATATAGAATGATGTGAAGATGTAACAAGAGATGGAGAAACTGCTCTGTACACACCACATTTCCCTTGAGGCCTTCCCTAGGATCCCCAGGATATCCCTGCAGAGTCTTAAAAACAACCCCACCCTCACCCATTCCCTTGAGTTAGCTTGAGTAATTCTCTGTTCCTTCTAATTATAAATACCCTAACTTAAGCAAGAATGTTGTATTTGATACAGTAATGCTGTCCCAAGATAAGGTTGTTACAACTTTTGATACTTACATGAGAGTGAAGGAAGGAGGCCAAACTGGTATACAGAAATGATTAAAACTTGTAAAACTAGAAAAATAAGATGTATAAAATGAAATCAGTCCAGGGCTAAGCA
This sequence comes from Balaenoptera physalus, assembly GCF_965194825.1. NCBI lineage: Eukaryota > Metazoa > Chordata > Mammalia > Artiodactyla > Balaenopteridae > Balaenoptera > Balaenoptera physalus. The sequence goes on along the minus strand of NC_138890.1, from coordinate 114,687,196 downwards.
TACTAGAAAATAGTCATTCATGCAACAAAAAAAGTTAAATGTTTGCTAGGTGCAGGCCTTGTGCAACATGAAAAGGCATGATCGACCCTTGTTAAGAATCCACATTCTGAAAGAGGAACAGCCATCCAGTAAAAACTCTGAAGATCTCAACATAGTGCAAAGGGAGCATGTGAAAGGGAGAGAGTTTGAACAAAGGTGTGAAGAGTAAGTAGAATTTTGCCAGCAATCAGTGAGAAGATTCTGCAGAAAAATTGTACTAGAGTTGCTGAGTGGGAGGAGGAGGACTTTTTAGGCAGGAGAAATAAATGTGCAAATGCATGCAGACAGGAAAAAGAGACAATTATGGAATTATGAGTCTGTGCAGTACAAGAAAGGATGAGCACAAGATGCAGGGAACAGGTAGGCAGGGCTAGATGGTGAAGGAACTGAGAGTTTATTCTGCAGTGGATTAGGAGCCAGAAAGAATACCGATCACTAGAAGGGTGTGCCTATATTTTCAGGTGAGAAATTTCACCCTGGTGGTGGATTGGTTTGACTGGAGCTGGGGGAGAGTCCGGGGCGGGGTTTAGGGAGAGGTGGGGCTGTGAATAAAAAGGTCCTAGTGGAATCCAGGGCAGAAGAGGTGGGAATATAGAGGAAGAGCTGGAGTTTTGAAGGTAAAATCATCAAGACTTGATAAAGACAAGATGGGTAAGTTTGTATAGACAAAAATAATAATAATAATAAATAAAAATATGAAAAACAGTCATTAACATTTGGAAATAATTTTGCAGTCGCTAAAGAGAATTTACACACTCTTAATTAATCATCAGAACGGCACTGGGGCGGAGCTACTGCTATTATCAAAACCTCCATTTTATAGAAAAGAGTAAATCTCAGAGAGCTCAAGGGGCTTGCTCAAGGTCACTTATACTTTAAGAGGCAGAGCCAGAGCTACAATTTAGTTTCCCTGACTTGAAGCTCATTTTTTCCCCCTCAACTGGGCTGTCTCTATGAGTCAGGTGAACAGATAAGAGAGCATAGGAAAAGATTTCCCAAGGCAGCGCCACTGTTGAAAAGACAACAACAGAAAGACAAAGCTAAACTTCTGTCAAAGTATTTTTATATAATTAAACTTATTTTTCATTTATTCATTAAAATTCTGAAAGAACAAAAAACATTCAGGACTCAGAACTGATTCTTTTCTTTTATGTATCGATTTGGTGTTTAAATTCAAAGGTAAGAGTCTTCGTTTTTCTAATTTTCCTCTCTTTGAAGAAAAATGACATTTTATAGTTTTGTGAGCAGGGCTATTTTTCTTGTTGGGATTTTATACTCTATTTCAAAAATGGCAGGTAATGCATTTCATAGTGCCCTTGTAGCCAGTTTCTGATGATACTGACCTGAGTCTTTACATAACACTGCTCTATAAGGAATATGATATTCTTTACCAACATTCGACTCACTAATCTTTATGATGTCCCTGTCATTTCAAGAAGCATCAGGAATTTTATTCCCTCCTTGCAAATAGAGAAACCCATTCTTAAAGTGGTTAAGCAAGTCTGTTCCCAAGAGCTTTACAAAGTAGATCAATGCCATTCTCTTTTACTTTCAATCCACTAGACAACTCAGGCTCCAGCTGAAAAAAAAGTGTTGTTGTTGGTTTTTTTCAGATGAAGATTCACACTCATCTAACCTGTATTTAATGCCTACTATGGGCAGGGTACTATGTAAGTTATTTTCTTTAATCCTCAGGAACTCTCCGGTCTTTTATCTACAGTACTTAAATAATGATTAATGGCATTAATTTAGTAGAAGGGAAATGTATTGATTAATTTCTTTTTACATCTTGGACGAAGAAGGCAGAACCTTTTTTTCTCATTTTGTATTTAAAGTTATTAAAATAAATGGAAAAATTATAAGTGTTCAGCTCAAGGACATTATTGTTAAAACCAAATATTCTTGTCAATGAAAAAAAACTTTTATTTAAATGTGTGTTTTCAAAAAATTTAATAACTTCACAAAAAGCTTCCTTTCATTTTCATGCCTTTTAATTATAATGCCTAAAATACATTGTACAAGGAAGTTTTTGAGAGACAATAACCACCATTTTAAACCGGTTTCTCCAGTTGCAAGGCCAGAGGACACCACTAGGGGGCGAGCAAAGCTGTCGTTTCCAAAAGAACTTAAAATCACTGAATCAGAATTAGAGCAGGAAGTGACCCAAAGGTCATTGAATCTAAACTTCATATTTTATGGACATGAAAACGGAGAATCAGTGATATTACCTGATTTTCTCAAAAACCACACAGCCATCTATAGATAGAAGCAGCTTAGAAGTCAAGCTTTCTTGTTCCTATCCAGCCCATATTTTTCCCCATAGCAGTCAGTTCTTCGTTCTGTATCACTTGGCAAACCTTTACCATCAATTGATAAACCCCTTCATTAAGACTTCCATACTCTTAGCTCTTGTCTCCTATCAGGAAAAACCTGGGGACTTGAGTTAAGTTTCTTGGAATTTCTTTCTGTGAGATTGGTGATATTTAGTAATGTTCTGAAGCCAGAGCTAGTAAGCAAAGCATGAGCTCTCCTATTTTGTCACTATTCAGCAAGGAGATTATCATCATCATCATCATCATCGTCATCAAACATATGTTCTGTGAATACTGTGGTTTGACATTGCTTTGATTTCTTAATCTATTTTGATGAATACTAAAACTCTCCACTTCTAGGTTTATATTCTAAAGAAACTTGTGCACATGTACACGGGAGATGTGAATTTAAAAAAACTCACAGCAGCATTGTTCATAAAAAGACAAAAAAAAAAAAAAAAAAAAAAAAAGGGAAACAGCCCAAACACCCATCAGTAGTAGAATTGATAACTGAATTGTGGTCTACTCATAACAAAGGAATACCAGAGTAGCAAAACTGAATGAAATACAGCTTTGTGTATCAATAGATGATAAAACTCAAAAACATGTTGAACAGAAAAGCAAATCATACAAGCCTATATATGTATGATTTCATTTACATCAATTGTAAAAGAAGGCAGAATTAGACAATATATTGCTTAAGGATACAGGTATATGATAAAACAATTAATAGAAGCATGGAATGATTAACAAAGTTTCAACATATGGTTACTTATGGTGGACAGGGAAAGGAGCGTCACCAGGGAGAGGTAGAAAGGAAACTTCTAAGGTACTGGTTATGTTCTATTTCTTAAGATGGATAGTAGGTACATAGCTCTTCTTTTATTATTCTTCTTTAAACAGCACATATACACATATACACTATTGTGAAGGTATGATATATTTTACACTAAGAAAGTTTAAACAATAACAAGCTAATATTTTTAATTAACTTGGAAATTCTATATTGCAGTTACAAAGATACACCTTAAAAACTGTTTTCTTTTTTATTTAGAATTAAGGCTTGGTTTTAGCTTAAATCTCAGAACATATTGAGAATTAAACATAGTACAAAATATTGCAATAAGGACCATGTTTTAAGAAATACACTTATACTAAGGGTGGGAAGGCTAAAAATGGCTAGGTCTGATGTTGTTGGAAATAGCTGTATTTATACTGGGCCAACACATTTGAAAAACCAAACGTTCTCTTTTCATTGATGTTTCAGGAAATATGACATCATATCTAGTGAGTGTTACATTGAAAACCAAATTAACTTAGTAATATTTTCCTCCTGTTTTAGATGTGATATTATAAAAGCTGAAGTTGTCAAAGCGAACAGCAGATATAATCTATTATTCAATTTAATACATCCTCAGCCATTTGGGTAACAGAAATTTGTTCTTCCTGAAATTAACATGGCCTTAAAATAAACAACTCTATGTGTGTATCTTAGAAACTTTATAAGGAAATCATTTTCTATTACCATGTGTGTATTTATTGTTGTAGATTATTGTATTATATGAATCTAGTTATATCATTAAGCTCTGAAAAAGTAAAGACCTCTTGGCTGAAGGGTGGAGCAATTCTCTATGTCAGTTGCTAGAGGAAGAGGTAAGACCTTAGACAGGAAATGGGAACTGAGAGAGCAGGCTCTACGTTTGGGGTAACAGCCAGGGAGCTGGATCTCTCTTCCTCTTTCTAGACTTTAAACATTCTAGATGCCCAGTCAAGGCCTCCACACCCACATCATACATGTGTACAAAGTGGAAAAGGCACCCCCTCCCCAAGTCTTCCTCAAGGCATTCTAGTTTCAATGATTGTAAAAAGTATCACAATGTATTGACTATGTAACAAGATACTTAGCTGCCATTCACCAGAAAATTATTTTGGTAAACATAGAAATCTGTGATGTCTACAATGCCAATAGTGCCTTCTAAGATGTGATATCTTTGTGCAGTGCCCAACCTGCCTAACTGTATGTTAGTTCTGTGTCTGGGATTGTACACCTATGTGGTGGGTACTCGTGTATGGTATTTACCATGATGAGGAAGATTGGAAGCTAGGAGGAATCCAAGCAAAATTTCTTTTTCTAAGGCCTCATGTGGAACGGGGAGATAGCTGTGAGAAAGCAGAGTCTACCTTGGATATACTTTATTTTTATTTATTCTTTTTTTAAACTATCCCCTAGATTTTAGTCGATTCTTTTTTCACAGCCCAGTCTGTTCTCAGTGTGTTCAAAGAGGGGCAGCTCCTTATCATCCAGGTAGGATGGTGGCAAGATGATCCACCGGGAGGGGAACTTCACGGGGGAGAGTGGGATCCAGCTGCTCGTTCTCACCAGGAAACTTCAGACTTGGATATTCTGGATTTTATTTCCTTACAGATGATCCCTTGAATTTTGTTGTGAGGAACTAAGGATCTGTGAGTTTTGAAAAGGCAAATACAGGGCAGAGTTCAGATACTTCAGATTTTAATACTAATAGCTAATAATAGCTAACACTTATTAAGCACTAATTATGAGCTATGCTAAAATGTTTTACACGCTTACGTATTTTCATCTTTGCAACTATCGTATGAAGTGGGTTTACTAATATAGGAAATCGAGGCTTAGGGAATTTAAATAACTTTTCCCAAAATATACAGGAAGTATCTGGTAGATAGCTGAATTGATCTAATATAGGTCTGCCGATCTGATTGTAGAACCCAGTTCACCATTGTAATAGTGAATAGTCCTTAAAGATTTAATGCTTTCATAAATAGACTGAGTCTTGAGTCAGATTTATATGAAGCCCCTCACTCCCAGAAAGGGCCCTGGCAATGTGCTCACACGGTCTCATGATTTTGTAAAACTTAAAGGCCTAATTTTTTATATTCATTTCCTTAAAGTAGGCTCCCAACTTGTGCAACTACTGAAGCCCACGTGCTGCAACTACTGAAGCCTGTGCACCTAGAGCCCGTGCTCCACAACAAGAGAAGCCATCACAATGAGAGGTCCGCGCACCACAACGAAGAGTAGCCCCCGCTCGCCGCAACTATAGAAAGTCCATGCACAGCAACTAATACCCAATGCAGCCAAATAAATAAATAAATAGATAAACAAATAAGATATTTTAAAATATACATGAAAATTGAGAAAATGTGAATACTGACTCAGCATTTGGTGGTATTAAGAACTTTTTAAAAAAATTTATTTATTTTATTCATTTATTTTTGGCTGCGTTGGGTCTTTGTTGCTGCGCATGGGCTTTCTCTAGTTGCAGCGAGTGGGGGCTACTCTTCGTTGTGGTGCGTGGGCCTCTCATTGTGGTGGCTTCTCTTGTTGTGGAGCACAGGCTCTAGGTGTGCGGGCTTCATTAGTTGCAGCACGTGGGCTTCAGTAGTTGCAGCATTAAGGCCCAGTAGTTGTGGCTTGCGGGCTCTAGAGCACAGGCCTCAGTAGTTGTGATGCACGGGCTTAGTTGCTCCGTCGTATGTGGGATCTTCCCAGACCAGGGCTCAAACCCATGTCCCCTGCATTGGCAGGCAGATTCTCAGCCACTGCACCACGAGGGAAGCCCAAGAACTTTTTTTGTTAATTTTTAAGTGTAATAATTGTGATTGTGTTTTTTATAAAAAATCTGTATCTTCTTGAGATATATAATGAAATATTTACAGATAAATGATATGATATCTGGGATTTGTTTCAAAATAGTTCTGGGGTAGAAGGCCAGGGATGCTGGTGGCTGTGGGCATAGATAAGACAGAACTGACAGTTTGTTGATGATTGTGGAAACTGGGAGATGTATACATCAGTTCACTTTTTATTATTCCCTCTTCTTTCATGTATGTTTTTAAATGTCTATAATAAAGTTTTTATAAAACGTAAAAAAATTTTCTTTATCTACATCTGTCTCTATCTCTATCACATACTGTTTCTGTTTCTCTGTAGAACCCTGATTAATGCAATTAGAAATAAGGATCTGAGGAGGCTAATACACAGGTTCCCTGTGGGCTGCATGTGGATTACATTAAAAAGAACTGGATTTGGGTCATCTTAAAAGAGACTCCACCAGAGAGCAAATGTATGGACACCAAGGAGGGAAAGTGGGGGGGAGGGGGGTGGGATGAATTGGGAGACTGGGATTGACATACATACGCTAATATGTATAAAATAGATAACTAATAAGAACCTGCTGTATAAAAAAATGAATAAAATAAAATTCAAAAAAAAAGAGAGACTCCACCAAAACAATCTTTCTAAAGGGTGGTCGTGAGCCATCTAAAGCTTCAAGCTGAGATGTGGTGATTGGAGTGGGAAGTGGTGGAGAAAGCAATCGTCAGTCTGAAATCATTTTCTGTGAAAGGAAACTGGAGGTTGGAGGTCTTCAGTAGTGAGAACTCAGAAAGTCCACCGCACCAGGCAGAGAACATTGCCTTTGTCCTTGAATCCACCTCCTCCATTGATCAGACCATAGAAAAGCCACGAAGAGCAGCCTGGAAAGTGTAGAAGTCAGTGGGTCTAGGAAGAAAGAACACCCCTCCCCCCTCCCCCCTGCCCCCATTCCACACAAAACCACCCTGACCTTTCCCATTTGGGGCTTGCAAGCTTGATTCAGGCCTGAGGATGGAGGGAATGGGGGATGGGGGCATAAATAGAAACTTTGAATCAAATGAGACCATAACATTTTAATATTAGATGATATTGAGCTTTTTAATACACGAACGTGACCAGAAAAACTAGGATCTCTGCCTCAGATTTCATCCAAGGCTGGAGAAGAATAATTTGACAGAGGAGGTTTGAAAGAGCAGTGGAGAAAAAGAGCAAAGTGGCTTTCTTTAGTCCCTGATGCAGTCCAGCTCATTCACTTACCCAGTTACGAGCACATAGCTAAAAAGGAAATTTTGGGCATGCCAATTTATAAAACTCCCTTATGAGTACCATTACTATTTTACTTCTAAAAGTACAGTGAAAAGCTGAGTTCCCTTCAGATTTAAGCCTCAGGGGATTCTCTCTCTCTCTCTCTCTCTCTCTTTCATTCTTCCAACGAATGTACAATAGGCCAGTAAACTCATTTCCTGAATCAACTGGATAATTCAAAGTTTCTCGTCTCCAAAGTATAGCCTTAACATCGTTTAAGCAGATTGAATATTGTAGCTTTGTATGTATTGCTGTAGTAATATATGCATCAAAATGACACCAAGACTTAACGAGTCAACAAGGTATGTTATTAATTCAGGGTGGTAAGAGTCTGTTGAAGAGGAGGGGGTGGTACCTGGCCAGAATCTAATTGCTTTTTACTAAGGAAAGACACCTCCACATGAGATTCAAATCATGAAAGTGGTAGGGCAATAGTCTTCAAACACTGCCCCCTTTTCCAGGAAACAATATCTTCGCCCTTAAGTCTTCATAACAATCTCTCAGTGTTTAGCAACTCACTGCTTTTTGCCAGTCAGCAAAGTTCTCTGCTAAAATGTTGTCAGATCATCAACCCACAAGCTATAAACCACCTACCCACTAGCTCCGTTCTTCAACGCTAATTTTCTTTTAATGCCTGTTTGTTTGCCCGGGAGGTGGGGCAAGAGGGAGCTGTTTTGATGATTTATAGCATCTGCTTGCTCATGAAGATTTGGTTTGTTTAAATATGGAGTCTGATATTCAGAGAGCACTTGAAAAGTTTTGCAAGTAAATGAATACCTTTTTCTTGAAATCGAGCCAAAGGAATGATCCTCTTGGTTTCTTCTCGTTTGCCTAAAAGTGGAGAATCAGAAAGCATCAAAATGGAGGGCAACCTCCACTTAAACACTCGAACGGAGTATAAAACCTCCTGCATTATTAGTAATCTAGTTTTGGTTTGCCAAAGCAGCCTCCGCACTCTCAGGACCTAATGAATGGGTGGAATTTGAGGACCACCAGACTCATCTTGAATTTTCCACATGATGCTATTTTCAGATTTCCATATCCTGTCTGTCCTTTAAAGAAAATTTTTCTTCTGCTTCCATTCTTACTTTTCAAGTCTCAGGGAAACTTCCCTCTACAACTTCTACATATTGATAAAATACGAACATCTCCTGGTTACAGGTCCTTTTTTTTCAAAATGGAAACATGAGAACCTTCGTATTACCAGTAATGATTGAGAATCTCATCAAGAGCTCAGTGGGCGGGGCTTCCCTGGTGGCGCAGTGGTTGAGAATCTGCCTGCCAATGCAGGGGACACGGGTTCGAGCCCTGGTCTGGGAAGATCCCACATGCCACGGAGCAACTGGGCCCGTGAGGCACAACTACTGAGCCTGCACGTCTGGAGCCTGTGCTCCGCGACAGTGAGAGGCCCACGCACTGCGATGAAGAGTGGCCCCCTCTCTCCGCAACGAGAGAAAGCCCTTGCACAGACGAGAGAAAGCCCTTGCACAGACCCAACACAGCCAAAAATAAATAAATAAATAAAGAGCTCAGTGGGCAACTGTCCCTTGCATGTTGGAAGCTGAAAACCGGGCTAGAGTATATCACTTTGGGTCACATATTGTACTGAAACATCATTATACTTTTTTGCAATTCTAGCTCAGGAATTAAAGGAAGCCTTTCTGTTTACTTTCACTTCAGCTTAGACAAGCCTTCAGTAAACTTTTTGGCCTAGAAGGCAACAGTGAAACTGTTGATGGGCTTAAGAGGTAGGCAGAGAGAAAAACGAAAAACAAAAAACAAAAAAAAAAACGGAAAATAATGGGATTAAGAAAGAGCAAGGGAAAGAGAGGCAAGCCCAGAGGAAGAGAAGAGAAAGAGAGGGCAGGAAGAGAGAGAGAGATGGGAGAGGAGTTTATGAGGAAGACTGGCACATCAAGAGTATCACACATGAGATGTGTGACCACAGATGGCCCACGACCTAATATTAACTAATAAGAAGCATATGCATCGTACAAGTCTTTTGTACTTTCTTGTAATGTAGAAATCACCAGCACATTTTATTTTCCTTGGTGTATTTGACATTTTTGACCTCAGTCATCTTCTTTTTGAAAGAAGAGGTGACACCTACTCTAGGTTTTTGAAGAAAATTATATTAGATGGGATAAAGTAAATATAGCATTTAGCCAAATGCCTGGCATATCGTGAAGTGCTCAATGAAATGTTAGATTCCCTTCCCTTTAAACAATAGGTAAAACTTTTCTCATGAAAGAGAAAGAGCATGAAGAAAAAAAAAAACAACAACAATGAAGATGAAATCTATAAATAATTACATAACCTCCTTTATCTATGGATTCTGAACTCTTCCTCTGGGACTTCTTTTACCAGGGCCATCAGCTATAATAGTATTAGCTGATTTGCGTTTTTCTTCTTCTGCTTCCTCTATTAGAAGAAGTGGTGTTTGTTTTGCTTTGGGGGGGGGAGGGGAGAGTTGTTTTCACAGAAACTTTTAATGCGTGGTAAGAAGAGTGGACTTTATTCCACATGCGGAGGAGCCAATGGCATTTTTCAAGCTGGGGGGCAGTGTGACAGGCTTTTCATTTCGAAATATCCATCAGGTATAGGAGTGGAGAGTAGAAGACTGAGGCTGTAGGCTAGAAATCACTGATTTATTCAACAAATATGCCCTGAGTGCCTATTCTATGTCAGGTGCTAGCGGGACAAGGTCCCTGACCTATTGGAGCCTGACCTATATGTATTTAAAAGAATAAAAAGACTGGAATGATACACCATATAATCTTAGAATTGTTGGAGATTAGAATCTGGAGAATAGGAAAAGGATTGGGACTGGGTATGGGAACAAAGAAGATTTTATTTCTAATGTTTTTTTGTTTGAAAATGTTTTGAGGAAAATATGATAAGGTAATAATTGCCAGTTTGAGGCAGTGAGTATACAACTGTTCGTATGTTTTTGTTGTACTCAGTGTGGTTTTAAAGATATATTTATACATATTTTGATATTCTTCCCCTTAAGAGATGAAGCTTACTTTCCCTCCCCTTGAGTTTGGGTTGGACTTGGTGACTTGCTTCCAGCAAATAGATATGGCAGAAGTGATGGAATGTCACCTCCAAGATTAGGAGAGTGGCTGGGACAGAAGACTTCAGCTTCTGTCTTGGGTTCTCTGTCTCTGTCTGTCTCTGTCTCTGTCTCTCTCTGAGATTTCTCACTCTAAGGAACGAGCTACCAAGTTGTATGAACAGCCTGATGAAGAGGCCAATGTGGGGAGAAACTGAAATCTCCTGCCAACAGCCATGAGTAAACTTGGAAGCAGATTGTCAGCCCCTTCACGTGACTGCAGCCCTCGCCAATGACATGACTATGAGCTCATGGGAGACCCTGACCCAGAATCACACAGCTAAGTAGAAATTAAGTGAGATAATAAATGTTTATTGTTTAAGCTGCAAAATCTTGGGGTAATTTGTTATGTAGCAGTAGAAAACTAATATAAGTTATTCATTTTTAATTTTTTTCTCAAAAAAGACAAAAGGACCTCCAAATAAATTTATGTCAATAAAGCTTTGAAACAAAACAAAGTGGAAAGAAACTCCTAGAAAAGAAGTTTCTTTCAAATATCAACACAAAGCAAAGAACTCAAGTGTTTGAGGAGATCAGAGAATCACAGGATGATGAAAGGTTCAGAGCACGAACTCTGGAGCCTGACAACCTAGACCCAAAGCCCTGCCTCTGTCCCTCACTAGCTGTGTAACCTTAGGCAAGTCACCTAACCTCTCTGTCCCTCGGTTTCCTCATCTGTAAAATGGAAATGATAATAGTAGTACCTGCCTCATATGTTTGCTGTGAAGATTAAATGAATCAACATATATAAAGCAATTAGAACAGTGCTGGTTCTAATACAGTAAACACTTTATACATGTAACTATTATAATTTTTACTATTGTTTCAGTAAAAGGGAACTTAAACATGATCTAATTCAACCCCTTCATTTTGCAAGTGAGGAACATGTAGGTTCTTACTCACAGACAACTTAATGGTAAAACCAGAACTGAAGCTCAGGTTTTTGATAACAAAATGACTGGCACAAGTACTTTTTAGCCAGTAAAGGTATTTTATAATGGAATTTTTTGATTACAAAGACTTCTCTGCCTACGACCTTGTAGCAGCGGTCCCCAACCCCCTGTTAGGAACCAGAGCGCACAGCAGAAGGTGAGTGGCAGGCCAGCGAGCAAAGCTGCATTTACTGCTCCCCATGGCTCCCCATCACTCGCATTGCTGCCTGAACCATTTCCTCCCCACCCCGTGGAAAAATTGTCTTCCATGAAACCGGTCCCTGGTGCCAAAAAGGCTGGCGACCGCTGCCTTATAGGATTCTAGAGAAGACATTTTCTTTGTATTTCTGTTTTTGGAGTTTATTATGGGTCACTTTCATGCTCTTCTAAGGATGATCAAAACTGAGATCTGAATTCATCTTTTCAAGGAAGAAGACCTATTTCCACAGGATGCAATGATTTGTCTATTTGATTTCAATAATACTCTTCTACTTGGTTCCCTATACTATATTCAAAAGAGGAACATTTCAGCCGACTACTAGAAATTGGCAAGTCATCTAATGAGATTCAGCAGATTACAAAAAGGCTGAAGAAATACTCCTATTCTGCTAATACTATACTGAAGTCTAATATTAGTCAACCATGATGCTTTAGTTTGGTCATTTGATTTTCGCAACAATCCTATGAAACATACTGAGATTTTTCCTTCTCTTACAGATGAAATAAAAGAATCTCAGGGAGTTGAAGTGACTTGCTCAGAGTAACACAGATTAGAAGTGGCAGAGTCAAGCCTAGAATTTAGACTTTCCTAACTAAATGTCCTTTTCAAAACATCACTATAAGTTCCCCTGTAATTCCACATCTGGGTCTATAGCCTACAAAAATACCACCAAAGTGTGCAAGAATATATGTACAAGGGTGTTCATTGTAGCATTATTCATAATAGTGAGGGCTTGGAGACTACCTAGATATTCAGCTATAGATGGTTATTTAAAAAATTAACATATCCATCCTATGAAAGGGACACCATGGAAGCAGCCATCCAAAACAATGAGGTACACACCACACACAGTGACATGAAGAACAGACCAAAAAATTGTTTAATTTAAAAAAGCAAGTTGCAGAACAATATATGATTCCATTTTTATGTAAGGAAAAACCTTACAAATTAATATGTCTGTGCATGTAAAAAGGTCTGGGAATACATATAAAAAACTGTTAACAGTGATAAGCCTTCGGCAGAGATAGTTGAGAACGGAGGAGAAAAAAAGTACATGACTCCAACTTACACTGTTTACATTTTTTATAATGGTTATATGTTATTTGATACTTAAATGTTTTAGGTTGAATTATTAACAATTTTTTAAAAAGTAATTCAGCCTCTCAAATATTTATTGAAATCTTCTTATGTGCATGTTCAGCACTCTGCCAGGGGTTAAAGAACTCACAAGGAAGTCGTCTTGGGGAAGTTAGCATCTGGTTGCAGAGAAAAGCAGAACTTAGAAAATGATATAAGACATTTTCTACTTAACTGTGGGGGAAATGACCAATTAGTGTTAAGAAGAGTCACACAGATTTCATTCTCTGTTGGAAGTTTTATACAAGGGAAGTTGCCTCAGGCTCCAAATTTCCCTTCATCCTAGTGCAACCCTGAGTATCACTAAAAATCATAAATTTCTCATTATTACTTGGGCTCATTAAACTGGAATAATCTGTCCTTTCTATATTCATCTATCATGTGTAGTTCTCAAAGACAGAATTTGATTGGTTTGTCTGCTGTCACTTTGCATCCACAGAAATTGGGCCACTAGACAGAAATTGGGTGAAGCCACTTCAGAGGAACCTGGTATATTTTATTCCTAGCCCACAGAGATCATTTCTGGCTCATATACCAGTTCTCCATCCAAGCCAACCCAAATCATTATGGCTTGGGTATCTGGGTTGGTTTTACTGACAAAGAATGCTTTTTGAGCCACAGAACTTATATTTAAAAGAACTGATTGGTGCTGCTTTTCTTCATGGCAAATATTTTCTTCATGGCAAATATTATGGACTCTTCCTACAGTCTGTTTAGTGCAATAGGTAAAGGAGAGAATAACAGAGGTAAAGGAAGAACATCTTTGAGTATAGCCAGGTTGAGAGACAGTTAAAGAGAAGTTTGCATCTATTAGCTAGCTTTCTGGGGCAGGGCTGCTCTGTACAGTTGAACAGGTTGTACCTGCATAAGAGCATCTGCTGAGGGAGTGAGGGGGCTGAAATTCAGGCTGAGCTCTGCTCACCAAACATCGAGCAGTGCTGGCTGTGTGTAACCCTGGCATGTGATTGGGTGCCGTGGGAGGGATATGCCTTTTTTTCAACTAGCATAAAAGCACCCTGTGGACTAGCAGTGGCCCTATTCTTGGGATAATACCGGCTTGTAAACTTGTAAACTGAAGGATCAGAATTGAGGGCCTTTATGGAAGATAGGGAGGGAAGGGACTTCAGAGGAAAACTCAAGTAAATGTTTCCAACTTGAGCCTGGTACAGAGTAGGTATTTAATAAATATTTATTAAATGAATGAATGGTGCTGGGGATCGAGTAGTGAGAAAAATAGACAAAATCTTTGAGCTTATGCAATAAATTAAAGATACAGAACAATATGTACTACATGATACCATTTATATAAAGGGCATAATAAAATAAAATTGAAATGTGAAAACTCTGTTACTCAGAAGTTCTACTCCTAGGTATAGCCTAGAGAAATTTGTACACCAGAAGACTTGTATAAGACTATTAATAGCACATGTTTTTAATAGCAAAACCAGCCGATACAAATGAAACAAAACCCCCTAAACTGGAAATAACCCAAGTGTCCGTTAACAGGAGAATGGATACAGTGTAGTATATTTGTACAATGGAATTCCACACAATGGTGAAAATTAATTATCTATTGCCACACACTGATTCGTGAATGATAGATACCATGCTTGGAGCTATGGCAGCCATCTTGACATCACTGAACCAACGCTAACAGCTGCCTATCAAACAAACTCCAATTAGCTTAGGTCATTGATAGCCAGGTTTTCTTGTTAGTTGTAGATGTAAACATTCCTAGTACATAATAGTTAACTGAGAGGAAGTTTCAGGAATTATTAAGGACGATAAGTCAGGGGAAAATTTCAGTTTGTACCGTTGAAAATTTTTACTATAAGAACATATTTATGGGGCTTCCCTGGTGGTGCAGTGGTTAAGAATCTGACTGCAAATGCAAGGGACATGGGTTCGAGCCCTGGTCCAGGAAGATCCCACATACTGTGGAACAAATAAGCCTATGTGCCACAACTACTGAGCCTGTGCTCTAGAGCCTGCGAGCCACAACTACTGAAGCCCGCGCACCTAGAGCCTGTGCTCTGCAACAAGAGAAGTCACTGCAATGAGAAGCCCATGCACCACAACAAAGAGTAGTCCCTGCTCGCCGCAACTAGAGAAAGCCCGTGCACAGCAACGAAGACCCAATGCAGTAAAAAAAAAAAAAAAACAAAGAACCTACTGTATAGCACAGCAAACTACACTCAGTATTTTGTAATAACCTATAAGGGAGAAGAATCTGGAAAAGAATATATATATGTGTGTATATATATATGTGTATATATACATATATATGTATATATACACAACTGAATCACTTTGCTGTACACCTGAAACTAACACAACATTGTAAATCAACTATACTTCAATTAAAAAAAAAATTTTGCAAGAAAGCCAAGAAATAGAGTGATATGCAATAGATCACATGGGTCAGCTTCTCAATCTTTCTTAACCAAACTTTTACAATATTTACTTAACTCGCCTTCCCTCAGGTTTCCCCCAAACCATCCACCCTTTCTTTACTTAGAATAAAGGTCAAGCTCCTTAATGTGACCCGTGATGCTCTGCCTTCTCTGATTCGCAGCTCTATCTCACAAACCATTCTGTCTCTTGCTAACAAAGCTTCAGTTACACTGGCCTTATTTTAGTTCCACAAATGTTCCAGCTTCCCAGCTTTGGGGCCTTCAACATGCTATTTTCACTTGCTGAAATGCTCTCTGGACATGACTTGCATCTCCAGCTACCACTGCATTCTTTTCATCTTCCCTGCCCTCTCCCCCGAATCTTTCGCTTTCTCACACAGGTGAGCAGAAGGTCTTTAGTAAAATAATATACCCACGTTGTACTATAAGAGGAGAGCAATATTTGCAGGAAAAAAAGTCTTGTTTTTAAAATGTGTTTGCGGTTTATTTTGTAGGTGCTACACTCTAAAGACCCTAAAAGGCCTTAGTCAATTAAAATGAAGGTTTGAGAGGTCTCACAATTGCCCTCCTAGAACTGTACTAGAGACAGGAATTTCCATGGACTTGACCACAGAGAGCACTGACTGATGGAGAGGATCCTGGGGATAGGGCAGAGGGAAAAAAAGGGAAGACGAGATGAGACGAGGACAAAAAGGGACGCTGGCACCCATCTGATGCTGTCTCTGCATGGAGATAATTTAATGGAAAAAATAAAAAAATGTTTCACACCATCCTCACACCCTGACACTGTGCTCATGACTGGTTAGTTAGAGGATTGTTGTTTCTGGGGGTAGACTGTATATGATTACTCTTCCAGGCATTCTGAGAGCAAAAGCAGGGTCACGGGGTCAGACTTTTTTGACAGCCTGAAGAAGTGAGGGAAAGAAGCAATGATTGGAACCCGGAGACAGAGAAGGCTGTGTGAAAAAAGCTACTGGAAACCTTCAGTTATGAACATGGCCAGCCTACAATGACACCACAGGAAGAAGCCTGCGGAATAAAAACCCAACCTGTCTTTTCTCCCTCCCTCTGATCTCCTGAGGCTCTGGGTTGATCCAACTCAACAGGAAGCTTGGTGGGCAAGGAAACCCGGTGGTAGAGTCCATATAGGTCAGTCTTTCAGGCAGAAAGCAGGGTGGGATGGGTGGGCTAGATATGCAGGCCAAATGGAAAATATCCAGCACAATGCTGGTAGATATGTCCATCCTCTTTTTATAGGGAAGCAATACAGGAAGTCGAATTATAACCACAAGGAGTATGAAATCACAGCAAGGAAAATTAGTTGGCTAATATCATTAAGTCTGATGGCCTAATAAATACATTCTTGAGATCAGTGATCTTGCTGGGAGTTTGAGTTGGTATGTCAAGAGCATTACTGCTGTGTAAGTACAGTCATGCAATAATCTCCTTTTTATCATTTCTTCCCTCTTCATTCTTGGGGTATGTATCTTGGCACCTTCAGAAATCTTCAAATTACAAATTTCTCAATAGCATATCCTTCTTTTAAAGATAAACCTTCTAGTTAGGAACAACTTCTTAGTTTTTGGCCATGCCGCGGCATGCGGAATATTAGTTCCCTGACCAGAAATCGAACCCGTGCCCGCTGCAGTGGAAGTGCAGAGTACTAACCACTGAACTGCCAGGGAAGTCCCAGGAACCACTTTTTTTTTTTTTTCCAGGAACCACTTTTTAATTAAGCTGTTTCTCTTTTTCTACAGTTCCAAACCAGCACTAAAAGTTGGCTTTTTTGTGGAGATGATTTCCACAAAGAAAAAATAATTTTAAAAAATTAGTTCACGTGTCCCCATGAATATAAAGGTAAGAAGAGAACAATAAAGTTAATTTTTTAGGTGTATTCCAAGCCATCCTAGGTAGATTCAGTCGGTAGCCAGAAATTCTGTGAAACTAGAATTTATGTATCTAGAATTCAAGTTCTTACCACAGAAGAATTACAAATCATTACAAGACCAAAGGTCTACTGAACAATTGATTATATTCATAATATTTCAATCCAATCAGACCTCCCTGAGGTTATGTCCAGATTACTTTGGCTGAATTTTGGATATTTGTAAAACTTAAATCTCACATTAATGGAATATCTCTTATGATGTATAATTTCTGACTTAAGAAGTTTATTTTGTCATTACGTATAACAAATACATAAAGTATTATTATTAATAACAATAAGTGAACACCCAGGTACCCACCACCTAGTTTAAGAAATAGAATATTACTACTCTACGCCCTGTGCTCTGTCCTTCAACTATTTCATCCCTCTTATTTCCTCCCTTTCCCCATGGATATCTGGTACCCTGAATTTTGTATTTATCATTCCCTTGCTTTTCTTTATAGTTTTACCACATATGAATGTATGACTAAATAACAAATTGTTGGGGCTTCCCTGGTGGCGCAGTGGTTGAGAATCTGCCTGCCAATGCAGGGGACACGGGTTCAAGCCCTGGTCTGGGAAGATCCCACATGCCACGGAGCAGCTGGGCCCGTGAGCCACAACTACTGAGCCTGCGCGTCTGGAGCCTGTGCTCCGCGACAAGAGAGAATGCGATAGTGAGAGGCCCGCCCACCGCGATGAAGAGTGGCCCCCACTCGCCGCCACTAGAGAAAGCCCTCGCACAGAAACGAAGACCCAACACAGCCATAAATAAATAAATAAACAAATACTTTAAAAAACAAACAAACAAAAACCAAATTGTTTAGTTTTGTGTGTTTTTGAACTTTGTATAAATGGAATCATCTTGCAACTTGCTCTTTTTATTTTTCTTCAGCATTCAGATTTGTGAAGTTCATCCGTGTTGACATATGTAGCTACAATTTATTTTCACTGCTGTATTCCTTTTATGAATAAACTACAACTTATTCACTCAGTTTCTTGTCAACAGGTATATGAGTTACCAGGTTTTTATTTTTTTCTATTTGAAACAATGCTGGTATTAACATAATTGTACATGTCTCCTGGGTAAGAATTTCTTTAGAGTATATACTTAGGAGAGGAATTGCTGGATTTCAAAATATATACTTATTCAAAGTTATTTGAAGTGCCAGTGTTTTCCAAAGTGGTTTTAAACAAAGTGGTTTTAAATACCAGAAGTATTTAAGATTTCTCATTGTTTGACATCCTTATCAACACTTGGTATTGGCATATTTCAAAAATTTTGCGAGGGAAATCATTCTACAGATGGCTGAACATATCTTTGTATTTTTATCTTCATATTTTTCATTTTTGAGTTAAATTTAACCTCAGTTGGCAGGTATCTTTTCCTTCCTTTCATCACTTATATTTCTTATCTATCTTTTTAAATACATCTACTTTCTAGATGCTACATAAAGAGCTGGATGATATTCAGATTGATTTAATGAATAATATCGATTATTTATCAGAGTGGTACCATCTGGGTAGTGTGTTGGTACAATTTGGTGTATTCAGCATCCTTTTTATCCCCTTTCCCTCACCTCCACCTACGCATCCCTCAAAAACATCAAGTCGTGGTCTGTGGGAATCAAGCTCCCCTGATTTTGATACTGCAATACCTAAAAGAAGCTGGCTTCTAAAGTTCGTAAGTATAATTTTAATGTCAAGACACATACCTGTGTTATGTGTTTGGAATTTGGAGCTACCTGCTGAATTCAGTGACCGCTAAAACTAAAATCTAAAATTTCAATTCATTAGATATTTTTTATAGACCTACTTTATTTTATTAATGCTGAAGTTCAGCTTAGGGTTCTCTCCTTATGGTAGCAACCAGGTGTTCAAGTTGCAGGGTGACTCAGAAAGTACTTATTACTCAGCAATCCTATGCATATTCTCAGTTTCACCTAAAAACAAAGGGTCTGGTAACTTTGTTTTGGGGCAGGTGGTGGTGGGAGGGAAGGAGTCCCGGCCATTAGTAGTAGTTAAGGCTACCATGATGATACTCAGGAAAAGATGAAATGGACAAGTATCTGAGTTGAAATTTAGCAATTCTTAATAATTACTAAGAATCTAATCCTCACAACCAAGACGCAGATGCTCTTATAATATCCCCAGGAAGATAAGGAAACTGAGATGTGGAGATGTTTAAAGTTACTTGGCCAAGGATCTCACGTGACTTGAAAGATGTAGCTGATATGGAGACAAAAAACACAGGCAAATAGACTTTTTGTTTTTGAAAGATGCCAAGACTTTTAAGTTATTTTTCTTTTCTTATATTATTTTAATCACATTTCTATTTTCTGTAAACCAGAAGCCCCACTCCAAAGCTTTATTCTTAGATTTCTGGCAGCTTGGACGTCTACCCAGATGACTGGGATTTCAGTCATTTTTCTTTTCAAAGTACTTACTTGTAGGTGGTGGTGTTACTTTCAAACCCTACTTTGATTTTTTTTTCCAAGGAAGATTAGAAAAAGCCATCTGGTTAACATTTCCCTGAAAAATTCTTCTCTGACTGGAGCTCCTTAAGAAGAAATTGCAAGAGAAGAGAGTGTGGTATAAAGCTAGGTGGAATGCAAATAGAAAAATTTAGAAACTGAAGCATTACATTCTGATACTTATGAGAATTACCTTTTTGGACAGTAAGCTCACTTTTCTTCCAGCCCTTGTCTTTACTTTTCCTTTTGAGGAAAGATTCTTTTGAATTAAACCCTGTTTCTCCATAACACTTTTCTAGCTCTTGTTGTGGTTTAATCTTGTTCACATACTACATGTTTGGTCTTGAAGTTTGGCTCCTTCTCTAATTAGCTGTTTCTTCTATTCAGCTTTTCATTACTACTACCCTCCACCTCCCAAATAGTGACATTCTTATTGTAACTATTTATCCAGAAGATAATGGGTGCTCAATAAATATTTGTTGATTGACTGAATGACTGATTAAATGAATGAACAAATGAGTTAGTGAGCGAAACCTTCCCAGGAGGGAAAGAAACAAGATCAAGAGAGTAAATGTGAAACAAATCCTTAGTGATGAACTATGTAAAGAAGTGTTTGTGATACCGATTTTATTCCTTTACATGTCCCTAGAATTTGTTAACCTTTACATAACGTTGAAAAATCTATATGTCCATATAATTTCAGGACTCGGGTTAGAAAAATCAGATGCCATTTTAAAAATGACTGTTGAGTCAATGAAAAAAATAAGGGTTTGGGGGGTTCTAATTAGCTCATTTAATTGCAGTTATTCTAACAAGTTGTTTGGAACCTAACACTAAGAACGATTTTTTAGATCCTCATTGCCTAGTAAATTATTCTTCCATTCACAGAATTTCTTTTACTTTGAATCTCTTAGAATATTATTTTAGGTTGTTCAGTTCTTGAGTTTTCAAAGTAATAAACGTTAAAGACTGTGATATTAATCTGGGCCATATTAAATCATATCTGTTAAACAAACATTCATGATGATGAAAATTGAGATTTTGATTGGCATTTAATTCTTATTTTTGTCTTCATAAAATTAACCTTTTAAAAGCCAGCTTTCAGGTCACAGATTTTAGTTATATTGTATCCCATCAATTTTAATTTTTTACTTCCTTCTTGATACATTTCTGTATTTTCTAAAAATTTCCCAATAAGCCTTTATTACTTTTATAATCATACAAAGCAATAAATTTCATTAACTCCTCTCCCCACTAAATCAGGCTTTTATGACTCTGAGCAAATTACTACTCAAATTTATATTTTACTATAGTAATTTCTGAAGGCATGAGAACCCATGGCAGTAATTTCAACTTGAAATTTCCAAGGGCTCGATCCAGGTGAATGAGTAGCGAACTACATTCACAGTGTATTCATGTAGAATTTACAACTGCCTTCTTTGATTGTTCTGTCTATTCTCGGGCAATATCTAAATTGAAATTATATGCTGATATACTTTAAATGATTTAGTACATATTAATTCATTTCCTTGTCTATCTTTAATACATCCATTGTTTTCTTACATATAAAATGAGGAGCGGGGATAATTGCTAAACTTCATTTTAGTTCTAATACTCTATAATCATTTGCTGAGATTGTTCTACAATAAATTCATTAGAGATAGAATGATGCAATAGTGTATTTTGAATTCCCAAGAATACTGCTAAATTCAACAGTCAGTATTTGTTCTCAAGTTGCACCCAAAAGAATGCACTTTGAAAGTGTCCCCATGACATGTAGAGGATCACACTGGATAGTGAGAAGTTGGTAAGTTTGAAGAGTTTTAAAATCATCTAACTCTATCTTGTACCTCTGGTTTCAGTCACTCCTTCCTAATTAGAAAGACATCTGTGTATCTCCAAGTAGCATTACTTTAAGAGGAACTGCCTAGGATTTCTTTCAACCTTCTGTTTCTCTGACTATTGAACCCTGCTTGCAACATGGACTCCATTAGTGAAATCCTATCCAGTTACTTCATGACTTTCATACACATCACCAGGGTAATTCAGGATGTCTCTCTCTTTTTTTTTTTAATCTTTATTGGAGTATAATTGCTTTACAATGGTGTGTTAGTTTCTGCTTTATAACAAAGTGAATCAGTTATACATATACATATGTCCCCATATCTCTTCCTTCTTGCATCTCCCTCCCTATCCCACCCCTCTAGGTGGTCACAAAGCACCGAGCTGATCTCCCTGTGCTATGCAGCTGCTTGCCACTAGCTATCTATTTTACGTTTGGTAGTGTATATATGTCCATGCCACTCTCTCACTTTGTCCCAGCTTACCCTTCCCCCTCCCTGTATCCTCAAGTCCATTCTCTAGCAGGTCTGCATCTTTATTCCCATCTTGCCCCTAGGTTATTCATGACCTTTTTTTTTTAGATTCCATATATATGTGTTAGCATACGGTATTTGTTTTTCTCTTTCTGACTTACTTCACTCTGTATGACAGTCTCTAGGTCCATCCACCGCACTACAAATAGCTGAGTTTCATTCCTTTTTATGGCTGAGTAATATTCCATTGTAGATATGTGCCACATCTTCTTTTTTTAAAAATTATTATTATTATTTATTTATTTATTTTTTAACATCTTTATTGGAGTATGATTGCTTTACAATGGTGTGTTAGTTTCTGCCCCATAACAAAGTGAATCAGCTATACATATACATATGTTCCCATATCTCTTCCCTCTTGCATCTCCCTCCCTCCCACTGCCCCCATCCCACCCCTCCAGGCAGTCACACAGCACCGAGCTGACTTCCCTGTGCTATGCGGCTGCTTCCCACTAGCTATCTATTTTACGTTTGGTAGTGTATATATGTCCATGCCACTCTCTCACTTTGTCACAGCTTACCCTTCCCCCTCCCCATATCCTCAAGTCCATTCTCTAGTAGGTCTGTGTCTTTATTCCCGTCTTGCCACTAGGTTCTTCATGACCTTTTTTTTTTTTTCCTTAGATTCCATATATATGTGTTAGCATACTGTATTTGTTTTTCTCTTTCTGACTTACTTCACTCTGTATGACAGACTCTAACTCCATCCACCTCACTACAAATAACTCAATTTCGTTTCTTTTTATGGCTGAGTAATATTCCATTGTAGATATGTGGCACATCTTCTTTATCCATTCATCCGATGATGGACACTCAGGTTGCTTCCATGTCCTGGCTATTGTAAATAGAGCTGCAATGAACATTTTGGTACATGACTCTTTTTGAATTATGGTTTTCTCGGGGTATATGCCCAGTAGTGGGATTGCTGGGTCGTATGGTAGTTCTATTTGTAGATTTTTAAGGAACCTCCATACTGTTCTCCATAGTGGCTGTATCAATTTACATTCCCACCAACAGTGCAAGAGTGTTCCCTTTCCTCCACACCCTCTCCAGCATTTATTGTTTCTAGATCTTTTGATGATGGCCATTCTGACCACTGTGAGATGATATCTCATTGTACTTTTGATTTGCATTTCTCTAATGATTAATGATGTTGAGCATTCTTTCATGTGTCTGTCGGCAATCTGTATATCTTCTTTGGAGAAATGTCTATTTAGGTCTTCTGCCCATTTTTGGATTGGGTTTGTTGTTTTTTTATTATTGAGCTGCATGAGCTGCTTGTAAATCTTGGAGATTAATCCTTTGTCAGTTGCTTCATTTGCAAATATTTTCTCCCATTCTGAGGGTTGTCTTTTCCTCTTGTTTATGGTTTCCTTTGCTGTGCAAAAGCTTTTAAGTTTCATTAGGTCCCATTTGTTTATTTTTGTTTTTATTTCCATTTCTCTAGGAGCTGGGTCAAAAAGGATCCTGCTGTGATTTATGTCATAGAGTGTTCTGCCTATGTTTTCCTCTAAGAGTTTGATGGTGTCTGGCCTTACATTTAGGTCTTTAATCCATTTTGAGTTTATTTTTGTGTATGGTGTTAGGGAGTGTTCTAATTTCATTCTTTTACATGTAGCTGTCCAGTTTTCCCAGCACCACTTATTGAAGAGGCTGTCTTTTCTCCACTGTATATTCTTGCCTCCTTTATCAAAGATAAGGTGATCATATGTGCGTGGGTTTATCTCTGGGCTTTCTATCCTGTTCCATTGATCTATATTTCTGTTTCTGTTACAGTACCATACTGTATTGATTACTGTAGTAATAGTCTGAAATCCAGGAGCCTGATTCCTCCAGCTCCATTTTTCTTTCTCAAGATTGCTTTGGCTATTCGGGGTCTTTTGTGTTTCCACACAAATTGTGACATTTTTTGTTCTAGTTCTGTGAAAAATGCCAGTGGTTGTTTGATAGGGATTCCACTGAATCTGTAGATTGCTTTGGGTAGTAGAGTCATTTTCACAATGTTGATTCTTCCAATCCAAGAACATACTATATCTCTCCATCTATTTGTATCATCTTTAATTTCTTTCATCAGTGTCTTATAATTTTCTGCCTACAGGTGTTTTTTGTCCTTAGGTAGGTTTATTCCTAGATATTTTATTCTTTTTGTTGCAATGGTAAATGGGAGTGTTTTCTTAATTTCACTTTCAGATTTTTCATCATTAGTGTATAGGAATGCAAGAGATTTCTGTGCATTAATATTGTATCCCGCTACTTTACCAAATTCATTGATTAGCTCTAGTAGTTTTCTGGTAGCATCTTTAGGATTCTCTATGTATAGTATCATGTCCTCTGCAAACAGTGACAGCTTTACTTCTTCTTTTCCGATTTGGATTCCTTTTATTTCTTTTTCTTCTCTGACTGCTGTGGCTAAAACTTCCAAAGCTATGTTGAATAATAGTGGTGAGAGTGGGCAACCTTGTCTTGTTCCTTATCTTAGAGGAAATGGTTTCAGTTTTTCACCATTGAGGATGATGTTGGCTGTGGGTTTGTCATATATGGCCTTTATTATGTTGAGGAAAGTTCCCTCTATGCCTACTTCCTGGGGGTTTTTATCATAAATGGGTGTTGAATTTTGTCGAAAGCTTTCTCTGCATCTATTGAGATGACCATATGGTTTTTCTCCTTCAATTTGTTAATATGGTGTATCACGTTGTTTGATTTGTGTATATTGAAGAAGCCTTGCATTCCTGGGATAAACCCCACTTAGTCATAGTGTATGATCCTTTTAATGTGCTGTTGGATTCTGTTTGCTAGTATTTTGTTGAAGACTTTTGCATCTATGTTCATCAGTGATATTGGTCTGTAGTTTTCTTTCTTTGTGACATCTTTGTCTGGTTTTGCTATCAGGGTGATGGTGGCCTTGTAGAATGAGTTTGGGAGTGTTCCTCCCTCTGCTATATTTTGGAAGAGTTTGAGAAGGATAGGTGATAGCTCTTCTCTAAATGTTTGATAGAATTCACCTGTGAAGCCATCTGGTCCTGGGCTTTTGTTTGTTGGAAGATTTTTAATCACAGTTTCAATTTCAGTGCTTGTGTTTGGTCTGTTCATATTTTCTATTTCTTCCTGGTTCAGTCTCAGAAGGTTGTGCATTTCTAAGAATTTGTCCATTTCTTACAGGTTGTCCATTTTATTGGCATAGAGTTGCTTGTAGTAATCTCTCATGATCCTTTGTATTTCTGCTGTGTCAGTTGTTACTTCTCCTTTTTCATTTCTAATTCTATTGATTTGAGTCTTCTCCCTTTTTTCCTTGATAAGTCAGGTTAATGGTTTATCAATTTTGTTTATCTTCTCAAAGAACCAGCTTTTAGTTTTATTGATCTTTGCTATCATTTCCTTTATTTCTTTTTCATTTATTTCTGATCTGATCTTTATGATTTCTTTCCTTCTGCTAACTTTGGGGGTTTTTGTTCTTCTTTCTCTAATTGCTTTAGGTGTAAGGTTAGGTTGTTTATTTGAGATGTTTCTTGTTTCTTAAGGTAGGATTGTATTGCTATAAACTTCCCTCTTAGAACTGCTTTTGCTGCATCCCATAGGTTTTGGGTCATCGTGTTTTCATTGTCATTTGTTTCTAGGTATTTTTTGATTTCCTCTTTGATTTCCTCAGTGATCTCTTGGTTATTAAGTAGTGTGTTGTTTAGCCTCCATGTGTTTGTATTTCTTACAGATTTTTTCCTGTAATTGATATCTAGTCTCATGGAGTTGTGGTCGGCAAAGATACTTGATACGATTTCAATTTTCTTAAATTTACCAAGGCTTGATTTGTGACCCAAGATATGATCTATCCTGGAGAATGTTCCATGAGCACTTGAGAAGAATGTGTACTCTGTTGTTTTTGGATGGAATATCCTAAAAATATTAATTAAGTCCATGTTGTTTAATGTATCATTTAAAGCTTGTGTTTCCTTATTTATTTTCATTTTGCATGATGTGTCCATTGGTGAAAGTAGGGTGTTAAAGTCCCCTACTATGATTGTGTTACTGTCGATTTCCCCTTTTATGGCTGTTAGTATTTGCCTTATGTATTGAGGTGCTCCTATGTTGGGTGCATAAATATTTACAATGGTTATATCTTCTTCTTGGATTGATCCCTTGATCATTATGTAGTGTCCTTCTTTGTCTCTTGTAATAGTCTTTATTTTAAAGTCTATTTTGTCTGATATGAGAATTGCTATTCCAGCTTTCTTTTGATTTCCATTTGCATGGAATATCTTTTTCCATTCATGATATCTCTTGCCCTGTTTTTAGAAGAGGCAGTGGCCTTTAGATGGATTACGAATTTTAAAAAATTATATTATACACATTTTCTTTTCAAAGCCCACTTTCAAATCCTCTGAGGGGAGCCAGTATAACTTGATATTTAAGCAGTTAAGAATAACAAGCTTGGAAACAAACAAACCTAAGTTTGTATCCTAGTTTGTGCTTTTCAACGGCTGCCTCACCTTGCACAAGGTACTTTACAGTTCTTGTCCTCAGTTTTGTCATTTGTCATAATAGGGATAATAATAGAACTCCCTTTGTAAAACTGTTTGTGAGGAATAATTACTGGCCCTACATAAAGCACTTGTATTCCATTTAGTCAAGCGATGTTTATTGAGTATTAAGCATGTGCCAGGCACTGTGCCAAGCTCCTGTCTAACTCAGGGCTGTTCTCTTTCTTCCTTCAAATTTTCATCTAACTTCTACTCCCTTAGGTCTTCGCTTAAATGGCACTTTCACAGGGAAAGCTTCTGTGTTAGTTCGAGTCCTCCAAGAAGCGGATGCCAAGACAGGATTAGACATGCAAGAGATTTATTAGAGGAGATCCCTGTGGAAGATAAAAAGGAGGAAGCAAGAGTAAGCAGGGAAAGCCTCAGGTTCCAAGGCACGTCTGACATCTATTGAAGGAGGAGAAGGAAGGAGAATTGGTTAGAAAAAGACTGCAGCACTCTTCTAAGAAAGTTTTGGCTAGGCAAATGGGGAGTTCCCAAGTCAGAATTGCCCATTAGAAGGGTCCTTTGTCCTGCAGGAAGCCTGGCTCTAGCATCTCTGCAGTGCTCAGTCACTGGCTGGCCGCAGTTCAGCAGGGACATGACCTCGGTTCCAAATGTGGTGGTAGATCCAGAGAGGCAGCAGCTGGGGTTGTCAGTCAGCTATGCTCCGCACACAGGAGATCTGAGTAGCGCACATTCTTAGCCATAGTGCTCTTCATGATCGGTTAGATCCCCTGGTTATTTGCTTTTCCTTTTCTTAGTTACTACCATTAAAATTAGATTTTTGGGGACTTCCCTGGTGGTGCAATGGTTAAGGCTCTGTGCTCTCAATGCACGGGGCCCGAGTTCAATCCCTGCTTGGGGAACTAGATCCCACATGCCTGTCGCAACTAAGAGTTCGCATGCCACAACTAAGGAGCCCACAAGTCGCAACTAGGAGACTGCCTCCCACAACTAAGGAACCTGCCTGCTGCAACTAAGACCTGGCACAACCAAATAAATAAATAAATAAATAAATAAATAAATAAATAAATAAAGGGCATTCCTTTCAGAAGCACCAATTTAAAAAAAATACAATTAGATTTTTGTTTTCTAAATTTGGAAAGTTTATTCTCTCTGAATTGTAAACTACAGGAGAGAACAGACTGGGTTAATTTTGTTTACTACTCCATCCCCAAGATGCCCCAAATGAGATGGCATATAATAGGTACAAAATACAATAGTAGTCCTTATTTGTATCCATTCTATTCCACATTGCTACATCCATTCTATTCCACATTGCTACATCCAAACCTAGAAGTTGTAGATGACTCCACATCACAGAAGAGCTCATGTTGCCAATCACATGCCAATTATAAAATTAACAATCACAAAAACCACATCATCAAAACACCCCAAGTCCCTTTCTGCTGTCCTTCTTCCCTGACTCTGCCCCAAAGCTGGGGGTTGGGTGCATCTTCTGTTTTTGCCTAGTCTTTTCACTTTCTTAACAGTGTCTTGAAAAGAAGTACTTAATTTTGATAAAGTCCAGTTTATCACTTTTTTTCTTTTAAGGATAGTGCTTTAATACCATACCTAAGAAATCTTTGCCTAGCCTAAGGTTGCAAATAATTTTTTCTTGTTTTCTTCCAGAAGTTTAAAGTTTTATAGCTAGATATATGATCCGTTTTGTGTTTTCACATACAGTATGAGATAGATAGATTGATTGATTTTTTACATATGGATATCCAAATATTCCAGCATTATTAGCGAAAAGTGTTTCTTTTACCCATTGAATTGCCCTTGGTCTATGTTGAAGATCATTTGACCATAGAGATATATGTGACTTTTAAAAACCTCACTATTCAGTTTCATTGATCTGTTTGTCTCTCTTTATATCAGTTCTATACTATCTGGGTTAATGTAGCTTTATAATAAACATTGAAATCAGGTAGTGTAGTGTAAATTTTCCAACTTTGTTCTTCTCTTTTAAAATTGTTTCAGTTATTCTAGGTCCTTTGCATTTCCATATAAATTTTAGAATCACTTTGTCAATTACTTAAGAAAGCCTGCTGGGATTTTGATTTGGGTTGTACTGAATCTATAGATCAATTTGAGGGGAAATTGACACTTTTACAGTATTGAGTCTTCTAACCCATGATATATATCTTTCTGTTTATCTGTGTCTTCTTAAATTTCTCTCAGTGTATTTTGTAGTTTTCAGTGTACAATTTGTATAAATAAATAAATGTATATTTATTTATTAACTCATCTCTAAGCATTTGGTATTTTTAATTTCAATTTCAGATTGTTTGTTGCTAGTATAATACAAATCAATTTACTTTTGTATATTGATTTTTATATAATGTAGTCTTGATGATCTCATTTGAGTTCCAGTAGCTTTTCTTAGGTTCTATAGAATTTTGACCATATATCATGTCACCTGTAAATAAAGCCAGTTTTACTTCTTCCTTTCCAATTTGGATGCCTTTTATTTCTTTTTCTTGCCTTATTGTGCAGGCTAGAACTCCCCCAGTACAATGTTGAAGAGGTGGTGAGTGCAGAAATTCTTGCCTTATTCCTGATCTTAGGAAGAAAATATTCAGTTCTTTCCTATTAAGTGTGCTGCTTTTTATTGATGCTTTCTATCAAGTTGTATGTTTTCTCTTATATTCCTAGGAATGGGTATTGAATTTTTCCAATGCTTTTGTTGCACCTATTGAAATGATCATACAATTTTTCTTTCTTAGTCTTAGCTAATGGTGAATTATGTTGTTTGATTTTCCAATGTTAATTCAGCCTAGCATTCCTGGGATAAGCCCTCATTTGGTCATAATGTATAATATTTTTTATATATTGTGGAACAAAAATAGGTAGAATTTTATTAAGAATTTTTGCATCTATGTTTATGAGGCTATTGGCCCATTGTTTTCTTTTCTTGGAACATCTTGAGTTTGGGTATCAGAGTAATGCTGTCTTTATAGAATGATCTGGGAAGTATTTACCCTTCAATTTCCTGGAAGACTTTTGTAGAACTGGAATAACTTTTTCCCTTAAAAATAAACCATGTTAACGCTATAAAAAAGAAAGCTGTAGTGATTGTATTACCATCAGACAGAGTACAATTAGAGCAAAGAATATTATCAGGAAAAAAAGAGGGTCATTTATAAAGTGAATCATTTCATAATGACATAATAATTTTCATATTCATTTCATTAAAGATAAATTCACCTAAATAATAAAACAATTCTAAATGTTTATGCAACTAACAGCAGAGCTTCACAACACATAAAGCAAAAACTGATAGAACAGCAAGGAAAACTAGAAAAATCCATAATTATAGTGAGGGATTTCAGTGCTCTTCCCTTAATAATTAATAAAATAAGTAGACAGAAAATCAGTAAGTATGTTCTAAATCCCCCCCAGGATTTAGATTTGAACAATAATATCAGGCAACTTGATGTGATTCACATTTGTAGAGCATTTCACCCAACAGCTACAGAATACACATTTATTTTAAACGTACACTGAACACTTACTAAGACAGACCAACCATATTCTGGGCCACAGAACAAGTCTCAATAAATTTAAAATGATTTGAATTATATTAAGTATGTTCTTTGATGATAATGGGATTAAATTAGAAATCAATAACAGAAAGGTATCCGGAAAGTCTGATACTTGGAGACTTAATAACATAAATAATCCGAGGATCAAATAAAAAAAAAAACCCATATAGGGAAATTAGAAAGTATTTTGAAATGAAGTAAAATGAAAACACAATATATTAAAATGTGTGGGATACAGCTAACACAGTACTTTGAAGGAAACTCATACTACTAAATGCCTATATTACAAAGGAAGAAACATCTCAAATCAAAGACCTCAGTTTCCAAGAAACTGGAAAATTAATTTTAAAAACTTCAAAAAAAAAAAAAAAATAAAGGACATAAACATAACAGCAGAAATCAATGAAAGAGAAAAGAAAAATAAAGAAAATCTATGAAACCAAAAGTTGACTTTGAGATTTGA
Organism: Balaenoptera physalus; assembly: GCF_965194825.1. NCBI lineage: Eukaryota > Metazoa > Chordata > Mammalia > Artiodactyla > Balaenopteridae > Balaenoptera > Balaenoptera physalus. The sequence goes on along the minus strand of NC_138890.1, from coordinate 114,656,790 downwards.
AATCAGTGAGGTTAATATTGCCTCTTGCCAGGTCGATCAGGAAAAAAGAAAAAAGACACACGTTCCCAATTTCAGGAATAAAAAGGACAACAAAGGAATATTGTTAACAGATTTACACGAATAAATTCAACAACTTATATTTTCACAACTATTAAAGCTCACTCAAGAAAAAATATTAAATATTTGTTTTATTGGTGAATGTTAGCTACTAAGGCAGGGAGTTGAGTCCGGGCTTTATAGATAAATAAGGGTCCCCAAGCAGCTCTCAGTTCATTAACGGGGAAAAACAAAGCTTAATACTGATCGGTGCAGAAGAGTGAGGGGAAAACTTGGCCAGGAAAAGCTTCTCTGGGGAGGAGTCACCCGGCTGAGAGACAGGAAGGACCAGTAAAAAAATGTTTATCAGAATGTGAGCTTGAGGAGCGGGGGCAGGGTAGCTCTCCGCCGCCCACCCTCCTACGTCTGCCGCTCCGCCTTTCTCAGGGCAGTCCCAACCCCTCCCCTACGCGCTCTCGTTCGCTCTCGCAGCTGCTGAGCGTCCCGCTCCCTCCCAGCCGGGCCCCCAGGAGCCGTGCGCTTGCGCACTCGAGCGAAGAGCTCGCAGGAGAGAGCGAGGCGGCTGCCGGAAGTATGACCTCCGTCCCCCTACTCGCTGTTTCCATCCGGGGTCACGTCGGTCTTCCGGGTGTTTCCGACAGGGCTTTCTACGCCGCTTTTTTCCGGCTACCTTTTCGTCTTCCGTCTCTTGCCACCGCCCTCGAGCTCCCTCACTCTTGCTGGCCCTGCCTTTTCTTGTGTCGCTCCTCCCCGGCCGCCGAGCCCGGGAATTAGATCGCAATCCGGAGCCGGAGCCGGGCCTACCCATTCCGCTCGGGCACTAACTCCTTTGGCTCGGGAGAAAGCTAGGACCGAGCGCGCCGGGCCGTCCCTGCTCCGGCTCTGGAGCTCCTGGGCTGGCGGTGCCGGTAGATCCTCCTGCTTAGCCTTCCCTGAGGACACTTGTGAGTTAGGGGGTTTCGGAGAGGAAAGCAACAGTGTAGGCCCGGGTGGGGGGCGGGGCGCCGGGAGCTTTTTCGGAAACTGTAGTGTTTTGCGTGGGAGGTTCCGGCATAATCTCTGTGATATCCCAGACGTATGGGCGGTCCCCAGGCTACGGTACTTTCTGAAGAATCTTAGGAACTCTTAAACGTTTCCCATTCGTTTGTCTTTGTCGCGCCCCGTCTTCAGTCTAGGACCAAACGAGGAAGACTGTCTTGGGACCTTGCATGGGGTTTCAAAGGGTGGTGAAGAACTAAGGTAACTATCTGAATTAATAATTAAAAATTTAAGACTTTTCACTAAGTGGTTGTGAAATTGTCTCAGTTCTTAGCTTTACAGGAAACTGCACAGGTTAGGACTGTCAGATTGTTGTCTATCCCCTTTGTTTTTTGCACCGTTCAGCCTTTGTAGATAGGTTCTCCATCTCTCTTTCTAGGTCAGAACACGGGGGGCTTCTGTGTCTCATAAATTCTCTACTATCCAAGTTCCCTGCCTTGTTTGATCCTCTCTCAGCTCTTTGTTTAAAATAGCAGTCGTTTATTTATATTGGTATACCAATACGATGAACAAAAAAGAAAATGAAACAAACTCAAGCTACATTGGCAACGTAACAAACGTGTGGTGTATGGTTTTGTGGGGATGAATCAGAACTGAACACTAAGTCTGTGCATTTGAATTACAGGCGACATACTACTTTTGTAAATACCCTCATATTGTACGCTTTATTACCACAAGGCTTTAAACATGGCATTAACAGCTAGAAGGCTCTTAATATGTACTGATTAATAGCCAAATAATAGTAACATTACTCTGTTGGTGTGAATAGTCCCAATTCTGTCTGATCAGGAAGTGTAACAGGCTCTGTGTGAAATAGGTATTTTAGAAATGTCCATTTGGAATCACGTGGCTAGATTATTTTTTAATACTTGGATGGGATCTAATTCTTGATCAGACGGGATATATGTATATGTATAGCTGATTGACTTTGCTGTACAGTAGAAACTAACACAACATTGTAAAGGCAACTATACTCCAATAAAAATTAATTTAAAAAGAATGTCTTTTTCAAAACCTGTGGGTGGTTTGACAGAGGGTGAGCAGGATTTAGGAGTTGGACTTTTTGCATTGTGGAGAAAAAAAGTGAGTTTAGGGGATCAAAGGCATTTGGACAAAGTGGACAGATAACTAGATTTGCTACTACATTTCTGGTTTTTATACTAGGTAGATTCCACTTTCCAAGGAATCTTGATGAAGGAATTATGTAACCTTGAGTGTTCTCTAATTCCTTGGAGGAGAGGTCAAGTTTAGGACAGAAATTCCGGGTTGTAAGTTATAGGACCAAATGCTATATCACTAGGAATTACTTTGTGAACTACTCCATTACTGCCTTGTCTCATATATGATTATTTACAAATAAACCTGTGTAATTTCCAAATGGGCAACCTTAGTCAAGAAGTAATCCTTAAGATTCTCTCCTTAAGGCAAGAACCAATGCAACAGTTCTAAAGCAGTTCAAAATTTACCCAGATTATTCTTTTTTATAGTCAAGTACAGATTGAGAAATTGATAATTTTCAAACTAAGAAAAATAGGATACCACCAATATCTGGATTTTACTTATAAAATTTCTTAAACCTGCTACCGTGGTTAATGTGGAGTAATTTTTTTTTTATGGATCATTGTCTACTTGGTGAACAAGGCTTTCATTCAGAATATAAAGAAAAAGATTTAAAATTTTGTAGAGGTCCCCTTAAATCTGGTATGGTAATAGTTTTGCTGGATTTTATTCTCAGAAACTCTATTGTGTTTAAAAAATGATCCCTTATATTGTTTTATTATAATAGGTTATTATTTTGGTGTCATTTTTATCTTCATCAAAATTAGTGTTGGAATGTATTAGGAGAAATATTAGAAAGAGGAATTGAAATTCATGGGCTTTTGGTTTACTTCCTTATCTTTAGATGGGCATGCAGAATACTTGTGTTGGAGAGCATTGAATGTCATTGATTACATTCCCTAGGAATGATCCTCCCCACTTTGAAGGCTGGCCTGGTTAGGAGCCAGACTTGAGGGCCAAAAATTCATCCTGCGGAGAACCCGTTTTTGGAGGCGCTGGAAAACCTTTGATGCTTATCTGGGAATTAAGGATAGGCTGATTTAGATAACTGCCCTAAAGTATACTTTTGAGTATGGAATCATTCTCAGCTTTTAAGCCGTGGATAATTTGATCGTTTGAGGAGTACTTCTGGGCTACAAGACATCTTTTGACTTATTCTTAAGTTTGAGCCTGACCATGTAATGCAGTAGAAATTAGGTGAGGTCTGGGCTATTATGTCATTTTGGGTCTCAAGCCTGAAGAAAAACAAAAGCATATTATTTATAGGTATAAACAAAATGTCTAGAATTGTAGCTATGAACTGATTTAAATAAATCTGAATATAGAGTGTTTTAATTCTAGTTTTTCTGAATACAAATTCCTTCTCTTGTTTGATCAGATCTATAGTATCTGTTACAACAAAATTAAATATCAAGCAAAATTCATTATAATGAATTGTATTTAATGTCATTTTCTCATGAATTCTATGAAATAGTAATTGTTTTATGGGGAGTTGAGTCAGAGGAGCAGAGTCAAGGAAGCCAAGAAGGAGTGTAAACCCAGGCAAAGGGAGAAGAAGGCATTAGTTGACAGCCTTAGATCTGGCATTCTACAATTATTGAGTGTACTTTTAATAAAGAATTCTCCGGCATCCTGCTTGGTTGAAGGTATTTCCTCTGATCAGTGAACATCAGAGAGTACAGTTTAGCAGATTTGATAGGATTGATTTTTTGTTTTAATCAATTTCCTATAACAAGAGATAAAGGCCTGCTGAAGAAAGCTGACAAACTCTTGTTTTCTGGAGGTAACACCTTGTCTCTGGTCCAAATTAGAGTCAGGCACTTGGGATGGGATCTGATGGTGGCCCAAGACTATTGTCCATAATCTGTTATGAACCTTGGACTGGTGAATCTCACTCTTTGGCCAGTCTAGGAAATTTTAATCTTACAGAATTGAAAAGGAATAAAGTTTCTGTGAGTGACTTATTGTTTCTTCCCAGATCTTTCTCTTTTCTCTCTTGTTGTCTCCTATTCTAATTTTTCCAGCCATCTCGTCTTAGTCCCAGAAGCAATTACCATTTCTTTTAGCAGCTTATATGTTATTTTCCTCTGTTTTTCAAAAAAAAAAAAAAAAAAGCAGAAATTTTTATAAAGCTTGTTTTTTGGATTGACATCCACTGAAAATGAGGATTTACCACTTTTATGTACCCTCTCTCATCATAAATTGTGAGATTTATGTGTGTGTATAAACATGTAAATATATGTAGCATATAGTATATGTAATCTGTAAATAAATACAGTGTAGTAAATATATAATAAATATATTACAATTTCTGTTTAAATCAGTATGTTCAATGTTCATGTTATTGTAAGAACCAAGTAGGTGACTGATTATATTTCTTTTTTTATATGACCTTTTGAATGTGTTTTGTCTGTAGTTTAGTAATTTATTTTTAACTTGCTGCATTTCTGTTCCTATAATTATTTCTGCTCTGTTAGCCGAACTCCTCTCTGTGGTCAAATATATAAGGTAATCTACCAGTTAATCTTTTTCCTCCTTGGATATCTTCTTGAAGCCCTCTATGTGTTCTAACTTAAGCTGTTTATTTAGCTTCCCTTCACAATCATCCTGGGGAATTTGTCTCTGCCCTGTGTCAGATCTCCCTTTTCCTAGATCCCAGATTTTCTTTTCTTTTTTTTGTTTTTTTTTTTTTGATACCTTACATGTCTAAAAATGTTTTTATTTTCCTTTTGCACTGATAGTATAGCTGGGTATAAAATTATAGCTAGAAAGCATTTCCTTCAGAGCCTTGAAGGCATTCACTTCCTTGTTTTGTTTCTACTGTTGCTACTGAGAGGGTCAAAGCCATTTTGATTACCATCCCTAGGTGTGTTTTTTTTTTTTAATTGAAGTATAGTTGATTTACAATGTTGTGTTAATTTCTGCTGTATAGCAAAGTGATACAGTTATACATTCTTTTTTATATTCTTTTCCATTATGGTTTATCTCAGGAGATTGAATATAGTTCCCTGTGCCATATGGTAGGACCTTGTTGTTTATCCATACCATCCCTTTGTTTATAACATTTTCTTTCTCTGTAATATTTATAAGCTTCTTTTACCTGATATTCTGAAATTTCACTGTAATATACCTTTATATGTGTGTGTGTGTATGTATATGTGTGTGTGTGTGTATATATATATATATATATATTCAGTTGTGCTTTATACTCATTGGGTCCTTTCAGTCTAAGGCTTGGTGTTCTTCAGCCTTGAACATTTTCTTGTTTTATTTACTTGGTAATTTCCTTTTCTGTGTTTTCTCTGTTCCTCCTGGAACTTCTATTGTATTGGATGTAGGACCACATAGTTTGGTTCTCTTATATTTTTTTCTCTTACTGTCCTGCCTCCTGTCTGCCCTCACCAATTTTTCCTTTCTGTTCATTCCTCAATGTTATCTTTTAGCTTCCTGCTGGATATTTCTGCTTTTAATTTTCCAAGAGCCCTTTCTGCTTTTTGAAAAACACATTCTTATTTACATATGCAATGTTTTTTCATTAATTATGGAGGGTTTTTTTTTCTTCTCACTTTTCATTTGTTGCAGGTGTTGTTTCTGTTTATTCCTAGGCCTTTTTTTTTTTAACTTTTGATAATCCATGGATGTCTGTTTTCTAACTAGAAATCTAAATTGGAAGCTTATGTGCATGGGTAGGCAGTTCAATAGTAGGCTTCATTGTAGGTTGCGAGCGAGCTTAACTTTTTCTTGGTGAGTGACTGTTCCTATGTTACAGGTTCTTTGGTTACTGTATTATATGGTTTCTTGTTCCATTATTCCATAGATGAGTTTTCTAATTGCCTGAATTGGGAATGCAGGCTGGGGATCCTATTTTTACTTTGTAGACTTCACTTAATACTTGTTTTCAGTTTGTTTTCTTACCCTACACTTTGTAAGCTTATAGCCTCTTGGGGTCAGTCATTGCAAAGAATAAATATCTAGTCTTCTGCTTGGGGCAGTGAACGATTCTGATTGCTTTGTACCTAGGTTTTCCCCATTTGTGTGGAACAAACTCTTTTATTGGAAGTTCTTTTTATAAGTTGTTTAGACTTTGAGGGGAATCTCAGAATTTTATAAATAGTTATTAGGTGATACAAATTCCATCCCTTGTTTGATCAGATCTGTACGATCTAAATCCTGGGAATCAGGTTGTCATGACAGCTTATACCTTTGAGTAAATTAGATTGGGAATAAATGTAAGAAATTGTAGGATTTCATTAAATGTCTCACTTGGGTTGTTTCTTTTTATTATCAGAGTATAGTGGTGTTAACTTGATTCTAAAAGATTTGTTGATATTAGGATAAATTTATTAGGGAAAATTCATCATAAAATTAGAAACGCACAGATTTTACTATCATTTGAATAATGTGGTTAATCTAGATTTAAAATTTATTATTAGTAAGTTTTTTTTGTTACTTATGGTGTGACTTAAGAGATCTGTTTGAATTTTAAAAAAAGAACTTTGCAAATGAAATTCGTAACTTGGTAACAAATTGTTTATTAATTAGCAGATGCTAGTTACCAAAGAGTTCAATGTCTTTAAGCTGTAATAAATTATCTTTAAAACTATTCTAGGTAGAAGAATACATGTTTACTCTTAGTGAACAAGAGCATGTTCCCAAACTCAATTTTGGGTCGCCCGCCTTTCACTCCAAACCATCAACAACATAATAACTTCTTCACCCTGTCACCAAGTCTTTATTCACACCAGCAGCTTATAGATGCACAGTTCAACTTTCAGAATACAGAGTAAGTACGGTGTTATTTTGGCCCATGTCATTTGTAAGTGTCATTTTCTACTTGACACAAATCCTTTTTGTATGAAACATTTGGAGCTAGAGAAAATGTCATCATGTCTTGTTTTCTTTTGATCAGTGAACTGTTTAGTTTTTCTGAAATTAGTTTTTTGTTTTTAAGGAAAAAAATGTATACTACTACTATTCTTTCTTTGTCTTTGGTAGCTTGTCTAGAGCTGTATCATTACAGCAGTTGACATATGGAAATGTCAGTCCAATACAGACCTCAACTTCCCCATTATTTCGAGGAAGGAAGTAAGTATTTCTTACTTATTTTAAAAGAAAAATTTGCATTTTGGGGAACTGTTTAACACTGTATCTTGTATTAAGTTGAATGGACACTATGCCCTACATTTTGTTTTCTGGGACCTGTGTGATCAGATCAGTCCTGTAACAGAATTTTAAAACTTCAAAGTATTTAAAAAATTTTAGGGATAACTGTCTTCAGATAACTACTTTTAATTGAGATTTTTAACTAAATCAGTTGGGTTTCTGTATCTGTTTGTTAGGGCCGCCATAACAAAGTACAATAGACTTGGTGGCTTAAACAACAGAAATTAATTTTCTCAAAATTCTGGGGGCTAGAAGTCCAAGATCAAGGTTTTGGCAGGTTTGGTTTCCTCTGAGGCCTCCCTGTTTAGCTTATAGATGGCTGCATTCTTTCTCTCTCCTCAAATGGTCATCCCTCTGTGTTTTCGGTGTCCTAATCTAGTCTTCTGAGGACACTAATTATATTGGATTAGGGCTCACTCTAATGACCCCATTTTAACTCAGTTAATTCTTTAAAGGCCCTGTGTCCAAATACAGTCACATTTTGAAGTACTAGGGGTTAAGACTTAAACATATGAATTTTGAGAGGACATAATTCAGCCTATAACACCTTGTTTCTAGTAAAGTTTACTATTTGATTTATCTTACACAGGTAAGGTTCCATGATACATATTATTATAGTGAAAATTTTTACATAAAGCTTTCTATAGAGAAATCAGGAATCAATTCATTTTAACCAATTTGATTAAAAGAAATTGATGTATCACGGGGTAATTATGATAGAACTTTAGGGGTAATTATTAAAATAAAATTTGGCAATATTTGCAAGATATTGCTATTTATAGTCTGTATAAACATTCCGTAACTTTTATGTCCAACTAGAAATAACACTAGCTAAGAATTATTGATCACTCACTATGTGTAGTAGGCATTGTTCTAAGGACTTTGCAAATAATGGTTTGACTAAGTTTCACAACACTTTATGAGGTAAGTACGGTTACGCCTCTTCTTTTGAGGAGAAAGCTGAAGTGCACAGAAGTAATGATCTGGTTATTCAGGTAGAAGTAGCATAGCTGGGATTTGAAACCAGGTGGTTTGGCTCTACATCCCATACTTAGAAGCACTGTGAATTCTTCTTCAAAGTTGTCATTGTGGAAAACTATATAATGATGCTTAAATTATTGACTTTATTCAAATTTTCATTTTTTAGAAGTTGCCTTGCTAGCCCATTTGTGAATCATGAATGAAAATAAATTCCACTAGTTCATAATTATACGTATGTATTTTTAAAACTAAAATTGACATTCTCAATAGAAGATATTCAGCATATAAAGCTCTAAATTTTATGTTTAAAAAGTGTTAAAGGGGCTTCTCTCATGGCTCAGTGGTTAAGAATTTGCCTGCCAATGCAGGGGACACGGGTTCGAGCCCTGGTCGGGGAAGATCGCACATGCTGCGGAGCAACTAAACCTGTGCACCACAACTACTGAGCCTGCGCTCTAGAGCCCGTGAGCCACAACTACTGAGCCCACGTGCCACAACTACTGAAGCCCACGCGCCTAGAGCCCATGCTGTGCAACAAGAGAAGCCACCGCAATGAGAAGCCTGTGCACCACAATGAAGACCCCGCTCGCCGCAACTAGAGAAAGCCCGCACGCAGCAACAAAGATCCAACACAGCCAAAAATAAATGAATAAATACATTTAAAAAAACAATAAAAAAAAATAAAATATAAACTTATGTTTTTTAAAAAAAATTTATTTATTTATTTATTTTTGGCTGTGTTGGGTGTTCGTTTCTGTGCGAGGGCTTTCTCCAGTTGTGGCAAGTGGGAGCCACTCTTCATCGCGATGCGCGGGCCTCTCACTATTGCGGCCTCTCTTGTTGCAGAGCACAGGCTCCAGACGCGCAGGCTCAGTAGTTGTGGCTCATTGGCCTAGTTGCTCTGCGGCATGTGGGATCCTCCCAGACCAGGGCTCGAACCCGTGTCCTCTGCATTGGCAGGCGGATTCTCAACCACTGCGCCACCAGGGAAGCCCCCTAAACTTATGTTTTTAACATCTTTACCTGTGAGTAGGAGTACCAGTTATTTTGTGGGTCTGTCAAGGAGAGAGTAATTGACATAATCCCAAGAGTATTAAAATAAAAACCTTCAGGTGGCTATGACTCATAAAATTTTAGAGTTCAAAAGGAATTGGATAATTTCCTATGGTGTAAACAACTTAATAAAGTAAATACTTTTCTTTTCCCTCAAATAATTACTTTTAAATTGTTTTTCCCTTTTTGTTTTGAATATTTTTAAGCCTCCTGAAAAATTTGAAGAGTAGTACAATGAATACCTGTATGTGGTTTTCCTAGATTCATCGGTTCTGCGAGATTTGTTTTATTCTGCCTTTTTCCTTCCCTACCCCTACTTTTTTCTGAGTGATATGAAAGAAGGTTGTTGACATCGTTGCACTTTACCCCACAACACATCAGTGCGTTCCTCCTAAGAACAAGGATATTCTCTTGTATAACCAAAAATATATTGTTCATGCCCGAGAAATTTAACATTAATACAATACTGTTATCTGAAATGCAGTTCATTTTCAGATTTCTTTAGTTGTCCAATGTCTTTATATAAAGCTTTTTTAAAAAGTAACTGTCTCTTAATTTGGTCTTTCCTACTGATAAACCAGAACATAGGTGTTCTCAAAGAGCCCTTTTTTATATATAGCACTCAGTTCAGTTAATCTTATCCTCCTTATGTTAGAGTTTGGATCTTTTATTGTTAGTGATTCTATAAATAGAAATTCTCCTGCCAAGTTTTTGCTGCTGATATGAAGTATTGTGGTAGTTCAAATGCAGGAGACCAACCCTAATGTATATATGTGGTTTGTTTTTTTAAAAAGTGCATCATTATTACACATTTTTTCTAAAGTGTTCTCTAAGGCATCTCTTATGCCGAAAATGAATATTTTAAGATTCATTTAGAGCTAATAATGTGGCCTCACTGAAAAAGTCAGTATTGTCATCTATTTATATATTTTTAGTGTTTTCTATTTGTAATCAGAAAATTATATCTTTAATCATTAAGGTATATTGTTTGTTTTCAGGAGATTAAGCGATGAAAAGAATCTTCCTCTTGATGGTAAACGACAACGTTTCCATTCACCTCACCAAGAGCCAACTATAGTTAACCACATAGTGCCTTTATCAGGTGAAAGAAGATACTCAATGCCGCCATTGTTTCATACACACTATGTACCAGATATAGTCAGAGGTGTTCCACCTTTTCGAGAAATACCATTTTTAGAACCTAGAGAAATCACACTGCCTGAGGCCAAAGATAAGGTAATTTTAATGTAGATTTTAGTTTTATGTTTTGGGAAGTTAATATAAATAGTGTATTAAAAGTATCAGAAATATCTAATGTCTTGGATGAAGTAGAACATGCCCTTTTTTGCACTATTTAAACTACTATTCAGTTTTCTGTCTAAATTTGATTCTTTGATTTTTGTGAGCTGTTCTTCTTTGGAAATGCAGCTTTCATATCAGGATATCAGATTTTCTGTGATTTATAAAAATCTGGGATTAAAGCCTAAAATGTTTGATTTCTTAGTTTAGAGAATTCTGTCGTTACCTATTCTTATTACAGAAAAACAAGCTTTCATATGGATATTGTAGTAAAGTATTAAAAAGCATCTTTTGGGATATTTGTTTTTATCATGAAGTTTTTAATGTCAAAAATAGAGAACCCAGGAGTCAGTGAGAAAGTAATACTTCCAAAGGGATATGATCAGGAAAGATTTATCAAAAACATTATTTGTAAAAAAAATTTCAAATAAATGAAATGAAGCTCTTAAAATAATAATTCTTGGGAAATGACATTATCAGCGTTGGGGAACAATGAGTTATTTAATACCAGTATTAGAAGCATATCTCTTCTCTCTCCCCATATTTAGTGAAACCTAAAAAAAAAATTCTGGGTAATTTAGAAGAGTTTATAATGTAAATATCTGCATTCTCTTGAATTGTCTGTGGCTTATATTTGTTGTTTTTGCATTTTCAAAGCTGCTCTACTCTGGAGAAATATGACATTTGTAGGCTAAGGAGAAGGAGCCTGAAAAGAGTGTAGTGACTTTGTTTTACTCATCTTTGGGTTCCTAGCAACCAGCATAGGTCTGGAACATAGTAAGTGTACAGAAAATGTTGGGTCAAAAAGGAACACTTGCTTCATTCCTTAGTTGTGCTGCTTTTTATTCTCCTATCATTCCTTTTGTCTTTAATTGAGATGTAATTGTGTCATAAAATTCATTATTTTATTTATTTATTTTTTTTGCTGCGTTGGGTCTTCGTTGCTGCACACGGGCTTTCTCTAGTTGGGCGAGCGGGGGCTACTCTTCGTTGCGGTGAGCGGGCTTCTCATTGCAGTGGCTTCTCTTGTTGCGGAGCACAGGCTCTAGGTGCACAGGCTTCAGTAGTTGTGGCACATGGGCTTAGTTGCTCAGCGGCATGTGGGATCTTCCCGGACCAGGGCTTGAACCCATGTCCCCTGCATTGGCAGGCGGATTCTTAACCACTGTGCCATCAGGAAAGTAAGTCCCCGTAAAATTCACTCTTTTAAAGTGTATGATTGAGTGGTTTTTATTATATTCACAAGGTTGTGCAGCCATTACCACTGTCTAATTCCAGTACATTTTCATCATCCCCAAAAGACACCTTGTACCCAGTAGCAGTTCCTTTCTCATCTCTGCCCCTCTCCCACAGCCTCTGGCAACCACTAATCGATTTTTTATCAGTATGGATTTGTCTGTTTTGAACATTTCATGTAAATGGAGTCATACAATATGTGGTCTTGATTCTTTCACTTAGCATGTTTTCAAGATTCATCCATGTTGTAGCATTTCTCAGTTCTTTATTCCTTTTTATAGCTGAGTAATATTCCATTATATAGATAAACAGTATTTTATTTGTGCATTCCTCAGTTGATGGATTTTTGGGCTGTTTCCACTTTTTGACTATTCTGCTATGAATATCTGTGTACAAGTTTTTGTGTGGACATGTTTTCATTTCTCTTGGGTCTATACCTAGGGGTGAAATTGCAGAGTTATGCAGTAGCTCTATGTATAACTTTTTGAGGAATTGCCAACGTATTTTCTAAAGTGGCTGCACCATTTTACATTTCTACCAGCAGTGTGTGAGTGTTCCAGTTTCTTCACATCTTTGCCAACACTTGTTATTGTTTGTCTTCTTGATTATAACCGGGTGGGTTATAACCTAGTGGGTGCGAAATGGTATCTCATTGTGATTTTGGTTTGCATTTCCCTAATGACTAATGATGTTGATCATCTTTTCATTTGTGTGTTGGAATGTGTATCTTCTTTGGAGAATTGTCTATTCAGATCCTTTGTCCATTTTTAAATTGTTTTTGTTGTTGTTCTTGTTGAGTTGTAAGAGTTGTTTATATGTTCTGAATACTAGACTTTTATCAGATAGATGATTTGCAAATATATTCTTCTATTCTGTGGTGTGTCTTTTTACTTTCTTGATGGTCTCCTTTGAAGCACAAAAGCTTTTCATTTTGATGAAGTCCAGTTTGTTTTTCTTTGGTTGCTTGAGCTTCTGGTGGCATATCTAAGAAACCATTGCCTAATCCAGGGTCACAATAATTAATGCCTCCATGTTATCCTAAGAGTTTTATAGTGTTCTTAGATTTAGGTCTTTGATCCATTTTGAGTTAATCTTTATATATGGTGTGAAGTAGGGGATCTAACTTAATTTTTTGCTCTTGGTCCAGTTGTCCCAGCACTGTTTAAGAAAAAGGCTGTCATACTTTTCTTACTGTGAAGTAGGAAAAGCATTTAGGCAATACCAGTGGGAGGAAGGCAAAAGCAGAGTGACTAACTTGGGATGTTTTGGTACCTCCCCACCCCCCCTCGACTCTTTGTCCTTTCTTTGCTTTCTCATTTTAAAGAAACTCATGTAATACTATATTGTGAAAGCCTGTGGTATAAATCCCATGAGACCAATTCTTTGAATGATGATATAACAACCTTTTACTACGTGTGGGTTTTTGATATATACATGCAGGTAGGGCCATTTTTTATGGAATATATTATGCATGAGTATTGAAGCTCTCTATTTTTGCATGTATTTATTTGTATGTTTGTAATAGTTAATTCTTAGAACTAACTAAATAACTACTAGTTCTGCATATGGATCAAGGATATATTGAGTCTCAGTAAATGTAATAACATGATTCACATTAGTCAGTATAAATCATCTAGTAAAGTATGGTTCCATATCAGTAAATTTTTCTTTGCTTAGTAGCGTAGAAAAAGATTGTCCTAAATCTTATGGTTTTGGCATAAGCACTTGTCTCAAGGGATAAAGATAATATTCTGTTGTTAAACCAATTTCTTTGAGTGCTACTCTGTACTTGCCTAGTTGTGGGAGAAAGAAGGCAAGTAGTTAGTTCTGTGTCCATTCTTTAAGTGAACACTTTTTAAGAAAACTAACATTTATTGATGTCTCTTCTCTTCTAGGCATTCTACATATGCTATGTTATTTAGTCTTTTCAACAACCCCATGACATGGATATTATCCTAATTTTACTGAGGCTCAGAAAGCTAAATAACTTGCTCAAGGTCACAGCTAGTAAGTGACACAAACAAGATTTGACCCTCATCTCTAATAATATAAACAGGAGGAACTTAAGATGCTTAAAATCAAGAGTAGGGAGATGACATTCTTAGAACTGACTATAATAGCTGGTAATCTGTGGCAGTAATAGCTAATGTTTACTGAGTGTCTTTCTTTGCCAGCAGCGTGCTCAGTAGTTTGTATGGTTTACCTCTGTTTATCTCTGCTGGATTGTAAAATGAGTGGGAGGTTCAGTGAGAAATAAAAGTGGAGCAGTAGTTTGAGGCTTTGAATGCACAGTAGAATGCCGTTGAAGGTTTTTGAGTAGAGGACTAGCCCAATTAGATTTGCATTTTTGGGAAGATAGTTCTTAGAGTATAGTGGAGTTTGGTTTGGAATAAGGAGGGCCTGGAAGTTGGATGATTACCTTGAAGGCTATTAATTATCAAATTCTTTCAGATGAGAGGTGCTGAAGCTTTCAGTTACGGTGGATGGTGGTGGAAAAGATGTGAGAGACCGTGCATAAGAAAAATTGATAGATGTGTGGAATGATTGAATATAGGGGGGAGAGGGAGAGAGAGAGAGAGATATCAGTAACTTTAATGATTTGATTCTGGACTGTTAACAGAGATAAGGAACCCAGATTTTGGGTGTATAAGCTGATTGAGGAAGTAGTCAAGAGTTATTTGGAACTGTGGGGAAATCTTCTGTAACGTTTGTGCTCTTGAAAGACCTCATGTTCTGCAGATTGCACACTAAGAATATAGGGCTATGGGGAAATAGGGCTGGAGGACACTACTCAAAACCTAAACAGTTTTGTAACCAGAACACTATCAAGAATAATAATCGATATCTTAGGAAATGACTTGGACAGACCAGGTAGGTGGCTTAGCATGGTTGGATGCTGCTGCATGGGATATTAAAAATACACAATACAGAGTTGAGATATGCTGGCTTGTGGAGGGCCCTGAGACAAGGCAGTTAAAAGTGGCGCTCTGAGTCAGTGAGTCTGCTGTTAAGATAGACTCAGAAGGAAATACACCAGCAGAGAGCTGTGTGAGTCTGGGCGTATGCTTATCAAGTGGGAACCCTGGATATGGATGCTTATTTTTAGTTGTCTTAGATCTATAAGGACTCCTGCCTGTGAGCAGCCAAGCTGAGGGCTTTTTTTTTTTTTTTTTTTTTTTCCTTGTAAGGTTATAATTCCACAATTTCAGCTCCACATACAAATCAACCCAATTAATACATTAAATTGATACTGTTCCCTTATTTACCAATTGTCTGTAAGCTAATCAGTATTGTAGAAAAACATGTTGTAGCTGAACTGGCCATATATATTTCAGAAGCAAGCCTGGGGACAGAGATATGAATCCTGAAGTCACCTGAAATAGAAGTGACAATTGAAACTCTTGAAGTAGATGAGATTCTGTATTTTTTTAGTATCCAGCAAATATTTGTGAGTGCCAGCTATATGCTACAATGTTGTGCTGCAACATTTTGGTAAACGTACATGGTCTCTTTAACATGTACATACAGTATAGTGAGAGGGAGAGCCATTAAAAAATAATCATGCAAATCGCAGTTTTATTTATATAAGTGCTATAAAGGAAAATTGCAGAGTGGTAAGAGAATTTATTTGAAGTTTCAGTGATGGTCTAGAGGAGGTAATGTTTGAGCTGAGATCTGAAGGGTGAGTAGGAGTTAACTAGTGGAAGAGTAGTGGGGGTGGAGAGAATGCTTTAGAGAGAGGGAACAGCGTATTTGAGGGTCCTAAAAATTGTAGAAGGGAGCATGGAGTATGCAAAGAACTGAAAGGAGGCCAAGGTGGCTAGAGTTTGATTGGTTTAGGAGTTTTTTAAGCAGGAAAGAGATGAGTTAAAATTATTCTGACTTCATTTTAAGCAGTTGAACAAGTGTGGATGTAGGGAATTTATGGTTGGGTACTAGGTGAAAGGTAATGGTGCCTTGAATTAGGAAGTGCTGGTAGTTAAGATGAAGAAAAACTGGATTTAAGCTGTGTTGGGGGAAGTGAAATTGATAGGATTTGTTGATGGATTAGAGATTAGGTCATCTAAGCATCTGCATCCTGGAATGTTTAGCCACATTCCTGGCTTCAACTCACTAGATGCCACTTATCGCTGGTTATGACAATGAAAAATGTCTATAGACATTGCCGGATGTCCCCTGGGGGGCAGAATTGCCTCTAGTTGAGAACCGCTGGTTTAGATAGAGAAGAAAATATTGAAGATTACTCCCAAATTTCTGGCTTCTATAACTGGATGCATGGTGGTACCATTCACTGAGACAGAACAAAATGCAAGAGGAGCAAGTTTTAGGAGTATGTGTATTTAATAGGAATTGAAGGGTGAGCAGGGATGTCATGAGTTCTGTGGACATGTTGTCTTAAATGTGCATTTGAAACATCAAATTAGATATTTAGAGTTGATAGTTTAATACATATAGATCTGGGGCTTCCCTGGTGGCGCAGTGGTTGAGAATCTGCCTGCCAATGCAGGGGACACGGGTTCGAGCCCTGGTCTGGGAAGATCCCACATGCCACGGAGCAACTGGGCCCGTGAGGCACAACTACTAAGCCTGCGCGTCTGGAGCCTGTGCTCCACAACAAGAGAGGCCACGATAGTGAGAGGCCTGCGCACCGCGATGAAGAGTGGCCCCCGCTTGCCGCAACTAGAGAAAACCCTCGCACAGAAACAAAGACCCAACACAGCCAAAAATAAATATAAAAATAAATTTAAAAAAAATACATATAGATCTGGAATTTAGAGGAAAGGTATTGACCAGAAGTGTACATTTGGTGATCATTGGCATGTAGATGATAATTGAAGCCAAGAGGATGGGTATGATTGTCTAGGGGGAGTGGTGAGCCTGGATCCAAGACTGATTGAAATAGGTTGAGGAAAGGGTAGGAAAACAGATATGGAAACTAAGCTTATTTACAACTGTTTTGGGAAGTTTGGCTGTGAAGAGGAGGAGCCAAAGATGGGAAGCTGGAACAAAGGAGTTTTTTTGTTTTGTTTTTGAGGTGGAAGAAACTTTAAGCACATATAAATGTTTATGGGAAAGATTCCTTAGAAGGTGGAAAGGGCATGGGTCCTGCCTATAGGTGGAGTGATTGGCTTTAGGTTAGAGAAAAGCTTTTTGGAACTGGAGGATATAGGAGGAGAGGATAGGTGTAGGTAAAAGGAAGATAGGTAGATTTGTAGATATGGTATGGAGAAGTTAATGGAGTTTCCATAGTTGAGTGGCTTCTTCATGTTTTCTCTCTGAATTACTATGCAAGGTTATCTGTTGACAGTAGAGAAGATGAAATGGGATGTCTGAGGTTTAAGAATAGTGGAGAAGGTTTGAAACAGTATTTGCTGGGTAGTGTAAAGAGCTCACTTAACATTGGTAATAATGAATTTACTATTAATAATAAATCAGTCAGCTGCTTTAGTAAGTTCCAGGGAAATATTGTGTTAGAAGTTTTAATTAGTTTGAGAATTAAACATAAAAAATTAAATTTTTGAAAATGAGTACGTTCTGAGTTTAAATTTTTCCTCCATTTTGAAGTCTTTTCTCTGTTTTTCAAGTTGTTATATTAGCAAACAGAACTCTTCTCAGGGAAAAAATCTGAGGTACTTTTCTGGATTTTAACTTTTATTTCACTCTAGCTTTTAGGTGAAGATATGGTTGCCTGGGCAAAAAAGAGGCTGTAGAGGAATCAGAATTATCTCAACTCCTGGATTTCATCTATAATAACTGTTTTTTGAAAATTCTGGGTAGTTTGAAGACATTATGTGAATTGAAGTAATTGATTTTGAATTTTGAGTTGAGATGAGGATAGGTTGAGGTTTTCTTGGTACTGAGTATAAAGTAAAAAGATGATTATGAATGAATTGTTCAAGATTTCTTGTGTAATGTTCAGTTTTGGAAAGGAGCAAATTTTATGGACCCTCTTGGCACCCTAGGAGGAACAATTTGGGGACGGTTACTTTGCAGATTTTTCAGAGGCTCTATCTTTAAAATTTTCAATATTCCACCTTATTTAGAAACAGAACAAATGTATATGCCCACATCTCTCCTATCAGTTTTTTTCCAGCTTTACTGAGATATGAGTAACAAATAAAAATTGTATATATTTAAGGTATACATGATGTTTTGATGTATGTGTACGTTGTGAAATGATTACGATAATCAAGATAATTAAGGTGATATTCATCACCTCACATAGTTACATTTTTTTGTGATGAGAACACTTGAAATCTACTCTCTTAGCAAATTTCAAGTGTACAATACATTATTAACTGATCGTATTCACTGTAATTGTACATTATGTCTCCAGAAGTTATTCATCTTATAACTGAAAGTTTGTACCCTTTGAGCAATATTTCTCCACTTTCCTCATCCTACTCCTCAGCCCCTAATAACTGCCATTCCGCTCTCTGCTACTGTGAATTTGACTTTTTTAGAGTCCACATGTAAGTGAGGTCATGCAGTATTTGTCTTTCTGTGTCTAGCTCATTTCATTTAGCATAATGTCTTCCAGGTTCATCCATGTTGCAAATGGCAGAATTTCCTTCCTTTTTAAGGCCAGATGATATTCCATTATGTATGTATACACACACACACACATTTTCTTTATCCATTCATCCATCAGTGGACACTTAGGTTTTCTCCATATCTTGGCTACCGTGAATAATGCTGCAGTGAACATGGGAGTGCAGATTCCTTGTTGAGATAGAGACTTTTTTCCTTTGGATATATATCCAGAAGTGGGATAGCTAGAACATATGGTAGTTCTATTTTTAATTTTTTGAGGAATCTCCTTGCTGTTTTCCAATATGGTTGTACTTCCTATGAATACTGTATAAGGGTTCCCTTTTCTCCACATCCTCGCCAACACTTATCTTTTGACTTTTTGGTAATAGCCATCTTAACAAGTGTGAGGCGATATCTCATTGTGGTTTTTTTAAAATTATTTTTTATTTATTTATTTTTGGCTGTGTTGGGTCTTTGTTTCTGTGCGAGGGCTTTCTCTAGTTGCGGCAAGCGGGGGCCACTCTTCATCGCGGTGCGCGGGCCTCTCACTATCGCGGCCTCTCTTGTTGTGGAGCACAGGCTCCAGACACGCAGGCTTAGTAGTTGTGGCTCACGGGCCTAGTTGCTCCGCGGCATGTGGGATCTTCCCAGACCAGGGCTCGAACCCGTGTCCCTTGCATTGGCAGGCAGATTCTCAACCATTGCGCCACCAGGGAAGCCCCTCATTGTGGTTTTGATTTGCATTTTCCTGATGCTAAGTAATACTGAACATCTTTTCATGTACCTGTTGGCCATTTGTATGTCTTCTTTGGAAAAATGTCTCTTTAGGTCCTTTGTCCATTTTTAAATTGGGTCATTTGTATTTTTGCTACTGAGTTGTATGAGTTTCTTATGTATTTTGGATATTAACCCCTTCTCAGATACATGGTTTGCAAATATTTTCTCCCATTCTTTATGCTGCTTTTTCATTTTGTTGATTTTTTTTTTGCTGTACAGAAACTTTTTTATTTGACGTAGCTCCGCTTGTTGATTTTCGTTTTGTTGCCTATGCTTTTGGTGTCAAATCTGAAAAATCATTGTCAAGACCAAGGTCATGGAGCTTTCCCCTTATGTTTTCTTATATGAGTTTTACAGTTTCAGGTCTTACAATTTAATCTTTAATCCATTTTGAGTTGATTTTTGTGTATGGTGTAAGGTAAGGGCCCATTTTCATTCTTTTGCCTGTGGATATCCAGGTTTCCCAACACTGTTGAAGACTATGCTTTCTCTATTGTATAGTCTTGACACCTTTTAGTTAACCATATGTGCATGGGTTTTTTCCTGGGCTCTCTATTATGTTCATTGGTCTGTGTGTCCATTTTTATGCCAGTACTATACTGTTTTGATTACTATAGCTTTGTAATAGAATTTGAAATCAGAAAGTGTCATGTGTCCAGCTTTGTTCTTCTTGCGTAAGACTGCTGTAGCTATTCTGGGTCATTGGTGGTTCCATATGAATTTTAGGATTGCTTTTTCTATTTCTGTTTGAAATGCCACTGGAATTTTGATAGGCATTGCATTGAATCTGTAGATAGCTTTGGGTACTATGGACATTTTAACAATTTTAATTCTTCGGATCCATGAATGGGATATCTTTCCATTTATTTGTAGTCTTTAATTTCTCTCACCAGTGTTTTATAGTTTTCAGTGTACAGATCTTTTACCTCCTTGGTTAAATTTATTCTTGGGGCTCTATCTTTATAATGTATGTGTCTCTCAAAAAAGTTTTAAAGCCACTGAGATGCAAATTCATGTAGAAAATCTAGACCAGGACTCAGCACAAGAGATTCTCAAATGAAAGCTTGTTTTGTTTGTTATTTTTCATCCTCCTTTTATTAGGCAATTCTTTCTTGGCTAAGTTCAGGTAATAGTATGTGCCTAAAAGCAGTCAGGGTTCAGGGGAAAAAATCAGTAATTCAAACTGCCTAATCAGTGTACCAGTTGATAAATTAATCAAGAGATTAATTTATCTTGATTAAGATAAACCAATGAAGGCTTATCTTAATTGGCTTATTATCTTGTAAGCCAACGAAGGCTCTACATTGTGGCCACACACACAAAAACATAGTAATTTAACACATTAATAAAGAGTGGGTTGTTTTCAGCATGACATTTTCCTGATTCTATTTTATTTAATTTGAAGAGAAAGGGAATTCAGTATCAAGAATGAATTTAAACTTTTATTTCATAACTACCTTTATTTTACTGAGTAATTGGTACTAACTTTTTCTACAGTTACATGTGTAACAAAGATTGTGGCAATGAGAGAGCCTGAGGAATTGCTAGTTTTTGTTGAAGTGTTTGTGAACTAATGACCTATTTTCTGTACCATATTTAATTTTATTTCTCCTGTCTTGAAAGCTCATTGCTAATTTGTGTTTGTTGTTTGTAGATAGCACTTATATTTAGCCCAAACCCTGTTAGCAATTTTCATGTATTATAGTAAGTGATCAGGTCTTGATACTCCCAGCTGAAAGGTTTTTTCACTTTCTTTTACATGGGGACCCAGCTAACAGGGACAAATGGAGAATCTGCTGAGTATACCATGCAAAAGTTATACCTGAAGCTTTATTTACTGACACATTTAAAAACTTTTCTGAATCTAAATCCATACTTAACTTGTCTTTAATGGCTTGTGTTGATCTCAGACAATGATAACTTTATTGGTAATTTGGTTTGAGCCTGAGTTTGAGGACAGGTTATAATATTTTTTAGGAAAAAGCAACATTTATATTTGGAACAAATATTAATTTTAATATTTTAAACGATTATGTAAATCTTATTTTTTATACAATTTTGAGAAGATATAATTTTTACATACAGTGAGAAATAGATATCTTCTACAATTAATTTTAAATTAAAGTAATAGATCTTGGCAGGCAGCCTAAACTGGTAGTATTGTAGAGATTTAAACAACTTTAAGAATAATGTATTTTACAGATACTTTGTTGCAATAGTTTTATTTTTTTTAAACTAATGATTAGGAAAATTTTACTTTCGAATGAAACAAAAACAAAGTCTTGAAATGCCGTTATGCATAGTCAGCTTATTACATATATGATCTAAATATTCAGCCAAGGAGATTTCATATCATGCATTCCTCTATTTTTCCAGAATTATAAGACCATTGAGCCATCTTCTGAAATATTTCTCTAAATTTAAGCAAGAGAAGTCTTGTTTCAGCATATATGTGCATTTCTTTTGAGTTTTTGTCTTATTTGGACTCTATATGTCTGGTGTAGGATAATCAGTAAGGCGGCTAGATAGGGAGGAAATTTCATTTGTATAACAGTCTACTAGGTCTCCATTGTGATAGTACTTGAGAGAGAAGAAATGTTCTATGAATGTAGAATGTAGAAAAAAGAAGAGGAGCAAATATGTGGAATTTCATATTTTCAATCTAATCATAAATTTTTTCACATGTGAATGTTTCTACATGAACATGATCATTCAGACGAAAAAATTTTTTAAATGTAATAACATTTCATTTGGGCATTGTTGTAAAGAAATTTCTTTCTTGCTTTCTTTTTTTTTTGGCCACACTGCGCGGCTTGCAGAATCTTAGTTCCCGGACCAGGGATTGAACCTGGGCAACTGCAGTGAAAGCGCCAAGTCTTAATCACTGCACTGTCAGGGAGTTCCCAAGAAATTTATTTCTTTTTGTTATTCAACAAATGTTGAGTACCTACTCTGACTTGTAGCAGTTTTGATCTGCCTAACTGATTCTCTAGATCATGGGGTTGGCAAAACTTTTTCTATAAAGGGCCAGTTAGTAAATATTTTAGACATGTGAGCTACATGGGCCCCCTGCCACATTTTCTTTTCTTTTCTTTTTTAAACAATGCTTTAAAAATGTAAGGATCATTTTTAGTTTGCTGGCCCTACAGAACAGGCCAGAGGCAGTATTTGGCCTACAGGGCCAAATACTAAGTGGATTAATACTAATTAATACTAATACCCTGCTCTGAGTGGATAAAACTTAATTATTCAAGCGCCATTTAAAATTTTATATTAACCACTTTAACTGGAAACCTTTTTCAAGTCTTTTTGTAAAGATAGATGCCTTTTTAAAAAAGCTTTTTATTATGGAAAGTATCAAATATATACAGAAATAGAATATAGTGTTATAAATCCTCATAACACCAAGCTTTAACAATTACTGACATTTGACCAATCTTATTTTGTCTATACCTCCCTCCCTTATTAGTTTGAAGCAAATTCCAGGTATCATATCATTTCATTCATAAATATTTCAGTATTCTGTTTTGTTATCTTTTTTGTCTGTCCTTTTCCCAGTGCTATACTGTTTTGATTCCTGTAGCTGTATGGTTAAGTCTAGAAGTTAGGTATGGTAAATCCTTCAACTTTTTTCTTCTATCTCTCCATTTATTTAGGTGTTTAATTTCTCTCATCAATATTTATAATTTTCAGTGTACAGATTTTGTATATCTTTTGTTTAATATATTTCCAAGTATTTCATACTTTTAACTGCTTTTGATAATTTAAAAAATGTAAATTCCCAATTATTTTTTGCTGGTATGTATACTTTATAGTCAGTTATCTTTTTAGGAAATTAAAACGTGAGAGAAAAAAACTTGGTTCTACATATTATATTAAAATGTTCATTAGTTTTGTGGGCGTATCTTTCTGGTATGCTTTGTTATCTGTAGGAATGTTACTCTTCTCATTTTTCTTATAAAAACTTTGTATGTGAATTGACTAGAATCCTTTTTAGACATTATTTCTTCAAATATTTTTTTTCTGTTCTCCCATCCTCACCTCTCTTTTTGAGATTCCAGTTCTTTTCTGTTATTTGTGTTTAAGTGAGGTGACTTTTCCTATACTACTTTTAGATGAGGAGAGTTGGATAAGCTAGCTTTGCTAGGTTTGTGGCTGTAGGAATCCTCTTCTGTTGCTATGTAGTATTCAAAAATATACTTTCTGAGACCTTTTCTCTTCTCCTTCCCTGCTTTTATCTAGATTGGGTTTTTCACTTTCTACAATATTAACGTTTTTGGTTAGATAATCTTTGCTGCGGGGAATTGTCCTGTGCATTGTAGGATGTTCAGTGGCATCCTGGCCTCTACCTGCTGGTTGCCAGTGACCACCCTGTCGTACCCATTCCCCCAAATATGATAACCAAAACTGTTTCCAGACATTGTCAGATGTCCTCTGGAAGTCAGAATCATTCTAGTTTTAGACTTTCTTTCCTTTACACCTAATGTCTCTGTACTACTTAGTTTAGATTTCTCTTACTGGCAATTTCTCCTTGGTGTGTTGCTGTGTTTTAGAAGGGAGTTTCACTTAGTTTTGAGATTTCTGATCTTTGTGTCATCCTCTTGCATTTACTTGTGAGTTGTAGCCTGTGAAGCTCCCTCCCAGTTTTGGTTGCTATTCCACACCAAGTTGGACCTGCCAATTTAAGGAGGGGGGTGGGAAGTAGTACCTCTAGGCAGTTTGATTTCTGGATGTTCTGGCTTTGGGGTTGTCCCAGATCCCTTTCATCTTCTTTCTGTTATGTTCGGATACCGTGTGGGTCTTGCTGCTATTGGTGTTGGGTCCTAACTGCCAGTATTTTAGGGTTCATGAGTAATTTATAGTCAATTGTGCTGTATTCGTTGGCCATTTTTATTTTGTTCTGGTTTGGTTTGATCTGTTTGTTTTATTTTCCTAGTTGCTTTGTCTTTTTTTTTGGGGGGGGGTGATGGTTACTCAGGGATATTAAATAATTATGTCTCTTTCACTGCCAAGTTGCCCAGACTGCCTCTGCCTTCTTAAAATGAGTATTCTAAACATGATAAAAGAAACTGTTTTAAATGATGGGTGAGACTTGTGCCTGGGCATGGACTTGGGGAATGGCCTAGAGAGGGAGAGGTTGAAACTGCAAAAGACAGACAAAAAACTGATGGAATATTTGTGCCCTAGAGGCTACCAGAAGGGATGGATACAGAAGTATTGATAGAGGGATTAACTTTGAACCGAGGAAGAGGACAGTTTGACAGGAGAGGTAAGGAGATGAGATTTCATACAGATAGTAGTTTGCAAGTTTGTAGTTAGGAAGCTGAGGAATGTCACATTTGGTATCCTCAATTTTCTTAGTAAACTTTAATGTGAAGTTATCTGCTAAAGAAAGTGAGATAAGTATAGGGAACTTGAGGAAAGGTGTAAACATTTTGGAATGCTGATGGTGAAAAAAGGAAGCAATATCTAACCAGAGACATGGAAGTAATTGCTGAGAGATGTGAAGGGTCAATCTTAGGTTTGTTCTTAAACTATAAATTTGAAAGATACCAATTTTGTGATTTTTTTTTTTAAGTTAGCAACTCAAATATAAGAGCAGAGAAGGTAGTTGTAGTGAACCTAAAATTAGGATTTTGTTAGAGCATGACAAGGGTATAATGTTGTTAAGGCATGATAAAAAAGAGTGGTTCAAGGGATGCGTTGTGGGATATAGACTGCGTAGAGAAGGAAATCATGCTATTTCAGGTGCCGTTGGGTTGGGAGAAAAGGAAGGATTCAAGAGAATCCAGGTCTGTGTGGTTCTAGAGAAGGTATGAGGGGGGTAAGAAAGTGAAAATTGGACAGGAGATTGAAGCCAAGATAGTATATTGGAATTTAAAATTTCAGAGCTAAAGAAGATCTGTTTTATTGTAAAGACCATGTTATGGCTCTGGGAGTGTAACACTGATAAAAAATATTGGAGTAAAAGAAGTTCAGAAATGCTGGGAGTATGTTATGATACTTAGCCCATTTTAGGTAACGGTGTCACCTGTGGTGATGGCAAGAGATCAGTTGGAGGGGAAAGTGTGAACCAGATAGGTAGATAAACAGGGAGATCTGTCCATAGATGGCCACAAGAAGGCAGGGTTCAGGGCAGTGTTGTAAGAATGGGGAAGAGGGTGGTTTGCATGAGCATAGACAACCAGGGACTTTTCTTCTAAAGTCTGTTGTATTTGGTATTTGTGGTGTGAATACCAGGGGTTGGGTAAACTTCTTCTTTAAAAGGCCAGATAGTAAATATTTTAGACTTTGCCATTCACATATGGTTTCTGTTGCATATTTTTGTTTGTTTTTATAACCCTTTAAAAATGTCAAAACCATTCTTAGCTCAAGTCCCATACAAAAACAGGCAGTAACTGAAGGTTGTAGTTTGATGACCCGTGAATTATACTCATTATGAATTCTCTGTGACTTGTCAGTGATACTTTACTATGTAAAAGTTGGTAACTATTTCAGTTACTAAGTAATTATTGTTACTTGAATAAAGGTAGTTTTGTATTGGAATGTGTTAAGGAGATAATATATATTTTAAAAATACTGTCAGTAATTTTATACTTCTCAATACGGTAATAACTTTTACATTTCTGAACAAAATTTTTACTTCTTTTTTTGTGGTGCATCCAAGTTGAGTCAGCAGATACTGGAGTTATTTGAAGCATGTCAGCAGCAAGTAAGTGATTTAAAGAAGAAAGAACTCTGTCGAACAGAGCTGCAGAGAGAAATTCAGCTGATATTTCCACGTATGTTTCCTTGTTTTGCATGCCCTCTAAGTACATGCATCCCAATTTTAAATTTTAAATAATACCTTATAATTCTCTTCTGTTTCTCTAGAAAGCAGACTTTTTTTAGTTGGGTCCTCTTTAAATGGATTTGGTACTCGGAGCAGTGATGGTGATTTATGTCTAGTTGTTAAAGAGGAACCTGTAAGTAATGAAACATTTATTCCAAGTGTGTTTCTCATGTTAAGTCATTTAAGAAATTTCATGTAAGAGTCATTGAGGAAAAAAACCTGTTTTGTTTAATTGCTTCTTTGAATTATCTGTTTATAAGAATTCAAGGAAAGCCAGGAAATGCTGCTTCTTTTTTTTTTTTTTTCAGGCATGTACACAATAAACGTAACAAATTCTAGCATTAATTTATTTCTAAACTGTTAAAGGGAGGTGGTTGCACTCTGTGTTTTTAAGGAGCTCTGGCTCTGTTTTGAAATGTTATTAGGTTGGGTATGTTACCAGGATGCAGCAAAGAGGAAGAGCTTGTCTTTATCTTGATATATTTCCTTCCATTTCTATTCTCAGTGATTCTATTTTTAATCTTTATTATTTTCCCCTTGAAAGTACTATGGGATTTGGAGTACTTATTTTGGGAATTCAAAAAGAGAGATTTCACTGAAATTTAAAATAAGACTACTGTGATTTAACATAATTGTCTCTGATATTTTGACTTTGTTTCTTCTTATTTAGCAACCAAATTTTGCTATTTAGTATTATGTTTATTTGAATACCCTGTTAACTGATACTCTTGTATATCCTTAATTCCACAATAATTGTTGTTCATTAAACTGACCTGAGCAGCCTCTTTAATATGCTGAATGAAGTCTCTTCTGAATTACCAAAGATTAAGTTAATTTCAATGTAATTTTAATATGCCTTATATTCCACCTCTTAAAAAATACAAAAACCTCTGTTGAATGGTAATATATATTTTTACTATTCCTATTAGTCCACTAACAAAATTGACTTCTAGTTACTGCAAATCAGAAAGAGATTTATTCCAGGAAAGAAACTCTTGATATTTTTCTAGGCTTTGAAATCATATAAAGGAAAACTGAAAAAAAAAAAAGAAAAAAAATCCCTCAGAAATAAACATAGTGGAGAATACTAGAGTTTTAATTAAAACTTTCTCCCATGCAATTAGGTTATACTTAGGTACATCACACTAATCCTCTAGTCTTATTCACATGTCTGAATCATGTTGTTACAACTCATACTGAAACACCATAGATTTGAATTTTATTTTTAAGCAACTCACAATCTAGAAAGGGAAATAAAACATGTTACAGAAAGTTAAAATTCTGTTTATTTTTCTTGGAGAAGATTGTTTTTTTACATTTATATACTAAAATGAAAAAATGACATATGGCTGTTTCAGTATTTCTTTTAAAATTATGCTTTTAAGTTTAAAATCAGAAATTGATTTAGAAATATTGGTGTAAAAGATAGCATAAAGGTTGACTTTTAAATAATGTAGGTTACTGTATATTGAAAAACAACTCCAATGAAAAGTATACTTTATGTTTTCTTTTTGTTGAGATACATTAAGAAAATAAAACACTAAGTTTAGAAAGATAATGAAAAAACACTTTATTTTTAACTTTTCAGTGTTTTTTTCAGGTAAATCAGAAGACTGAAGCACGGCATATCCTCACCTTAGTCCATAAACACTTCTGTACTAGACTTTGTAAGTCTGACATGCTTCACGTTCATATGTCATTTGACAACTATTTATTTAAAATGTCTCTCACTATATTTATTTTCTGGTAAGGATTGTTTATTTTCTGGTTAGGTTAGGTATAATGTAGATCCTTTTTCCCAAATGAATTCCTTTTAACTTTTGATTAAAAAGAAGAGTAAACCATTCAACACAGAAATGTATAATTCAACAAATCTTTATTGAGTTTACTTGTAAGCTGTCCCACTGAAGGTAGTGGGGAATTCAAAGATATGTAAGCTTCAGTTCTTTCTCAAAAGGTTGTAGACCGTTCGGGAAGCTAAAGCATGAATGTAAATAGCTGTAATGCAGAGTATCTGACAAGCCAGAAGAAGTATACAGGTGAAGTCTTATAGGTATTCATGTGAGGAAGAGAGAATTTCATCTGTTTTGTAATGACATATATCTTTACTTGTTTTAAAAACATGATCACTGAACATGAAGTCCAGATATATTACTCCAACAGAAAGCAAAATTATCGACTTAGGCCATTTTATTGTAAGATTTTATTCTTTGAATAAGCTGACGAAGCAGTTTTTAATCCACATGTTAATAAGCCATCTCAAATAATTTATTTAAACTTACACAGAATATTGTGGACATTTGAAGTCACACTGTGATGTTGGAAAGATAGTTTGTCTGTTTATTTAACAAATATTCCTTATGTGTCAGGCTTTGAGCTGGAAAATACAAAGTCACTTAACGAGTTATTGCCCTTGAATAACATATCAGTTGTAGGAAAGAAACAAATCAAGAGATTTATTTCAGTGGACTTGAATTTCACATCTGTAAAATAAAGGAGTAATTTGTACCATAAGTGAATTTTTAATAACTATTATTAAAATCATAAAATATTAAAAGTGAAAGGGACCTAAGAGATCATATAATTCAAATGAAAGTTTTTTTTTTTAATTAGTGTTTTTAATAATTAAGGAAAGTGGTGATCAGTGGGCTTAGTAATTTGCCCGAGGAGTATAGTTTGTTGGTGTCTGAACCTGTACTTGGAACTCAGAACTTTTAACTCTTAATCTTATTTTTCATTAAACCTCACTGAATTCCTGCACATAATTCTATTTCAAGCTTGATGTATTTTATGATTTTGGTGTTAGAAGCATTATAACAGAAAATTTTTAGTTTTAAAATATGTTATTATGTTTTTCTTTAGTTAAAACATTAGGAAATTGCTCATTTGGGAAAAGTTCGCAGTTTCTTTTTTATACATTTCTGTGTTTTCCTAATTTTCTACAATGAAAATGTATTTCAACTCACAAAAAACTTTTTTTTAAGTTTGGTGGAATAAAAAAATATGTATGTATGTGTTTTTCCTCTTACAGATCATACTTATTTGAATGTATCACTGCCCCCTGTATCATGTTGCCAACATTTCCACATTTAAGATTCTTTATAAATATGATTTCTATGGCTGCCATAATATCTTGCCATGTGCTGTACCAGAATTTGGCTATCCCCCTGCTGCTGGCCTAGATACTTCTCTTATAATGCTCTGACGAAATTCTTTATAGGTGTTATTAAATATTAGACCACATTTCTGAAAATAACGTATTAATATATAAAGTCCTCTACATGGTATTGGAAGTTCCAAACTTAGAAGAATTTGATAATGTCCTTTTGTCTTTGCATTCTGTCTCAAAGACTATATTTTCTCAAATTGTTTTAGCTAAGTAAAATACTACTTTTTAAAAATGTGCATTGGAACACTATGAATTTGAGAAACATTTACAGATATCCATATTATCTTTTATCCTTCAGCTGGTTACATTGAGAGACCTCAGCTGATTCGAGCAAAAGTGCCAATTGTGAAGTTCAGGGATAAAGTCAGGTCAGTAATTATTGAGTTCTTTTTTTTTTTTTTTTAACTTTGGGTTTTTTTATTTATTTATTTTTATGGCTGTGTTGGGTCTTCGTTTCTGTGTGAGGGCTTTCTCTAGTTGCGGCAAGTGGGGGCCATTCTTCATCGCGGTGCGCGGGCCTCTCATTATCGTGGCCTCTCTTGTTGCGGAGCACAGGCTCCAGACGCGCAGGCTCAGTAATTGTGGCTCACGGGCCCAGTTGCTCCGCGGCATATGGGATCTTCCCAGACCAGGGCTCGAACCCGTATCCCCTGCATTGGCAGGCAGATTCTCAACCACTGCGCCACCAGGGAAGCCCGAGTTCTTTTTTTTAAGTTGCTTTAGATAATTTTTAGGTATTCTTCTGATGTAGATAATTAAGAAGTGTATGCTATCACATAATAGCTTATCTTCATTTAGAAATGATTTGGTTTTTGAAATGATTTTTTAAAATAGTCTGAGCAGTTGTTCATGCTTAACTGTACTTATTCTGGTTGACGTTTTGAGTATTTGGGACTATCCAATTGAAAGAATATATACGTATTTATACTTTAGAGTTTTAAATGATCCTCTTGCTTTTTGGAAATGTAATGTGCTCTTGAGAACATATCTTAATTGATGAAATTTGATGTATATTTATATCAAAAGTGGTTGTTACTAATATAATTATATCTATCTACATATTCTACTAGTTTGGGTTCTGAATTTCTTATAGGCATTTGAATTAGAATCTTTTATATAATATCTATCTATTTACATTTTATAAAATGTAAATAGGTGTTTGTTTTATTGTTTAAAAAAGATTTTCTAAAAAGTATATAGGATTGTGATAAATCAGATTTTCTAGCCCAGTTTATAAAAGTAATACTGAAATTATGTAAGTATATACACAGTTGATCATTATTCATGGATTCCATATTTATGAATTTGCATACTTGATAAAATTTATTTTGTAACCCCCAAAATTAACATTTGCAACACTTTTACGATTATTCATAGACATACACAGAGTGGGGAAAATTTTGAGTCACCTGATGTAGGTGTTCCCAACTGAGTTTAACAATGTGACACTCTGTTTTCTTGTTTCAGCTCTCATATATAAACATGTCCTTTTCACAGTCTAGTTAGTGCTGTTTTTCACATTTTTGTGCTTTTGTGCTTGATTTTGCTGCTTAAAGTGAGTCCCGAACATAGTGCTGAGGTACTGTCTAGGGTCCTTTTGCACAAAGCTGTGATGTGCCTTATGGAGGAAATATGTGTGTTAGATGTGCTTCATTCAAGCACGAGTAGAGTACAGTGCTCTTTGCAATGACTTCACTGTTATTGAATGAACAGTATATTAAATGAGGTGTCTTTAAGTTGAAACATACATAAAACAAAATTACATATTGATCAGTTGAGGAAAATGTGACTGGAGGGACTTCCCTGGCAGTCCAGTGGTTAAGACTGTGTGCTTCCACTGCAGGGGGCACAGGTTTGATCCCTGGTCAGGGAAGTGAGATCCCACATGCCACACAGTGCAGCCACAAAAAAATAAAATATAGTGTTGCCAAAAAAATTCATCCGGGTTTTTCCATACGATGTGATAGAAAAGCCCGAGCAAACTTTTTGGCCAACCCAATGAAATGTGACTGGAGACATTGATCCGCTGATGAAAATGTGACTGGAGGCTCCTAGAAACCTAATCCTTTGTTTCCCCTAGGAGCGATGGTTCAGTGTTTGCAGCAACTATATAGAACATAACTACTGTGAATAATCAGAATTGACTGAATATATATATTTTAAACAAATCTTTAGATAAGTGCTGGCTCAAACTTTCCCCCTCATTCATCCAAACATCCATCTAATCTATAAATATTTACTGAATTTCTATCAAGTAGCAGTGGAGTTTTCTTTTTTTTAATGGTGAAGTTTTTTTTTAAAGCATGAGGATATAGAGAGATAAAACATAAAGTAAATGTAAGTAAAACTATTAGCTAATTATAATTGTTTTAAAAAATGTAGTTATATAAACAATTCTTTTTCTATTTAAGATTATTATACAAGGTTTTTTCATTGTTAAGTATTCTATATAAGCACCATTTTATAATTCTTCTCTATACACACCATTAAGGAAAAAAACAACTGCACTTCTAACATCCAAAGATAACTGATGTTAATGTTTTGGTATAAGCCTTTCAGACCCTTTTCTATGCGTATGAGTGCATAAAAGCTTTTAAAATTAAAATTGAAATCATACTTTGTTACTTAACTGTATATCATGAATACTTGCTTTTATCATTGACTATCTTCTGGCTTCATTTTCAATTGCTTTACAGTATTTCATTGTGTAAATTTATTGACTTTAACTTAACCACTCCCTGTTTAAATAAGCATTTTGTGCATAAAATTCTTTCCATATTAAGGGTTACTTCAGTATTTCCAGAAGTAGAATTTGAAGCAAGTACTGTGGATATTTTTAAAGCTCTGAATTCATATTTTTGGAAGTTTTTATTTGCACACTAGTTTCCATCTAAGTGTTTTTTCCTCTTTATTGCATTATATAGAGGGAGTGCAAACTGGTTTCAGTGTTAGATTTGTACAAACACAAAGAATGTAACTTTACTGTTACCGTAAGCTTCCCAAAGCCAAATATATCTGAAGTGTTAATTTCACTCTCCATTTTTATTAACGTGCACGGATAATTGAAAGATTATAGGATTTCTTTTCCCATAACTAGAAAATCTGAAAAGGTAAATTTCAAATTTTACAGTTAAAAGCTATAGAAAGGACTTTCGTTAAGTTTGTATTTTAGGCACTTTTCACAGAAAGACTCATTGTTCAGAAGTTGGACCTGATAATATATGGTTCTGTTACTTATGCATTAGTTAGTCCTGTTATTTTGAGTTTAGCCATTCTTTATGTATCCCATCATTATTGCTGTATTTTCTAAATTGTGAATTGCATGATATCTTTGATTTCAAAGAAGTGTCCCTTCTGTTATATGTTTGGCTGTTATAGTTCTTCCTAGATGTCAGTAGCCAAAGTTGTCATGATACTATAATTTAGCAACCCTTTTGGAGGGAATATAAAGTGTAGACAGAGCTTTTATTTTTTCACCTGTACTTTATTTGGCTTTTCATTCCTATTTTAAAGCAAATGATGCTGTCGTTCAAAATTGGTTGAGAATATATAACTTAGTGGGATAACTTGCCCAGAAATGTGTTTGGCCATATAATTTTGTTTATCTGGAAAAGATTACAAAATTAAAAGTTTTTTTTTTTTTGTTAAGAATAGTTGGAGCCTTACTGGTACATTATGGATCTTTCAACAGTAATCTTATTTTATATCTTTAATAGACCCCCGATCATACTAAAAGTATGTTTTCATTCTTATTTCTGTACTGTCTCATTTTAAGGTCTTTGGGCCTATGCTATTTTGTATCATTGGATGGATGGATGGATATGAATTTAGTTACTAGGGAGTTAGTTTATTTTGTATTTGAGCTGAAGTTTTTTTCATTTTTTAAAATAGTTGTGTGGAGTTCGACTTGAATGTAAACAATATTGTTGGAATAAGAAACACATTCCTTCTCAGAACGTATGCATACCGTAAGTTTTGTGTTTATTTCCAAACAATTAACACCTTCTGTATTTATCCTTCATTCTTCATTCCTTCATAAAGATGTGTGTAGTAAATACTGATACCTCTTTGTGTTTATGTACAGTGTGTCTCATTTTCTTATATACATAATATGTTGCTACACTAAAATCACATACTACCAGAGTTATAGGTCAATAAAATGAATTTTAATAATTGGTCATTTTTAAAAGGTAACTGAAGTACGTTTTAGAAGTAAGACACATTTATGGTGAACAGTGTTTAATAACAGGAGGCATTGCTCTTTCTGTTGGCATGGAGTTCGGAAATAATGTAAACTTTCAAAGAAACTGTAAAATCTTCTTACCATTTTTAAGTTTTAATTTTACTTTCAGTTGAAAATCGAGTTCGTCCGTTAGTACTGGTGATTAAGAAGTGGGCGAGTCACCATGAGATAAATGATGCCAGTCGTGGTACTTTAAGCAGCTATAGTCTTGTATTGATGGTTTTGCACTATTTACAAAGTAAGTATTGTGGAGTTTTTCCCAATTTTTAAAACGGAAATGCAGTTAAACTTCATTATGGTGTCTTCCCTGTTGACCTTATATTCAAATATCATTGTTTTAAAAAGTTTTCTCTAAGGCACATACAACCACATTTCCTATTTTGTTGCTTTGAACAAATGTTTTAGTAATGTTACCCCTGGAAAACATTATAAAGAAGTTTCACTGTGTTTTTATTTTTTGACAGTTTCCTGTATTCACTCTTGTATTCAAAGAACTTTCACCACTGTATTGTGGACCCATTATCTTGCTCAAGCACCATTCATCGTGTTTTTTATTTTTCACTTGAGACAGGAATTAAATGATTTTCTTGTTGGTTTGAAGAAGCTTTTATATCCTATGAACTGGCATGGAGATTGGGTGAAAGACTTGATATTAATGTAAGACCATTTACCAGGAAGTTGTGGGTTAATATTGCACAGTTTAGAAAACAATTGTTGTAATATTTATGTTTATACTCTTTGACTCAATGATTCCATTTCTAGGAATTTATCCTAAGGTAAATAATCAGCAATGTATATATGAATTTATATAAGGCTGTTTTTCATGGTGTTTGTTGAAATAATGAAAGATTAGAAATCTAAGTTTTTCAGAGTAGGAGGAATGGTCAAATTAATTATGATATATCCTAATATGAAATTTATACAGATTCTAAAAATCATGTTTTAAAGATATTTATTGATATAAGAAAATATTTATGATACGATGTCATATACAACATAATACCAATTTTATTTAAAAGACAGTAGCTATACTTGAGTGTGTATATGTATATACATATGTATATGTATATGTATACAAATACTGAAAAGGTATGTGCCAAAAATTTATCAGGGGTTATTACTTATGGACAGTAGGATTCATTTTCTTTATATATTACTGTATTTGTAGATATTTTATAATATATTACATAAGAGTATATTTTTATTTGAACAGTGGAATCAGGTGAATTTTTTTGAGGTAATGAGAGAGACTTAAAATAGTTTAAATGGACCAAAATTTTGTGAATCAGTAATCATCAGAAAGGTTAGATAATCTTCCTCTTTGTTGTTAAAGAATTTCAAGCTAATTATAATACATGTATTTTTGTTGCTGAACAGTCTTGGATATATACTAATTTGATGATTGACTTGTCCTTCCAAAAGGATTTGAAACATGATGTTGGCTGCTTTAGATACTTCTTTATATATCACTGATCATTTTTGTCCAATTTTATAGTTCAATCTGAAACATATATTACTTTCGATGCTTTTTTAGTGAACTCTGTCCAATCTTGTGGATTGCAGTTCACTTTTATTAAAAATTGAATAGATTAGAAATATTTCTTGTAAAATACATATAAAATATATGAAGAAGAATAAGACTAACATTCATGTACTACCACCTAGTGTCTATTCATTTTTTAGTTTTAGTTGAGATTTAAACAGATTTGACTAAAGCATATAACATGCATGAACATTCATAATATGTGCCCTATCTCTCCATTCTTTTGGGTTACATTAGAAATTTTAATTTGATTGCTTTTTTAGAAAATGTAGTTTAATCACAGATGCCCCTTGGTGGTTTTGTAAGCAAGTTAAAAATTCAAATGTTAGTATTTTACCAGTGTAATGAAATCATGTTAAAATTTGGTTTAGATTTTGTTAAACATTTTATTCTTGATAAAGTGGTGCTGTTTACTAAGATGGTTAGTAATTAATGGCACTCTCATCAGCCATTTCTAGGTATTTGTTAAAAGACATCAGCTAACCAGACCTACTGTGTAGTTCTGTACTTTGGCAGATTTAACCTACTCCTCCACAGAAGAAATTACAGAGATTGAAATAAGTGTTAATAATTGCTCTTCTTGTCATACAAGAGTCTGCAAGGTGTATTGAGCAGTTCCAGCTCTGCCACAGTGAACGAGTTTGTGTGATTTTGGCCAAGTTATTCTACCTCTCTGGCTTTAATATTCATCTGTAACACTAATGGTTGGATTAGATGACCTTTAAGTTTTGTTTAACTTTAAATACTTTAATATCTTTTCTGCCATGAACAGAGAAGGGAAACAGGTCCTTTTTATGTAGAAAGGTTGAAAAGATTAAAGCATTTCCTAGAATGAATTTCAACAGTCAGTTACAAACTACATATGCTTGAAAAAGTGACTGATGAAATCATGAAGGGAAAAACCTATTGAGAAGAGAGTTTAATAGCAATCTAAGATTATGAGTTAATAATAAAGGCAAAAGTGTCAGTTGGTTAGAAACAACAATATGAATGAATATTCATGGAATGTTTACCGTATTACCAGGTATAGAAATATCTCTTAGGCATTTTAAAATTGTTCTTGCGTTTTCAAAATTAGTGGTTGTTTAGTGTTGTTGAAGGTCTGCTTTTTTTTTTTTAGTTTAATTTTTGATGAATTAGTATGTAACTTTTATGTGTATAAATTTGTGAAGGCCTGACCAGAAAGCTGTCATCCAAACTACAGGCAAAGTAAAATCTTATAGATTAAATATATTCAAGGCATTATCTATTGATCATATCCTGCAATAATAAACTTTTGTCTTATTTTGCTTTTGAGAGAGAAAATTAAAAGATTGAGGTCCAAAATTTTGAAATCAAAAGAGATGTTGTTACAGAGAGATTCTTTCAGAGTGTATGTTGGTTTGGAATAAAGTAAATATTTGAAAAACTACTAAATGTTTTGAGGTTACTATCAGGATAGCATTGATAAATAATTGCCAGGGTACACTAACTGCTTCTCTAATGACGAGTGTTTTTAAATCTTTAAGGTTGTAAGGCAGGGGATTTTTTGAATGATAACCTTGCCCCCAAAAGCTTCCAAATTGCTTAGTTCTAAAGGCTCTTTATCTACTGAAAGACCCTATACCAGTGGTTTGTGTTTATTTTTCTCTCCTAGCATTCTAGTTATGAGATAACTAGATAACTAGAATGAGATAATATTTTTTTTCGAATTTTCTACAGTCTTTTCTTCATCCTTTTTTAAGTTATAATTTTATTTTACTAGCAGTGTTCCATGGGAATAGAACTCAGGTTTTTAGATTTAAAAATTAAACTAATTTCTAATAAGAGTTTCCAATTTGACTTCTATATTATAATGAAAATTATTAAAAAGCCATTAAAAATGTTATACAGATATAGAGACTTTTAGAATTAAGTGACTGGGGCTTGAGTTTATTTGTAGGGTCTTCTAGAATTTTAGCATTTGAATGCCTTTGGGGAAAAAAATATGTATCCTTACTTCCTGAGAGTGATTCTGGTAAGTAATGAGTGAGTTTTTTCCCTTAATATTCTTACTCATACACTGTGAACGTTCCATACTATCATGGAATTTTATTTTATTCCAGTTTCCAGTTTTCAACTTGGGAATAAAGCATGATGAAGAGATATTTAAATGAAGCATCCTACTTTGTACTATGTGGTAGAAATTTATACATTTATAATCATAGTTGGAAACCATGTAAATTGGTCATAATGGTTGATTATGTGTTCATTAATGTATTCCAGGAGTCACTTAAAAATTCTTTTGCTAAATAGCAAATTAAAAGTGAAGTAATGATTCTTTGTTACTGAATTTATTTAATTACAGTTGACCCTTGTACAACACAGGTTTGAACTGTGCGGGTCTACTTATATACAGATTTTTTTCAGTATATATGTATTGCAGTACTTACTACATGATCTGCAGCTGGTTGAATCTGTAGATTTGAAACCTCAGATATGGAGGGCCAACTATAAAGTTATATGCAGATTTTGGACTGCACAGGGGTTGGCGCCCTTAACCCCTGTATTGTTCAAGCGTCAACTGTATATGTAATGTATTTCTAATTCTTAAATACATAGTTTATCATGCGGTACTATATTTGGTCTTTAATCTTAAAGAAATCTTGAAAATGTGTTATTTGTATCTTACCATATTCAAGACACTGTATTTTACAGTTACTTCTTATATTGTGAATATTAAACACTTTGCCTTTCATGTTATTCGATCTACATTATAATGATGTGAGATTACAGTTAGCACATTTAATGAGGTTGGATTTGGGTAAAGCTGTTGAAGGGTGCAGAATGGCAGTTAAAAAAATACAGTGGCATATGACGATAATGATTCTTTTGTATGAAATTTTATTTATTATATAGCAGATTGGTACAAATCTCCTGATTTAGATTCTAACCTTTGCTGAGGTTTTCTTTTTAAAAATATATTAATGAAGTTGAAGATCTTTTCAGTTTTTTTTCCCAATAGATCAATTTCCCAGAACTATCTCAATTTTGGTATTATTGTTAGAAGAAATTAAATAATAAAGGGACAATTATGATAGAGCTATTATTCTTATGATGTAGTGCCATTGGATTGTACTTAAAAAATTTTTTTTTTGATAGCTACATCCATCTTAACAATGTCTTTTTAATATCTGTAGCACAGCAGTTGTCTTGCTTATTTTGTGTGTGTGTCTGATGTTGGACCAAATGATGTGTGTCCATTTATTGATGACCTGTTACTCTAAAACCATGTAAGGAACATTGGTTTACATAGAAATATATGTAATTTATTAACAGACCTTAAATTGT
The DNA here is from genome assembly GCF_965194825.1 of Balaenoptera physalus. NCBI lineage: Eukaryota > Metazoa > Chordata > Mammalia > Artiodactyla > Balaenopteridae > Balaenoptera > Balaenoptera physalus. Next base: position 114,618,497 of record NC_138890.1, on the reverse strand, counting down.
CAACTTAGATATATTTTGAATTTAAATTTTTAGGGATCAGAATTAATTTCACAAAGTATATGAAAGCTGTTGAATTTTAGCATAAACCCATATAGTCTCATACCTGGGGTGTAGCTGACAAATTATTGCTTTGTAAAATGAATTACGTGAATCACGGAAGCTTTAAACTTTTTCTTTTTATAGCCCTACCTGAACCCATCCTTCCATCCATCCAAAAAATTTACCCAGTAAGTGTTCCTTATAAATTATTACAATACATGTTATGACAAGTATATGTGGAACTATTATGTGCAGTATTAACGTGAATATAAAAGTAGTATTAATTACCTTCTAAGTATGTGATAACATTTTCTACATAGGCTGAGGCATTGGCCACTAGAATGCAAAAATGTTTCATATAATTTTTCAGAAGACTCTGCTATTTTATTTGGTTATTGGCAGACAATCTTGTCATTCATATTAATGGTGGAACTTTTTGTGTGATGCTCATGATTATCACTAATGGGAATTAAATATACTTAGTTGGTGAAGGCCCATTTGGACACATACCAGTTTTTTTCATGCTACCAGTTTTTTCTTGCTACTTTTTTTCATGTTTAGAACATATCTTTAGTTAGTACCTCATAAGTTTTATAGCCTAACATATGTATAATTTGAAATCAGGGAAAAAAATTAAGATGATGAACAATTAGGTAGTCTTTTTATCTTTCATTTGATCTTACCAAGTAATAGTCTAAGAGGTAACATTAGTACACTATCGTTGTGCGTATACTATTAAGAATCCTGGTGAAGTTAATTGGAAACACTCAAGAAATGAAGTGTGCCTACTAGAAAAAGTTTAGTGTGTACTCAGTTTGAGTTTAGAGAAACCTAGGTAATGTACATATTCATAATCTATATGAGTATTTTTGTTTCTTTTCTAGTTTTTGTGTTCTTTTTTCCAGAATTTGCTGTTTCTTTGTTTATAGTCTTACCATTTCTGTTTTCGTCCGTAGTCATTCTTGTTCCTGGTTTTTTTTGGAAATAATATTTAGGCAGCTTGTTTAGAATGTTTGACCAACCTTCTGAAACCACGTAATTTTTTACCTGTTCATAAACTTATAAGAAGAGATGTTTTCTAAACTTACTAAATAGTCATATTACAAAGGAAAACATAACATCCATCTTGAGTGATCAGTTTTCAAAGAACTTATTTATTTTATATGTATCAGACAAAATATAATAAATATATTGATATGGAACCTAAATTAAATGTAATTTAATCTTTGATGATTGAGAACTGATGTTCTTGTTTTTGAACATCAGTTATTCTTGTAATGCACACATGTGAGGTACTGGATAATAAAGGGTTCACTGTAAATAGAGTCTTGCTGTAGTGGGGGCCTCCCAGTTTGTGGTGTCATCTACTAGAAGAGACTGTTTAACACAAGAACCTTTTGGAATCTGGCTATCTTATCGTCTTCCTTTTAAAAACAAATTTCTGCTGTGTAGAACTATTATAATGAGTTTACAGTATAGCTAGGTATAAGTATTTATGCTTTTTTAAGCATTATGATAAATGAAAGCATCAGAAAGTATAGAAATGAAAATAACATGAACTTTTGGGCCTATTCTTGAATGTTTTCCTCCCTCTATAGTTTTTATTCTTTAGCTCATACTGAATGGTCAAAGATAATGACTGGGTGTTTACTATTTCATTGCATTGTCTCAACTTTATTTTTCTTTAAGACCTAGGTTTCAGTGTAGAAAGAGCTGCATATATTTTTCAACATACAAAGGATCTAATAGTTAAACTTACCCTTTAAAGAATCTATTATTATTGTGTATTGAAAAGATGCTTCTACAGAAATCTCACTTAAAACCATGTACTACTTGGAACTCTTTTTACTAATATAAAATACTGATGAAATTTCAGTTTAATAGCACTATGCTGGGAGACAGAGGTATTACTTTTATAAGATACTCAGATTCTTACTAGTATATTCTAGTTTGAAGAACCTCATTTTTACTTCTGTGTTTAATTTTTCTAATCATCTAGCTTTCTCCCATGACAGGGTCCTGATTTCTGTTCACATGTACTACCTCTAAGCCTATATTCTCCACCCTGTTTTGCTAATAATCTTATTTCTACACCTGTAACCAGGAAATAGATTTAATACCTGCCCAGCCCCAAGGCTTTAAAAAGTACTAATAGCAAGCCCTACTAGACTTAAGAATGTCTTAATTTGCTTTCATGTGTGCTTACATTGTCATAAATATTTAAACCACATTATCTTTACTATAAGATTGATACTTACATGGATAAGGACTTAATACCCACTCTTAGCAGGTTTTTTTGTTTTGTATGAAACCTGTAAACTGATCAGTGGAGTGCTTTTTTCAGTGGTCCATCTGATGGAACAAGCAAATTAGCTTGTTTCTTATTACTAGCAGTAACTATCATTTATTTAGTATTTATTTTATATCAGCACATATAAATTTTATATACAGTATCTTCAATCCTAAGCAAATAAACTTCTAAAGTACTCCCCTTGTTTCACAGTTGAATGTTAGAAAGATTACATGATTGATCCAGGCTGTTTAGTCACAACTTATGGATGCAGCAACTGGTATTTTTTCCATTAGACTATGCTGCTTATGGAAGGCAAAATGATAGTAGTTGTCACTAAGATACCATTTCATCTAATTTGCATGGCTTACTACATTTTATTTGTGTATATCTGATTGTTCCTATACAGATATATTTATATACCTTTAAGAAAAGCTGATATGACAGAATTTCAGCTTGATAAATAAGTTTGAGAATGATTTAAAACTTTACAGTAATAAAAAAACTTTCAATTAAAAAATTAGTATGATGTTTCAATTCAGTTGTTATTAAATTATGAAAGGAAAGGATGAAAGATTATAAACATCTTTATCTTTGAAAACTATATCATGATATATAGCATTATCGATTATTACTACTTAACTATTGACTGAAAAAGCAACATAAATGATAGAGGACAGAGTATTTACTGTTGAGTTAAATAAATGAAGTTGAGAAGGTTTAAATATATAAACTCAGGCGAATGAAGGGATCTTTATTTTAATGCAAGCATATTATGAGATTCACCTAGATTTATGCTAGGTAGATTTATCAAGACAACTTATATTTGTTTCCTTCCCTAGTGGTATCTTCCTATTCTCAGAAGCCAAAGATAATTCCACAATAATGCATTGAAAGTTGCAGGAGGTAACCACATACTGTGTTGTAAATGTATAGTTAAAATAATCATGATGCCTTGCATATACTGAATAATTAATAAATAGATAATATTGCTACTATGCTTTCCATACATTGTATCATTTAATTTGTATAACAACCCTATGAATACTGTTACTTATATTATGGATGAAGGAGCTTAACCTTTGGAAAGCTAGATAACTTGGTTAAGTTCACATAGCTATAGAAGAACAAGGTTGCAAACCTAGGTCTGACTCCAGAGCTCATGCTTTTAACCACTTCATAATAGTACTTCTACTTTGTGTTAACTACTTACATTCCTCTCAAAACTTTAAAGATCTCACTCATATCAGATATAGTTTAAAGGTAATTTAATGATCAGTCTTTAATGTACATCACTAGATTAGTGGTGATCTGCATATAATTAAGAAGTCTTGGTAGAACTTCAGTGTATCATTTAGTTCTTTCTCTATATAGGTAGAACTCCACTTAAATGCTCCATATCAGTTATCCTTTTCTTTGAGAGCTTCCTCAACGTTTCTAGGCTTTAAAAATTCATATTGTTAGAAAATTGTGCAACTTAAATTTCTTTGCCTAGAAATGGAAAACAGTCTTCTTTCATTTAAGCTATACATCATTTTAAAGAACAGTTACCAAGTAAAAGTTCAGCCAGTCTAATTTAGTCCAGAAAGTGTTTAATTGTCCAAATTTTCAAACTTTGAAGGTAAAGTAAGATATGATGACACAGCCTCAAAAGATCATGGAGTCTGGCAAAAGGTGTTTTTGCTAGGCAGTTATATGGGCAAAAACAGTGAGACTTTTCAAATGTTTTTCAAGAGATTACTTATTTAAATTTTTCTTAACTTGGCATTGTGAAGAGAAATGGAAGATATGTGTCTTCAGCATTTAAATATCATTTGGAAAATGTTTTCGGGATTTAGTCATTACATACCTGGATATCAGAAGCCCAAAATAAGATATAACCTTAAAAAATAATAGAGATATCTTCCCTAAGTTAAAAAAAATTAAACTAGTAAATATCAATAATCCAAAGGAAAAATTGCTTTAAGAAATAGATGTTATATTGTATTGGTTAAATTGTTTTTCTCTGGATTCAGATTGTAATTTTAAAGGCTGCTTTTATCTCTTTGGCTTTTGGATTGCTGTTTACATGCCCTCATCCTATCTGAAGTAACATATATTGTTCTTCAATACATAAATGCAGTTGGGGAGCTCCTTTTAAAAAAATTCTTCAGTGAAATTTTTCTTAAAGCAGAAAATCTTTCTGTAATATGAATGATTACCAAAAATGGGGATTACTTAAGGTTAAATAGAATTCCTATTTACTTGTAGCTTCTTTTAGTTGGATCCTATTTTTTGTTTGTTTGTTTGTTTGCTTGGATTTCTCCTTCAGTCCTCCCTCAATAGGTATGACATGGCCCTTTTTATATATGACCTTGAAAAAGAACACTGAAGCTAAGAGAACACTGGCCAAACTGTTGGTTCAGGGTCATTCAGCATTTTAATATAGTAGGTCTCACAACTCTATAGTTTTACTCTCACAATTACTGATGTGTTTCTTTAAATTACTGAACAAAATAAAATTTTTAAAGGGGGTTCAAACAGTTTTAAACTTCAGATAAGAAAATGGCTGCTCTGTCTCAGCATCATTTCATAAGTTGAATGCTTATTGTGCTAGGTGCTAGAAATCAAAATAAGAAGCTTTCAGAGCAGAAACTATTAAACAGTGACCCACATTTCTTTTCCCTGTCATTTGAACTTAAACCTTTTTGTTTAATTCCCTAGAGAATATTAGTTAAATTTTATAGTTTTTTTTTTTGAGCACTATAATATTTTATAACAGTAGAAGGTAGCTCGAAATACTTACTGTATGCTAACAGACAAATGATACATAACCCCTGGGGTAGGAGTCAGCAGGGAGTGTGGCAGAGGCCACCTGTTTAGACTAAGAGCTTTTCAGTGGACTGCTGGATGGATTGGATCTGCTGCTTCAGTTGTGAGCCTTCTTTGATGGTGACAGAACAGGCGATGACAGGCCTGGAGACCCCACAGGCTCGCCCCAGGGCCTGCTTGGCGCGCACAAACACATAGGGCACATTCTTGTCCTCACACAGCAGTGGGAGGTGCAGGATGATCTCCAGGGGCTCGGCGTCTGATGAACTCAGAGATGCCTCTCTTGAGGGTTTTGGTGGCCTCATTGGCTCCTTTGTGAAGCTGCTTGTAGTTACATGACTGCTGAACGAGGTCCAGTAGTTTCCTGGTGAGGTGGGCATCTGCAAGAGGGTAGGCCTTCAGATTTACATCAGCCTCAGTCACGGCTCCGGTTCCGTGGTATCGTCACTCCTCAAGGAGCACAGGCGACGTCAGAGCTGGAGCCAGTTTTACAGTTTTAAATAATGTTATCCTAAGTCCAATTTTACACTTAACAAGTAAGAGCAAGACAAGTAAGAAACCTGCTCTTTCTTCTGCCTTTAAAACTCTTTATTACAAATTAGTGCTTCTCTCCTAGTCCCCCTAGTCTTAGAGACAAATAAGATTTCTACTTGAGTCATATAATGTAATACTAAATCTGTTAGAAGTGTAAGGGGAGCCCCACATTTAGGAATGCCAACTTTGTGAGTTGTGGTTGGAGTAGAATTTTTCTTCTGACAGAAAGGTAATCACTTCTTGGTAGTTAAAAATTGTTGATAGAATTATAGGTAATGAGGCAGGAGAGAATATATTTTTATTTTCTTGCTCTTTGTTTTTACTGATGTTTTTTGAGGACTGTCATTAAATAGATGCACTACCCTATTTCTCGGTATTACCACTTAGTTATTTGGGGACCCTCTATTTTTTTAAATATTGGAGTTATTCAGATATTACTAATTGAATTAATATCTAAAAACCCAAAGTTGATCTGTTGGGTAGTTGAGAACCTTAAGTGTAGTTATCATTCTGCTGTCTTAACCAATTGGGTTTTTTTTGTTTGTTTTTTAAATCTGTTTCTACTCTGATGGCAAAGGGGAATATAGAAAACCTTTCTTGAGGGCACTGTGAAAATTACCTGAGAAAAAGTATTTTCTAATGTAATAGATATGTATTATTTGAGAATTTCTATAGTTCATTTAGTTTATTTTAGAGCCATAACTTGCTACTAATAGAGGAAAGATCAGATATGAAAATGAATGGCATACCATAGGCAAAAAGAATAAGTACTCATTAGTATTCTTTCTAATAAGTATCTTGCTTGGGCCTGGATTGCAAGCAGATGATATCCTCCTTTATGCATATTGTGCTAAAAGTAAATTGCTGAATATTGCTTGCTGGTATGTTTCCTATCTTTCTTCTTTTCCCTGCCTTCTTTGTCTTTTCAAGTTCAATTCATGTTGAACATCATTATTTCTGTTCCCTCTAAGATACAAAATACAAAAATGAAATAAAATTTCAAAAAATCTTAAAATCAGCATAAGTACTATTTATGTATTAAAATTACTTACATGGCCTTTGAGAGAAATTTTAAGTGACGGTTGGAGAAAGCTCTCATCTTGTCCTTGATACACTTCAGAAAGTACAACTGCTCTTTATAGAAATAATTAAGAAGGATATACGTTTATAAAGAAATCTAAATATTATTGGATGGAATCTTGGTATGTACAATAAGGTTTTATTTATGAATTAGAAAATCTTTTGCTACCATAGGAATTCATTTGGTTAACTGAGTGATATACCTCAGTCAGGGTTAGAGTATCTTAGTTTTTCAGGTCCTTTCTGGCCTACTCCAAACATTGGTGAAACCTTTACTGGAAGAAAATCTTCAGATTTCCAAATTGCCAAATAAAGAAAATTCTCTCTTCTTCAGACAGCCTTATGTTAGGATTTATAAAGTTTTTTGGTGTGTTTTTAAATGGCCTCACATTTTTCCCTTTTTCTTTTTGATAGGAATCTTTTAGTCCTGCTATACAGCTGCACCTTGTACATCAAGCTCCATGTAATGTTCCTCCTTACCTCTCAAAGAATGAATCAAATCTTGGGGACCTCTTACTGGGCTTTCTTAAATATTATGCTACAGAATTTGAGTAAGTGAAATTTCAAATTGTGTTTATTTGTTTGTAAATAAGTGAATGCTACAAATTGGGTCATAAACTGTATTTATCAATTTCATTGTTGTAAACTACTCCAAAAATGTGTAGTTTATAAAATTTAATATCTAATGATTATTAGAAACTAAATAGCTTTCCTGTTTCTAGCTAATTAAAAAAATTATAGTTCAATAAGTCCAGTTTTAGTTGATTTCAGTAGTGATCCCATTTTATATTTAGCCACCTCTTTTCCACTGTAGGGCCTGAATAAATGTCTGTGTTGGTCCTGTGTAGGTGCTGTATAGTATGGAACATCTATTTTCCAGGAACTTAAAATTTGTAATAAAAGAACATAGCTAAAACAAACTTGGAAAAAGTTCTACTTAATACTTGATATCTGAATAAATAGTTGTTTGTATGATATACAAATCAAGGAATACTCCTTTTCCTTTTTTTTTTTGGTGAGGGTGATATATAAACATGAAACAGTAAAGTGTATAGTCAGGCTGGCCATAACTGAAAGTTCTTATGGGAGTTCTTAGTCCAGATAGAGTGGGATTAGGGGTTGTTTGCAGCTCTTCTGATCAATTTGGAAAAGCCTGAAGGAGAGAATGAGAGAACTTAGGAGTTGTACAGTTAGAGGAGGAGGGTACAATGACCATAGGGTACCAGTTTGAAGAGGTTTGGAGAGGGGAACAATAATAGTAAGCCTAATAAATTGCTATTACTTGGTGGGAAAAACTGTTCTAAGCAGATTGTATGTATTATCTCATTAGTTTACATAATAGCCAAATGAGTTGGTATTATTTTATGCCCATTTTACCAGTGAGGCATATAGAGAGGTGAGGAAACTGGCCTGCAGATCACACAGGTAGTAAGGGGAATACTTCAGATAGTTTTGACTGCAAAATTCACTCTCTTAACTATGATACTTTACTGAAATGTTGATATTATCTGCTATCATACAGGAGTTCTAAAGAAACTTGACTCATATAAGATGATTTGAAACATAGACCCTGAAGGAAGAAGTGTTCTTTACATTCCTCCAAGTAAAGTTTCTATCGGACTGCCTGTTTTGTTTATGGTTGTGTCTCCATTACCTAGCCCAATGCCAGGTAGTGGTACTTGAAAAATACTTGCTATAGATAAAAATTTTGAAGCAGAAAGTAAGATTATGGATATGAGTCAGAGATCCTTAAGGTGACTTACAAATTACTGAATTAGGTTAACAAAAGGAGTAAGAAAAGTGCTGAAGAAAAGTAGTTCAATAAGAATGAAGTTATAATAATCCAGGTTAAAAATGACCAGGATCTGAATGGAAGTCTAGGCAACAAAGATAAAAAGGAAAGAGCTTTCATTTATATAAAGATGAGGAAAGATTTAAGACTGTATGAGACACGGGACATAAGAAAATATAAAGGTTATTCTAGAGTTAAGATTTTTTAAGATGTTGCAATGATAATAGCTAATGTTTCGTGAATGTTTACCTAGTGTCCTGCAGTATACTGAGTGAATCCCATGTATTATCTCATTTAATCCTCACAGTAACCCCCTTTCAAACTTCGGGAATTTGTGAACTTGAAACTTGCCCATAACGTACAGTTAGATAGCCAGAGAACTGGGATTCAAATTCAGGTGACTCTAAAACCACATTCTTAGTTGTTAGACTGTATTGGCATCGTCTGTTGTGTCATGTAAATTAGATATTGGGGGAAGTTCATAGAAGAAAGATATTTTTCTGCCATGTAGAGTTTAGGATTAGAGCATCTAGAGAAATACTTTGAAAATCATCTGCTTTGTTGGACTGAAACAAAATGGTAGATGTGCAGGTTTGTATGTTAGTTTAGTATTAACAGAAACTAGCTTGCTGTGCCAAATGAATCTGGCTAAGAGGTTTTGAACTTTTGGGCGCACTTGTTATGATGATACATGATTTAGGTGACATCTTCACCTGCTGTTTCATCATATAGTGCATTGTTGTTTCATACCAGATATTTTCAGAAATTTGACTGTAGGGAGCATAGCCAAGAGTGTAGTCATGGTAATGAACTAGGTGCTGTGCAGAAGAATTCTGGCAGCCATTAGAAGTGTTTGTAAGGATTTTTTCTGAACTTTGAGATACTATTAAAAAATTCCCTTTACTTGAAGACAGAGAATTAAGTGCCTGTGAAAGGATGCTTGTGTACATGGTATGAATGGTGCAGAAATTTTATATGGCCATTTAAAAATTACCATTAAAAAGATTTTCTTACCTACTTCACTCACAGCTTTCTCCTTAAACCTTGCTGCTGAAAATTCTTAAAATGAAGCCAGGTTTCTAGAAATGTACCTAGGAACGAGGAACTGACAAAATAGGAAAAAAAAGGATCAGGTGGTTCCGGGAGTCTAGAAAAACATACAGTCAGAATTTAATCACTTTGTAATTTAGCAAAAAAACAAAAAAGAAAAGAAAAGAAAATTTTAAATTCTAAATATCTTACAGACTCATAGATACTGGAGATTCTAAGAACCTTAAAAGGTATCTGTTTTATAATTCTCTTTATTTTCTGGATGCCCAGTCACATGTCATTACTGCTAGTTTATCTGTTGAATTGAAAATACATACCTATATACCTAAATACATACATTTTTTGAAAAAGGAAATACAAAGGACAATTTTTCTATCTCCTTTCTTACTATTTTTTCCTCATTTTATTTCATCAATAAATCATTGAGCGCCTACTCTATACCAAGCTATTTTCTATGCACTGGGGATATAGCAGTTAACAAAACTGTCTTTATGGAGCTTATCTTGTAGTATGGAGAGATAGACAGTAAACAAATAAAATGTACAGTATGTTAGATGGTGGTAAGTAGAGAAAAATAAAGCAAAAACAAGAAAGGATATTCTGGTGTGTGTAGTTGTTGCAATTTTAATACCTGTATTGCCGTTTGATACCTAGCATGGTAAGACAGTCTCACCGAAAAGGTGACCTTTGAAATAAAGACCCAACGGAGAGGAAGGTGTGAGTTATGTGTCTATATGGGAGAAGAGCTTTCCAAACAGAAGGAAAAACAACTGCAAAGACCTTGAGGTGGAGGTTTGCCTAACATGTTCAAGGAACAGCAAAGAGGCCAGTGTGACTGGAAGAGAGTGTAGAAGTCAATGATGTCTGAGAGTTAAGGAAGTTCATGTCATGTAGGGTCTTGTGGTTAATTTTGATGACTTTGGCTTTTCCTCTGGGTAAAACGGGAAACCACTGGAGGGGTTTCAGTAGAGAAATTGCGTGATCTGATTTAGTTTATAACATGCGCATCCTGGTTGGTGGATAAGAATAGAGTGAAGGGGGAGCCAAAGGCAGAAGCAAGGAGACTGTTTAGAAAGGTATTGTAGTAATCTAAGAGAAGTCATGTTGCTTGGGTAAAGGTGGTTGCAGTGGAAGTGGATGAGAAGTGGTCAGATTCCACTTACATTTTGATTTGCTACAGATTAGATGTGACATAAGAGAAAGCGAGGAGCCAAGAATGACTTCTAAGATTTTGGCCTGAGAAACTGAAAGGATGGAGTTGCCATTAGGTGTGATGCGGAAGACAAGGGAGGAACATTACTGATATTGAATATTTTAAGATTGAGATACCCACAAAATATTCAAGTAGAGATACTGAGTAGAGAGTTGGATATACAACTCTAGAGTTCAGGAGCGAGGTCACAGTTAGAGCTTTATATTTGGAAGTTGTCAGCAGGTAGATGGTATTTAATGCTAGGAAACTTTTTGAGAAAACCAAGGGAATATAGATAGAAAAGAGAAACGGTCCAAAGACTAAACCCTTAGATGCTCCAGTGTTAAGAGGGGTACAGGAAATACAGAAGATACAAGAGTGTTTTAAATGACAATGAAGAGAGAAAGACAAATTCAGAATGTAGATATTCTGTGAAACAACTGGCCTAGTCTCTCAAAAAGTCAATTATCTTAAAAAAAAAAAAGTGGAGGGAACATTTCCAGATTAAAGAGATGGAACAATCAAATACAATGGATGAACCTTGATTACAGTCGGATTGTAGAGAGGGTGGAAAAATTATAAAAGGCATTTGAGTTACATTAATTTCTTGATGCTGTTGGTGTTACAAAGGAGAATAGCCTTATTCTTAGATATATGCCAAAGGATAAAGAAATGAAGTTTCACTCTGTCTACAGCTTAACAAAAGGGTCAGTTCAAAACATACACATATACGCACACACACAAGCAAATGTGGCAAAATATTAACCACTGTTGCACTGCTTTTAAGTTTTATGCCTTTCATTTTTCCCTTTGAAAAATGTCGTAATACAGAGATGAAGTAAAAATAGATTAGGTATGAGAAGGAACTAATATATAGTAATCAAAAAAAGGAAGAATCATTGAGAAAGGAGGAAAGGCAATAGAATGTGGTGTCTTGGAATCCAAGGGGGAAAAACGTTTTGAGGAGGAGGGAGTGATTATGTGCGTCACATGTTTTGATAGATCAAGTACAAGATGAGAACTAAAAGCTGACCATTGAAGCATCTGTCCATGTGGAGGCTACTGGACCCTTGACAGGAGCAGTTTCTGTGGAATAATGTGGATAAAAAGCGTCATTGGGGCCTTTCTCACCTTCTGAGATGGCCCCCACTCTGTCTGTGCAGTGTGTTTCTCTCTAAATAAATCCACTTCTTACCTATCAAAAAAAAAAAAAAAAAAGTGTCATTGGTGTGAGCTAAAGAGAGAAAAGGAGGGGAGGATTTAGGTAGGGTAGCTAACTCTCCAGGGGAATTTACGTACTTGTAAAGGGAGCAGAATAAGTGGGGTAGAAATTGGAGGATTAAGCAGGGTTGAGATTTTGTTTTTAGAAAGGAGAAATTTTGCCATCTTTATGGCAAAATTGGTGATACCAGAAAAATTGTAGTAAATTGTTGAACAGTCTACTTGTTCTTCTAGATTCCAATCCAGGAATCTAGAGCACAAGTGGAATAGAAGCGCTGACAATTCATTAATAATAATGAGGAAAAAAAAAGAATATATAGATACAGACAAATGCAGGTTGATGTGGTGGGAACTAGAGGAAACTATCTTTTGATTGTTTTAGTTTTTTTAGTGAAATGAAGCATGGACATCAGCTGGGAAGGATTGTGAGGGAGTAGATTTGAGAAGTGAGGAGAAGGTATGAATTGTCATGTAGAAGAGTAAAGGAGTGAATTAACTATGGAAATATAGTATGATTGGTGGGTAGTAGCATTTAGGATCCTTTTGAGCTAAGTCATCATGAATTTAAAGTGATCATAAATCGAAAGGTCAATATGGTTGCATTTTTTTCTCCAGCGCTGTTTAGCTGCTTGGGAAAGGATTGGAGTAAACAAAGATTTAATTATAGTTTTATCAGCCAGGTAAGTTCAGTGCAGCAAGAGCAGGTAAGAGAGTGGAGGGATATGCAAGGGAGTGATTTTAATAATTGACAATGGACAGGACATATTAAATTCAGTCGTGAAAATGGGCACAGTGTTGCCTACAGGACATCTAGGTGGCAGTTTCCAATAGTTACTTGTAAATTTTGGCGTGGGGCTTAGTGGCTGGAGAAGAAGATTTGGGATAGAAACATCAGAGTACTGAAGCCCGGATGAGTGCTCTAGCATTTGAAAAAGATCGAAAAAGACAAAGTCCTGATAGACACCAGCATTTAAAGGGTCAGGCAGAAGAGGAGCCAGTCAAAACAAAACAAAACTCTAGGATTAGAGTCAGGCTTTTTCTCTGTTTACAAGATTTGAAATCCCTAACAAAGTGTTTGTTTGTTTGATTGTTTGCTTCCCAACCCTTAGTAATAGAACAGAAATATACAATTTTTTCACTTACTTTGACTAGTCTTAGCATATATGCAGCCATGTGGTATCAGACGCATAATTTTGTCTTTATGAGACTTAAATTTTTCTTTGTAATGTTGTTGAAGTCTGCATTTCCAATTTAATCAATTGTCTCAAAATACTTTGTCACAAAAAGAATGGCTAGAAGAGAATTAATGAATGAGTACCAGCTCATTATCATTACTGAAGAAAAAAAGCGAGCATCTTACCAATATAGTCAGTAATCTGTTTTATATTCAAAAGATTATCATACATTATCAGATCTGTTTTAGATTAAGTCCCATATCTGTTGTTCTAGTCTTTTCTGAAACATCCCTCTTTTATAGATTGTATCTTATTTTATACTTTAATTATTGAGTGACAATGACAGATTTTCACATGGAAAGCAAATTATGGTAGAGAAATACGGTATGATAAAAGGCTTAGTTTAGAGCCTGTTTTAAAGAAGGAAATGTGTAGGGAAAATATTTCTAAATTACCATTTGAATTCTACATTTAAATTCACCTCTAAGATTAAAAGTAGTATATAAGTTATGTATCATGTTTATGATTTGAAATATTTAATAATTTCAAATATTTAAAAGTTCTTCAAAAATGCAGTAGATTGAATCAGTCCAAATAGTAGTGGTTCAAATATTCTTTTTTATTCCTCTATGAGGTACTTCAAATGATAGTCATTTAAATAACTGAATTGTTTGGGTTGATTATAGGTTGAAGATTAAACACTATCTGGTTAGGGATGAAAAAGTGAATATGGATGTGTCACATATGTTTCTGTGATCCAGTTTAGAATCAAATACTGGCATGTAATATAAATTCAGGATTGGATTTAATAGAAATATAGTGGTGAGGAGAGTTCCTTTGATTTAAGAAAGTAAAAGGTTTAGTTTAACAGCAGGATACAGTATTTCAATATTTTAAACTTGTCTGAGAGGAAAAAATCAGTCCACCCCCTTTTAACATAATATTTCCTATTTTAATTCTACTGCAGATTCCACTGTCCTACAAGTTGAAATTAGAAACAAGTAGTCTCAGGAAAAAGTTCATTTTATTAGTGAAATTTGTCTTATGCCATATAAAGTGAAGTAGCACAAAGTGTAATTCTACTGTAATTTTGTGTGGGTCAGCAATGTGGTTATATAACTCTCCCCTTTACATTGTTATGTTTAAGAAAATTTTGGTAACACACTTGGACCAGTAGAGCAGTGTACTTCTTTTCTGTTTGGAGGCCAAACTAACGGAGCTGCTGTACATGAAGGATCTAAAACATCTTACTGTAACCAATCCTAAGTATTTCTTTTTGACAACCCACTTATTTTTAAAAAACATAAATTCTGATATATATTTTTAAAGAACTTAAAGCTGTGTTTGCAAACTATTTCTAAACTGTATTCTTGGTAAGAAAAAATAGAAAATCATACTTCGAGGATTCTTTTCAGTTATCAAACTTCACAAGATGGAATATTTTCTTGCATGTTTAACATAGAAATTAGTTAGTTTTCCAGAAACATATGCCATACTGGACCCACGATTATATCCTTATGGATTCTCTAATAAATAGAGGCAGAGTAGGACAAGTGTTGCATTTGGAATGTCCCAAACCGTGGTCTTTCTCCTACTGAAATTATGGAGAAAGCTAAATATAGCTGAAAAAAAAGATACCAGCTATACCCCAAACTCATTTTTCTGTTGAATACAAGCTGAGTGGTCATGTGTTTTTAAAATGTTTTTGAAAAAAGGAAAATTGTACTTGTATAAAATTATTATAATTTGAACTTGTGCAAAATTATTATAAATTTAAAAGAACAGTGTAAGTTTAGGATATACTAAAGACTGGACAGTTTACCTTCAAGCATGCTGATAAAATTGTTTTACTTGAATAAAACTTCACTGTTAACATCTACATCTGATATACAGCAATAACGGTATGTTTTCATAGAGTATTATTATTTTTTTTCCTTAAAACAGCATCTTCTTGCTTCTACTGGAAAATTTAAAAATTTTCTACCGTAAATCATATCAGTAGAGGTGCACCTGAACAGAAATTATTTAATGATGCCAGAAAACAACACAAGAAGATTACCTCTCTCTTACCAAATAAAAAATTCTAACTGGGGTGTTAACAAGGAACATAGTTTTTTTGCTTACTTACACTTTAGTTTTCATATTACTTTATTTATTCAAAAAATATGTATTGAATACCTAGTTTATACTGAGCAACTAGGTGAAGAGTAAAAAAAAAAATACACAAATAGCTCAGCATCTTGGAGCTTTCATTCTATTTAGGGGAGACACACAATAACGTAATAAATAAGCAAATTGTTAGAATGTAAGTGCTGTGGAGACAAACGAAGTAGAGAAGGGGAAATGGGGATCGAGGTGCAGAGGGTTGAAGCAAATTCCAATTCTATGAGAAGATCAGAGTAAGCTTAACTACTGATATAATAAAAATAATAAAAGGGAAGTTAAAATAGTTAACATGATTAATGTTTTTCTTTTGATAGCTGGAACAGTCAGATGATTTCAGTTCGTGAAGCCAAAGCCATTCCCAGGCCTGATGGTATTGAGTGGAGAAATAAATACATCTGTGTAGAAGGTAGCTTTCCCACAACTACTCTCTATTTCCAGCCAACTATCATCATGGTACTGAGAGAATTACTTGAATACTTTCAGCTTATATTTCATCTAAAAGTAATACATTTATGTTCTGAAGTGGTTTATAAGTCTTTTAATTGTAAGATTTTAATTCAAAAAAATAATTTAAAATTCTTTAGTTGTAAGAAATAATAAACACGAATTTAGGTGTCGAATCTTTCCAGTCAGTAAGATTTGAGCAGTCTTCACGCACCTCTCATGCTTGTAGTTGGTTGAAATTTAGTTTTATGACTTACAGGTAGAAGAAAATGATTCTTTGAAATAAAATTAGTTCTTTTATACTTAAATATTGATAATTAATACAAGCTAGATTTTTATGAATATAAAATTGATTTTCCTTTAAAAATTAAATGGTCTGCAGATAGTCTGTTCTCTAAAATTAATTTACATGTAGTTGAATATTTCTTTAAGTCAGTTGAAACTGACTTCAAGAGGCAATATTGTTCTCACAGATGCCAAGTTGATGACTTTTGTAAATCTTGAGGTAACATAAAGGGTTGAGATTTGGCATTTGCAGGAAAACATCAAATTTAGAGTATTTTAATCTTGAATTATAATGCAACATCTTAAGAGTTTATAAATGTGAAATTGAATCTCCTGCTTTGGTGTTTGGTTTGCTAAATTGCACAGTGTGTGTATGTTATTTTAGTTACTTGGTTCTTTTGAATATTAAATACAGTTGTAAAGTGCTACGCACTGTGTAATCTGATAGTTTGGCATATGGCGTTATTTTATTTTGAAAAGTACTGTGACAATAAACTCTTTTGAAATAGCCTTTCTGAGCAATAAAAAAATAAACAAAAGGAGTTTTTAAAATTATGGGCCTGATTAGATTATATGACAAATCTAAAGTTAACATCTCCATCAAATTTCCTATTCTTTCACACCTTTTTTGAGGTCTTTCCCCTCATTCTAGCAACTTCATTCTCTTTCTCTCTAGTCTCTCTCTTTCAGCTTTACAGCATACATAGGTCTTCTCATCCTTGAAAAATACTCTTGACTTGATCCTACTGGCTTTTCTGAGTACTTTTTTTTCTCTTTTTTACACCAAAATTCTTCAACTCCAGTAATTTTAACCTACTGCTGGCATTATTTCAGCTTCCATCTCACTCCTAATGCCTTTAGTTATCTTTCTTTTCTCACTATTATCTTCAGTTTCCTCGTTCTCTTATATAGAATCAGTTTCTTTGTCTCTATATATGAACTCTTCTCTCTTATTTTGTGGGTGAAGGGTGAGTGGGGTGAGGGTAAAGACATGGAAAGTAATATTGGAGACACACACATAAAATCTCTGCTTTTGTTCTCTTCCTGTCTCGTCCACTTTTTTCTCTATCCTGTTTTTCTGTCTTTCACTGCCAAATTTCTAATACAAGTTACCGTTCTCACTGTATTTTTTTTTAAGCCATTTAGTCACACCATAGTTCTGTGTACTGTCTTCCATCCTCCCCGGTATTAAACCTCTACTTTCAAAGGCATTGACCTTTCTCCTACTAGACAAATCAGTGGTTTTTTATTATTTTTAAATTTTTTTATTTATTTATTTTTGGCTGCGTTGGGTCTTCATTGCTGTGTGCGGGCTTTCTCTAGTTGTGACGAGCCGGGGCTACTCTTCGTTGCAGTGCGTGGGCTTCTCATTGCGGTGGCTTCTCTTGCTGCAGAGCACAGGCTTTATGTGCACGGGCTTCAGTAGTTGTGGCTCGCGGGCTCTAGAGCACAGGCTCAGTAGTCGTAGCGCACGGGCCTGGCTGCTCCGTGGCATATGGGATCTTCCCAGACCAGGGCTCGAACCTGTGTCCCCTGCATTGGCAGGCGGATTCTTAACCACTGTGCCACCAGGGAAGTCCCTCACAGTAGGTTCTTGACTCTGTGATTCTTCAGAAATCTTATCTATTTTTATGATTTAGACTTAATATACCTATGCTGATTACTTCATTTTTAGATATCTTCTCACTTGAATTTTACCTACCTTGTTAGACAGCTCATAGCTATTATAAAACTATTTATTATACACATAAATCTAATGTTAGGCTAAACCACATGCAATTGCTACTGTGTAGGTCAGAAACTGTCAAATATTGGCAATTTCATATAATTCAACCAAATAAAAAACTGAAGTTCTCATTTTAATAATTTCTTGTTTATATGTGCATTTAACATTGTAGAACCTTTTGATGGAACAAATACAGCCAGAGCTGTGCATGAAAAGCAGAAGTTTGACATGATCAAGGATCAATTTTTAAAGGTAAACAATGCATCAGATTGACTCTAGAAGCATTAGAGCACTAGTGTGCTTTGAAAATTAAAAAAACATATAGGTAGTAGGAAAGAACAGCTCTGGTTCCTGTGTTGTGAAACAATTAATGTGGCACAATAGGGAATTTATTACTTGAATTTAGAAATACTCCTTCAGAGAGATCTGACTCCGCCTTTACTCACATGGCTTTCACTTTGTGGAAATAAGCATTTTCACAGTGAGCTTATTAAGCTCTCAAAATGAATGAATAAAACCTAAAGGACTCCTTTCCCTCCTTAAAATATTGGGGAACTTGTAGCCTTAGAAGAAAGCCATGTCTGTTCCATATTTTTCTTCTGTATACCCCACTGTAACAAGGAACTAGAGCTCCATTTTATCTTTGTTTATATTCTGAGAAGTTAAACAGAATGTATGTGTTTGTGTGCACACACATTTTATATATATAAATAGTCATATATGTGTAAACTGGAGTTTATTCCTTAGCTCTCTAGTCCACAGTATGAATTTTTTCATCAGTGATTTTGCTAGGTTTGATTCCTAGCTTCAAGTTATTCAACAGTACAGAGTAGAAACACATTGATAGAAATATGTATAGTAATATTATGAGACATATAGGAGAGAATACTTCATAGAATAAAAAGATCAAGGAACTTATGAAGATCATTTTAGAGGCATGTTTTTTCATTACCGAGATGTCCAAGTAGACTTTATTTTGATGATTATTAAAAATGCAAGTGTATCATGTTACAGGCTGTCCTTCAAATTAGGCCCTCTCAGTTTGTCAACCAGAATAGAAAATTTAAAATGAAATGGAATTCTGCAGGGCAAAACAAGTATCCAAGAGGGAATGTTTTTCTCTATCAGATTAAATTGAGAACTCAAAAATAGCATTTCTACATTGCTGTTCTTACTGATGGGTGAGCTTTCATTTATGATTGTTAGCTATAAAACCAATACTTTTAGTCAGTTGAACAACTGAGGTGAGAACAAACTGCAGAGATCTGCAGCCAGAGTTTTTGGTAGTGGGCCAGATTTTTAGCTTATGAACGAGAATTTCAGTTTCTTTTTTCTCTTCTTAAAAATTCTGTTCACTCTTTTTTCTAGATGCATTGTATAAGGTGCTTTATTATAGATTTACTCTCTTCTTCATAAATACAGTTTTTAATTGAAAGAGCTTTCTAGATACAAAATAGTCAATCAAATAATTGAAGTAATCTTTCCTTACCCTCTCAAACCCAAAGGTTTTGTATTAATTACTTTGCTGTTTTAAATGACATTATCTAAATCGGTGAATAAATGTTAATATTGTCAGTTGCATCTTTTTGTACCACCTATGTGCTCATTTCTTTATTAATGAATTGGAACTACACAGGTGTAAAGTTTTTAAATAACATCTTCTTTCTGATGACAGAAACAATACTTTTACTGTGTTTAAAAACCTGGGAGATAAAAACACAGACACAAAAAAGTCACCCCAAATTTTACTGCCTTGAGAAATCACTGTTAACATTCTAGTAACTCCTCTTTCAGTCTTTTGTTCCACATACATTTTAGGTTTTAAGAATGATTTTTCTTTCTCTTCCAGTCATGGCACAGATTGAAAAACAAACGAGATTTGAACAGTATACTACCGTTAAGAACTGCTATCCTGAAAAGATAACTGGCCTCTATTTCTTAATAAAGAACAGTAGTAACATCATAATGCATTTTGTTTACCTTCATCATGGTTTCTTTTTAATTGTTCTTCTTGTTTTCATGTTTTATTCTTAAGAGGACATACTTATATATGCATATTTTATTATGACATTTCCTAATAAAACCCTTTGATTTAAAGATGTATTTTTGAAAATGTTTACATTGATGATTAGTAATATTATGGCATGAATTTTCAGGAGATCAAATAAAATATTTTTTTGGGAATTATCAAATAAAAGTTTTTTGCTATAACTGTAATTAATTGTACCACATGCTAATACTGAAGAGATGTGTGAACTTTTTTGGAAAGGGTCTGATTTATACATACTTAAAGTATCACCGTCAGTTAGATGGTTTGTTGCCTGAGTCTGTTCTAGTGAAGTGAAGATTCGAGTCAGTTATTCAGTTACTTGAAGCAAAATGAAATCTTTTATTTCAGTGAAATCACTGCGGAGGCATGAAATACTGGACAATTGCCTGAAGTCCTCACTTGACTCATCAGGATAGACTGAGGCTTTGTGTCGATATTAGCATTTCATTAGTACCTCACATGCTTTTGGTGTACTCGCGATTGCTTTAAATTTTGTGTTGAAACAACTGCATTTTGCACTGTAGTAATATGAGCACTAACTCTGTATTGTACAGCAGTTAGGGAATTGTTTTGAAGAATCAGTTCAGTGTAGACATTTTGAAAAGATTAAGTCCTCTGTGCTTTATGATAACTTAGTGCAATTTGCACTTTTGCTTTACTTCCCGTTTTCCTGCTTTTATTTTTCCTGTGACATGAAGCAACAGAAACTGAAAGATCAAAGTTGAGATTATATCCTATTGATAGTATCAGAGTTTTTTCTGTGTATAATTATAGGATTGTAATCTAAACTGGAATTTTTAGGCAGTAAGCCACTATAAAATGTTCTAGATAAGACATAACATTATTATAAATAAAAGCTTAATGTTTGTAAAGATATCTTTTTTAGCATTTCTTTTCCACAAGAAGAAATAGTGGTGGCTGCTAAAAAAGCTACAGTGTTTATTAAGGTTGTTTTTGGTTTATGTAAATATTTGTAAATTGGTCAGTGCCTGTAAATTTAAATATAAATAATCTTAAAAACAGTTTTAACTTTTTCAAAAGGACTGTGTACAACTTCTTTTAGACCTGCTGTAGCACAGTTTGTACCTCTAATGTATTTGGTTTTTTTGCAGACCAATTCAAATGCTAACAAGACTTTTGCTTTTTGACTCGTAAAAGGTGCATATTTTCATTTTTTTCTTTAAGTTTAAATTTTTGTATGATCAAATGGAATAAAGTTTATATATGGAAATTGTCGATGTGTTTTTTGCTTTTTTTCTTTTTTCTTTCTTCTGTGAAAGTCTTTACTTCTGAGATGAGATTGAGGCTCTAGTTATCATCTGGAGCTGAACTGAATCCGGTTATTGTGCGTAATTATTTAGATTATGCAGAGAATCCTGGATTCAAGTTCATTCTTCTTTAAGCCAACTACCCACATCAGCACCCTGTTTCTCTGGCATTATTAGGAATGGCGCTTTCCACACAGGTGAATTTTTTAGTTTACTGATGATTAATGCTTTTGAAGCAATTAAGCTTTATATACTAGTTCTTTTGATTGGAAATTTCCCTAAAATGTATTTTACACTGTGCAACTCTTCTTTATCAGAATGTGTTGAGTATAATTAATATTCTAGTAATGACTCCAGGTAATAATTATAAAGAATAAATAATAGCCATAGTACTCCATAGTAATACTGTGTAGCTGTCAGGCATGGGTAAGTGTCTGGGGCATTCTACCTCTACAGTATTATGACATTTCCTAATAAAGCCCCAGAATTTACCATGGACTCTTCCATGCCACTGTTCTCTCAGCTTTCAATGACCACCGGGCCCCCTATCTCACTGTTGCTGCTTTTCAGCCGTATCGCTATAACAGATAGATCAAGAAGTTAATAAATTTACACACAGTTGTAAATCAGTAGACTGAAACCTAAGATTATGCACTTTGTGACTGCTAAATATGTCAGATAAGTGGTCTGTCAATATATGAGAGAATTTTTTAGGCTTTTAAATTATTTTCAATATGAATTATTTGTGTTGTGAATAATACATTCTTTTATTTTCTATTTGTATTGATCTGGCCATTTCTATTTATGTTGTTACTCAAGAAAGTAGTGTTAGAAAGTTTAAAATGTGCAACCTGTACTGCAGTTCTAAATTTTGGATTGGTTTGAGCTAGGATCTTCACAAATCTTGTTGACTATAGTTAGTGTTCCTAAGAAATTTTGAGTTAAATGGAGGGAATATACCTGTAGTTTTGATTAGTGTTTAATAGATCCCACAGCTGCAATTGATTCCTTCTTGTCCTAGTGAGCAGACACTTGGGATTACTAATGCAAAAGCCTACCTGCTGTAAGAGAATGCATACTGCTGATGTTAAACCTGGTTTAGTGAACCCTGGAAGGCTGGGCTCTTGCTGTCTTCCCTCTCATGCCCCCTAGCTGATGCTTCTGTACTGTACCTCAACTACCTGCAGTTCTTTGCCCACAGACCTAATGCACACATATGAGCTAGGGATAACTGTAACTGGGGAATACTACCTAATTTACATTTATCATATTTAACAACTCTGTGAATAGAATTTGCTGTAATTAAAAATCAGTGTTAGCTCTTCTAGCCATAAAATCATCCTTATGAAAAAAAAGATCTTTATGTATTGTGAAGATATCTCTACCTGTTTTACATAGGCCTGTTCTCTTCAGTGCAGGGACCATTCATTAAGCACCTACTATGTGCTAAGTACTTTGCTAAGCTTCTGCGCTTGTAAGAGATGGGGATAGTGGGACAAAGATAACAAACTTAGAGTCTACCGGGGAAGGAGACACAAACGTAATTTGAATGTAGGATAATGTGGGAACCTAAAACAGTGATATTGAGCTAAAGCTGGGGATTTCAGAGAAAGGTGTGATCTTGAATGATGAGTAACCAGGTAAATAAAGATGGGAAGAACGTTTCAGGTGGAAGGAATTGTGTACATAAAGGCACAGTGGTGTGACTTGATAAATGTTAGAACTCCTGACTTCTAAAGACAAGACCAGACAGCTAAGATGTGGGTTGTTAGCATTTATCTTCCCAAGGACCTTGTGCTTTAGTCCTAGAACAGTGGGAAGCCATTGAGGGCTCTTAAACATGGGCATGGCATGATCTGGGACTTTGGGTTGAATTTCAGACAAAACAGACTTTGGCCAATGTAGGGAAAATTATTCCTCTTCAAAGTTTTAAGATTTGTGGAGATAAAAGTTTCCTGGCTGAATAATCCAGGAGTCACTGAGGAAGAGAATACACAATATTGATTTGCAAATATAAAAGGAGCCAGTACTGAACAATGGTTCAAAACTGGGCTTTTGAATGGGCAGACTTTGTTTCCCATTGGGTCACTTTACTAGCAAAAGGAGACCTTGAGCACGCTAGGTACCCAAGCTCTTCTGAGCCTGTTTTCTCATTTATAAAACCAGCGTCTTAGTTAAACCTACCACAGCAGAGTTGTGAGGGGAAAATTACGAGTGCCTGAACTAGTAGTAAGTGTTCTGCTCTGTAAAAGGGAGTAGTTATTTGGTTGGGATAAGGGCCCATCGAGCAGCTCAGCTCTGCTCCAAACCTGAAGCCTACCTAACCCACTCTAGAGGGAAGAGAAGCAGGGGGACTGTGTGCCTTTCCTCCTCCCAACTTCCGGATGCAGCGGGAGCCTGCGCCCCTCGGAGTGGTGCTCTCCAGTTGCCCAAAGGGCCCGCCAGGGATCCGCCTAAATTGGGGCGGGGAGGGCTGGGGGAAGTTAGACGCGCGGGGAAGAGGAGACGCCGAGCCCGGGCCCCAGAAGCTAGGTGGTGAAACTTTCTGACGCCTATTTAAAGTCACGGGGCTCGCCCGCCCCCGGGAGGGAACCCGAGCCGCCCCGCCGGTACAGGGCAGGGCCGGGCTGGGCCGGAGGCGCCGTCAGAGGGAGAACACCAGGCGCGGCGCGGGCGGTTCCGGCTCCAGCTCCGGCCCGGGAGAGGCGCGATGGCTAGCAGCGAGAGCAGCCACGCCGCGGACAGCGCCCTGGGCTCCGACGCGGACGAGGAGGCGACCCGGGGGCCGGACACTGAGGAGGAGTCGGGGGGCGAGGAGGACGGGACGGCCGCGGAGTCGGACTCGGAGCCGGAGCCGGAGCCGGACGCCAGGTAGCGTGGGCCCCTCGCTCCGGGCCCGCAGCCAGACGTCTGCGCGCCGCCCGGGCCGGGAGGGCGGCAGCGGGGCTGGGCGGGTGCTGCGCGGGGGAAACGCCGCACCCTTCCTTTCCCTCTTTTTAAGCGCTGGGGTTCATTTCCCTCGAGCTAAGCACTTTCTCTCTGGGGGCGCCGCCTTGTGAAGAACTTGAAGGTGCAGGTGCTTGCTGTCAGCTGGAGTGACAGGCCCGGCTGGAGCAGCAAAGTTCATCCTTCCCCAACCCCCCTTCCTCCCTTAGTACCACCCCCTCCCCCCCTCACTACCACCCCCTCCCCCCAGCCGGCTCCTTGTGACTTGCTGCTGCTCTTGTTTATTCCTGGGGATTTACTTCGGGTCCTGCCGAACTGCAGAGTTGTGCAGAAATGCTTACATTTGGTCCAAAGCCTAGGAACAATCTTGAAAGCCTGAGCCAGAGGAGAAGAGGGTATGGGGTGGGGTGGAGGCCGAGAAGCCGCTCTGGAAACTTCAAAGGACTGAAAGTCTCCTGGGTGCCCAGCACTGGCCTAGGTTGCTAGAAGAGGACTTAATTTTAGTACAAACGCTCATACATTCTTTGGAGAAAAGAAGCATGAATTTCAGTCACCCCTGTTATTAAAATTCTGCTTTTTTTGGTCTCAAACATCAACATTACATGTGAATACAATTAGGTAATAACTATACACAAATATGGGTCTCCCTGCCTCCCTTCTTTCTTGTAGGCCCTAAAATGAGAATAGCAGGAATCATCTCCTCTCGATTTGGATTTGTTTTTACCTTTCCTTGTTCTCTTTGAGTATGGGGATGGGGGTAAGGTGTTTGTTTTTAGTTTTAGATTTTTTGTTTGTTTTTCGGTTTGTTAGTCAGTTGTGTCCCTTCCTAAATCTATTAATGTCAGTAGAAAGGCTTTGTAGGTGACAGGTGGTTGTGCAGCACTGCAGAGCGCCCATCTTACCCAAAGTTAAACGTGCCGCCCAACCAAAGACAGCAGAGCTGAAGCTGAAACGGCCCACAGAGGGGCATTGGTTAGGGTGAACTGTCAGTCAGATAAGTCTGGAATATCGGTCACATACTTACCAAGTGGGGAGCAGGCACAGTCCCTGCCCTCAAAGACTTTGTGGAAGAAGTTAGGAAGCAATATGGGGACCATGAGACAATGTGCTGAATACACGAGAGGGGAGGGAAGGACAGACCATGGTACTGTGGAAGGTCAGAAGAGTGTGTAGATCTGCGGCTGCCTTCAAAAGTAGTGGGCATGACTTAGGCCCTGGAGAATGGGCAAGAATTGCAGAAAGGAGACGCAGAAGAGAAGGCACCTGTGGGAGACAGAACAGGAGTAGGGACCTGTGATTCCTGGGCAGTACTGAGAAGGGGAAGTCTGTCAATCCAGCCTTTTCCCTTAATGGCATCCAGGATCCTCATATCCTTTTGCCCAAGCAAAATTTGCACCCCTGCCACCCAAGAATCTGAAAACTCGTTTACTCTAAAATGTGAGCAGCTGATAGAGATTCAAAATACCACTTTGGGGTTGTGTTGCCCTTTGCCAAAGGTCAAGATCTTCAGGTAAAGGCATGATTTATCTGCAGTAAACGTCAGCCTGCTCTGACTACAGATGATAAGGTGGACACCAGGCCAAGCGTCGGAATGTAGACTGGAGGGAGACATGGGGGAAGAGGTAGATGGTGGTGGTGGAGGCCTTGAAAACCATCCCATTTAAAAAATTTTGGATTTGATGACATGGGTAACAAGAAATCAGTAAACTTCTGGAGAGGATTTAGGAGAACAGATTGGTGTCATTGAGAAAGGAGACTGACAGGCAGATGGGAAAGTTGTGTTTGGGGAGGGCTCAGAGCAGAGAGGCAGCAGCAGAGAGAAGGAAGGGAGATGTGTAGGGATTGCTCCATGGTGGGGCAAGGGGAAGGGAGGTGGCAGCTGTAGGCTCTTTCAGGAGAGAGGTTTCTGTTGGCAGGAACTCCTCTGGGAACTGGGAGTTCCTGAATGTCTTCTAACCTCAAAGTGTGATCAGAAACCAAACCGTTTTGGTGGGCGTGAGTTTACAAATATGGCCTAAAGTTCTTCTTTCTTCTGAGACTAGAGGTGAGAGCTTCGAATGTTCTCTAATTTATGGGAAGGAAGAATGATGAGACATTCTTCCCCTCAGCTCCTCCATCCAAGTTTTACAGTTAAAAGAGGGCTCACTCCGTGCCAGGCTCAGTTCTCGTTTTAAACCCTTCCAGCAACGCTGTGAGGTAACTGTCCTGTTATACGTGAGGAAACCGAGGCTTTACATAATTTACTGAGGGTATACGGCAAGTAGATGTAAGAACCAAGATGTGAGCCTCGGTCTGTTTACTCCCAGCCACTGCTAGACTTCCACACCTCCCTTCTTTTGGAGGAAAGACCCTTTCTTACTGTAGGGGAAACTTGAATGGCTCCAACTAACTTCTATATGGAAGGGTTATTGGAGGAAAAGGGAAGACCTTTTATTCACTATTCTGAATAATAATGGGAGTTTTCCCCTTCTTGAATGGAAAAGTTGTCTCTGTGTTTCCTCAAAGATCACAACTATTTGCAGAAGTTGAATTACAGACTAATTTTTTTTTTAATTGAGAGGCACATGAAAGTAACTGAATAGAAATAGCTTAAGTAATAATAACAGAATGATTGATTATGGCATCTCTTTTGGTATTATTAAGCCATTATTAAAGTGTTATTTATGAAGATTTCTAACATTATGGGAAGTGCATATATTGAATTTGAAAACAAGTTCATTTTATAATTTAGAATGATCTCACTATAAAATAAAGTATGTATTGGGAAAAGGCTTAAAAGGTTAATAAAGCTTAGCATAATAAAGGTTATAGTAACTTTTATTAACCTTAAGGTTAAAAAAAGATTAATAGTGGTTGTCTCTGAGTGATGGGATAATGGTCGACTAAACTTTTTTCTTTAACTATATTTTTTGGTTTTTCTATAATGAACAGACAGTGCACTTTATTATCAGAAAAAAACCTCACTTTTAAAAACTCAAAAGGTACAAAGCGTCATCTGCTTGTGCATCTTTTCTTTGTTCTTCCAGCAATAATATATAGAATTATCTATAGCCACCTTTCTGAATCAAGGAAAAAAATCACCTTTAATTGTAAAGTGCAGGGAAGCTCACCATTATACATGCCAGTATTTGTATTAGATTAGAGAACTACCCTTCTGATGTATCATTCAGTGATATGAATATCATTGGCATGAAGAGGCCTGAGTGGCAACCCTGTTTGCCATTCCATCATGGGCAAATTCCCCATCCTCTCTGAGCTCCATATTTCTCATCTCTAAATCAGGATAATTTTACAGATTTATAAAAAGGGATAATTAGTGATAATTCCTAATTCATAGGTTGTCATAGGATTAAATAAACTATGTGAACATGTGTAAGAGTGCTTGGCCTTTAGTAGGTTACCGGTAAGTTTTAATTTCTTTACATCCCTTCAGATGAATCATTACTAGCAGCCAAGCTACCTTCTGCCCACCATTCATCAATGAGGGGAGAGTGATGCCTCCAATTTCAGTATGAGAAATGGTCCTATTCCACTTTGGCTTTCCTGTATTCCTTCATTCACTAAACATTCATGGAATGCCTACTAATTGCCAAGGACCATGCTGGGGATACAAACATTACTAAGACTCCATTACTGTCCTCAAGATACTCACATTCTAGGTGGAGAAACAGAAAAATGTAATTATGTCATTAACTGTTATAAGAGATTTAAGGAAGAAAAGGTCTGTATGAAACACCTCAAAGTAGGCAGGAAGTCCTGGGGTCTATCCTGTCTGGAAGGATGGGGGAAGACTTCATCCAGGGCCTTTGGAGCAGGGTCTTCAATCATAATGAAGTGCCCAGAGGGCTCATGGTTTGTGGATACAAGAAAAAGATTTTCATGTTGCTAAAACTTAATACAAAAGTTGTATGTAAAAAGCATCTCTATAAAACCTGCAGGATTTGAGAGCTGGGAGAGGCTATAGAAACATCTTTTCCCAACCAATCCTTTTACAGATTCAGCAACTGAGTGTCAGGGGACGTTTGTTCAAAGTCACACAACTTTTTAGCAGTAGAATTAGGACTAGATCCCGGTGTCTGGACTCCAGTCTATGTTCATTTGTTTATTCATTCAACAACTACTTATTGAACTCCTACTATGTGTCAGGCACTTTCTAGGCACAAAGGATACAGCAGTGAACAAAATGAACCAAGTCCCTGCCCTCCTGGGAGTGGCTTTCCAGGTTGGGGAGACAAATAAACAAATACGTAGTATGTCAGGTGGCAATCAGTGATATGAGGACAAGTACAGCAGATAAGGATTATACTGTTTTGGATCAGGTGGTGAAGAAAGCCTCTGTGATGAGGTGACATTTGAGCAGAGACTGAAGGAATGAGTATTCTAGGCAAAGAGGAGAGCTGGTGCAAGGGCGCTGAGGCAGGACTGTGTGTGGCTTATTTGAGGAACACAAGGAGGTCAGGTTTCGAGAGCAAATAAGGGAGAGTGATGGGAAACGAGTCTAAGAAGTGGGTGGGTTGCAAATCATGTAGGATTTTGCAGGCCGTGGTAAGGGCTTCCGATTGTATTCAGAGTAAAATAGGAAGTTGGGTTCTGCCTACCATACCACTCAGGGTTAAAAAAAAGAAAAGAAAACCATGGTGATTGCATTATCCCATTAAATAGTAAGCGCCTATACTCTCGTATACTCATTGAACACCTATTGCGTGCCCAACACTGTACTAAATGTTTCAAGCTTATGGTCTCCTGTATGGAGGAAGATACGTAAATAGACATCCATGATTTTTGTATTTTTCTGACTGTAGTCCAGCGAAGCCTGACTCTTTTGGTCTTTCCCAAAGATCACTTGGAAATTTTTCAGAATTTTTGTTTTGGATCTTTTCTGTTGGTCAATTTTATTGTGTTTTTTCTTTTTATTTTTTTTTCCTTTTTAAATTTATTTATTTATTTATTTATTTTTGGCTGTGTTGGGTCTTCGTTTCTGTGCGAGGGCTTTCTCTAGTTGCGGCGAGCGGGGGCCACTCTTTATCGCGGTGCACGGGCCTCTCACTGTCGCAGCCTCTCTTGTTGCAGAGCACAGGCTTGAGACGCGCAGGCTCAGTAGTTGTGGTTCATGGGCCTAGCTGCTCCGTGGCATGTGGGATCTTCCCAGACCAGGGCTCGAACCCGTGTCCCCTGCATTGGCGGGCAGATTCTCAACCACTGCGCCACCAGGGAAGCCCCTGTTGGTCAATTTTAATTTCTCTGTTTAAGCACAGAGGCTTTTGCTACAACAGTGCCCAAATCTTAAAAATCATGTTCATTTGCAGCTTTGCCAGTGCCTGTATAAAAAAGGTCTGCCTAAGCTGATAGAATTAAACTTATTAGTGACATTTACGTTTAATCATTGTAAGAAAGAAACCTCTTGGAAGGTGAGGGGAGTTGGTAAGTGGTTTCTGTTATCAGTATGGAGCACTGTGTTGCCATATGTCTATTTATATGATGTCTCCCACTTCTGTGCTTACCTAGGTGTTTTGACAAGGGTGTTATTTGAGACAGCCTTCTTCTGAGGTCAGTGGAAAAAGCTGAGATGGGAGGGGTGACTGCTTAGGATGCCAGAGACTGAGGGAGGAGAGAAGATAAAGCAGAGGCTCTTGGAGCCAGGAATTGAAGGGCTATTTAAGTGTTGGCTGCATGGGTATTACATGCCCTTGGTGAGACTTTGACTCCGTATAGGGGACTACAGCAAGAGTTGGATTTTTTTTCTTTAAAACAGCAAACCTACCAAAATGTGGGACATATTAACTGATAGAATTTTGCCAAAAAAAAAAAAAAGTGTCTTATATTCCCTGGATATTCTGAACCTAGGCTCAATGAAAGCCTTGACTCAATTCGTACGATATAACCAAATTCCCCTTCCTTCCTACCAAAAGAGAGAATCAGATATAAGAGACTGAGTGTGGTTTGTACCTGAAATAGTAATCTTTGATTTAGCCCAGTATTATCCAATATTTCTATTGGATAATAAAATAATTACAATGTGAACCACATATATAATTTATAATTTTCTAACAGCTACATTAAAAAAGTAAAAAGAAACAGGTGAAATTAATTTTAATAATCTGTTTATTTAACTCAATATCCAAAGTATTTTCATTTCAACATATGATCAATATAAAACTATTAATGGGATATTTTACTTTTTTAAAAAATTTTATTTGTTTATTTATGGCTGTGTTGGGTCTTCGTTTCTGTGCGAGGGCTTTCTCCAGTTGCGGCAAGCGGGGGCCACTCTTCATCGCGGTGCGCGGGCCTCTCACTATCGTGGCCTCTCTTGTTGCGGAGCACAGGCTCCAGACGCGCAGGCTCAGTAGTTGTGGCGCACGGGCCTAGTTGCTCCGTGGCACGTGGGATCTTCCCAGACCAGGGCTCCAACCCGTGTCCCCTGCATTGGCAGGCAGATTCTCAACCGCTGCGCCACCAGGGAAGCCCCAACTTTTTTGTGTGCAAAGTCTTTGAAATTTGATGTGTGTTTTACATTTACAGTATGTCTCAATTCTTCTTCCCCACCCCCAGGCTACATTTCAAGTGCTCAATAGCCTCATGTGGCTAGTGGCTACCATATTGGACAATACAGGCCTGATAATACCTAGAAATCCATTAACTTCACTGGAATGCAGAGAACTGTTCCACTGATAATGAGTTCTATATGCTTGGCCCTATGCAAGGCACCAGAGACATAAGGGTGGTTGGATGGCACGGTTCCTTCTTAAGGAGCTCACAGTCTGGTGAGGGGAAGCAGTTAACTCCAACATAATGTCATAGCACTATACTAAGGATATTAACAAGGGAACAGAGAAAAGAAGTATATTCTTCTTAAAATGAAATTTAGAAAGATTTTGCAGAGGTGATACTCCAGCTGGGCAGAGAGATATTCCAGACACAATATGTGATTAGATATTCTTTAGTTCCTGGTTCCAGCTCTTGTGCTAATTACCGCTCTGTTTAAGCTTTCTTTTTCTCATCCAGAATCACTCAGGATTTCCAGGACTGGGAATATTTGTTGAATTAATAAGTGAATGGCATGAATAAATGAGTGAATGAATGAGCAGGTGAATATCAAGTCATCCAGATTCCCTTGAGAAGCAAATTTAGTTGGGATGTTGAACCTGTTAGATTAGGTAGAATTTCATTAGTTGCTGACCATTCATTTTCCAGGGATTGACAATAGCCAGGGACTCTGGAAACACAATAGCTCGGAGGGGACAGTGCTAAGTACTGAGGGATTTTTCAATTAGGATGTCTGTGGTTATCATTCCCACCTTCTGTGACTCATTGGGAAGCCTCCCCTAGACTGACCCTTGAGCCGGCTCATAGATGGACAGATAAGAATAGGCTTTGCATTTTGCCCAGAGAAAAGTCCTCTATTAAGGCAACTGGAGTGTATTCAGTTCCAAAACTCTACATCCTAGTCTGATAAAGTCCAAGATATGTGGGAGGGTTAATTGATGCTACCAAACTCTAAATGCTCAAAGCCCTCTCATGGAGCCATTACTATGCTTTCTTAGTTTGGGTACACTTCTCTTTAAAAAAAAATCCACAGCTAAACAGAAATTTTCATCACAAATTTCCTCTTATTGGCTGAGTTCACTAGGGCACTTAAAATTGTTGATTTGTAAATAAAATGAATTTCCTCCTGTTATGACGTCATTAAATTAACATTTATTAAGTGGAACATAGGGTGCCGGATGGTGAGCATGAGCAACAGTTCAACAAAAGACCACAAGAGAAATTGAACTAGAGAAGGTTACTACTACTCACAAGTCCTGGAGGAAATGCACGGCGTACCTCAAGGGGCCATACAGGGAGGTCAAGGCAGAGTGAGTACAGGCAAAGGGAGAGGCAGAACCTGGCACACATGCCTTTATTAGGGTCTACGTGTGGAATTCTTGGGGGTTCTTGGGCTAAGTCTGGATCAGTCAATTCAAACCAGAATGCATGGGATTTTGGTAAACTTCACAGGGGTCTTATCTAAGGGGCGCACAAGGGGAAGACGATGGAAGGTGAGGGAGACTATTGATCACAAAAACTGCTGGGGAAGTCATATCAGGAGCTTACTATGAGGACTGTCTCTGGGACTGTTCTTGCATGAGGAGGCTGGTGTCAGTTTAAGGCCCCTGCAGGCCACTTGGTCCAACAAAATGAATGCCAGAGCAGCAATGCCACCATGTTGCTTAGCTAAATTCGAGACACCTCCAATTTCAGAAATGTACCTACTAAAAGAAAAGAGGCTCATTCATTCAACAAATATTTGTTGAGGGCCTACTGTGTGCAAAACAAAGTAAATTGAATCTAGAATGAGTGAAGAAAACAGAGTTCCTAATCTTTAGAGTTTAGTCTCTGGAGAGGGCAGGCATTAAACAAATAATCTCACAAGTAATTAGTTGAAGCAAATGCATTGGTAAGATGAATTGGGCCTGGGGAGCAGAGGCAGGGTTCTGCTAGGATCCCGGTCCTTCAAGCCCCAGTCTCTGAAGCCTCCTTGCTCCTTCCTCTGGGAGTTTTCTGTCAGTCTCCATGTCATCTTGCTAGCAACTTCTCTATCTGCCTACAACAGGAGGTTTCACTGCCCTGTGGTCCAAATATTGCTGGAAGGCCTGGTTGCTGATGACACTTATCCTAGACAGGACTTTAGCATCATCTCCCTGACCTGTTTATGCTTCTGATGAGTGGACAGAGACCCAGAGAAGGAAGGGAAACCGACATCAACTCAAGGAATAGCTAGTCTATTCCAAGCATGGTCACTTGTTAGTTTGGTTTATTTTCACAATAGCTCTATGATATATGCATTGTTTTCATTACCATTTTATGGGAGAGAAAATGGAGACTTAGCAATCTTGAGTAATTTACCTAATGTCAGATGGCTAGGAAGTATGCTAGGATTCTAACCCTAGTCTAATGGCAGAGCCAGTCCTGGAACACTCATGAATTCAGGGCTCATCACCAGATCTAACACACATCTGGTGTTTATTAGCCAATTTCTTTCTTTTATTGAGCATAAATTTACTTTTAAAAAACAATTATTTTGATTTATTTCTGATTTTAAAAGCAAAACATAAAAGCCCCAGACAATCTATGTAGTAGCTAATCCTGACCAGCACCTCAGCTATATTAAGTTTCCTAATGTGTAATGGGGAGAGTAGGTCTTATGTTTAAAAATAGATGGTAGAAAAAAAAAAATAGGTGTTAGGCAATCCTGTGTGCTTGAATTTTAATAAGGTCAAACATAGCAACACCAAAATAACTTCTCTGCATGCTCTATGGGATCATATGATAAATGTTCAATAGGTATTTACTTATAATATCTATAAAATTCAGATCCTCTGTTTAAAAGACGGAATTTGTATGATTTAGCATGGTACACTCTGAAGTTTTCATATCTAGTATTTTTTTTTTTTTAAGAGAGAATGAAGAGAAGAGAGTGAGATAACAGTCTGTCTCTTCTTAGAGTTTTGGAATGTCCAAGAAGGACAGTTTTGGAATGTCCAATAAAGTCTCTCTTCATCTAGCACCATTTTGGGCATAAACCAGATTACAATGCAAAAACACTTGATAGGATTGAAAAGACCTGGGTTATCATCCTGGCTCTGCCATTTACCAACTGTGTGACTTGGGGCAAGATAGCCTCTCTGCATCTTTACCATGGCTTCCAAGGCCGTACCTGACCTGATTACTTCTCAGCTCATCTCATACCCTTCCTCTACTACATTCCAGCCACACTGGCTTTTTTCTGAACCTCCTGTGTACAGTGCTAAGCCTGTCCCTGCATCCAGGTCTTCGCTCTTGCTCTTTTCTCTCCCTGGAACACTTTTTCCCCAAATCCACCCTTCACGTTTTGGTGGAAATGCCACTTTCTTAAAGAGGCTTTCTGCAGCCATCCTGCCTAATGGGCTTTCTTCACATCTTTCACTATCGCATTGTTCACTGTTTCACATTCTTCTTCATGGAACCTATCACTATCTGAAATGGTATCTTTTTGTGTATTTATTGTTTATTGCCACCACTAGAGTGGAAGATGCATGAGGGCGGGGGCCTTGCTTCTCTTCTCTGCTACATCTCCAGCAGCTAGAACACAGTGTCAGGCACACAGTAGGTGCTTAAGAAATGGTTAAGTGCGTAAGTGGTTGGATTGCAACACAAAATGTTTCATTCTAGGATCTCAGGTTTCCTTTTCTCAGATCAATACCACTCTTCAACACCTTGTTCTTAGGTGCCAAAGCAAGGACATGGAGAATGAGAACTGAGAGTGGTCTTTGAATTTGGAAAATGCAAGTCAACAGAGAGATTAATGACATTGAAATGTAAATGCCTTTGAGAAGGTTAATAGCTTAAACCTATCAGCATCTGTTTTAGGTTGAATTCCCTTTGGAACAAATCCCTTCAAATATAGGATCTAAGAGACTCTCCTGGGAGAAGAGGGGACGTGGAAGGGGAAATGAGTGCTTAGAAGAGGAGTGAGAGGGCACTAAGGGCAGACTGGCACTATAGCTGCACCCCTATCTATGCTGCACAGAGGAGGGAGCTAAGGGTGTTACCTAGGAAACTGCAGAAAACAACTTTCTCCAAACCCTTGGCCTCAGAGCACTAACAGCCCTGGGAGGCAGTGATATTCTTATTTCCTTGACTTCTTAGAGAATCCAAGATACAAAAGAGGCATGGGGGTGGGGAGAAAGCATACACAAAGTTAACAGTGTTGATATCTGAACTAAAATTGCCTGATAACCAAATGTGTAGTTCAATTGGCCTGAAACCGCACAACTCACACTGGGTCTTGAACCCACAGGCCAGGAACTCAAACCCAGCCAAAACTCAGATTGGGACTTGAACCCACTGTCTTTTATTTATTTACTTTTTTGGCTGCGTTGAGTCTTCATTGCTGCGCTCGGGCTTTCTCTAGTTGCGGTGAGCGGGGGCTACTCTTCGTTGGGTGCATGGGCTTCTCATTGTGGTGGCTTCTCTTGTTGCGGAGCACGGGCTCTAGACACGTGGGCTTCAGTAGTTGCAGCACGTGGGCTCAGTAGTTGCAGCACGTGGGCTTCAGTAGTGGCGGCTCGTGGTCTCTAGAGGCGCAG